>NC_080079.1:52972587-54307783 GCF_949987535.1 Balaenoptera acutorostrata
GTTTAAAAAATAATTTACAGCAAGGATTTAAAGGTGAGCATCTTGTGCTTTGGCCCATGAGTCCACGGTCTAAAGAAATCTAGCAGTAAGCTCATTGAGATTGAGTAAATGAGAGTCAGTATTCTCTGCTTCTTTTTGCAAAATGCATTCCTTAGTGTTCTTGAAACACACACACACACACACGTGCATGAACATACATTGTCTATATGTAAGAAGTTGATTATGTTAGCTTAATGAGAGGGGAGAAACATCAGGGAAATCATGGATTCACGGAGAGAAGTGTAGCCAATACACAAGGCGCTCATTGCAGGACGAGGTGAATAACATTTCTATAACCAGGGATGTCTTCATGGGCCTGCGATCTATACAGTCACATAGGACCCTTGGCTTAGAGAAATCCAGTACTTGGTTTAATGTTCTGCTTTTGCTGTCTTGAAAATGTTCAAAAATCATTAAGAATTTCATCTTGCACTGGACCTCGCAAATCATGTATGCGGTCCTGTCTTTAGGCTTAATAGCTTTCAAGACAGTTGCAGGGCTAGAGTGAAGAATTTGTAATAGATGTCATACCCTATGTGACTATCTTCAAGGCTTTGAGATTGAATGAAATGGAGAATCAATGAGATTCCCTGAAAAGAGCCCCAGCACAGGGTCATTGTCAATGGGCTGTGGAGGAGCCTTCTCTGAAGAGCCTGAGCAAATGGCAGCTGAAAACTCTGCAACTAGCCTTCCTCACCCAGGTTTCAAAACACACACTCAGCATGCTCATGCTGAGAACTTTTTTAAATTAAGGATTTCTGACACTTTTCCAGAAATACTCATATCACCTCCCATTGCATTCAATTCCTGAATGGATGTCTGAAACACTTCTTTTCTGGTAGGTAGAGCATGTTTCCTGGACATTCCTGCTAAGTAAGACAATAAAAAAAGGCAGAACTAAAAGTCACCTGTATATTTAGCCTAGTGCAGTGGCAACACACCTATAATTGCATTAGCAAATAGGGTGGTTTTGAACTTTGGAATTGAAACTCATAACTACATTGCTGGTATCCTTTTGCAGAGAGAGATGACTTTTATCAGCTGTTCACATGGTTGTGTTCATCAGCAGAAAATAAATGAGTCTGTGCTTAATACAATTTCTCCTTGGAGTGAGCTTGCACTGAAGTTTTAAAAATTAGATCTGGGGAAAAAAATCTGAGCATGCCATGGTTTTCCCTCCTGCTCTGTATTCTAGATGCCTCTCCCCGTACGTTGCACAGGGTTTCAGGGCCTTATCTATTGCAGCTATTTACATTTATATTTAATAAGAGAATCTTCTCTGTTCTAGGCTTTATAATATATATTTCAGCAGGGATTACCATGGACTTGGGAACAGAGTTTTGTTTTGTTTTGTTTTTTGTTTTTGACTGCACCGTGTGGCTTGTGGAATCTTAGTTCCCCAACCAGGGATCGAATCCACGCCCTCAGCAGTGAAAGTGTGGAGTCCTAACCACTGGACCACCAGGGAATTCTTGGGAACAGAGTATCTGAGAACATATTTAGCCTGTCGGGGTTCCTGATCCTTGTCCTCAAAAGAAACTAGAATAATATTTAGATCCAAATCCTTTTTTTAAAAATTAATTCTTGTGAATGCTTCAAAGCTCAGTCTTATTTATTTATTTGTTTGTTTGTTTGTTTGTTTGGCTGAGCCGGGTCTTAGTTGTGGCATAGGAGATCTTTGTTGCTGCATGTGGGACTTTTGTTGCCGCACAGAATCTGTAGTTTCGGCATGCGGGATCTTTTAGTTGCCACATACGAACTCTTAGTTGTGGCATGTGGGATCTAGTTCCCTGACCAGGGATCAAACCCGGGTCCCCTGCATTGGAAGGGCGGAGTCTTAGCCACTGCACCACCAGGGAAGTCCCCAAATCCTTTTTTATGTGGAAGCATTTACGTTCATCATTCATTCATTCTCCATTTACCATTTATTCTTAGTTCTTGATTTAGAAATGAATATGAATTTGAAGCTTCCCTTCCAGAGAAAGGAAGGAATTTGTTAAAAGCTGTAGGTTTATTAGTATCCACTTGAAATATGCAACTTCCTTTGAGGCTAATTTCAAGGAAGGACGTCATCCTATAATACAGAACTATCAGGTTTCACATAACAGATTGGAGCTAAACAGCTTGCCCAATTGCCATAAGATTTGAATCATTAAGATAGTGGGGATATAACATTTGCTTGCTGTTGCCAGTGTATGAGTACTCATGAGCCAGTGCCTCTGAGTGGTAGAGTGGGGCTTTTTGTTCAGAAGTCCTTACCGACACACACACTGAGGAATCGTCTATGAATAATTTTACCACAAAGCAATTCTTTATCTTCCCGTTTTTGCAAGCGATCTTGATATTTAATTATACATTTTTAAAAGTTTGCGGTCAGAAAAGGCAACATGGAAAAACTGTCAATTTCAGTTAATTTCAGGTGTAAGATAAAAATACCTGAAATAAAAACTAGGGTTAATATTTTCTTCCTAATTTAGGGTTTCATAAATATAAGATATAATGCTGTTCTTATAGTAAAGTAATTTATTTGCAATTTTTATAGTCTCATTTTAAAAAGTGATTAAAATAATAAAGGAAGGAACTATGGAAATATTTGGGAGGTAACTGGCAGGTAAAATCGGTATTTCTATAGAAAAATATGCTAAAAGTTTACTTTTCTTTTCAATAAAAGCACTTAGCAAAGGTACCCAGATCCCTTTGATTTTCTTTGTCCCTTCTTTAGTTCTCTGTGACAAAATCCTAGGTCCAGGAGGAATATTTTGTCATTTGGTTTAATCTTTTCCTAGAAAGGATGCTGTCTAGAGCTGGGACATCCAATGAGCAACCTAGGTTATCCCAGAGACTTGTATAAGGTAAACACGCCGCAATGAAAACCAAAAACAACAACAAAAACAAACAAAAACTATGGATATACACAACAACATGGATGAATCTTAAAATAATGATGCTGAGTGAAAGAGCCAGACCCCTCCAAAAAGAAGAATACAATGACATTTATATAAAACTCTAGAAAATGTGAACTATTCTGAAGTGACAAGAAGCCAGTCAGTGGTTGCCTGGGGAGGGCGGAGGCAGGGAGAGGCAAGAGGAAGGGGTTACAACAAAGGGGCATAAAGAAACTTTTGGGGTAACAGATATGTTCTCTATCTTGAGTATGGTGATGGTTTCATGTGCATGTACATATGTCAAAAATTTCCAAGTTGTACACTTTAAATATGTGCAGTTTTTGTACGTCAATTATACTTCAAAATATACACATTTTTTGGTGTTAATTATACCAGAAAAAAAAAAACAAACCCTAAACTAAGTGCTCTGCCGATTTAAACATAAGAAAAACAAAGCAACCTATAATCCCAGTGGTCAGAGATAAACACTGTTAATGTAATGGTTAGGTACTTCTAGAACCTTTTCGGTGAATGTAGAGTAATCACTGTTGGTCTATCCATCTATCACTTTCATTGATCTATCTTCCTGTTCCCCCAACATATATGTATCCATAAGGTCAATTTACTACTTTTAGGACAATTGCTGTTTTCATGTACTCTGCTGTCCTCTCCCTTAGAGAAGGGATTGGGTGGGACTGCCCGAATCTTCCCCTCATCCCTTCCCTTCTATGTCTGAGGTGTTTGCCCATGAACGTGAGCCTGCCTGGGAACTGCAGCTCTGCACATCCACATCTACAAATCTACCTCAGGACCTTTGGCGACAGGATAGTAACTCCAACTTCAAAATGTTGGCATCTTCAGACCTGGCACTCTTGAGTTTTGAAAAGTGGTATTTACCTGACTGTGGACAATTTCTAGAGCAGAGACCATCACTAGCCTTGGGCGTAGTTGCTGTGATCCTTTCCGTCCAGGCAATTTCACATCTGGTTCCGCTGGCTGGAATTGCAGGGTGTTCCATGGTGCTCTTCAGCACCTCAGGAAGAAAAGCTTTCGACGGTATTGCAGTCCTTTCTGGCCCACGATGATTGCTTGTCTGCTCCTGGGGCTTCTAGTAGCTCTTTTCCTCGTTTGAGTAAGAAGTTTACCCTTCTGCTATTTCAAGCTGCTATTCTTTAAAAAAAAAAAATAGAGGTTGGTCACCCTGTACTTCTGCAACCAAGAGAGAAAGGAAAAAGAGACAGGGATTGAGAAATAGAGAATTTCATTTGCTGTCTTCATTTCTTTTATTTCAGAACCCTTCACTTACCTCCGGGCCCATCTGTCTGTTCTCTCTGCTCTCTTTACTAAGGAATTAACTTTTAAAGGAAAGGATTTTGGGACCCAAAAAGTCAATAGGACTCAAAGAATTGTCAACATACACATATCCAGAAGCTAACCAATCTCAATCAGCCTCAAATAAGCACGGCTAACACTTGTCTATAAAGAAAAGCTATTTCAACTGTTTGCCAAAACATAGATCTATGAGCCATTTTATTTGCCATCTTCACAGACACCGTGTTATTAAAGTCATTCACCTGCTGGGAATATTTTCAAAAAAATTATTCCCCCATGGGAAATTATAAAAAATTGAGAATGGCACATTTTAACTACTGAATATTAATGCAACCTTTTCTAACTACTCATAAAAGAATCAAATCCCTGTTTGTGAATATATTAAAAAGTTAGACCAGGCTATTTCATATGCAACCAGTAATTTTTTCACTGTGGCATTCATTTTCACTTTAGAATTTAGACAGGATTGTAATGGGACGGATAAAAGCAGAACTATACACTTTGAAATGTGTGTAAGTGTGCACATTTTTCGCTTCATGACAATTGATTGCAGTGTTTGCTTTTGAGGTGAATGAGTTCAGAGTCCTCAATTCCATGTGTGACATACACCATTATAGGGTATTACTCCCCATCAAAAGGTTCAATCACGCAGGTGGTAAAATTAAGTTGATTACCTTGACTTAGCTATGACATGTGATTTGACATAATTTGGCTGTTCCAGTGAATAGATTGGAATTATATTGATTCAGTAAAGACTAGTGGTTTAGGAATTGGGAAACCTGGATTTTAGTCCTATGTCCATTTATAATAAAATTGGGCAGTTATTGGTGGGTCTCATGTTTTGTGTGTGTGAGTGTATATGAGTGTGTGTATGAGTGTGTGTATTTGTGCGTATGTTTATAAAAAACGGTACAAGGTAAGACATTTAGCGTAGCTGAAACATTGGGT
This sequence comes from Balaenoptera acutorostrata, assembly GCF_949987535.1. Taxonomy (NCBI): domain Eukaryota; kingdom Metazoa; phylum Chordata; class Mammalia; order Artiodactyla; family Balaenopteridae; genus Balaenoptera; species Balaenoptera acutorostrata. The sequence goes on from NC_080079.1 coordinate 52,977,792, forward strand.
GTGTTATGAGTAGTGGTAGAAGATAGAGGTGTACGAATAGGTCAGATCATAAGAGATATTATATGCCATGCTAAAGAAAATGGATTTTATTTTACAGGTACTAGGGAAACACTCATTTTTTAAACCTTTTAATTTGGAATAATTTTAGACTTACATAAGAGTTGCAAAAATAGTACAAAGTTCCATATGCTGTTTACCCAGCTTCCTGTAATGTAAACAACTTATATATTTATCAAAACTGAGAAATTTTCATTGGTACAATACTAATAACTAAATGATAGACTTTGTTTAGAATTTTTATCAGTTTTCCCATTAATTTTTTTCTTCTGTTCCAAGATCCAATCCAGGATACCACATTGCATTGGGTTGTCATGCCTCTTCAGTATTCTCTTATCTGTGACAGTTTTGCAGACTTTGTCTTTCCTGACCTTCACATGTCTGAAACGTGCTGGTCAGGTGTTTTGTAGCTGTCCCTCAATTTAGGTTTGTCTGAAGTTTCCTCACGATTAGACTGAGGTTATGCTTTTTCTGGCAGGAATACTACAGAAGTGAGTTGCCCTTCTGAGCGCATCATAGCAAGTGGTACTTGATGTTGATATGTTACTATTGGTGATTTCAACCTCATTCATTTGGCTAAGGAGGAGTATGCTAGGTTTATCCACTGTGAAGTTATTTTTTTCCTTTGTGATTATTAAATATTCTGAGAGGACGTTCTTTGACACGATACAAATATCCTGCTTCTCCTTAATTTTCTGCCCACTAATTTTAGCATTTATCCATGGATCTTACCTGGAGCCATTACTATTGTTGTGTTCGAGTGGTCGTTTCCTATTTCCATTATTCCTTCTACACTTAGTAATAGGAATTCTCCTGTAAAGTAGAGTCAGAATTATTTTGAGGAATGATAACTGTGATGCTAATATGTGGATGAGAGATTGGAAGGAAGCAAGACAGGGGCAGAGAGACTACAAGTTAGGAGACTTGAAATAATTTAGGAGAGATGACAAGAGCATGGACTGAGGCAAGTGCAACGCAGGTAGGTAATTAATATGAGACCTATTTCAGAGGCAGACTCAAGAGAACATGATGACTTATTAGATGTGAGCAGGGAAGGCAGGCATCAAGTATGGCAAGAGGTTTCTGTCTTGGAGATAAGGAATAGTGGAGGCATAAGTGATTTTGGAAGAAGAGAGCTAAGAAAAACTCAAGTAGGGACATGCAGAGTGGAGGAACCCTCATGGGACATTCACAGAGGGTTGTGTGATAAGTTGGTCATACAAAAGGCTGGAGCTTAGAAGAGAGGCCTGGCACAGAAATACAGAGCTGCAGGTCATCAGTGGGTCGGTGGGAGTTGGACTCATGGAGATGCCTGACCTCGTCCAGGAAAAGTATGTGGAGGCAAGGGAGTCCATAGCAGGCTAAGGATCACCAACATAAAGGCAGGGAGAAGAAAAGGAACTCACACAGACAGAATGAAAATGGGCACCTAGAACAGTAGGAGGAAAACTAACACAGTGGGAAAATGCAGGCCAAGTGAGGAAAAGTCTCATGGAGGGGGGAATGTTCACCAATATCCACATTACAGAGAAGTCAGGTAAGAGAAAGACTGAAACAAGATGGCAGCTATGAGTTTACATCACCAGAGCAATTTCAGCACAGTGGTGAGGGCAGGCCCTATAGATTCCTAAGGGAAGTGAAGATGGAGAGACGGTGTGTACAGACAACACTTTCAATGAGTTTGAAGGAGCTGGGAAAGAGATAAGGGTGGCAGGAGGGGAGGGGGAACAATTTAGGAGATTATTATTACATACTCTCCCCTTTTCATACTCGTAAGTTATGGCTGTGAGTATAATATTTATTCTTTATACATTAGCACGTGTAATTTCCCTTATTTCTCCGAGTGGTTTATATTAAAATACACACACACACACACACACACACACACACATACTATTATCTGGTGACATTCTAGATAATTCATCATTCCACTGAATGACTGTGCTTCATCTGGCTGGCACAGAATCGCCTACAAGCCTTGCATTATTATATCTCAATTCAGCGTGTTTGGATTGAGTATTTGGCCAAGGTTTCCATGTACTCAGTGGACAGGTCAATTTGCTTTGCTTGGCCAGGCTCCTGAGTGCCCCCCTGTCCCCAGCCTTACAAATGCTTCATCATCAGCTGAACAGAGAGCAAGGTGAAAGGAGAAAGGACAGTTCAGCTCAAATCTATCCCCAGGAGGGAAAAAGCAATTCAAAACATATGCCCTGCTCACAGAGGAGCAAAAGCATTATCTTTGTACAACATTACCTCAGCATAGAGGTCAAATTTTCCTCAGTAAACTCAATTACTTCCTTTATTCTATCTGGGAAGAAAATTTTGCCTGTAGAATAGCCTTTGAGCATGAGAAATTAACCCTGGAATATGAATCACTTGAGCTAAAAGTATAAGATATTCTGGAAGCTGAGTTTGGCCTTGTAGCTATTTATTAACATTTATAAGGAACTTCTTTTGATTGTAAAAACAATGTAATAATATTACAGAAAGTTAAGAAACAGAAAAGGGAACCACTGCTCATCTTATTAGCATAGTTACTATTCTTTTTGGGTATTTTTGTGTTTCTTTATGCACTCATATTTTTGCATAATTGCAATCATATGGATTATATATAGTTTTATCACTGGCTTTTTCAGTTGACTCATAAGCATTGTTCTGAGTTGCTAAGTACTCTTTGTAATTATTCTTTTTATTCTTTTTAAATGATTGCATAATATTCCATGGAGTGTATGTGCCGTAAGTTAATTAAGCATTCCTCTACTGCAGGACATTTAGTCTGTTTCTAATTTATCATCATCATAAATAAGGCTGTATTAAAACATATTGTATGCCATGGTTTTATCCCTATATTTTGTAGTGTTTTCTTAGGTTGTATTTTCAAGAGTGAGATTCCCGAGTCATAGAGGATGAACATATAAACTCTTCATATTTTCTTCCATATTGCCTTTTAAAAGAGTTTACTTATAATGATGTCACCAACTAAGGTTCGCTAAGTGGGTGGGTGGAGGTGTTCAAAAGGCCAGAGCAGGGTCAGGTAGGATGGCTCTCCCATGTGGACAGAGGTGGAAGGGCACTGCAAGTTCCGTCTAGGGATCTGCTGACAACAAAACTTAGTGAAGCTGAAATTCTGCTGTGAACTTCAAACTAGAGGTGGAATTCCAAGTAGGAGAAACAAAAGGAAATAGGAAGTAAAAAAAAGGTCAAGGGCTTCCCTGGTGGCGCAGTGGTTGAGAATCTGCCTGCCAATTTAGGGGACATGGGTTCGAGCCCTGGTCTGGGAGGATCCCACATGCCGTGGAGCAACTAAGCCCGGGCGCCACAACTACTGAGCCTGCGCTCTAGAGCCCATGAGCCACAATTACTGAGCCCGCGTGCCACAACTACTGAAGCCTGAGCGCCTAGAGCCCTGTGCTCCACAACAAGAGAAGCCACCGCAATGAGAAGCCCTTGCACTGCAACGAAGAGTAGCCCCCGCTCACCACAACTAGAGAAAGCCCGCGTTCAGCAAGGAAGACCCAACGCAGCCAAAAATAAATAAATAAATAAATTTAAGAAAAAAAGATCAAAAGTCTGAGAGACACTTAAAAGATTGAAGACGCAGTGGGGCAGAAAAAGCCAAGGTTGGGGGGAGGGTAAAGTACAACGCAATTGGAGACCATGGGTTTGAAGCCTGTATTGGTCATGAGCTGTGGGTGTGGCGAACTCACATGGAGTGTTTCAGACACGTACAATGACACTGGACTCAGCAATAATTAAAACTCAGTTAGTTTTCACTGTCCGGTAGATACTGTCTTAAGTTTCTCAGGGACGTCCTCATTTCATCTTCATTACAACGTTAATAGGTGCTATTACTGCTCCCATTTTCACGTGAGAATGTCAAGGCTTACAGGTGAGCAGACAGGCGACTGTCCTGAGAAGGCACAGTGGTCAGCTGTCAGGTGATCTGATGGCTTTTCCTCTGCCACACCGTGCTCTCCACTCCGCTGGAGTTTCAAATTTTGTGAACATACTCTGGGTATAAATATACCTCATTCTTCATTCAATTTATATTTCTCTGGTTTCGTGTCATGCTTAATATTTGAATAAGACACTGAATATAAGAATTGGGAAGAGGGATTTCTTCATACCACAGTAATAATCTTTATTTAACCATTTGATATCCCCACCCAGCTGGAAGGACATCAACTTTGTTTTATTTCACTTTTGTGGTTAATCAACAACTGTTGTTGAATTGTCAAAGGGTTTTTGTAAAAAGCTAGAAGAAAATTTTTGATATGTTAACAGTTGCCTTTACATGGTGAGAAAATGAATAGTTGTTTACACCCTTCACTTTGGCATTTTCTAAATGATATACAATTACTATGGATTTCTTTGAAATTAATAAAAAATTTTATTTTATTTTTTTAAACATCTTTATTAGAGTATAATTGCTTTACAATGGTGTGTCAGTTTCTGCTTTATAACAAAGTGAATCAGTTATACATATACATATGTCCCCATATCTCTTCCCTCTTGCATCTCCCTCCCTCCCACCCTCCCTATCCCCCCCTTCTAGGTGGTCACAAAGCAAGGAGCTGATCTCTCTGTGCTATGCGGCTGCTTCCCACTAGCTATCTATTTCAAGTTTGGTAGTGTATATATGTCCATGCCACTCTCTCACTTTGTCCCCGCTTACCCTTACCCCTGCCCGTATCCTCAAGTCCATTCTCTAGTAGGTCTGCACCTTTATTCCCGTCTTGCCCCTAGGTTCTTCTGACCATTTTCTTTCTTTTTTAGATTCCATATATATGTGTTAGCATATAGTATTTGTTTTTCTCTTTCTGACTTACTTCACTCTGTATGACAGACTCTAGGTCCATCCACCTCACTACAAATAACTCAGTTTCGTTTCTTTTTATGGCTGAGTAATATTCCATTGTATATATGTGCCACATCTTCTTTATCCATTCATCTGTTGATGGACACTTAGGTTGCTTCCATGTCCTGGCTATTGTAAATAGAGCTGCAGTGAACATTTTGGTACATGACTCTTTTTGAGTTATGGTTTTCTCAGGGTATATGCCCAGTAGTGGGATTGCTGGATCATATGGTAGTTCTATTTTTAGTTTTTTAAGGAACCTCCATACTGTTCTCCATAGTGGATGTATCAATCTACATTCCCACCAAAGTGCAAGAGGGTTCCCTTTTCTCCACACCCTCTCCAGCATTTATTGTTTCTAGATTTTTTGATGATGGCCATTCTGACTGTTGTGAGGTGATATCTCATTGTAGTTTTGATTTGCATTTCTCTAATGATTAATGATGTTGAGCATTCTTTCATGTGTTTGTTGGCAATCTGTATATCTTCTTTGGAGAAATGTCTGTTTAGGTCTTCTGCCCAGTTTTGGATTGGGTTCTTTGTTTTTTTGATATTGAGCTGCATGAGTTGCTTGTATGTTTTGGAGATGAATCCTTTGTCAGTTGCTTCGTTTGCAAATATTTTCTCCCATTCTGAGGGTTGTCTTTTCATCTTATTTGTAGTTTCCTTTGCTGTGCAAAAGCTTTTAAGATTCATTAGGTCCCATTTGTTTATTTTTGTTTTTATTTCCATTTCTCTAGGAGGTGGGTCAAAAAGGATCCTGCTGCGATTTATGTCATAGAGTGTTCTGCCTATGTTTTCCTCTAAGAGTTTGATAGTGTCTGGCCTTACATTTAGGTCTTTAATCCATTTTGAGTTTATTTTTGTGATGGTGTTAGGGAGTGTTCTAATTTCATTCTTTTACATGTAGCTGTCCAGTTTTCCCAGCACAACTTATTGAAGAGGCTGTCTTTTCTCCACTGTATATTCTTGCCTCCTTTATCAAAGATAAGGTGACCATATGTGCGTGGGTTTATCTCTGGGCTTTCTATCCTGTTCCATTGATCTATATTTCTGTTTTTGTGCCAGTACCATACTGTCTTGATTACTATAGCTTTGTAGTATAGTCTGAAGTCAGGGAGCCTGATTCCTCCAGCTCCATTTTCTTTTTCTCAAGATTGCTTTGGCTATTCGGGGTGCTTTGTGTTTCCATACAAATTGTGAAATTGTTTTCTAGTTCTGTGAAAAATGCCAGTGGTAGTTTGATAGGGATTGCATTGAATCTGTAGATTGCTTTGGGTAGTAGAGTCATTTTCACAATGCTGATTCTTCCAGTCCAAGAACACAGTATATCTCTCCATCTATTTGTATCATCTTTAATTTCTTTCATCAGTGTCTTATAATTTTCTGCATACAGGTCTTTTGTCTCCTTAGGTAGCTTTATTCCTAGATATTTTATTCTTTTTGTTGCAATGGTAAATGGGAGTGTTTTCTTAATTTCATTTTCAAATTTTTCATCATTAGTGTATAGGAATGCAAGAGATTTCTGTGCATTAATTTTGTATCCTGCTACTTTACCAAATTCATTGATTAGCTCTAGTAGTTTTCTGGTAGCATCTTTAGGATTCTCTATGTATAGTATCATGTCATCTGCAAACAGTGACAGCTTTACTTCATCTTTTCCAATTGGGATTCCTTTTATTTCTTTTTCTTCTCTGATTGCTGTGGGTAAAACTTCCAAAACTATGTTGAACAACAGTGATGAGAGTGGGCAACCTTGTCTTGTCCCTGATCTTAGTGGAAATGGTTTCAGTTTTTAACCATTGAGAAAGATGTTGGCTATGGGTTTTTGTTGATGTAAGTTCCCTCTATGCCTACTTTCTGGAGGGCTTTTATGATAAATGGGTGTTGAATTTTGTCGATAGCTTTCTCTGCATCTATTGAGATGATCATATGGTTTTTCTCCATCAGTTTGTTAATATGGTGTATCATGTTGATTGATTTGTGTATATTGAAGAACCCTTGCATTCCTGGGGTAAACCCCACTTGATCATAGTGTATGATCCTTTTAACGTGCTGTTGGATTCTGTTTGCTAGTATTTTGTTGAGGATTTTTGCATCTATGGTCATCAGTGATATTGGCCTGTAGTTTTCTTTCTTTGTGACATCTTTGTGTGGTTTTGGTATCAGAGTGATGGTGGCCTCGTAGAATGAGTTTCGGAGTGTTCCTCCTTCTGCTATATTTTGGAAGAGTTTGAGAAGGTTAGATGTTAGCTCTTCTCTAAATGTTTGATAGAATTCGCCTGTGAAGTCATCTGGTCCTGGACTTTTGTTTGTTGGAAAATTTTAATCACAGTTTCAATTTCAGTGTTTGTGATTGGTCTGTTCATATTTTCTATTTCTTCCTGGTTCAGTCTCGGAAGGTTGTGCATTTCTAAGAATCTGTCCATTTCTTCCAGGTTGTCCATTTTATTGGCATATAGTTGTTTGTAGTAATCTCTCATGATCCTTTGTATTTCTGCAGTATCAGTTGTTACTTCTCCCTTTTCATTTCTAATTCTATTGAATCTTCTCCCCTTTTTTCTTGATAAGTCTGGCTAATGGTTTATCAATTTTGTTTTCTTCTCAAAGAACCAGCTTTTAGTTTTATTGATCTTTGCTATCATCTCCTTCATTTCTTTTTCATTTATTTCTGATCTGATCTTTATGATTTCTTTCCTTCTGCTAACTTTGGGGTTTTTTTGTTCTTCTTTCTCTAATTGCTTTAGGTGCAAGGTTAGGTTGTTTATTTGAGATGTTTCTTGTTTCTTAAGGTAGACTTGTAAAGCTATAAACTTCCCTGTTAGAATGGCTTTTGCTGCATCCCATAGGTTTTGGGTCATTGTGTTTTCATTGTCATTTGTTTCTAGGTATTTTTTGATTTCCTCTTTGATTTCTTCAGTGATCTCATGGTTATTAAGTAGTGTATTGTGTAGCCTCCATGTGTTTGTATTTTTTACAGACCTTTTCCTGTAATTGATATCTAGTCTCATAGCGTTGTGGTCGGAAGAGATATCTGATATGATTTCAATTTTCTTAAATTTACCAAGGCTTGATTTGTGACCCAAGATATGATCTGTTCTGGAGAATGTTCCATGAGCACTTGAGAAGAATGTGTATTCTGTTGTTTTTGGATGGAATGTCCTATAAATATCAATTATGTCCATCTTGTGTAATATATCATTTAAAGCTTGTGTTTCCTTATTTATTTTCATTTTGGATGATCTGTCCATTGGTGAAAGTGGGGTGTTAAAGTCCCCTACTATGATTGTGTTACTGTCGATTTCCCCTTTTATGGCTGTTAGTATTTGCCTTATGTATTGAGGTGCTCCTATGTTGGGTGCATAAATATTTATAATTGTTATATCTTCTTCTTGGATTGATCCCTTGATCATTATGTAGTGTCCTTCTTTGCCTCTTGTAATAGTCTTTGTTTTAAAATCTATTTTGTCTGATAAGAGAATTGCTACTCCAGCTTTCTTTTGATTTCCATTTGCATGGAAAATCTTTTTCCATCTCCTCACTTTCAGTCTGTATGTGTCCCTAGGTCTGAAGTGGGTCTCTTGTAGACAGCATATATACGGGTCTTGTGTTTGTATCCATTCAGCCAGTCTATGTCTTTTGGTTGGAGCATTTAATCCATTTACATTTAAGGTAATTATCGATATATATGTTCCTATTACTATTTTCTTAATTGTTTTGGGTTTATTATTGTAGGTCTTTTCCTTCTCTTGTATTTCCTGCCTAGAGAAGTTCCTTTAGCTTTTGTTGTAAAGCTGGTTTGGTGGTGCTGAACTCTCTTAGCTTTTGCTTGTCTGTAAAGCTTTTCATTTCTCCATCAAATCTGAATGAGATCCTTGCTGGTAGAGTAATCTTGGTTGTAGGTTTTTGTCTTTCATCACTTTAAATATGTCCTGCCACTCTCTTCTGGCTTGCAGAGTTTCTGCTGAAAGATCAGCTGTTAACCTTATGGGGATTCCCATATGTGTTACTTGTTGTTTTTCCCTTGCTGCTTTTAATATTTTTTCTTTGTATTTAATTTTTGATAGTTTGATTAATATTTGTCTTGGCGTGTTTCTCCTTGGATTTATCCTGTATGGGACTCTCTGCACTTCCTGGACTTGATTAACTATTTCCTTTCCCATATTAGGAAAGTTTTCAACTATAATCTCTTCAAATATTTTCTCAGTCCCTTTCTTTTTCTCTTCTTCTTCTGGGACTCCTATAATTTGAATGTTGGTGCGTTTAATGTCCCAGAAGTCTCTGAGACTGTCTTCAATTCTTTTCATTCTTTTTTCTTTATTCTGCCCTGCAGTAGATATTTCCACTATTTTATCTTCCAGGTCACTTACCCATTCTTCTGCCTCAGTTATTCTGCTATTGATCCCTTCTAGAGAATTTTTAATTTCATTTATTGTATTGTTCATCTCTGTTTGTTTGCTCTTTAGTTCTTCTAGGTCCTTGTTAAACGTTTCTTGTATTTTCTCCATTCTATTTCCAAGATTTTGGATCATCTTTAGTATTATTATTCTGAATTCTTTTTCAGGTAGACTGCCTATTTCCTCTTCATTTGTTCGGTCTGGTGGGTTTTTGCCTTGTTCCTTCAACTGCTGTGCTTTTCTCTGTCTTCTCATTTTGCTTAACTTACTGTGTTTGGGGTCTCCTTTTTGCAGGCTGCAGGTTTGTAGTTTCCGTTGTTTTTGGTGTCTGTCCCCAGTGGCTAAGTTTGGTTCAGTGGGTTGTGTAGGCTTCCTGGTGGAGGGGACTAGTGCCTGTGCTCTGGTGAATGAGGCTGGATCTTGTTTTTCTGGTGGGCAGGTCCACTTCTGGTGGTGTGTTTTGGGGTGTCTGTGGCCTTATTATGATTTTAGGCAGCCTCTCTGCTAATGGATGGGGTTGTGTTCCTGCCTTGCTAGTTGTTTGGCATGGGGTGTCCTGCACTGTAGCTTGCTGGTCATTGAGTGGAGCTGGGTCTTGGCGTTGAGATGGAGATCTCTGGGAAATTTTTGCCGTTTGATATTACGTGGAGCTGGGAGGTCTCTTGTGGACCAGTGTTCTGAAGTTGGCTCTCCCACCTCAGAGGCACAGCCCTGATGCCTGGCTGGAGCACCAAGAGCCTGTCCTCCACATGGCTCAGAGTAAAAGGGAGGAAAAAATAGAAAGAAAGAGGATAAAATAAAATAAAATAAAGTAAAATAAAATAAAATAAAGTTATTAAAATAAAAAATAAAAAATAATTATTAAGAAAAATACATTTTTTAAAGTAAAACAAACAAAGAAACAAAAAAAGGACAGACCGAACCATAGGACAAATGGTAAAAGCAAAGCTATACAGAGAAAATCACACACAGAAGCATACACATACACACTCACAAAAAGAGAAAAAGGAACAAATATATCTATCATTGCTCCCAATGTGCACCTCCTCAATTTTGGGATGAATTGTTGTCTATTCAGGTATTCCACAGATGCAGGGTACATCAAGTTGATTGTGCAGATTTAATCCGCTGCCCCTGAGGCTGCTGGGAGAGATTTCCCTTTCTCTTCTTTGTTCACACAGCTCCCGGGGTTCAGCTTTGGATGTGGACCTGCCTCTGCGTGTAGGTCACCTGAGGGTGTCTGTTCTTCGCTCAGACAGGATGGGGTTAAAGGAGCAGCTGATTAGGGGGCTCTGGCTCACTCAGGCTGGGGGAGGGAGGGGTACGGATGTGGGGCGAGCCTGCAGCGGCAGAGGCCTGCGTGATGTTGCACCAGCTGGAGGCGTGCCGTGCGTTCTCCCGGGGAAGTTGTCCCTGGATCACGGGACCCTGGCAGTGTTGGGCTGCACAGGCTCCTGGGAGGGGCAGTGTGGAGAGTGACCTGTGCTCGCACAGGCTTCTTGGTGGCGGCAGCAGCAGCCTTAGTGTCTCATGCCCGTCTCTGGGGTCTGTGCTGAGAGCCGCAGCTCGCGCCCGTGTCTGGAGCTCCTTTAAGCAGTGCTCTTAATCCCCTCTCCTTGCGCACCAGGAAACAAAGAGGCAAGAAAAAGTCTCTTGCCTGTTCGGCAGCTCCAGACTTTTTCCCAGACTCCCTCCCGGCTAGCTGTGGTGCACTAGCCCCCTTCAGGCTGTGTTCACGCAGCCAACCCCAGTCCTCTCCCTGCGATCCGACCGAAGCCCGAGCCTCAGCTCCCAGCCCCGCCCGCCCCAGCGGGTGAGCAGACAAGCCTTTCGGGCTGGTGAGTGCTGGTTGGCACCGATCCTCTGTGTGGGAATCTCTCCGCTTTGCCCTCCGCACCCCTGTGGCTGCGCTCTCCTCCGTGGCTCCGAAGCTTCCCCCTCCGCCACCCGCAGTCTCTGCCCGCGAAGGGGCTTCCTAGTGTGTGGAAACCTTTCCTCCTTCACAGCTCCCTCCCACTGGTGCAGGTCCCGTCCCTATTCTTTTGTCTCTGTTGTTTCTTTTGTCTTTTGCCCTTCCCAGGTACGTGGGGAGTTTCTTGCCTTTTGGGAGGTCTGAGTTCTTCTGCCAGCATTCAGTAGGTGTTCTGTAGGAGTTGTTCTACATGTAGATGTATTTCTGATGTATTTGTGGGGAGGAAGGTGATCTCCGAGTCTTACTCTTCTGCCATCTTGAAGCTCCACCCCCAATAAAAAATTTTAAAACAAAAAAGAATTGGGAAGAGAACAATAGGGTCACTTACCAATCTGAAAAAAGTAGCCACAGATAAGGAGGTGAGCATATTCTAAATTGGTATTGAGTCAACACAAAACTAAGTGATGGCATTCAACTTTCAAATTCAAGAATGTTTGTCTAACATTGAAGCTTCCTAGATTATGGCTATTATTTATTGTAAATATTCCATCTTTAGAAATGAAAGGGAACACAGTTAAGGCTTATTATTCCAGTGTGCTGGTCACATTGTACATGGGATCAGATCTCTTCAAACATAACCGTTATAGATAAGAAAAAATTGTCATTGGGGAAGAGTGAACTGAGAATGAGATCAGGCTCTTCTACGAAAGGCTGTGGATGTCTTGAGCAGAAACACCACAACCAAGTGTTGCCAAAATTTGGCCTCTGTACATCAGTGCCAGATTAAATCTCCGTGACAGAGTTTTGGGTGAAGTAGAAAAGAATAGCTTTATTGCTTTGCCGGGCAAAGGGGGCCACAGTGGGTTAGTGCCCTCAAGACTGTGTCCCGCCCAGGAGGGGGTAGTAAGGAGCCTGATGGTGTTCAAGGAGCAGGGCGTGATCAGCTGGTGGACATTTTTCTGATTGGTTGGTGGTGAGGTAATTGGGAGTCAGCATCATAAACCTTCTGGCTCCAACAGGCCTGGGGGCTACGTGCTTGTGAGCAGCATACAGTTAACTTCTTCCACCTGGTGGCGGTTTCAGTATCTGCAAAACAGCTCAAAGGCCGTGGCTCAGAATATTATCAATAGTACTTGAGGAAGAACTAAAGGTCCTTGACTTTGTTTAATGGCTAAAGTATTAATATTGTGTCTTGCTTGACTGTTTTCCTTTCTTTCTGCATTTTCTCACTTCTCTGATTAAATTTATTCTTTGACTAAAGTTTTTCTGCAGTCAAAAGGCAGGCGGAGGACATGGGTGGGAGTCTATTCTGGGAAGGCTCATAGGGTCCTGCTCAGTTACACAGGCACCTAAGTTTTCATCTTCTTAGTCCTGTTTTCCAACAAAAGTTCTGAGGAAGATGCTTCAGTGGCACGGATGGTCTTCGGTTTTGAAATGACGTATGACTGTATTTTTCTTTCTGTTGAGAACTTTCCTTTATGAAACTATGATGTTTAGATTAACATTGAAAAGACTTCCAGTTCAGTTTCTACATGTGAAGAGCTTGGAATCTGTCACTCCTATCCTTACAACAAGAAAAAACTGGAACCAGTGACTTTTCTTGGCTGTCTTATGGAAATGAGGATGCAGGGAAAACCACCACCCTGAATCTTGGGTAGAGAATGAGCTCATTAGAGAGCAAGTGTCGAAAATTAATAAAGAAAATAAAAACAAGTGTTTTAAAAGTTATTTTATGAAGGGGGTCCTAGATTGGGGTTCAGGACTACCTGGGCATATCTGGAAGGACTACGGTAACTCCTGGGAGAGAAAGCCACCTAAAGGAAGACAGAACCAAGGAGAAGTTTTGAACCACCCAGAGCCAAGGGGATGTGGTTGGGAGGACTTTGAAGTGTTTGTTATTCCAGTTTGTGTTCAAGTCCTTAATCCTTGGATTTCATAGAAGACGTTGGAGTCCCTTGGAGAACAGGTGTGTTGTACATAAACTCCTACAAGGATGTTTCTCCAGGACACTAGGGCATGAGCCGCAGAGCTCTGACACTTGCAACAGAGCATAAGACAAAGGGAGAGGCACCACTGTGCACTGGCGATATCTCGGGGGTTCAGGAATTCAGCTGCAGTGGGAGAGGGGACATCTGGCAGGAGACAGAGGGCAGCAGTAGCGCTCAGATGGAGCAGACATGTTCATAAATACACCTGAGATATACCTGGGGACTCCAAGAAACACTTCAAGTGCCCGGTAGGGGCATGACCCAGTGAAAAATGAGTTATTTCTGCTAATGTCACACTATTAGCTCCCACAGGCTGTGAAGAGCTGGGCAAAGTCTCACTACCTCCAAGAAGAGTTTTGTGTCCTTTCTCATTCTGGTCATTCCTTCAACTAGCCCTTTGGTTGGGCTGCTGAAACATCCAGAACTCATGTGAGAAAATGCTTAGGAAGCAATATTATGTAGGATAGTTTTCTTGGTCCTTTGATTAGATCTGTTTCTCTGCTTGACTTTATTGTAGAAAATATGAATTTCATTAATATCTCCTTGAAGTGGATAACGTGGACCAGCATATTTGTTAGATCCTTTGTGCCATCTAGGTTTTATCCTCCTTGAATAATAGAGTTTGAAATTAGTTGAACTCCACAGTACCCAGGTTCTTAGCTTTTATCTCACACTTTACAAGTTTCCCCTAAGAACACTGTATTTGCTTTTCAGGTCTTTGGTTGTGTGCTTTATTTCCTCTATCGGAAGACCCAGGTAAAGTTTAAATTACAGTTAATTGATAGAGGTCAAGGAGGAAGATTGAAAAATTTAATTAGTTTCCCTGCAAAGCAATGTGTATTAACCTGACTTTCCACACTAGAGACTAACATATCTTAACTTAAGGTGCACACGAAGTGTTCTGTTTAAGTATACAGGATCTGAGTCATCCTCCAAGCTTATTTTCTGTCTAGACAGAGGAGAGAATCAAATCCTTTTTAAATTATAAAATTGTTCTGTGATTAGATACCATGGCTGTCTCCTGAGGCACTCAAGGAACTTAACAAATGGTTAACACCTGTTAACAGTTGATTATTTAGGAGGTATGGGGCAGGTGCTGTTGGTGTTCCGTGCTGCCCAACTTGGCTTCCAGCTACGGTGTGGTGGGAGCTTTCATGCAGACCACCTCCCACCTTACACACTCATGGGTCTCAGCTCTCTGCCTTAGGTCTTTCTCCAAGTGCAAGGAGCTTGCTCAGCCTGTGTGCTTGGGCCTGGAAGTGTGAGACAGGAGTTGGTACTCCCACAGTAACCAACAACCACTGGGGGCAGGAGTTGTTGGATAAATACCTCAACACTGACCTTGGACTCTAAGTTTCATTTCTGTGTGGCTTCTGTAGCAGGACTGAGCAGTAACGAGCTCAATCAAGCAGCCTTTATCGGGTCTCCTTCCCTCTCTCTCCAGCTTCTCTGGACACTCCCAAATGAATTACCTGAGCCCACATCCTTGTCTCAGTTCCTTCTTTTGGAGAACCCAAACTAAGAACTGGTTAGTTTGGAGGGTTAGATAGGCTGATTTTGAACATAGCACGTTGAACATTTCACTAGCACCTGCCTGTGACTATTCATTCAATGAATACCTTTGAGAGCCTCCTGTGTGCTAAGGTGAGGATTTTTGGTGTTGAACAAAACAAACAGAACGTCTGCCCTCATGAACCTTCCATATGACTTTCAAAATTCACAATAACTGTGTGAGTTAGATGTTATTATTATCCCCATTTCATGTGTAACTAATGTGATTGAGGATTCTCGGCTCTTTGGGGATATAAACATGAGCTTAATTTTTCTAAAAATGCCTAGCTTTTCTCTGTGGAGAGGCATGTCCCCAGATTTCTTCCCAATTTTATAAATTTTCAGCCACTTCTTCTGATTAAACAATCTCATTCTAGTTTTATGACTCACTCCCATGCACTTTTTAAAAATTGAAGTATAGTTGATTTACAATGCTGTGTTAATTTCTGCTGTACAGCAAAGTGATTCAGTTATACAAATACACATATTCTTTTAAAAGTTCTTTTCCGTTATGGTTTCACAGGGTACTGAATATACTTCCCTGTGCTACCCAGCAGGAGCTTGTTATTTACTCATTCCCATGCACGTTAAACCTTCAACGTCCTAATCAATTCTAAAGTGCCCATTCCTGTTCTTGGGAGGGCTTAAAAAACCCACTTGGAGACTTGCGTGGGGAGTGGTTTGTAGCCTTGGCAAACAACTTAGATGACACTGTCGGAGGGGGCTCGCTGAGAGGACCTGACTGTCGGCTGACCCAGGAGCTGCACGGGGCAATCCAGTCGGAGGCTCTGGCCTCCTGCTCTGTCCTTGGGATGTGAGTTCTGCTTGCCTTCCCTGAGCTGGACGCTGCCTCACGGACACAGCCTTGAGAGAGTCAGTGTTGTTGAGACCATCTGGACGGTATATTAGACTGAACCCAGTTAAAGCCTCTATAGAGAAGTTTCTATAGAAACTTCTAAGATTCTGGCAGGCAGAAACGGAAATCTACTCGTCTCGTGGCCGCCCAGGACAAGCCTCGTGAGTACATTCCCTGGCTTACTAAGTCTGCCACCTTCCAGTCTGGAGTGGTCTGCCCCTTTCTTTGGTCTGTCCCTGCCCTCCGTGTCCAGGGGGCCAGTTTCGAATTTTACCCTGGGAAGCTCCCAAGGTTGGAAACCAACAACTGGGGAGGCAGCCAGGAAGCTGAAGAATGGGTCTTGGGAAAGAGACATCCAGGGGGGAAATCCTGAGTTGGCTATTGGCCTCTATGTGGAGAGGGGTGGCATGTATGTTAGATGCTTGGGGACCCCGTGAGTACAGGGACACCCAGAAAACGCCGGCTGGTCTAATGTGCCTGTTTGAGGAACTGTGCAGCTCCCTGTGGCACAGGAGAGAAACACGTGGGTGCGCGGTGGGCTAGGCTCTGCTGTGGGCAGGTCGCTGCACACTGAGGTCCAACTAGAGGCTCAGCTCAAATCAGGAAATTGGAAGGAGAGCTGAGGTTAGAGAAGGACGTGCAGGTGTCCGGTACTCTGCTAGCTTGGGGGCTGGCAGGCAAAGCAGGGGTGCAGGATAATACGTTGGAGCCCTTAACGTGCCGTTTTGCAAAGCCAGGAGGGCCCACGCTTCAGCGGAGGGAACTTATGACAAAGCCTCTTTCTTTGGTCTCTCCTTGCCCTCCATGTACAGAGGGCGGGGGCAGTCTCAGATTTCACTCGAGGAGCTCCCAGGCTTACCAACCAACAAATACAGAGATAAGATTGAACAAAAGGGATTCTAAAGCCTTCAGGTCCAGGGATAGTCCCTTGCAGTGAAGTTTTCTTTTGAGGAGTTTCTGATATTAATTCAAACCAAATATAATGTGTATGTCATTTATACCTTTGCCACTGGGAAAGGGAGATGGAGAGGAGGGCAGACACAATCATCTTCAACTCATTTATAATCAGCTTAAAATGACATGATCTTTTTAAGGTGGAGTGGCAGATTTTCCTGTTTATTCTACTTTGCTTAGACTGGGAATGGAGAATATCTTGTAATTCCCCAGTCAGCTGTGTTAGGCAGTGGTTGCCTGGAGAGCCCTGTTGGGAAGGAGTCTGAGGCCATAAGCAGGTGTAACAGGAAGGTCATTAATTAGTATCAAATTAATTATTAAAGCCAGTCACGGGTGTAGGAGGGGAGAAAAGCCGCACTTTTAAAATGTGTTTGCCGTCCTTGATCCGGTTTCATGTTACCAAGTTGCACTTACTGGATGAGGCAACCTGAAAGTCTTCGAGAGTTTTTAATTTACTAGGTTTTACAGTTCAGGTCCAGGGCTGCAAACGACAGGAAATTAAGCAGAAAACCAAAATGTGCTGTAGGATATTGGATAGTTCACTGAATCTCCAGGAAGACTGGAGAACCTAGCTCATAAAATTGACAGCAACCAAGACGACCTGGCACGGCCATAGGCAGGTAACCCTGGTGTCACTGGATGCTCACCAGTTCCTCCAGCACACCACTGCTCTGGGACCTTCCCTGCAACACTCTTGGACTTGTTAAAAAGTTTAAAAAACCTTTTTATGAAAAATTTTAAGCATATACAACAAGAGCAGAGTATAACGAGGCTCTATGCATTCATTCCCAGATTCCCTGATTATTATTGATACAATTCTGTCCATCTTATTTTATCTATCCCCCATTTAAAATTAAAAATATTTTTTTTGCTGGAATATTTTGAAGCAATTCTAGACATCATAATAAGTCACTTGTAAACACTTTGTGTTTTTCACCAGCCGATAACTTAAAAAAAAAACCTTACCCACAGCACTATTACCTGAATTCGAGATGCCTTCTTCCCTATAAACTAAATTTTTGTAGGACTTCGTCATTAATCAGTCCTTTTTATTACTTCCTCAAGGTTCATCATTACATGCCTACGCTCCTGTAGCCCGGGAGCTAGGTTGCCCCTTTGTCATCCATGATGGGAGATGGGGCTATATACTGCCCAACTATCTTGGAATTACTTCCAAATAACAAGGGTGTACACAGCCTGGGCAGACAAAATGGCAGATAAGGCATAGTAGAGATTGGAACTGCTCACAAAACCATCAGATAAGTAGCCATTTGTCAAAATTGCCATTTATATTTCCTAATTGCCTTTGACTTATAGCCTAGCATTCTTCTGTAATTTCATAAATATGCTTTGATAGTCATTGAGTGTTGATTTAAAGTGATGTGGTTTTCACCTGGTTGGAAGGCTATTTTCTTCCTGGGAGGTTTATTAGCAATTACATATGTAAATCTATGCATACTTTCTTTTGACACATTCTCTTGGGAAAAATTACACCAAGAAATTATTTTTATTTTTTTATTTTTTTTAAATTGAACCCTGATGTAATAGTTTTTAATACTTTATTTATTTATTTTATTTATTTATTTATGACTGTGTTGGGTCTCTTAGTTTTCGTGTGAGGGCTTTCTCTAGTTGCGGCAAGCGGGGGCCACTCTTCATCGCGGTGCGCGGGCCTTTCACTATCGCGGCCCCTCCCGTTGCGGGGCACAGGCTCCAGACGCGCAGGCTCAGCAGTTGTGGCTCACGGGCCCAGCTGCTCCGCGGCACGTGGGATCTTCCCAGACCAGGGCTCGAACCCGTGTCCCCTGCATTGGCAGGCAGACTCTCAGCCACTGCGCCACCAGGGAAGCCCCAAGAAATTATTAATGTACATGAAAACAACAGTTAAAACTCACAGGGATAATCGAGGCATTGAATATTTTTACATATTTTAAGGCATCCACCAATATCACTTGAGGGTGGCAGTGTTGAGGAAAGAATGTTAAAATAATAATTTTCCCTGTTTAGATGTTTTAAAAATTTGACCAATGAATGTGTTTATATTATACCAGAAGAAGAATTAAGGTTGTGAACTATAGAGTTTCCAGCAGTAAGATGGAGTTAACTGCAGGTTCTTGGTGCTATCTGGTAGGATCCTTACTTAGTGCAAATTTATGACGTTTCCTTGCATGGAAAGTGGGATGCATAATTTTTCTTTATCTCCTTGTTTTGAATCACATATTTGCCATCGTTTGCACTTCCTGTTGTCTTTCATTATCTTTCATCTTCATCATCACTAGGGATCATGAATGATGATTACAATCTAATTTCTACCATCAGCTATCACTGGGGACTACAATTATCGAAATAAATAAATTCAACATATATCTATTGATTGGTATTGAAATATCCATTATAGAGATGGAGGGCATAGCAAGGTTCTGCATCCTCAAGGGGATCAGGGGAGATGAGATGCAAACCCATAAGATAAAAGTGTCAGAAAAGAGCTAAAGTAAAAAGCTCTTAGAGTTTAGAGAGGGGAAAGATTACGATGACTCTTGCCTGGAGAGATCAAGGAAGGCTTTCTGGAGTATGTGGCATTTGAATCGGAATTTTTTTTTTTTCCTTCAAAATTAATTAATTAATTAATTTTTGGCTGCATTGGGTCTTCGTTGCTGCGTGGGGGCTTTCTCTAGTTGCGGCGAGCGGGGACTACTCTTCGTTGTGGTGCGCGGGCTTCTCATTGCGATGGCTTCTCGTGGAGCACAGGGCTCTAGGCACGCGGGCTTCAGTAGTTGTGGCATGTGGGCGCAGTAGTTGTGGCACGTGGGCTCAGTAGTTGTGGCACGTGGGCTCTAGAGCGCAGGCTCAGTAGTTGTGGTGCACAGACTCAGTTGCTCCGCGGCATGTGGGATCTTCCCGGACCAGGGCTCGAACCCGTGTCCCCCGCTTTGGCAGGCGGATTCTTAACCACTGTGCCACCAGGGAAGCCCTGAATCGGACTTTAAATACTGGCTCCAAGGCATTTAGCGTGGAGGAGGCACATTCAGAAAGTACGGGCAGGCTCTAGGAATTGCCCAGCTTAACTGGGGTGTGTGTGTGTGTTCAGTGTTCCTCCAGTTGCATTCTGACTGAAAACAAGACATTTCAGAGTTTATCAGCAAAGTCTTTAAGAGAAAAATGATTCAAAGTTAGTAATAAAAAGTATACAGAGAAATGTCACGGTCACATAAGCTCCTTCCAGTTGGCAGCGCCCTAGTGGGGCTGCAGACCTCCACCGGGCCCCAGCTCCGCGGGGCAGGCAGACACAGCGGGCACACAGCCCACGTGGGGAGGCGCCCTGGGGACCAGTGCTCCCCGGCTACACCAGCAGGCTTTACCTGTGCTTCTCGGGGTCTTCTTACACATGTCGCCTCCTCGTTGTGACTTCCTGCTCTGCCTTTCACTGGTAGTGTAGCCGAAATTTGGCCTCTGTACCCTGACACCGAATTGAATCTCAGAGACAGACTTTTGGGTGAAGTAGAAAAGAATAGCTTTATTGCTTTGCCTGGCAAAGGGGGCCAGAGTGGGTTAG
The DNA here is from genome assembly GCF_949987535.1 of Balaenoptera acutorostrata. NCBI lineage: Eukaryota > Metazoa > Chordata > Mammalia > Artiodactyla > Balaenopteridae > Balaenoptera > Balaenoptera acutorostrata. The sequence goes on from NC_080079.1 coordinate 52,997,918, forward strand.
TGCCCTCAAGACTGTGTGTCCCGCCCAGGAGGGGGTAATAAGGAGCCTGATCGTGTTCAAGGAGCAGGGCGTGATCAGCTGCTGGACATTTTTCTGATTGGTTGGTGATGAGGTAATTGGGAGTCAGCATCATCAACCTTCTGGCTCCAACAGGTCTGGGGGCTACGTGCTTATGAGCAGCATACAGTTAACTTCTTCCACCTGGTGGCGGTTTCAGTATCTGCAAAACAGCTCAAAGGTATTGTCATGTGTATCCCTCGAGGGGGAACCAGGACCCCGCCCCAAGACTGTACTGTTGTTGGTTTTTTTTTTTTGACTGCTCCTTCCTTGTCTCCACATCCCCTCCCTTCCCTGATTAACATCTCTTTGAACCTGCTCGTTGGAACGCAGGGAAGGTCATGGAGGCTGAATGAAGCCTATTTCTTGCCAAAAAGGAACTCAGGGCACATAAAGACTTTTGTGCCCAGGAGTCCCACAGGGTCCTGCTCTGTTTCAGTAGAGGTAGGCACCAATCCAGAACTGAGTCAGAGAGCTTTGCAGTTGAGTCTTGCTTGTGGTTTTATGCTAAAATCAGCAGAAGCAAGGTCAAGAAGTCAGCATGTGAATACCTTTCCCTGCCGGGGAGTTGAGTGGGCCTGGGTTTGAATATGGGCTCCAGCGTTTAGAATCTGTGTGACTTCAGGCGAGTTGCTTTTTCTTTCTCTGTTTCAGTGTTGTCTCATCTGTAAAATGGTGGGAGCCATACTATTTTCTTGCAGGGTTCTCCTGTGTGTTAAGTAAGTTAATGGGTATAAAATGTTGGAACGGGCCTGCTGGCTTGTGCTCTCACTGGTGCAACAGTGTGTGGGGAGGAGCCTTGGGGGATGGGGAAGGGGCACTGGCTGACTTGTGGACAGTCTTGCGTGCCAGGCCAGGAGACTGAGGCAAGAACCCTGCTTGTGGCAACATCTGGGCTGGGCCTGGATAAGCGTCTTTATTTCGGAGCTCGAGATTATTTCCAGGGGACTGGGAGTGAACCTAATCCCTTTCTAGGTGCTGCAGGAGAACTGGGTCCCTCTTCCGTGGTTACCAAGGTTTCTGGAGGAGAGCTCTGGTGTGGACCCAATGTCCTGCATAAGCCTGTCACACAACAAAGTGGCATGCGATTGTATCAGAGGAGTGGCTAGTGGGGACATATAAAGGTGACTCCTAAGGACTCATCCCTGTACCAGGAAGTGTCCATTCTAAGGCAGTTCACACACGAGCCACAAGGAATTACAGGATACAGACGCATGTACAGGGAGACAGGCTTGTCAAGCTTCAAAGACGAAGACCGTGAGTAAAGGAGTAAGAAGTGAAAATTCAGGCGACTGTAAATCTTTGAGCCATTTTGTGCATCTTGAAGGCATCGCCTTAGTCAATACAAAAGCCTTACATTGCTGTTCTGAACAAGTTTTGCAGAGCAGAAAATGTGAAAAAGTAAGATTACTTCGGAGAAAATCGGTGCCCTGGAACCCGCAGGGCCGCCCATCACACTGCAGTTCACTGGCTAGAACGAGCTTGGCCAGGATGAATTAGCCCAGGATGAATTAGCCTCTGCAGCGCCTCTGGGCTGAGTCTGAGTGTCCCCAGAAGAAGCCAGCCCTAGGTTCAGCGGAAGAACTAAGATGGGAGTGAAAGCGTGGGAAAGCATTTGAGGCGAGCCTTTGGCGAACATATATTCAAGGGCAGGAGAAAGGTCCCCATCAGTTCTGTCCTGGGTGAGCACAAGTCTCCTAGCGCCCCATCTCTTGCCCAGGAACCTCTCATTGAGAAGGTACCCTCTCTGAAGTGTTCTTTATCCAGAGCTGACTCAAAACCATTGAGGGAATGTCAGCTTCTGAATATGTCTTAGAGACCACATTGTCCAGTGGTTGCTATTTTTTTTCCAGGAGAATAATAAAATTTAGAAAATTGATGAGGGCTACTGCATATTTTGCCTTCTTGTTAGGGTGGTACTAGGTGATGGTATCTGTCCAATAATCTTAGCCTAAGAAGCTTTAGTCTAATCCATCCCTCTCAATTACAGAAGGAAAAAAATTGAGTTGCAGAGACAGGGAGCAGTTTACCTGCAGGTTCCCAGCTCAGCCTGTAAGTGGCAGAGGTGAGACAGGGACCCAGGTCCTCCTGGGTTTCAATTTTAGTATCATTTCTACTACACTAACCAGAACAATGTGCTGTGCGTCTCTAATTGTTTACATATTATAATTGCCTTAATATTATCTTCCCTTTAGCTGTTTTAGACAGGCACCAAAGATTATGGGTCTTATTCTGTACAAGCTGGCATCACTTAGGATATTGATATCTTAGATGGGAAATGGAAGAAGCTAGCAGCTCTGTTTTAAGTTCTTGATATTTCCAAATGTCTCCAGTGATGAGCATTTGTTTGAAGAGAAAAAGCTTAAAATAGGCCAAAGTATCTTCCTTTCCATCAGGAAAATGCCAACAACTGACAGAATCTTTCTTAGCCTTTCTGACATTTCCCAGAGAACCTTGCAAATTATTTGCAGTGATTTGGAAATAATGAAGGACCTTATACATTTTGTAGTACCGTGTTTCCCCAAATGTGTAAACCGTGTTACACTCATCAATGGTATGCGAGATGATTTTAAGTAGTATAAAGATCGGACCTTTTATTTTACTAGTAGATATAAATAGGTATTTATTTTAATGTATGTAATAAAATATATGATAAAAATATAATTAGTACAACAAACCTATAACATTTTATTGCTTAGAATGGAGCTAATTATAAAAGGAAGTTGTTTTAAAGAAAAATGTCAAATAATAGTATAAGTTAGTGTAAGTGATGCCCAAATTTGTCAAAAATTGGAACAGTGATATCTGACATTACATACATATCTACAGTTTGGGAACTACTTATTGAGGCCACATGTAACATGTATAAACTGAACAGTTGTAACCGTCCACAAAACTTGAAAGCACATCAGTGGAACCCCCAGTTAATTTATAACTGTAAATGAGGTTTTTAGTCCCACGAATGGGGGAGAACTTAATCTTGGTCCTTTCACAAATAGAAACTATGATTCAGAGGTTTGCACAGTGGATTCAAGATTTTCTCAGTCCCAATGTGGTACCCAGCTGTGGCCCTTATCCCGCTGGCTTCCCCTGAAGAGTCTCCTCTAGTGATTGATTAGGGGTTGGAGGAGGGGAGAGCAGGCTTCCTCTTCGTCTGCAGTGTTTCTCTGCCAGGGCCATCTCTACACTGCTTAGTCAGCCCTGCCTGGCACAGGTGGCATCACTCCACCAGCCTGCGATGAGATGCAGGTAGTCTGTGCTGCCCGCTTACACTTCCAAGGTGTACAGCAGTTTCCTCTCCCACCTCCATTAGTATACATGTGCGCGCGCACACACACACACACACACTCACTCACTCACCTCCAGTGAGTGTTCACACACAGACCTCTGAGGCAGGTTCTTTGCTTTTCTGAAAGGACTTTAGAACCTTATAGATCTCTTCGAAGCCAGTTCACTCTGCTGGACCCTGTGTGGGTCTGGAGTTGTCTTAGCCCCTCCTGCCCAGCTGCACCTTTCTGTTAGCTCTCCGCTCCTTTTCTCATGCCTTGTGGGTACCAGATGCACCTGTGGAGGTTGCCTCTGAGCCAGACTCCCTCTAGTCACACAACGGCAGTCTCCCCTAATGGGTGGGGTGGAGGCACAGGGGCTCCACTCACGCTGTCCACACACTTCCTCTCCATCCCTTTCCTCCTTGCTTTAGAGCTCTTCTTTCTTCTACCCTGGCTCCCTAGGTGACCTCATCCAGTCTCAAGGCAATTAACGATGAACAGGACAGAAGTGGTACCTGCCCTCATTGAGCTTACATTCCACTGGGGCTAGAAATTCAAAAGGCAAGAGAATTGACAAGTAATATAAAATAATACAAATTATAATAAATTTTTGTAAAAGAAGGGAAGGAGGCTGAGATATAAATAATGCTGCTCTTACTATCTCTTGCTCGAAATTTTGCTCACTCTTCAGATTATTACAGATTCTTTCTTTCTTTCTTTCTTTCCTTCTTTCCTTCTTTCCTTCTTTCCTTCTTTCCTTCTTTCCTTCTTTCCTTCTTTCCTTCTTTCCTTCTTTCCTTCTTTCCTTCTTTCCTTCCTTCTTTCCTTCTTTCTTTCTTTCTTTATGGCTGTGTTGGGTCTTCGTTTCTGTGCGAGGGCTTTCTCTATTTGCGGCAAGTGGGGGCCACTCTTCATCGCGATGCGCGGGCCTCATTATCGCGGCCTCTCTTGTTGCGGAGCACAGGCTCCAGATGCGCAGGCTCAGTAGTTGTGGCTTACGGGCCTAGTTGCTCTGCGGCATGTGGGATCTTCCCAGACCAGGGCTCGAACCCGTGTCCCCTGCATTGGCAGGCAGATTCTCAACCACTGCGCCACCAGGGAAGCCTATTACAGATTCTTAAAAGTGGAGTTGTCAGGGAAAAGATGATCATTTTCCAGCTTCTGGATACATTTTTCAAGGTTTCTTAGGTGGAGATAGTAATTCGGAGAAGTTTAGGATGTTTAGGGGGGTGTGTCCCTAATATTTTGAGCTAGGAATTAAAGAAGGAAACAGTCATTAAAAAAAATTGTGTATCATTCAGGGTCCAGTCAGGAGACAGTAACCATATAGTAATTTAAACAGGGAAATTTTAATGTAAATGATTAACTATATCAGTGTATTACCTACTAAGGAGAAAGAGAGAGCTACAAAGAACACAGGAATAACAGATAAAAGGAACAGTCACTATCTCTAGGGCTGTGGCAGAGAACCAAGGAAGGAACGAATCTTGAACAGGTTCCCCATTAGGGCAGAAATCTAGATCTAATTAGAGAGGGCATGGCCCTGGCCCACAGAACGGTGAAGTTTGCTGTGGTGCTGCACCTGTAGGATTCGCTGGGAATCTACCCTCTAGGGTACCAGGGAAAGTTGTCCCCAGAGATGTGCCTTGTGCAGAACTTGTTGGGGAGCTTCTTGTAAGACTGGTGCTGCTGAAACTCCTGGGGGTGGGAGGGAGTGTCATGTGAGTGCCTCTAGTGTCCCTGCGATGCCAGCTGCTGCCCCAGAGGAGCAAATGGAGGGGATTCAGGAGGAGAAGCCCCTTTCTCCTCCAGGGTCCCCCCAGCACCCTCTGCCAACAAAGTTTTACATTGTGCCAGTTGATAAGGAAAATGTGTTCCAGCATCCCAGGAGGCCAGCAGAGGATGGATTTGGAACTGAGAGGCAAATATACCAATTCCTGTTCTTCTTTGGTGGAAGATCAGTCCTGGGACATTAATTCACCAGTACATTTGGCCACGTCCTGTAAAAGCCAATCATATTTTTGTGGCTCAAGAAGGCCCTCAATTCATTGGCCTGTGATAAGAAGCACTCAGTTTGTGCTGAATGGTGGGTGCCCTGGGGATATGGGTGCAGCACCCAAAGCATCTGCAGTAGATGTCATCACACACGGTGTATATTTATGCATCTATTTCCTGTATTGTCTGTGTCCCCACTCTAGAATGTGGGCTTTATGAGGGCAGGAGTTTTGTCAGGTTTATAGACTGTAGCCAGAACAATGTGAGGTGCATAGTATAGGCTCAATTCATTTTTGGTGAATTAATGAATGGATTTCCCACAAATCTCAGGGAGAGGATGTGAATATCAATGACCTTCGTGTGCCTCGAGTACTAGTTCATGGCCTTCAGAGGGTCTCCTTCCCTATTCTTGAGCTGGTAAATATAGACACGTCTAGAGCCGCCCACACCTTCCCGTTCCAAATGACTGAGTGCACGGCCAGCATTAAAAGGATCAGGCAGAACACAGTTGCTAATACTTCTGGACAACCAACACAAGGCTTGAGATTGCTCATTTTTCAAGGGTAATTGCAAACCATAGCAGCTGTCCTGGCCCATGCTCGCTGGGCATATTTCACTGCAAGTGGGAGATGGCTGTGACTATTGCTGACAGGGGGAAGCAAACCCAATGCACACAGCCTTCCTCAAGGGAATTAAGCTCAGCTCCTCTCAGCAAAGTATTCTTACCTCCTCAGCTGTGAATGTTCAGGGATCTCTGTCCATTAACTCCTTCAGGCACCATCAGCATATTCAATGTGCTCTGGTTTTGGCATCAGAGGAACATTTGCACTCCAGGTGTTTTATTTACTGTTTTGAGAGAGGTTCTGTATTTCAGGGTAATTTATTTTACTTTCGGATGAAAGTCTCTATTTATCAATTTTGTCTAACATCAAATCATCTGGGACTGTACTAGAAAAGGCCACATTTTAATCTTACCTGATATTTTTATACATCCAGAATATCTTTTTTATGGGATTCAGGGAGGCAGAACCAGAGTCAGGATGTGGGCTTTGGCATCTAACTAGAGGTCCAGGTAACTCATGTGGAGACGAGGACAAATTCCAGATTCAGTTGGTGATAAATTTAGAACAGTGTAGAGTTTATCCCTGAGCCTGCAGTCAGAGCTTTTAAAATGACTGAGGGTATGAATACATGATTCAAAATTAATCTCAGGAACTAACACAAAGTTCAGAAGATTTATCAATGCTAGCTAGATCAATGGGGTTTGAGATGAAATATTATAAATCAAGTGTGAGCCGGTGTTAATCCAAATCCTGCCTCCAGCTTGGAAGGTTATGTGTGAGGTGAGAGAATCACAGGGAAGAAGCCACTGGAGGAAAAGACACTTTTTCAGTGAGGGCGTGCGGTGTCTCAGACTTAGGGCCCTGGCACTCAGGAATCAAGTCTGTAAAAGAACGTCCCCTTGTCCACACTGCAGTGCTGAAGGGTTTTCACTTCACCTTCTTCAGACCCAGATACCAGGGCATATGGGAAAATAGGGACATGGTACTCTCAGGGCCTGAAGGGCTGAATCTGTCAGTGTGTTGTTTTGGGAAGGCAGCTGGTGAGGTGGCTGAGAGCCTCGGTTTTTCTCACTCACAATACAGGAATGACAACAGTACCGAATCACAAGTTTGTTGGAAAGATTAAATGAGATAGTCCATGTCAAGTATATAGCACTTAGCCAATAGTCAACATTAAAACATACTAGATATGATTATTATTTTCATTATTAATGAATGCACATCTTGTGGTTTGAAGTATTACATTCCCCAAAGCTGTATCTTTTCATTTAAATTTAACTTTTCAGTCCAGAAGCCCCTGGGGTTCCTAGAATATTTTAACAGCATTGAGTACCTGGACTCTGCTAACAAGCCCACTAGGTTAGGGTCCAACAGTGTCCTTGCCTGAAGAAGATGAGGAACATTTTAGGCAACATGTCAAACAGATTCAATTTTTAAGCAATCAGAAATACACTTTCTTGGACTTCCCTGGTGGCGCAGTGGTTAAGAATCTGCCTGCCAATGCAGGGGACACGGGTTTGAGCCCTGGTCCGGGAAAATCCCACATGCCACGGAGCAACTAAGCCTGTGTGCCGCAACTACGGAGCCTGTGCTCTAGAGCCCACGAGCCACAACTACTGAGCCCATGTGCCGCAACTACTGAGCCCACGTGCTGCAACTACTGAAGCCCGCTCACCTAGAGCCCGTGCTCCGCAACAAGAGAAGCCACCGCAACGAGAAGCCTGTGCACCATAACAAAGAGTAGCCCCCACTCGCAGCAACAAAGACCCAACACAGCCAGAAATAAATGAATAAAATAAATAAGTAAATAAATAATAAAAATAAATTTAAAAAGAAAAAAAGGAATACACGTTCTTGAAAACCGTATTCTTGAGCATATATTGAGAGCAAACTTACCACAAAGCATGTTAACTTCCAAAACCAGTAAAGGTTCAGTTCAGTTGCGAGTAACAGAAAAACTTAAAATAATGGTGGTATAAAAAGTTTGTTTCTCCTTTACTAAAGGAACCTGGCAGGTTGGGCACCCCTTTGATCATCAGCAACTCAACCTTCTTTGTTATTACTCTGTCATCCTTAGCATGCTGTCCATGGTTCAAGATGGCTGCTTAGGCTCCAGACTTCATGTCCACATGCCAGCCAGCAGAAATGAGGAAAGGACTAACAAGGATAGCCCTTCTCCCTTTCAGGAGTCTTTCCAGAATTCACACATGATACTTTCACTTAAATTCCATTGTCCAGAGCTTTGTCCTATAGCCACACCTAGCAGCAGCAGAGTCTGGGAATGTAGTCTTTATTTTAGGTGGCCATGAGCTCAGCTAAATAAAAGGGATTCATTTACTAGGAACAGGGCGGAATGGATACTGGGGGACAATTAATAGTCTCTGTTACACATCCCTTCCCTTTGTTCTGTAGCAGATCTTGTTAGCTGCATTGGACCACTATATCTGAGGTGTGTTTCTGCCCTTCTTTCATAGAAAGACAATGGATGGGACACCCCTCTTTTACAAGAACACTTGGAGGGTATTATTGTTTTTATTTTACAGATCAGAAACCTAAAATTTAGAGATGATAAGTACCTTCTCCGAGATTACACAGTAATTGATGGGGACAGGACCTGAGCCCAGGTCAGTCTGACTGACAGTAAAGCCCCATTCTCCACCTCCCTTCCCCGCAGCAAGCTGCTGCTAGGAGCAGATGGGAAGGCTCACTAGTCACTGCATGGCCTCACAGCCCTAACATCCTCATGTGTGCACCAGGCAAATTGCTCTGGAAATAAAGAATGATGGCTCCCTGGCCTAGCAAATCCTCTAATAGTCTAGTGGCAGGTCAGGTACATGTTGGTCAAATGGGCCAGTCTCAGGGGCTGGAGATTTTGCCCCAAGAAGGTTCTCCTGGGATGTCTAAGGTGAAAAAAGCATCCCAGAAGAAGTGCTTTTCAAGTATTGATTAAGGGAGCGTTTGGCTTTCATCTTCAAAGAGGCACAGTTGGTTGGTTCATCTTCCAGATTCTAGTTCTCATTCTCTCTCTCTATCCCTCCTTTATATTTCCTGGATACATTTGTTGCAAGACTGCTATCCCTTCTTTTATTTTCACTGTGAAATGACGGGGAAAGGTCTGAATCAATTTTGGAGAACTTCAAACTACTGAAAACCCAGGGTGTGTTCCATGAAAATGAAACAGAGAAACCAGAAAATCCAAAACACACTCACAGTGTAATAGCTGGTAAAAGATCAGGCTTACACACAGAGATAAACGCTTATGGTTGGTTCTTTCTGGAAGCGGCACTTGGGGCACTGCACTGGGCTCTGCAGCAAAAAAGCAGATGACACTGCGGAGGGTTTCCCTAGGGATTTTAGAAAGGATTTGTTTACTCAACAATTTCTTTTGTCCAGGACTGCCCACTTAATTCATATATTAGAAATGCCATCGGGCTGCAGGGTACCAAAAGAGGATCACATGATTAAGGGGTAGCGAGCTCTATCAGAAGGAACACAGGCTTTGGAATCAGATAGATCTGGGTTTTTCAGTAGCTGGTTCTATAATTTTCTTGACATGTGACCCTGGGATAGTCTTTGCATCAGTTTCTTCAGCTATAAGATTGGAGTAAATACATCTGATTTGTAGAGGAGTTTTTTTTTTTTTTTTTTTTTGGCCGTGCCACGCAGCTTGTGGGATCTTAGTTCCCCGACCAGGGATTGAACCCGGGCCCTTGGCAGTGAGAGCATGGAGTCCTAACTATTGGACTGCGAGGGAATTCCCTGTAGAGGACATTTTAGAAGATATATCTATATATATCTATAGCTTCTAAATATATGTATATCTCCTAAAATATTTACAAGTGACTTTAGATATAAGGTGTCACAATAGTGGGTCACATAGGACAGAGGTTAATGTGCACACTGATTCTATAGTTGGGGACCCTCATTAGTCCCAGTAGGCATTTTATATATCAGCACTCTATTGCCGTGTAACAAACCACCCCAAAATTTAGTGCCTTAAAACATAGGATTCTACAACCTATGGGCAAGGTTCAGTAGGGAAAGCTCACTGTTGCTCCAGGTGGCAGGGAATGGGGTCACTAGGAGCTTGATTGGGCAGAAACAAAATGGCTTTACTTACACATCTAGTACCTCTGGTGCCTCTGTTGTGATGACTAATACACCTGGGGGCTGGCCAGGTGCCTTTCTCCTTCAGTGTGGTCTCTCCAGCAGGGTGGCCTCCTTAGCTGGTGACTGAGAGCTCCAGGAGAGCAAAAGAGGAAGCTGCCAGGCTCTTTAGGGCAGGCTCTTGCTGCATTCTGCTGGGTCAAGGAAAATCTCCATCTAGCCCGGATTCAAGGGCAAAGGATATAGACTCCACGTCTCGATGGGAAGAGAAGCAAGAATTTGTAGTCCTCATTTAGCCATGACAACCATGATATAAAATTAATTACTTTTTCCCAGCTCTATCTCGACCACCAGCAGTGAATGTTGGCAAATCCTAAATTAGGAAGATATAATTGCTGCCACCTGCCAGAACAGAAACAGGTGCTGTTAACAGACCCAGAAATATGTCTGGGGCTCTGGGAGCCAGGTGGGGGAACAAAGTGTCTCTCCTGAGCCCTTTTCCAAAAGTGGCACGTTTACAAACATTTTGAATGTAATATGTTAACATAGTGTTTGTTAAGGCTGTGAGGAAAAGAAGCCAGAGGAAGCCATTTAACGGCAGCACCTTGAGACATACAGATAATGCACACTAACGGTAAACTTTTTATGTACTTTTCTCCCTTATGAACACTGCATGCCTCTTTCCCCACCTCCAGCCCCTAGATGAACATGGACTTCCTTGATATTAGAGCCCACCCTGCCTCTCACAGGGCCAGAGCATCCTGGGGCTGCTGCTGTGAGGTCACGTGTGTGTGTGTGTGTGTGTGTGTGTGTGAATGAGTGTGTATAAGCATGTGATGGTGTGCATAAGTATGTAAAAAGGAGTGTTTTGAGTTGTGTGACTGTGTGGATGTGGGTGTGAGAGTGTGGAGACAGGGCATGGGAGTGGGAGTAAACCCAGAACTGGGCTTGAGCACGTGGAATCCTGATTCAACATGATGGGATTAGGATCTGTCCGCCCCTTGGAATATTGCCTGACTCCAAAGCATGCAGCTCCTTCTCCTCATTGCTGATGGTGACATATCAGAGTCTCTTTAAGTGATTGAAATAAAATGCTATGATTCCTGCCAGCCCACGATTGGCTGAGTCTGGAGACCCTGGGGCCAGAGCTGGGGGAAGGGGAAAACATTGAAGGTGTAGGGATTGGGGATATCCGGCATTTGAGCAGGAGGGTTCTGTGAAGCAGGCACCGTGTTCCAGAGCTCACCCTGCTCCCTCTTGATCCTCTTCATCCTGGCTGTGGGCACCCCTGAAGAGGGGAACGTAGTGCACTGTGAACTGGCATTTTTCTTTTGGTGCTTTTGAGAGTGGTCCCCAGCAGTCCCTGCAGACACTGTTGTGTTCATCCCAGGCTCAGACACACCCACTACATCCTCCTATTACCTAACCACCAAACCTCCATGAACCTAGGAGCTGGAAGGAGTAAAGGGTTAAGAATCTTTATGTACCAGTCTTCTTCTTTCTTTCTTTCTTTTTTTTTTTCTGAACATTTCAACACCAGGATGAGATTTTTGTCTTTGTAGCTTGGAAAAATAATTTTCCCTCATCTTGTTTCCACTTTTAAATTCTGTATATTTCTGTACGGGTTTCTTAAAGTTGAGGATTATTGATGGGTTTTCAGTGAAGGAAATAATAACAAAAAAATAACTCACAGAGCACTTTTAAATACATATCTTACTGTGGTACAGGGATATTTGAGAGGTAATTTCATGAATGATTTGTTGGTTAATAATTATTGTTAACATTGATTTGAGTATGTACTTTGTGCCAAGCACTATTCTAAATACTATATACATGTTATTCTAACTTACAGATGAGAAAAACATGGCCCAGAGATAGTAGGTAACTTTTCGTGATCACACTGATAGTAAGTAGTGTATCAAGCTTCGAACTCAGGCTTGCTGCCACCGTGAGCACCCAAGTTCTGGGTCAGTAGACTCTGCTGTGTCAGCTAAGAGTGTGATCCAAATACTCAGGTGTCAGTGGTCAGGGAGTGCAAATTGACTGTGACATTGACATTCACTTTTCATTGGCTCTTGCCCCTGCCCCTTGACTCCTTTAAGTCCTGTCTTTTTCAACATCAACTACTTTGATTATTTTGGGGAACCCCTCAGGGTGCTTTCTCATGTCCACAAATTATCTCTAGTTGTTATTCTCTTGCTGGGACAGCAGATATTAAAATCACTCACTTCCGTTGCATATCCTAATGGCCTAGTTTTAAGTTTAAACATTCACATGGTATAGTGAGGAAGAACTACCATTGCCAAAGTGTGACCACACCCATTTCCTCATTTGAATTCCACGATCACCCTGTTGGGTGGTGGCACAGGTGTTATTATCACCTTCTCCCCAGTTTATAAATGAGGAACCTACAACTCAGTGAGGTTATTTGTCTGGAAAACCATAGTTGGTAAAGAGTGGAGTTAGACTGAAGAGAGCTATATCTGATCCCAAATGCCCACACACAATGCTTCCTTATTAATCCCTGGTTTTCATGTATACTTGTCACTATGGCTGTCCATAGCTTTGACACTTATTTTTGTGACAAAAATATGTTATCTGTATGGTAGAAAGAACTAACCATTGAAACTAAGAAACACTCTTCTAAATAACCCTTGATTCAAAGAGAAAATAAAGTTGATATGACAAAGTACTTACAAATAGAAAGGAGAACAAAATATATGGGATACAGCTAAAGATGTATTGAGAGGAAAATGCATTGTTCTTAGATGCTTTCATAACTTAAAGATCAAAACTAAATGGACTAAGTTTTCAATGGAGGAAACTAGAAAAGAATAGCAAAACAAAAGCTAAAAGAAAATAGGAGGCGCCTAATGTGTATGAAATAGAAAAGAAAAATAATGGAAGGGTTTAGTAAAACTAAAGCTAGTTAAAAAAAAAACAAAAACAAAATAGAAAGCTCCTTGTGAGAGAGAGAGAGAGAGACAGAGACAGAGAGTGAGAGATGATATTAGGAAGTGGCTATAACCAAAGCATAGAAAAATATTTTTAAAAGTGTAAGAGAATGTTATATGCAGCTTTATAGAAATACATTAAAAATACATTAACATGTATAGAAAATGAACAATTTTCTATGAAAACATGCATCACTAAGTTTGATTCAAGAAGCGACAGAAAACTTGAAGAGACCAATAACATAGGATAAATTGGAAACTTTATTAAAGATCACTATTTAAAAAGGCAACAGGCTCAGGTGGTTTTACCCTTGAAATACATCTGCTTTAAAAAATAAATTATTTCTTTGTTAACAAAACTCTTCTAGGGAATAGAATAAGAGTTTTATTTTTAGTTTATTTTATAAAGCTAGTACAAGCTAATGCCAAAAGCTTAAAAAAATAACACAAAGCAGAAAACTATAAGCCAGTTTCACTTATGAATATAGATGTAAAAATTCCATATAGAGTGCTCAGTTATAAATCAGTTCTAGCAACACATTAAAAGAATAATATATCAAAAATACGTCAGATTTCTTCTATCAATGCAAGGATGGTTCAATATTAAGAAATCTGTTAACATAATTCATTACACTAACAAACTGTGATTATGTTCTTAATTGCCAGAAAGCCATTTACTAAGATTTTGAACAGCCAATTAAAAAAGAATGAAAAACCACAATCAAATAAACCAAAAAAACCTAGTATAGGATATAGGCTATTTACTAGAAACTAAGAATAATCGTTACACATGGTGAAACACTTAAGCCTTTGTCCTTAGACTCGTTCCCAGGATGAGTTCGCCTGCTGTTTTTTTTTCTGTCCAGACACAGTGCTTTGGATGTTCTTTACATGCCAGTGACTCACAAATGGAACCTTCAGTTTGGCTTCTCTCTTTAGAACAGATTGATCATAACTGCCTACTCAGAATTTTCATTTGAATGACTTACATGTTTTCTGTGGCCACAGTGGAGCTCTGATCCCCTCCCCTGCTCTGAGCTGACCCTTCTCTGCTCTTCTCTCATTTCAGTAGATGGCACCACTTTGACCAGAGCCCTCTTTGTTCCTCGCCTTTCAGTCTCATCTATTAGCAAATTCTGTCTTTTCTACTTTAAAAATGTATCTTACAGCTGTCTCCCCTGGAGATTAGGGGACTGGCGAGGAGATAATTAGAACACCCATATTTGCATTGTACAACTTGTTACATGCATAGCTTTTGTAATTTGAGATCTAATAAAGTAAAAGGTAAAAGAAGGGAAAAAATTACTTTGAGTCATGAAAAGTGCTTCTTGTTGCCTTTTTTTAAAAAATTTTTATTTATTTATTTATTATTTTTGGCTGTGTTGGGTCTTCGTTTCTGTGCGAGGGCTTTCTCTAGTCGTGGCAAGCGGGGGCCACTCTTCATCGCGGTGCGCGGGCCTCTCATTGTCGCGGCCTCTCTTGTTGCGGAGCACAGGCTCCAGACGCGCAGGCTCAGTAGTTGTGGCTCACGGGCCTAGTTGCTCCACGGCATGTGGGATCTTCCCAGACCAGGGCTCGAACCCGTGTCCCCCGCACCGGCAGGCAGACTCTCAACCACTGCGCCACCAGGGAAGCCCCTTGTTGCCTTTTAAAGCCACATTTCTGAGAAAGCTTTCTGACTGGAATAATAAATTGTGCATGAAAAACATAGAAACAGAGGAGAGGGCAAGGTCACCACTGAAATGGAAAACTAAGTGACACATGGCTTGAAAACTCTCTGAGTCACTGGCATTCTCCTGATCAGGCTGAGTGGAACAAAGAACTCCCCAAACAAAATGCCACAAGGGCAGTTTCTTTCCTTTCTCCCTCTCCTTTATCCCTTCTCTCTCTCTCTCTCTCTCCATCCCGCCCCCCCTCCCTGCCTCACCATGATTGGAGAAACTGTGTATCAGCCTATCATCAAGTAAGTGGTTTCAAAAAAGTAACAATATTTCCAATATTGTATTATGAATATGACTCATATTGTATGCCATAAAAATTTTATAACAATTCATTCATTAGTGTATAAGCTAGGCTACCCTGAAGCCATTGTGTCGATCACCCTAGGCTACCATGAAGCAATCATATTGCTGCTTCTTATCACTGCTTCTAATTGCTGTTAGCAATGCATGAATCTTTATACCTGCAAATGAATATGAGTTTCTTTTTCACATTATCTTTTCATTTTTGAAGTCTAGTGTTAGTAATATGTATATCACTTGCAGTGTTTTGTATCATATAAGACAATATTTATGTAGGTGCTGACAGACAGTTCATCCAGTAAAGAGATGATGTAAAATATTGACAAACATAGTACAGTACTGTAAATGTGTTTTTTCTTCCATATGATTTTCTTAATTACATTTTCTTTTCTCTAGCTTACTTTATTGTAAGAATACAGTATATAATGCACATTAATTACAAACTATGTGTTAATCGACAATTTATGTTATCAGTAAGGCTTCCAGTCAACAGTAGCCTATTAGTAGTTAAGTTTTTTGGGGAGTCAAAGTTATATGCGGAGTTTTGACTGCACGGGGTATCAGCGCCCGTAACCCTTGCATTGCTCAAGGGTCAACTCGATTTAAAATTAATTTGGATTAGGTTTGATGTCCTATTGCTCTCCTGTTTTCTGATTTGAATCTCCCTCTCTCTTTCTCTCTTATTTTAATAGCAGAGATTCTTTTATTTACCAGTTTCTTTTAAGTGCTCAAACCAGCCAGATCTGGTGGTGATAGTGCATCCCCCCCAAACCCACCCCATCCCCTCATCTCCTTCCACTTTTTCTTCTTCTGCCAGGTCTGGACACTCAGGATCAGGACTGGTGATTTCTGCTTGATAGCAGTGTGATTTCTTCATCTAATGACTCCTGTTCTTGAAAGCTTCATGGTATTTTTACCCCAGTACGATTTCTGTTTGAAATTCCCATAGAGCAGAGTCCCCCAGGCCTGAGGCCTGAGGACCACGCAGGTCACACAGCCCAGAGAATATCATGTTGCCTTCACAAAGGGTATCCACAACACTGGGCTTCCAGGTGGGCGGGTTAAGAGCCTGAATAAGGTTTGGTTTACAGGGAAGCCAGCATGAATAATTGAAGACACCTGCCTTGTCAAGCTCCCCCGGTAGCACAAGAAAACTCAAATTAGCTATAGTCTTGCCTGGAGTGCATCTTACATGCGCTGTCATGGTCTCTGGAGACCCACAATCACAGAAACTGCCATTCAACCATGTTAAATATGGGGAAAAATCTGCCAGTGGGATGGGGAGTGGGACCATATCAGAATTTCATTCACTATTTACTTCAGCAAGACATTTCTCAACTTCCACAGGTTATAGCAAAACCTGAATTGTGATAGTTTTTGTGTTTTCTCTGAGAAGTCAGTGGTTTTCATAATGGCGTGAAAAATGGTGAAGTTGCTTCTTAATAGGTATCAACTGGCATTTCAGGGATCTCCAAGGATTGTAGCTGTATCTTTCTAGCTTTGAGCTAATCGGATAGCTCTGTATTCCGGAAAAGACTCAACAGTGCCTGGGGATGTGAGGTGTCTCGCCCAATATCAGCTGGGCAAGGAACTGCAAAGGAGGTATATCAGTTAAAGTCCAATTAGGAGATAGAAACCAAACAGTAATTTGAACAAGGAAGTTTCCTATAAAGAATTATTATTTACAGGAACTTTACTAAGGAGGATAGAAAAGAACTCTTAAATATATGCTAGGGCTCTGAGAGAGTACCCAAGGAAGAACTAACTTGGAAGGGGAGACCTTCCACATGCCTGGGACTCAGAGCTCATTGCAGAGGATGTGCTTATAGCCCATTGAATGGGAGAGAAGTTCACCAGGTTGCCTAGGCCAGCATTGGTCTGTAACTGATGCTGGAGCTATGGGCTGAGGCTGGTAAGCTGGAAATACTCACGCTAGGGAGCCAACAGTCCTAGACTGACTGGAAACTACCTGCTGGGATGCTGATGAATTTCCTGGGAAGCTACCTATGGAGGGGTGTTGCTGAACTCACTGCTAGGAAACCAGCTGGGGCGTGGAACTCACTGGGAATCCATTTGCTGCGCAGGAGTGCAGCTGAAGTCTCCTTCAGAACTTCCTGGGGAGCTGCCCATGGAGGATGTTGCTGAACTTCCTGCAGAGAAGCTAGCTGGATCACCCTAGAACTCACTGGGATTCCATCTGCAGAGGTGCCACTTACATTTGCTAGGGGACAGCTTGGTGTCCTGCACACCAGCCCAGCACTGCAAGAGCAAGAAGCAACCAGAAGGAAAGGATGCTCTTATCCCAGTGTTCCTACAGCGCCCTCTACTGACAAAGGTTAATATCGTGCTGTAGGCAGGGGAGAAATATTCCAGCATCCCACATAGGGCAACCATTTGGAGCTGAGAGGCAGTAAATGATAGCACAGGGGACATTGAGACTTAGTTCTTTTACCTTCTAGTGAGCTCACCCCTTTACTACATTATGTGGCATACCCTTAATGATCGTTGTTTTTCTCCTTTATTTATTTGTACACCAAGAGACAACAATTATGGTAGAGTATTGGTGTAGATACTGATAAACAAAAAGGGATCTAGAACTTACTCTAAATTTTATTACATTCTCTGATCTGAATACTTAGAGCAATGATCAAAATTTAGCACCAGAGGGAATTCCCTGGCGGTCCAGTGTTTAGGACTCTGCACTTTCACTGCTGAGGGTGCAGGCTCAATCCTTGGTCAGAGAACTAAGACCCCACAAGCTGCATGGCATGGCCAAAAAAAAAAAAAAAAAAAGAAAAAAAAAATTAGCCCCAGACACTTGGGCTCAGTTCTGCACTGCCAAAGAAATACTAGGAGAATTGAGACAATTAAATAGGAAATTCAGCCCCATGTTTTTTCAACATCACAGTCAAAGCAAAGTGAGGGCTTTGGGGGGAGAATATCTAGTGACTCTGTAGAGACCTTTACTGTCCAATAGAGTAGCACTAGCCACATGTGGCTTTTGAGCACTTGATATATGGCTAGTGCAATAAAGGAACTAAATTTCTAATTCAATTAGTGAATTATAATTATTTATTTAAATTAAAAATTTCAGAATGATATTTAATTCAGGCATTGAAAAACTTTTTAGTATGTTTAGAACAACTTTCAAGAATGCGTGGGAGGGTTTATGGGCTAAGCTTGGAGGAGGCGTACTTCACTTTTGCTCCCAATCCATTGGCTAGAACTCAGTCACTTTTTCACAAGGAAAACTGTGACCCTGAGGAAAAGGGAGCCCCTTTGGTGGATGACTAGCCAGGGTCTGTCTCCTGAGGTTTAGATAGAATTAAACCCACCTGGGGTGCCAGAGGAGTGCCCTGTGTGGTTTAGATCAACCAGCTTATCTCATCTCTTTGGACATCACGGTTAGTTCAGAGTTGAGGAAGTGATCCAAGCTGATCCAATAGGAGTGAACCTCAGGACTTTGGCAAAGAATGCTAGAACACAGACTCTATCCACTGGGGTGACGATAGGTGGTTCAGAGCTGCTATGCCCATGAGGAGAGAGCCTGGACTGTTGAAAGATGTGGTCAGGAGCCTGTTCAGAGGAAGCAGAGCCAGTCCGGCTGCTGTCATGTGAGGTCTACATCCAGACTGTTTGAAGCCGGGTTGTATAATTATGTGACCCAATACATTCTCTTTTAACCTCAGCCAGTCTGTTGCTTGTAACCAAAAAAATTCTAACTACTCCAAGTGGTGTTCCGCGGTAACTGGGTTCTTTTGTTTTTAAACCAAGACCTATTCAAGCTACCTCAGGAAAATGGAGGCGAATTATAAAGCTATGCATGGAGCCAAAGTAGAATCTGGCAAGGAACAACTCTAGGAACAAGCTGCTCTCTCTAACCTTTCAGTGTTCTCATGGTCTCACACATTCTTATATCTCTGCGTCACTGTGGGCATCTGCTCTGTAATTCATAACTTTGATTTGCACTCTGCCATTGTATTGGGGGAATCAGATGTCCACTGTGCATGGTCTGTTTTATATCTCTTATCCTGGCATCCCTTCTGGTTGAGCATTTGTTCTGAATTTTTCATTTTTAATGAATTGTTCTCAATAAATAACAATAAAATAAGCCTGGGTAGATTTGGCAGAGCTTTATTTTATACTTTCAGCTTTACCATGGTCTTGTCTGATAAAACATGAGATTCCAGTGCAATGAAGTAAATATCATTTTAAGCCATGGTTAAACCTGAAAGAAGTCCTCGATAATCTTCCTCTTTTCCAGACCTCTTAGATGTGATATAACTAACACACTCTTTCTTTTTTTATTTTTTATTTTTAAAAGTTTTTCGTTTTTGGCCATGCCATGCGGCATGTGGGATCTTAGTTCCCTGACCAGGGATTGAACCTGGTTTTAACCACTGGACCACCAGGGAAGTCCCAACACCCCTTTTTCAAGGACAGTATGTAGGGTGTCCACCGATAAAATAAAGAATGTGCTTTCCTAGGGGCAGCTACAGCTAACCCTCTGGCCTGGCTGGCTATAGGAGAAGTATTCCAGCACTGCCTCTGCCAGCCATTTGTTCTATCAGCTGGTTGTGCTGTGGCCTGAGCCTGTGAGATACACAAAGTTGTCATCAGGCCTTTGAGATATTTAGGAAATTATAGGTGAGATCTGTGAACTTAGTGCAGAAAATAGAGGCTGAGTAGTCCTGGCATAAAGCCCATCAATGACATTCTGAATGTTCCTACTATGGTGGTTTTGTAACCTATTGTGTGGAATAAATCTATAATTCTATTTTTGGTAACACCTTCGTAATTTGCAGTAATTATAACTGCATAATTTTAATATTTTTTCATATCCTCTTTCATTCTCAAAAGTATCTCAGTTTGGGTGGTAAATTATGTGGTCACCCCTATTGTGAATACCTTTTATATCAGTTTTTTAGTTCCAGCTCTCTCTGTTAATTGGCTCATTCCCTCCCTCTGTCTCTCTGTCTCTCTCTCTGTCTCTCTTTAAGCTAAGATTCCCGAGACAATCTCTTTGGTCCAACTTGTGGGAATGGCGGATCGTTTGTCATTGGTTACCAGTGAATTGGCTACTCTTGAACCAAGTGCTCTCTCTAGGTCCAGTCAGCTGTGGTGGGATTGCATGGTGTGGAGATGTCATGTGATAGAAAACATGTTTGTCCACAGAGTAGTCAGTTTTACTGAAGAGTGAATACGGGCATGGTAATAAATTCAAATTCCTATGTAAAAGCACTTAAAAAGAACTGCCAAATCTTATACCAGAGTGAAGAATTGATACTTGAGAGCTGAAGCACTGATTACTAATATCACTTAATAGAATTAATAGAATCACAGTTGTGTCCCCATCATCTGTAAAAGTGCTGGATCCATATAATAGTTATTCAGTAAATATATATATTAAATAAATGGATAAATGGTAAATCAATTTCAGGTGTTGGGCTCAGAAACAAGAAAATGCTCTCTACTCTGGAGGAACTTGGACCAATTTTTCATCATATGTTGTTGCTTCATTGAATAGGGATTCTATGGAATATGGCGGCAGGTGGAGAGTCAACCATGATGGAATCAGGGTAGCTGTGATCCATATCTTGTCTCCTCTCTCAGATTTCCTAGAAATCTGAAAACAGTAAAAAAAAAAAAAAAAAAAAAAAAAAAAAAAAAAAAGTCTGTGAAGAGTACCCTATAACCTAATAATAAAGCCTAAATTCCTTCTTTGGTAAAAGAGAAGACTCTCCATGATCTTGTCCATGCCCCTCTTTGTAGCCCACTGTACCACATTCTTTCTGCTGGCTTTCCTCTAGGCAAGCCATACCTAACTACTCATGTTACCTGAGAACTGGATTTGCCTCTTGGTGCGTGTTGAGCCAAAAGATACAACCAAGCCAAAGGTTGGGAGAAAGAAGGATTTTTAAAAAAAAATTTTATTGAAGTGTGGTTGATTTACAATGTTGTGTTAATTTTTTCTGTACAGTAAAGTGATTCAGCTATATATATATACATATATATATGTTTTCCATTATGGTTTATCACAGGATATTGAATATAGTTCCCTATGCTATACAGTAGGACCTTGTTGTTTATCCATCCTATATATAATAGTTTGCCTCTGCTAATCCCAAACTCCCAGTCCTTCTCTTCCCTACCCATACCCCCCTTGGCAACCACAAGTCTGTTCCCTATGTCTGTGAGTCTGTTTCTGTTTCCTAGATATGTTCATTTGTGTCATATTTTAGATTCCACATATAAGTGATATCATACGGTATTTGTCTTTCTCTTTCTGACTTACTTCGCTTAGTATGATAATCTCTAGGTCTGTGCATGTTGCTGCAAATGGCATTATTTTATTCTTTTTTATGACTGAATAATATTTCATTGTATATATGTACCACATCTACAGGAGAAAGAAGGATTTATTACTTGCAGCAAGTAAGGAGAACACTGAGGATCTTTCCCAAAGCAGTGTCTCTCTGAACAACGAAATTGGGGAAGTTGTTTTTTTTCTTTTTTTGAATTTTTGAATTTCATTTTATTTATTTTTTTATACAGCAGGTTCTTATTAGTTATCTATTTTATACACATCAGTTTATACATGTCAATCCCAATCTCCCAGTTCATCCCACCACCGCCCCGCCACTTTCCCCCTTGGTGTCCATACGTTTGTTCTCTACATCTGTGTCTCTATTTCTGCAAAATTGGGGAAGTTTTAAGGCAAGGGTACCTGCATATTCATGAAGGGGCTTGGGCAGTTGTCAGAGTCCTAGCTTTAGTTGACTGAAGTCAGGAGGGTCAGAAAAGGTCAGCATCACCATCCCTTAGGTTCCAGTTGATCTGGTGGTTGAGGGCTTCCGGCTGATCTTTACCGTTGAAACAGAACTGGGAGTCTTTATAACTGATATTATCTTTTCTATTGTTACTTCTCTTGCCTCATAACAGGCAATGTTTCTGCATTCTTTGGTTCCCTTAAGATCATTAATTACTGAGATCTCTTCAAGGATAAGCATTGTGGCCAGGCTTAGGTCACAAAATGGCTTAGGCCAGAAATGGCTTCTCTTATGTCAAGAAGGTCTTGCCTGGTTCTCTTTCTCCGGGGACCCACACCCCTATCTGCTTACATGCACAGTCCCCCAGACAAACCAGGGTTTTCCATGCCCCTGTGCTATTTCCTCTGACTGGAGAGTCTTTTTCTTCCTACTTGGTGAGCCCATATTCCATTTTTGATGCTCACCTCTTATATTGGTTTACTATTGCTGCATAACAAGTGGCCCCAGACTTAGGAGCTTAGAACAACACACATGTACTGTTTCACAGCTTCCATCAGTCAGTAGTGTGGGAATGGCTTAGCTGAGTCCTCTCATCAAGATCTCAAAGACTTCCATCAGGTGTTGGCTGGGTGCTGTTCCTGTCTGAAGCCCAGGGTGCTTTCCCCAGCATGAAGTTATTGGCAGAATTTAATTCTTTGTGGTCGTAGCACTGAGGTTCCTGTTTTCTTGCTAGCGGTCAGCTGGGGCCCACTCTCAGATCCCAGAGGCTCCCACGGTTCCTGGTCACGTAGCCCCCTCACAACATGGGGGCTTACATGTTCAAGGCCAGCAGGAGTCTTTCTCACTACAGTCTGCTATGATGGATTCTTATATAACGTAACACAATCGGAGGAGGAGTTACTGGGGAGAAGCATGTTACTGAATCCACACACACTCAGGGGCCGGGGAATATGCCTGGGTATAACTTATTGGGAGTTACCTTGGGGTGTCTGTTGCAGTCCATCGTCCAGCCTCCAAAGATTCATATCCTCCCATACACAAATACATTCATTCCATCCCAAAGGCTCTAAAAGTCTTCCTATTCCATCTTCTCTCTGAATTGTTCCCTCCACTTCTTCAGCAGGATTGGATTTCCTTGCAACTGTGCTTCTGTCTTATTTCACTCATGCTGCTGTTACAAGGTAACCTGCAAAGGCTTAGGTCTCCTTGGGCGATCCATAGGGTCAACTTGATTATGTCATCAATTCCTTCTAAATACAATTAAGTAGTGAAAGGCATTGATGGCTCACAGAGGAGGCTTTGTGAGGGGAGGCTTATATCTCACCTTGCACAGCAAAAGTTATCCCTCCATCACCTTTTAATATCTTGGCTTCTTTCCAATGTCTTAACCCAGGGAAACTGCCCTGGGTGCTGCTCTTCCTCCCTCATTCCTCTCCTATTGCCAGTGTCTCTCTTCTATCTTCCAGCTCTAGCCCTCTCTTGGCCACATGTATTCTAGTCTTTTCTCTATATCTCAATCCTCCCTTCCAGATCTCTTTATCACTTTTTTTTAATGTTTCCATTTAGCCTTCTCCTCTTTTATAGCTTACATTCCCACTTTTCACCCTAGCTCAACAAAATCAAAGGTTCTTCTCAGTATTCACTGTCTTTAGAAATCAGGGATTATAAGTACTTACCTAATAATTATTCCCCCTGTCCTAATAGCACCCATCAGGTCTTCATCCCGTACTGCCATATAGTACTTCATTCATTCATGGTTGAGTAAATTAATGAGCATCAAGATAATTTATCTAGACAATTCAAACTACCCCCAAGTCTCCACTTTGGTTTTGCTTGCTTTATCTTTGGCCTGAATTAACACAGTGCCTCGGTTGGCATTCCTGTACATCTTGGAACCATAGAATCTGCTTGGGAAGGACTTGCAGGATGACCTAGCTTAGTATTAATTCCAGCGCTTCAACCCCCTCTGATGCATCCTTATTTGGTAGTCTTCTGCTGTAGACAAGTCATCACTTCCCTCCCACAGTGGGCTCACTGGTTGTTTTCAGCTTTGAGAGGTGCCTACTGAAGAGAGCATTCACTAAAAGGGCTTAGGGCAGGGCATGTGAAAATATGGGGTGGGTCACTGTGGTTGAAAATAATGCTGTTCACAAATATCCCAGTTCTCCCCTCCCCCCAGATACATGGTAGGATGGGCTTCTTCACCCCCTTTGAATGTAGGTGTGATCACATGACTTGCTTTGGTCAATGAGATGTGAGTGGGAGTGACGTCTGTCACTTCCTGCAGCAGCTTGAGCAGCCACATTCCCTTCTGGCTACGGTGGTTGTGAAGCACACGGGGAGAGGAATCCTCTACCAGCCTGGGTGCTAAAGTGACCCAAGCTTCCCCTGCCCCTGCCCTGCTTTAGATGTATGGTGTGAGTGAGAATAAATATTTGCTGTGTTAACCCCTGAGTTTGGGTGTTATTACTGCAGCTTAGTCTGACCGATACAGTCACTGATATTCAGGTTTGCCAGGGTAAATACATGTCAAATCATCCTCAAAGTAATTTGATAGAATCACATTTTTGAATCTTCTGAGGCATATACAGAAGATGCTGGATGGGATACTTTGGCTGACTGGAGAGCCTCTGCTGACATGAAATAAATTTGGTTTTGGCTCTCTTTTTGTCTCTTTTTTTTTTTTTTTTGGTGATCTTTTTCTAGGATGCAGTGGCTCTAAAGAGCCAATGGATGTAAATCCTGGACATAGAAAGAGTTTGGAAACAGCAGAGGAGAGCACTGAATTGCTGCTCCCTAACGCTGAAATGATTTGCTCACTTTCTGGAGAGATTCAATTTCCCTTCAAGGGCACAGTCTCAATTCTTCTTCTCTCACTACTCTCTTACCCCTTCTCTCTAAGTCACAAAAGTTGCATTTGGAGACACTTCATTCAACTCGGATAAGCATCATGTATTAAATGATGTATTCTTCCCCATCAAGAAAGCCCATTATCAATGTCTTTAGTCTACTTGTTTGTATTTGAGCACTCGGTGGGAGTCTTATGATCCATGGGGTCCACTGAGTCTTGCATGTGAACAAGAGCAGAGGCAATACTGAAGTTGATAGAAGGGATGATGGGGAAATGAGCCCCCAAGGCTTCTGTCCTACCGCCTCACAGGATCCGAAGGGCCAGAGGAAGGATGGCAATTACTCTCTTTGGCTATCCAATTGTCTGTCTTTGGAAAATGATAGGATGAAGAGAGGAAGTCACAAATAATAACTTTTCTACTGCCCAGGTATAAAGAGCTGTTTATGATCCCTGCTGTCTTTTAGGTTTGGATTTTATTTTTTCTCTGTACTAAAGATTAAACCTTAGTGGAGGTTGCTAGTGGAAGAAGGGGATGCTACAAAAAACAAAATACTTGCAGACATCTGCAAACAACCGTATATTTGTCCCCTTCATAGGAATCTCCTGGAGAGACTGTACACACATCCATATGGAATTGCTGTGTTATAGACTTATAGAGTTGCCTTTTTTAAAAAATCATTTTTCAAATCTTCCTTAATACAATTCATTCATCCATTCCTTTAAGAAATGTATGTTGAATTCCTGTTATGTGTTAAGTACAGTGCTAGAACTTGGGAAATAATGATGAGTAAGTTGGTCGTAGCTCCTACAAGATTTTTTACCAGTTAATGGGAGATCATAGACAGTAAACTAGGTGCTTTCACTGTGAGTTTCACAAATGCAGTGGTAGACGTGTGCACAGAATGCTATGGGAAAATAATAGGAGGGACACCCAACCCAGACAGATATATGGTCAAGGAAAGATTCCTGGAGCAAGTGGCTTCTCAAGTGAACTTTGATGAAGTAGGAGTTGTGTGAACAAGAGGAGGAAGGAAGTGTGCAAAGGTCTGGAGCTAAGTGGTAATGTGGTCAATTTGGAGACCAGCAAATCATTTGCATGGGTAGAGTTAGCGTTCAAGATGGAGAGGGTATGGGGTGTGAGGTAGGAAGGGGTTATGTTAGGTTTGAGGGATCTTTTACATCCAAATGAAGATGTAGAGTAAACTTACACATACATATACACGTATGAGTATATATGTATATATACCAGTGTGTATATATCTGTGTATCTGTATCTATATGCATATGGAGTTTAGGGAGAGTTCTAGGGATATACATGCAATCATCTCATCGATGTTTAAAACCATGAATCTGGATAAGATCACATAGGGACTGAGTGTAGATAGAGAAAAGGAGAGGTCCAAAGATGGGGACCTGGGGCACTTAAAGATTAAGAGGTAAAGATGACAGAGATTCTTATTTCCAGTAAGTGAGCTTGGCTATTCTGACTAACCCTTCTACTGAAAACAGTACAAAATGCTGGATAAGGTATGAAAAAAAAATCACCCTCACCAATTTAAGAACATTGAAGACCTGAAAAGACAGTCTAAATTCTGTGAGAAAGTCTGAAGTTAAAACGATAAATGAATTATTGGAATGCCAAAATCTGCAGGGCTTTTGTTGTTGCTACAAACTTGGGCTTCGGTTAAGTGGCCTAAAGATCAAAGGAGGCAGATGTCCAGGGTCCACCTCAGGTGAGATGTCTTAAAGGAGTCTTTTCCCATATTAAGCTGAGATTCCCAAGGGTTAAATCTAAGGTAAGGATAAAGTATAACCAAACCAAACTGCCTCCCTGTCATCCAATGACAGGGGACTGTGGAGAAGTCTGTTTTTCTACCAAAGAGAGTAGGAAACAAAAAAAAGTAAAGAAAAAAACCTCATTCATTCCTGAGAAGTTGTGACAACAGATTGGCCTTTGTGTAGATGTGTTTCGTGTGTATACACACACCCTGGGTGGGTCAGTCCACCTTAAGCTGTGAGGCTGGCTGGAAGTGATCCTCTCCCAAAGGGACCTGCAAGAAGCAAATTAAATGCATCTCTGGAGAAGAGCACATTCACCTGAGACCTCAGACACTTTATAAAAAATTGCTCAAAGGCAGTGTCCCACACACAAAGCAAGCTCACAAAGAAATAAGGCAATGTAAGTGAGAACCAGCCAAAAAAAAAAAAAAGCAGAAATAGACTACAAATAATTCAGGTAATTATCAGGCACGGATTCTAAAACAAGTATCCTTCCTAGTTTAAAGAAGTAAATGACAACCTTAAAAATATTAACAGAGAATAGGAATCTATAAAGATGACAGAGAAGATTTTCAAAAGAGCTACATAGAACTTCCAAAACTAAAAAGTTCAATAATTAACATTAAAAATTCAGTGGAGATCTTTGGCCAGATTAGACTCATCAAACAATCAGTGAATTACCATATATATTAGAAGAAATTAACCATAATATAACATAGAGAGAGGGAAAAAACAGGTAGAATTTAACTGTGCATGCTGTAATTTCTAGAGTAATCACTGTGATGAACTGAATGTTTGTGTCCTCCCCTACTAAGTTCATATGTTGAAGCCCTGACCCCCTGAAGATGGGCCTATCAGAAGTAATTAGAGTTAGATTAGGTCATGAGGCTGGGGCCCACATGATGGGATCAGTCGCCTTTAAAAAGAAGAGACCTCTCTCTCTCTCTCCACATGCATCTACATGCACCCAGGAAAGGTCATGTGAGGACACAGTGAGAAGGCAGCCATATGCAATCCCAAGAGAGAGCTCTCCCTAGACAACAATCCTGCCAGCACCTTGATCTTGGACTTCCCAGCTTCCAGAAATATGAGAAGTAAATTTCTGTTGTTTAAGCCAACCAGTCTTTTTCTGGTATTTTGTTATGGCAGCCTGAGCAGACTAAGGCAATCACTAAAGAAATAGAAAGGATATAATCTCTAAGCTCATAGAAGGTGTAAAGGAATAAAATAAAAATATTGTCAATCCATATGAATGCAAGAAAGGAGAGAAAAGGAAGCATAAAATTGATGGAACAAATATAATGTGAAAAATATGATGGTAGATCCAAACTCCATAGCATTAGTAGTTACATTAAAAGTAAATGTACTGAATGTTCAAGTTAAAATACAAAGATTATCAGGCTGGATCTTAAAATTCCATCTAACATCGTATCATGTTTATAAGAGATATATCTAAAATATAAGGATTTAGAAAATTTGAAAGTCAAAAAGAAATAATAAAAAGAAAGTTGGTATAACTAAATTATTATTAGGTAAAATGGACTTCAATGCTAAAAGTGTTACTAGAGGCAATGAGAATCACTGCAAAATAATATGAGGTTTACTTCACCAACATGATATGAAAATTTAAATTCCTTATGATTCTAATAATATAGTCTCACAATGTATAAAGCAGAAGTTGATGGACCTACAAGTAGAATAGAAAAATACACAATCATGGTGGGAGGTTTAAATGTGTCTCTCTTAGGAGAGAAGTTGTTCTCATTAAAAGTATTGGCGCTTTTGCAGGAGAGGGAGAGGTTTTCATTAGGAAGTGATAGGAAGGGCTTCTGGAGTTCCAGATGTTCTATATCTTGGTCTAGGTGGTGATCACACAGTCATAGACTTTACAACTATTTATTGAACTGAGCATATAGGCTTTGCTTACTTTTCTGCATGTATATTACATGTCATTAAAGAAACATTAAACAAACAAATGAAAATAACAGATGAGCAATTTGCATAAGAATTGAGAAAATGTGAGGGGTGTGGTAGGAGGAAAACCTAAAGAAATGGTCCAGGGACTTCCCTGGTGGCGCAGTTGTTAGGAATCCTCCTGCCAATGCAGGGGATATGGGTTCGAGCCCTGGTTCAGGAAGATCCCACATGTCGTGGAGCAACTAAGCCCACGAACCTAGAGCCCGTGCTCTGCAACAAGAGAAGCCACCGCAATGAGAAGCCCGTGCACCACAACGAAGAGTAGCCCCTGCTCGCCGCAACTAGAGAAAGCCTGCGCGCAGCAACCAAGACCCAATGCAGTAAAAAATAAATAAAATAAAATAAAAAATTAAAAGGAATGGTGTCTTGGCAGGTAAGTACAGGAAATATGTCAAGGAAGATAAACGAAGAATTGTGTCACATGCTGTTGATAAGTCACTTAACACGAAGACTGAGTACTGACATCTGGATTCAACAGTATGGATGCCATTAGAAACTTAGACATGAATTGCTTTAGTAGAGCAGTAGGGGCAAAACCTGATTGGAGTGGGTTGAGAAGAGATAGGAGGAGAAAAATAAGAGATAGCCATTGTATTAGTTTGCCAGGGCTGCCATAACAAAGTACCACAAACAGTGACTGAAACAACAGAAATGTATTGTCTCACAGTTTTGGAGGCTAGAAGTCTGAGATCAAGATGTCAGCAAGGTCGGCTTCTTCTGTAGCCTGTGAGGGAGAATCTGTTTCTTGCCTCTCTCCTACATCTGGGGTTTGCTGACAGTCTTCGGCACTCCTTGGCTTCTGTGGCATCACCCTAATCTCTGCCTTCATCTTCACATGGCATTTTCCCTATGTGCGTGCTTCTGTGTCTGAATGTCCCCTTTTTATAAGGACACCAGTCATTGGATTAGGAGCCTACTCTACTCCAGTATGACTTCATCTTGTTTCATCTGCAAAGACCCTATTTCCAAATAAGGTTTATTCTGAGGTAGTGAGGGTTAAAATGTCAACATATGAGTTTTAGGGGGACAGAATTCAACCTATACCAGCAAGTATAGGCTAGCCCTAAATGGGACAAAGAAATGGAGTCTGCTAGAAGATGTAGAATAAAAATTTTTTTTAAAGGATGGGCTAATGAAGAGCACGTTTGTATGTTGGTTTGAATGATGCAGTAGAAAAGGGAGGAGTTGGTGATTCATGATTGAGAGGAACAATTACTTGAGAGATGTCCTTGAATGGGTAAAAGGATATAGGATCCATTGAGTAAGTAGAAGCGTGGACCTGAGAGAAGAGTGAGGGCACTGTATCTATAGTAACAGTGGGAAGGCAGATAGCCAGGTACAGATGGAGTGGGTTGGTTAACATGGCAGTGGGATGGTGTGGAAGGTCTTTGGTTTGCTTCTGTTTGTCAGGGAATGGAAGCAAGACCATCAGCTGGTAGGAGGGGAAGGAGGTGGTGGATGGTTGCTAAGGGAGGAGAAGGTATGAAATGATCTTATAGGATAATTAGGTAAAGAAATGTAGTAGGATTGCTGGGACACACTAAGGGCTAGTTTTAGATTATAGCTGTGATAAAGTACAATTAGTTGGTTTGCTTGTGGCTGGTCTCTAGCCGTGGTTAACTGCATGGGTGCAGGTTAGAGTAGGCGCAGAGTTGGATTTAACTTGGGACTATTTTGCCAGGTGAATATCGCAGAATGAGAGAGGCGAAGGAGTTGAGGGAATTTGCAAGTGATTGATTATAGGATGAGCCACTGAATCCAAGCTGGGTAAGGAAGAAAGCAAGGACAGAGAGAGAGGTGGTGGGATCTGGCTAGGACTGTTGTGTATGCTGGGATTTCCTCTTTTCTCCTGCCTATGGTAGTGGGGAAGCTGGGAAAGAGTGGCCTTGCCTGGAAAATGCAGGATCAGAATAAATATTTTTCCTTTTTCTATTAGTTTACTAGGGCTGCCATAAGAAAATACCATAGAGTGGGCAGCTTAAACAAGAGAAATTTATTTTCTCACGGTTCTGGAGGCTCGAAGTCCAAGATCAGGGTATCAGCAGAATTGTTTTTTTTTCTGTTTTCTCTCTCCTTAGCTAGTAGATGGCCCTCTTCTTGCTGTGTCTTCACATGGTCTTCCCTCGGCCTGTGCATATCTGTGTCCTAATCTCCCCTTCGTATAAGGACACCAGTCATACTGAATCAGGGCCCACCTGTATGCCCTCATTTTATCCTAATTACCTCTTCAGAGGCCCTATCTCTGAATACAGTCACATTCTGAGGTATTGGGGTGAGGACTGCAGTACTTAAGTGTGAATGAATTTTGGGGGACCATATTTTCAGCCCCCAATACCTTTTCATTCTGGAATAAATACACAGCATCCTAGGGGACTATTTTGAGGTCATTACTATTATTACTCCCTATTGGAGATGAAGAAGCTGAGACCCAGAATTGTTCAGCCTTGCTCAAGGTCACACTGCCAGGGCAGATTCTGGAACTCACTCTAAAGCATCAAACCATTCTGTCCTGCCCAGACCTACACCAGTGCCTGGACCATAGTGGAGTTAATAGAGCTCACAAGTGCCTGGTTTTGATTCCAAGTCATTTCTGTCTATTGCCCAAAATGAAATCTTCTGAAAACAGAAAATAAAGTTTATCACTACTGAGGAAAGATAGAGGACTCCAACATTTATTGATTATCAATACTTCATGGACTTAAAAAAAACCTCAATATCATTATCATATGAGTGTTCTTATTCCTGTTTTTTTATTAATTAATTTATTTATTTTTGGCTCTGTTGGGTCTTCGTTTCTGTGCGAGGGCTTTCTCCAGTTGCGGCGAGCGGGGGCCACTCTTCATCGCGGTGCGCGGGCCTCTTACTGTCGCAGCCTCTCCCGTTGCGGAGCACAAGCTCCAGACGTGCAGGCTCAGTAGTTGTGGCTCACGGGCTTAGTTGCTCCGTGGCATGTGGGATCTTCCCAGACCAGGGCTCGAACCTGTGTCCCCTGCATTGGCAGGCAGATTCTTAACCACTGCGCCACCAGGGAAGCCCCTTATTCCTGTTTTTACAGAAGAGGATATCAAGGTTGAGAGGAATTGAGAAGCTGCTGAATGTCACAGAGATAATAAGAGGCAGGGCTTGTGATTTAAAACCCATACAGGGACTTCCCTGGTGGCGCAGTGGTTAAGAATCTGCCTGCCAATGCAGGGGACACGGGTTCAAGCCCTGGGCCGGGAAGATCCCGCATGCCACAGAGCGGCTGGGCCCGTGCGCCACAACTGCTGAGCCTGCGCTCTAGAGCCCGTGAGCCACAACTACAACTACGTGCCACAACTACTGAAGCCCGTGCACCTGGAGCCCATGCTCTGCAACAAGAGAGGCCACCACAATGAGAAGCCTTCGCACCGCAATGAAGAGTAGCCCCCGCTCACCGCAACTAGAGAAAGCCCGCATGCAACAACGAAGACCCAAAACAGCCAAAAATAAATAAAAATTAAAAAAAAAAATCTCTAAGACCAGTGGGGGAAATCTGAATATGGACCATAAGCCACAGATTAAAAACAAAAAACAAAAAACAAAAAAAACCCATACAGTTTCCAGTATACCAACCAATGACATTATATGTATATATTCTGTTTGCTCCAGAGTAGTTGTGTTCAGATTGCAGGTAGCACAGAGAGGTCTTGTGAATATTAAGAAGAGTCAAGATGATAATTGGATAATTCAATTCCAAAATAGAATTTTTATACACACTTTGGGATAAATGCACAGTTTCTCAACATGGTGACTTTGAAGGAAATGGGACTCATTTGAATCTTTTAACATTTTATCTCCTAAAAGAAAAACATTTTTGTGGCTTCAGTTTAAGTACTTCTGTTTATATTACTGTAAGCAGATCACTGTGTTTTGAAAGGTCAGTCCTTTCAAAAGGCTTCCATTACCAGTTAGCAATTAGTTCAGTGCTTTATATGTGCAAAATAAAATGTATTAATGTATTTTATTTTTAAATGAGTATTTTTATAAAGCGTCTTCCTTTTTTTGTTCCTTCTAAAGAAATTCTCAGAGTCTGTTTTATTAGACTCAGAAAGCCCTTGTCATTCTCTTCCCAAATCATCCAATTTCAAGCTCTCAGAAGCTGGCAGGCATGGGGAAGTCTTTGCCATACTGGTGAATCACAAAAGGACAAATTTATTTGTTTTTATTTTTAGAGACATCCAAGGGGGGAAAGGGAAGTGAATGTTTGTTATTTATTACAGTCCTGACTCTAAATGTGGTTTCTGACTTTAGCGTCCTGTCTTTGCTGTCTGTACCTTCACGTTTCAGCACTCCTCCAAGGGAGACTCTGGGCTCCTGGAGCTATCTGTCCATCAAAGCAGAAGTCAGTTCCTGGAGGCTGAGCCTGAGCTCAGGCGTGTCCAGGAGATGTCTCTATCTAGGCCCTACTAATGTCAATGCTTTCATTCTACTACAGGCAGTTGTGTCAATACAGCAGGTACCTTGGACAGCGAAATACTACTCTTAGCTGCACTGCCCTTAGTCTGGGAAGCTGAATCTTTGAGGCTGTGCATCACTCTAGGTGGGACTGGGCTTCACAAGACAACGGGCCCCGTTGATGGTGCAGGAGGCTGCACAGCACAGCATAGGCACAGGGTCCACCGGATGGCCATTCAACTCTTCCTCCAGCTTTCTAGTTTCCCAGACTCTTTGTCCCTATTGGAACATTTAATCTACTGCCTTTAAAAAACTTTATTGAGGTAAAAAAAAAAATCGTGTACAATAAATGCATCCATTTAAAGTGTACAATCTTTGACAAATGTATATACACATGAAATGAGCACAGCAATCAACATACAGAACATTTTCATCACCCCCAAATGCTTCCCCACGCTGCTTTGTAGTTAGTCACCTTCCTCCACTTCTAATCCCAGAAAACCTCTAATCTTTTTTTTTGTTATTATACATTAGGTGGCATTTTCTAGAAATTTATATAAATAGTTATCCAGCAGGCATTCTTTTGTGTCTGACTTTTTCACGTGGAATAATGATTTTGAGATTAAGTCTACCATTTTATTTTATTTTTTGTTTATCCCTTCTATTTTTTGTTTTTTTGTTCCCCCTTCCCTCCTGTCTTTGGATTATTTAAATATGTTTTTCAGAATTTGATTTGAATTTATCTAGTAAATTTAAGCTCTATCTCTTTGCATTATTTTTTAGTGGCATCTTTAGGGATTAGACTATACATCTGGGAAAGTTGTCAGTTTATTGCTTCTCAGTTCCAAATCCATTCCCCCCAACCTTATTTATTTATTTATTTTGGTCCTGCTTTATGATACTGGAGCTGGAACTTGCACGTATTTCTCCCTTGACAGCTGGTGCAATGTTAGGCTTTGCCAATAGAGGGCACTGGAGGGCTGCAAGTCTATGGCCAAGGAGAGGGCTGCTTTTCCTGGCTCTTGGGTTCTTTTTCCTTCTATGGCATGGCTGCCAGCATATTAGCACTGGGAAGGTCCAGGGGGTGCTCACTCTCCAGAGAGTTTCTGCCACCCAGGAAGCCTCTTCTGCTGACAAGATCAGGCCCACCAGTACCCCAGCAGGCCAAGTCCTGTACACCAAGTCCAGCCTACTTTTTTTTTTTTTTTTTCTTTAACTATAGTTGATTTACAATATTGTGTTAGTTTCAGATATACAGCTTCAGATTCTTTTCCATTATAATCTGTTATGAGATATTGAATGTAGTTCCCTGTGCTGTACAGTAAATTCTTGTTGTTTACCTATTTTATATATAGTCATGTGTATATGTTAATCCCAAACTCCTAATTTATCCCTTCCCCTTTGGTAACCATAAGCTTGTTTTCTGTATTTGTGAGTCTATTTCTGTTTTGTAAATAAGTTGATTTGTATTATTTTTTTTAGATCCCACATATAAGTGATATCATATGATATTTGTCTTTCTCCACCTCACTTACTTCATTTAGTATGATAATCTCTAGGTTCCTCCATGTTGCTCCAAATAGCAGTATTTCATTCTTTTTTATGTCTGACTAATATTCCATTGTTTGTGTGTGTGTGTGTGTGTCTCTCTCTCTCTCTCTCACAGATCTTTTTCATCCGTTCATCTGTTGATGGGCATTTAGGTTGCTTGCATGTCATGGCTATTGTGAATAGTCAGCCTGTTTTTACCTTTTGTGAAACTATTTAACAGGCTGTTCCAAAGACCAACTCTGTCTCATATATCCTGGTGAATTTCTTTGCCTCTGGAAGGCTGCATGTTCCTGTGGTGGCCACACCTCTCCAATTAGGTCTTTTAAAATTTTTAAAAATATTTATTTATTTGGTTGCACAGGGTCTTAGTTGCAGCAGGCAGGCTCCTTAGTTGTGGCTTGAGGATTCCTTAGTTGCAGCTCACTGGTTCCTTAGTTGTGGCACACGGGCTCCTTAGTTGTGGCATGTGAACTCCTTAGTTGTGGCATGCACGTGGGATCTGGTTCCCTAACCAGGGATCAAACCCCGACCCCCTGCATTGGGAACTCAGAGTCTTAACCACTGTGCTACCAGCGAAGTCCCTCCAATGAGGTCTTAATCTCAGCCTTGAGAGGAGGCAGGGCCTTCCAAACTTGTAGTTCCTCCCTTGTATAATTTCAGCTCTAGAGGTAGTAGCTGTGTCCTGTATTTGCTATTTATTAAAGTCCACTTTTACACCTTTAAATAGTTAACCACATTTTACTAATTAAAATTTTTTTCTATTACATTTGCTCTGTTCAAACAACTGGTATGGTTTCTGTCTCCTGACTAGATCTTGATTGATAAAATATCCTTAGCTACTTAGAGTTAATGTTCTAACATTTACTATAGAATGTAGAAACCCTGCAACCATAGAAGTCCATTTCCCAGCCTCCTGCCTTTAAGCTATAATTGTCACATGCATGGCTTCTACCTACTTTATAAACCCAACATGGCAATGTCATATCTACTTAACAGAAATTATGAGGAAAATAATAGCCTTTTACATTTACTTAGATATTTACTATTTAGAGTCTCTTTTTTCTTCTCGAAAGATCTAAATTTCCCCCGGTATCATTTCTCATAAGCCTGAATAACTTTCTTTTGCATTTCTTACAGTGTAGGTGTGTTTGTGTCAGATTCTCTTAGTTTTACGTTATTTATACGTCTTCATGTTGCTTTCATTCTTTTTTTTTTAATTAATCAAGCTGTACACTTTAGATCTGTGTACTTCTTATAAGTTATACTTCAAATTTTTTTTAAAATAAATTACTGTTTTTTAAAATTTATTTATTTATTTATTTATGGCTGTGTTGGGTCTTCGTTTCTGTGTGAGGGCTTTCTCTAGTTGTGGCAAGTGGGGACCACTCTTCATCGCGGTGCGCAGGCCTCTCATTATCGCAGCCTCTTTTGTTACGGAGCACAGGCTCCAGATGCGCAGGCTCAGTAATTGTGGCTCACAGGCCTAGTTGCTCCGCAGCATGCGGGATCTTCCCAGACTAGGGCTTGAACCCATGTTCCCTGCATTGGCAGGCGGACTCTCAACCACTGCGCCACCAGGGAAACCCCCACTTTCATTCTTGAGAGATGTTTTTGTTGGATATGGAACTCTGAGTTGACACAGTCTTCTGTCTTCCATGGTTTTTGATGAGAAATTTTCAGTCATTTGAATCATTTATCTCTCTGAAGTTGATATGTTGATTTCCTTCAGCTGCTTTCAAGATTTTTATTCTTAATCTTTGGTTTTCAGCAGTTTTAATATAATGTGCTTAAGCATAGTTTTCTTTGTATTTGTGCCATTAGGTATT
Source organism: Balaenoptera acutorostrata (assembly GCF_949987535.1). Classification (NCBI taxonomy): domain Eukaryota; kingdom Metazoa; phylum Chordata; class Mammalia; order Artiodactyla; family Balaenopteridae; genus Balaenoptera; species Balaenoptera acutorostrata. Next base: position 53,034,054 of record NC_080079.1, read on the forward strand.
GCTGAACTGTTTTTTTCATTGCTGAACTTCTTAAATCTCCAAATTTATGTCTTTCACCAAATTTGAAGGGCTACCAGCCAAACTTCAAAGCAAGCCTGAGTCCTTGGCCTCTCCCATGTGGAGGTGGGGCAAAACAATGGTGGGGATGCCAGAATAGATGTCAAATATTATTTCTTAAGTATTTTTTTCTGATCCATTCCCTCTATCCTTTCTTTCTTGAGGTATATTATACTGTTTGAGATTTTCCCAAAAGTTCCTAGGCTCCTTTAATTTTTTTTTGGTCAGTCATTTATTTCTCTATTCATCAAATTGGATTTCTTTCTTCCTTCCTTCCTTCCATCCTTCCCTTCCTTCCCTTCCTTCCTTCCTTCCTTCCTTCCTTCCTTCCTTCCTTCCTTCTCTTTCTTTCTTCTTTCTTTCTTTCTTTCTATCTCTTTCTTCTTTCTTTCTTTCTTTCTTTCTTCTTCCTTTTCTTTTCATTCTGTTCTTTCTTTCTTTCTTTCTTTCTTTCTTTTCTTTCTTTCTTTCCTTCCTTTTCTTTTCTTTCTTTCTTTCTTTCTTTCTTTCTCTCTCTCTCTCTCTCTCTCTCTCTCTCTTTCTCTCTCTCTCTTTCTTTCTCTCTCTCTCTCCCTCCCTCCCTCCCCCCCCCCCCCCAGGTCACTGACTCTTTGTCATATCCATTCTGATATTAAGCCCATCCACTAAGTTTGTAATTTTCAAATGTTATATTCTTCATTTCTGAAGTTTCCATTCAACTCTTTTTATGTTTTCTATTCAGCTAAGATTTCTTTCATCGTGAGGGTATTTTCCTTTACCTCATTGATCATAGTTATAATAGCTGAGCTGCAGCTCAAATTTCAGTTCAATTTCCCACCCTTCCCCTCCCCACCCTTTGTTTATTTAAAAGCTGGGATGTTTTCAGCCTGCCCTGCCATTTGTGATTCAGGAGTCAGCAGAGAATGGGGCAGAGCTTACACACGACACTGGGCTCCCCTTCTTTGGTTCTCTTCTTTCTGCAGTGCCCCCTCCTGTGGCAGCCCTAGGCTCTTTTTTCCTCTGGACAGAGAGATGACAGGTTCCCCTCAGAAGCGACTTCATGCCTTGCTGTGACCACAGCTCACCCCTGGACAAAGCCATAAAGATGGGGAATTTACCTGGTGTCAATCCCTTCTTCCAATTTCAGCTCCCCTGCAAATTCTGCCAGCCTTTGTTCACTCACAGAGGATTCAGGTAGTATTTTATTAGTGTGCCCAGAATTTCTATTGTTGTTTTCACGAGGGTCAGTCTGCTGGGAAAATTCCTCACCTTACCAGCAGTAGGAACTCCCTTGCCCACTGCTTTTTATTACCTGCGTAGTGGGTATGAATCTCCGTCCACAAACCTGGGTATATGAGAACTTGAGTTCTATAATTTAACTTTATTTCTATTTGGAGCCCCCATTTTCAGATCTTTCAGGGCTTTGTTTTCCTTCTTCCTGTTTTTTTTCCCCAGTTCCAGGGTCATATGACAGAATACAGACATTGGTCCAAACAGGTCATTGTGCAGCTATCTCTTTCCCCTGTGTATGTGGTCCCATCAAATCACTTGGCTTTCTGATGCTCCTAACCACGCAGGTGAAGCTCCCTCAGTTCCTGGATGCTTGGACAAATGAGCCACCCCTTCCCCTCTATGGTCATCCAGTTCCCTGGTGGCACTGTTGGAGTGGAAATGCGGGCCCCTCTTCTCGCAGGACCCCTAGAACCTTTGTCTTCCTTTAGTTCTTTTCTCCTTTTCTCCGAGCAAAAGACGAATCTTGGTCTAATCTAGGACAGATTTTTCCTTTAAGTTTTTTCAAGACACACTATTTTTTTTTTCATGTAATGTCTGAGGTTCTGAGGAACTTTAGAGCCAGAAAGACATATGAGCTACTTCTGTTTCCACCCTGCCAAACATCTCGCCTGAGGCTCTGCACTCAGAACTAACCAAGGGATTGCATAAAGGACATTTGGGCAGCCAGGGAGGGAGAAAATATTGTAGGAAGAAATCCCATAGCTTGATACCTCCAAATAGTACTCAGACAGGGACAATATCTTATTTGTTTCTGATTCCCCAGCCTGTGTTTCAATGTAAGGCACATGGTGATTTCTCAGTAAATGTTTATTAAATCAATGAGCTAATTTGTTGTATAATATTGGGCAAGTCTCATGACTTCTAACCTCTGTTCTCTGAACTATAAAATGAGGATAATGATACTGATGTCACAACGTTGTTGTAGGATTAAAGGAGATTATGCACTCTTTGTGAAGAATTCTCTAATTGTAATGTCTTATTACTGTTATTATAAATGTTCATTGAGCTGAGATAGTGCTTGGCATCTTTTCCCAAACTCTGGGTGGTTCCAAGCAAATCTAGTCAACTGGAAACATGCTTTTTATCTTTCTACCAGAGAAGCTGTATAATTTCAATGTATTTTGTTTGTACTCCAAATTATTTATCCTCCCGATGACAGTTTTCATGTCAGTTTGCTCGATGATTTCTAGATGATGAGAATCGATTTTGGATTAGATTCTACCCAGCAAGGAGTAACAAGTACAGTACTGAGAAAATGATGGTAATATTATATCTCATCTTAAAGGCATGCTTTGGCTATTTTCATATTTTAGTTAGAATTCAGACTGAGTTCTAATCACCTGACATATGTTCCTTTTAAGTGTTAATAGAAAATGCTTTCCAGACTGCCTGACGAAGTAAAGATTGAATGAGATATTTCTCTTGTTGAACCCTCTGTAAATAAGCCAAGTGTTTAATAAGAATTTATAGTTTTTGATGGCATCTGTGTGAAAAGGACATCACCCATGTCTAAAACTCAGCAATAGGAAGGACTGGCTGGTACTCAATGACCTGGTGTCTCCCAAGGAGCTCATAAGACATGGCAGATTGCACATATGCTTCTTTCAAAGTTGTAGGGACAGCTGGACAACAACATGGCCGACACATCCACCCTGGACAAATCTTGGGGTTCAACCATGGAGCAAGCCTAAGGCCAGGATTTGAGAGATGGAATGATGTGCACATGAATTCTGTGTCGGGTCTGTAGAAAGGGACATATAGTGTGAGGGATATTAGTCAAACTTTATGGTGATGATGGTTAACAATACTGTATTATATCAACATATTTGAAAGTTGTTAAGAGAGTAGATCTTAAATGGTTATTCTGTGAGGAGATAAGATGTTAACTAACCTTAGTGTGGTAAACATTTTGCAGTATATGCTTATATCAAATCATCACCTGTGCACCTTAAACTTGCATGTATGTCAATAGTATCTCAACAAAGCTGGGTGAAAAAAGCAAGCCCCAGGTCCCAAACATCTCTCCCTGTGGAGGTGAGGCAAAACATTGGTGAGAATGCCAGTAGGAGGTGATGTCTTTGTTGGGAGGTCCATCTGCAGGCCTTCATATCTGAATCCAGAGGACAAGGATGTTCAGGATCAGAAAATCCAGTCCCTGAAGGAACCAAGATGCCAAGGCAGGGACCTTGACTCTGGGCAAGAGATTTTCCAGTTACTGTATGGGGGTTGTTCAACCAGTAAATATATTTTGTTTACTTTCTGAATGCAAGGCTCTGTGTTAAATGCTTGGATAAAAGAGAAAGTTTATAATTCATTAGCACTTTCCAAAGTATTTTTCCTTATGCTGTATCATATATATTATATGATACATATATGTGACACAGCATATATGTATATCATATACATTCATATGTATGATACAGCATATATCATATACATTGTATATGGGGTGTGTGTATATTATATATATATAGGGTTGATCCTGGCACCACTATCTAGTAGCTGTGTTTTCTTTCTTCTTTTTTCTGGCCACGCTGTGTGACTTGCATGATGTTAGTTCCCTGACCCAGGGCCACGGCAGTGAAAGCGCCAAGTCCTTACCACTGGACCACCAGGGAACTCCCTAGTAGCTATGTTTTCTTAGGAAACTTACCTCTCTGTGCTTCAGTCACTTTATCAGTAAAAGTGAGATAATGACAGTACCTACTTCATAGGGCTGGTGAGAGGATGAATTATTTCATGTAGAGTTCTTAGAACAGTGCCCGATATGTACTCAGTAACTGCTATCTATTCATCTAGTATCATTTCATAGGGCTGGGAAGTTGGGTGCCAGGTCCATGCAGGGCTGATGTGGGTGATCATGGGTGACCCTGAGCAGTGGTGAGTGCCTGGTGATGCAGGAAGCCGTGTAGAGGGAGTGGGTGGGATTGGAAGGAGGCTCTTGAGAGTCTAATAAGAGGGAGTCAAGGTCAAAATCCAGTAGGGAAGGACAGCTGGGGTCCTGGACGGAAAGCCTGGCATCAGGGGATTGGGCACGGGTTCTGTTGTGGTTAGCAAGACAGTGTCTGCCCCTTGGGGGTTCAGTGTCTGTAGGTACTAAGGTTGGGGGGATACGCAGCAATATGGACTTAGTGTTGAGATAATGAGGGGACACTTTACATTCTTCCTGCCTATGGATGGGCGGGACCTGGCTGAGATAAGACTGGGCTGTAAATCTGATTTGTGGTAATAACAATAACAACAACAACAGTGCTACTACTGTTACTAATGATTGCATTTATCGATTATGTACTATGAACGAGGAACTCCATTAAGTGCTTCATTCACCACAGCCTTATGAGGGAACCTTATTATCACCATTTTTCAAATAAGAGCACTAAACACAGAGAAATTCAATGTCTTATAAAGATTGCAGATTAATAAGTGCAGGGGCCAGGTTTGAGCCTAGAACAGTCAGACCCCTGCTCTTAATGAGTTAACATACTGTCTCCTAAAACTTGGGACAAAGTGGTCGGACATCCAGAGAGAAAGAGGCCAAATAGAGTGGAGTTGCACCATCTGTGTATTTACGTTGTAGGAATTCCACAACTTGACAGAGAGAGGTCAGGAGGAGGTAGAAGGAGAGAAGGAGAATCACAGCACTAGAGCAGGCAGTTCAGCCCACCATGCCATTCAATGAATATGTGACCCAGACCCAGAGGAGAATCAGATGGTGAATGGGAATCAGCTGATCCTTCCCTGGGGCTCCGTTTCTTTCTTTCTTTTTTTTTTTTAAAGTATTTGTTTTTATTTATTTATTTTTATGGCTGTGTTGGGTCTTCGTTTCTGTGCGAGGGCTTTCTCTAGTTGTGGCAAGCGGGGGCCACTCTTCATCGCGGTGCGCGGGCCTCTCACTATCGTGGCCTCTCTTGTTGCAGAGCACAGGCTCCAGACGCGCAGGCTCAGTAATTGTGGCTCACGGGCCCAGCCACTCCGCGGCACGTGGGATCTTCCCAGACCAGGGCTCGAACCCGTGTCCCCTGCATTGGCAGGCAGATTCTCAACCACTGCGCCACCAGGGAAGCCCTGGGGCTCCGTTTCTGATTGCTTCTCCTGGAGGAAGCCTCTCGCTGAGTGGAATGTGATTCTAGTGTCTAAATGCACAGTCTTTGCACCACGTGGCCCTTACAAGCAAGCCAAGTGCTTCACCTTCAAGTCCAATGGAAGAAAGAGCCATCTCTTCCAAAACTGGGGGAAAAACTGACCAGCTTGGAATCGCTGAGAGATGGGCTGTAGGTCTCCAATGCAGCGCCTGCCTAGGGAATTAGTAAGAGTGATTGTGATTATAAGTGATCTTTCCTTGGTGAGGACCAACTCTTTGGGTTGGTGTCACTCCCATTTTCCTTACCCCAGCGAAGAGCAGGAATCAGCTGTGCTGAGAGTCTTAGAAAGTTATCAAACTCAAAATGAAGAACATGCAGTATGGTCCATTGTGTTTTCTATTTCCTATATATTTGAAAGTGGAGCTGATTAGATTGCTGCCGGATTGGGGTCCTGGAATCCTTTGTTATTTGGATTGCAAACGTCCTGCTTGCATTTGGCTGAGCCTATCTCGGTGCTTATTTTAGTTTAAATGTATTTGTGTGTGCGTGCATGCGTGTGTGTGTGTGTGTGTGTGTGTGTGTGAGTGAATTTTTCCTACACACAAAGGAAATAGAAGGTGGAAAATGCAGCAGAGATGCCTGCAGAGCTCTCCTAACATTGTCTGGCGATAAGTGGAGAGGCACATGAAATTTCCATTTCAATCAATTGAGTTTCCCATTAACACAGAGATTGACTTAGTTGCCAGTTTTAAGTTCTCAGAAACTGCAGTGGGTTACTTACTATGTTATTGGTCCCATGCCAATAGAGAGGCTTTGTTCAATTCTCATGTGAATATTTTTTTTGAGACCTAATGACATTAAGATGAAAACAGCATCAGATAGTAATTGAACTCCAGCTATTATTGTCTTGAAAGTTTTTGAACCACATTAGTTTTGTTGTAACCAGTGACAATGCTCATCATGTGAGGGAACAGCTTTCCTCAAAAGGAGAAGCAAACTCAAGGCACTGAAAAGATTTTGCTGAGATTGTTCTGGGGGTAGACTCAGATATCAGTAGTTGAACACGTGGTCTTGACTGCTTCCCCAGGGACTCAGCTTTCACTGGGTGTTTGTCCAACTAATTCCTACTGCCATCATCATGACATGCGTGCCAGTGTGTGTGTGCACACGCACATATGTGTGTGTTTGGGGTAGGAGACCAGGGCAGTGGACACTACTTTCACTTTAAAATCTTCAACAGAAGTGGAGAATAAAGCCCTATTTGTCATTTGGCTCAGCAGAGAGAAGTAGGGAAGTTCACAAAAACTAGATAAGATACTAATAGAGAATAGAATAGAACCCAGTGGATAAAATATTGAGAGCACAAAAGCAGTTTACTGAGTGTAGATATTATAGATTGTTTATTTTGTGGCTCCCAGTGAACCCCGCTTCCCAGTCTTCATCCTTTCTGCTTTCTGGGCTTGACCGTTTCTCTTGCTTTGGTCAGTGGAGCATTAACAAATGTGATGCCATCAGACACTGGGACTTGTCCTCTTGGAACAGTCACTCTTAGGCTCCAGCTGCCATGTAAAGAAGCCCATGTGGAAGGACCACATGGAGGGAGAGAGACATCCCAGCCTTCCAGCCAGATGTGTCGGAGACGCATCTTGGAAGGTCCAGCCCTAGGCACCATCTGACTGCAGCCTCCTGAAAGACCCCAGGTGAAGATAGCAAGAGAACCATCCAGCTGAGTCCTGGTCAACCCACAGATTATATGAAATGAAACAAAGAAAGGCTTTTGCTTTAGCTCACTAAGTTTGGGGTAGTTGTTTATGCAGATAATTGAAACAGTGTGTTTCTGATCCCCTCAGATTTAACCGAGTTACAACGCTCCCAGGCTCTGTCCCACGCTAACCTGCTGCCTTTGATGATCACATTCTAGTCCCAAAGGCAGGTAGTTTCACAGACAACTTCCCTATCATTCCCACCTCCCATGGCCCCCACTGGTAGGGTCTGAGGAGACACCTATTACCCTGACTAAAGCCTCTTAAACTGACAAGAGTTGTGACAGAATCTTCCAGAAGTGGGGGGCTAATCCTTTCTGTGTCTCCTGGGTTAGTCCTTTGGGGAATCCCAAGAACAGTCTCAGGGCCTGGGCTTTTTGCTCACATATCTGGAAATCAAGCTCACAGAGCAAATTGGCAGGCACAAAATATCCAGGATCAACACTAACACACTGGGGAGACTTTCCTTCACTGACTCGAATAAAATACCTCTTTCATGTTACATACATCTGTTAAACTAAAAGCCTCAATGAAATATTTTTGAGTATCAAAATCAAAGGCTCCATTCCCTTGGTATTAGAATAAAGAAAATAACCCCCAGCTGCTCAGTTAATCAAGGGGAGAGAAAATGGGGGAATATGGAAAAAAATTGGAAAGTGGGAATATGGGCAAGAGGGAAAAGAGACAGCACAGTATTAGAGAAGGTGAAGGGAAGGAAGAGGATGTTAAAGGCTTCAGCAAGATGGAAGAAGAAAGCAGAAGAGCAGACCAGTGGGGTGGGGAGGCTTCCTTCGGCTCTGAGTGGAGCATTTTATGAGTTGCCTCCTTTTGACACAGCATGCTGTTCATTTATGCTGTGGGATTTGAGTTCTTTGTTTCCTTGTCTCTCAAATGCTAATTAACTGATTGCCCAGTATCTGTTCTGTAATTGCTCTTTATTCTTAAACCTTCTGAGGCACAGCCTTCAAGGAGGTGGCCCCAGTGGAGTGGAGTGGGAGAATGTTGACCTGACCAGGTGGAAGGAGGCTGACGGCTGGGGATGCCCCTGGGTGGTGCCTTGCTCACTTCCATTTTAGAGGGGAGGGTACTATTCATTGAGTACCTACTACTCACTAGGGAAATTTCTATTTGCTCTCATAACTTTTAGTCTTCACAGAACCCCTGTGATGTTGCAAGTAAGGTTCAGAGGGGTCATCTAGCCAGTAAGTGGCTGACCAGGTCATAAGTAAGTGGTCCACGTTGACCTGACAAACGCCAAAATTTTTTCCATTCCCCTGCACTCTCTCCAAGATTGATGTGAACATGTACTTGAAAGAATGCTGATTGTGGAAAACACATAAAATACTGAAAAGTCTGAAGAAGGTGAACTACCATATTAAAGAATTAATCACTGTTAATACAATTATTTTTGGTTATATATTAGGTTTTCTTTGGTGTTAATATATTTAAAAACAATTTTCATTTTCCATTTAATATTATTTAAATTTATGTATATTTTTAAGACATGGCAACTAGAACCATAAATTGTTTTTAGTACAATGTGGAAAACTATGAAGCAAAACTAATTATGAAATCAAAATTCTGAATTGACTGAATTAGAGTTTTTTTTTTTTTTTTTTGCCCATGGTAATGGATATGTAAGGATATTGACAGCAACATTGGAATAGCAGAGGAATTGAAAATGCTATACATTGATCAATGGGAAGCTAGCTAAATTAATTATATTGCATATACACAATAAAATACCATGAAGAAAGCAAACACATATATAGTCTTTGGTTGAACCATATACCATTCTGAGTGCTCTAGATTACATATACTATCTCACATAATTTCCCAACAATACTACTACTATCCCATTTTACATATGAGACAAGAAGTTAAGTAACATGCCCAAGATGACACACACACACACACACACATATATATATACATATATATTTTCTATGTCATGATATTGACATTCAGTCCAGTAATCCTCCACTGTAACAGCTCCTTTGCTTTGCAGTGAAAATTGATTTGTATATTTTTTGCCTCTGAGTCCTTGTGGAATTTTTTTTTAAATTCAAACAGAAAGTCACAAAAATTATAATCATCCTCATCAGTTCACTCAGTCCCATGTAATTAATTTTTTTTTCATCTTGATATTTTGTTAGCACTTTTATGAGTTCATCAGTTTTCCATTAGAGTTCTGAAAATGCTTATTCATTCAGTTCAGCAGTATAGTCAGTTACCAGAAACCTGTACTTGTCAGGGTCTTTTACATGAATTCCTTGAAGATGAAACCCTTTTATAGGAACATTTTTGCAAAAGTACAAAAGAGTACACCCAGAACTGTCTGTAAATGACAAAAGACTTAAAAATGACCACGGTTAAAGATTTGATGAAAGTTCATAATAATGCAATTGACAAGGAAATTTAGTTATTTCTGAGATATACATTTTAAAGTAATAACTAGAATTATGACTTGTAACATTATACAAGAACATATAAGATTTTTAGAAATTTCATGTAACGTCTGAAACATTTATATTAACATATATCCATACAAATAACCCAAAGAAAGTTTAGTATTAGTTGTTTTTGTTTGTTTTTTATATTGCAGGTTCTTATTAGTCATCAGTTTTATACACATCAGTGTATAAAACATGTCAATCCCAATCGCCCAATTCAGCACACCACCATCCCCACCCCACCGCGGTTTTGCCCCCTTGGTGTCCATACGTTAGTTCTCTACATCTGTGTCTCAACTTCTGCCCTGCAAACCGGTTCATCTGTACCATTTTTCTAGGTTCCCCATACATGCATTAATATACGATATTTGTTTTTCTCTTTCTGACTTACTTCACTCTGTATGACAGTCTTTAGATCCATCCACGTCTCAACAAATGACCCAATTTTGTTCCTTTTTATGGCTAAGTAATATTCCATTGTACATATGTACCACTTCTTCTTTATCCATTCATCTGTCGATGGGCATTTAGGTTGCTTCCATGACCTGGCTATTGTAAATAGTGCTGCAATGAACATTGGGGTGCATGTGTCTTTTTGAATTATGGTTTTCTCTGGGTATATGCCCAGTAGTGGGATTGCTGGATCATATGGTAATTTTATTTTTAGTTTTTTAAGGAACCTCCATACTGTTCGCCATAGTGGCTGTATCAATTTACATTCCCACCAAAGTGCAAGAGTATTCCCTTTTCTCCACACCCTCTCCAGCATTTATTGTTTGTAGATGTTCTGATGATACCCATTCTAACTGGTGTGAGGTGATACTTCATTGTAGTTTTGATTTACATTTCTCTAATAATTAGTGATGTTGAGCAGCTTTTCATGTGCTTCTTGGCATCTGTATGTCTTCTTTGGAGAAATGTCTATTTAGGTCTTCGGCCCATTTTTGGATTGGGCCGTTTGTTTCTTTAATATTTAGCTGCATGAGCTGTTTATATATTTTGGAGATTAATCCTTTGTCCATTGATTCGTTTGCAAATATTTTCTCCCATTCTGAAGGTTGTCTTTTCATCTTGTTTATGGTTTCCTTTGCTGTGCAAAAGCTTTGAAGTTTCATTAGGTCCCATTTGTTTATTTTTGTTTTTATTTCCATTACTTTAAGAGGTGGATCAAAAAAGATCTTGCTGTGATTTATGTCAAAGAGTGTTTTTCCTATGTTTTCCTCTAAGAGTTTTATAGTGTCTGGTCTTACATTTAGGTCTCTAATCCATTTTGAGTTTATTTTTGTGTATGGTGTTAGGGAGTGTTCTAATTTCATTCTTTTACATGTAGCTGTCCAGTTTTCCCAGCACCACTTATTGAAGAGACTGTCTTTTCTCCATTGTATATCCTTGCCTTCTTTGTCATAGATTAGTTGACCATAGGTGGGTGGGTTTATCTCTGGGCTTTCTATCTTGTTCCATTGATCTATGTTTCTGTTTTTGTGCCAGTACCATATTGTCTTGATTACTGTAGCTTTGTGGTATAGTCTGAAGTCAGGGAGTCTGATTCCTCCAGCTCCGTTTTTTTCCCTCAAGACTGCTTTGGCTATTCGTGGTCTTTTGTGACTCCATACAAATTTTAAGATGATTTGTTCTAGCTCCGTAAAAAATGCCATTGGTAATTTGATAGGGATTGCATTGAATCTCTAGATTGCTTTGGGTAGTAGAGGCATTTTCACAATATTGAGTCTTCCAATCCAAGAACATAGTATATCTCTCCATCTGTTGGTATCATCTTTAATTTCTTTCATCAGTGTCTTATAGTTTTCTGCATACAGGTCTTTTGTCTCCCTAGGTAGGTTTATTCCTAGGTATTTTATTCTTTTTGTTGCAGTGGTAAATGGGAGTGTTTTCTTAATGTCTCTTTCAGATTTTTCATCATTACTGTATAGGAATGCAAGAGATTTCTGTGCATTAATTTTGTATCCTGCAACTTTACCAAATTCATTGATTAGCTCTAGTAGTTTTCTGGTGGCATTTTTAGGATTCTCTATGTATAGTATCATGTCATCTGCAAAAAGTGACAGTTTTACTTCTTCTTTCCAATTTGTATTCCTTTTATTTCTTTTTCTTCTCTGCATGCCGTGGCTAGGACTTCCAAAACTATGTTGAATAATAGTGGTGAGGGTGGACATCCTTGTCTTGTTCCTGATCTTAGAGGAAATGCTTTCAGTTTTTTAGCATTGAGAATGATGTTTGCTGTGGGTTTGTCATATATGGCCTTTATTATGTTGAGGTAGGTTCCCTCTATGCCCACTTTCTGGGGAGCTTTTATCATAAATGTGTGTTGAATTTTGTCAAAAGCTTTTTCTGCATCTATTGAGATGATCATATGGCTTTTATTTTTCAATTTGTTAATATGGTGTATCACATTGATTGATTTGCGTATATTGAAGAATCCTTGCACCCCTGGGATAAATCCCACATGATCATGGTGTATGATCCTTTTAATGTGTTGTTGGATTCTGTTTGCTAGTATTTTGTTGAGGATTTTTGCATCTATATTCATCAGTGATATTGGTCTGTAATTTTCTTTTTTTGTAGTATCTTTGTCTGGTTTTGGTATCAGGGTGATGGTGGCCTCATAGAATGAGTTTGGGAGTGTTCCTTCCTCTGCAATTTTTTTGGAAGAGTTTGAGAAGGATGGGTGTTAGCTCTTCTCTAAATGTTTGATAGAATTCACCTGTGAAGCCATCTGGTCCTGGACTTTTGTTTGTTGGAAGATTTTTAATCACAGTTTCAATTTCATTACTTGTGATTGGTCTGTTCATATTTTCTGTTTCTTCCTGGTTCAGTCTTGGAAGGTTATACCTTTCTAAGATTTTGTCCATTTCTTCCAGGTTGTCCATTTTATTGGCATAGAGTTGCTTGTAGTAGTCTCTTAGGATGCTTTGTATTTCTGTGGTGTCTATTGTAACATGTCATTTTTCATTTCTAATTTTATTGATTTGAGTCCTATCCCTCTTTTTCTTGATGAGTGTGGCTAAAGGTTTATCAATTTTGTTTATCTTCTCAAAGAACCAGCTTTTAGTTTTATTGATGTTTGGTATCGTTTTCTTTGTTTCTATTTCATTTATTTCTGCTCTGATCTTTATGATTTCTTTCCTTCTGCTAACTTTGGGTTTTGTTCTTCTTTCTCTAGTTCCTTTAGGTGTAAGTTTAGATTGTTTACTTGAGATTTTTCTTGTTTCTTGAAGTAGGCTTGTATAGCTATAAACTTCCCTCTTAGAGCTGCTTTTGCTGCCTCCCATAGGTTTTGGATTGTTGTATTTTCATTGTCATTTGTCTCTAGGTATTTTTTGATTTCCTCTTTGATTTCTTCATTGATCTCTTGGTAATTTAGTAACGTATTGTTAAGCCTCCATGTGTTTGTGTTTTTTACGTTTTTTTCCCAGTAATTGATTTCTAATCTCATAGCATTGTGGTCATAAAAGATGCTTGATATGATTTCAATTTTCTTGAATTTATTGAGGCTTGATTTGTGACCCAAGATGTGATCTATCCTGGAGAATGTTCTGTGTGCACTTGAGAAGAAAGTGTAATCTGCTGTGTTTGGATGGAATGTCCTATAAATATCAATTAAATCTATCTGGTCTATTGTGTCATTTAAAGCTTCTGTTCCCTTATTTATTTTCATTTTGGATGATCTGTCCATTGGTGTAAGTGAGGTGTTAAAGTCCCGCACTATTATTGGGTTACTGTCGATTTCCTCTTTTATAGCTGTTAGCAGTTGCCTTATGTATTGAGGTGCTCCTATGTTGGGTGCATATATATTTATAATTGTTATATCTTCTTCTTTGATTGATCCCTTGATCATTATGTAGGGTCCTTCCTTGTCTCTTGTAACATTCTTTATTTTAAAGTCTATTTTATCTGATATGAGTATAGCTACTCCAGCTTTCTTTTGATTTCCATTTGCATGGAATATCTTTTTCCATCCCCTCACTTTCAGTCTGTATGTGTCCCTAGGTCTGAAGTGAATCTCTTGTAGACAGCATATATATGGGTCTTGTTTTTGTATCCATTCAGCAAGCCTGTGTCTTTTGGTTGGAGCATTTAATCCATTCACGTTTAAGGTAATTATCTATGTGTATGTTCCTATGACCATTTTCTTAATTGTTTTGGGTTTGTTTTTGTAGGTCCTTTTCTTCTCTTGTGTTTCCCACTTAGAGAAGTTCCTTTAGCATTTGTTGCAGAGCTGGTTTGGTGGTGCTGAATTCTCTTAGCCTTTGCTTGTCTGTAAAGCTTTTGATTTCTCCATCGAATCTGAATGAGATCCTTGCCTGTTAGAGTAATCTTGGTTGTAGGTTCTTCCCTTTCATCAGTTTAAGTATATCATGCCACTCCCTTCTGGCTTGTAGAGTTTCTGCTGAGAAATCAGCTGTTAACCTTACAGGAGTTCCCTTGTATATTATTTGTCATTTTTCCTTGTTGCTTTCAATAATTTTTCTTTGTCTTTAATTTTTGCCAATTTGATTACTCTGTGTCTCGGTGTGTTTCTCCTTGGGTTTATCCTGTATGGGACTCGCTGTGCTTCCTGGACTTGGGTGGCTATTTCCTTTCCCATGTTAGGGAACTTTTCGACTATAGTCTCTTTAAGTATTTTCTCTGGTCCTTTCTCTCTCTCTTCTCCTTCTGGGACCCCTATAATGCAAATGTTGTTGCATTTAATGTTGTCCCAGAGGTCTCTTAGGCTGTCTTCATTTCTTTTCATTCTTTTTTCTTTATTCTGTTCCATAGCTGTGAATTCCACCATTCTGTCTTCCAGGTCAGTTATCCGTTCTTCTGCCTCAGTTATTCTGGTATTGATTCCTTCTAGTGTAGTTTTCATTTCAGTTATTGTATTGTTCATCTCTGTTTGTTTGTTTTTTAATTTTTCTAGGTCTTTGTGGAACATTTCTTGCAGCTACTCGATCTTTGCCTCCATTCTTTTCCCGAGGTCCTGGATCATCTTCACTATCATTATTCTGAATTCTTTTTCTGGAAGGTTGCCTATCTCCACTTCATTTAGTTGTTTTTCTGGGGTTTTATCTTGTTCCTTCATCTGGTGAATAGCTGTCTGCCTTTTCATCTTGTCTATATTTATGTGAATGTGGTTTTTCTTCCACAGGCTGCAGGATTGTAGTTCTTTTTGCTTCTGCTCTGAATTAGACTTCTGAATCTGTGTGTTTGTGTGTGTGTGTGTATGTGTATGTGTACAGTTGGCCCCGAACAAAACAGAACTTCAGCTTGTTTGCTGTTTCACAAATCTATATTCTGAGTAAAAGATTCTGCAGTCATTTTGCCTAAGATGTAAAAAGCAGCTGAAATTCTGTCAGAAGTTTTGGTTGATAGCACTTTTCATTGAGAGAAGAGGCTCATAATAGTCTTGTTGAGAATGACTTGGGAAATTAGGATTGTACGGGAGCCATGAAGATGTCAAAATCACTTGACACAACAGTACAATTTCTTGGATTTTTTTACCTAAGGAAATTAAGGAATCTATCAAAAAAAAAAAAAAAGAGTTGTATGAACAAAGAAGCTCACTTTACATTATATTTATTTAATAGTGATTAATTGGTAAGAGCTTTTATGTCAAATAAGAGAAGATGGTTAAGTAAAATAATATAACTACTTGATGGAATATTATGTAGCCATTAAAGATGATAGCTGGACATAATGTGTCAACAGACTAAAGATGAACTGCATCCTAATAACCATAATAACATCGATTTACTTAATGCTTACCATGCGCTGTGTACCCTCCATGTGTTATTTAATCTTCCCCAAACCTTGGTGTCAGACATTAGTATTTTCCTTATCTTAAAGTTAAAGGAATTCTGGCTAAGAGATGTTCCATGCCCAAGGTTAAAAACCTAGTAAGTGGAAGAATATTCTATTATTTTTACAAGTTAAAGTAAAGAAAGAAATGCAGGGGGATAGAGAGAGGGAAAAAAGGCATTGCATGACTATGGCGCAGGGAGGATCACCTAAGAAGGTCTTTATTGTTTCTTTCTCTTGCTTACTTTTCTGTTTTTAAATACTTAATGCTTTGATATTTTTTGTTTATTTTTAAAATTTATTTATTTTTGGCCGCACTGTGCTGCATGTGGGATCTTCCCTGACCAGGGATGGAACCCTTACCCTCTGCAGTGGAAGTGTGGAGTCTTAACCACTGGACTGCCAGGGAAGTCCTCTCTTGCTTATTTTCTCTGTCACCTCCTGTTCCTGGAATCCCAGCCGCCTGTTCCTTCCTCCTCTAGTTTTGAATAAGAAAGTTGTTCAGAAACCTGGAGTCCTTCTGCTAGAAGGCATATATGGTTAATAACTCCAACATCCTTAAGTAGGGGCATTTCTTAAAGAGTTACCCTAGACGAGGATTGGAAGTTGGATGGATGTAGAAACCCCATGAAAAATGGGATTCTGTGGAAATGAATAGCCATGTCACCTTTCTAAGATTTATCTCACAGCTTGTCCCAGAGGTACCTCTCTTCCCGAAAGAAATGCTCTGGGCAATAGTCATAAAATAAAGCTTTTTATCTCACTGCTTCCACTCCACTTCTAGAGACAAACATTCACGACAGTAGCCACAGGGGTTCCTATACGATGGCTCTGTGTGGTGCGCTCTGTGTGATGTTGCCCTGGGGAAATAGAGATCCAAGGTTGCAATTTAGTTGTTTTTAAAGGAATATTATCTTCTCTAGTTGAGAGGCCACATATTGGTGAATCTGTTGTGTGTCTTCTCTCCTGATTAAATCAAAATCTCAGCAGAACAAATCCATCTGCTTTTACCCCCATTTAAACCACCAGGGCTTCAAATTTGATCCTATTACCTCTCAACCTGGGTGACTTCCAGCAGCCTCCTAATAACTTTCCTGCCTTAGTCTCTCTCTTTCTCTTTCTGCACTGAATTCTCCACACTGCTGCCAAGGGATCTTCCTAAAATGCAAACATGATACTGACAATCTCTTGCTTAAATTCATTCAGTGGTGCTCCATTTATTCAGTATATAAATGCCCTATCAAGGCATTGAGAAACCTGCATGATCCCTGCGCACATTTTCAGCCATCACTACGTAGTCACTTTTCTTTGTGCTCCAAATATTTCTACCATATTTGCCATCATTCCTGAACAATTCTCCCTTATGTTTCAGGGCCTTTGCAGATAGAGTTCATTTAGTTTAAATGACTAGACTAGAATGACTCATCTTTAACCCTCACTGCCTCTGAGATGCCTTCTTGCATCATTTAATCCTAAGTAACCCTGAACATTCTCATGTATCACTCAGGTTCTTAGAGGCAGACAACAGAATCCGCTCTTAAGCAGGAATGGATTAATCGAGGACATTAGAAAGCTCCCTGAGTTGTTGGAAGGGCTGGAGAAATAGGCTCTAGACTCACCTTCCAGAAGCAGTCCCCAGGAACACACCATGGTCTGGTCCTGGTAAAGAAGTTGCTTCTGCCTCTGGTCCCAAACCATGCTGCCTCTGCTGCCACCTGTACCACTGAATGGGTGTCCAACACCCTTCCCTATTTCCTAATGTAACTCACTTCCAAATCCAGGTCTTGTGTAAATGTGTCTGATTGATAGAAACAAAGCCACATGCCTACATTCTAGCAGCAAAAGAGACCTGGAATGTTTTCATTTTTGATTTTACATTGAGAAGGCAGAATTTAAAATGTGGAGAACTAGAAAAATATTGCAAAAATATTTAAAAGATAGGGGGCAGCATGAATGACAGAGTTCCACTGAGTCTCTCTCTCTTTTCTTTTTTCTTTTTCTTTTTTAATTAAGCTCTAATTCTTTTTAAATTTTATTTATTTATTTATTTATTTTTGGCTGTGTTGGGTCTTCGTTTCTGTGCTAGGGCTTTCTCTAGTTGTGGCAAGTGGGGGCCACTCTTCATTGCGGTGCGCGGGCCTCTCACTATCGCCGCCTCTCTTGCTGCAGAGCACAGGCTCCAGACGCGCAGGCTCAGTAATTGTGGCTCACGGGCCCAGTTGCTCCACGGTATGTGGGATCTTCCCAGACCAGGGCTCGAACCCGTGTCCCCTGCATTGGCAGGCAGATTCTTAACCACTGCGCCACCAGGGAAGCCCTCTCTCTTTTCTAAACAATTCTTGCATTTCACTATCATTGTCTTTATACATGTATACTTCCCTTGCTAGATTGACCATGAACTTGAGTTAAGGTGATGTCTTACTTATTTCTGTATCCACAACCCTCTGGCACAATGCCTGACATATCAGTAATTCTTTGTTGTTTACTAAAAGAATAGAGCTGTGAGAATTCCTTGTCTAAAACTTTTGTGTGGTTAATTGTATCATGTTTTAATCTCATCTTGAAAGCTGCATCCTGGGGTCTTTAGGCTCTGAAAAACAATAAACCAAATCTTAAATAGCTCAAGCTGTAGGCAACAGGACTTTAAATACTATTTTAAATTGGGTCTCTTGGAGCAAGACTGTAGATTCTTCCAGAGTGCTTATATTCAGTGCCAACTTATGTCATGTGCCATAATATGCAAAGTGAGTCCTTTAGCAAATGACAGGGATCTTTACTGTTCTTTCCCTCCCCTTTCAGCCCTCCTCTCTTCTTAACTGTATCATACTTTATTGTCCTCCAAGGACCTTCACACCTTTATGTATTTAATGACCACAGCTATCCTGTGTGGTTTTATTATCTCTGTGTAATAGTCCAGCCAGAGGATGGTAATCTGCAGCCTCAGGGCCAAAACCAGCTACAGCTTGTGTTTGTAAATAAAGTTTTGTTTGGGGTGCAGCCACACTGTATTAGTGAGTTCCGGCTGCTAGAACAGAATACCATAGACTAGGTGTCTTAAATGACAAACATTTATTTCTCACTGTTGTGGAAATTGGGAAGTCCAAGATCAAGGCACTGGCAGATTTGGTGTCTGGTAAGAGCTCTCATCCTGGATTGCAGATGGTCACCTTCTTCCTTTATCCTCCCGTGACAGAGAGAGAGAGAGAGAGAGAGAGAGAGAGAGAAAGAGAGAGAGAGAGAGAGAGAGGGGACACTTTAGTCTCTTCCCCTTCTTATAAGTAAGGACACTAATCCCATTGTGAGGGCTCTACCCTCATGACCTCATTTAAACCTTATTACCTCCCAAAGGCCCCACCTCTAAATACCATCATATTCCGGATCAGAATATGAACAACATATGAATTTTAAGGATGGAAGGAAAAAGTCATATTTTTTTTCTAAAAAACAACTCTAGTGGCAGTGTGGAGGGTATGGAAGAGAGATTAATGGCTGAGTGACCAACTGGAAGCCTCTTAGATGAAGTTCATCTGAAAGAAAAGCAGCCTTGGTAGAGCAATGACAGATGAAAGAGAAGTAAGGGTCCCATTCACAGGCAGAACTGATTGGATTTGGTGACAATTGGACAAGAGGCATAAAGGAGAGAGAGAAGTTAAAAATGAGTTTAAATTTTCTAGTGTAAAGAATGAATAGTATATTTAGAATTTGTGTTTTGTCATAACTTCTGTTTCCTACAGTTTTGTCTTGGTTTTGGCCCCTTGTGGCACCTCTTGGCCCTTGATATACATTAGGACTTCTCAGAATTTGTTTTATTCTCTTTATCATATCAGTTTTATGTCCCATATCTGTTTTATGTCCCAGTATGAGCTGCTTGATTTATCTGTATTTCACAACTCAAATTCCTGAGAATACAAATCTGATTAGCTTAGCATGTCCTGGTTTGAGCAGTGTGGTTTGTACCAGGTTACTTCATGGGTCATCTACTGGATATGGATATTGGGTCAGGAGCCCAGCTGAGTACAGTAGACAATGACTGGGGGCTGGGGAAGAGGGCCAATAGCTTTATTTGCAGAGGCTGTGAGTGGTGCAGTTTTATTTAGAAGGGGCCAAGAATTTAGCAGCCCTTATGATTACAATTAGTTTGAGTGGAGCTCAACTTATCCTCTCCTCTCTGAATATCCTATATCCATCATCCGTGGGACAATGTATATTGGCCTGGAGGGTACAGTGGAAGGACAGAGGAGAGTAAGAATGAGGATATGAGGAAAAACTTCACTGAAATTACTGACCCTATGGTCCAGGGCCATAGATATAGAAAATAAAAGGAGGAAAGGTCATGGTCTGCAAAGAAGTAAAGAAGTTACTGCAGAGGAAAGACCTGGTAGAGGTCTTGTTTAGTGGGAGAGAAGGACTAAGCTAGCAAGAAAGCTATGACCTTTGAATTTAGAAATGAGAGCTATCACAGTTCTAGATAAAGAAAATCTAAGATGTGGCCATAGAAGGAGATCCTCAAAGTGGGAAGAAAGTGAAATCTTTTCTTTCTTTCTTATTTTTTTTTACTTGAATAATATATATATATATATATATATATATATATTTTATACAGCAGGTTCTTATTAGTCATAAATTTTATACACATCAGTGTATATATGTCAATTCCAATCACCCAGTTCAGCACACCACAACCCCCACCCCCCACCACTTTCCCCTCTTGGTGTCCATACGTTTGTTCTCTACATCTGTATCTCAATTTCTGCCCTGCAAACCAGTTCATCTGTACCATTTTTCTAGGTTCCACATATATGCATTAATATACGATATTTGTTTTTCTCTTTCTGACTTACTTTACTCTGTATGACAGTCTCTAGATCCATCCATGTCTCAAAAAATGACCCATTTCCTTCCTTTTTAGGGCTGAATAATATTCCATTGTATATATGTACCACATCTTCTTTATCCATTCATCTGTCGATGGGCATTTATGTTGCTTCCATGACCTGGCTATTGTAAATAGTGCTGCAATGAACATTGGCGTGCATGGGTCATTTTGAATTATGGTTTTTTCTGGGTATATGCCCAGTACGGGGATTGCTGGATCATATGGTACTTCTATTTTTAGTTTTTAAAGGAACCTCCATACTGTTCTCCAGAGTGGCTGTATCAATTTACATTCCCACCAACAGTGCAAGAGGGTTCCCTTTTCTCCACACCCTCTCCAGCATTTGTTTGTAGATTTTCTGATGATGCCCATTCTAACTGGTGTGAGGTAATACTTCATTGTAGTTTTGATTTGCATTTCTCTAATAATTAGTGATGTTGAGCAGCTTTTCATGTGCTTCTTGGCATCTGTATGTCTTCTTTGGAGAAATGTCTATTTAGGTCTTCGGCCCATTTTTGGATTGGGTTGTTTGTTTCTTTAATATTGAGCTGCATGAGCTGTTTATATATTTTGGAGATTAATCCTTTGTCCATTGATTCGTTTGCAAATATTTTCTCCCATTCTGAAGGTTGTCTTTTCGTCTTGTTTATGGTTTCCTTTGCTGTGCAAAAGCTTTGAAGTTTCATTAGGTCCCATTTGTTTATTTTTGTTTTTATTTCCATTACTTTAAGAGGTGGATCAAAAAAGATCTTGCTGTGATTTATGTCAAAGAGTGTTTTTCCTATGTTTTCCTCTAAGAGTTTTATAGTGTCTGGTCTTACATTTAGGTCTCTAATCCATTTTGAGTTTATTTTTGTGTATGGTGTTAGGGAGTGTTCTAATTTCATTCTTTTACATGTAGCTGTCCAGTTTTCCCAGCACCACTTATTGAAGAGACTGTCTTTTCTCCATTGTATATCCTTGCCTTCTTTGTCATAGATTAGTTGACCATAGGTGGGTGGGTTTATCTCTGGGCTTTCTATCTTGTTCCATTGATCTATGTTTCTGTTTTTGTGCCAGTACCATATTGTCTTGATTACTGTAGCTTTGTGGTATAGTCTGAAGTCAGGGAGTCTGATTCCTCCAGCTCCGTTTTTTTCCCTCAAGACTGCTTTGGCTATTCGTGGTCTTTTGTGTCTCCATACAAATTTTAAGATTTTTTGTTCTAGTTCCATAAAAAATGCCATTGGTAATTTGATAGGGATTGCATTGAATCTGTAGATTGCTTTGGGTAGTAGAGGCATTTTCACAATATTGAGTCTTCCAATCCAAGAACATAGTATATCTCTCCATCTGTTGGTATCATCTTTAATTTCTTTCATCAGTGTCTTATAGTTTTCTGCATACAGGTCTTTTGTCTCCCTAGGTAGGTTTATTCCTAGGTATTTTATTCTTTTTGTTGCAGTGGTAAATGGGAGTGTTTCCTTAATGTCTCTTTCAGATTTTTCATCATTACTGTATAGGAATGCAAGAGATTTCTGTGCATTAATTTTGTATCCTGCAACTTTACCAAATTCATTGATTAGCTCTAGTAGTTTTCTGGTGGCATTTTTAGGATTCTCTATGTATAGTATCATGTCATCTGCAAACAGTGACAGTTTTACTACTTCTTTTCCAATGTGTATTGTTTTTATTTCTTTTTCTTCTCTGCATGCCATGGCTAGGACTTCCAAAACTATGTTGAATAATAGTGGTGAGGGTGGACATCCTTGTCTTGTTCCTGATCTTAGAGGAAATGCTTTCAGTTTTTTAGCATTGAGAATGATGTTTGCTGTGGGTTTGTTGTATATGGCCTTTATTATGTTGAGGTATGTTCCCTCTAGGCCCACTTTCTGGAGAGTTTTTTTTAATCATAAATGTGTGTTGAATTTTGTCAAAAGCTTTTTCTGCATCTATTGAGATGATCATATGGCTTTTATTTTTCAATTTGTTAATATGGTGTATCACATTGATTGATTTGCATATACCGAAGAATCCTTGCATCCCTGGGATAAATCCCACTTGATCATTTTGTATGATCCTTTTAATGTGTTGTTGGATTCTGTTTGCTAGTATGTTGTTGAGGATTTTTGCATCTATATTCATCAGTGATATTGGTCTGTAATTTTATTTTTTTGCATATCTTTGTCTGGTTTTGGTATCAGGGTGATGGTGGCCTCATAGAATGAGTTTGGGAGTATTCCTTCCTTTGGAACTTTTTGGAAGCATTTGAGAAGGATGGGTGTTAGCTCTTCTCTAAATGTTTGATAGAATTCACCTGTGAAGCCTTGTGGTCCTGGACTTTTATTTGTTCGAAGATTTTTAGTCACAGTTTCAATTTCATTACTTGTGATTGGTCTGTTCATATTTTCTATTCCTTCCTGGTTCAGTCTTGGAAGGTTATACCTTTCTTAGAATTTGTCCATTTCTTCCAGGTTGTCCATTTTATTGGCATAGAGTTGCTTGTAGTAGTCTCTTAGGATGCTTTGTATGTCTGTGGTGTCTGTTGTAACTTCTCCTTTTTCATTTCTAATTTCATTGATTTGAGTCCTCTCCCTCTTTTTCTTGATGAGTGTGGCTAATGGTTTATCAATTTTGTATATCTTCTCAAAGAACCAGCTTTTAGTTTTGTTGATCTTTGCTATTGTTTTCTTTGTTTCTATGTCATTTATTTCTGCTCTGATCTGTATGATTTCTTTTCTTCTGCTAACTTTGGGTTTTGTTCTTCTTTCTCTAGTTCCTTTAGGTGTAAGGTTAGATTGTTTATTTGAGATTTTTCTTGTTTCTTGAGGTAGGCTTGTATAGCTATAAACTACCCTCTTAGAACTGCTTTTGCTGCATCCCATACGTTTTGGATTGTCGTGTTTTCACTGTCATTTGTCTCTAGGTATTTTTTGATTTCCTCTTTGATTTCTTCATTGATCTCTTGGTTATTTAGTAACATATTGTTTAGCCTCCATGTGTTTGTGTTTTTTACGTTTTTTTCCCAGTAATTGATATCTAATCTCATAGCATTGTGGTCAGAAAAGATGCTTGATATGATTTCAATTTTCTTGAATTTACTGAGGCTTGATTTGTGACCCAAGATGTGATCTATCCTGGAGAATGTTCTGTGTGCACTTGAGAAGAAAGTGTAATCTGCTGTGTTTGGATGGAATGTCCTATAAATATCAAGTAAATTTATCTGGTCTATTGTGTCATTGAAAGCTTCTGTTTCCTTATTTATTTTCATTTTGGATGATCTGTCCATTGGTGTAAGTGAGGTGTTAAAGTCCCCCACTATTATTGGGTTACTGTCGATTTCCTCTTTTATAGCTGTTAGCCATTGCCTTATGTATTGAGGTGCTCCTATGTTGGGTGCATATATATTTATAATTGTTATATCTTCTTCTTTGATTGATCCCTTGATCATTATGTAGGGTCCTTCCTTGTTTCTTGTAACATTCTTTATTTTAAAGTCTATTTTATCTGATGTGAGTATTGCTACTCCAGCTTTCTTTTGATTTCCATTTGCATGGAATATCTTTTTCCAACCCCTCACTTTCAGTCTTTATGTGTCTCTAGGTCTGAAGTGAATCTCTTCTAGACAGCATATATATGGGTCTTGTTTTTGTATCCATTCAGCAAGCCTGTGTCTTTTGGTTGGAGCATTTAATCCATTCACGTTTAAGGTAATTATCGATATGTATGTTCCTATAACCATTTTCTTAATTGTTTTGGGTTTGTTTTTGTAGGTCCTTTTCTTCTCTTGTGTTTCCCACTTAGAGAAGTTCCTTTAGCATTTGTTGCAGAGCTGGTTTGGTGGTGCTGAATTCTCTTAGCCTTTGCTTGTCTGTAAAGCTTTTGATTTCTCCATCGAATCTGAATGAGATCCTTGCCTGTTAGAGTAATCTTGGTTGTAGGTTCTTCCCTTTCATCAGTTTAAGTATATCATGCCACTCCCTTCTGGCTTGTAGAGTTTCTGCTGAGAAATCAGCTGTTAACCTTACAGGAGTTCCCTTGTATATTATTTGTCATTTTTCCTTGTTGCTTTCAATAATTTTTCTTTGTCTTTAATTTTTGCCAATTTGATTACTCTGTGTCTCGGTGTGTTTCTCCTTGGGTTTATCCTGTATGGGACTCGCTGTGCTTCCTGGACTTGGGTGGCTATTTCCTTTCCCATGTTAGGGAACTTTTCGACTATAGTCTCTTTAAGTATTTTCTCTGGTCCTTTCTCTCTCTCTTCTCCTTCTGGGACCCCTATAATGCAAATGTTGTTGCATTTAATGTTGTCCCAGAGATCCCTTAGGCTGTCTTCATTTCTTTTCATTCTTTTTTCTTTATTCTGTTCCATAGCTGTGAATTCCACCATTCTGTCTTCCAGGTCAGTTATCCGTTCTTCTGCCTCAGTTATTCTGGTATTGATTCCTTCTAGTGTAGTTTTCATTTCAGTTATTGTATTGTTCATCTCTGTTTATTTGTTCTTTAATTCTTCTAGGTCTTTGTTAATCATTTCTTGCATCTTCTCAGTCTTTGCCTCCATTCTTTTTCTGAGGTCCTGGATCATCTTCACTATCATTATTCTGAATTCTTTTTCTGGAAGGTTGCCTATCTCCATTTCATTTAGTTGTTTTTCTGGGGTTTTATCTTGTTCCTTCATCTGGTACGTAGCCGTCTGCCTTTTCATCTTTTCTATCTTTCTGAGAATGTGGTTTTTCTTCCACAGGCTGCAGGATTGTAGTTCTTCTTTGAAATCTTTTCTTAGTGGAGGTTAAGACATCTTGATTTAGGTTGATTTCTCCATGTGGATGGTGTGGATTGAGGAGATTGAGCCATCTATGTGGTTGGTGACGTTGTCCAGGATGATAGCCAGATTATTCAGGGTGTGCAGAATAATCAGGCACCAACAGCAGTGGGATGGATAAAAGGCAGGTCTGATTGGAGCTGGGGGCCCAGGAGGAGGGGATTTTGGTTGAAATAGAGAGTAATCGTTTCAGAGTAGGCAAAGCAGCATGAAAAGAACAATAATTCTCTCTACTTACATCTATGAGAATCCTTCTATAGCCCTGCAAACAAGCCACAAAATATGCCCTGAAATAAGAAATAGAGCTACCAGAAGAGCATCCCTTTTTGGGGATATGACAGTGGAGAAAGCTGGATTGTTCAGGAATAGCCAAGTGATGGTGGTTTGGGAACCACTGAGGAAAAAGAATGAAAGTAGAGTAGAGGTTGGCTAAAATGATATATAAATTCCAAAGGACTCTCAAGAAAGAATCTGGGCAAGTGGGTGAGATTTGGAGCTGCGGAGAGATTGGGGTGGAGTAAGAGAAGCTTGGAATAAATGGCAGAAGACCCTGAGTTATTATTGTCTTTATAGTCCTAAGGATGATGGATGCAGGATAAGAGGGAAGAGAAGGCTGACTTACTTACTTGGTCCTTGAGTCCCTCTCCCAGGAAGTAGAACCCATGGTTAGGATACAAGTGAAAGGGGAGAAAGACAAAGAATTGCTCTCTGGAGCCTCCTAGCAAAGGCTTCGGTGAGAATATGGGGCAGACAAATCTTTCTTAGAATCAGATGGGTGAGTAAGTATAAATCAAGTTCTTTCATTTTTCTCAAAGTCATCTCATCTTATGAGGACAATGCTGTGTAAAGGACACTTTGGGAAAACCCCAAACAACATTTTTTAAAAGATTAAGTAAATCCTATTTTTTGAGATGTTTCTTCGTGTTTGGAGATAAATCATATTATTATATTTTATCAGCAGATGGGTGGGCAGTTGAACAGTGTAAAACTGGTAGCAAAAAGGAAAAGGTTCCTAGCATCTATGAAGAAGCCATTATTTTATGCAGGCTTCTGGACAGTGTCAAGCGGGTCTCTGCAGGGAAACACAAGGCAATTATGTAAATTGAACCAGCTTAATGGGGAGCGTCTGCAAAGGGTGAGAGGGAGGGTGGTGATGGGGGAGGTAGGTTGAGCATGGGCCGGAGGGTGGGCATGTGGGGGATTCTGCTCCTCAGGGTAGACACTGTCCTGGATGCGAGTGCTGGTGTGTGGAGGGACACAAAACCATGAGGGTCAACATGGTGCCTCTTCTTGAAATGTCCTTTTAGCGTAACCCAGTAGTCAACGTAGTGATCACCAACACAGACTCTGTAGCTACACTGCCTCGTTCCCATCCTGGAACTAGCACTTTCGACCCTAATTGATCTTCGCTCCCTCCTGTATAAAATAGGGCTAATCATTTTACTTACTTCACATGATTGTTCTGAGGATAAAGTAAGCTAACATAGGAAAAGTGCTTAGAGCAGTGTCTGAAACACAGCACACACGTAATGTTACTAGTATGGTTATCTACATTTTATGTGCTTTATAGTCTATATAGACACGGATGTCCAAGGGCCCTAATAGTCAGGTGCCACCCTGCTTCCTCTAATGAGAGAGAATTAAGTCAGGATTTTCTCTACCAAGTCACAGTCATGTAGACACCAGCATGCCAGTGGAGGAGAAATACTGAATTCCTAAATGGAGAACTTGGGTCATTGAAATAGCTCTGGGGCTGCCTAGGTTTTCACTTTTCATTGAGATGTGAAGGCTTGGTTTCAGTGCAGCAGTGTCACTGGTGTGTAAAGTCCCAGTTGGGAGTTGTATAACTGAGTTACAGCTTCAGCTCTGCTGTAGCTGAGCTGGGTGCCCTTGGCCTAATTGCAGGCACAGTGGACAGAAAGAGTGTGAACTGGCATGAGAGACACACAGAGCCCCTGGTGGGGGTCAGCTACCATTCTTTGGTACTGCCACAATGTCCTATGCAGCTTCTAATGTTACCCTTCCAAAGATTTCCATAATTATGTTTATGCCTTTGTCTTGTCCACTAGACTATTAGCTCCTCAAATATGAATAATGATAATATTAACACTTATTCAGTCCCGGTTATCTCTTTGATTCTAGTATCTTTTATATCCCATAGTATCTGGCACATGGTAGTCACCTATCAGATGTTCAGTGGATGACTAGATACAAGAATAAATGACCTTTGTTTGAATCAGGCAGTTACTTAGCTTAGGGGATTTGAGCAAATTTCTCAGTCTTTCTGAGTCTAACCTGCTCATAACACCTGGCACATACTGGGCGTTTAACTGATTTCATTTAGCTGAAATATCCCACTTCGCCAGGTTAAAGGTACAAAATAGGTTATGATGTACAATTATTCCCAGTTCTCTATCTCAGAGATGGCACCACCATCCACTTACTTGCTCAAAACAAAAATGTAGGAGTCATCATGGAATCTTCAGTTTCCCTCTCACCCAACATCCGACTCATGAGCAAACCCTCTAAATCCTATTTATTTATTTATTTGACTGTGTTGGGTCTTAGGTGCGGCACGTGGGATCTTCATTGTGGCATGTGGAATCTTTCGTTGTGGTGCGTGGGCTTCTCCCTAGTTGTGGCTCGCGGGTTCCAGAGCGCACGGGCTCAGTAGTTGTGATGCACGGGCTTAATTGCCCCGCTGTATGTGGGATCTTAGTTCCCTGACCAGGGATCAAACCCGTGTCTCCTGAATTGGAAGGGGATTCTTAACCACTGGACCACCAGGGAAGTCCCTCTAAGTCCTTTCTGAGTCTGAATCCTTCCTCTCTCCACTACCTCAACCCTTGTCCAAGCCACGCTCATTTCAAGCGTGGACTTTTGCAGTTGTCTCTTAAATAGTCTCTGTCCCTTCACTCTTCTACGTCCACTCTTTTTGGCCTTATGGATCCCAACCACCCCCGGCTCCTTCTAAGAAAATGGTGGGTGGAATGGAATGATGACCTGTGCAGCTGAAAGACTTGGAGTGGAGGGAAGAAAAGGCAGGATGTGGAGTGTGTGTATGTATGTGTTTGGGGAGCTCAGGGTGCTGGAAGGCAAGGAAGCTTATGGAAAGTGAGGTCTTATAATAGGCAGCAAGAGAGGGAATCCACAAATGGGAGCACGTGGGACAATTAATGAGCAGGAGAAGGAAGGAGCCCCCGAGGTGAGCTCAGCCTGGGCGGATCCATCACGATGTGCACTGAATGGGCTGCAGAGGCTGCTCTGCTGGAACCACCTTGTCCATTCATCAGGTTCCATGTGTTTAACTAAGCAGCTAACACTATACGCTTTCTGGATATAGGGTCTACTCTCACACCCTCTTGATGGACGTTAAGGGCATGATAATAAGTTTATAATAAAAACATTCAACCACAAAAGGGAATAGAGTCAAGTTCTTGACCTTTTTCCCTACTAGGAGGCTCCATGCTTCCTGGACATATTTGCCTGCTGTCTTCCCAGCAAAACATGAATTCTGGATGTGGAGGCGGGGTGACCTTGTTGAACCTGAACCTTGTACTTTATGGGCAATTCCTGCCTCTGTCATATGAGGATCTAACTCAGGGCTGCCCAAGGAGAGGACTCAGCAGAGATTACTGGGTCTTTAATACCCACTGGTGATCCATTTTGAGATCTTCAGGAAGCATGATGTGGTTTCTTTATTTGCAGTCCCATTGCTGTGAGATGATTGGGACTGAATTTCTACAGTTTCACATTGTGCTGTGGTACATATAGATTTCTAAAAT
Source organism: Balaenoptera acutorostrata (assembly GCF_949987535.1). Classification (NCBI taxonomy): domain Eukaryota; kingdom Metazoa; phylum Chordata; class Mammalia; order Artiodactyla; family Balaenopteridae; genus Balaenoptera; species Balaenoptera acutorostrata. The sequence continues at coordinate 53,062,942 of NC_080079.1, forward strand.
CCTTCCAATTGGAGATAATGTGTCGACCCTAATCCTCTTACACTGGACGTGAAATACAAAGAGAAGCTAAATGGGATTCCCTGGTTGCAGACATCAGCTTAATGTGGGTAAGACTCTGGTCAAACATGAACTTCCGGTTTTCAGAGTATATTTAATTGAGAGCTGTGCTTTATTTTGTTCCCTGAGCTAAATTGGCATCTGTACAAATAAAAAAATGTGAAAAATCGTAGCTGCAGGCTTAGGAGAATGCCAGGAAGAAAGAAAGAGAAATTGTGTTTATAAAACCACAGGGCTGAGCTATTCTTCCCTTTTATGATCATTCTTCCATTTCTTGGTCTTTCTTGGCTGGAGTGCCAGGGCCAGTGATATTTGAGAGCCATCTGTACAGAGCCAGAAGGCCAGGAGCACACAGTCTCCTGCCCTCCTTTCTTGCTATTGTTACAAGCTCTAAATCAATCTACAAAATTTGTCTAGAGCTGTAAGAAAGGAAATCGTTCATCCTTTCTCCTCTGGGTGACAATGGTGTCTGCTCTCTCTTCCCCTTGGCCTCTTGTCAGAACCTGGGAGCTAAAAGTGTAATACCATTTCAATTTGTGCTTCTGGAACTTGGACCAGGCTCTACTGTTTAGTTGAAAGCCTTCAACACCTGAGAACAATCTTAGGCATTAGGTAAAAAATAGTTCCCAGAAATTTATGCTTAGAGTTGTAACTCTGTATGCTCAAGGACTATAGTTTTCCAGATTTGCTAGCAAATAGAATTTCTGCGATGCTTGAATCTCAGAACTGGTAGTGATTTGGAGGTCATCTCATCTGACTTTGTAGAAGAAAATATATCAGTTGTAGAAATTTTCCCGCTTTTGCAAACTGGCATCACTTCTCAGGTTTTAAACTTGAAAAAACAAATCCACAATAAGGAAAGGCTTCCTGCTTGGCTCTCTTTCTTTTCCAGGAAACCTCAGTACTATGATAGATGAATGTAGTGAGGGAAATCTGCCTTCTCTCCGGGATGCATAAAAATGCCAGGGAAATCTGCTGGCCCCATCATGGCCCCATTGTATTGTATTTTTTCATGCTCATAAGTTTTTCTGCATCACTCAACCTGAAAGGCCAATAGGGATTCCAGGAGATGAAGCTGAACCATGACAGTTCACCTACAGAGAAGGGAGGACTCTTTGATATTCATGTCCTGTGGCCCCTCTCCCTAACAGAACTCACCGGCAGCCATTCCCAGCAGGGCTCAGGGCTGTTTGGATGCTACACGCTTTTGGTCTGTAAACAGGGAGGAGGCATGAGCAAACTGCTTGCCCATTTCTGAATCAAGCCTCTTCCTCAGATTCTAGACCCTGTTCCGTCTGTGACCTAATACCCCTTCATTTCTCACATGTGGCAGCCAGCCTTGGAGAAAGCCAGGCTGAGACAAGCACAGGGAGTCAGCAGGTCATGGAGAGTTGATCCAGCCTTCTTCTCATCCCACTCCTCCTCCTCCATCTTTTCCCTTTCACTGCTGCATTTGAAAAGGCAGTGCAGTGAGAAAACATGGGAGCCAGACATCTTTAAAACATGCCCTTTGTAAATCATCACTGTTTGTAGTCACAATTCAGGGAGGGCATCAGATGGAAGTGGCCGCCTGCTCTCAGAGCCTGGTCCCAGGAGGCTGCAGGCAAAGGAGAAAAGAGGTTCTCATGTGTGTTGGCAAGGGCAGACAAATGGCATTTGAATCTGTTGAGATGTGGGGCTGATCCCAGCAGCTGTTCAGGCCCTCAGAGGGCTGTTCACAATGTGCTGGAGCCTCCAGTCAAGCTGTTCTCCTGCTGCTGCTGGCTTTTTAAAAGCTGCCTGCCTGCTTGCCTTACATTTCTATGGCATTTTAACAATTATGAAGACCTTCCATATACATAACTGCATTTCATTCTCATGGTAACACATGAGAGGTATGTATTATTGTTAACCACTGTTTTATAGGCCAAAAAAGAAAATCTCAGAAAGGATGAGTGCCATGCCCCATAAGCAAGCTCAGTAAGTGGTAGAAAGCCGCACTGCCCATGGTCTGGGTGGTCCTCTTGTCACGCTTACAGTTCATTGTCCTCTGTCATATTTCTAAAGCCGAAAGCAGTGGTCTCAAACTTGAGCAGGCATCAGAAGCACCTGGAAGGCTTGTTAAGGCGCCTAGGGTTGCCACCTCCAGAGTTTCTGAGTTGTGGGATGCTCCTGAGGACTTGCATTTCCAGCAGGTTCCCAGGTAATGCTGATGCTGGTCCAACAACCTCACTTTAAGAACTGCTGATAGCTAGAAGAGCACGCTTCTGTAGTGTAAAACCATTGCTAGCTCATTTTGGAAGACTTATTTCCATGTCCATAAAGCAGTGTAGTGTCGATGTATGTTGGGCAAAGGCATGGGGGTGGGGTAAAGAAGTCAGAAAACACCTGTGGAGCTTGCACTGCTCATGGATGCCTCCTCTCTGGACTCTGCCTGGTCATTCCTCTCATGCTTAGTAACTTCCAGAGGCATCCTTTCCTCCAGGAAGCCACCCCGACTCTCACAGTTTGGGTTCCCCCCACAGGCAGATTCTGAGACAAGGATTTTAGTGCAATAGTTTACTTGGGAAGTTCTGAAAATCTGATAGAAGGCAAGGTCTTTTCACCCCTGGAATAAAGCCCATTTCATTATAGGTTAGCATATGTGTATACATTAATTGGTGGGGATGTTTGTGAATAAACATATAAAGGCATAATGCATACACATCTATTTTATCTTATTCTTTTAGTCTCTGAAAATAGTTAAAAAGCCTACATGTTATTTATTTTGCAGTGTAAGAAAGGAAAGGAACACATTCCAAACCCTGTGAAAAGAAAATGTAACACACTTTGGGTGTGAGGGTGTAGAGACCCACAGGATTACAGCTTGGGATGGTGAGATAGTAGGACATGTAGGGTCGAAGACCAAGTCCAAGTCCTGATTCACTCATTCAGTCAGCCACCCTTCCCTCTCCTGGATCCCGTCTGAGTTCCGAGCCCATGATGTGCACTGGGGAGACAAAGATAAATACCACAGTCTGTCCTTATGGTGGAGGAGCTCACGAACTATTAGGGGAGGCAGATTCACAGACAGATGTGGTGAGATGCTACTTTTAAACTAGCAACTTCTCTCCCTCATCTTTCCTTTTCTCCTATTTAAGCAGCTAGGCTGGTCTGTGCTCATCCACTCAGGGAAAGGATATGACAACAGAAGGAAAAGAGGAGTCACTTTCTGGCTTCTGGTTTTTAAAGTTTCATCTTTTATTGGGAACAGAAAGGACTGGTTGAGGAAAAAATATTGGGGAGAAAAAATAAAGATCCCTCCTCCAACCTCCTCCATCCTTTAGACTAGAAAAGGAATATTTTGGCTTGGAGGAGAGAGAGAGAGTTGGAGAAGTGATAACACTGATGTTGCTGATCGTGGAAAAGTGGTACCAGGACCCTTCTACTGGGTACAGTCCTGGGAACGTGGCGGGACCCTTCCAATAGGAGATACTCATTGGACAATAGCTATTATTATCACTCTCAGTTTAATACTAATCATTATTATTTCATGCAGTATGCTCTCAGACCTACATTGACAAAGGCTGTTCAAATAAATTGATGCTTTCCTTTTACTGATGGTGACAACAAGATTGCAAGCTGGTAGGTGTTCTGACAGGCATGCCCCTCACCTCTGAAAAGCACAAAATGCATAATTACATTTTCATACTAACAGGGATTGAGAAGTGGTAATCTTACTTTCTCCATTTTTGATGGTAACCTCCACTAACCCCCACCTAGCATTCTTTGGTGGGAGATCACATAATGACGCTTTAGTCTGTGAGTTAGACGTGAATCTGTGGGCATACCAAAGCCAATCACTGCTGTCAAATAAATCCAACTGGGACAGAAGTACCAGTTTGAGAGAAGAAATGGAAATGCCCCAGGGGTTTTAGCAGTAGGATGATTTCCTTGTGCATAAAATGACAGGGAGATAGTGGAGAGAGGCTCAGAGCCTGGAAAACATGGAGACAGACCTGGGTTTACCCAAGATCAACTCAGTTGGATCAAAAATCTAGGTCCAGGCAGGGGGATGGATATCTCAGCTCACATGCATAAATGACTTTGAGAATCTGAGATTCCACCCCTGTGACCGCTTACTACAAGTCCCCTGGAAATGATGTCATCTTGAGCTGAAATTGAGTCATACAAAAAGTAGAGAAAGTTACATTCCCTTGATGTCTGAGTTTGTGGGTTGGATTTCAAGTCTAGTACACAGGTAGGTTACATCGTGGAGTATGAGGGCCATGTAGAAGCATGCCCTGGTATAGCAGTAACTCAGAGGAGGCAGTAATGGATCCTCAGATGAGTTGCCTTTCTGGAGGGGATATGGCTTGAGCTAGCAGTTGATAGATAAATGTAAATTTAATGATCTTTTCATTTTTTAAAGCATGATCTTGCCAAATGCAGTTTTTCCAATTTTGTTATTTTCCATGACCATAAGCCTGTGATTAGTGAGAAATTACTAGAGATTTGTTTCATACATAATATCGAACAATTCTATGCCTCTTTCTAACAATTCTATGCATCTTTAAGGCTAAGGTCAAGTCTTTCTTCTTCTCAAAAACCTAGTTGGCATGCCTAGCCCATGGTAATCTTTCCCTTCCCCATGGCTGTTTGGAAAGTTTGTCAGTTTTGTACATTTTAACACATTAGATCATGTATTATGCAGGCTTGATCTCTGATTCATTTGAGTCATTCATATTTTCCTGGATTAATCGTAACTGGATTTAGATGTTTCATTGAGTAGATGTTCTCAAAGTTGGGACCAGTCAAGGTTCCATTTTTTTTTTTTTTTAAGTTTCTCTAATGATTACTAAGGACTTGTGTGTGTTGAAGCTGCTCTAAGTGTGGTGCAGACATTATTGTAACCCTGTTCAGTGCAGTAGGTGCTATTATTATCCCTATTTAACAGATGAATACACTTAGGGTGAGTCAAGAACACAATGAGGAGGATGGTCTGAGCTGTGACAATGAAAAAAGGACAAGACGTGTATGGTTCTAATCAGAACAGAAGGAAAATGCCTGGTGTCATTTATCAGAGCATGTTTTTTTTTTTTTAATTTAAATTTTGAAGAAGTAAGGATTGGAAGTTAGGATCAGAACCTCAGTATAGTTTGGTTATCTTTTCTTCTGTAAAAGATGGGTTAATTTGAAGGTAATGATCTAGTAACCATTTGATGGTTGGGCCCTGCCATTCTCAGTGAATCATTTTGTACAAGGCCTCAGCAGATGGTGTTATAACTGGAGGCTGGGTTCAAGTATGCCCCATTATTCTTGCAGTGAAGTTTCCCCTGTCACCCTGGGAACCTGGAGAAGCATTCTATCACCAAGAAGGCTCTTAGTGGTCTGTATTCCTGTCTGCATAGGCATATGTTACCCATCTGGGCCCTCCTCTGATAGATCTCTGTGCTGCTGTGTTTAATCACCTCCTATTCACACCATTGGTAAACCACCCTGGGGTTATGAGGATGGCTAAACACACATCCCCTGACACCAGACAGATGAGATCAAGAGTGTTTATTTATCACACATACAGCCTGGAGTAGCTTCCACACACAGCACCACACAGGGCCAGAGGACAGTAGAACTCAGCAATAGAATGAACAACTCTGGGCTGTGGAAGACAGGCTTGGTAGTATCAAGAGGGTGAGGTGGCTCTAGATTCATGGTGGGGAGGGTTGGTGGGATGTGGCTGGTTGGTCTGAATAATTCCATGGGCTGTCAGGGAATGGAAACCCTCTGCTCAGGGATAAGCAGGCACTTCACCTGGCCCATTTGATAAGGAGAGTTGTTTGGCTAGGGGACCTTATCTGTAGAGCAGAAGGGAAGATGAATTGTAGGTAAGCCATTTGAGGCCATCCTAGTTTTACTATATATCAAGACAGCACTTGATATTGAACCTTACTGATGGACCATAAGCCATGTGCTATGGGATGCTCGTGTGACGGCTCTCACTTTATCAGCTTATCTTTACTTATCATGTAAAAAACAGGATCTCTGACCTTCTGGTGGCTGTCAGCTCCAGGATATGGATATTCTGAACACAGAATGTTGGCTCTTCAGATTCTTGACTGAGCCTTACTTTAGAGTAGTTTTTCAGTTTCTTTCAAACTGAAAGCAGAGCTTACTGACACTTGAGAGGGGAAAATCTGAGGTATGTGTTCATTACTCAACTCTCAAACTTCCCTAGGATTCATATTGTATTCCTTAAACTAGACCACTAGGAAACTCCGGACCTTCTTTAATTAGATCACCCTGGGTAGTTAGCGGTCTCTCAGTTCCATGGAAAAGAAATATACATGATTCTCTTTAGGCAAATATGGGAGATTTGTTAAAAGCATATAGATTGGTTTTGGAGAGCACAGGGCAGGGAGGCAGCTGGCTCTCAGGAATGAATGGGAGCAAGAAGCTGGATGCTCAAAGCCTTTCTAGACCTCACCCACCTTCATCTCTCAAGTTCACCTCATTTCTCTTTCTTTGCAGACAGTCCTTATATGCCTCCAGGCCACATGGTATACACCATGGTCAGCCCATAGCACAGCACCTGAATTGTCATCTCCTCTTCAGTAGATTGAGTCAGATTGAAATCTCTTAGTCTCAAGTGGAATGTCATGGAGAAGGAAGTCTATTTATCTTGGGTCACTCATGGATCAACAACACTCTGGAATCGGGGAGTCCGGATCACTTTAGATAAAATGAAGCCAGGACTCTTGGCTATGTCCATATGGATCAAGTGAGAGATGGAGGAGCAGTTCTTATAGGAAGGGCTGGGATGACAACTCCACTCTATCACTCTTGCTTCCTATGGAATCACTTTTACAGAACAGAGCTTATTGTCGTGACATCAGTGCCATATATTGCATGGCTCTTCTTTTATTTATTTATTTATGGCTGCGTTGGGTTTTTGTTGCTGCGTGTGGGCTTTCTCTAGTAGCGGGGAGCAGGAGCTACTCTTCGTTGTGGTGTGTGCTTCTCACTGAGGTGGCTTCTCTTGTTGGGAAGCATGGACTCTAGGCACGCAGGCTTCAGTAGTTGTGGCACGTGGGCTCAGTAGTTGTGGCGTACAGGCTGTGTTGCTCCGCGGCATGTGGGATCTTCCCGGACCAGGGCTCGAACCCGTGTCCCCTGCATTGGCAGGTGGATTCTTAACCACTGCACCACCAGGGAAGTCCATGGCTCTTCTTTATGGTGGTAAACTTCCTATTGAGGGTAGCATTCGTTACCTTGTTCCACAGTCCACATAGAGTTAGATCCCATTGTTTTGAATTTTGTCTTGCAAATAGCTTGAATTAGGCAAGTTACTTAACCCCAATCAACTTCAGCTTCTCCATATAATATAACAGGATTGTTGTAAGAATTAGATAACTCACTGTTATCTGATTGTTATCTAAGTGCAAGCCGATAACTCAGTGTTATCGGCTTGCACTTAGAATAGGAGGCAGTCAAAAAACAGTAACTATTATTATCGTTATTAATTTAATACTAATCATTATTATTTCATGCAGCATGCTCTCAGACCCACATTGACAAAGGCTGTTCAAATAAATTGATGCTTTCCTTTTCACTGATGGTGAAAACAAGATTGCAATCCGGTAGGTGTTCCGAGAAGCATGCCCCTCGCCTCTGAAAAACAAAATGCATAATTATATTTTCATGCTAACAAGGATTGAGAAGTGGTAATCTTTAATTTTTCCATTTTTGGTGTGGACCTTCACTAACCCCCACCTAGCATTCTCTGGTGGGAGATCACATAATGATGCTTCAGTCTGTGAGTTAGATGTGAACCCGCGTGCAAACCAAAGCCAATCAAGGCTGCCAAATAAATACAACTGGGTGAGAAGTACCAATTAGAGCTGGCATGTGCTTTTTGTATTTCAAGTACAATTTAAGCAGGATCTGGGGTGAGAACAAAGAAAAAAATTAAGTTGGAATTTGAGATTCAACACAGTACTAAAAAAGAACAAGAGGAATAAAGGGGATTATTTTATAATTTACTAAGATATGGGTCTCAGCAGCCAATATTTCTCTAACAGTAAAACAGTTCCCCTGTAAAAAGAATCCCTGTGGAATACACACATTTCCTTATTTCAGAGCCTAGAGAAAGCTTATGTTTCCTAAACCTATTACATGTATGTCTTTAACCTGCCTGCTGGGAAGCCGTCCATTTTTTTTTTATTTAAATTTTTGAATTTTATTTTATTTATTTTTTTATACAGCAGGTTCTTATTAGTCATCAATTTTATACACATCAGTGTATACATGTCAATCCCAATCGCCTAATTAGCCGTCCATTTTTACTTGGTAGCTTCCCTTACCAGAATTTTTTTTTTTTAACCAGAATTTTTTAATATCACATTTTTCCTAATTTCTTTCTAAAGTATGTGGCTATTGTCTTCCATCTTGAGTAAACGTCTTATTATACTTCTTTTAAGGTAAACTGTTTCAATTTCTGTCTCCTTTCTTTTGTTTTTGGAAATAGGCAGAATCTAAATAAATAGAATTATGCAATCTAAAGTTAAAAGCTAAATAAGGCAGATGTAACAGAAGAATCAATTCTTTCTCTGTCTGTATTTATGCATACATACACACATTATTATACATAATTCCCAAATTACTAACTACAACAGTAAACTTAAAGCTGTAACCAAACTTGACTATCTCTGTTCTTCACTTTGCAATGAAACACAAAGAAGGGACAGGCTAATTAATTACCCCTTTTAGGAGTGTCAGTGACACCTTGAGAAGTTAAAATGGAGGCTGGGAACACAGTGCAGTGAGGTGGCATCACGTTCCAGAATAGAACACACCACTGGAACCAGAAGGAGGTGATTTAACTCACCTACTTTGCTCACACCTTCCAGACTCATCTCTTTGCTCCCTTTCTTCCGGCTACACGAGACCCTTTGCTGTTTCTCAAATGTTTGGTGGGACATCCATTTTCCTGCTTCTTGTCCTTGCTTTTGTGATTTCCTTTCCTGAAATTTTTTTTCCTACTTTCTGCACCTGGGAAAAAAAATCCTTCTCAATGCAATGATATTTTGTTTTCTTGGAAGCAGAATGATGCTTCTCTTTCCTCAGCCCTGGGTTTGTTGAGTAAACATTTTGATTAGCAGCCTGGAGTAGGGGGAGAGATTCTCCAAGGGCCTACTACATAACGAGTTATGACTCCCTGAAGGGCTTCCTCAGGAGGCTCTTTGTAAACCTTGGACTCTTGTTTTTTGCTAAGTTGGACATAAAGGCTGAGGCTGGGAACTGATGCCTCTGGATGTGTGCAAGATGAGAGGGATACGCGGGGCACAAATGGAGAAATGAGTCATCTGGGAGCTAGAAAAAGACTTGAGCAAGGAAAAGAAATATCTCACAGGGATTTAAAAAATTGTGTTTGCTCTTTAGTGTATGATTTAACATTGTCTCAATCTCCCCAAGAAATCTTCAGTGAAAGTCAGTGTTAATTGCCAATGCATGTTGAGGTGATCCAGCTTCTGGGCTTTGGACAAAACCCTTATTTTAGGCTCAAGACTGAGAACTGAGGTTCCCAGTGGGAGGCTCACTATCTATGAATGACTTCAGGAGTCAAGGTCCATCTTCCAATGCCATCTCCTCCAGGCAGTCCCCCATGATAGCCCTACCTAGAGTTGATGATTCTCCTCTGAGTGTTGAAAGCACTTTATTCATCAGGAAGCAGAGCTCTAAGCCCATGGTCTGGGGTTATTAATTCATGTGTTTGGCTCACCCACTAGACTATGAGTTACTTGAAGGCAGGGTGCTAGGCTTTCTTGCTCCTGTATCCCCAATATGGACTTGTGATAGGCCTAGAATTGGTGCCCAGTAGATGGTGGAAATGAGTTGGCAGGTCCAGTTCTACATGTGGCATCTTCAGGTGTGTTTGCTGTTGGAATGACATCATCCTGATGTAGAGCATTAAAGAGAGCAGTTCTAGGCAGCTTTCAGGTTTTTCTTGCTGAGCCATCTAATGCAAGAATGTTATTGGCTAAGGCTTTCTGTAGTTTGACGTTTTGGTTACAGGTCTAATAAGAATGTGCACTTTTCTCTGTAGCAGCTGGGAAGCTGTCTTTTTCTTGACTGCTGACCTCCTGACCCCATCTGGGAATGTGGCATCCAATTAGGTCAGAGGATGTGCAGACCAAGGAGCTGGGGTTATAACCAGGTCAGCCTCTCTCTTGAAATAGTTTTGAAAAAGAACTCTTAAGCAAAATAACTATGAAGGATGTTTCAGGACAAAATAGGAATAAATTGAGGAAAGAAATGAATGTTTAGCTATAAGCAGAGGACAAAGAAGGAAGGCAAAACTGGGTGTTTGTTCAGTAGAATGGTACTTGTCACTGGCCACTTGATTGAAGGATGGAAAGTTTAAGTGTGTTTGTGTGTGAGAGTCTGTGTATGTGAGAGGGAGGGAGGGAGAGAGGGAGAGAGAAAGAGAATGTGTGTGAGAGGGAGGTTACCAACTTAACTTTTCTGATATCCTCCTCTGCAAAATATCACCTTCTAGGGTGAGATTTTGGAGGGGACTATAGTTAGTTCATGTTCAAGCATACTAAGTAGCTTCCTGCATGGCTAATTTGAGTGTTCTCTGATTCCATAATTTCTCTTTCACTGTTCAGTACATGAAATTACCATGGAAGGTTGAAAGTGTAGTTCAGTGTTTAGACTCTTGGTTTTTGGAGCCAGACAGAGAGATTAGTCATATGACACCTGGATAAACAGTTGCCTTCAAGTTAAAAAGCAATGTTCTTTACAGTTAACTTGTATCGCATTAGACAATTATGTAAAGTGGGTACTTTATGGAGTTTGATACCAGGATAAACATTTTTTTTTTAATTTTTGAATTTTATTTTATTTTTTTATACAGCAGGTTCTTATTAGTCATGCATTTTATACACATCAGTGTATACATGTCAATCCCAATCTCCCAATTCATCACACCACCACCCCACCCCCCGCCGCTTTCCCCCCTTGGTGTCCATACGTTTGTTCTCTACATCTGTGTCTCAATTTCTGCCCTGCAAACCGGTTCATCTGTACCATTTTTCTAGGTTCCACATATATGCATTAATATACGATATTTGTTTTTCTCTTTCTGACTTACTTCACTCTGTATGACAGTCTCGAGATCCATCCACGGCTCAACAAATGACCCAATTTCATTCCTTTTTATGGCTGAGTAATATTCCATTGTATATATGTACCACCTCTTCTTTATCCATTCATCTGTCAATGGGCATTTAGGTTGCTTCCATGACCTGGCTATTGTAAATAGTGCTGCAATGAACATTGGGGTGCATGTGTCTTTTTGAATTCTGGTTTTCTCGGGGTATATGCCCAGTAGTGGGATTGCTGTGTCATATGGTAATTCTATTTTTCGTTTTTTAAGGAACCTCCATACTGTTCTCCATAGTGGCTGTATCAACTTACATTCCCACCAACAGTGCAAGAGGGTTCCCTTTTCTCCACACCCTCTCCAGCATTTGTTGTTTGTAGATTTTCTGATGATGCCCATTCTAACTGGTGTGAGGTGATACCTCATTGTAGTTTTGATTTTCATTTCTCTAATAATTAGTGATGTTGAGCAGCTTTTCATGTGCTTCTTGGCCATCTGTATGTCTTCTTTGGAGAAATGTCTATTTAGGTCTTCTGCCGATTTTGGATTGGGTTGTTTGTTTTGTAATATTTAGCTGCATGAGCTGTTTATATATTTTGGAGATTAATCCTTTGTCTGTTGATTCGTTTGCAAATAATTTCTCCCATTCTGAGGGTTGTGTTTCATCTTGTTTATGGTTTCCTTTTTTAAAATTAATTAATTAATTAATTAATTTTTTGGCTGTGTTGGGTCTTCGTTGCTGCACGCAGGCTTTCTCTAGTTGTGGCAAGCGGGAGCTACTCTTTGTTGCAGTGCGTGGGCTTCTCATTGCGGTGGCTTCTCTTGTTGTGGAACACAGGCTCTAGGCACGTGGGCTGCAGTAGTTGTGGAACGCGGGCTCAGTAGTTGTGGCTCGTGGGCTATAGAGCGCAGGCTCAGTAGTTGTGGCACACGGGTTTAGTTGCTCCGCGGCATGTGGGATCTTCCTGGACCAGGGCTCGAACCCATGTCCCCTGCATTGGCAGGTGGATTCTTAACGACTGCGCCACCAAGGAGGTCCCTGTTTATGGTTTCCTTTGCTGTGCAAAAGCTTTGAAGTTTCATTAGGTCCCATTTGTTTATTTTTGTTTTTGTTTCCATTACTCTAGGAGGCAGATCAAAAAAGATCTTGCTGTGATTTATGTCAAAGAGTGTTCTTCCTTTGTTTTCCTCTAAGAGTTACATAGTGTCCGGTCTTACATTTACGTCTCGAATCCATTTTGAGTGTATTTTTGTGTATGGTGTTAGGGAGTGTTCTAATTTCATTCTTTTACATGTAGCTATCCAGTTTTCCCGGCACCACTTATTGAAGAGACTGTCTTTTCTCCATTGTATATCCTTGCCTCCTTTGTCATAGATTAGTTGACCATAGGTGCGTGGGTTTATCTCTGGGCTTTCTATCTTGTTCCATTGATCTATGTTTCTGTTTCTGTGCCAGTACCATATTGTCTTGATTACTGTAGCTTTGTGGTATAGTCTGAAGTCAGGGAGTCTGATTCCTCCAGCTCCTTTTTTCCCCCTCAAGACTGCTTTGGCTATTCATGGTCTTTTGTGTCTGCATACAAATTTTAAGATTTTTTGTTCTAGTTCCATAAAAAATGCCATTGGTAATTTGATAGGGATTACATTGAATCTGTATATTGCGTTGGGTAGTAGAGGCATTTTCACAATATTGATTCTTCCAATCCAAGAACATGGTATATCTCTCCACCTGTTGGTATCATCTTTAATTTCCTTTATCAGTGTCTTATAGTTTTCTGCATACAGGTCTTTTGTCTCCCTAGGTAGGTTTATTCCTAGGTATTTTATTTTTTTTTGTTGCAATGGTAAATGGGAGTGTTTCTTTAATTTCTCTTTCAGATTTTTCATCATTAGTGTATAGGAATGCAAGAGATTTCTGTGCTTTAATTTTGTATCCTGCTACTCTACCAAATTCATTGATTAGCTCTAGTAGTTTTCTGGTGGCATTTTTAGGATTCTCTATGTATAGTATCATGTCATCCGCAAACAGTGACAGTTTTACTTCTTCTTTTCCAATTTGTATTCCTTTTATTTCTTTTTCTTCTCTGATTGCCGTGGCTAGGACTTCCAAAACTATGTTGCATAATAGTGTTGAGAGTGGACATCCTTGTCTTGTTCCTTATCTTAGAGGAAATGCTTTCAGTTTTTCACCACTGAGAATGATGTTTGCTGTGTATTTGTCATATACGGCCTTTATTATGTTGAGGTAGGTTCCCTCTATGCCCACTTTCTGGGGAGCTTTTATCATAAATGGGTGTTGAATTTTGTCAAAAGCTTTTTCTGCATCTATTGAGATGATCATACGGTTTTTATTTTTCAATTTGTTAATATGGTGTATCACACTGATTGATTTGTGTATATTGAAGAATCCTTGCATCCCTGGGATAAATCCCACTTGATCATGGTGTATGATCCTTTTAATGTGTTGTTGGATTCTGTTTGCTAGTATTTTGTTGAGGATTTTTGCATCTGTATTCATCAGTGATATTGGTCTGTAATTTTCTTTTTTGTAGAATCTTTGTCTGGTTTTGGTATCAGGGTGATGGTGGCCTCATAGAATGAGTTTGGGAGTATTCCTTCCTCTGGAACTTTTTGGAAGCATTTGAGAAGGATGGGTGTTAGCTCTTCTCTAAATGTTTGATAGAATTCACCCGTGAAGCCATCTGGTCCTGGACTTTTGTTTGTTGGAAGATTTTTAATCACAGTTTCAATTTCATTCCTTGTGATTGGTCTGTTCATATTTTCTGTTTCTTCCTGGTTCAGTCTTGGAAGGTTATACCTTTCTAAGAATTTGTCCATTTCTTCGAGGTTGTCCATTTTATTGGCATAGAGTTGCTTGTAGTAGTCTGTTAGGATGCTTTGTATTTCTGCGGTGTCTGTTGTAACTTCTCCTTTTCCATTTCTAATTTTATTGATTTGAGTCCTCTCCCTCTTTTTCTTGATGAGTGTGGCTAAAGGTTTATCAATTTTGTTTATCTTCTCAAAGAACCAGCTTTTAGTTTTATTGATCTTTGCTATTGTTTTCTTTGTTTCTATTTCATTTATTTCTGCTCTGATCTATATGATTTCTTTTCTTCTGCTAACTTTGGGTTTTTTTGTTCTTCTTTCTCTAGTTCCTTTAGGTGTAAGGTTAGATTGTTTATTTGAGATTTTTCTTTTTTCTTGAGGTAGTCTTGTATAGCTATAAACTTCCCTCTTAGAACTGCTTTTGCTGCATCCCATAGGTTTTGGATTGTCGTGTTTTCATTGTCATTTGTCTCTAGGTATTTTTTGATTTCCTCTTTGATTTCTTCATTGAGTTCTTGGTTATTTAGTAACATATTGTTTGGCCTCCATGTGTTTGTGTTTTTTTCCCCTGTAATTCATTTCTAATCTCATAGTGTTGTGGTCAGAAAAGATGCTTGATATGATTTCAGTTTTCTTAAATTTGCTGAGGCTTGATTTGTGACACAAATTGTGATCTATCCTGGAGAATGTTCCATGCACACTTGAGAAGAAAGTGTAATCTGCTGTTTTTGGATGGAATGTCCTATAAATATCAATTAAATCTATTTGGTCTATTGTGTCATTTAAAGCTCCTGTCTCCTTATTTATTTTCATTTTGGATGATCTGTCCATTGTTGTAAGTGAGGTGTTAAAGTCCCCCACTATTATTGTGTTACTGTCAATTTCCTGTTTTATATCTGTTAGCAGTTGCCTTATATATTGAGGTGCTCCTATGTTGGGTGCATATATATTTATAATTGTTATATCTTCTTCCTGGATTGATCCCTTGATCATTATGTAGTGTCCTTCCTTGTCTCTTGTAACATTCTTTATTTTAAAGTCTATTTTATCTGATATGAGTATTGCTACTCCAGCTTTCTTTTGATTTCTATTTGCATGGAATATCTTTTTCCATCCCCTCACTTCCAGTCTGTATGTGTCCCTAGGTCTGAAGTGGGTCTCTTGTAGACAGCATATATATGGGTCTTGTTTTTGTATCCATTCAGCAAGCCTGTGTCTTTTGGTTGGAGCATTTAATCCATTCACGTTTAAGGTAATTATCAATATGTATGTTCCTATGACCATTTTTAAGTTGTTTTGGGTTTGTTTTTGTAGGTCCTTTTCTTCTCTTGTGTTTCCCACTTAGAGAAGTTCCTTTAGCATTTGTTGTAGAGCTGCTTTGGTGGCGCTGAATTCTCTTAGCTTTTGTTTGTCTGTAAAGCTTTTGATTTCTCCATCGAATCTGAATGAGATCCTTGTCTGTTAGAGTAATCTTGATTGTAGGTTCTTCCCTTTCATCACTTTAAGTATATCATGCCACTCCCTTCTGGCTTGTAGAGTTTATGCTGAGAAATCAGCTGTCAACCTTATGGGAGATCCCTTGTATGTTATTTGTCATTTTCCCCTTGCTGCTTTCAATAATTTTTCTTTGTCTTTAATTTTTGCCAATTTGATTACTCTGTGTCTCGGTGTGTTTCTCCTTGGGTTTATCCTGTATGGGACTCGCTGTGCTTCCTGGACTTGGGTGGCTATTTCCTTTCACATGTTAAGGAAGTTTGCAACTATAATATCTTCAAATATTTTCTCTGGTCTTTTCCCTCTCTCTTCTTCCTCTGGGACCCCTATAATGTGAATGTTGTTGCGTTTAATGTTGTCCCAGCGGTCTCTTAGGATGTCTTCATTTCTTTTCATTCTTTTTTCTTTATTCTGTTCCATAGCAGTGAATTCCCCCATTCTGTCTTCCAGGTCACTTATCCGTTCTTCTGCCTCAGTTATTCTGCTATTGTTTCCTTCTAGTGTAGTTTTCATCTCAGTTATTGTATTGTTCATCTCTGTTTGTTTGTTCTTTAATTCTTTTAGGTCTTTGTTAAACATTTCTTGCATCTTCTCAATCTTTGCCTCCATTCTTTTTCTGAGGTCCTGGATCATCTTCACTATCAGTATTCTGAATTCTTTTTCTGGAAGGTTGCCTATCTCCATTTCATTTAGTTGTTTTTCTGGGGTTTTATCTTGTTCCTTCATCTGTTACATAATCTTCTGCGTTTTCATCTTGTCTATCTTTCTGAGAATGTGGTTTTTGTTCCACAGTCTGCAGGATTGTAGTTCTTTTTGCTTCTTCTCAGGACAGACATTATTAATAATGTATCTTCCAGGTTCACAAGATACATTAAAAATGTATCTTCCACGTTCACATCTCAATTCTGTGACCTCATGTATGTTACTTAGCTTCTCTGAGTCTCTGTTTCCCTGTCTGTAGAGTGGGGAAAGTGGTATCCTTCATAAGGTTATTGGGGGACGAACTGAGCTAAGGTGTGTAGTATAGAAGGAGTTTGGTAAAGAATGGTGATGATGGTGGTGGGGTTGGGTGGTGGTGATTGAATCAGAGACAGCTGGTTGCTACCCATTATCTTTTTTTGTCCTCTTCCCTCAGGAAAAGAGCCCTGGTGTATGTCAGGGTGACAGTGTGCACACTGTAGACCACATTTGCCAGACTCCCTTGCAGCTAGTTGTGAGCATGTGAATATTTCTGGCCACAAGGAAAGCTGAAGTTTGCATGTAGAAGATTTAGGGAGGCTCCTTAAAGGAGAGACATCCCATTTGTCCTTTCCTGCTTCCTCCTTCCTGGTGCCTGGCGATGGCAAGTGCTCCAGCAGCCATCTGGACCCTAAAGGGACTTTGACAGTGGAAGCCATGATCTGAGGGTGACAGAGCAGAAAGGTAGAGAAAACCTGGGTTCCTCATTTACATTGCAACTTTTTGCCAGAACTTCTTTTAGGTGAGAGAATTGTCAAGTCATAGTTGTTTTGTTTTTGAGTTTTATCAGCAAACGTAACTCTAATCAACAGTGGTGACGAGGGTTCTTTCTTTTTGGAGTTCAAGAGGAGCATTTCTTTGGGCATTTTACAAAGATTGACTCTTGGTTAGTTGGTTTCCAACAGGGCCAGTCTGCTGGAGCAGTCACTTGAGGGAATGGGTAAATGCTGGGATAAAGAAAGAAAGGGGCTTCAAAAGACCAGTCCAGGAAAAAAAATATCTACCAGCTCTGTATGTCCCAGCTGTGTCACCTTGGACAAGTCAGATAACAGCCCTGACTTGAGACTTTTACTTAAGGGCTGCAGCAGGAATTAATTGAGATCACTGTTACATGACACGGTTCATAGTAATTACCCAAATAATATTTCTTTCCACTGATTTACTAAAATAGGCATGGAGAGGAGCTGCCCGTTGGCCATCAAAAAGTAGGTGGAAATATTTTTTCTTGCCTGAGTTTGCGTGGTTTGAGAAATAAAAAGCTCACTGTTTCTTTCCTGGAATTACTTACGTACTTCATATTCTGCACACTCTGATATCCCTTATTCTTATTTGTGGCTATTGACAGGCCTGGGCTCCCAGGTCCTGGGGGAAGTTTGGGGGAGGGTAGAGAGGGTGGATACCACCCTTCAACCTCCATTCTGGTGTCTCCTGGCATATCCCTGCCCATAGAAGAGCCGATGACTTTTCTTTTCCCCTGGGACCTTATGCTAAACACAGTTACATGCAGCATTTGAAAACAGAGCTGGTAATTTATGTGCTGCTGGAATGAAGAAGAAGAGTAATTGAGATGAATATAAATGTGCTCTGAAAAGACACCATATTTCCCCATCTCTTCCAGGAATCTGGAGCTGGTTATAGAAGGGAGGATGTTAATTGATCACTTGGTGGATTGATTTAAAACCCATCTGCCTTTAGAATGATGTGTAGGGGAGATGTATTATCCACACCCCCACCCAGGATTATTCGGTGTTGAGATGGTGTTGTGTTTGGAGGCGGGTGGGGGCACACGTCAGTATCAGATTGTCAACTTGCAAATGTTTGATGAAGTCATGGACCTGTGAGAACTTGAGAATGTTATGACACCTCTTTGAATCTCGGTTTGCCGTCTTTAAGTGAAGGATAAGAACACCATCTCATTGGGTTGTTCTAACGGTTAAATGAAATAAACTGTTTAGAGCACCTGGAACCGTTGCTCCAGGTTTTTTTTTTTTTTTTTTTTTTTTTTTACGGGGATAGCCTCCATTTTAATTAATGTTCTATTACATACACTGCTATTGATTTTTAAAAATGGTTTCGTGTTCGGTATCTAACAGTTACACTGAAAACAATATAGCCCATATTCACATTACTGTGCAATTTCCACTAATTTCTGACAAGGGAAAATACACATGTTCGACTTTTCTCTGGCACAAAGTAGGTAGTCCAAAATTCATTCCCTTCCTCATAATTGAAGGACCACACCTCATTCCTGTCAGCTTTTGTGAAAATTTCTCCTTGCAAAGTTTCAACAGTGACAGAAGATCCTTCCATTACATTAAAGAAGGGTGAGTTTTTATTTGTGAAACCATGCAAACTCAGGCAAGAAAAAAATATTTCCACCTGCTTTTTGATGGCCAAGGGACAGGTCCACTCCACATCTATTTTAGTAAATCAGTAGAAAGAAAGAAGCATTTTTCTGGGTAATTACTGCACTGTTTACCTTCACTGTAAGAAAACTTTGTTTTGAGGAACAGGTGTGTGTGTGTGTGTGTAAATTCAAACATCTTATAGTTTTTAAAAATTAATTAATTAATTAATTTATGGCTGCTTTTGTTCTTCGTTGCTGTGTGCAGGCTTTCTCTAGTTGCTGCGAGCAGGGACTACTCTTTGTTGCGGTGCGCGAGCTTCTCATTGCGGTGGCTTCTCTTGTTGCAGAGCGTGGGCTCTAGGTTCACGGGCTTCTGTAGTTGTGGCACGCAGGCTCAGTAGTTGTGACGCACAGGCTTAGCTGCTCGACGGCATGTGGGATCTTCCCAGACCAGGACTCGAACCCGTGTCTCCTGCATTGGCAGGTGGATTCTTAATCACTGTGCCACCAGGGAAGTCCCATCTTACAGTTTCCATTTTTCATCAACGGTACTTAAAAAATACCATTGCCGTACTATCATCTCATTAAATGCAGCTTCCTCTTTTCCTTCCTGAGCCATACTCTGAGATCCAGAACATTTCCCCCCAGTACTGGAGCTGGGTCTCTCTCTCCCTTTGTTACCTTCATGGCAGACTGAGAAATACTCCAGATTGATCCAAGTCTCAGCTCTTCTCTTAGAAGGGTGAGAAGTAGGGACCCCAGATCTTATTTTCAGGAGAAAGAAACAATATGGCTGGTGAGGCCTCAGGCAGATCTGGGCTGTTGTTCCTATTTGGGTCCCAGGAGGGGGCTTTTTCTGCACGTGGCACATCAACACCAGCCCAGAAAATAATTCCTCTCTTTGGAGAAAGTCCTCAAGAAGAGCGCTTTCTCTTCCTGACTTTTTTCACTGGCTCCACAGAGCTCTTCACTGTTTTGTGCTCTCGGGTTGGGTTTCTGCTTTGTTTTTCTTTCTCTCTTTAGTCTCCTCTGGCTCCACTTGGCTCTCTAGCTGATCCCTCCCCGCAGCCTAAGGTCTAGGAGTTTTCAATACTGCCCTTGTGAACCCATACCTGTCCTCCAACCCCCAAGAGAGGTGAAGAACTGGGGTAGATCCAGCCTTGCCGAAGGTCCAGAAGACCCTTATTCCACCGAGCAGTGAAAGTAATTGAAGAGAGAAACAACAGCAATCGTCTGGCTAGTTTTCTCTTATGAGGAACTGGCCACTTAGCATGTCTCCCTCACTGGGGGAAAGTCAGTGCTCATTTATATTTCTTTTCATGGCTGCTTTGCCACAGTCAGCGCAGAGCAGGTGCTTAGTCTCTGTTTGTGGCACAAAGTAGAATTGAAAATCTCTGTGCTCATGTCCAGTGGCTCCAATCTATGCTTTGTCATTGGAGCTGGAGCCTCCCCAAACTCCTGCTCCCTGGTTCCTGGGCTAAAACCAAAGCCCTTGGACCCAGTGGTGGTGTTGGCTGCTCAGAATCGCTGAAACTGGTTCTGGCTCATCTGGTGTGGCACTTACACTCCTGTTAGTGTCGGTCGTGTTCTCTACAGCCCGTGAAGCCACGGGTTTGACTGGCCTACCCCTCTGAATGGCCTGGGCATCCTGTTGCAAAGCCAACAAGGAACAGCCGTTGTTCCATCTCACAGTGGTTCTCTTTTATCTAGAGGTCATGCCTTCATCTCCCCGTCTTCTCAGCTGCTCCTCTTCTCATTCATGTCTTCAGGCTCAGTGTGACTGTTGTTCCAATGTGCCTTGTTGGGCCTCCTCCATGTGGCAGTAGAACCTAAGAAGCCTTGTAGGGCTGGGGCTTTGATGCCTCCTCTTCCTCTCCCTTCATGCTTATTTTATAGAGTGTATTATTTGTTTTCTTCCCAGGCCTTAATGGAAAGGCCTAAGTAGAGTAGATCTCTCCTGAATGTAGTAAAATATTTAGAAATTTACAGAAGTTTTCTAAAGACAGAGTTAGAGATTACATAATTGCAACGTGTGTCTCTTATGCTCACGTTGTATTTATTCCAGTCAATCGCTAACCTAATCAATCAACCAACTCACCAATCCATCATTTGGATAACAGATTTATTGAGCTTTTGATGTGAGCTCAGCTATGTAGTAAGGGCCCTGGGGAACACAGAACAAGGAAAAGGCACAGCTCCCTCTTTGAGACACTTACAATCCAGTTGAGGAGAGAAGATAAACACTCATGTCACTACAGAAAAACCCACCAGGCAGTTGTTAATTGATTTCTGCATTCCGTGTGTGTAAAACACTTGTCATGGGAGAGGTAGTGTGTTGACATGAAGCCCGCTCAGGTTTGGGGATTGGAGGAACCAGGTTTGAATGTCGGTTCTCCCTCTTACTAGTTGTGGGGCTTTGTATTCCAAATCGCTAGCAGAAAACATTTGTTGAGGATTTTTGTGCACATCGCCCAACTGCAAAGTGCTGTGGGATTGCAGGAGAAAGGCGAGGCATGACGCCCACCCTTGAGCTGCAGTCTCAACAGAGGCAATGAGACAAAACAGCAGATGACAACATTCTCTGTGTTGGCCCCAGAATGGATGAAGGGGTGTCTATGACTGTGAACATATGCCCTGCCAGATTGATACAGGGAAGGGATTTATGGTTCTGTAGTGTGCAATTTGAATTAAAGGCTATCCCATTTATGGAGCTCCTCCTGTATTTCAGGAAGCAAGTGAGTGAGGACTGCACGTGAACATCTACTCCACATGAGCTGCTGCTGCTTTTTTTTTTTTTTCCACATTAGTACCTTAAATTCCATCATCTGGATAATCTTCTGCAGGATCAGGTGTGATCCTGTTCTTTTTTAAAAATTTTATTGAAGTATATTCAATTTATGATGTGTTAATTTCTGCTATACAGCAAAGTGACTCAGTTATACGTACATATTCTTTTTCATATTCTTTTCCATTATGGTTTATCATAAGATGTTGACTAGAGTACCCTGTGCTGTACAGTAGGACCTTGTTTATCCATCCTATATATACTAGTTTGCATTTGCTAATCCCAAATTCCCAATCCTTCCCTCCCTCCCCTCCCCTCCCCCTTGGCAACCACAAGTCTGTTCTCTATGTCTGTGGTCCATTTCTGTTTCCTAGATATGTTCATTTGTGTCATATTTTAGATTCCACATATAAGTGATATCATATGGTATTTGTCTTTCTCTTTCTGACTTACTTCACTTAGTATGATCATCTCTAGGTCCATCCATGGTGCTGCAAATGGCATTATTTTGTTCTTTTTTATGGCTGAGTAATATTGCATTGTGTGTGTGTGTATACACATACACACACACACACACACCACATCATTATTCAACTGTTGATGGACATTTAGGTTGTTTCCATGTCTTAGTTATTGTAAATAGTGCTGCTATGAGCATAGGGGTGCATATATCTTTCGAATTAGAGTTTTGTCTGGGTATATGCCCAGGAGTGGGATTGAGCCTGCTATTTTTTATGTAGAGGAGGAAATTAAGGTTGAAAGAAGAAAAGTACATTGCTCAAGGTCAAAAACTAATAAGTAGGTGAAGCTCAGATTCCAGCTCACACTGTTCAGACACCATTCTGAATTTTGCATAGTTTACCTGAGTCTTCACATCATTTTCTCATTTGGAGATTAGGCAACTGAGACCCAGCTAGGGTAAGTGCTTTCAGGTGGTCCTTACCCTGAGCTGGGATCTAAACCTGCATCTGTCTGGCTCTAAAGCCTGAGGCTGTTCTCGTACACAAGCTTGGGGAGTTGTGGGGAGAATTTGGGATGTCAAAGAAAGCGTTGCTGTGTTTAAAAAATCCAGCATAGTAGTTAAACTGAAGGGATCTCCCATTATACAAAACAACCCTAAAATAATCTAAGCTAGTGCTTCTAAAGTGTGATGTGCATATGGGTCACCAGGGGATCTTGTAAAAACTGCAGTTTTGAGCCACTAAGTCTGGGGTTGGGCCTGAGATTCTGCATTTCTAACAAGCTCCAAGTGATGTTCTGCTACTGGTCGCTGAACCACACATCGAGTAGCAAGAGTCTAAACCGGGGTTCTTAATCTAGGCCCTACTGACATTTTGGCCAGTTAATTCTTTGCTGTGGGGCCGTCCTGTACATTGCAGGATGTTTATCAGCATCCCTGGCCTCTTCCCACTAGATGTCAGTAGCACCATCCCCCAGTGTGACAACCAGAAATGTCTTCTGACATTGCCAAATGCACCTGCGGGGCAAAATCGCCCCCCCAGGTAAGAACCACGGCTCTAAACCAGTGGTTCCCAAACTAGCCTGCACATTGGAATTGCCTTGGGAGCTTCAAAACTCTTGGTGCCTCTGTCCTACTCGGCAGATTGCAGTTTGCTGGACCTGGAATGTGGCCCAGTTTTTGAAATATTTAAAAGCTTCCCCAGGTGGTTCCAAAGTACAGACAAGTTTGGCAATGTCTAGTCTAAGCTCACACCCTGGTCCAATCAGCTTCTCCCTCTTCTTCAGCTTTCAGGAAGCTGCCAGGCCCAATACTCCCAGCTGCCCGTGGCTGACCAGACACCTGGTCCTGGGAAAGGAAGGGAGGTTTCCAGCCTTCACTCATCACACAGAGAGGCCAGCTCTGAGTTGGCTCGAATCCTCCAGTAACGAAGAGCAGAAAGAAATTATGCAGGGCTGGAATATCTTTAGCTCCATGATCAATATCAATATCCATCATGTTGTCAGGGCTGCTTTGAATACAGAAGTATTATCTGTTTTGATCTCGAAAACAATCCCATTTTGAGCTGTGATCTCCCATAAGTGCTGTAAAGGCCTCTGCCATGTTTTGGCTCCTTTGCCTACCTCCCTCGGACCTTTGATAGAATCATCCTTTATTCCACTTGCACCCAGAGCCTAGGATAATAATCTAACACTTGGCTGAAGTTTAGACTGAGCAGGTACTTGAAGGTAGAGAATCTTTGCTAGGTAAGATCTCACCCAGTGGACCCTGGGAGAAATATCTATTTTTAGTTTTGACTCAGCTGGTCGTGTGTGTGTGTGTGTGTGTGTGTGTGTGTGTGTGTGTGTGGTGTGTTTGTATGTGTTGTAGAACTCATCAGGCTACCTAAAGCCAAGTATATTTTGCTGTCTGCTGTCACATGCTGTGAATGTGGACAAAACACACCCATACTGGGGGCCTTGGATAGGAATTCCGTATTAAGGACTCACCCTTGTCAGATAAACTTCTGCTTCTAGGGGAATTAATAGAGGAAGGATAAACTCTTAGGGCTGTTATTCTTTCTACCTATTGCTTGATGCCTCCTTTTGCTTTCTTTTTCCTGGGTAGTACGGGAGAAGAGAGACTGAATTGCAATGGCTGGAAACATAGATGAGAGAAGAGCACATAATCATCATTAAATGTGCCTGGAGCATTCTTCTGGGTGGCAGCCTGGTGCTGATGGGACTTTGGCGACAGGCAGCCTGGGCTAGGTTTCCAGGCCCATTTTGATATCAAGGTTACTCGCAAATGACCTAAACGCCCTGAGCCTCCATTTCCTTATTTGTAAACAGGAAGATTAATAGCACTTGCAGGCTTGTTATGATGATTACATGAGAAAACAATAAAATCTAACGTTTATCGAGCACTACCATGTGCCAGAAACATGTATCAGCTCAATTAATTGCCCTAACAAATCCTTCCCATATTACGGCTAAGGGAATTAAGGTTCAGAGAGGCTGAGTAATTGACCTGAGCTCACACAGGGAATAGCCATGCCAGGCAGTCTGACCTGCGAGCACATGATTTTAAGACCTCACACTCTACTGCTTACTGCTAAAGTGCTGGCATTGTTGGTGTTCCACAAACGTCACTGTTCCACTTTCCTACTCTGCAACACATTTATTTTCCTAATTGCTAACTTTATCAGTGGGTTGGGTAAAGATAAAGGAGGGAGGTTTAGTAGAAGGAGAGTTTGTGTATCTTTTGGATGTTAGAATCAAACACCTAGAGAACCAGGGCAGGCTGAAGTGAGGGGCCGAATCTAACAGGATAGACTAGGGATATATATCCTGCTCTTAGATATTGAAAACCACTGCAGAGATTCAGGAAAAAACATCAAACACTTACAAAAAGGGGATTTAGGCTGAGAGCTAAATGTGAATGATCTGTGTACCTAGATTATGGTAAACAGATTAGAGAAGGACCCAGCAATCCATGAGGGGGCTATGACTTGGCCATCTGTCTACTGTCCTCAGTTCTAGAAGGCTCTGAGAGCTCCATCCAAATTGGCAGGCACTTCACAGCCCAGTTTTCCAATCAAGTGCCCATGCATTCACCAATACTCTTTTTTTTTTTTTAATTTTTTAAATTTATTTTTTGGCTGCGTTGGGTTTTTCATTGCTGCATGTGGGTTTTTCTCTAGTTATGTTGTGCAGGCTTCTCATTGCAGTGGCTTCTTTTGTTGCAGAGCACGGGCTCTAGGTGCGCAGGCTTCAGCAGTTGTCGCTCGCGGGCTCTAGAGCACAGGCTCGGTAGTTGTGGCATACGGGCCTAGTTGCTCCGCGGCACGTGGGATCCTCCCAGACCAGGTCTCGAACCCGTGTCCCCTGCTTTGGCAGGCGGATTCTCAACCACTGCGCCACCAGGGAAGCCCCAATACTCTTTTTTTAAAATCCAGAGTAATAAACTCAAAAACATCATCTGATTTGGGTTTTGAAGTTAAATTCCTCTGGCCGATCCACCGGCAGATGAGATAGTGCACATTAAAATGGCGACCACAGCACTACCAAAAACCATTTCTTGAGAGCCTGCTATGTCCTAAGCCCTTCACTGAATGTTTGACATGCATTGTTTCATTTAGTTGCTCATGGCAACCTAATAGGGTGGGTCCTTGTCTTGCTTCTCTTTTATAGACGAGGAAACAGGCTCAGAGGGATTATATCATTTCCCCAAGGTCATCCGCTTAGTAAAAGGAATTGGAATCTAAAAGAAATCACATCCAGAAGGGGTATTTCAGGAAGAATTGGCTATCTGAGGGCCTTGAATGACCCACAGATTGTTTAATGGGCCCCGAGACAGCAGGCCCTGGCTCTGCTGGGAGCAGTGAGTGCTCGATGTGGCCGAGGCCCTGGAGATTGCTTTAAAAAGTGTTTCTGAATGAGTCTCCATGCTTTCAGCACATCTCATTGCTGCCCGAGATAGATTTTCTATCCCGATGTGTGAAAGCTTCTCCTAAGTGTTACTGTCACTGGCTCAGTGATAAGAAGGGTGATTTCCATAGTTTTCCCAGCATGTGGAAGATGAGATAGTGACACATGTACTAAAGCTCAGAAAAACCATAATGTCCGCAGTTTCTGCCTCATCTTTTTCTTCAGTTCATCTAAACAGGTTCAGATCTGCTCCCATTTTGCATTTATCAGAACATAACACAGAGGTGAAAATTCAGCTGCTGTAGTTTAGCAGGTTGCCCTGAATCTTGCCAATAGAGCATAAGGGACTCCAAGAACCACAGTGTTCTTGGTCCCCCCCCGTTTAGTCACAAACTCTGAGCTACTTTTTTTCTGATTAAACTGTAAAAATAGTCTGCTCTTTGTTTGCAGTCAGGAGGGATTTGTGCATTTTTTTGGGCGCAGGAATAATTCAGGCAGGAGCATTTACATTTGCCTGTCAAGTTCCCCCCTGTTTCGGGGCCTCTGAGGTGTACTCTGCCATTTCCTGTCTCCTTTTCCTATGGGGCACTGTAAAGATCCACAAGACTGGTTACTAATTTACTTCTTGACTTGGGGCAAAATTACCCTTGAAGGGGTAAATTACTTCACAGCCCTGGGTCTTTGTTTTGCCATTGGAAAATTAGGAAATTCATTCCTTCAACAAAAATTGTTCATTACTTCCTATGTGTTGGGTGCTTCAGGGCCAAGCACCAGAATTATGCTGGTGAGCAAATTCAGACACGGTCCCTGCCCTTTCAGGGCAGAAATCTCATGCACCGAGGGGTTTGCACTGGGTGACACCCAGTGTCGGCCACATCAACTCAGTTGTCCTTCACAACCCCTGTAAGGCAGGTATTAGCACCTCCGTTTAAGAGATGAGGGGGTGGGCTGCAGCCTCACACAGCAATCAACCATAGAACTGGAGCTCAGATCTGGTTCTGTTTGCTTCCAAAGCCCACTGGTTCTCCACCCCACTGATCTGCTCGCTTAAGGGGAAGGAAGCTAATATTTACTGAATGCCCCTTAAATTACAGCACTCTTAAGTACGTCACCTAATTCATTCTCACATCAACCTCTGAAACAGGATTTTCACCTCCATTGCATGGATGAAGGGCCTCGGATTCAGACATTCCAAGAGGCTTACGCAGGCTCGCAGATGCCGGAGGAGGGGTCATTCTAGCCAGCTCTGAGTCTCCAGAGTTCACTGCTGGGCCTTCATCTCCCTGACCTCTGGCTCCCTGGGTGTGTAAAAGAGCTCACCTTGCACCACTGTAAGCTCCCTGCTTCTATTTATTTACTTATCTTCCTACTGCTTAGCTATCCATCTCGGAAACCTCATCTATTCTGATTTGGTTAACTGCCTCTCCTCCCAACCAGCACATGGTAGGTGTTCAGTAAACATTGGTTAACTAAATAAATTAATACTAATGATCATCCTCCAGAAAGCAGGGCCTGCCCCTGTGTCACATGTTCTGTTTTTTGTCCTAGAAAGTAAAAGCATAGACTACAGCTAACACCAGTTCCTCCTGAGCTGGCACGATAAGAAAAAGGAACCAACTTCTTATAAAATATTTGAAAGATGCCTCAGTCAAGAGAGTCCACATTCATATGTGAGGCTTTGTTTAGGGGATAAGCAGGGCCACCAACTGATGGGTTCTGCTCTGGATTAAGCAAACATCTTCCTAGCAAGAATGGATTTGTACTGACATGCAACATAGTGGACCCCGGCTTGTTATTTTGGGGACTCCCGCCAACCTCACACTGACCCTGCAGGCAATCAGATCATCATTTGCAGGTTAATTATTTCCCTAAAGAGCAGCCATCATCCTCTCCCATCCTCTGCCATCCTACCCTGCTGTGTGAACTCCCAAGTTCAAGAGAAAAATAATGCTAAAAGCAAAGGAACCATGCCACAACTTAACAGCAGTGGGCTGTGCTCCTAACATACAGACTCTGGAATTTCGGTTTCCCAGGACATAAGCGTTTCCTGAGCTTCACAGCTGTTAGCAGAGATGGCCAAGCATTTGTTTCATTTAATTGTGCAGTCTAGATTCTTACCGCTCACTGACAGTGTATTAAAGGAAGCTGCATCTGCATTTATGAAAAGAGACAGAAGGAGAATTCCAGGTCTCAGTGCCTTAACAGCCAGGTGGAGGGGCTGGAGTCTTAGCAAAAGAAGCTGAAAACGGGCTGATGTGGAGAGCAGGGCACAGCAGCTAGTGAGCAGAGGACCAAGTGCGTGCTGAGGGATTTTACTGAGCGCCCGAATTCTTAAGGGGATGCAGAAGCAATAATAATTCCACCTTACATTCCTTTGCTATTTAATCATCACAGCTATATTGTAAGGCAGGTATTGCAAGCACCATTTTCCAGATCACAAACTGAGGCCCCAATCAGAGTAACTTGCCTTTGGAAACTTCATAGCAGAGCCTCGACACAGACCCTGGTCTGTGTGATTCCAGGTTCCGTGTTCACGTCCTCATGAGACCATCTCCAGGCATGTCCTGTGTGCCAGACTGTGCTTTAGGTACAGGTTGTACAGAGAGGGTGAGACCCATCCCTGGCCTCAAGGAGTTTCTGGTCTAGAGAACAGCCTATAAAGTCATAGTGCATGATCACATAGCAGGATGGGGAACACAGGGAGGTCTGCAAAGCCCAGGGAGGAGGGTGAGCCTGACCCTGAGGGGTGGGGGGTCCTGGAGGCAGGGAGCTGAGTCCTGAAAGATACCTTGATGTCTGCCGGGTGGCCAAGGTCAACTGTGGGAGGGGCACTTGAGGCTTTTTGACAAAGTCCACAAGGAAGGTCACAGAGGCATGAGATTGGACTTGAATCATGCACAAGTGCAGGGGCAGAGCATTCCAGCCATAGCAAAGAGCAAATGTAAGGGTCTTGATAAAGTTCATATATCAGCTTAGTTTGTACATTTTAAAATATTTTTATCTTATGAAAAATTAATACATGCATAATGTATATAATGAAAAGTATTTTCCTGACTTACCAGTTTCTTATATGTCTTTCCAAAGATATTCCAGCATAATCAATCATATATATATATAAACCATATATATGTGACATATATATATATATGACTCCCTATTTTTTAGAATTATGAATATACCCCTTTCTAAAAACACTTCTTCTAAAATACCCCTTCTAAAACCATTTCATGTTGGACAACACCTGTATTCCTGGCAGGGGTTTTGAGGTCCTTCATCCTCTGGCTTCACCTCATGTCTTTGGCTCATCACACAGTCTCCCTTGCTCACTGTGACCTGGGCACACGAGCTTTCTTTCAGTCCTTTGGACAGTCTCCCTGTCTCACAGAAACTTTGCATGCATTTTTCCCTGGTTGGAACGCTCCTTCTCCCTCCTCTGCTTCACCTTAATCTAGTTCAGACGTAGAGTCCTTGATTCATCCTTAATAGGTACTTTCTTACTAAAGTCTCCACCTCCCTCTCCTCTCTCCTCCACCCGAACCTTACTTCAGTCACCATGGCTTTCTTTTTGTTCTTCAGTTGCACCAACCACCTTGCCATCATTGGCCTTGGTCTCAGCTGTTTCTGATGCCTAGGATGTTCTTCCTCACGATGATTCTTGTGGCTGGTATCACTCAGATCTCCACTGGAACTGGATGAGAGAGCCTTTCCATGGCCACCTAGCCTCAAGCGGCCGCTCAATCTGTCTTTCTCCTATCATTCTATCTTAGGTCTCTGTTGATATTTTTCTTGATTGACTGATTTGATTGATCTCTCCTGCTCCACTCCAAATATAAGCTCCAAAAGAGAAGAAAATTGTCTGTCCTCTTCATCCTGTATTCCTAGTGCCTGGGGCACAATGTACCTAGTGTCTGTTAAGCAAATAAAGGCATTCTACATTTGTGAGCACAGAAGTGCAGGATGAAAGTGGTGCTTAAGGAGGACTACAGATCAATAAAATTCAGAGCAATCAAGGACAGCTTGGATGCAGAAATATTAGAGAAAGGAAACTGGAGGAGAGCACATTCATGGTATTTCTGCCACTTACATCCCCTCTGCCAATTGAATCAGAATCTGCGAGGGTGGGGTCCCCATATCCGTATGGTTTTACAAGCTCCCCAGGAGTTTCTGGTATCAGCAGGGCTGAGAACGACTGAGCTAGGTGACATTTAACTGTCCTGCCCTCTGAAATAGAGTGCCACCTACATAGGCAATTTAAAATTTTCTAGTAGTTATGATAAAAAGTAAAAAGAACAGGTGAAATTAATTTTTATAATATATTTTATTTAACCCACTATGTCAAAATATTATTTCAACATGTCATAAATATAAAAATTATCAATGTGATATTTTATACTCTTCTTTAGAAATTAAGAAGTCTTCAAAATCAGTATGTAGCTTGTACTGACAGCACATTGCAATTCAGACTAGCCACATTTTTTTTAAAGTTTTTTTTTTTTTGGAGTCTTCAGTAATTTTTTTTTTAATTTACTTATTTTTATTATATATTTATTTATTTATTTTTGGCTGTGCTGGGTCCTCGTTTCTGTGCGAGGGCCCCCTCCAGTTGCGGCAAGTGGGGTCCACTCTTCATCGCGGTGCGCGGGCCTGTCATTATCGCGGTCTCTCTTGTTGCGGAGCACAGGCTCCAGACGCGCAGGCTCAGCAATTGTGGCTCACGGGCCCAGTTGCCCCGCGGCATGTGGGATCTTCCCGGACCAGGGCTCGAACCCGTGTCCCCTGCATTGGCAGGCAGACTCTTAACCACTGCGCCACCAGGGAAGCCCCCAGACTAGCCACATTTTAAGAGCTCAGTAGCCACATAAGGTTGGGGTTCCTGTATTAGCTGGTACAGAACCACAGGTCCCTTCTGGTTCTGGCATCTGATAACTGATTCTGAGCACAGCTCTGTGATTCTGAAACTCAAAGCAGCCCAGCATGTATTGGGAATTGCATTTCTTTCTTGATCTTATTCACATCCGTGTTTTCCCAAGACCTGCCTTCTCTTGGCTCTGGATTCATTTCTTTTCAATCAGGTTGGTACCGGAGAATCCCCAGCCTGGATCAAAGCTCTCTTGCTAACCTGTGGGGAGGTTTCTTTTCTTCAGTGAATATGACACGGGATCTGATTTTTAGCCAGTGGATGTCACTGTTTACTCAAGGAGGGTCCTTGGAGGAAGAGGCAATCTAATCCAGGGACAAATGCAAAAACAGCAGTCAATGTCTCCTTGTTCCCTGTATTAGTGTTTCCCTTCTAATTTGGAGGAGTGACAGATTTTTAGGAAGGGAACTGCAGGTGGTCAGCGCTGGTTCACCAGTGTCATCTAGAGGAGTTCATTGGTCTTGGAGATTCGAAGTTCCATTTAATAAAAGGCATCATCCAAAATGACAAGGCAATCAGCAACCAAGTTAATTGCAGTCAAGACTCCCTGATTTGCCCTTTTAAATAAAGGAGATCTGTATTTCTGTTGAGCAGAGGTCACAAACAGTCAGCCCGTAGCCAAGTCTGGCCCACAGCTGTGTGACCCACATAGTGTTTGGGAAACAAGCGAGCCAACATTTACAGTGGAGGGGATTTCACACAGACATTTGGATTTCTGACTTTGCCTGAAATATTACCTCATTAGATTCACACCCTGCAAAGCCACAGCTGAGATGACAATCAGTTGTCTTTAAAAAAAAAAAAAATTTTTTTTTTAAAATTTTATTTTTGGCTGCATTGGGTCTTTGTTGCTGTGCACGGGCCCTCTCTAGTTGCGGTGAGCGGGGGCCCTCGTTGCGGGGCGCCGGTCTCTCATTGTGGTGGTTTCTCTTGTTGTGGCTTGCGGGCTCTAGGCGCACAGGCTCAGCAGTTGTGGCACACGGGCTCTGCCTCTCTGCGGCATGTGGGATCCTCGGGGACCAGGGATTGAACCGTGTCCCCTGTATTGGCAGGCAGACTCTCAACCACTGTGCCACCAGGGAAGCCCAATCAGTTGTCTTTTAAATGGACATGTTCTCTTCATTTTCCACAGTTCTCACCATTCCCAAGTACCCCCCAAATCAGGTCACTTCACCCATTCAACTTGGCAGCCTAACCCCTGATGGCATTTGTGTTTCTTGGAGTAAACACATACATAGGTATTAACCACTTTTGCAGGCATCTGAAGGATAGGATGATTTGGAAACAAAGGTGTTATGAGATTCATTTTTTAAGATCCTTTCCACCTTTAGGTTTGGGGCTGGAGAATTCTTGGCTCATGGTAGGACTAGTGGCCTGTTGCTTGCACCTCCTTCTTCAAGGTTACAGATGGCCCAGGTGGTCAAGAGCTCCCTACTGTAGCCCAGGGTATGGGAGGTGGAAGAAAACCGGTTAGAGAAGGTAGAATCTTTGATACCACTATTGGGGAGTGATGAAGATAGACCCCACTGGCCTCTCCTGACCTTCACTCCAGTAAGTGCAAGCTGGGCTTCCCTTGTACCTTTTTCTAAAGCAGTGGGTCTCAAATTTGAGTGAACACCAGCATCACCTGGAGGACATGTTAATCACAAGCTGGGCCTAAGTCCCCAACATTCTCATTCAATAGGTCTAGAGTAGAACTTGAGAATTCACATAGGAATGAAGCTTTCAGATGCTGCTGCTGACCTGCAACCACACTTCTAGAACACTGTGAGATTGCTTCAAAGGCAAAAGAGGTGTGTGTGTGTGTGTCTGTGTGTGTGTGTGTGTGTGTGTGCGTGTGCGCGTGCATGCATGATGATATACTGAAAATGGGATCTTGATTTCCTTTCCAGAACATGTGTATGATACAAGGGCCAGCACGTTAACAAAGGCAGAGAAGAATGAACTCATGCACAAGCAACCGTGGGCAAGGTTCTGGCCTTTTCTTTATCAGTGTGTTAGAAAGATATTCTTCTCAAGAAAAAAGACCAAATACCATTGGGTGGCCTCTAACTCGGACTGATTACATGACGGTGGATGAAATAACCTTTTTCTTAAAAGAAAAACAAGACAGCAACCACAGGCCCACCTCTGCTGGCTCTGACAGCACCGTGCAGAGGTGGGGAAAGGAGCTTTGGAACAATAGGGGTTGACATTTACTGAGCACTCACTGTGTGCTAGGTGCTGTGTTATAGGCTTACCCAAATATCTCACTCAATTCTCTAACCGTGCCAGGAGATATGTATATTTACATTTTATAGTTGTGGGAACTGCCTCAGAGTTGTTAAGTAACTTTCCTAAAGCCACACAGCTAGTGGGTGATGGTCAAGTTTTGAGCCAGGCTCATCCAGCCCCACAGCTGGAGCTCTGAACCCCTGTGATGCGAGCCAGAATGGGGT
The DNA here is from genome assembly GCF_949987535.1 of Balaenoptera acutorostrata. NCBI lineage: Eukaryota > Metazoa > Chordata > Mammalia > Artiodactyla > Balaenopteridae > Balaenoptera > Balaenoptera acutorostrata. The sequence continues at coordinate 53,096,035 of NC_080079.1, forward strand.
TTGAAGTGTAGGAATACCACTTAGAAGCTACAGGAAAGGATAAATTACTTCACTCCTTTGTGTCTTTAGCTTCTTCTGCTGCAAAATGGAAGTAATAATACCACTTCCTAGACTGTTGTAAGAATCAAATCGGCTAAAGTCTGTATATCATCTGAGACTTCCTTGTCTCAGTGTAAGTGCTAATCTGCTTCCCTCTTCCATCACTGTCTCTCATGGATTGCCCAGTGATTTTGCCCTATATCTCAAAGCATTCGTTCATTCGGCATTTATTGTGCACCTATTATGTGAACAATTGAATTGGACATAGTCCCTGCAGTGTGGTGGCAGGGAGGAGCTACTGGTTGATGATCACACTGCCAGCTCTCCCTCTCCAAATGCAAGTCTCCCAGGGCCCTGAAGTTCAACATGCCCCTCAACCTTGGCTCTTCTCAGAGAAAAGCCCTGTTTTGGTTGACAGTGCCATCCACCTTTGTTCTTTTGAGCCAAGAGCCTGCCTGTTCCCCTACATATATTTCTTTCAGACTTTATGCTCCTTACTTCAGCAGGCTCCAGGTCCTAGGGGTTCTAGCTGGGGAATCCATTGACTCCTGACGACTCTTATCTAATTCAGGTCACCATTCACTCCTCACCAGGATCCTCTCTGCCTCCTGAGGGCAACCTCCTTTTGTGCCTATCTGGATCCTCCCAGTAGTCTCCACATGGCTGGCAGAATGAGTGTTCTAAACGCACCTCTGAGCCCATTACCACCCGCACAGGTTCTGCAGCATCTCCTCCTTGCCCTCAGACCCCTGTCCAGCCTTCGGCACATCCAGCCTCTGGGATGCCCAGCCTGCCACCTCTTCTGGCCTCCTGGCACCATCCTCTTCTCTTCCCCAGCAACCCCTGGGAACCTGTCCTCTTACTCTACTGGCTTGTGCCTCCATGGCTTTGCTCAGGAAGCTCTCTCTGCTGGTTCTGCTGGGAACACCCCACCCACTCCTTCATTTATCTCATTCTTACTCATCCTTTCCAACCCAGCTCAGGAACCTGCTTTCCCAGAAAGCCTTTCCCGCTTCCCAGTTTGGAGTAAATTCTTCTCCGGTGCTCCCATAGTCCTTGCTCAGCATCCTTTGCACACCGTAAGGCACTTATCTGCAGCTGTCTCTTCCACCGGATTGGAAGCTCCAGACATGTCTTTATTTTTGCATTCAAGTTGAGAGCAGCCAGCCATGGTCTGGGTCCCTAAGATCTGGGAGTGTGGAAGTGGGCCAGGGAACTGGGTGTGGCTGGGTGGAGACCTCCTGGGGTGGGTGGAGAGCAAGGTCCAGAGCTTTCACATTCGCAGCATCGTGCACCTGTGAGCAGGAATGCTCCTCATGAAGGGCCCCTAGGGTAGCCTTTGGAAGTTTAAGTAGCTGCAGAAGTCAGCATCTTTATTTCGAGACCATTCTTTCTGACATTTCTCCCCATAAATGCCACTTCTACTGAGCCACATGGAGACATAGGTCCGGGTGGGGGGCTTGACCTATTCAGAGGCCTGTTTATCAATCAGAGGGAGGCTGAGTTGATTCTGATTCCCAGCTGGGGGCCTTTGGACAGCAGCAAACATCAGCTTAGGTCCAGGACTGTCCCACCCTGCCTTGCTCTGCCTGCTTGCTGGCGATCTCCTTCCCTGGGCTCTCTGCACAGAGACAAGCCATAAATGAAGCCAGAAACTTTGTTCCCTGAGTTCCTCCCTCCAGCTCCTCCTCCCCACCAGGCATGTGAACTATCCCTCTGTGGCTCAGTGAGGACGCTGGCAACAGCACCGTGAAGGGTCAAGGTCAGAGGCAGCCAGGGATGGAGTACGATGCGGTCCCCAGCGGGGACTCCTGATTCCTCATCTCTCTTATGGGCTCTAGAAGCTCTGAGAAAGAGCTGAGGGCTTTCTTCTTTTCAGAGACCTGGGGAATGTTGGTGTAGTTGTCTGACAGGGGTTTCAGTCTCCACAATCTGGGAAAAATGGCCACAGGACTCCTTGTAGGGGACCAGCGAGGGTCATGGGAATGAACTCTCTATTTCTCGAAAGGGTAATTTCTTTTTCCCTGAAAGCAGCTCCCTGCTGGTTTTGTATCCTGTTAACAGGACAAAAGATGACACCTATTGTAGAGTGAATCTAAACGCACTTTCTCTTAATCTGATTCTTTATCAACCTATGAGATGGTGGGTGTGGGGCATGGCGTGGCAGACAGGCAATATACTCCATCCTTTACAGATGAGGAAACTGAGGCCCTGAGGGATCCCGTGTCACTAATGAGGTTATCATCTTTCATATTTGCTAAGGCTCTGCAGCTTGCAGAACATTTGTATTTAAATGTGTGCATTTACATTCTTATAACAATTACATTCTTTTTTTTTTTAAATTTTATTTATTTATTTATTTTTTAATTTATGGCTGTGTTGGGTCTTCGTTTCTGTGCGAGGGCTTTCTCTAGTTGTGGCAAGCGGGGGCCACTCTTCATCGCGGTGCGCAGGCCTTTCACTATCGCGGCCTCTCTTATTGCGGAGTACAGGCTCCAGACGCGCAGGCTCAGTAGTTGTGGCTCACGGGCCTAGTTGCTCCGCGGCATGTGGGATCTTCCCGGACCAGGGCTCGAACCCGTGTCCCCTGCATTGGCAGGCAGATTCTCAACCACTGCGCCACCAGGGAAGCCCCAGCAATTACATTCTTATAACAAGAGTGCAAGGTAGATAAAGGAAATGTGAATAATGATATTGACAACAACTATAATTGCAGGCTTGTATATGCTGGGTGCTCTTCTACATGATTATTAGATCTCATTGGACAATTGACTCTGTGGTAGCTGGTATCATGCCCTACTTGTCCAGGACTTAACTGAGTCTCAGATAAATGAAATAAACTATCTGTGTGACACACAAGGTCAGTGTCAGAACTGGGATAAGAACTCAGACTACCAGGTCTTCAGTGTAAAACTTTCTCTGTTACTCATCCAAGATCATGTGCTTGAGTCTCCTTCTAGAATCTCCTTTGGAACTTCCTCCGTCTTTGAACACAAGCAGGGGCTTCAGTTATTTCAGAAGGAGCACCCCTGCCCCCTCACTGCCAGCAGGCTGGGGAGGCTGGTTGATGATGCCCAAGGAAAGCTCAGTGTCCACTTTTGAAAAATGCAAAATGTGGACAGAACTCCCAAAAATAGTAGAGAAATGTCCCCATTGAGCATTCTGCTCTGGGAAATACTTTAGTTTTTCACCTAGACTTCTGGTTGCCAGATTTGGTTTTTGGGAATTGACAGTTTGTAAGCATCTAAGCCAGTCATGTTATACTCACAACTTCACTTCAAATTCAAGTTTCAGAATTTTCTGTTGAGACTGTAATATTATCCTAAGCTTACAAATAAGGACTTTTAAGATGCAGGAAGTTAAGTGATGTGCTTCAGCTCACACGGCCTGTTAAGTCTGTAAGCTGCATAGCAGGGATTTGAATCTCAACCTGGTTGACCCCAAAATCCCCCCAGTTTTCGACTTCAGTGTAGTATGGAGGAGCCGGAAAGGCCGAAGGCAGATTATGGCTACACCATACAGCGCCTTTGAGCAAATTAGGAAAAAGTGCCTCCACTGGGTGTAGAAATTAGGAAAAGGAACCAGTTCCAGGCACAACCCTGGGTCTTGTGACTCAGGGAGCCAAGCCTTGTGGGAAGGCAAAGGCATCCCTTCCTCCAGGCCCAAGGCACAGTGCTACCCTGAGCTGGGGGTTGGATTTCAGCCCCAGTGACCCTCCCCGCCAGGGCATGTGTGCCCAGCACAACCTGTAAACTGGGCAGGATGGTTCTATCTGGAGCCCCAGTCTGCGGTGGTCAGAGATGAAAGGGTCTTGCTTGTGCTTACATCTGGGTGTCCAGGCATCCAGGTACTGTAGCCAAAAGTATGTGCTCTGCGTCAGAAGGCCTGGGTTTGAATCTGCATCAACTCCTTCCAAGCCCTCAACCAGGAATAAGCCACACAACACTCTATGCTTCAGTTTCCCTCCAAGGGTTGTTATAAGGATTAAATAAGACATTGCTTGCTATGTGTGTACCTAGCGCCAGCCTTACCAGCTCTTAGGGTTTGTGGGTAATACTAGGAGGGTTGCCTGGAGGCTCCTCTCCAATCAGTCACCAATGTTTTGTTAGCGAGCCTGTCTCCCAGGCTCTCTTTTCATCAGCTGCTTTGGCATGGTAATCAGAGGCCCAGGAGGATCTAATTAGAGATGGATAAACAAGTCAGGAAAAGAACAAGACGTTCATTATTGGCAAGTGTACCCAAGGTAAAGTTATCATGAGTCTCAGTTCCCTTCTGTAGGTACAAAACACAGGTGGAAGTATCTTCTACCCCTATCCCCACAGGAAGCTCCTATTCATCCTTCCAAACCCCAGCTTAGAGCGCTCATCCTTGGAGCTTTCCCTGATCCCTTAGGTACATTTCATCCTTAGTTCTGCTTGAGGCCATTTTCATATGCATCTAACACCTACTTACTCATTTGTTTGCTAATGAATTCATTTGATTGTTTATGCAAGTAAGACACGAGCACCTACTATGTGCAAGGTATGGTAGTAGATGTGAGGGCGCTGTTCATGGGGGAGGACTCTGGCTTTTTCTTTGTCGTTTTTGGTTCCTGGACATCTTGGGCAGAACACCTCATTCTGTTTCTGCACCCAATTCAAACACTGACTCAGGCTCATGCCTACCCTGGACCCCCCCCTCCCCTCCCCCACGCCTGGAGTAACATGGCTGAGGATGACCAGAGGAGCTGTGTAACAAGAGTGACCCCCTTGCTGGCCACATCCCCATGCAGGAAGTGGCAGGGGCCACGAGGTGAAGATAGAGGGCAGGCGGGCACAGGAACCAGCCAGGCAACGGCAGGGATTCAGACCTGAGGCTCCCTGGACTGGTGGGGGAGGGGGAGTGGGGAGTGCAGCGTCTTGGCTTTCGGGGCTGATTTGGCCATCCCCTCCCCAGATGTTAGTGCTTCCCCTGGCTGGGGAGGCTTTAGTGCATCTGCTCTCACAGCTCTGTGTGTTATGTGTCTGCAAGAAGGAGAAGAAGGGAAAAAACCCACAAAAACAGAAACAGCTGGTGAAGGAAGCCAGCTCAGCAATAAGGGCATCGCTGAAGCAACCAATAGACTTGACCCTCAAGGAACATTAAACCATCTTGAGAGCAACCATTTTGTGCTGCAAAATACAGAGAGACACTGGAGAGATGGTAGCTCCAGGAGAGGCCTAGGGCTAGATGGGTGGAGAATTCCTGCAGATAGTCAGGATTTTTATTAGTAATTACATTGTGAGGGAGAGTGCCAAGGACAGAGGCAGGCGGAGAAAGGCCATTTGGGAAAGCCCAGGAAAGCAGCAGTATGATGTGGGATGAAATAGCTAGCCTGGGATGAAATCTCATTTCACTGTGCAAATTTCCATGGAACTGAGCCCCTTGCAGTCCTAGCTTTGTTCTTGTTCTCAGTAACAAGCACTTGGCTTGAATTCCTGCTCTGCACTTACTAGAGGTGGGATCCTGAGAAAATTATTTACTATCTCTGGAGCTGCCGTTTGTACATCTGCAAAATGGGGATTGTTTTAGCTGTGGGAGTTGAGACACAATGCGTATAACATGTCTTGCACAGTGCCTGGCAGACAATAGCCGTGACTAAGTAAAATGTAGCTATTAGACCTTTTGGGAGACTATGATGGTGGTGGTGGTATTAGTGTAACACTAGCTGCTGGGAAAAGGAAATCCCTTAGTTTCAGTTGCATAAAACAATGGAAATCTGTTTCCTGCACATGTAACATTCCAATTCAGGGTTGGAGGCCAGAGGGTGGTTTTCTTCCATATGTTGATTTAGGGACCCAGGTTCTTTTCATTTTGTTGCTCAGTCATCCACCAAGACTTCAGAGTCCACAGTCGGCAGAGGGGAAAGAGAGTGAAGAAAGCGCCCCACTTCCTGAAAGTCCTGGCTTGGATCTAACCCATGGCATTCCTGCCCATATCACGTCGATAAGAACCAGTCACGTGCCCACCCATGGTGACAAGGAGGGAGCCTTACCAATGACCTCTACTAATGGGAGCTCCCTTCCAGGGCTAACTTTATCCTGTTGAAGGAGGTACACGCATGTTTGGTGGACAGTTAGTTTTCTGTGCTCCAGTGGCATGAGTGGTGACGAGTGATGGTTCGGGATGATACAGATGCCTTAGCAGAGAGCTAACCCTAGCCAGCTCAGTCGCTCGGCATGGGCAGGGGCTAACTAATCCATTGCGTGGAGCCTCTGGAACCTCGCCACTCAGTGTGCTCTGTGGCTCAACAGCTTTGCCGTTGCTCAGGAGCTTGCTTGACATGCAAAATTTCAGGCCCCACCCCAGACCTCAGGGGTTAGAATCTGCATTTACTACCCTCCACGCAACCTTGCGCTGTCCAGTGGAGATTCTGATTTAGGAGGGCTATGATTGGGCCTAGGATTCTGATTGTTTCTAACAACTTCTCAGGTAATGCAGGCGTTGCCGGTCCATGGACTATACTTTGAGTAGCAAACATGCAGAGGACGCCAACTTCAGAAGCTCAACTTCTCCCTGAACAAAATGAGATTTTTCAGCGTCTATGTGGAAGTGGAGGGGCCTCTCACTTTCCAATCCTTGTGTAAATGGCAGTCATCTACTTGACATAGGTATCATTTCTCTAAATAGAAGGTGAAGTAGGATCCCAAGCTCTTGTTTTGTCTGAGAAAGGAGGAAATCCAGAGACCACCCACAGAAACCCTGCAGCTGTGTGTTTACTGATATCTGGTGGCTGAGCAGAGAGATGCTTTTTTCAGATGCGTGGTTAGAATCCTTCTCTGGTGCACATGAATCTCTGTGCAGCTGAGATTTTCTTGCATTTGTCTGCCGCGAGCAGCGTTAGTTAATGAGGCCTGGGCTAGGCACACAGGTAATCACCCTCTTCCCTCCTCTCACCCCCTTGCCCCTGTGACAGACAGTTCATTCGTTTGGAAAAATTCATTAACCTACAGTAACACTTTTCACTGGTGACAACTCGAAGTAAAAGCAGCCTGGCATTTCTTACTTTTCACAGACTATTCTTGCAGCTGCCTGAGAATCACACACATTTCAAAAGGACAAAAAATAGCCTTAGACTTGGGATCAGTGCTCCTCTTGTAAAAGCACTGAGCTGAAGCTCTGCGGTTGCCTAAAAGTGATTCTGGTCTGTATTACAAGTTGATGGCCAAGACATCTGAGGAACTGTAGAGTGGAGGGTGGGAAGGGATGAAATGTACATTTATCACCTACTATGTGCCATGCACTTTTACTTTGCAAATGTAGCTCCTTAATCGTTAAGACCACCTGCAAATAAGGAGGGAACTGGTGTTTATTAAAATCTACTAGGTGCTCTGCTTGATGCTAGGCACTCTGTCGTATTTGCCATCTAATTTAACCTGCAGCCCCTGCAAAGATTGGACATAATTGTTATTTTATAGATGAAGAAGGTGAGGTTTGGAGAGAGATTAAGTAAACCCCAGAGCCAGGATTTAAATTCAACTCCTCCCACACCGAAACTCATACTCTTCCAACTTCACTACAAGGTCACTGTCACTGACAGCCAAGTGGTGGACTTTTAGAAGGGGCGGGTTGCTCTTCTGTAGTTCCCAGGTCCAAGAGATTGCTCAGCTTGGGGGTCAAGGGCAGTCTAGTAGGGCAGCTAAGAGTGTGAGCTTTGAGTCAAATCCATCTGTGTTTAATTCCCAACTCAGCTGGAAGTTGCAATCAAATTAACCTCTCAGAGGCTCAGTTTCCTCAACTGGAAAATGGGGATAAAAATAGTACTACCCTCAGAGGAATAATGTGAGGAACAATGAGACAATAATATAGGTTTTAGTGTGACTCCAGATACATTAAATAATAAGTGTTTAGTAAGTGCTAATTATCATTACTAATTTTACTACGTGTAGAATCAAGTTCCTTTTGGCTGAAAAGGACAGACATCACTGACCTCAGATCACATGAATATAGGGTGGGGCTATTGCAAAGCTGTGAAGAGCAGCCGGACTGGAAAGTCAGATATGGATGCTCCTTTCTCCATCTCCCCTGGGCCCACATGTCATCCTCACCACTGCTTCTCTTGCTGGATCTGGGTCTTCTTTCTCTTGACCAGAGTGCTCTGTTCACTTGTTTTGCTCAACTCCAAGTAAGGCTTCCCAAGCTCCGAGTCTGCATACCACTTTATCTTAAGCACCTGCCATCTATAATGGACTTATGGACTCCCAGGACATAATTTAAAATTAATGAGAGAGCATCATGCTAGTTGAAGGCCAGCAAACAGATGGACATCTGCAGTCTGGGGTTTGTTGGCTATGTTGAATGGTGTTTACTCTCTGTTGTAGGGACCAGGTCTCTATAAGCACTATAGGTGAAGCAAGCAGCCAAGTATGTCTACAATAGGGATTTGGATTATTTCTTTCAATGTGTTTTAGAATTTCCTATTTTCTCTCTCTTTGTCCTTCAATCCATTCTTCAGTTGGGCACAGGTAATTCATTGGCTTGTTGAGAGATAAGAATTTGAAAATTAAGAATCTGAGGTGATAAAAGCCTTTTTCCTAGAAATGGCAAATTAGCAAAAAAAAAAAAAAAAAAAAGCAGAGAAGGATGGATTCATGTGTTTGGGCCTGTTACAAGAAGGACTGTCCTATGCTTCAAGCCTTAAATGACCTCTTTGGGACATTATCTTCTGCATTGTATGGGCAGCCCTTGATAGGTGTTTCCCTGTTTCTTTCTGTCTCTTATGCCTTTTGACATAATTGCTGCTATTTTTCATTAGAGAAGAATTTTCTTGGAGAAAATTACTTTCTCAACCCTTTACTGTTAGTTATCATGACCTAAAAGTCATTGGCAAGTTCTAGAGCCAGGATTTTGTCTTTTTGTTTCAAGACCTAATTGGCTGGAAATTATGAGCAAACTGACTCAGCTCATTGAAGAACCTCCCAAATAAATTCCAAAAACTCTGCTAGGGTTAGTTACTCATCCATGACATGGTGATTATGAGCATTGAATGGAAGTTTAAGCAAATGGTTTGGGGATTAGAAGAATAATTCAGATGGATGCAGAATCTATCCTGCCTCCTAGGGTGGGTTGGGGCTGGAAACAGCTCTGGACTCATTGTAGAGTGTGCAGAATTTGTTGTAAACAATCACTTATTCATTCATACATTTAATCAAAAATATTTACTGAATATTTATGGTGTGCCAGTCTAGTAGAGAGAGTAAAGCTCACAAAATATGCCTATGGTCTCCTATATTTCCCAGACCCTTTTGCAGTTAGTTGGGGCTGCAGACTCCTCTTGGCCGAGGATCTATGAGGGGGCATGTCCCTCTGGGGCCAAAATATTCAGTCGCTGGCACAAGACCCTTCTGCATATGAGCAGCTCCTGTGACTGAGGAGCTATATATTCCAGATTGTGTAGCTATGGTAGAATGGTGTATCCTCTGTCTCCCTGGGTCCCTCAGTGACAATGTGGAACAGAGCCCCCTACTAACTCATAAAGGGAATGTAGCATGAGTAATAAAGAAATAGACCTTTATTGTATTACACCACTGACTTTTGAAGTTTGAAGATTTGGTTTTGTGGCCTCACCTAGTCTCTCCTGCATAATTCAGCTAGGCATTGTGTTAAATGATAATGTTCAACCAAGAATAAAATATTCATAGCTCCTATGGAGTTGTAATCTAGTCAGGGAGACACAAATTATTCAAACCATCATGCAAGTAAACAAAACTTTGAAAGTGATTCAGAGAGTGTCAGAGAGCTATGATGAAATGTTCATAGCTCTCTCTTTACAGAACATGGGCTTGGTCAACCTCGGAATGACCTTATGTCATCCTCATCATAAACTGAGAGTGAAGAAGTCCTCTTTGTGTTGCTATAAAAATATAGCTGCAAAAAATGAATTCAACCTGACTCTTAAAGATACAATGTTAGTGCCCAGAGGTGGCAGACTCATGAAAGGGCTTCCCTTTTCTGAATTAATAATTGTAGTAATAATCATGATAATAATAGTGCTAACTAATATGTCAGGCTGGGTAAACAACCCAGATAAATCTTTGCTCTCATTGAGCTTATCGACTAGTAGGTAGGTTTTACTCCTGAGGAAACTGGCTTGGAGAATTCAAGGGACACACAATCAGGAAGGGGAGAAGAAGGGGACCAAATGCTAGAAGTACAGGTAACAGCTGCCAGGGCCTGCCCCTATAGCCAGGGATCATCACTAGGGAAGGGGAAGTTGTTAGGTACACACCCCAAGAGGGCTGACTGTTTTTTACTCTTTTATTTACTATGGCTGTTCGTATTTGCTCAATTTTTCTGTATAGCTGCCAAACCCATTACTGATCTGCATATACTTACTTAGTTCATTAAGAAAGGACCTGGCTGACAAGCTGTACAATCTCTCTTGAGACCAGTAGCTGGACATGTGGACATGCAGCAGAGATAACACTTGCAGGATGATATACATTATGTAGCTCCTCTGAGCTCCTTGATGAGGATAACTGAGACTTGTCTTCTGCAGTGCTAAGTAGATGCTTAATGACAGAATATAGGACATTGTGCTTATAATGCATTTTATAGGAAAAAAGCAGGTATTGGATTCCTGTTATAATATTCTTCTTTCATTGATCTGATGTGTCCTATTGATTTACCCTAATAGGATACTGTGATGATAAATTTTATGTGTCAACTTGGCTGGGCCATAATGTCCAAATATGTGGTCAAACATTATTCTGAGTGTTTCTTTGGTTGTGGTTTTGGATGAGACTAACAATTAAATTGGTGAACCTTGAATAAAGCAGATTGTCCTCCATAATGTGGGTGGGCCTCATCCAATCAGTTGAAGACTTGAACAGAACAAATGACTGACTTCCTCCAAGCAAGAGGGAATTCTGTAGCAATTCTCTGGGTCTCCAGCCTGATGGCCCATCCTGCAGATTTTGAACTTGCCAGCCTCCATAATTGCATGAACCAATTACTTAAAATAAATGTTCTGTACATGTACACATCTCACCTATTGCCTCTGGTTCTCTAGAGAACTCTGATTAATACAGATACCCATTTATTTAAACTCCCAAACCTCCACATTTATTTAATACCTATTATATGCCAGGTACTGTTGGCAAAACAAAAAAGAATAAGCCATATTGTCCGCCTTCAAACTCTATTCATTCATCATTTATTTAGAAAATATTTACTGACTATCTCCTATGTTGCAGACACTGTTCTAGGCACTTGAGATACAGCAGTAACAAAACAGACCTGAATTCTTGCCCTCATGAGTTCTGGGGGAACATAGGCAGGCAATAAACAAAGTATACAAGTAGGGCTTCCCTGGTGGCGCAGTGGTTGAGAGTCTGCCTGCTAATGCGGGGGACACGGGTTCGAGCCCTGGTCTGGGAAGATCCCACATGCCGCGGAGCAACTAGGCCCGTGAGCCACAACTACTGAGCCTGCGCATCTGGAGCCTGTGCTCCACAACAGGAGAGGCCTTGATAGTGAAAGGCCCGCGCACCGCGATGAAGAGTGGCCCCCGCTTGCCACAACTAGAGAAAGCCCTCGCACAGAAACGAAGACCCAACACAGCCAAAAATAAAGAAATAAATAAATTAAAAAAAAAAAAAAGTATACAAGTAAAATAAAAAAGTAAAAATTGTTGTGTTGGCCAGAAAGTTCATTTGATTTTTCCCATAGGATGGCTCTAGTAGTGCTTAGTTGTCTTTAACTTTGTTTGAAACAATTTTGTTAGATTGTATTGTGACAGCTGTTGTATCAGCATGCATTTAAAAAAAACTTATAAAAATTGGTGAATTTTTGTGTAGCCATTTTAATATTGAAGATGGAAGAAAAAAACATTTTCAGCATATTATGCTTTATTATTTCAAGAAAGGTAAAAACATAACTGAAACGCAAGAAAAGATTTGTGCAGTGTATGGAGAAGGTGCTGCAACTGACTGAATGTGTCAAAAGTGGTTTGCAAAGTTTCGTGCTGGAGATTTTTCACTGGACGATGCTCCACGGTCGGGTAGACCAGTTGAAGGTGATAGTGATCAAATTGAGACATTAATTGAGAACAATCAACGTTATATACCACATGGGAGATAGCTGACACTCAAAATATCCAAATCAAGCTTTGAAAGTCATTTACACCAGCTTGCTTATGTTAATTGCTTTGATATTTGGGTTCCACATAAGTTAAGTGAAAAAAGCCTTCTTGACCATATTTCCTCATGCGATTCTCTACTTAAATGTAATGAAAATGTTCCATTTTCAAAACAAATTTTGACAGGTGATGAAAAGTGGAGGCTGTACAATAATGTGGAATGGAAGAGATTGTGGGGCAAGCGAAATGAACCACCACCAACCACACCAAAGTCTGGTCTTCATCCAAAGAAGATGCTGATGTGTATACGGTGGGATTGGAAGGGAGTCCTCTATTATGAGCTCCTTCCGGAAAACCAAACGATTAATTCCAACAAGTAATGCTCCCAGTTAGACCAACTGAAAGCAGTACTTGACGAAAAGCATCTGGAATTAGTCAACAGAAAACGCATAATCTTCCATCAGGATAATACAATACCACATGTTTCTTTGATGACCAGGCAAAAACTGTTCCAGCTTGGCTGGGAAGTTCTGATTCATCCACCGTATTCACCAGACATTGCACCTTTGGATTTCCGTTTATTTTGGTATTTACGAAATTCTCTTAATGGAAGAAATTTCAATTCCCTGGAAAAGGCACCTGGAACAGTTCTTTGCTCAAAAAGATAAAAAGTTTTGGGAAGATGGAATTATGAAGTTGCCTGAAAAATGGCAGAAGGTAGTGGAACAAAACGGTGAATATGTTGTTCAATAAAGTTCTTGGTAAAAATGAAAAATGTGTCTTTTATTTTTTATTTCTTTTAACATCTTTATTGGAGTATAATTGCTTTACAATGGTGTGTTAGTTTCTGCTTTATAACAAAGTGAATCAGCTATACATATACATATATCCCCATATCCCCTCCCTCTTGGGTCTCCCTCCCATCCTCCCTATCCCACTCCTCTATGTGGTCACAAAGCACTGAGCTGATCTCCCTGTGCTATGTGGCTGCTTCCCACTAGCTATCTATTTTACATTTGGTAGTGTATATATATCCATGACACTCTCTCACTTCATCTCAGCTTACCCTTCCCCCTCCCCGTGTCCTCAAGTCCATTCTCTACGTCTGTGTCTTTATTCCTGTCCTGCCCCTAGGTTCATCAGAACCATTTTTTTTTTCTTTTTTCTTTTTAGATTCCATATATATGTGTTAGCATACGGTATTTGCTTTTCTCTTTCTGACTTACTTCACTCTGTATAACAGACTCTAGGTCCATCCACCTCATTACAAATAATTCAGTTTCATTTCTTTTTATGGCTGAGTAATATTCCATTGTATATATGTGCCACATCTTCTTTATCCATTCATCTGTTGATGGACACTTAGGTTGCTTCCATGTCCTGGCTATTGTAATAGAGCTGCAATGAACATTGTGGTACATGACTCTTTTTGAATTCTGGTTTTCTCAGGGTATATGCCCAGTAGTGGGATTGCTGGGTCTCATGGTAGTTCTATTTTTAGTCTTTAAAGGAACCTCCATACTGTTCTCCATAGTGGCTGTATCAATTTACATTCCCACCAACAGTGCAAGAGTGTTCCCTTTTCTCCACACCCTCTCCAGCATTTATTGTTTGTAGATTTTTTGATGATGGCCATTCTGACTGGTGTGAGGTGATACCTTGTTGTAGTTTTGATTTGCATTTCTCTAATGATTAGTGATGTTGAGCATCCTTGCATGTGTTTGTCGGCAATGTGTATATCTTCTTTGGAGAAATGTCTATTTAGGTCTTCTGCCCACTTTTGGATTGGGTTGTTTGTTTTTTGATATTGAGCTGCGTAAGCTGCTTATAAATTTTGGAGATTAATCCTTTGTCAGTTGCTTCATTTGCAAATATTTTCTCCCATTCTGAGGGTTGTCATTTCGTCTTGTCTATGTTTTCCTTTGCTCTGCACCCCTTAAATGCTTGAGGAGCACTTTCTCCAGGCAGCAAACTCCACTTCCCAGTGTGGTAGGAACTCAAAGATATTAATGCAAAGGTGCTGAGTTCAAGTACAGCACTGTCATTGCCAACTCTATGAATTTGGTCAGACCACCCTTCTTATATTGTTTCTTCATCTATTATATGTCTAGAATAAAACACTGCAACCTTTACTTGGATGACGCATTTCGAGAAAGCCCTTTTGACATGCTCAAAATATAGTATTTCTCTTTGGTGTACTGAGAAATGTGCACAATACGTTTTCCTGCTGCTTCCCCTCTCATCCCTCACCTGTCTCAGATTCCCGTTGTGTGTGTCTATGCTGGGGGGATTGAGAGTGAGAGGAGGCTGTAGGTTACTGTCATGGGGTAAGGCTCAGAAATAGGGATAAGATCTCTGTTTTTCACTTAATCTGACAATTAAAACAGATATTAGTGGCTTATCTTTAAAATATGTCAAAATGTTTTTCATCAAAATAGTAGCATCAAAGAGGTTGCAAAAAAGTCAGCATAGTAAAATGTTTTGTGTCCATCCATCCACCTCATAAAGTTGTACAAAGATATGAGAATAAAACAATCTATAGGACAAAGTTTTGTACACTAAGTTGCTGAGTAAGTGCTAAGTGTTATTGTTGTAAACCAACATGCCTTTGCTTGAAAACTATTGCATTTGAGATCCACTACTATGCAATATCCTAACCTCTCTGAGTTGGCAGGATATGGGGAAAATTAATAGTCAGTGTGATGGGGGGTCAGTCAAGGACAGCTCCCGCGAGGAGGTGAGATCTGGGCCAGGTCTCCAAGGCGGTGATCCACACGGATTTGCGGAAACAAGGGTGTGAAGAGCTCTGGGGGCTGGAGGTAAGAATTGGCAAGCTGGGGGCAGGCCCCGGGCATCAGCTCCTTGCAGTCTTCTGCTGCTGACAGGAGTACCTCTTGCTTTTTGTGTGAGAATATGGATGAGTTCTATTAGTTCAGCTACGCAGGAAGAGCTCTCACTCTGTGATTGATCCCCAGGCTGTCAACAGGCAACTGAGGTGTTTCAAGTAGATGGGCTGCCAGCCCCTCTTCCTCTACCTGCCTTCGCCTTCCTAGTCAAGAGCTGACAAGATGCCTCCTCCTCCCATAAATCATCAGTCTGGCCACACCCAGATGGGGAGAGGGGAATGTTTTCTATTTTCATTATTATATTTTTAGCCACTCACGCTATCATGCTTTGTAAGCACCCTAAGATTTCAGAGAGTAAATCATTAATATCCTATTTGGGAAAGTCAGTCGTATGTAACTGCAGCATTGGCAAAGTAAATGGAAAGTGGAAGGCTAGGAGCAGGGAATTAATTATCCTGTGCTGCAGACAGAACTAGGGCAGGTGTTTATGGGTTCCATCTAGCCGCTGCCATGGCTGTGCTGGCTCTCATCAGTGAGATTCATGTCCATGGGGCACATCTTCCCATTCCCTGCCAAGCAGCGCTCTAGCCCCAGCAATATTACTGTGAATTCAGAAAAAAATAGAATCTCTATTGATAACATTCCTTGAGGGGATGGTGTATTAGAAAGCCACATCCCTTCCCCTCAGGCAAGTTTTGTTAGAATGGCCATTCTGGACATTTCTCAAATACACACTTAAGAGAACATTATTATAGTTCCCAGGGGAGAAAGGAGGGCAGGGAGGGATAAATTGGGAGCTTGGGATTGACATATACACACTACTATATATAAAATAGGTAACTAATAAGGACCTACTGTATAGCATAGGGAACTCTACCCAATACTCTGTAATGACCTATATGGGAAAAGAATCTAAAAAAGAGTGGGTATATGTATATATATAATTGATTCACTTTGCTGTACACCTGAAGTTAACACAACATTGTAAATCAACTATACTCCAATAAAAATTAAAAAAAAAGAGAACATGAGGCCAAACATCACCTTTGGGCGTTACAGCAAATGGGTCTGGGATGGGAAAGGTCTCCCCAACTTACATGGGGATTAATAAATGTACCCTTGAATGAGTGTAAAATAATGAGAATTTTAAAAATTGGTCCTAAGATAATTGTTATCCTCTTGGTTCCAAATCCTTTCGCTTCTTTTGACGTCGTCTGTCCTCTGATCGGGACCTCATGATCCTCAGTCTGTATCTCTTCTGCCTTTTGTCTCTGGCAATTTCCAATCTCAATTCAGCAACTGCCATTGCTGTTAAAGCTGCCTTGCATGTGGCATTATTCTGATGTTATTGCGCTAAAAGACCTCTCCAATAGGGGCGAGGGCAGTCAACATCACAGAGGGCGAAGAGGGCAGATACTGCTCCTCTGCCATGTGAAGCTTTGGGCTCAGGAAGCGGGAATCCTCAAGACAGTCTTAAGGATGGTGCTGTTGCCCTGAAGGTCTGGTTCCCGGGCTGTGTGGGTTGAGGCTGACCAGCTTCTGTGCAAGAGACAAGATGACCTTGTGGGCCTAGGGCTTGGCTGGCCAGCTCCCATTTTTAAGGGGATCTGCCTCTTTTTTTTTTTTGGTCATCTCTTTTCTGGGGCTTCAGAGGCTGACTTATATTCAGTAAATAGTTCGGCTGTGACCTGGACATGGGTGTGTACAGGGCTGTTGCATTGCATCACTCCATGATGGCCCTGCATATTTAGAAAACAAAGCAAAGCAACACTTTGCTGGGTAAATAAGTTGTGCACTCCTAGAACGAGGACTGCAGCGTTAAATGAAACAACACACACATGTGCATGCACACATACCCACACATATTGCTTCTAATTATTAGCTTCAAGAACAAAATGACATTTTCTTACTTAATCTAGCATAGGATGAAAATTTTAATATGATTTTATTTCCACTCTCTCTACATTTCTACTCCATCCTTCCCTTCCCTGTCACATTTCCTTGAATTTTTTCATAGGGTTTGGGAATTTAGATTGAGATTATTAACAAATTAATTTCTTTGTAATGACAATCGCCAACTCTATGCTGGACACTAATGTAAGCCTTTATATTTAATCCTCACAACAAGATTTATTTTTTTTTTAATTTTAATTTTTATTTTTTTTAAAAATTTTTATTTATTTATTTATGGCTGTGTTGGGTCTTCGTTTCTGTGCGAGGGCTTTCTCTAGTTGCGGCAAGCGGGGGCCACTCTTCATCGCGGTGCGCGGGCCTCTCACTGTCGCGGCCTCTCTTGTTGCGGAGCACAGGCTCCAGACACTTAGGATTTTAGGGAAGACGTCATCATTCATCTGATTTTTGTTCCTTTGAAGTAGTGTACTATACCTTGTAGAGTGCTTACATTTTTTTCTCTTTAGCTTTGAAATGGAAAAAATAAATAAGAGGAACCAGGAGAGTCAAGGTGTGGCCATGATTCTATTATTTTGGCCTTTCACTCAAGGATCCCTTTAGATTTTCTGGCTCAAGTTGGCACTGAGCAGGCAGATAGTTGGGGTTTTCCCACATGAATATAAAGGAGGGAGAGAAGTAAAGGGGATGGAGACTCTGCAAAGGAGCACTTATAATGAGGAATTTGGAACCTAGATTGTACTAAGCAGAAAGTAAAGACATCAGGGACATAACGCATAATGCAGTAATGGAGAGATTCGATGCCTGGGAGGGCTTGATGAGGATAGACAATCACATCATTGGGGGTGCTAAAATAAACTAACTGGAAGACAGGAAGGACTCTTGAGAGTGGAATTCCCAAAATGAAGATTTTTGTGATGATTCTGTTTCATTTAGGGAATGCCTGTGAGATGGGTGGGGGAGCTGGGATGGATGGGGGATGATGTGGAGGTCCAGTAGCTGATCATCTAGGCTAGGTTTGTGGTAGGTTATGCCCATGGATGTTGGATTTGCTAAGAGGATGCCAGAGGGAGGAAGATAGACTGATTCTAGAAGTCTAGAGTGAGTGCAGAGTAGGACTAGGCGGTCAGTTAGATTACAAATTTGAGAGGGGTTGATGGCTGCAGGGCATGGCCTGTAAGCAGGGTGCTGGAGGGACTATTTGAAAGCACAGTGGGAGTGGGGCAAAGAGGACTCCTACTCCTGTCTCACTGGGAGAGGTGAATTGAAAAGGCAGTAAGCTGTGACAAAATGAGAGAGTGGCATGGACATATATACACTACCAAAGGTAAAATAGTAGCTAGTGGGAAGCAGCCGCATAGCACAGGGAGATCAGCTAGGTGCTTTGTAACCACCTACAGGGGTGGGATAGGGAGGGTGGGAGGGAGATGCAAGAGGGAAGAGATATGGGAACATCTGCATATATATAACTGATTCACTTTGTTATAAAGCAGAAACTAACACACCATTGTAAAGTAATTATACTCCAATAAAGATGTTAAAAAAAAAAAAGAAAAAAGAAAGAAAAGGCAGCAGCAGCAGCTGGGTAAGCCTTCAGGGGAGGCAGTGGCCTCAGGGGATAGCCAGGTTAAAGAAGAAGGGGAAGGAGAAGTTTAAGGAGGAATGGGAGTGCTTTCTGGTCACAGGCCATGAGTTCTAGAGAGTACAGGTCAAGGGTAGGGTGGCTTAGTGTGGACGATGCTCAGATTAATATAAGAATGATGAATTGGTTGGCGCTGGATGACCAAGTAGGTGAGATTTTGATCAGTCACTTGGGTAAACAGGTGTAAAGAGGAGGCAGAGCCAGTTTCATGGGCATGTCACCTGGGTGGTCACACAGGGGCTCCTGCTTAGAAGGGCTTCCTGCTTGGTTTAATGCTCTTCTGTGGCTACCTTAAAATTTCTAACAGTTTTTGAACACAGAGCCCTGCATTTTCATTTTGCTCTGGGCTCCACGAATTTTGCAGTTGCTCCTGGGACAGGGTTAGGTGTGAGGAGAGTGCAGTCCCCGCACTGCATGTGGGTGTGCTGGGCTGACTGCCTAGGCTTTACCAGGTCTCTTTGCCCTTCCCGGTGGTGCTGGTGTAGACTATTTGTGTCCGTCGACTGATCCAAGGCTCAGCCTCACTTCCTTCCCACACATCTCCCAGTTGGAATATTTGGGGGGTTCTGCTTGGGTCTCTTATTCTAACTTTGTCAGTTGTTTGTGGAAAGGAATGGGCCACATCAACCTTTCTTCAAACCTGCCTATTGTATAGGATGTCCTATAGAAGTTCCTAAAAGTCTCTAACATGAAAATGTCTCTATTTCTCTGTGTGCACCACTGATAGGTTTCCCCCTAATTTTATGAACTTTGGTCATTTTATGAGAACTGGGGTGCAAGAAAGAAGAAGAAACATAGTTATATGTATTCAAATCACCAGTAGAAGAGATTTTACTTTCTCTTTCTTAATATGTTCTCCCCTCTTTTTATTTTATTTTTTGTTTTTCTGCCACACAGAATGTCTTTTGTTTAAATTGAAGTATAGTTGATGTATAATATTATATAAATTACAGGTGTACAGTATAGTGATTCACAATTATTAAGGATTTTACTCCATTATAAAATATTTGTTATATTCCCTGTGATGTACAACATATCTTTTAGCTCATTTTAAACCTAATAGTTTGTACCTCTTAATGTGCTACCCCTATATTACCCCTCTCCTTTTCTCTCTCCCCGTTGGTAACTACTAGTTTGTTCTTTATATCTGTGAGCCTGCTTCTTTTTTGTTATATTCACTAGTTTGTTGTGTTTTTTAGATTCCACATATAAGTGATATCATATAGTGTTTGTCTTTCTCTGTCTGACTTATTTCACTTAGCATAATGCTCTCCAAGTCCATCCATATTGCTTCAAATGGCAAAGTTTCACATTCATCTGTTGATGGACACTTAGGTTGTTTCCATGTTTTGTCAATTATAAATAATGCTGCTAATGAACATTGGAGTGCATTGAATTAGTGTTTTTGTTTTTTTCAAATATATATCCAGGAGTGGAATTGCTGGTTCATATGGTAGTTCTATTTTTAGTTTTTTATGAGAAATCTCCATACTGTTTTCCACAGTGGCTGCACCAATTTACATTCCCACCAACAGTGTATGAGGGTTCCCTTTTCTCCACAATCTCACCAACATTTGTTATTTGTGTTCTTTTTGATGGTAGCCATTCTGACAGGTGTGAGGTGATATCTCATTGTGGTTTAGATTTGCATTTCCCTGATGATTAGCATCTTTTCATGCACCCCTTGGCCATCTGTATTTCCTCTTTGGAAAAATATCTATTCAGTTCTGCCCATTTTTAAATCGGGTTGTTTGTTTTTTGATGTTTAGTTGTATGAGTTGTTTATATATGTTGGATTCCCCTAACTCTTTTTAAAGAATCAGGGCGTATATCCTTGTCTTCCAAGTTCTCTTTGCTCTGAGAGACACTTGTATCATTAGACATAGCTGATGGCTATATAATTTAATTTTGGTAAGTTGCCAATTCTCATTGTTACTTAACTATTAATGCAAGAAAATAGAACTATTGACTACACGAAAATCAATTCAAGGTTGATCTATCAGCAACTGATGTAGTATCAATGGGTTACTTCCTTCTGAAAAGGAATTACCTTTTCTTTTTTTTTTTCCTCTATACCCTGTTGCCTATATTGACTACACATACTTCCAAGCACCAACATCATCAATTTACTGCTGTATTTCACATTATGTGTGTGAGAAAAAAAAATCTTAACATAGCGGAGATTGGTTTCCTGTGCATTCAAAATGAGATCTAAATAAGCAAGACCTACAAGGGAAATGACCTTATTTATCTTGTTTATTCTTCACATTTTATCTCACTTAAGGAGGATGAAAATCAAGTTCTTTTTGCCTCCTGACATGCAGTGTGGCCTGCACAGCCTGTGACAGTTATGGATGTGGGGAGGAGGATGTGTGAGGGCTTTTGAATGTCATCAGTTCAGCCAAATACCAGGGCTTTCTGTTCAATTCAACAGAGAGTATATATGCCTAATAAAGATGCTAACAAAATGTTAAACAAATGAGCCTGCCACTGGAAGGGAGTGGGGAGGTCACTGGAATTTATGACATACCTATTATATGTTAGTTGAAAGCTCCCTACTTTTATTTGTCATTTCAGCAGACGAAATGACAATGCTATGTGGTTTATTTCCCATTTCTCATGGAAGGAAACTGAGACACAGAGGGATTAAGGATGTTGGTCCTATGTTATAAGTCATGGACAAAGCCAACCATGCCTAGATATAAAGCATGTGCTTTTTCCAATTCCTGTGTATTATTTTCTGGGTTCCCACATGTGGGGTTGTAAAGATCTAGTTCGACAGTGAAAATGGATATTGAAGCAAGGTTTAAGTACAGCTTGCCCTGTCATTTGGGTCAAGATGCATGCTTGGACTGGTATCCATTTGGACACCATGGGGGAGAAGACTTGGTATTTTGTAGGACTTGAGTTTGATACATCCTGCCCTGCTGGCTTCCCCCAGCATTTCTCTCCAGTTCAATTCCTAGGTGTGTTCTGATGCTTCTACTCTCGGCCTTCACTCATGAGCAGTGGTGTGTGTGTGTGTGTGCACACGCACTTGCTTTGGGGCAGGATGAAAATGAAAACTATTAAGATATTGAGCATTTGGCAGATTAACTAACACTTTATCCACAGGCATTAAAATTGTCATTCTCCGGCAAGAGAATAAATCCCAACCTTTATCTGAATAACCTTTTAATTTTTTCTTTGTGGAGAGATGAGTTGGAATGTTGAAGAGAAAAGCAGTGTGCGTCTTGACTTGCTTAAAAGCTTGTTTCCTGTTCCCAGCAGATTATGCTTTCTACTTTACCCTCCTGCATCCAGATCTGCCTGATCTGAAGTTTTGAAACCATATTTATATTGCTATGATCATTTTCTAGACAGCATCCCTCTGACCCAGATGCACAATGGGAGTACCTTTTGGCCTTTTGGGGATGGTAGTATGATGCCAGTGATATTTTATCCCTGGAGTTGGCTGAAAGCCTTGGATTCGTGGGGCAAAGGTAATTTTCTAATAAAATACTTGGCTTAAATATGCATGGGGCAGTTGCTGAATTTGTTGGAGATTCTACTTGCTGTCCAGAGAGGTTATATCTCCACAACAGCCATTTCCCCCCAAAGCTTGGGCTCCTGTTCACTTTAGCAACATGAGATATCTACCCAGATAAGAGATATAAAAGATATAATTTGTGCTTTCTAAGTCTATCTAAGTAACATAGTAGCGAATTCCTTTCCTTTCTCCCTTCCCTAAATATCAGTGCATAAAGAGTATTTGCTGGGAACTAGGAATTTAGAGACTAGGAAAACCCAGTGTGACCTTAGAAAATAGGCATGTAAAACACTGATTAGAACACAATAAAAATCATTACAGGTAAAGGGCATCAGAGAAAGTCTTATAAGAGATGTTATCTTTTGGCAAATCTGGAGAATGGGTATGAATTTTCCATGCTGAGAAGGCAGGAGAAAGGCACTTCAGGCAGAAGAGGGGTATGAAAGAGTTTGACTTGCTTGGCAAAGAGTAGTTGGGGTCAAGTTCGCATAAAGATGTGAAGGATAACAGCAGGAAGGGAGGTGATAAAATGTGTTGGGGCTATTGAAGGCCATAAACCATAAATGCCATGGTAAGGAGTCTGAATTTTATCCTATAGGTGATGGGAGCCATTGAAGGTTTTCAATAAGAAGAGTGCCATGGGAAGATTTGTGTTTTAGAATAGAAGCTAATGATGTGTTGAGGTAAACTTAGCTGATTGAGGATGAAGAGGGATTAGAGGGCAGGATTCCCAGTTGAGGCTATTTTACTAGTCTAGCTGAGCACCTGAATTATGTAACTGGTGATGAGAATAAAGGGGAGTAATATGTTCAGGTGACATTGTGGAGACTGAATGGTTGGGACTTAGTTACTGAACATGGGCTGGGGACGTGGGAAATGCTAGGAATGGTCCCCAGTTTCTAATTGGACAATGGAGGGGATGGTGGTGACCTTTACTAAGCAAAGAGCACAGGAAGAGGAGTGGTTTGTTGAGGGTATGAGGGAGGATAGGGCATGTTACACTGGAGGCATGGCCTTCTCTAGCACTGGTAACCTTGGATGAAGAACCAGTTTCCTCCAGGGAGATGCCAGTGGAGTTCTCCCTCCTTTCACAGTAACCTTCAAGGCTCACTAGGACTCTGCCACGTGAAGAGCTGTATCATCTTGAGTTCTCCATCCTAACAGATGCAAGCACAGCTAATCAGCAGCATCAGAGATGCATGAGCAGCAGCAAGGGGGTGTTTGCAGCTCAGGCTGAATGACCAGGGCAAGCCAGAGCTTTCTCTAATGCAGTGTCACAGTGGTATCGGCCAAACCTTACTGCTAATAAATTTCAGCTTTGTCCTCAAGTCATGATCACTCAGTATTCAAAAAAGCTACCTACAGCAGCTTCTAAGGCCAAGCCAAATGCCCAGAGCCATTATATGGACTCTCCCCTGATGACAATTTG
This sequence comes from Balaenoptera acutorostrata, assembly GCF_949987535.1. Classification (NCBI taxonomy): domain Eukaryota; kingdom Metazoa; phylum Chordata; class Mammalia; order Artiodactyla; family Balaenopteridae; genus Balaenoptera; species Balaenoptera acutorostrata. Next base: position 53,119,525 of record NC_080079.1, read on the forward strand.
CATTCCTCAGCGCCTGGCATTGCCACTGGTGATTAGAACACTGACAATGTACCGGCCAAAATGTTCTCTTGGGGAGTCACTCTGCACCTGTCTGGGTGAATAGAAGTGGTGAGCAAGGCAGACAGATCTGGTTTGGCTCGCCAAACACAGAAAAGATAGAACAGAAACTCTAAAACCTTGTTGAACCAGAACATGGCATGAAGGAGAAACACATTTTTCCTAAATACAAACTCTTGCTTTATGCAAGTCATCTCAGTGGAAAACACTCTTACTGGCCAGCTCTTCCAAGAATGCTTACAGTGCCTGGAGAAAGCAGTGTCCCAGCGTTGGTGAAATGCCCTGATGGTGTCTTCGACCATTTGTTGAGAGTCAGGGAACGTAAAGGGAAAGTGATAGAGAATAGTTTCCTGTGCCTCCCATTAGCAATCATTAAGCAAGCTTCTAGAGGGCCAACCATGGCTTGGGAGGTCCTGCTGTCTCCCAGTGACAAAGTCAGGGGAAGAAGCTGAAAGAGAGAGGCATGAATGATGGATCAGGCAAGACCAGTGGAGCCCCACCAGCTCCCCACAATCTGTGGCATCCCTCTCTTTTCTCTGCACTCATTGTCATCAATGCACAAAGAAGCTTTGTAGTTGTCCGGCCCAAGGCCAGCACGGCCCATCAGATTTTATCTGTATTCTCTGTGTAAGGAGAAAATCACAAGGCACAAAATTGAAGACAGGAGCAATTAATGTGGAACATGCACAGCTAAATAAGCTATTTAAATGTATGACTACAAATTCCCAGGTCTGCCCATTGGGATGGGGACCAGCAATAGAGCCCTCATCAAACGTTCCAGAACTGGTTGCCAGGCAGATATCTCAGTACAGATCTCCAGAGGGGCTGTCAGGAGATGCTTATGAATTATTTTTATTTTTATTTTTTTTTAATTTATTTATTTATTTTTATTTTTGGCTGTGTTGGGTCTTCGGTTCGTGCGAGGGCTTTCTCTGGTTACGGCAAGTGGGGGCCACTCTTCATCGCGGTGCGGGGACCGCTCTTCATCGCGGTGCGCGGGCCTTTCACTATCGCGGCCCCTCCCGTTGCGGGGCACAGGCTTCAGACGCGCAGGCTCAGTAGTTGTGGCTCACGGGCCCAGCTGCTCCGTGGCATGTGGGATCTTCCCAGACCAGGGCTCGAACCCGTGTCCCCTGCATTAGCAGGCAGATTCTCAACCACTGCGCCACCAGGGAAGCCCTTATGAATTATTTTTACGAAGAGTTTGTGAGGCTCAATGGTGGAGATTTTCTTGGCTGATCTGGGTGGACAGGCAGAATGCTGGATCTTAGGGTGAAGCATTCATTTCTCTTCTGTTCTCCAGATGGAGTTAAATTTGGCCAGAGAGGCATAGTACTTGGTGGACTGAATGTGAGCATCAGCTGAGCTTGGATTCTTGGCTTTTTGATTGTCTAAGGAGTCTCTGAGTGGGCCAATTTTCCTTCATCCTGAATGTCAGGGGAAGATAGAACAAAGCAGGCTCAGAAATATTCCCATTTCCTGGAGACTTTTATGGTAATTTTATAACGTTGCATGATTCAAATGTTTGTAGGGATTTTCAAACTTCGAGTAAAAGTTGGAAGAAGACTATGAAACTGGATTGGCTAGGTTAGCTGAGATGGTGATTATAACTGCTGACTTGGAAATTTTCCTAGATACATAGTGATAAAGTAAATAATTTTATCATTTTTTCCCAGGAAATTCCTTGGAGTCCATGAATTCTGCTTTTTTTTTTTTTCCAGACTAAGAAACTGTCATATTTTAAAAAGACACAATTCTTCAGGTCATTGCCTTTTAGATTATTTGAAGTCAAAGAATCTTTCTGTTTAAAAATTACTTAAAATATAGGAAATTTGATGATTCATTGTGAAGTTGACCTCTTTGCTTTCTGGCACAGTCCTGGATTCAACCGGGGAATAAGTGAACTGTTATAGGATTGCTATAAAATTGTCATTAATAAAAGAAAGGATCCTGATTTAGAAATATCTCTTCACAACCTCCATATATAAAAAAGAAATTCTTCAAAAAACTTAAAAGAAGACCCAGCTAGCTATTGCTTGTCTCTGGGAATCCTCTGTAGAAATTTTATAGAGAGGTAAAATGCATTAAAATGGGAGTCAAAAGGCTTTATCATTAACATAACAAGCTTAGGCAAACCCAACCACTTAACCTTCCTGGCTTCCATTTTCTCATCTGTGTAATGAGAAGGTTGGATGGAGTGATCTCTAAGGGCTGGCCTCTATCCACTGCCTATCCCTTTCCAACCATAATTGCTAAAGACTTACATCCTTGCTACTCAGATGCACAAGATGTGTCCTGGGACCAGCAGTATCCAGATCACTCCCAGGTGATTATGAGAAATGCAGTATATTGGCCTCTATCCTAGACCTACTGAATCAGAATCTGCACATTAATAAGACCCTGGGTGATTCATACGCACATGAACATTAGTCATACGCACATGAACATTAGAGAAGTGCTGGTCTACAACCTGCGGATTCCTTTCTTTTGTAGTCTACCATCCTTGTTCTCCACTTTTTTGACTGGGCATATCCCTTTCCTCTGTACCTTCAATTTCTTCCTCCCTCCCTCATATACATCTTAGGGTCCTGCTTCAAACAGACTGAGCTCCTGGAACAGGATACCACTGACTGGATCTTGATTGCCATTCTACTCAAGTCAGCTGTATGTAATTCATGTCTTGGGTAACTGATATTTCTTATTGTCTCCATAAAGACTTTTGCTATGGTTACAGATAATTAATTATCTGATTGGCTGTTATATACTTACTAGGATGATTAATTTGGTGCCCAGAGTAGACAAAACAGACAGGGCTTCAATCTAGATTCCACCTTACCAGTTTTACAGCTGCCAGGAAATGTTGCATGTTACAAATGCGTCTGAAAGTACACATTTACTTTCCTTCGCTGTAAACCTTCTGCGGCCCAAATACATCAGATACTTTAATAATGCACAATATCTTCATCCAGAGTTGACTAAGGAACATTTATTTGCAATGACTGAGTTGTTCCATGAGTTTAAGATTAACTACTGTGTGAATTCCAGCTCTGAGAACTGATTCCAGTGTTCCAGTTTCAAGGACAGACATTACCAGACAATTATGCTATGATTATATGGTAGTTGATTTTCAGTTTTCAAGGTTAGGATTAATAGAATAAATACAGTGCAAACACAACGTTGACATTTTTAACCTTTTATTCCTACTGAAAGAGAAAATCGTTTTTTCCCTGAACTTGCTGAGCCAGCTGTCTTTGTACAGAAAAAGGCCCCCTCCTGTTATTAGCTATTACTGGGAATGGGAGAGGTGGCTGCTGGACCGGAGCAGGCTTGGCTGCCACTGTCAGAAGTGGGACAGCTCTTAGCCTGGGGACAGTGCTCTTTGGCTTGATGAGTTAAGATTGACAGCACAAAGAATTTGTAGAGGATGGGAAAGAAGAGGAGGGGACTCAAACCCAAGTAGGGCAGGGCGCATAAGGCAACACATCTTTAGCATGAGAAACTGCTACATTCACAATTAAGATTAGGACAGTCAGAACTTCCAAGAGGTTAGTCAGAACTCTAAGATTTGTGAGCTTTCTTGCTTACCCTATATCAGGGATCGACACAGTATGCCCCATGGGCCAAATCTTGACAGCTGCCTAGTTTTAAAAATAAAGTTTTAAAACTTTGGACCACAGCAATCCCCATTCATTTATGTACTGTCTATGGCTGCTTTTATGTTACAAGGACAGAGCTGAGTAATTCCAGCAGAGACCTTATAGCCTGCAAAGCCTAAAATATTAACTATCTGGTCCTTTATAGAAAAAGTTTGCTGACTTATATCCCATTTTACTCCTGACTTTTAAATATTATGGAAGAAGGGAATGTAGATGAATTTCAGTTAGGATCATCATTTATGATGAAACTTCCTCCTGCTATAATATAAACTTTGTTCCTGAACAACAGTCAAAATAACCTGATTTTAAAAATGGGCAAATGGCTTGAACAGATGACAGGCAACTGGCCAACAGATATAGGAAGTGATGTTCAACATCATTAATTACCAGGCAATTGCATATCAAAACTGTAATGAAATATTACATCACACCTGTTAGGATTGGCTATTATCATAAAAGGAAAGATTACAAGCATTGGTGAGGGTGTGAAGAAATTGGAACCCTTGTGCACTGCTGGTGGGAATGTAAATTGGTGTAGCTACTATGGAAAACAGTATAGTGGTTCTTCAAACGATTAAAAATAGAATCAACATATGATCCAGCAATCCCATTTCTGGGTATATCCAAAATAAGTGAAGTAGGATCTCAAAGAGATCTCTGCACTCCTATGCTATTGCAGTGTTATTTACAATTGCCAAGATACGGAAACAACCCAAGTGTTCATCAATAGATGAATGGATAAAGAAAATGTGGTATATAGATACAGTAGAATATTATTCAGCCTTAAACAACAGGAAATCCTGACACTTGTGACATCATGGATGAACCTTGAGGATATTATGCTAAATGAAATAAGCTAGACAGAGAAAGACAAAGACTGCATGATTCCACTTATATGAGGTATTTATAATAGTCAAACTTATCAAAGCAGAGATCACTATAGTGGTTGCCAGGGGCTGGGATGTTGGGGAAATGGGATGTTCTTGTGCAATGGGTATTAAGTTTTAATTAAGATAGATGAATAAATTCTAGAGATTGGCTGTTACATAGTGCCTATAGTTAGCAATACAGTAGTGTGCACTTCAAAATTTTTTAAGAGAGTAGATCTTACCACAGAAAACAGGAAACAAAATGAACAGGACACAAGGGAACTTTGGGAGGTGTTGGATCTGTCTATTACCTTGATTGTGGTGATGGTATCGTGGGTATTTGCATATGTCCAAACACATCAAACTGTACACATTTAAACAGTGTAGTTTTTTTTTTTACATCCATTATACCTCAATAAAGCTCTTATAAAAAGAAAAGAGAGAAGTTAAGTAGAAACTCTGTGACAGGGACTTCCCTGGTGGTCCAGTGGTTAAGAATCTGTCTTGCAATGCAAGGGATGCCGGTTCCATTCCTGGTGCGGGAACTAAGATCCCACCTGCCGCGGGGTAACTAAGCCTCTGCACCACAACTGGAGAGCCCGAGTGTTGCAACTACAGAGCCCATGTGCTCTGCAGCCTGCGTGCAGCAACTAGAGAGAAGCTCACGCACCGCAACGAAAGACCCTGCGTGCCGCAACTAAGACCAGACGCAGCCAATAAATAAATAAATATTAAAAAAACCCCCAAAAACCTCTATGACAGATGTTTCCAGTTTTTTGGTCCAGCACATTTTGAGTTGAGCCCTGCAAGAGATTGGGCTATGTCTCCCTTCCATTCTGTCTTTACAAAGGTTTAGCTTGGGGAGAGCATGGAAGGAAATTGTTAAGAAGACATCCTGGAGGAAATCACGTATGGCAGGAATTATTTTCAATATTTCACTTTGCTGACTCCTGAGTCTCAAAGGCCTCTTACCCAGTGCCTATTCTGAGTATCAGTAGCAGATCTATTGACATTAACATGAATTGGAGGACAGCCCATAGAATACCCTTCATTATTATTGGACAGCTAGCATCCATCTTATACTTCTTTTTTAAAAAAATTTTATTGGAGTGCAGTTGACTTTCAGGTTGTGTTACTTTCAGGTGTACAGCAAAGTGAATGTTGTGTTACTTTCAGGTGTACTGCAAAGTGAATCAGTTATATATTTATATATACCCATTTGATTTCAGATTCCTTTCCCATATAGGTTATTACAGAATATTCAGTAGAGTTCCCTGTGCTATACAGCAGGTTCCTATTAGTTATCTGTTTTATATATAATAGTGTGTATATGTTAATCTGAGTCTCCTAACTTGTCACTTCCCGCCATGTTTCCCCTTTGGTAACCATAAGTCATCTTATACCTCTTTTTAGTTCTAGTGCTAATACCAGTAACTAGCATTATTGAAAACAATCTCCTAAAATGAAGAATCTTTGTAGTATATTTATTACCCTGGTCTTGTAAACCAGAAAAGGAGAATAATATATCTCCCTAAAACTCAAGGGAGAAGCCTAAGATCCACCATCAGCACCCAAAGCTGAAATTATACTTAAACTATTCCCTGATATTTGTTATGGGACATTCCCATAATTTTTAAGTACTATGTCGGTATTAAACTAGCATTGTTTTCCTCCCATAAATGGCTATGTACTTTGTGCATATTAAAATATGTCATTGCTACAGTGTGAGGCAGTTAAGGGTAGAAAACAACTTTTCAGTCATGGCCTGTGAAATTGGAGGTTCTACTGCTAAAGGTCAGTACTAATTATATTATGATAAGCATGAAGGTTCAGATTCTCTGGGTCAAAAAACAACAAAACTCTGATAAGTGTCTGGAAAAAGTTAAAGGAAGGAAATCAGCCCCAGCAAACACTTTCAAAGGAATAGTTTTAACTTCTTCCTTTCATTTCCTTTTTTCTATTAGATTTTTTCTTTGGTTAGATTTAAATTTTAATCTAGATCCATAGGTCTAGATTTTCCCACATCATAAAAAAACAGTGGCATAGAATTTGGAAGGAACAATCTTTAGAGCCATAGCAGGTTTTGACTCCTAGCTCAGTAGCTGGTACACTAGCTATATGATTTTGGACAAGTTCATTGATTTGAGTGTCTGTTTCCTCATCTGTAAAACAGGTGTAACAACAAAAACCCTATGTGTTAATGCATGTGAAATGAATGAAACAATGTTTATAACAATTCCAGGCACTATCCTGCACATTAGTAGGTTAGGAAATTAGTAATAAATTAGGTTAATATGTTAGTGAATAGCTTAATAAAAATTTAAAGCCCCGTCTCTTCTCATACTTAAAGGGCAGTATTATCCCATCTTGTTTTGAGTCAGAGTAGCAGAACTGGCTGCCATTTTCATTGGAGTGACTTATTTTTAAATCTGGATGGCTGTTTTCAAAACTAAACTACTATACTAAAAGATTCAGGATAGTGAGAAATTAAATCATGGTCTAATTGTTTTCTACCAGATCCAGTTTATGCACCTCTCCAGATCCATATGATCTAAGAGAGCTGCCTGCCTCTTAGGCCTAAGCTGCTGTCCTGGAAAACCTTGGCCAATGCTTTTAGCACCTTGTTTCCTGAGACCCCAGGTTGGCTCTGCCACTGGAGGCAGAGGCTGGGTGTTAGCATTCCTCTGTTGCCATGGCAAATCCAGTGCCAGGTCCAGGTTGACCAGATGCATGGGTGCTATTAGAGGGTGGGGTGAGAAAACCTGGAAGTGAGGAGGAGTCAACGCCCTCTGGGAGCGGCTTTAACCAATAAGAACATTCAACAGAAGATAGTAAGGAGTCCCCGGACATATCTGTCACCCTTCTCCCTGAAGGATGCTCCAAGACACAGTCTGTAGGCTTTGCAGAGAGATGACAAGCAACAGGCTGGGTTTTCTTAGTTTTTACATTTAGTGACATTTTTATAAATTTTTATTACATCGTCTCTTTTATCTTTATATAGGTATAAAATCTCATATGAAAAATAAGATTCGTGAAGATAATTTTAACTCTATTAAGAGAGGACAAAAATCATACATAATAATGAGGAAGTTTAGGGTGAGAAATGAAGTAAAGTAGAACCAGTGAGCCTACCAAAGGCAGAGCTAGGCTGGCTTCTGGGTCTTTTTAATCCAGTCTTAAAGTCTCTCCAATACAGCACACTTGTGCTCCTACCTGCATTCCGCACAGCTTGTGCACAGTAATGCAGTATCCTATAAAGCAGGGGTCAGTGGCAAACATTTTCTGCAAAGGGCCAGATGGTAAATATTTTTGGCTTTGTAGGCCATGAGGTTTCTGTTGCAACTATTCAACTTTGCCATTTCAGTAGAAAGCAGCCACAGACCACACATCAGCAAAAGGGCATAGCTGTGTTCAGGACCAAATACATGATATGAGGGGCCTTGTGCAAAATGACAATCCAAGGCTCTTTTTTCAAAAATTATCAAGAATTTCAAAACATCAGTAGCAGTGCATTAAACCAAATAGGGGACCCTTCTAAGTGTGGGGTCCTCGTGGCTGTACAGGTTACAAGCCCATGAAGCCAGACTTGGCTGTGCTCAAATAAAACTTTATTTTCTAAAACAGGTGAAGGGCTGGATTTGGCCCATGGGCCAGTTTGCTGGACTCAACTATAAAGAATCAAATAATAGCATTTATCTTTGCTTGATCAAGAGGGTCCTGATTGCTGTTGATCTGCCTACTAGGCCATCCCTCAGTTTTTCCATTTATATGCCATGGCTGAAAGTCCATATGTGGTCCTTGACCTAGAATTGCCCTGGCCCTAGAAGCTAACAAGCCAACAGCAATGGATTCTGCCCTAAGTACATACCATGCTGCTCTTTCCTGGTTACCTCTGGGAAGACAAACGAGGCCTTTTGGTTTCAGTTCTTTTTTACTCCAGGTAACTTTGTGTTGACTTTCCCTGGAAGTGTCCTTGACTTCTGAAACACCTTCAAAGACCACTTTTGAAATAAACACATAGTGATCCTTTCAGAAGCCTGTCAGCCTTTGATTAACTCTTGCCAACTTTCTAAGAGCATGTCTTGTCACTTTTCTTGAGTTTTCAGGGAGGCCTTTGTAGTGCCTGGAATATTTTTTTAAATCTGTTTTCACTTTCCCAAATCAGAACTAGGCTCCTGGCGTGTCCCCGGGCTGGATCTGCTGGTTTCCATCACATCCCTACTTTGACCTCTTGTGCTGGCCTATTGACTCAAGAGCCTCAATCTTTTAAGGGGCTGATATTTCTCCAGACAGATGTGGAATTTTTAAAACTCCATGATGACATTAGTGGGAGTGCTATGTAGAGAATGGATTTGGTCTGTATAATTGGAATGGATGCCTGGCTCTTCTTCCCATTCCTTATCTTTGGGACTTGCTTTTATATGAGGCAAGAAATAGATTCATAGAATGTGAGGACATCGAACAAAAATATGTATTTTTACAGGAAGCTCCAAAGTCCCTTACACAAAGTATGTAGCTGTAAGTAAAGAGCTCATATCAGGCCTGGGTTGGTCCAAGCCTGCCTGGGAGAAGGCCCCCCAGGCTTGTTTTCTTCCATCCTGATTCCCTTAGAAACTACAGAGTTAGAATAAATATGGAATGTTGGATCTGCCTTGTCTGCTATGTTGGAATGTGCCCAGCTGGGAAGACCTGTGAGTTGGGATGCAGGTCTCAGACCTATGTGACTAAAAAGCCTGGGGAGAAACTGAGACTGCAGCTTCTCTGCATCAAGGTGATTCACACACAGCTCAGTCCTTGTCCAGGGCAGATGTAAGATAGCTGCTGGGTCTCTTGATAAATTGAAGATGAATACCTGCTGCATCTCCTGTCCAGTGTCCTTTAATAAACCTAAGTCAAGCCTGGTATGAGTTGAAAATCTATTATGTCTCCTGGGTCTGATTGTCAATATGAACCCATAACAGCCACTGTGGTGGAGGTCTTAATTCTGCCTGTCTTTAGATCCAGCATAGGACAGTGCTTAAGAACTTGGGCTCTGGGTCTGACAACCTGGGTTCAAATCCTGACTCCGTTATTAACTTCCTCTATCCCATTAGGAAGATTATTTAACCTCTCTGTGCTCCAGTATCCTCATTTGTAAATTAGAGGTAGTAATAATACCAGTAATACCAACCTCATAGTTGTGAGGATAGAAAGGGTTAATGCTCGATGGATCATAGTGTAATGACTGTCACAGAATGGGGTAGACAGGGCTGCTCAGTGTGTATTAGTTACTACAGTTATTATTGAGAATAGTCTTTCATGTTATCAAAATTTTCATGTCAAGAATATCTTCATCATTGTCACACATAAATGGAAGTTTGGCTTGATGTTGTAATCTTCATTCATTTTTCTATTAATAGAGAAGGATCTAAACATTATATTCTATAAAATATTTTGGCATTGATGTCTGCATAATAATTTTCCCAGGGCCAAGTGAATCACTTTAATTTTCAATATTTATTCTTTCTAAATTTCTTAAACATTTTCTTCAGTTATATCTTTTGATATTGATTCTATTCCAGCTGGCCCCTATGATAACTGAATTATTCAAGAATTCAGGAATTCTTCTTAATATTTGTTATCTTTTCTTATTTCTGTTTTTTTTCTCATGATTTCTTTATTATTCTGTTTGTTTGGGTTGACATTCTGTTCCAATCTGTTTTCTGTAGCTCTAATTCTATTATTTATTCCTTCTAATTCTTATTTATTTTACCAAACAATTTTTCCATTCTTTTACCTTTATGGTTGCAATGCCCCTTTTAGTTACCTGATAACGTGTGACTCCATATGACAACATTTTTTTCTTTTTAATCTTGATTTTTTGGGGGAGGTCCATTTCAGGTGCTGGGTTTCCTTCAGCATCTTTCCTGCTGTTTTTCATCCTTGTTGTTTCTAAATACAGCTTTCTGACTGTGGTCAGTCTTTTGGTCTCTGTTTACTCGTGCTTCCTGGTGGTTATTTTGCACATTACCAGAAGAGTCATAAGGGGAATTCTCTGGTGGTCCAGTGGTTAGGACTTGGTGCTCTCACTGCTGGGACCCGGGGTTCAATCCCTGGTCGGGGAACTAAGATCCCACAAGCTGCACGGCATGGCCCCCCTCCCCAACAACAACAAAAAAGAGTGATAGGGACACTGGAGTAAGTTCCATGCTCTCTTAGTCAATGGTAGAGCAGCCTTCCCAAGTTGGATGGTGTGATTCCAACTATTTGAAATAATAAAGATATTGGAAGAAATATTATAATAAAGATACTGACAGAGTGCTTCTCCTGGATTTGGGTCTGAGAAATACACCATCTGGATGTGGTCCTTCATTTTGCTCATACTACTCAGACCTCTCCTGAGAGGGAGGTTTACTTCATCAAGCTGATCAGTGAGAGAATCCACTTCTCTCCTACCCCAGCCACTCAGGCTCTGGCAGAGGGAACCACAGATGAAACATCAGGCTGGATGACAGCATCTCATTCATGTGGGAGATTGTAACCTGCCTATCAGGTTATGGGCATGATTAATTCAAGTGACTTTACGCTTGCTTTGCTCACTGTCAAGGCAGAAATGCTGCAACACTGCTGCCTGGGTCTGACTGGGAACCCAGGGAATAGAGCCAATATTTGAGCGAACACTAGGCAAGAGCACAAAGAAATAGCTCTGAATTCCAGGGGAAATGTGCAGAGCTGTGACAAGGCACATTTGCAAGTCAATCTGTGAGTCGGGTTAGAGATGTTATTACATTTGCACCCCCTAGACACTCTGAGTATGGAGGAGGTAAATTTCTTCTGGCTACTGCTTGGTAGTGCTGGGTGTTTCTGCAGTGGACAGCTTCTTGTTCTCTGGGGCTTTTTAATTTGAGTACACACCGATCTGAGAGCAGAGAGACAGGACTCACTCGGGATTACTCACAGGGTTTAGATAGATTTCATTTGCCTGTATTTGTAGGCCCACATCATGGTGGGTTGAGGGGGAGCAGGCCAGAGTGGGCCACACTCTCTATATTTGTCTTCCTACTTTGGAGCCATGAGGGTGGTGGTCATTTTACATCTATAAGTTGCTGCAGGGAAATATGTTCATTTTAGGGGTGACTAGCCAGCTTGATGAGTAGGCTCTCCAACCCTGTCTTCGGGAGGAGTGACATCCTCATTATCTTCTGTCTTTGTGTCATTGGAAATCAGAGATCTGACATGATGGAGGGTCAGCACAACTGTGTTGTCTGGGTGCTTGTGCAGCCAATCAGGCACAGAGCTGGCCAATAAGCCAATACGAGTGAGGAGAGAAGGCAGCACATGGAGGTATATGGACAACGGCACTTTCCCCCTTTTGTCATTGTGTCCTTCAGAATCTTTATCTCCTGCCACCCCTGCCTTTATCATGCTTTTATTTCCCTCTTCTCCTTTACAGCCTCACATTTCATTTTGAGATATTGTCTTGGATTTTGGTTTCTGACAGTAATTTGTTAACTTAAAATAATTTTTTGAATCAATGGTTATTTATACTAAACTACAAGTTTTAGTGATTTCTTTGTTTTCATTTGTTTCTGCATCTCACATTTTCCTAGTTGTATTCATTTTTTTTTCTAGTGTATACTTAATTCTTTCAGAGAAGTTTCGTGAGGAGATAAACTTATGAATTCTTGTATGTTCAGATGTATCTATATTTTGCTTTCATCTTGAATATTAGTTTGGCTGGAGATAGGATTTTAGATTCAAAATAATTTTCCTCAGAATTTTGAAGATTTGCCTTTAAAAAAAATTTGGTATCCGATGTTTCCAATGAGAAGTCTAATGCCACTCTGATTTATATTCTGCTCTGGTTGACATTTTAAAAAAAATTTGTGGAAGTTCTGATGATTTTATATTTATTCTTGGTTGTTTTAAAACAACACCTTTGTGTTCTAGGTGTCTTTTCAACTTGCTTTTGAGCGCTTGGCGGCAACCTCTAGTCTGAATATAAACATTTTCAATCCTGAGAAATTTTATTTTTATTTCTTGGATTACTTCATCCCCTCCATTCTCTCTGCATTCTCTTTTTGGAACTTCTACTAGACTGACACTAGAAATTTTAGGTATATTCTCAATTGTTCAATTCTTCCAGCCCCCTTATTTACCCTTTCTTTCTAGCAATATTGCTACATGTCTAACCACTGGAAAATTTAGTGGCTTGAAATGACAACACTTTATTTTGTTTTATGATTCTGGGGTTGACTAAGCTGTGTTCCTGCTCTATGCCGTGCCATCTGGGGTCACCCAGGTGGCTGCATTCAGCTGGGAATTCAGCAGGAACACCTATGTTGTTTCCCTGAAGCTTCTCTCTCTCCATGTGGTGTCATCCTCCAGAGCCTCTCCACGTGGCCCTTTTCCCCAGTAGAGTAGCCTGGACTTCCTTACAACATGGCAGCTGGGTTTCAACAGAGAACATTCTAAGAGGAGAAGGCTCTGTTTGTATTAATCCTGATAATGTTCCACTGGGCAAAGCCAGTCACATGGCCAAGACTGAGTCAATGTGGCAAGTTACTTTACAAGGGAATAAATGCTGAGAGGTAGGGTATTTTAGACACCAACAAGTCAATCAAAGTTGGGGTGCTAATAGCTCATCTTTTGAGTACAAGATTTTCACTGTCTCTTCTAAGGTTTAATGCCTACCTGAGACACGACCCAGCTTCTTCTAGGGGCCCACACTCTCTGGCCTAGTCCGTGGGGAAAGACTCTGTCACCTACTAACTGCTCTGGTGGGAGGGTAAGGCACCTATTAGCTGCCCTGAGTTCAGCTTCCCAATTAAACTTCTCATTGTGTACTTTGTTGCTCCCTCGTTTTTCTGTTCTGTTTTGTCTGTCAGTGTCTCAGTTTTGACCCACATTGTTTTAGGTGGCAGCTTCCTTTTTCTCCTTGGCTGTATCCTTCTGAATCTTCTCCTTTCCCTTTCTCCCCCACTGGAGATGTGATGCTATCCTTTGAGAATATAAACTGGGTTTTCTGCCAGAAATAGGTTTACTTTTACCTTTTTTTAAAAACGATGTTTCACTAAGTCATTATGGTTTAAATAATCACCTTTTAATTACACTTAGCAAATACTTGTTGAATGGCTCAATTAATGTGCAGGAATTTATTGGTTGAGCTTAATGAAACCTGTTATTGCAAGCAGTAGTGTTTGAGGTACCCTGAGAGGTCACCTAGACTAATGATTCTTCAACTTGGCTTAAAATCCGTCAGTGGTTTCCCATGGCACTTTTGATAAAGTCCAGTTTTCTTAGTATTTCACAAGTGACCTTTTGTGGTCTAGGTAGTGCTTAATTCTGTAGCCCCATCTTTTGTCTTTGATCGTTTCCTCTTCTGTATTGGAACCACTTTATTTAGCTCTTCACAAGTGTCTCTCTCTCAATTCTGGGCCTCTGGAAAACCAAGGCTTTCTACCAGGAAGAGTCTTCTCTTGAGTAACTAGTCAGTGCTAACATACCCTTCAGATCTAGTTTCTCTGGAACATCAACCATGGCTTCCCCACATTGTCAAAGCTGGGTTAAAATCTCTGATGTGCTTTAAAATTCTCCCGTCTGAGAACTTAGCATTTTGCAGTGTAATTGCACATCTATTGTCTGGTCCTCTCAATTGACTGTAAATTCTAGAAGGGACCATATTGGTCATTCAGCCTGTAGCACATTTTTTAACATCCTGCCTAGTATGGTGCCTGGCACATGGTAGACACACAGGAACCATTTTCTGAGTCAGTGATTGCATTAATGTGCTTCAGGAGACTTTACAGCATTTGGAGAAAATTTTCTGTTATTAGCCTATATTTAAACATTATGAGGAATCCGTTCAACACTTTCAGATAACAAGGGTTTGAAAAGAATTTCCAATTGAAAACAGAGTTCTGCTACTAGAAGAGCTTGAAAAATCCTGCCCTGGGACAAACATTTTATTTCACAGATGCAAAATAAATTCCAGCATAGGGAGTGATGTACAGATCTCACATCTTTGTAAATGGCAGAACTGGAACTAGGTCACCATCCCAGCTCTCCCTGTGCCACAGCCTCTATGATGGGCTGCGTGGCATTGCTCTGCCATCTGACCTACTCTGACGTGCAGCTCTAAATGTTCTGCTCATAGCCCTTAAGGCGGTATCCGACTTCACCTGAGATGAAGACTGGCTCTGCAGAATATCTCTCATTAGTGCTATTTCCGAGGACAATGGGATCACCAAGCTCTAACGGGGCTTGAGCAGAAAAGGCTCAGTGATTCTATCAATATCATGCTAGTACTTTGAAGAAGGTTCAAACTCTCTCTATCAGACTTCAAAGCCCTTGCTTTGTGTGTATCAGATGTCCTATGTGTATCTTACCACAGTCAACAGAGGTAGGCAGGGTGGTTTTTGTCATCCTGATTTACAGCTAAGGAAACCAAGACTAGAGAGTGACATGAGCTTGACCCAGACGGTGAAGGCAGAGCTAGGAAAGAACAGATACTCACTGCATCCCTCTTGGGGATCACACTGCTGTTAGCTGACCAGCTTAACAAATACTTGACATTTCACTCAGCAAAAGGCAAACTACAATACAAAACAAAACAGCACAAAATAACAAGCGCTCATTTCTGGAGCAGCTTGTTAAATAGGGCTTCTTCATCTTTGACATTCGGTAGGAGCCCTATAGTGGGTGCTGTGCTGTGGTGCACCACACAGGTCCACCCTTCAGGACCAAGGCACTCAGTCTGCCAGCTGCTGGGAGGGCTAGCTCCTGTGACTCACAGAATTATCCTTCCCTGGGAATTCCCCTTGACTGAGGGAGTTGCCTTTGCCCAAGTTTATGTCCTCTCCTTGGGGGCAAGTCTACATCCAGGACTGGCTGATGCCAGGGTACAGAGACTTGACCCCCTTGCTCCAATCTGAGAAGGGGCCATCCAGCTTCAGAGCCCCCTAGGGGATCAGCTAAGGGCTGATACAACTGTATGGAAGTCCAACTTCTCCTTTTGCCCAATCCTGCCCCTTCCTTCACTTCTTTACAGGAGTCACTCTTTCCTGTGCTTCCCAATCAACCTTCCAGGTGTAAACTCCATTTCAGAGTTTATTGCTAGGGAACCGAACTACACAGGGAAGTTGATGAGCTGGGCGTAACCCACTCCTCATGAAGGAGTGAAGGGGAGTTCTTCCCCATCATTAAGTCAGAAGAGGAGGAGATTTGGAGAATCACAAAGAGAGCATGAAATGTGCTCTGGATTTTGGAGAACATGGAGACTGAGACCTAAGTCATACTTGAAAGGCTTACAGCTGGGATGCTTGCTGGGATTACCTCTGATGCTGTGCAGGGCAATAGGAGGGGTAATGAGCTGCAGATGTAGGTCCCTGGGAAATGAGACAGACCTCAGGGATCTTGAAAGGTTCTTCACCCAAGAGGCTGGCCTGGGGGGTGAAAGACCCCTTCCTGGTGAACTGCCAGATGCCAGGGACATAGGGCACCATCCTATCAGTTAGCTAGAAGAGGCAGTATTGACACCAGAAGTATGAAGGCATTGATGGTCTCTTGAAGAACCCCAAAAAGTGTCCCCACAGAGCAAAAGAGTCAGTATTTAAGTGTCTGCATGGCTAAGGACATTAAGAAACCCAGAGAGGAACAGAGACAGCACCAGGCATATGAGACACTTTGACATTCCTGCCTTCTCCCAGTGCTCTTTTCCCCTCCCCAAGGTCAGAGGAGCCAGGAGTAGCATAGTGCATGGATGAAGAATGAAAAGTCTGAGGGAATGCTTAAGAGAAATATAAAAGCAAAGCAAAAAGACTATAACTGTCCTTCCTTTCCCGTTATAGGCTTTCTCTCTGCTCCTCCTTGTGGTGATTTGGAGAGAGAAGTTTTAAATTGGATGAGAGTTCGAAGTTTTGATATTCAAATTGACAGGATATTTTTGCTCTTGAACACGAGACCACTTATTAATACTTGAGAATGACTGAGATAGCTCTGAGACCTGCTGAGATTTCATTCAGGGACAGACAAGTCTGGTTTGGCTGAGCAGGTTAAGAGGAGGGACACCTGATGAGAAGGAACACATTTACTTTCTCCTCACATCTTACTGAGTCCAGTTCATTCAATGAACCGATTATACTAAGCTTCTTTTTTTGTTAATTTCCTGCTGAGGCAGAAGGCAGTGTGTCAAGTCCTTCAATCTGGAAGATTTTCTTAGCAGAGTACTTTCCCAAGTGTGGGCCACATTCTGTCTGATGTTAATAAGTAATTCTTGGAAAGGATTCTTTGTGGCCAAGTAATTTGGGAACCACTGAGCTAAATAAAGTTCAGTGGTAATCTTTTCTGCAGGCCTTTTCAGAGCTTTTAAAACATTAATGTGCATTGTAAGTTTCTAGGATAGGCTTTCCCAACTAAAACTCATTTGATAACTAAACCATTTTTCTGATGAGTATCTCTTAAGTCTAGTGTTTCTGGAAGCACTTAGGAATAAATGAATTTTAGGAGCAAATCTCCCTATACTCATATCTCAGAGCAATGCTTTCTGGTCACGAGTGTATGGCAAGATAATATATTGAGATATTGTCTCAACTTGGGCTGCTACAACAAGAATACCATAGATTGGGTGGTTTAAAGAACAGAAATTGATTTCTCATAGATCTGGAGGCTGGGAAGTCCAAGATCAAGGCTCTGGCAGATTCAGTGTCTAGTGAGGGCTCACTTCCTAGTTTATAGATGACCTCCTTCTTTGCTGTGTCCTCACATGGTGGAGAGCAGAGTGCTGGGCTCTTCACCTCCTTATATGGGCACCAATCACATCATGGGGGCTCCACCATCATGACCTAACTCCCTCCCAAAGGCCCCATCTCCAAACACCATCACACTGTGGATCAGATTTCAACATAGGAATTTTATGTGTGTGTTGGGGGGAGCACACACATTCAGTCCATAACAGATATTAACTGAGAAGTTAAGGTTTTCACCCTAGTTTCACAGCCTAAACATGCCCTGTAGCAATTCCAGGTCCGCTCTAACTTACCTCTCTGGGTATGGGGGCTTCCTGTAGCAGGGGCCACCATATGTATTCTCACAGGAGTGCACTGTACAGCATTCACAAAGCAGTGGGGGGAAGGGCACCTATGAGAGCTGGGCAGTGGTTTCCCTGGAGGGTGTCCTCCTGTAGGGCTCCTTCTGGAAAATGAAGCAGATGTCCTGCTTGCCCTCACATCCCCACATCCATAGGAAGATTCTATTGCCCAGCATCCTGAGATCAGTCCCACTTTTAGCAGGACCCTCTCCACCAGCATTGTGCCTTTTTCTCTTCTGATCCTCTTCCTGGGATATACTTTCTAGGTCCTAGAGTATAGTCATGTTGCCCTGTAGTATAAGACTTGTGGTGAGGGGAATGGCTCAGGGCACCAACAGATCTGTTACAGGACATCGAACCTGCTGGATTCAGGCAAGGACAGAGGCAACATTCAGAGGGAAGTAGGGCATGAGAACAGCGGCACCTATCATTGAGACAAGGGGCCCCGAGGAAAATAATATCATATAATGAGGAAAATTCTTTTCAAGGTTCAACTTATTGTTTCCTCAATCCCACACATGTAACTTTTGCCCTCGTTGTAGAAATCCTATCGATTTATAATAAAGCTCTGCCCATGGAAGGGAAATGAGAGCGCAGGAGCACATGATTGAGTTATTGTGTTTGTTGTTCATATTTGGTGTAGCTTGGTTTGTGAAATTACTGTGGAAAGTACGGTCTCCTCTGCATCCTGTGGAGAACGCTTCCCAGAAATCACAGGATTTCCATCAGCACCTCCCTCATCTCTCCGCATGGTGTCTCACCTCCTCTGAGGTGTCCCTGGGTGCCTTAGAAGATAAAAGGAGAGAATGATTTAGAGGACTTAAAAAAGAAATTCCTGCAAGCATCTCAACAGAAGAACAGAGTACCTACAAAGGAAGAAACATCTGCTCCCCTCGGATTTCACTCCAACCCAGAAACATCATCTCCAAAGGTTTAAATGAAAAAGGTGATGACCCAGGAATTTTACGTTCAACTAAATTGTCATTCATGTGTGAAGCCGTAAAAAGACACTTTCAGGAATGCAATGGTTTAGAAAGTATGCCACTTTCTTATTCTTCCTGGAAACTGCTATAAGATGTATTCCAGCTGGCTAGGAGATAGATCAAATCAAGGATTCAAAAGTGGATGATAGTATACACTGCCAGGAAAATCTCCATATGTTCCCAAGAGTATAAAATAGCCCAAGTCACATTTTCTGACTGGGCTACAATAGAATTTTAAAAATCCATAATAAATGGAATAAAGAAATAACTTTCATAAATGAATCCTGGATGAAAGATGAAATAAAAATGCAATTATAGTCTACCTGGAAAATGAGGAATTTGATACAAATAAAAACATTTCATCCTTTAATCCTAATCATTTCAGTTATGAATAAGTTGTTATATGGGGTAACTATTGTTGTGCCGGGGGAAGAGTGGGATCACGACAGGAATTCTCACCTTCCCCTGAGAAGAAAATGATGGAAATAGGAGCCACCCACCCAGGAGAAGCACCTGAACTGTCCCAGAAACAGGGAAGCCTTCAGAGAGGGTGGATGAACTCATCTGATAGGACTCAGCTGAGGAAAAAGAAAAACAGTGGGGATGTCTTTCTTGAGGGTAAAGAGACAGAAAGTGGAATCAAAGGCAGTAGCAAGATAGAGCCAGAGACACACCAGCAGGCCTTCAGATTCAAGGAATCCTGACTCCACCCTCACATCCCCGTTCACAGTGAACTTGGCTGGATTGCATGTGCCCCTCCAAGAGGCTGACCGCCTGGCAGGGCAGCAGCATCGGTCCTTGGCTGCTGCCTGTGCTGCCTTCCTGGGGAGATCGTCAAAGTCTACCTGAGGCCTTGCCCTTGTGGGCCCCTTGGGAGCTCCTCAGAGACACGCCTGCATGTAAGGGCAGGAAGCCCAGGGGAGGGTCTGTGAAATGCCATCACAGGGGTCTGCAGACATCCACCAGTCCTCTCCTGGTGGGCTGCCCTCTGCCCCTTTGCCTGCTCCAGCCAGCACCTCTGCCCAAAGATCACATAGCAGGGGCCTCTCTTCCTCCATTTACCACTTTATTCCTCCCTTCACCCGTGCCCACAAGGATGCTAATCTGGCAGTGCCCACTGCAGGCAGGCCCTGCAAGAACCCGCCAGCAGTGGGGGAAGGGCACCCACTGGACCTGGGCAGTGACACTGCTTGTTTCCTTGGGAAGTTGTCCTACTGTAGGGCTCCTTCTGGAAAATGAGGCAGAGGTCCTGCTTGCTCTCACATCCCCAGACGTGGTTTGTGGGATGAAATGTGAGGCTGACTCACCAAGTGCTGAGGCTATTGATGCTCAGGATGTGGCCTTGTCCCGCAGGGGACACCTGGGGAAGGGAGCACCCCGGCGCCCTGAGACAAGGACAGGCAGGATCCTGGTTGCACTGGACGCAGCTCCCGAGCACATGTGGCCATGGCCCCAGCCCCACTCCATCCTGCTGTTACTGCAGCATCTCTGGGGACCCATCGGTGGTCCTGCTAGAACGTGGACCTTTGGGAGTGGGGCGCCCCCCCTGCCCCCGTCATGCCTGCTGCCCCTTCCTCCGCTGCAGTGCCTGGTCCACCAGCATCGCTGTGTAGCCCGTCTCTGCATTGCTCTTTTTCTTTCAGCCACACGCCCTCTCCTTGACCTTCTAAAAGTCACCAGAAGATGATTTTCCTACAACACAAATCTGACCATGTCTTCATCCTTTCAATTTTTCAGGGCCTGCCTGTTAGTCTTTTGGATAATGCCCGAAGGAGACTGCATGATTCTGTATGTCTTTCCTGGGTTTTCTCCTTTCCCTCTCAAACTCTTCTTCAGCCTCTCAGAATGACCTCGTCTTTTCTGTCTTGGGCCACTGCTCATGCTCCAGGCGCTGTCTGATCAGACAGCTCTGCTCCTCTTCATCTGGGCGAGTAGCTTCTTATACTGCGGGTCTCAGCTTAGACATTACTTGAGCAGGAGAGCCTTCCCTAGTCCTTGAGGGCTGGCTTAGGTACCGCTTCAGAGCTCTAGAGGCATGTTTTCCCTCCCCCGTCACAGCAGGGATCACGTCGAGTTGTATTTGCTTATTTTCTGGTACACTCCCAACAGACCATGTGTTCTGCCAGGGCAGGAGCTTTCTTCTGATAGTTTCTTGTTTATTTATTTGTTTGGATCCTGCTGCTGACTCATGAGCCTGGTACATAATTGGTTCAAAAAATGCTTGCAGAGGAATCACAGAGCTAATAGTGGGTTTGCTGCAACCCTACTGACTGCTGCACTTGCCACAGGAGAATGGCAGCGCTTTGGAGGTTGCGCGTCTCTTGTTGGCTCCAGAGCCCTCAAGCGGCTGGTCTCATTGAGGGTTCATGCCACCTGGGGATGCTGAGAAAGTCCAGCTTTGTCCAAGGACTGCAGAGTGCAGGGGAAAGGGAGGGGATGTGAGCGATGGCAATGTCTTCTAGGTGAGCCTCCCTTTGCAGAGTGCCTGAGTGTGGCTGCGCCCACATCCAAATGCCTTGGATGTATAATAGGCACCTACATCCAGGCCCTTCTCGTTCCTGAACTTGACAGGATCCAGAGGGGCTGAGTAGAATACTGAGTGATTTGTCTCCCTTTGTTTTTGTTTGTGTCACAACTCCAAGACGGTGGGCAGTTTGGTCTGTGCCAAGTGGTACTGAGGTGGGAGAAGTTAGTCCCTGCCACCTTTTAAATTATGCATGGTCAGCAATTACTGAAAGAAATGGAAACTGTAGCAGAAAACCTTAGGTTTGAACAAACTCCATTTCTTTCTTTCTTTCCTCCCCCAGCCCACCCCAGGACACACAGCCTGAATACATTTCTCAGTCCCCCTTGCAGTTAGGTGAGAGTTTTGGCAAGTGAAATGTGGGTGGAAGTGATGGGTGCCATTTCCAGGCCCTGCATCTAAAATACCTCCTGTGTGATACAAACTCCATACTGCTCACTCTTGCCTTCTTGGCCAGACAGATGCAGAAGATCCAGTGCAGAACTCCAAAGGCTAGAGGGCTCCAAGGCATCCAGGAGATAGAGGAGCGACTAAATGGAAGGTGCCTGGGTCCCTGAAGGACTGGGTCCCTGAAGGACTGCATGGAGCAGAGCAACTCTTGCTCATCCCTCCTCCCTTGCCAGCTCAATGTGGCTTGTGATGTGAGCAAGAAGAAAACCTTTGTTGCATTAAGCCACTGAGATTTGGGGGTTATTTGTGAAAGCACTTAACATACTCTAACTAACATAGCAACCTTCTAACCTCCCTCATCCCCAGATCATTGGTCCTGTCCCATCTCCCTGAATTTCCAATTTTACTCTAAGTACTTAGAAGACAAGGTTAAGAGCAGGCAGAGGCCCTGGTGCTGGAGAGTTGGCACAGATACTGGCAGCTGAGGGAGAAAGGGAGGCCTTGTGTGTTTACTGTCCATGTTGCTCCTCTGTCACTGCCATGTGCCAGGATGTGCAGGAAGTTCTCCCTTCAGAGTGTGGCTGTGGTTTGCATTAGCATCGCTGGTATGATACCTACTGTTTCCAGAAGGGCTGGCTGTGCAAGGATAACAAGGCTTCATGGAAACTGGGCCCTCCCGTTCCTGCAGAAGTTCTGTGTCCATGAACATCTGAGCACTGGAGACCATGAATGGGGACAGGCCCTGCCCATCCTGGGACACTGAGTTGCTGTCCAAGCCATGAAGGAAGGGAGCAGATTCCTGTTTGTTGTGGTGAAAAATTCCAGCTTCAGAGTCAGACAGATGTGGGTTTCAAGCTTTGCTCTGATATTTGAGTAACTTTGGACAATCTTAATATCTTTGAGTGTCATGTTTTTCACCTTTCTTTCTATATATTTATAGATATCAATATATACACACATATATGCATCTATCTAATCTATATTTAGATATAGATACATATAAATATATATGTACATTTATTTATCTTTCTACTTTTATCTATCGGTTGATTGATCAATAATAGATAGATTAAAAAAAAAGATTACTTTACACAGCCCTCAGTAGAGTGCCTAATACACACTATGTCCTAAATATGTTAGCTCTGTCCATGGTAGGAAATACAATAATAATGACTGCTTACTGAGTGCTGTGTTAATTCATTTGGCCCTCACAACAAACCTATGACTTAGGCTCTATTATCAGCTCCATTTTATAGATAAGGAAGCTGAGGCAGAGTTATGTACCTTCTGCAGTTCACCCAGCTATAGAGTTAGAGCTGACGCTCAAACCCACACAATCAAGAGTCCCTGCTCTTAACTACGAGGTCAAGAAGATGAGAGGGAGGATGAAGGTGACAAGGATGTTGATGTCACCATCATCTGGCTTACCTACCCTTTCTGTGGGGCCCTTTGCCCACAGGAACATTTCACTGTGGCTGAGATTCCTTTGCCCCTGGTTTCCATGGCTCCCACTTTGGGCAGCTGAAGTGTGTTTAGGTGCAAGAAAGGAGGTTTCTCTTGGCTCAGTGTCTCTGCACAGTGCCAGTCTTGCATGTCCCAGCAATGGTGCCAGGGAACTGGCTTGGGAAGAAGAATGCAGACTGGTGCTGCCCTGTGAGGGGCACTACTTCTCCTGCCCATGCCACCCACAGCTTCCATCAGGAAACCCTGAGGAAGTTCCACTCCCATGTGTCTGTTTTGGAGGTCTAGAAGCCTGCCTTCATCACCTTGCTGCTGCTATCTGTGGACGTAACTGGAGAAGCCAAGACTGTCCTTGACTTCTACCACTGACTGTGGCTCATGGCCCTCTTGTCCTGTAAGCAAAATAGATTCCTGCAGCAGTGCCAGCAACTCATCATTCTGGGCGAAGCCTTGCCAGGGCCCGTCCAGCACCTCTGATGGTGCCGCCAACTCGGGTCTCGCAGGTCCTGACCCTCAGTGAAGGCCATGTTGCATGTGGACAATGGTGTTGGACACATGATGACAAAATACAGTAGGCCTGGGTTTGTAGGACCATCCTAGGAGGCTCATGGCATCTGTTTGGGATGTGGTGGCTACTTCTGTCTCAGCATCACCCAGCTGCTGTTACGATGGTAACAGCAGCCTCCTGGGGGCTAAGCCTCACCTTCCCCTGGTGTCATGGTCATTTCAGGTGGGAAATAGCAAACACTAGGCGTATCCAGATAATCATAACCACAATTATAGACTGAAATGTGTCCCCTTAAATTCATGTATCATAAATTCACTAATCCTCCAATATGACTGTATTTGGAAATAGGTCCTTCACAGAGTGATTAAATGAGGTCATAAGGGTCAGGTTCTGATCCAATAGGATTAGTGATATTGATTTGGGACAGCCAAGGGCAAAGGTGAGAGTAGAGATGATGCCCTTGAGGGATTTCTATGAATGCCTGTTTTCCAAGGCAAATAGTGAGCAGATTCCAGTCTCTACGTCCTGGCTTTAGCCCCCTTCATTCATGTACTAGAAACTGTGTTCGGGGGCCTCACAATGGCAATGGGGAGGTCTCTGAGCCAAGGAGGATCCCATCTCGCATTGCACCACATTGCAGAAGGTGTTACAGAGGATGAGAGGGGAGTTGAGATACTTGCTCTCCCCACTGTGATATCTATGGTGTCAGAGTGAAATGGGGCCACAGGGGACCTGCAGGAGCTTCGGATTTTGGCCTCCCTGGAGAATTGCCACCAGGCCAGACTTCTTCCCACCTAGCTCCTGACTTCCTCACTCCAGGTCTGTCTCTTATTGATTGATTGATTGATTTAAAAATTTTTGGCGGCACCCCACAGCATGTGGGACCTTAGTTCCCTGACTAGGGTTGGAACCCGCGCCCACTGCATTGGAAGGCGGAGTTTTAACCGCTGGACTGCCAGGGAAGTCTCCAGGTCTTGTCTCTTCAGTGGACTGCCCTGTAGTCTTGAGCCCAGGCAAGAGCTGAGCACCACCATCTTCCTTTAATTTCTTATGTAAACCAAACACCATTGAGGGATTGAGGAGGCCTGGGTTTGAATCCCACCTCTGTAAGTAGCTGTGTGACCTTGAGCATGGCACTGAACTTCTCAGAACCTCAGTGTCTTTCTCTGTTGGGTTATTGGGTTATTGTGATGATTTCAAGAAATTGAGTTACCTAATGTGTATAAACGACCTAGTGCCTTGCCTAACACACAGATCTCTCTGGGACTACACTGGAGTTGACCTGCCACAGACAGGCCACTGCCGTAACAACCAGCCTGCCATGCTAACTGCTGAGAATGTCTCTAGTTTCCCACCAAAGAGCCTTCAGCCTGATTAGAATGTGATTATCTATATCCTGTGGATGTGACAGTGTGAGCTCCAGGGACATACCAGACTCACCTCTCTCCCTCTTCCCTGCCAGGTGCTTGATGCTTCCTGCGTGAGGAGAGTTCTGCTGTCAAACCAGGTGGCTTCCCTGCCAGTCCTGTGACTTGGAGTCAGAAACACATGGATCCTCTTTTGAATACAAGGTGAGGTGGAGTTGGAAGTTAATAGGACTGGAACCCTGTCATTCTCTTCTAAGTACTATCACTAATGCCTGGGGCTGCCTAAATATCAGGGGAGCCAGATTTCCCCCATTGTCTGAGAAGATTAGAGTGAGCCTGTCATCTACGGTGACATTCAGGGCTGGCAATTACCCAACACAATGCCCATCCATCCTCAAATTTAATACAGAAATCAGGTGTGCTGTGAAAGGGCCTGAAAAGTCTTTAATTTTCTTAGCTATCTAAGGCTCCATGCTCACTGGAGTGTCCCTGGCACAAAAGCGCCATCCACCATGTGCTTTGCTGAATACAACACTTAGCCCAGCTGTGCAATCTTCCCAGACAGCTCAACAATGGGGCTCAATCAAGGCTCAAAACTTCTCCTCCCATCCTCTCAGACCTGCTCCTGCTTCCCTCTTTCTGGGAGAAAAAATGAGTCCATTGTTGGGTGTTTCTCTGATGCTTATCGTTGGCTGATGGGATGTATCTACTGACTCTTGTGACCCTTGAGGTGGAGTTCTCTAACCTTGAAACTGAGTTTTCTTGGCAGGGGGGTCAGTAGGCTGTCACATCCTCCAGCTCTGTTTCCCCTTCTAGCAACTGAAGCGGGAAAGCTGTTCCTTTGGAAAATTTGGAAATTTCTGCCTAAACTGCCAACCTGTGAGACTTTGAGGTCCATTAAGTCTTTCTTCTAGTCTCAGAGCTGAGTAAGCTGGGGTTCAGCTCCCCAGGTATTAACTGGCAATTTGAACTTAAATGCCCCACTTAGACAAACAGCTCCACAGAGAAGGGCTTGCTTTGCAGGATTTCACAAGTAAATCCAGCAAGCACTGAGCTGCATATACTTTTGACCTTGCTCAGTGGTGTTTGGGGAATCATGGGAGGAAGTGCTTAAAAGAAAAGAGGTTTCACAAGGTATCCAGGTAGGTGATGTTTTGTCTATTGTCAAAATGGTGCACTTTTGGCAAGAGTTGTCACAACTCAGGTGGGCTTAGCTGCAAGGCGGGCTGGGCCACTGTGGAGTGAGAGAAAGCTGGTACTGGGGCTTGGAGAACTAACTGAGTTTCAGGGCAATTACCCAAAGTCAGGTTGCCAGTTGTTCCCTATGCAGACATTTAAAGGGATGGGGGGGGGGCTCTCGTCTGACTCTATGAAAGCATCCGAGTCGGGCGGTATGCCTGGTGCAATAAGATGCCGGCAGGGAGTTCAAGGGAGGCAGAGTCCAGCTCAGGCAGGTGAAAATGGTGTCAATATCTCAGCCCGGTGTTGAGGTGAAAGACATAAGGGCAGTTTTTCTGAGCTGGAGTTCAGAAAAAGATGTTAGGTGGACTGAGCCCTCAAGGTGTAGAGTAGCTCTGGGACACAGGGGTTCACCTGAAACAACACCTTCCTCCCCGTGTGATAAGCTGATGCCTTGGGTATCATGTGCCCGAGGCTTAGTGAGATTGATGCTGCAGGCTGAAGAGGGGCCAGATAGGCTGAATCTGGCAAAAGATAAAGCTGTCTCTTTTATATAGAAAGAAAAATGTAAATGGCTGGTTGGCAGTTTCGTGAAGAATAATCTCATACCGTCACGAATGAAAGTAATTATAGTATTTTATATGTGTTGCTGGCACTCAGAATTGGGTTTGTGGCATAGACTAATAGTCCTTAGACGGTAATGCTTTTTCTTACCATTGATTTTCCCTTTTACATTTCTGCTGCATTCTCTGGTCATGCTTAATTCTACTTCCTGCACCAGCTCTGTGCTAAACTTTCCTCTTTCTACCCCATTTTGCCTTTTATTTTTACCCTCTGTTCTGATTATTGCGGCATAGCAAAGAGCCTCAGAACTTAGTGACTTAAGAGACAGCCATATTAATTTGCTTTTGGATTTCATTGATCAGAATTTGCAGAGGAAGGGTTTTCTTTGCCCCATGATGTCTGGGGCCTCAGCTGGGAAGACTCAAGTGGTTAGGAGTGATTTGAATGATTAGATTTATCTGGAAACTTCTTCATTCGAGCGCTGGCTACCTGGGCTGGAATGGCAGGAAGGCTGGGCTCAGCTTACTCTCATCTAGAGAACCCACATGAGACCCATCCAGCATGGCAGCTCAGGACTTCAGGAATAAGTGTTTGAGCATGGACATTATGACCCAGCCTTGGAAGTCACACAGCATGCTTTCTGCCATACTCTGTTGGTTAAAGTAGTCACAAGCCTGCTAACTTCAAGGGAAGTGAACACAGGGAGGAGTATCCCCAAATTTGAGGCCATAATTTAAGGCTACAATGACCTCTGGACTTTGCATTTGTTCAATTGTTGCTGCTTCTAACACTTGGCCTGCTTGCTTTCTTCTCATTCTGCTCAAGTAGGCTGCCACCCTACTCAGGCAGCACTCTCTCTCTTGTCTGCTTGAGCTTATCTGTTCATTTTTTACAGTTTGTTCTTGCTGCATGGTTGCAGGGATGGGGTTATTCTTTACCCCTCAGGAAAACCTGTCATTTGGCTGAGTTTGCAGCAGTGACACCAGAAAGATCATTCACAGGGAAGTATTATTCATGGCATTTCTAAGATGCTTCTGGTTCCTTTTCTTCTCCCAGCGGTTTTATCAAAGGTCATAATTTTATAGGATATAGAGACTACAGAATAAATCATTAAGTCTTAAGTGTCTCAACTTTTCCTGGACTCCAATAGCTAGCTCTTCTCCATGGAGGTCCACACAGCTGAGATTTTTATCATACACAATAACATTTTTTTTTTTCTGATTGTTTAAAAGTGTGCTTGTCTGGTCTCCTAGACTATATTCAAAATCTGTAGGGGTGGGAGAACATGTGCTGTGGTGTGTTTATATGTGGTTGTTGAACCAACCTCAGCGCCAGAAAAGCAGTCCATCTAAAACTTAATAGGTATAATTGATTGGAAAGGTCATGCTCAAGCTTACTTGAATGTGACTCAATTTTTTGTTTTTTTATCTGTTTGATTGACCTGACAGAATAAGTATACAACCTAGGTGCAAATGAGTGACAGCCAGGGGAATGCATGAATCTCTTTTCAAAAAGGACATTCACATGTCCTTTTGTGACCTTATGATTTGTGGCATTATATTGGGACATGGTCTTCTCTGCTGTAGGGGGAAAGCAAAGCACACTGGACTTGGGGTCAGAAAGCAGGGATTGAGTCCCAACTTTGCTGCTAAGTAGTAGTGCTATGACCTTGGTAAGTCACATCCTCATTCCAAAACCTAGTCTCTTTAGCTATAAAATGGTAGTAACAGAACCTATTATTTAGAATTAGGACTAAATAATGCCAATTTTTTTATGGCAAGGATGAAATGAAAGAATTTGTGGGAGTGTTTGTAAAATGCAGTGATAAAGTCTGTGATTTTTCATTACTAATCTGAGTCAGGGCTGTTAACTCAAGGAGCGAGGCTGGTGATTTGAATGACTAAAAAAGCAGGACCTAAAAAAAAAAAAAGGGTTGGTGCTGCAAGTACCATGCCTAAATAGGGATGCGTCTACATATCTTCAGCTGATTTTTGCCCAATTCAGACCCAGGTGGTCAGATTTGATTTTCTCAGAGAATCTAGAGCTGTAGAATTTTCTGTGGACTCTTCTGATTTTTAAATGTTTGTTATTCATTAATAACTAAATATAGACATATTTAAAAAAACATAGCTTGGAATAAATTACTTCTGCAAATTGTTTTTGTCCTATACACTGCCAGTTTAAGATTTAGTTCAAATGTGATGCTCAAGGCATAAAGAGGGCATGACACCAACATATGTATATACTGAAAACTAGAAGATATTTAGGAAAGAAATTGAAGAAGACAGAAATAAATGGAAAGATATTCCATGCTCATGGATTGGAGAATTAATACTGTTAAAATGTCCATACTACCCAAAGCAATCTGTAGATTCAATGCAATCCCTATCAAAATTCCAATGGCATTTTTCACAAAAATAGAACAAATAATCTTAAAATTATATAGAACCATAAAAGATCCCAAATAGCCAAAGCAATATTGAGAAAGACGAATAAAGCTGGAGGCATCATGTTCCCTGATTTCAAACTCTATTACAAAGCTATAGTAATTAAAACAGTATGGTATTGGCATTAAAAACAGACACATAGATCAATAGAACAGATTAATTATGACAAAGGAGCCAGGAATATACAATAGGGAAAAGACGGTCTCTTCAATAAATGGTGTTGAGAAAACTGGACAGCCACATGCAAAAGAATGAAACTGTGGACCACTGTCTTACACCATACACAAAGTTAATTCAAAACAGATTAAAGACTTGAATATAAGACTTGAAACCATAAAACTCCTAGAAGAAAACATAGGCAGTAAGCTCCTTGACATAGGCCTTGGTGATGACTTTTTGAATTTGACACCCAAAGTAAAAGCAACAAAAGGAAAAATAAAGTGGGACTACATCAAACTAAAAAGCTTCTGTGTAGTAGAGGAAAAATTACCAAAATAAAAAGGCAACTAAAATATATAAAGAACTCATACAACTCAATAGCAAAAAAAAAAAAAAAAAAAAATACAATTTAAAAATGGGCAGAAGATCTGAATAGACATTTTTCCAAAAAAGATAAACAGATGGCTAACAGGTACACAAAAAGATGCTCAACATCACTATTCATCAGGGAACTACAAATCAAAACCACAATAAGATATTGTCTCACAGCTGTTAGAATGGCTATTGTTTTAAAAATGAAGAAATTACAAGTGTTGGTGAGGATGGAGGATGTAGAGAAAAGGGACCCCATGAGCACTATTGGTGGGAATATAAATTGGTTCAGTCTCTATGGAAAATGGTATGGAGGTTTCTCAAAAAACTAAAAATAGAGCTACCATGTGATCCAGTAATTCCACTTCTGGGAATATATCTGAAGGAAACAAAAATGCTATCTCAAAAAGATATATGCACCTCAGTGTTCATTGCAGTGTTATTTACAATAGCCAAAATTATGGAAACAATCTAAGTGTTCATAAGTTGATGAATGGATAAAGATGTGGTGTATATATATAATGGAATATTACTCAGCCATAAAAAGGAATGAAATCTTGCCACTTGTGACAACATGGATGGACATCGAGGGCATTTATGCCAAGTGGAATAAGTCAGAGAAAGACAAATACTATATCATCTCTCTTACATGTGGAATATTAAAAAAAAAATTAGGCTCATAGAAACAGAGAACGGGTTGGTGGTTGCCAGGCATGGGATGGGGGTGGGGTGGGAGGAATGGGTGAAGGGGATCAAAAGGTTAAAAAAATTCTTTAAAGCAACTGGAGAAAAATGATCTATAGGAGAACATTAATTTGAATGACATTGCATTTTTCATTTGAAACTATGGAGGCCACAAAGAAATGTCATAATATTGTTAAAGTGGTGAAAATAAAAGAGCTGTTAACCAGGAATTCTATATTCAGTGAAACTATTCTTCAGAAACGAAGGGGAAATAGAGACATTCTAATATGGAAGAACACTAATAAAAATGCCACTAGCAAAATTATCCTTAAGGAATGGCTAAAAGTTTCTTCAAACAGAAAGGAAATTATGGAAGAAGGTATCTTGGAGAATTAGGATGGAAGAAAGAAGAGTGGAACAAACAGATAAGTGGGTAAGTAAAATAGACTAACCTTCTTGTGAGTTTTATAAATCATATGTAATGATTGAAACACAAATTATAACACTGTACTCAAGACATGATATTTAAAAGTGGGCTAGGTAAAGTAACTTAAATAAAAGTAAGGTTTTCACACTTCAGTTTAAGTGGCATAACATTGATACCAGTAGACTAAGATATCTATATACCTGTATCTATATCTGCATCTATACCTATACTATGAACACGTAGAGCAACCACAACAAACTATACACAGAAATATATGTAAAAACACAATAATGAGTCAAGATGGAATCCTAAAAAAATTCTCAAGCAACCCACAGGAAGGTAAGAAAAGAGAAGCAGGAATGAAAAAAAGACATGGAGCAAATAAGCACATGTGAAAAACATTCAGTATTATTAGCCACTTAGGAAATGCAAATGGAAACTGCAATGTGATATCACTACATATCTAGAAGAATGCTTAAAATAAAAAATAGTGACAACACCAAATGATGTAGAGAAACTGGATCATTCATACATTGTTGGTGTATGAACTCTGAAAACAGTTCTGCAGCTTTTAAAAATAAAACTCAACATGTAATTAGGATACGGTCCAACAATTGCACCCTTGGATATTTATCCCAGGGAAATGAAAATTTATGTTCACACAAAAGTCTGTACTGAATGTTCATAGCAATTTTATTTTTAATAGCCTGAAGTGGGAGACAACCATGGTGTTTTTTAATGGCTGAATGGTTAAGCAAACCATGACACATACCCATCATAGAATAGGATACTGCTTACCAATAAAAAGAAATGAACTCTTGACACATGAAACAACTTGGAAAAATCTAAAGGGAATTTTGCTGAGTGAGGAAAAAACAGTCCCAAAAGGTTACAGGGAGACAGGGAATGATGTGGGAGGGGTTATAAATGGCCAACATAAGGGGTGCTTGTGGTGATAGAACTATTTGGCATATTGACTGACAGTGCTGGTAGATACATGAACCTACACATGTGAATAAAATTTCATAGAAATAAACACACACACACATGCACATACACACACACACACACAACTGGGGAAATCTAAGATCAGTAATTGTATCAATGTGAATATCCTGGTTGTGATAACTGTACCATAGTTTTGATGTTACCACTGGGGGAAGCTGAGTAAAGAGGGGGTATATCTGTATTATTTTTTCAAGTCCATATGAATCTACAATTATCTCAAAATAAAAATGTTTACAACAAAAAAGAACTGATGCTGTGTTGCAAGATGCAGAGCTGATCTCATTCATTTTCCAACATTTCTGTGAGCACACTCAGACCTGGAGTCAAAATCTGTATCTAAAAACTTAATCAAATTAGAATAATTTATGAATTGCCTTTGAAATGAGCCTCAACTATGACCTGTGATAGGACTCAACTATTTAACTTTGCAATAAGTTAAATAGTTTTTCCTGTGCTGTTGGGAGATTGGAAAGCTTTTTCTCTTTTGACTTCTCGCAAGTCAGTTCAGTTGTTCCTCCTTCAGAACTCCTGAGATAGGACTCTATTTCTGAAAAGCAAATTGTGCATTATCTGTCATCTCAAGATATCTTGGTTTGGACAAATTACAGGAGGAGTCCCCTTTCCTTTTGAATGCTGGAAGCCACTCGAGGGAGAGCAGGAGGCATAAAGAAACGATTTCCTACCAAATTCTTATTAAAGAAATGGCTTTTCCATCCTCTGTGCCTATTGAAGGCAGTAGCAGTATTTCAGTTTGGACACCGCTGTAGCTCAGTGGAGCCAAGAATTGAAAGCAGTTCATGGATTCATCTAAGGGAATGGATTGAGGCAGACCCAATCATTTGTGGCACATTGATGTTTTATTTCACCTACACTTTACAGCAAATGCTACTCGATTATCTCACATACTTAAAAAAAATTGTACACATTTTGCTCCATCTCTTCTCTTGTCATATGACTTCTCTCATAAAATAAACCTTTCTGAGGGTGTGAGCTGGTGATGGGAGGGAGGTGAGCGAGTGGACAGTAAGAGAAAAATCAAGAACTGGATGTTACATGATTTTATTTGTTCGACTTCGGCTTTATTTAGATCCGCCAGAAGCTAGAAGGAAGCAATTTTAGTATTTATTGAGTACCTACTATGTGTTAAGTGTTGTGCTATTTGTTAAGAGGACTAGAAGCCAAATCACAAATCTTTAGGTGAGGTGATTTACAGATTACAAAGTGTTTTCAGCTGCATCATCTCACCTGGTTCTCAAAAAATCCCTGTCAGGTAGGAATTATTACTTGTTATCATTTTATGAGAGAGACAACAGAATCTCGCACAGGTTAAGAGAATGCCCCATATTAAGGCTGTCATCAAGAACGGAGCTTGATCTGTATTTAACTTGCAATCTGATTTCAACCCCTACCATCTTTCTCCCTTAGTACATGACAGGATCCTAGCTTCCAAGGACATGTCAAACACATATTAATATGTGCAAGCTTTCTCTCTCTTACACCTCCCCACCCCACCCCACCCCACCTCTCTCTCTCTCTCTTTCACTCTCTCTCTCTCTCACTCACACACACACTCACACACACACACACACACACACACACACACACACACACACACACACCACATAGATCTAGATAACAGGGAAGTCTTTACCTCAGAATGGTCGTGCATTCTATGTGGTCACTTTAGGACCCCAAAACATGTTTGTTTCTGTGTAAGTTGTCACATTGCTTACACATGTGATTACCAAGGCATGCATAGGTGGTTGAGTAGACTTAGCCAATGTATTCCAAGCAGCAGAAGAGATTTTTAAAACTCTTTTACAATTTGAGATTTTGTCAATCCTTACATTCACATAATTGTATTTTACAGAATAAATTCACCTTTACCCAGGAAACATTAAATCATACAAATCAGCAAAAGAGATAGCAAAACACCTCATCATACACGAAACAAAACTAAAACAACCAAGTAAATCTACTTCATAGTTAAAAAGAGCTTAATCTTGGTGAAGAGATTTCCAGACTTTATTCTCCTTCCTTCTTTCCTTCCTCCCTCTCTCTCTCCTTCTTCCCTCCCTTCCTTCCCATCTGCAAAAAGTGACATCATATAAACAACTACATAATTTCATAATCCCTATTATTTAATAATATATTTTGGACACCTTATAGGTGTACAATAGTTAGTTGAATAAATCTATTATTGGACATTTTGATTGTTCTGAATTTTTCCCATTAATAATGGTGTGGGTTAAAAAAGAGTAATTTTTTCATGGTTAATATCAAAAGTATTCTGGGGAAGGAAAGTACCTTTGCTTGGGATAATATTTTGTCAAGTCATCCAGGTTGGAAAATGAAATCCTACCCTCTATAAGCAGGAAGTGGTCTGAGAAAACTGTTCAGGTCTCAAGGAGGATGTATTCTCCAATTCCCACTTCAGATTTGGCCAAGAAGAACACGTGGAGGGCAGAGCCAGGAGCCCCAGAATGATGCAGAAAGGAGTTACTCCCAGAGGGCAGAATCAGGGTGTAATCAAGAACTCCTCACTTCACCCCATCCATCCCCAGACATCACAATGTCTACCCAGTTGGAATTCAGAATTGCCATGAACTAGTGATTCTTTGTTTCCCATTCTTCAACATTCTGAATGGGAGTATTTATTGAATCTGCCCCTGTCCCACTGCTGTATGATGGATGCAAGTGGGTAGCAAATAATTCGTCATTGCTGCTCTGGATCAAGAGGAGATAGGACTGAAGGAAAGACTATTGCCACTACCTGGGATTTGATTTGGCTTCAGCGACTGGATATTACTTTATGTTTTCTCTCTTGGGGAGGAAGTTGTTCTGTTATTTTTTGTTTGTTTTC
Source organism: Balaenoptera acutorostrata (assembly GCF_949987535.1). Lineage (NCBI taxonomy): Eukaryota > Metazoa > Chordata > Mammalia > Artiodactyla > Balaenopteridae > Balaenoptera > Balaenoptera acutorostrata. The sequence continues at coordinate 53,154,109 of NC_080079.1, forward strand.
TGGGTTTTTTGTTTGTTGGTTGGTTTTTGTGGAAGAGGAATTAGTTGAATACTTGATGAACAGAAAAACAGATTGTGGTAGACTCCAGTGCTCACTCACACTTGGTTCTCTTTTCTTCCTGAACACTTAGGAGGACCTGCTTTTTCAACCTCCTTGCAGTTAGGTAGGGTTATTCATTTAGCTCTAGCCAGTGGGTTCTGGGTAGAAGTGAAGTGTTTCACTTATGGTCAAGGAATTTTAGAGCAAGTATCAATTTTCCATGCTTTACTGTCTCCTGCTGTAGTGATTCAGGAAGACATGCAATGATTTTTTTTTATTTTTAGACATGCAATGATTTTTTTTTGATGCAGTATTAAAAGATCATAGAGCCTCTGTTAATCTGGGCTAATTACTAAATTAAACTGTTAATTTTTGGGGGGTGTCTGTAAGTGCAGTTGATTTATTTTGGAAAAGCCATCCCCCATATTACAGCTTTTAAGGGTACCTGAAAGCTCACAGTTTTGTACATTTGCTGCATGATGGATACTGTCCCCTTGGCACCTGAGATCCTGGGCTCACAGTGAAGAGGCAGTGGGAGGGGCCAGGCCCCCAAGCACTGGGTGATGGCTCGGCCAGGTGTGGCCACCGGCCAGCCTGTCACCCTGAGTGACTCTGTGGAGCCAAACCCCTCACCAGTGCATGTTGTATATGTGTAATTAATGAGGAGCCTCCCCTCCTTTTATTATATTAAGTCATTGAGATTTGTTTCTGTAGCATACTTTGATCTATCCTGATTAAAACATATAAAGCATTATTGAACTTTTATAAAGCAATTATTTCTTTCAAGTTTTCGATTTATATTTTAATTTTGTTTACGATGAAGTCACTAGAATTGCAAAGATTTTATAACTGTTAGCCTAAAATCTCCTACCCCTCAACATATCACCACAGAAGATGGAACAGATTAAGAGTCTGAGATCTGGAGTTTGACTTTTGTCTCTTTTGTTTATTATATGTGTAAATTTTGCAAGGCGCTAAGGCACAAAGTTATTCATTGCAGCAGTGCTTATAATACTGAAAATTTAACCAGCATAAGTGACTATCAATAACAAATTGGGTTAAATGCATTAGAGTGTAGTTATATGGTAGAATAATATTCAGGCATTAAAACTATGTGGTAGAGCTATGTTTACTTGCATGGAAAGATGTTCTAGGCATACTGCTGAGTTAGAAATTAACACATTTCTAAATAATGCAGGAGTCAAGAAGAAATTTCAAGGGAAATTGTAAAATATTTCTAGCTGAATGATAATGGAAATGCAGCATATTAAAACTTGTCAGGTGAAGCTAAGCTGTGCTTAGCAATTTACAGTTTTATTTATTTAATCAATTTTATTTTATTATTTATTTATTTATTTATTATAACATTTTTATTGGAGTTTAAGTGCTTTACAATAGTGTGTTAGTTTCTGCTTTATAACAAAATGAATCAGCTATACATATACATATATCATCATGTCTCCTGCCTCTTGGGTCTCCCTGCAATCTTCCCTTTCCCACCCCTCTAGGTTGTCACAAAGCACAGAGCTGATCTCCCTGTGCTATGCAGCTGCTTCCCACTAGCTATCTATTTTACATTTGGTAGTGTATCTATGTCCATGCCATTCTCTCACTTCGTCCAAGCTTACCCTTCCCCCTCCCCGTGTCCTCAAGTCCATTCTCTATGTCTGTGTCTTTATTCCTGTCCTGTCCCTAGGTTCATCAGAACCATTTTTTTTTCTTTTCTTTTTTTAGATTCCATATATATGTGTTAGCATACGGTATTTGTTTTTCTCTTTCTGACTTACTTCACTCTGTATGACAGACTCTAGGTCCATCCACCTCACTACAAATAACTCAGTTTCGTTTCCTTTTATGGCTGAGTACTATTCCATTGTATATATGTGCCAAATCATTTTTTTTTAATAAACATCTTTATTGAAGTATAATTGCTTTACAATGGTGTGTTAGTTTCTGCTTTATAACAAAGTGAATCAGTTATACATATACATATGTTCCCATATCTCTTCCCTCTTGCATCTCACTCCCTCCCACCCTCCCCATTCCACCCCTCTAGGTGGTCACAAAACACCGAGCTGATCTCCCTGTGCTATGCGGCTGCTTCCCACTAGCTATCTATTTTACATTTGGTAGTGTATATATGTCCATGACACTCTCTCACCCTGTCACATCTCACCACTCCCCCTCTCCATATCCTCAAGTCCATTCTCTAGTAGGTCTGTGTCTTTATTCCCATCTTGCCACTAGGTTCTTCATGGCCTTTTTTTTTCCCCTTAGATTCCATATATATGTGTTAGCATACTGTATTTGTTTTTCTCTTTCTGACTTACTTCACTCTGTATGACAGACTCTAACTCCATCCGCCTCATTACAAATACCTCCATTTCATTTCTTTTTATGGCTGAGTAATATTCCATTGTATATATGTGCCACATCTTCTTTCTCCATTCATCTGTCGATGGACATTTAGGTTGCTTCCATGTCCTGGCTATTGTAAATAGAGCTGCAGTGAACATTTTGGTACATGACTCCTTTTGAACTATGGTTTTCTCAGGGTATATGCCCCGTAGTGGGATTGCTGGGTCGTATGGTAGTTCTATTTGTAGTTTTTTAAGTGAACCTCCATACTGTTCTCCATAGTGGCTGTATCAATTTACATTCCCACCAACAGTGCAAGAGTGTTCCCTTTTCTCCACACCCTCTCCAGCATTTATTGTTTCTAGATTTTTTGATGATGGCCATTCTGACCAGTGTGAGATGATATCTCATTGTAGTTTTGATTTGCATTTCTCTAATGATTAATGATGTTGAGCATTCTTTCATGTGTCTGTTGGCAATCCATACATCTTCTTTGGAGAAATGTCTATTTAGGTCTTCTGCCCATTTTTGGATTGGGTTGTTCGTTTTTTTGTTATTGAGCTGCATGAGCTGCTTGTAAATCTTGGAGATTAATCCTTTGTCAGTTGTTTCATTTGCAAATATTTTCTCCCATTCTGAGGGTTGTCTTTTGGTCTTGTTTATGGTTTCCTTTGCTGTGCAAAAGCTTTTAAGTTTCATTAGGTCCCATTTGTTTATTTGTGCTTTTATTTCCATTTCTCTAGGAGCTGGGTCAAAAAGAATCTTGCTGTGATGTATGTCATAGAGTGTTCTGCCTATGTTTTCCTCTAAGAGTTTGACAGTGTCTGGCCTTACACTTAGGTCTTTAATCCATTTTGAGTTTATGTTTGTGTATGGTGTCAGGGAGTGTTCTAATTTCATACTTTACATGTATCTGTCCAATTTTCCCAGCAACACTTATTGAAGAGGCTGTCTTTTCTCCACTGTATATTCTTGCCTCCTTTATCAAAGATAAGGTGACCATATGTGCGTGGGTTTATCTCTGGGCTTTCTATCCTGTTCCATTGATCTATATGTCTGTTTTTGTGCCAGTACCAAACTGTCTTGATTACTGTAGCTTTGTAATATAGTCTGAAGTTAGGGAGCCTGATTCCTCCCGCTCCATTTTTCTTTCCCAAGATTTCTTTGACTATTCGGGATCTTTTGTGTTTCCATACAAATTGTGAAATTTTTTGTTCTAGTTCTGTGAAAAATGCCATTGGTAGTTTGATAGGGATTGCATTGAATCTGTAGATTGCTTTGGGTAGTAGAGGCATTTTCACAATGTTGATTCTTCCAATCCAAGAACGTGGTATATCTCTCCATCTATTTGTATCATCTTTAATTTTTTCATCAGTGTCTTATAATTTTCTGCATACATGTCTTTTGTCTCCTTAGGTAGGTTTATTCCTAGATATTTTATTCTTTTTGTTGCATTGGTAAACGGGAGTGTTTTCTTAATTTCACTTTCAGATTTTTCGTCATTAGTGTAGAGAAATGCAAGAGATTTCTGTGCATTAATTTTGTATCCTGCTACTTTACCAAATTCATTGATTAGCTCTAGGAGTTTTCTGGTAGCATCTTTAGGATTCTCTATGTATAGTATCATGTCATCTGCAAACAGTGACAGCTTTACTTCTTCTTTTCTGATTTGGATTCCTTTTATTTCTTTTTCTTCTCTGATTGCTGTGGCTAACACTTCCAAAACTATGTTGAATAATAGTGGTGAGAGTGGGCAACCTTGTCTTGTTGCTGATCGTAGTGGAAATGGTTTCAATTTTTGACCATTGAGGACAATGTTGGCTGTGGGTTTGTCATATATGGCCTTTATTATGTTGAGGGAAGTTCCCTCTATGCCTACTTTCTGCAGGGCTTTTATCATAAATGGGTGTTGAATTTTGTCGAAAGCTTTCTCTGCATCTATTGAGATGATCATATGGTTTTTCTCCTTCAATTTGTTAATATGGTGTATCACGTTGATTGATTTACGTATATTGAAGAATCCTTGCATTCCTGGGATAAACCCCACTTGATCATGGTGTATGATCCTTTTAATGTGCTGTTGGATTCTGTTTGCTAGTATTTTGTTGAGGATTTTTGCATCTATGTTCATCAGTGATATTGGCCTGTAGTTTTCTTTCTTTGTGACATCTTTGTCTGGTTTTGGTATCAGGGTGATGGTGGCCTCGTAGAATGCGTTTGGGAGTGTTCCTCCCTCTGCAATATTTTGGAAGAGTTTGAGAAGGATAGGTGTTAGCTCTTCTCTAAATGTTTGATAGAATTCGCCTGTGAAGCCATCTGGTCCTGGGCTTTTGTTTGTTGGAAGATTTTTAATCACAGTTTCAATTTCAGTGCTTGTGATTGGTCTGTTCATATTTTCTATTTCTTCCTGGTTCAGTCTCGGCAGGTTGTGCATTTCTAAGAATCTGTCCATTTCTTCCAGGTTGTCCATTTTATTGGCATAGAGTTGCTTGTAGTAATCTCTCATGATCTTTTGTATTTCTACAGTGTCAGTGGTTACTTCTCCTTTTTCATTTCTAATTCTGTTGATTTGAGTCTTCTCCCTTTTTCTCTTGATGAGTCTGGCTAATGTTTTATCAATTTTGTTTATCTTCTCAAAGAACCAGCTTTTAGTTTCATTGATTTTTGCTCTTGTTTCCTTAATTTGTTTTTCATTTATTTCTGATCTGATCTTTATAATTTCTTTCCTTCTGCTAGCTTTGGGTTTTTTTTGTTCTTCTTTCTCTAATTGCTTCAGGTGCAAAGTTAGGTTGTTTATTCGAGATGTTTCCTGTTTCTTGAGGTAGGCTTGTATTACTATAAAATTTCCTCTTAGCACTGCTTTTTCTGCGTCTCATAGGTTTTGGGTCGTCGTGTCTCCATTGTCATTTGTTTCTAGGTATTTTTTGATTTCCCCTTTGATTTCATCAGTGATCACTTCGTTATTAAGTAGTGTATTGTGTAGCCTCCATGTGTTTGTATTTTTTACAGATCTTTTCCTGTAATTGATATCTAGTCTCATAGCGTTGTGGTCAGAAAAGATACTTGATACGATTTCAATTTTCTTAAATTTACCAAGGCTTGATTTGTGACCCAAGATATGATCTATCCTGGAGAATGTTCCATGAGCACTTGAGAAAAATGTGTATTCTGTTGTTTTTGGGTAGAATGTCCTATAAATATCAAGCAAGTCCATCTTGTTTAATGTATCATTTAAAGCTTGTGTCTCCTTATTTATTTTCATTTTGGATGATCTGTCCACTGGTGAAAGTGGGGTGTTAACGTCCCCTACTATGATTGTGTTACTGTCGATTTCCCCTTTTATGGCTGTTAGTATTTGCCTTATGTATTGAGGTGCTCCTATGTTGGGTGCATAAATATTTACAATTGTTATACCTTCCTCTTGGATTGATCCCTTGATCATTGTATAGTGTCCTTCTTTATCTCTTGTAATAGTCTTTATTTTAAAGTCTATTTTGTCTGATATGAGAATTGCTACTCCAGCTTTCTTTTGATTTCCATTTGCATGGAATATCTTTTTCCATCCCCTCACTTTCAGACTGTATGTGTCTCTAGGTCTGAAGTGGGTCTCTTGTAGACAGCATATATATAGGTCTTGTTTTTGTATCCATTCAGCCAGTCTGTGTCTTTTGGTGGGAGCATTTAATCCATTTACATTCAAGGTAATTATCGATATGTATGTTCCTATTCCCATTTTCTTAAATGTTTTGGGTTTGTTATTGTAGGTGTTTTCCTTCTCTTTTGTTTCTTGCCTAGAGAAGTTCCTTTAGCATTTGTTGTAAGGTTGGTTTGGTGGTGTTGAACTCTCTCAGCTTTTGCTTGTCTGTAAGGGTTTTAATTTCTCCATGAAATCTGAATGAGATCCTTGCTGGGTAGAGTAACCTTGGTTGTAGGTTTTTCTCCTTCATGACTTTAAGTATATCCTGCCACTCCCTTCTGGCTTGCAGAATTTCTGCTGAAAGATCAGCTGTTAACCTTATGGGGATTCCCTTGTGTGTTATTTGTTGTTTTTCCCTTGCTGCTTTTAATATGTTTTCTTTATATTTAATTTTTGATAGTTTGATTAATATGTGTCTTGGCATGTTTCTCCTTGGGTTTATCCTGTATGGGACTCTGTGCTTCCAGGACTTGATTAACTATTTCTTTTCCCATATTAGGGAAGTTTTCAACTATAATCTCTTCAAATATTTTCGAAGTCCCTTTCTTTTTCTCTTCTTCTTCTTCTGGGATCCCTATAATTCGAATGTTGGTGCGTTTAATGTTGTCCCAGAGGTCTCTGAGACTGTCCTCAGTTCTTTTCATTCTTTTTTCTTTATCCTGCTCTGCAGTAGTTATTTCCACCATTTTATCTTCCAGGTCACTTATCCGTTCTTCTGCCTCAGTTATTATGCTATTGATCCCATCTAGAGTATTTTTAATTTCATTTTTAATTTCATTTATTGTGTTTTTCATCGTTGCTTGGTTCCTCTTTAGTTCTTCTATGTCCTTGTTAAATGTTTCTTGCATTTTGTCTATTCTATTTCCAAGATTTTGGATCATCCTTAGTATCATTATTCTGAATTGTTTTTCAGGTAAACTACCTATTTCCTCTTCATTTGTTAGGTCTGGTGTGTTTTGCCCCTGCTCCTTCATCTGCTGTGTGTGTTTCTGTCGTCTCATTTTGCTTATCTTACTGTGCTTGGGGTCTCCTTTTCACAGGCTGCAGGTTCGTAGTTCCCGTTGTTTTTGGTATCTGTCCCCAGTGGCTAAGGTTGGTTCAGTGGGTTGTGTAGGCTTCCTGGTGGAGGGAACTAGTGCCTGTGTTCTGGTGGATGAGGCTGGATCTTGTCTTTCTGGTGGGCACGTCTACGTCTGGTGGTGTATTTTGGGGTGTCTGTGGCCTTATTATGATTTTAGGCAGCCTCTCTGCTAATGGATGGGGCTGTGTTCCTGTCTTGCTAGTTGTTTGGCATAGGGTGTCCAGCACTGTAGCTTGCTTGTCGTTGAGTGAAGCTGGGTCTTGATGTTGAGATGGAGCTCTCTGAGAGATTTTTGCCATTTGGTATTATGTGGAGCTGGGAGGTCTCTTGTGGACCAGTGTCCTGAAGTTGGCTCTCCCACCTCAGAGGCACAGCCCTGATGCCTGGCTGGAGCACCAAGAGCCTTTCATCCACACGGCTTTTCCATGGAGCAGAGGGGCCATTGCCCAGAGGTTCGCTGCCGTGCCAAGCCGTGGAGGGCTGCTGTCGGGATGGAGCATGCTGAGGATTATGCGTCCCTGTCTCTGCGACCAGACCTTTTGGTGGCTCAGACCAACTGTGCTAGCGAGGCACTTAGCATTTATCTGCTGGCACTGACGCTCCGCCCTCTGCTCCTGCGATTGGCTCCTGGGTCCCAGGTAGGACTGCACTGGTTTCAGACGACCTCACTCATTGCCTTGGCTCCTACTATTACCTGAGCCATCAAAGGAAATAATTCCAGGTTTCATTCACAACCTGTAAGGCTCTCCTCTGGCCCAGTGTGGGAGCAGCCCTGGGAGTCCCCACATCTTCTTTATCCATTCATCTGTCAATGGACACTTAGGTTGCTTCCATGTCCTGGCTATTGTAATAGAGCTGCAGTGAACATTGTGGTACATGACTCTTTTCGAATTCAGATTTTCTCAGGGCATATGCCCAGTAGTGGAATTTCTGGGTTGTATGGAAGTTCTATTTTTAGTTTTTGAGGACCCTCCATACTGTTCTCCATAGTGGCTGTATCAATTTACACTCCCACCAACAGTGCAAGAGGGTTCCCTTTTCTCCCCAGCCTCTCCAGCATTTATTGTTTGTAGATTTTTTGATGATGGCCATTCTGACTAGGGTGAGGTGATACTTCATTGTAGTTTTGACTTGCATTTCTCTAATGATTAGTGATGTTGAGCATCCTTTCATGTGTATGATGGCAATCTGTATATCGTCTTTGGAGAAATGTCTGTTTTGGTCTTCTGCCCATTTTTGGATTGGGATTTTTTATTTTTGGATATTGAGCTGCATGAGCTGCTTGTAAATTTTGGAGATTAATCCTTTGTCAGTTGCTTCACTTGCAATTATTTTCTCCCATTCTGAGGGTTGTCTTTCCGTCTTGTTTATGTTTTCCTTTGTTGTGCAAAAGCTCTGAAGTTTCATTACATCCCATTTGTTTGTTTTTTTTTTTTTTTTTTGTAATCTGAAATCTTAAAATTAATTTTTTGTTGCAAAAACAATAATGTAAACACAATCATTTCATTTAAAAAAAATCCATACAAAGCTAAAACCCCCCTTTAGTCATTGTTCTCCGTCCCCATTTCCTCTCCTTCTGCCTGTCCTGCGCACCTTCCCAGAGGTGCTAACATGTTGGCATGTGATCTTCAAGATCACACAGACACAACACACACACACACACATCCCATAAGAAAAATAGAGAATTGTTCTGTGCTGTTTTGATAGGTAGGATTATATTGTGTGTGTGTGTGTGTGTGTAACATCCTTATTTTTACTCACTAACAGGCCTTAGATATCTTTCCATGTTTACTACATACAGATCTACTACATTTTATATTCTATTCTCCAGTGTTTCTGTAGATAGAGTTAATTTATCCTATTGTAATCTCCTTAGGAAACCCTTCAACTAGTATTCTTTTTTTTTTTTTTTTCCACACACACACACTGTATTTTATTTTTACAAGAGATAGATAGACTGACACCAAGCATTGTACATGGATGACCACAACAAAAGCAACAATGATTGCAATTACCAAACATGAAACACACTTATACTATGTCATAACATTGACATTCAGTCCAGTAATCCTCCACTGTAACAGCTCCTTTACTTTGCAGTGAAAATTGATTTGTATATTCTTTTCCTCTGAGTCCTTGTGGGATTTTTTTTTTTTTTAATTCAGACAGAAAGTCACAAAAATTATACTCATCCTCATCAGTTCACTCAGTCCCATGTAATTAATTTCTTTTTTTTCATCTTGATCTTTTGTTAGCACTTTTATGAGTTCATCAGTTTTTCATTAGAGTTCTGAAAATGCTTATTCATTCAGTTCAGCAGTACAGTCAGTTACCAGAAACCTGTACTTGTCAGAGTCTTTTCCATGAATTTCTTGAAGATGAAACTCTTTTATAGGAACATATTTGCAAAATCATCAGAGTACACCCAGAACTGTCTGTAAATGACAAAAGACTTAAAAATGACCATGGTTAAAGATTTGATGAAAGTTCATAATAATGCAGTTGACAAGAAAATTAGTTATTTCTGAGATATACATTTTAAAGTAATAACTAGGATTATTACTTATAACATTATACCAGAACATATAAGATTTTTAGATGTTTCCTGTAATGTCTGAAACATTTATATTAACATATTTCCATACATATTTCCATACAAATACAAATATAAGATTTTTAGAAATTTCATGTAATGTCTGAAACATTTATATTAACATATTTCCATACATATTTCCATACAAATACAAATATAAGATTTTTAGAAATTTCATGTACTGTCTGAAACATTTATATTAACATATTTCCATACATATTTCCATACAAATACAAATATAAGATTTTTAGAAATTTCATGTAATGTCTGAAACATTTATATTAACATATTTCCATACAAATAACCCAATGAAAGTTTAGTATTAGTTGTTTTGTTTGTTTTTTTATACTGCAGGTTCTTATTAGGCATCAGTTTTATACACATCAGTGTATACATGTCAATCCCAATCGCCCAATTCAGCACATCACCATCCCCACCTCATCGCAGTTTTCCCCCCTTGGTGTCCATATGTCCATTCTCTACATCTGTGTCTCAACTTCTGCCCTGCAAACTGGCTCATCTGTACCATTTTTCTACGTTCCACATACATGCATTAACATACGATATTTGTTTTTCTCTTTCTGACTTACTTCACTCTGTATGACAGTCTCTAGATCCATCCACTTCTCAACAAATGACTCAATTTCGTTCCTTTTTATGGCTGAATAATATTCCATCATATATATGTACCACAACTTCTTTATCCATTCGTCTGTTGATGGGCATTTAGGTTGCTTCCATGACCTGGCTATTGTAAATAGTGCTGCAATGAACATTCGGGTGCACGTGTCTTTTTGAATTACGGTTTTCTCTGGGTATATGCCCAGTAGTGGGATTGCTGGGTCATATGGTAATTCTATTTTTAGTTTTTTAAGGAACCTCCATATTGTTCTCCATAGTGGCTGTATCAATTTACATTCCCACCAACAGTGCAAGAGGGTTCCCTTTTCTCCACACCCTCTCCAGCATTTGTTGTTTGTAGATTTTCTGATGATGCCCATTCTAACAGGAGTGAGGTGATACCTCATTGTAGTTTTGATTTGCATTTCTCTAATAATTAGTGATGTTGAGCATCTTTTCATGTGCTTCGTGGCCGTCTGTATGTCTTCTTTGGAGAAATGTCTATTTAGGTCTTCTGCCCATTTTTGGATTGGGGTGTTTGTTTCTTTGATATTGAGCTGAATGAGCTGTTTATATATTTTGGAGATTAATCCTTTGTCCGTTGATTCATTTGCAAATATTTTCTCCCATTCTGAGGGTTGTCTTTTCGTCTTGTTTATGGTTTCCTTTGCTGTGCAAAAGCTTTGAAGTTTCATTAGGTCCCACTTGTTTATTTTTGTTTTTATTTCCATTACTGTAGGAGGTGGATCGAAAAAGATCTTGCTGTGATTTATGTCAAAGAGTGTTCTTCCTATGTTTTCCTCTAAGAGTTTTATAGTGTCCAGTCTTATATTTAGGTCTCTAATCCATTTTGAGTTTATTTTTGTGTATGGTGTTAGGGAGTATTCTAATTTCATTCTTTTACATGTGGCTGTCCAGTTTTCCCAGCACCACTTATTGAAGAGACTGTCTTTTCTCCATTGTATATCTTTGCCTCCTTTGTCATAGATTAGTTGACCATAGGTGCGTGGGTTAATCTCTGGGCTTTCTATCTTGTTCCATTGATCTATGTTTCTGTTTTTGTGCCAGTACCATATTGTCTTGATTACTGTAGCTTTGTAGTATAGTCTGAAGTCAGGGAGTCTGATTCCTCCAGCTCCATTTTTTTGCCTCAAGACTGCTTTGGCTATTCGGGGTCTTTTGTGTCTCCATACAAATTTTAAGATGATTTGTTCTAGCTCCGTAAAAAATGCCATTGGTAATTTGATAGGGATTGCATTGAATCTGTAGATTGCTTTGGGTAGTATACTCATTTTCAAAATGTTGATTCTTCCAATCCAAGAACATGGTATATCTCTCCATCTGTTGGTATCATCTTTAATTTCTTTCATCAGTGTCTTATAGTTTTCTGCATACAGGTCTTTTGTCTCCCTAGGTAGGTTTATTCCTAGGTATTTTATTCTTTTTGTTGCAATGGTAAATGGGAGTGTTTCCATAATTTCTCTTTCAGATTTTTCATCATTAGTGTATAGGAATGCAAGAGATTTCTGTGCATTAATTTTGTAACCTGCAACTTTACCATATTCATTAATTAGCTCTAGCAGTTTTCTGGTGGCAGTTTTAGGATTCTCTATGTATAGTATCATGTCATCCGCAAACAGTGACAGTTTTACTTCTTCTTTTCCAATTTGTATTCCTTTTATTTCTTTTTCTTCTCTGATTGCCGTGGCTAGGACTTCCAGAACTATGTTGAATAATAGTGGTGAGAGTGGACATCCTTGTCTCGTTCCTGATCTTAGAGGAAATGCTTTCAGTTTTTCACCATTGAGAATGATGTTTGCTGTGGGTTTGTCATATATGGCCTTTATTATGTTGAGGTAGGTTCCCTCTATGCCCACTTTCTGGAGAGTTTTTATCAGAAATGGGTGTTGAATTTTGTCAAAAGCTTTTTCTGCATCTATTGAGATGATCATATGGTTTTTATTCTTCAATTTGTTAATATGGTGTATCACATTGATTGATTTGCGTATATTGAAGAATCCTTGCATCCCTGGGATAAATCCCACTTGATCGTGGTGTATGATCCTTTTAATGTGTTGTTGGATTCTGTTTGCTAGTATTTTGTTGAGGATTTTTGCATCTATATTCATCAGTGATATTGGTCTGTAATTTTCTTTTTTTGTAGTGTCTTTGTCTGGTTTTGGTATCAGGGTGATGGTGGCCTCATAGAATGAGTTTGGGAGAGTTCCTTCCTCTGCAATTTTTTGGAAGAGTTTGAGAAGGATGGGTGTTAGCTCTTCTCTAAATGTTTGATAGAATTCACCTGTGAAGCCATCTGGTCCTGGACTTTTGTTTGTTGGAAGATTTTTAATCACAGTTTCAATTTCATTACTTGTGATTGGTCTGTTGATATTTTCTGTTTCTTCCTGGTTCAGTCTTGGAAGGTTATACCTTTCTAAGAATTTGTCCATTTCTTCCAGGTTGTCCATTTTATTGGCATAAAGTTGCTTGTAGTAGTCTCTTAGGATGTTTTGTATTTCTGCGGTGTCTGTTGTAACTTCTCCTTTTTCATTTCTGATTTTATTGATTTGAGTCCTCTCCCTCTTTTTCTTGATGAGTCTGGCTAATGGCTTATCAATTTTGTTTATCTTCTCAAAGAACCAACTTTTAGTTTTATTGATTTTTGCTATTGTTTTCTTTGTTTCTATTTCATTTATTTCTGCTCTGATCTTTATGATTTCTTTCCTTCTGCTAACTTTGGGTTTTGTTTGTTCTTCTTTCTCTAGTTTCTTTAGGTGTAAAGTTAGATTGTTTACTTGAGATTTTTCTTGTTTCTTTAGGTAGGCTTGTATAGCTATAAACTTCCCTCTTAGAACCGCTTTTGCTGCATCCCATAGGTTTTGGGTCGTCGTGTTTTCATTGTCATTTGTCTCTAGGTATTTTTTTATTTCCTGTTTGATTTCTTCAGTGATCTCTTGGTTATTTAGTAACGTATTGTTTAGCCTCCATGTGTTTGTCTTTTTTACGTTTTTTTCCCTGTAATTCATTTCTAATCTCATAGCGTTGTGGTCAGAAAAGATGCTTGATATGATTTCAATTTTCTTAAATTTACTGAGGCTTGATTTGTGACCCAAGATGTGATCTATCCTGGAGAATGTTCCGTGTGCACTTGAGAAGAACGTGTAATCTGCCGTTTTTGGATGGAATGTCCTATATATATCAATTAAATCTATCTGGTCTATTGTGTCATTTAAAGCTTCTGTTTCCTTATTTATTTTCATTTTGGATGATCTGTCCATTGGTGTAAGTGAGGTGTTAAAGTCCCCCACTATTATTGTGTTACTGTCGATTTCCTCTTTTATAGCTGTTAGCAGTTGCCTTATGTATTGAGGTGCTCCTATGTTGGGTGCATATATATTTATAATTGTTATATCTTCTTCTTGGATTGATCCCTGGATCATTATGTAGTGTCCTTCCTTGTCTCTTGTAACATTCTTTATTTTAAAGTCTATTTTATCTGATATGAGTATAGCTACTCCAGCTTTCTTTTGATTTCCATTTGCATGGAATATCTTTTTCCATCCCCTCACTTTCAGTCTGTATGTGTCCCTAGGTCTGAAGTGGGTCTCTTGTAGACAGCATATATATGGGTCTTGTTTTTCTATCCATTCAGCCAGTCTATGTCTTTTGGTTGGGGCATTTAATCCATTCACGTTTAAGGTAATTATCGATATGTATGTTCCTATGACCATTTTCTTAATTGTTTTGGGTTTGTTTTTGTAGGTCCTTTTCTTCTCTTGTGTTTCCCACTTAGAGAAGTTCCTTTAGCATTTGTTGTAGAGCTGGTTTGGTGGTGCTGAATTCTCTTAGCTTTTGCTTGTCTGTAAAGCTTTTGATTTCTCCATCAAATCTAAATGAGATCCTTGCTGGGTAGAGTAATCTTGGTTGTAGGTTCTTCCCTTTCATCACTTTAAGTATTTCATGCCACTCCCTTCTGGCTTGCAGAGTTTCTGCTGAGAAATCAGCTGTTAACCTTATGGGGGTTCCCTTGTATGTTATTTGTCGTTTTTCCCTTGCTGCTTTCAATAATTTTTCTTTGTCTTTAATTTTTGCCACTTTGATTACTATGTGTCTCGGTGTGTTTCTCCTTGGGTTTATTCTGTATGGGACTCTCTGCGCTTCCTGGACTTGGGTGGCTATTTCCTTTCCCATGTTAGGGAAGTTTTCGATTATAATCTCTTCAAATATTTTCTCTGGTCCTTTCTCTCTCTCTTCTCCTTCTGGGACCCCTATAATGCGAATGTTGTTGCGTTTAATGTTGTCCCAGAGGTCTCTTAGGCTGTCTTCATTTCTTTTTATTCTTTTTTCTTTAGTCTGTTCCGCAGCAGTGAATTCCACCAGTCTGTCTTCCAGGTCACTTATCCGTTCTTCTGCCTCAGTTATTCTGCTATTGATTCCTTCTAGTGTAGTTTTCATTTCAGTTATTGTATTGGTCATCTCTGTTTGTTTGTTCTTTAATTCTTCTAGGTCTTTGTTAATCATTTCTTGCATCTTCTCAATCTTTGCCTCCATTCTTATTCCGAGGTCCTGGATCATCTTCACTATCATTATTCTGAATTCTTTTTCTGGAAGGTTGCCTATCTCCACTTCATTTAGTTGTTTTTCTGGGGTTTTTTCTTGTTCCTTCATCTGGTACATAGCCCTCTGCCTTTTCATCTTCTCTGTCTTTCTGTAACTGTGGTTTTTGGTCCACAGGCTGCAGGATTGTAGTTTTTCTTGCTTCTGTTGTCTGCCCTCTGGTGGTTGAGGCTATCTAAGAGGCTTGATGGGAGGCTCTGGTGGTGGGTAGAGCTGACTGTTGCTGTGGCGGTCAGAGCTCAGTAAAACCTTAATCCACTTGACTGTTGATGGGTGGGGCTGGATTCCCTCCCTGTTGCTGTGGCGATCAGAGCCCAGTAAAACCTTAATCCACTTGACTGTTGATGGGTGGGGCTGGGTTCCCTCCCTGTTGGTTGTTTTGCCTGAGGCAACCCAACACTGGAGCCTACCCGTGCTCTTTGGTGGGGTTAATGGCAGACTCTGGGAGGGCTCACGCCAAGGAGAACTTCCCAGGACCTCTGCTGCCAGTGTCCTTATCCCCACGGTGAAACAGAGCCACCACTCGCCTCTGCAGGAGACCCCCCAACACCAGCAGGTACGTCTGGTTCAGTCTCCCCCAGGGTCACTGCTCCTTCCCCTGGGTCCCGATGCACACATTACTTTGTGTGTGCCCTCCAAGAGTGGGGTCTCTGTTTCCCCCAGTCCTGTCACAGTCCTGCAATCAATTCCCACTAGACTTCAAAGTCTGATTCTCTAGGAATTCCTCCTCCCGTTGCCGGACCCCCAGGTTGGGAAGTCTGACGTGGGGCTCAGAACCTTCACTCCAGTGGGTGGACTTCTGTGGTATAAGTGTTCGCCAGTCTGTGAGTCACCCACCCAGCAGTTATGGGATTTGATTTTACTCTGATTGCGCCCCTCCTACCGTCTCACTGTGGCTTCTCCTCTGTCCTTGGACGTGGGGTGTCCTCCTTGGTGAAGTCCAGGGTCTTCCTGTCATTGATTGTCCAGCAGCCAGTTGTGATTCTGGTGCTCTCGCAAGAGGGAGTGAGAGCACGTCCTTCTACTCCGCCATCTTGGTTAATCTCCCCATTTGTTTGTTTTTATTTCCATTTCTCTAGGAGGTGGGTCAAAAAGGATCTTGCTGTGATTTATATCATAGAGTGTTCTGCCTATGTTTTCCTCTAAGAGTTCTATAGTGTCTGGCATTACATTTAGGTCTTTAATCCATTTTGAGTTTCTTTTTGTGTATGGTGTTAGGGAGTGTTCTAATTTCATTTTTTTACATGTAGCTGTCCAGTTTTCCCAGCACCATTTATTGAACAGGCTGTCTTTTTTTCCATTTTATATTTTTGCCTCCTTTATCAAAGATAAGGTTACCATATGTGCATGGGTTTATCCCTGGGCTTTCTATCCTGGTCCAGTGATCTATATTTCTGTTTTGTGCCAGTACCATACTGTCTTGATTACTGTAGCTTTGTATTATAGTCTGAAGTCAGGGAGCCTGATTCCTCCAGCTCCGTTTTTCTTTCTCAAGATTGCTTTGGCTATTTGGGGTCTTTTGTGTTTCCATACAAATTGTGAAACTTTTTGTTCTAGTTCTGTGAAAAATGCCACTGGTACTTTGATAGGGATTGCATTGAATCTGTAGATTGCTTTGGGTAGTAGAGTCATATTCACAGTGTTGATTTTTCCAGTCCAAGAACATGGTATATCTGTCCATCTTTTTGTATTATCTTTAATTTCTTTCATCAGTATCTTATAATTTTCTGCATACAGGTCTTTTGTCTCCTTAGGTAGTTTTATTCCTAGGTATTTTATTCTTTTTGTTGCAATGGTAAATGGGAGGGTTTCCTTAATTTCTCTTTCAGATTTTTTATCATTAGTGTATAGGAATGCAAGTGATTTCTGTGCATTAATTTTGTATCCTGCTACTTTACCAAGTTCATTGATTATCTCTAGTAGTTTTCTGGTAGCATCTTTAGGATTCTCTATGTATAGTATCATGTCATCTGCAAACAGTGACAGCTTTACTTCTTCTTTTCTGATTTGGATTCCTTTTATTTCTTTTTCTTCTCTGATTGCTGTGGCTAAAACTTCCAAAACTATGTTGAATAATAATGGTGAGAGTGGACAACCTTGTCTTTTTTCTGATCTTAGTGGAAATGGTTTCAGTTTTTCACCATTGAGAATGATGTTGGCTCTGGGTTTGTCATATATGGCCTTTATTATGTTGAGGTAAGTTCCCTCTCTGCCTACTTTCTGGAGGGTTTTATCATAAATGGGTGTTGAGTTTTGTCAAAATTCTGCATCTATTGAGATGATCATATGGTTTTCCTCCTTCAGTTTGTTAATATGTTTTATCAGATTGATTGATTTGCATATACTGAAGAATCCTTGCATTCCTGGGATAAACCCCACTTGATCATGGTGTATGATCCTTTTAATGTGCTGTTGGATTCTGTTTGCTAGTATTTTGTTGAGAATTTTTGCGTCTATGTTCATTAGTTATATTGGCCTGTAGTTTTCTTTTTTTGTTACATCTTTGTCTGGTTTTGGTATCAGGGTGATGGTGGCCTTGTAGAATGAGTTTGGGAGTGTTCCTCCCTCTGCTATATTTTGGAAGAGTTTGAGAAGGATAGGTGTTAGTGCTTCTCTAAATGTTTGATAGAATTCACCTGTGAAGCCATCTGGTCCTGAGCTTTTGTTTGTTGGAAGATGCTTAATCACATTTTCAATTTCAGTGCTTGTGATTGGTCTGTTTATATTTTCTATTTCTTCCTGGTTCAGTCTTGGTAGGTTGTGCTTTTCTAAGAATTTTGTCCATTTCTTCAGGTTGTCCATTTTTTGGGCATATAGTTGTTTGTGGTAACCTTTCATGATCCTTTGTATTTCTGCAGTGTCAGTTTTTATTCCTCCTTTTTTATTTCTAACTCTATTGATTTGAGTCTTCTTCCTTTTTTCCTTGATGAGTCTGGCTAATGGTTTATCAATTTTGTTTATCTTCTCAAAGAACCAGCTTTTAGTTTTATTGATCTTTGCTATCATTTCCTTCATTTGTTTTTCACTTATTTCTGATCTGATCTTAACGATTTCTTTCCTTCTGCTAACTTTCGGTTTTTTTGTACTTCTTTCTCTAATTGCTTCAGGTGTAAGGTTAGGTTGTTTATTTGAGATGTTTCTTGTTTCCTGAACTAGGATTGTATTGCTATAAACTTCCCTCTTAGAACTGCTTTTGCTGCATCCCATAGGTTTTGGGTCGTCGTGTTTTCATTGTCATTCGTTTCTAGGTATTTTTTGATTTCCTCTTTGTTTTCTTCAGTGATCTCTTGGTTATTAAGTAGTTATCATTTAACCTCCATGTTTTTGTATGTTTTACAGATTTTTTCCTGTAATTGATACCTAGTCTCATAGCATTGTGGTAGGAAAAGATACTTGATATGATTTCAATTTTCTTGAATTTACCAAGGCTTGATTTGTGACCTGATATATGATCTATCCTGGTGAATGTTCCATGAGCACTTGAGAAGCAAGTGTATTCTGTTGTTTTGGGGTGGAATGTCCTGTAAATGTCAGTTAAGTCCATCTTGTTTAATATATCCTTTAAAGCTTGTTTTTCCTTAATTATTTATATTTTGGATGATCTGTCCATTGGTGAAAGTGGGGTGTTAAAGTCCCGTACTATGATTGTGTTACCGTCGATTTCCCCTTTTATGGCTGTTAGCATTTGCCTTATATATTGAGGTGCTCCTATGTTGGGACATAAATATTTACAGTTTTTATATCTTCTTCTTGGATTAATTCCTTGATCATTAGGTAGTGTCCTTCTTTGTCTCTTGTAATAGTCTTTATTTTAAAGTCTATTTTGTCTGATATGAGAATTGCTACTCCAGCTTTCTTTTGATTTCCATTTGCATGGAATATCTTTTTCCATCCCCTCACTTTCAGTCTGTATGTGTCCCTAGGTCTGAAGTGTGTCTCTTGTAGACAGCCTACATATGGGTCTTGTTATTGTATCCGTTCAGCCAGTCTATGTCTTTTGGTTGAAACATTTAATCCATTTACATTTAAGGTAGTTATTGATATGTATGTTCCTATTACCATTTTCTTAATTGTTTTGGGTTTGTTGTTGTAGGTCTTATCCTTCTCTTGTGTTTCCTGCCTAGAGAAGTTTCTTTAGCATTTGTTGTAAAGCTGGTTTGGTGGAACTGAATTCTCTTAGCTTTTGCTTGTCTGTAAAGGTGTTACTATCTCTGTTGAATCTGAATGAGATCCATGCTGGGTAGAGTAATCTTGGTTGTAGGTTTTTCCCTTTCATTACTTTAAATATGTCCTGCCACTCCCTTCTGGCTTGCAGAGTTTCTGTGGAAAGTTCAGCTGTTAACTTTATGGGGATTCCCTTGTATGTTATTTGTTGTTTTTCCCTTGCTGCTTTTAATATTTTTTCTTTGTATTTAATTTTTGATAGTTTGATTAATATGTGTCTTGGCGTGTTTCTCCTTGGATTTATACTGTATGGACTCTCTGTGTTTCCTGGACTTGACTGACTATTTCCTTTCCCATATTAGGGAAGTTTTCAACTCTAATCTCTTCAAATATTTTTGAAGTCCCTTTCTTTTTCTCTTCTTCTTCTGGGACCCCTATACTTCATATGTTGGTGTGTTTAATGTTGTCCCAGAGGTCTCTGAGCCTGTCCTCTATTCTTTTCACTGTTTTTTCTTTATTCTGCTCTGTGGTAGTTATTTCCACTATTTTATCTTCCAGGCCACTTATCCGTTCTTCTGCCTCAGTTATTCTGCTCTTGATTCCTTCTAGAGAATTTTTAATTTCTTTTATTGTGTTGTTCATCATTGTTTGCTTGCTCTTTAGTTCTTCTAGGTCCTTATGAAACATTTCTTGTATTTTCTCCATTCTATTTCCAAGATTTTGGATCATCTTTACTATCATTATTCTGAATTCTTTTTCAGGTAGACTGCCTATTTCCTCTTCATTTGTTGGTCTGGTGGATTTTTACCTTGCTCCTTCATCTGCTGTGTGTTTCTCTGTCTTCTCATTTTGCTTAGCTTACTGTGTTTGGGGTCACCTTTTCGCAGGCTACAGGTTCGTAGTTCCCGTTGTTTTTGGTATCTGTCCCTGGTGGCTAAGGTTGGTTCAGTGGGTTGTGTAGGCTTCCTGCTTGAGGGGACTAGTGCCTGTGTTCAGGTGGATGAGCCTGGATCTTGTCTTTCTGGGTGGCAGGAGCGCATCTAGTGGTGTATTTTGGGGTGTCTGTGACCTTATTATGATTTTAGTCAGCCTCTCTGTTAATGGGTGCTGTTATGTTCCTGTCTTGCTAGTTGTTTGGCATAGGGTGTCCAGCACTGTAACTTGCTGGTCATTGAGTGGAGCTGGGTCTTAGCTTTGAGATGGAGATCTCTGGGAGAGCTTTCACTGTTTGATATTATGTGGAGCCAGGAGGTCTCTGGTGGACCAACGTCCTGAACTTGGCTCTTACACCTCAGAGGCACAGGCCTGACACTTGGCTGGAGCATGAAGACCTTGTCAGTCACACAGCTCAGAAGAAAAGGGAGAAAAATAAATAAATAAATAAAATAAAGTTATTAAAATAAGAAATAAAATTATTAAAAATTAAAAAGTAATAAAAATTTAAAAAGTGAAAAAGAAAGAAAGAAAGAAGAGAGCAACCAAACCAAAAAACAAATTCACCAATGATAACAAGCACTAAAAACTATACTAAAAAAACAAAAAACAAAAAAACGGGCATACAGAACCCTAGGACAAATCGTAAAAGCAAAGCTATACAGACAAAATTACACAAAGAATCATACACATACACACTCACAAAAAATGAAAAAGGAAAAAAATATATATAAAAAGGAAGAGAGCAACCAAATCAATAAATCTACTAATGATAATAAACTAAATACTAAACTAGGTTAAATATAAGACCAGAAACAAATTAGATACAGAATGCAAACCCCAAGTCTGCAGTTGCTCCCACAGTCCACTGCCTGGATTTTGGGATGATTTGTTGTCTATTCAGGTATTCCAGAGATGCTGGGTATGTCAAGTTGATTGTGAAGATTTAATTTGCTGTTCCTGAGGCTGCTGGGAGAGATTTCCCTTTCTCTTCTTTGTTTGCACAGCTCCTGAGGTTCAGTTTTAGATTTGGCCCTGCCTCTATGAGTAGGTTGCCTGAGGGCGTCTGTTCCCTGCTCAGAAAGGACGGGGTTAAAGGAGGGGCTGATTATTTGGCTCTGGCTCACTCAGGCCAGAGGGAAGGGAGGGGTATGGAATGCGGGGCAAGCCTGCAGCGGCAGAGGCTGGTGTGGCCTTGCAACAGCTTGAGGTGTGCCTGTGTTCTCCCGGGGAAGTTGTCCCTGGATCACGGGGACCCTGGCAGTGGCGGGCTGCACAGACTCCCAGTAGGGGAGGTGTGGATAGTGACTTGTGCTTGCACACAGGCTTCTTGGTGGCGGCAGCAGCCTTAGCATTTCACGTCTGTCTCTGGTGTCTGCGCTGATGGCTGAGGCTCAGGCCAACTCTGGAGCTCGTTTAGGCGGTGCTCTGAATGCCCTCTCCTTGCGCACCCCAAAACAATGGTCCCTTGCCTCTTAGGCAGTTCCAAACTTTTTCCCAGACTCCCTCCTGGCTAGCCGTGGTGCACTAGCCCCCTTCTGGATGTGTTCACGCCACCAACCCCAGTCCTCTCCCTGCAATCCGACCAAAGCCCGAGCCTCAGCTCCCAGCCCCTGCCCACCCCGGCGGGTGAGCAGACAGACCTCTCGGGCTCCTGAGTGCAGGTTGGCACCGATCCTCTGTGTGGGAATCTCTCTGCTTTGCCCTCTGCACCCCTGTTGCTGCGCTCTCCTCCATGACTCTGAAGCTTCCCCCCACAGCCCACCCACCGTCTCCACCAGTTTACAGTTCTAAACCCTTAGAAAAAAGAAAAGTTTAGAATTAATTACCCAATATTCTGCTTTAAGATGCTAGAAAAATATGAACAAATTAAATGCACAATAAGTTGAATGCAGAAAAGTATGATAAGAGCAAGAATTAATGAACGGAAAATAGACAACTGGGGAAATAATAGACTAAGGTTCGTAAATTTGAAAAAAAAAACAAGATTGATAAATCTTTACCAAAACTGATCAAAAAAATTAATGAAATAACAAATTACCAGTATCAGAAATGGAAAAAGGAATATCAATATAGTTTCTAAAGTCATCAAAGAGATATTACATACAACATTGTGACAGTAAATTTTACAGTTTAGACAATAGTGACAAATTCTTTGAAAAATACAACTTATACAAGATGAAATATAAAATCTCAAGAACTTTATGTGTGAAAATTAATATGTAACTAAAATCTCAACTAGGAAATTATAGGCTCATAATTTTACTGGTGAATTCTATCAAACATTAAAAAAATTCTTATATATGTATTTTTCTTTTTGGTCCTCAAACATGTTTTTAATAGCTGCTTTAAAGGTTTTGCAGTTATTTCTGACATCTGGGTCTGTTTCTATTGGCTGATTTTTTTCTATGAGCTATATGGGTCATATTATTTTACTTCTTTGCAAATCTAACAGTTTTTTTGGATTGTATGGTGGGCATTGAGGAAAATACATTGTAGAAAGGCTAGATTAAATTGTCTTCCTTGAAAAAGTGTTGAATTTTGATCTGACTGCCAGTTATATTACTGGTGAACTTTCTTGACCCCATCGTCCTTGATCTTATGCTTTATTATATTTGATCTACTTTGGTTTTTCTGTAGATCTAACCATCTTTAGGTCTCAGGGTGTAGAAAGATGTGTGTGTGTGTGTGTGTGTGTGTGTGTGTGTGTGTGTGTGTGCCTGCAATTTTAGATGTGGTGGTGAAGGAAGACTTCTCCAATACAGTGATATTTCAGAGCACCCAAAGTAAAGAAGGGAGAGAGACAAGTGGCCCTCTGGGAGAAGGAGTATTCCAGGCAGAGGAAATAGCAAGTGCTAAGGCCCAAAATAAGAGCAATCCTGTGTGGCTGGCAAGGAATGAGGAGACAATGATGGCTGGAGTAGAGTGAGCAAGAGGAAGTGTGGTAGAAGGTGAATTCAGAGAGGAAGTAGAGGTGTTTTTGAAGCATAGTAAAGATGTTAGATTTTACTCTCAGTAAAAGTAAAATCTTATATATGGAAAGTCCTTGGACAGCTTTGAACAAAAGGGTGATAAGATCTGATTTTTAAGAGTCCCTCTGGCTATTTTGGGCACAATAGATTATGAATGGGGCAAAGGTGAGAAAAAAAGAGACCGATTGCAACAGGTGGCTATTGCAGTAAACCAGGGGGAGAGATGATGGAGGCTTAGAATAGGGAGGACTCGGTTAGAAGAGAAGGTGAGAAGTGTAGTCAGGTTATTGATATTTTGGGATGATAAATCCGAAAAGATTTTCCCCAAAGGATTTGCTGAAGATACAATACAATGTTTGAGAGGAATGATTAATTAAAGGGTTTTGGCTTGAGCCACCATTTTCTAAGACAGTAGGGAAAGAATAAGTTTGGTGTAGGGGGAAGATCAGTATTTTGGTTTTAAATATGTTAAATTTTAGACTATTATGTGTCTAAGAGGACATTTCAAGTAGGAATTTGTATTTCCTGAAGTTCAGGAAAGAGATCAGAGCTACATCAATGAAAGATATTGATGGTATTTAAAGGAATAGAATTGGATGAGGTAATCTAGAGAGAGAATATCAAGAACATGAGATTAGAGTACTGGTCCTTCCTTTATAGGTCAGGAAGATGAGAAGGGACCAGCTGAAGAAATTGAGACGGACTGGTCAGTGACATAGGAGGGGAAGCCACAGAGAATAATGTCCTGGGGGTCTGTGAGATAACAGAAAAATTATGTATTGGTCTCTGCCCCTGACACAGAGTTCCTGACACAGAGTTTCTGAAGCCTTTGTAAATTCTTAAGTGATAAGAACACTAGGAACATCTTTTGTTCTCATGAGCAACACTGGGTGGGTTTCTGGATGGGGGCTGGTTCAAGACATAATTAGAAACTTGCAATTTTCAGCCTCCTCACTGCTCAACTCTCTAGAGAGGGGAAAGGGGCTAGAAATGAGGCTAATAATTGATCACGCCTGCATGAGGAAGCCTCCATAAAATCCCAGTAGTATGGGGTTCGGATAGCTTCCAAGTTGGTTAACACATGCACATACTGGGAGGATGATCCGCCCTGACTCCATGGGGACAAAAGCCCTTGCACTCAGGACACCCCGACACCTCACCCTATATATCTCTTCATCTGGCTGCTCATCTGTATCCTTTATCATATCCTTTAATAAAATGGTAAATGTTAATAAGTGTTTATTAACTGAGTTCTGAGTTCTGTGAGCCACTCTGGAAAATTAATCCAACTGGAGGAGGGGGTTATGGGAACCTCAAATTTATAGCTGATATGTCAGAAGCACTGGTGACAACCTGAACTTGTGATTGACATCTGAAGTGGAGTTGGAGCAGTCTTGGGGGACTGAACCTTTGTCCTTTGGGATCTGATGCTATCCCCAGGTGGCTAGTGTCTGAATTAAGCGGTAGGACTGGTGTAGCGGAATTGGCATTACAGGTGTTGTGAATGTGGTAGTAGAGTGAGACTAAAAGAGAAACACAAGAGAAAGGACCGTTTTCCCGATACAGGGCCACAATGTCAGAAGTCACTGAGATGATGGGTTAGAAAAGGACTGAGAATTGACCTCAGATTAGTAACCTTGAGAAGAGACTTTTCTTTGGAGCTATAGGGGAAAAGTATTGATTGATGTAAGTTTAAGAAGAAAAGGAGGAGGAAACTTTGAGACAGTGAGCACAGGTAATTCTTTTGAGGAGATTTGCTTTAAAGAGAAGCAGAAAAATGGGATTGGTGTCTGAAGGGGAAAATGGGAGAGATTTTTAAAAGAATTACAGTACATTTTAGCTGATAGAAATGACCCAATAGGTTTGGAGGTGAGCACTTGAGGAGTTTCTCTCCTGATGGCCTCTGTATTTCACCATGAAATGAGAAGCAAGGTCTTCAGTGGAGGGTAAGAGGGAAAGAGGGGATTTGGAGGCGATTGGAAAAGGTACAGATATCTTCTCTTTGAAACACTGAAGGTTTTCATATATATGTGTGGTGATTGTTTTTCATCAATTTGCTCAGACTTTGTGGAGGACCTTTGGTTCAGTGTTGGAATTTGAGATTGGTCTTATGAGAGATTGTATGTGACACTGATCATTTAACAATTTAAGCATGAGAAAGTCAAAGAGGACATTCAGGTAATCTGTAGGTGTTAATGTTGTTTGCTATTTCCACGGGGCGCTCATTTGGCTTTATGGTGAAGAGAGCAAGCCCTGGAAAGCTTTCTACTTTCCCACAGGAGGAAAGATTTCTACTTCTCTAGGGCCTTGGTAAAGATGACTGAAGGAATTAGTTGACAAGATTGTGACCCACATCCCTGACTGCTCATGGTAGAGTTACAAAACACGGCAGTCTCTTCATGACCTAGTCCCATACCACCCTGACCCTGTGTCTTAGTTCAGGCTGCTCTAACAAAGTACCATAGCCTGGGTGGCTTACAAACAACAGACATTTATTTCTCACAGTTGTGGAGGCTGGGAATCTGAGATCAGGCTGCCAGCATGGTTAGGTTCTGGTGAGGGCTGTCTCACAAGTTGCAGATGGCCGACTTCTTCTATCCTCGTGTGGGGAAGCCGTCTGTCTTGCAGCTCTTATAAGGGCACTAATGGGGTTCATACACAAATCATTTCAAAAAGCAAGTAATACCTTAGCTCCCCTTTGGAGATATATAATGCACACTTGAATATTAAAAGTTCTGAGGAGTTCTGCTGAAAAGAAACCTATTAAATATGTTTCCAGCCAGTGTTCTCCAGACTGATTTCACGTGTGTTTTAAAGCATGACATCTATTAACATCCCATAGGGCTAGAGTGTGATGGAAATTGTTTTGGAAGATGCTGGGCTGGAAGGAGCCTCTCATTCTTCTGAACTGCAGTACTTTATCTCTCTCGCTTAAGACAGTTTGCTCTTTCTACTTTGTGTAGATGCACATAATTAGGGCCCATCACAAAGCTGGGTATTTCTTGAAGGCAGGGCTAATGATGAAATCAGGTTTATCTTTGGTGTCCAACATTGTGTTCTACACAGAGCAAGGGCTCTCCAAATATAGGGTGAAAGTGAATGGACGCTAAGGGCATTTCGGGAGGGAGCTCCAAGCCACACCACCTTTAATGTCACTTTCCATTCATATCTTTTAAAAAAATTTTTTTATTGGGATATAGTTGATTTACAATGCTGTGTTCATTTCAGGTGTACACAAAGTCAATCTGTTATACATATACCCACTCTTTTTTAGATTCTTTTCTCATATAGGCCATTATAGAGTATTGAGTTGATTTTCCTGCGCTAAACAGTAGGTCCTTATTAGTTATCTATTTTATACATAGTAGTGTGTATGTGTCAATCCCAATCTCCCAATTTATCCCTCCCCCCACCCCTTACCCTCAGTAACCTTAAGTTTATTTTCTACATCTGTAACTCTATTTCTGTTTTGTAGATAAGTTCATTGGTATTCTTTTTTTTAGATTCCACATACAAGGGATATGATATTTGTCTTTCTCTGTGTTATATCATAAGGTCCTAAACACCACCCTGTAAGGTCAGTGAAGTGTTACTATCTTCATTTTGTAGCAAAGGATGGAAACTTAGAGGGGTTGAGTAACTTGCTCATTATTATACAGCAAATAAATTGTAGAATGCTAGAATTCAGATCTTTTTACTTCTTTCCTTTATCCTATCTACAGTGTCTCAGTTCAACAACTGCTCAAAACACTTCTTCTTTTGATCATGCCTTTCCTTCTCTTTATGGGGGAAAATGTGAAGCCAAAAAAATCACTTCCCTACCATAAAATGATCACTCCTTTCAGTGACTGAAACTGATTTTGAATAAACTCTGACCCCCCAAAACTTGATGGGAGAAGTCGAAAACTTAGCAAAAAGAAAATTCCATATTTGCATCTATAATTTGTATTACAGTGATGGAGAAATTTTTAGTGGCAATGGAATTTCTCAGTCCAACATTTTCCCTTGGGGAATCTATTGCTGAGGCAACTGGAGGGCCCAGAGCTCAACACAGACAACTCCTATTTCTTCAGTAACCATCACGGACATCTTTACATGCAAAGCAGAAGGAAGGTGGGAGGTTTTCAGTACTTGTTCAGCTTGCTTAGATCTTGGTGATTAAATGCCCTTTTGTCAGACAATTAAGATCTTCATCCCTGGATGCAAATGTTCAAAGGGTTTGATTATAAATAGCATTTATTTAATATGAACAGGTCCTGATCCTTTTGTCTGTCTAGGATCACTCAATAATACTCCTCTTTCAAAATGGATTTAGCTCACAGACTGTTTTATCACCTGCCTTCATTTCGGACCAAAGTGAGAAAAAATGCTTTCGTGTATGTTTGAATTTGTCCTCTCCTAACAAGAATGGGGAAACAGAGTACAGACATCCTGACCCCTTTTCTCACTTTGCTCACAGCTCTTACGCCAGCTATAAAACGGACATTGACAACTAGAACACTAAAGTTTTTATCCTTATGTTTTATCCACTTCATGAATAAAAAAGCCTCTGATTCACTTTGCAGGGCGGAAAGTGGGCTTGAACTTGTACTTAGAGTGGGATGAAGTTTAGCCAGTGTTTGTGCCATTTATGAGAGTGGTTCCTTTCACTTTGGGCTTTATGTCTTCTGTACAGCCATTATTGCTCAGACACTGGACTTCTGTTTGAGGACAACTTCGTTGTGGTCAGTCTCCGATTAAGAGCCAACCACTTCACCATCAGCCTCTTATCACAGCACCAATTACACAGACGCAAAGCAATGTCTGTTTAGGGCTAGTTATTCTGGGAGTGCCTTTTCGGAGGTGATACTCTGTGTTTGAACACAACTGAATAAACAGTCTTGTTTCATTTGGGAGCTCTCGACCATGGAGTATTTTTCATTCATTCACTAGTTATTTCTTATTCACCTAAAGTGGATCCACTCCATTTTCTTCAGGATTTTTTTTTTTAATTTATTTATTTAATTTTGGTTGTGTTGGGTCTTCGTTTCTGTGCGAGGGCTTCCTCTAGTTGCAGCAAGCGGGGACCACTCTTCATCGCGGTGCGCAGGCCTCTCACTATCGCGGCCTCTCTTGTTGCAGAGCACAGGCTCCAGGCGCGCAGGCTCAGTAGTTGTGGCTCACGGGCCTAGTTGCTCCACGGCATGTGGGATCTTCCCAGACCAGGGCTTGAACCCATGTCTCCTGCATTGGCAGGCAGATTCTCAACCACTGCGCCACCAGGGAAGCCCAGGATTTTTTATTTAGCCTTTTTTCCCTTCAAATATCTGTCATTTGGAGTTGCCTTAAATTCACATTGTGTAGATCTGTTTACAGCTAAGCATGCCTCCTTCCTCCTTTCCAGCTCTGTATAAATAATCATATACATCCATCAAGTCTCAGCTAAAATGTTTCTCTCTCAATGAAGTCTCCTGTATATTCCTAAGTTTTTAATTTCTTGGTGGTTCCATTCCCACAGATCCCAGTACTCTGTGGCCTTAGGAGCCCATCCACCCTCCTCTTCCCGTAATAATTCTGAAATATATTGAAGATCCTGACATTGTTACAGCACTAGAAATGATTTATGAAATCAAAATATATTCATACCGTGAACGTATTAATTCTGTGTAGGCTCTCCCAGGAATGCAGGAGTGGTTTTAATTGAAAAACTGGAACTAAAAGTCTTTTAAAACAGAAATGGAAGGGAATGCCTTCTAACTAAAAAATGGTACCTACTGAATGCCTACAGTATTTATAACATGTAATGGTGAAATACTTTCTAGCATTACCTTAAAAGTCAGCAATAGATCAAGAATACCCTCTATTACTATTTCTGTTCATATTGCCCTGGAAGTTTGTGGTAGTATACTAATATTAGGTTGAATCATATGAAATTGATGATATTCAAGTATTTTTGAATATCCTAACAACCTAATGTAAAAAAGAGAAAGAGAAGATATAAAATTTTAGAATATATTTATATGTCTATGAATCAATAAGAAAAAGACAATCCAACAGAAGAAGAAAAATGGGCAAAATATATCTATACACAGAAGAATAAATCCAAATGCCTCTCTCCAAAAAGAAGAAGGAGAAGGAGATGGAGATGGAGAAGGAGAAGGAGATGGAGATGGAGAAGGAGAAGGAGATGGAGAAGAAGAAAGGGAAGGGGGAGAGGGAGGGGAGGAGGAGGAGGAGAAGATTCTCAATCTCAGTAATCAAGCAAATGTAAATTAAAACAATGAGATATTATTTCCTACTTATCGAAGTGTTAAAAGTTATCAACTGGTAAGAAACGATGCATATCTAGAGAAAATAAAATCATACATTGCTAGTGGGAGTTCAAATTGATAAATCAGTTTAGAGAACGATTCGTCAAGTCCTAATAAAGTTCAAAATATGCATATTCTGTCACCCAGCAATTTCAATTCTAGCCTGGAGAACCTCTGGTGTGAATATGTACAAGAGATACATGCAAGCCTCTTCATTTAAACTCTGTTTGTAATAAACAAAAAGGGGGAACAAATGGACCACTGCTCAGGAAGGGAATGGTTGGATATATTGTGACTTATGCATCCGATGGCATACCACCACAGGAGGTTTAAACTGACCACTTAGATCTACACGCATCAACACAGAGGATATGGCTAAAGATTTGAAACTGTATCCTTTGAACAATAGAGAGTTCAAAGGACTTTAAATAGCAATCATGATATGCCTAAAATTTGTTTCTGGAGATGAACCATTTTGTTTTGTGGATGTTCTGTGGAAAGAACAGGGATGTTGGAGAGTGGGTAGTGTTAGTCCTGGGATGTTAAGAGCATGGATAAACCCAGAGGAAACCTACTTGTACCTATGGGAGGATTGGAATTTATAAATTGGGTTGACCAATCTTATATGAAATCAGATCTCATCAGAGAACAAGTTACTGTCGGGCATACCCACTGTCCATTTGTTTTTGGAAATGTAAATGGAGGTTATTGAGCAGTAACTATTAACTGAGATAACTGCTGAGAAACATTATGTAAACTACAAAGGGCTGTGCACATGCCAAGGGGTTTGGTCTTATTATGCAAATAATCAGCCAGAATTTCCTTCCCAGAGAGAGCAGATCTTTGGCAAGTTCCCTTCAGCTCCCACCCAGCAGCTCCTGTAGAAAAGCACCTTAGCCCAGCAGGTTGGACTCAATTAAGAAATGTTGGCAGCTGTCTCTGGAGCCTAGCAAACAAGCTGTGTTTTTTGTTTTTGCCAAATGCATCATTAATTGTCTGGGTAAAAGAACAAGGCCAATTTAAGTCTCCAATTCCACCAGGAAGCCTTAGGGCTTTGAGTGAGAAGTGAATGACATGAGCTTCAGTTTCAGGAGCTTGGCCCTGCTTACTGCTCACCATTTCTACAAAGGGAAATACCCCAAATCAGATTAATTAACTTAGTCCTGGGAGAGCCTGAGGATTGTTAATGATTCTGTCCCTTGCATGAAGAAGAAGAAGAAAAAAAAAAAATCTAAAGAAGCAAGGCAGTTTCTGAAATGGAAGGACAAGGGGAAAGGAATCAGGCAATTTTTTTGTTTGTTTTTTTCTGTG
Organism: Balaenoptera acutorostrata; assembly: GCF_949987535.1. Lineage (NCBI taxonomy): Eukaryota > Metazoa > Chordata > Mammalia > Artiodactyla > Balaenopteridae > Balaenoptera > Balaenoptera acutorostrata. The sequence continues at coordinate 53,184,785 of NC_080079.1, forward strand.
CTCTGAAGCAAGTGAGTTCTGCGAGACATTTAAATGGCCAGTTGCCAACTTACCTGCATTTTTTCCCCCCTGTTGGGGAATTGGAGAGTTTTCCTTTTTGATTCACTGCCCTTTCCAGAAGCAGCCTATTACCTTGGGAACACTGGGGATCATGTGGCTGAAAATGGCGCAGAGTTCTTGCAAATGACTGTCAAGTTTAGAGTGTCTCTGAAGACGTCTTAGTGGAGCAGTGGGAAGGGTACTTATCAGGAGGAGAAGGGGCTGTGGAGAATAGGGGTCTTGCAGCTTCACTGCTGAAAAACCTGGTCAGTTCTGGTCAGGTGGCTCTGCCTAGAAGAATAAATGCCCCTAACCAGAGCCCGTTGCTTTAGGGCTAGACTCTTCCTATAAGAGAACTAACCCACTTTCTCTCTCCAGTTTTTTTTTTTAACTGAAGATTTTTATTTTATTTTTATTTATTTATTTGCCATGCTGTGCAGCAGGTGGGATCTTAGTTCCCTGACCAGGGATTGAACATGTGCTCCCTGCAGTGGAAGCACAGAGTCTTAACCACGGGACCGCCAGGGAAGTCCTCTTTCCAGTTCTTTATTCCACTGTCGTCCTAATAATTTAGAGCTCTGCATGCTAGTCTCTGCTACAGAAAACTATGACAGAGACCAGCAAAGATCAGGATTCTTGGTGTAACATTGAATTCCCTAATCTCTTCTTTCCCAGAAAGGATAACAGGTATGATTTTTGTGGCCCAAACAGAGGCATCTTTAGGCTGCTGGGCCGGGTGGAATGGTGGGAAACATTTGGACCTTTTAGTTATTAGGTCTCATGTTACACAAGTTTAATCTTTTGGTCTTAAATGGTGTTTTCTGAGTGCTTTTACTTGAAGGTTTGACTAATTTAAGAGTGAAGAGTGCAGCTAAGCTTCCTCTGGCCAATTCTCAATTGCCAAAAGTAAAAACACAAGTAAATGATAGCTGTGAGCCATTTAATGTTAGACTTTGCAATGATAGTCGGAGCCTGAGTACGAGGCACTCATGAGCTGGTGACAAAACAGGCACAGAGACCATCCTGGTGTGCATCCCTTGAAGGGATGTCATGAGCTGCAGGCACAGTGGCCCTGAGGGCATCGTTTGGGTATTGAGGCCTTCTTGGCTGGCAGTGTAAGTTCTCTGAAACATGTGGAGTTCTTAACATAGGAATGGAAGATAAGGTCATAGGTGGGCATGTCTGGTCTGGTTTGGCCTGTTATGTGGGAAGATATTTGCCAAAGATAAACTATGTGTTGCTTTCCCAATAATAAATCTGTGAGACCCCCCTACTCCCCACAACCCCTTCTCTTGTAATGAGTGCCCAATACCATTGCTCTAATCGTCAGCAAAGTTTCAACTTCCTTGGTATCAGCAGCAAATGGGGCATTTTAACAGGGCCATGGCTAGACAGAGATTAGAATTCAAGGCACCTGCTCTCATGGAGTTTTCAGTTTGTTTGGAGAGAGAGGATGAAGGAAGGGATACGGTGAAGGATGAAGAGACCGGTCATTTTGGAGTATTTACAATGTTCCGAGCACCATAGTAGATGCAGTACTACATTATCTCACTGGGCCCACAAGTGGTTATATAATAATACCCATTCTACAGATTAGGAAACTGAGGGTGAGAAAGGTGAGCAATGTGCCCAAAGTGACCAGCTTGGAGGTATGGCATGGCCAGAATTTGAAGCAGGATCTGCCGTATTAAACTCTTGTTCTTATCACTGTTCCACACTAACCTTTGCATAATTTGACTGATGATAGATCACCCATATCTTTTAGCAAATGGGTCATGAGAAAATATCCTGGCTGGGTTCCCAGGAGGGTGAAGAGAGGTAGAGAGGTGTGGCCTGTATGGAGGTGGGCCTTGTCTGGAGAAGCCCTCTGGGAGCAGGGAAGGTGGACGCTGAGAGATGAATTTGGAGAGCCTGGCAAGAAGGTGGAGGGGCAGCAGCATTTAGACCTTCCCCCCAGGACTTCATTAGTTTAGAAAACCATAGGGCAGAGCCCTGTGACCTAGGACAGCAGGAGAGGCAGAGAGACTTGTGGGGTGGAAGGAAGTGGAAGGAGGAGAAGGGAAGGGGTGATAGGGAATCACCGAGGGCGGGGGGTTGTTTAGAAGAGGAGAGAAGGGAAGTCAGGGGCGGGGAGAGAGGAAGGACAGGGGAGGGATATAAATGAAGAAGGGGAGGAGGAGGGAAGAGTGAAAGCGAAATGAAATAACAGTAACAACAACCACAACAAACAGAAAACAAGAGAGAAAGAAGAAAGAAAGAGGGCAGAAGACCAGAGCCTGCAATCCTTGCTGCTCCAAGCTTCAGTGGTGATCCAGCACATCCCCGCCTGCTGGCAAGAGCATCCTTCTTTGTCAGTGAACTTGAAAGCATCACTTCTGTAGCTGTGTTTGTAACTCTTTGAGAGTTTCAACTCAGGGCTGAAAGGATGAATGCTATCCTGACCAGAGCGAACTTCCTTCTAGGGAAATGCTAAGTGAAGTTCAGCTTCTGTTCCAGAGGTGCCATGACCGAGAACCTTCTCCTTTCAGGCTCAGCCCAGTGCATCTGAGTGTCCAGGCCAGCACTCACCCAGCCAGGTGCATAGCAGGTGGGCTGGACATTTCATCTGGCTGCCCAGGACATGACGGTGCTTACATTTGCCTAAATCCCCAGCACCAGCAGGTTGCTGTGCTTGGACCTTGCTGAGTCTGCTGGATATTTGGCCTAAGTGCCAGGCTGATCCAGCTCGCTGGGTGAACACACTGCGTGGCACTTGCCAGTCCAGGGTCCTGGCGGGGGTCCTGACAGAAACTTGTACGTTCCCCAGAGGCAGGATTTTACTGCTGGGAGACATCTGTGGTTGTTCACCCCCTTCCCTGTCAATACTTCCTTTCATGCCAGGTCTGATGCCCAGGGACACTGTCAGCTGCTGAAGGTCCAAGCCATCCCCTTCCCTCTGGGCTGACTGTGGAGTGGGGAAGCTGCTTATCTCCTTAGCCTAACCTTACAGCGGAACAAAAGCAAAAACAGAAATATAGCCTAAAACACTGTATCTCCCCTTTCTTCTTGCCTCTTCCTATCTGGGGGAAATGTGGGAAATATAGCTGGAGAGGTATGCAGAGGTTACCTTGGGAATGGGGGAGTGTAGGACTCTAATTGTAACTAAACATTATTCTGTAAAAATATGAGGAATTAGTGAAAGATCATAAAGAGAGAAGTGCCAGGATTGGACTATGGTTCAGAGTTCTGACAGCAAGTGCTGTAGACATATGGGAGGAAGGAGAGAGAACAGCAGGGCAAGGGCCAGAGAAAAGGCTGTGGCTACCGTCCATGTGGCATTGGGCAGTGAGCGTGGCTTGAGACTTGTGATCAGGGTAAGAGGCCCTTTGAACTTTGCTCTGTCCTCTCAGCCCCCTGTTCAGGAGCTGGGGCAGAGGTTCTCACCCCTCCCACCCACCCCCACACACAGAGTGTCCAGCAAGCTATTTCTTGCTTTGTGGGTGCTGGATATTTTAGAAATAAAACCTGGGACTGTCCCCATCAGATAAAGTGTGTGCTGTGTTAGTCATCTTGTTGTATAAAATGTACTGCCCCTAAAGCTTTAAACAAAAATATTTATTATTTCATAGTTTCTGAGGGTCAGGGATCTGGGAGTAGATTAGCTGAGAGGCTCTGGCTCAGAGTCTCTCATGAGGTTGAAGTCAGCCTCCAGGCTGGGGGGCAGTCATCTCCAAGCTCAGCTGGAGGCATTTCTGCTTCCAAGATGGCACAGGTGGTTGTTGGCAGGAGGCCTCAGTTCCTTGCCACGTCGACCTCTCCACTGACTTCCTGAGTTCCTCATGACAGGACAGCTGGTTTCCTCCAGAGTGAGGAATGTGAGAGAGAGAGAGAAAGACAGACAGAGAGAACATGGCAGAAGATGCAGCCTTTTACAACCTAATCTTGCAAGTCACACAGCACCATGTCTGCCATATTCTGTGGTCACATAGACCAATCCTGGTACAATGTGTGTGTGTGTGTGTGTGTGTGTGTGTGTGTGTGTGTAACTACATACAGGTATGAATACCAGGGGGCAGGAATCACCTGGGGTCATTTTGAAGGCTGGCTACCTGGGGTTGGAGAGAAGCCTATGACATGAATGGCTGTCCCTCCCTCCTGGCAGGCAGCAGGCGAGAGGCTAAACACAGATGAGGTGAAGTTCACTCTGCCAAAAGGAGGCTGGATGGGCCAGATGTAGGTGGCAGCGTTTTCTACCAGCTCCCACAGCTCCTGGGAACCTGCATAGTGTCCATCTCGCGTCTCTTTGTTGGATCTCCACACTTGGTTTCCCTGTCCTTCTATGGCCAGCATCCTCAGAAGAAACCCTCAGGGACCCTGTCCTGCCCCAGTAACCACTCTCACTGTTTCTCCTCTCCCCCATTCTCTGACATCTTTTTTACCTTAGGAAAATTCCTGTTGTTTTGATTTTCTTCAGAACTTCTCTATCTACTTTATTCTCTTCCTTCTCTCCTCAACCCTATTCTCCTCCATTTCTTTTGTAAAAGATCCTGAAGGCCAGTGAAACCCAGAAACCAGTCATTAATAACCAAAAAAACCGAGTTTCTCTCTTCTCAAGGGGGCAGGAGAGTGCAATCCTCAATATCTCCCAGGAGACGAGAGGGTATAGCTACATTCAGTCCTTCAAGTGCATCAGGAAAAGGGAGTTCCCTTTTGTTTCCTGATTGCAAGGGCTCACTGACTCTATTCTGCTGTGGAGGGGTAAGGGAGGCAAGGGAGAGTGAGGAGTTAGCAATACATCCAAGGAGCTGAAATTGAGAGTACCAAAGGCATAAGGAAAGTCAGGAGAAGCAGTTTGGGGAAAGAAACCAATGATTCAATTCGCATATTCTGAACTGGAAATGGGGCAAGTTAGCATGTGGTTGGTGGTGCTGAAGGTTTCTTGGGACAATGGATTTGGAGATGTGTTTAGAGGCCCTAGTGGTATAATGAGCTTGGTTAATGTTGCTCGATGCTCCAACTGTACAACTCAGCCTGAGCTCTTGCTATAGTCTACCGCCGTGAAATAAGCCCCCATTCTGTGCCAAGTCCCGGATCAGGTGCAGTCAGTGCCCGTGGGAGGGGCTCTTGTCTCAGTGAGAGAGGCTGACTTGTATAGATGCGGGGGGCACGTGACTGCAGTGGGTGCTGTGATAGGCATGTGAATAATGTCCTCTTGGGGCTTTTGGGGGAGGGTGAGAGAATAACTGCCAGGGAAGGTTTAAAGAGGCTCTGCCATCTGAGATAATCCAGACAGATATCCAGTGGAGGGCAAGCTTAGTTTCCATTACTGCCGTTGAACTAGGCTTCTCTGTGACCCATTGGTGGCCCAGAATGAAAGTCAACCCCATTATTTCCCATATATTTTTGTTTTTCCAGGAGAGCATAGGGAATGAAAACTACTGCCAAAATAGTAGACTATAGATCTACTCGTAGGTGCCCACAACATCAAGTAACTCAGACCGTCAGCCTCTACCTTCCTTCTCCGATTTTGGAGCCGTTTCATCATCATTGGCTCAGAATCCCTGGGCCTTGTTTAATTATTAGCTCCTTCCATTTTCCCTTGACTGTTCTCTTCTTGAATTGCCTCATCTAATCCTATCATGAAGTTTTTTTTTTTTTCCTTTAAGTTATTTGTATGTTAATGAAAGAAAATCTGTAAATGAGAATAGTTTTCCCCCTCTGTTTTGTTTTGTTTTTTTTTTTAATTTTATAGCTACTTTATTTATTTATTTATTTATTTTTGGCTGTGTTGGGTCTTCGGTTCGTGCGAGGGCTTTCTCTAGTTGCGGCAAGTGGGGGCCACTCTTCATCGCGGTGTGGGGACCGCTCTTCATCGCGGTGCGCGGGCCTTTCACTATTGCGGCCCCTCCCGTTGCGGGGCACAGGCTCCAGACGCGCAGGCTCAGTAGTTGTGGCTCACGGGCCCAGCTGCTCCGTGGCATGTGGGATCTTCCCAGACCAGGGCTCGAACCCGTGTCCCCTGCATTAGCAGGCAGATTCTCAACCACTGCGCCACCAGGGAAGCCCCTCTGTTTTGTTTTAACAGATGATTATTTTTCCTGTTTGGGCTTGAATAGAGAAAAGCTCAGACAGGCTTTTGTTGAAAAATTCATTTTTTTTTTTGCTGGTGATAAGAGCCACATTGCAAGAAATAATAAGCCCAGCTGTAGCCATTGTTCAGATCACAGTAGAGGTAGCAATACTCCTTTCCCCAACTCTTACTTTCTTTTCCTGCCCTTTGAGCAACCTTCCATGAGGCTGCTGTGATTTATACATGCTGAAATAGACTTTTAAAATCCCATAGGAATAAGCCCCCTTCCCCATCTAGCACAGCAAAGGACATTTTCCCCCAGGTCTTGTCAGAAGCTAGTATCCTGGGTCCCAATCTGGACCCTGCTGGTCTTTGGGGATGCTGTTGGCCATTCAGTCCCTGACATAGCCATTTCGGTCTTGGGTTCTTACTGCAGGCATCCTTTTACCAAATTTTTCCTCTTCAGCAGCTACATAGAGACATAATATGTTGCTGTCCAGTTTTCCCTGTCTGTGATAAATCACTCCAGACACAAGGGAAGGAAAGAATGACAACTTCAAGCAAGACCTCCAGGCGATCTCTAACAGATATCATACTTCCTTTAAGACCCAATTCACATGACACCTCCTCTTTGAAGTCCACCTGATCACCAACAAATAGGTTAATATTGCCCTAAATGGGTCTGTACATCTCTTGATGAACATATGCATCACACTGTATTGTCATTCTCTTTTAATATATGTCTATTTAGTCAAACAAGATCCACAGACTTGGAACACATTTAGAAGCAGACCTAGTATCCCCTTCTTTGCTTCAACCAGAGCCCCTGACCTAGCACTTGGCCGAGGGTTTGTGCTCATTAAGTATTTTTGGATGAACCAATGAACTTTGAAAGACCATGAACATACACTCTTTCTACTTTTCTTTCTTTTTTTTTCCTGGCCTTGGATGGAGGTTCCACATGTGTGGTGCAATCTTGCACCATTTACTTTCTCTCCTGGTAATGAAGGTTCTATTTGTGAACTCTCCATGCCTTCAGTGCTGACTAAACCCCATCAGAAAAGGTGTTTGAAGAGCTCAGAGCCTGACTATGGGCTGAAAGCCCCAGACCCCCACTGAGAAAAAAAGGTTTCAGCTGTTGTCACTGTTTGTGATAGGTTAGTGCCTCTTTGATTTTATGGTCCCTTTAAGGATACTTAACTTGTGTTACCAGAGGGGTCATTTGCAAACCACAGCAGATCAACGAACAGGGAATCTCCTAACTGTAGACCTCTTAGTTGATACTTCCCACACAGAAGTGAGCTAAGTGTCCTTTTTCTCAGGTTATGAGACAAGAATCCAATCAGCTAATTCAATGCTGACATTCTCCCCTTGGGTGTCACCTGGACCTAGAGACAACAAGACTGACACTGGAGACACCTGTAGTGCTAACACTTGTAAGGAAATGTGATTTATTTTCTCCAGTCCAGTGGCTTTGAGGTTTAGAGTACTCGTAAGACTTGTAAAGTAGTTCCTAGCTGTTGGAAGTCAAACCATTTAGCTGAGAAGTTAGGTAAATTATCTTGTAGAGGATCAGCCAGAGTTCCCATCCAGAAAACAATCTTGTGGGCAATTTGATGGAAGGCATTATGGGTAAAAGCATGTACTTTCTCTCAGAGACTTGAATTCATATTCTGATTGGGTTACATACTGGCTGCGAGACCTTTGGCACATGACTTCTCCTCTCTGAGCCTTGATTTCATTGTCTGATGAGAATAGATAATATTAACATCTATCTCAGGATGCTATTTTGAAGATTCAATGAGATGCTGTATGAAACTTAGCCCTGGCACATAGTAGGCTCAAAAAAAGATGATGATGATGAGGACGATGATGATAAGCTGGCCTCCAGCTTTCCCCAAGCTTGGAACCAGTCGTGCACCTGGAATCAGTTCCAGCTGGTAGACAAAACTGCAAATTTGTTATTGCCATTTCAGTGTTTACTTTTCAAACCTTTGAGAATTTTATAGAATAATACCCAATCGACATCAATGTGTTTACTTCCACAATATCACTCCATCGTCCCCAAACTCATGAAAGAGTTTTTCATGTTCATTTTACATGTGAAACAACTGAGGCTCAGAGAGGTCAAGGTGTCACACAATGTGGATGAGGCAGAGTCAGGAATAAGTCTCAGATTTTGTGAGCTCAGGTCTCCTCCTTGGGCAGTTTACTTCTTTTTGTTCATAAAGTGAAGGGGAAGATGTAATGATGATTCACTCTGTAATATAAATAACTGATATCTGCTAAAGGTGCTACCCTTCCTACTAAAATCATAGGTTCCACAGTGACAAAGTTAGGAACAAAATGTTCCCCGCTTTTGGGAAACTCTTAGGCACTTACCTAACCTGTGATGCTCTAAGAAAAGTCAATTTCTGATCCACAGACAAGGGAGAAGGGGGTATGTCACAGCAGTTTGGAGAGGGTAGTGGTTAATGTAATCTTTGTGTGTATGTGTGTTTTATTGAAGTATAGTTGATTTACAATGTGTTCGTTTCAGGTGTACAGCACAATGGTTCAGTTTATATATATATACACACACACATACATATATATATAAATTGTATACATATAATTTATATATTCTTTTTCAGATTCTTTTCTCTTATAGATTATTACAAATATCAAGTATAGTTCCCTGTGCTATATATTAGGTCCTTGTTGGTTATCTATTTTATATATAGTAGTGTGTACATGTTTATCCCAATCTCCTAATTTATCCCTCCCCCACCCCTTTCCCCTTTGGTAACCATGAATTTGTTTTCTATTTCTGTTTTGTAAATAAATTTGTATCTTTTTTTTCAGATTCCACATATAAGTGATATCACATGATATTTGTCTTTCTCTGTCTGGCTTGTTTCACTTACTGTGATAATCTCTAGGTCCACCCACATCACTGCAAGTGGCATTATTTCATTCTTTTTTTATGGCTGAGTAATATTCTATTGTGTACATATACCACATCTTCTTTATCCATTCAGCTGTTGATGGACACTTAGCTTCCATGTTTTGGTTATTGTAAATAGTGTTGCAGTGAACGTTGCGGTGCATGTATCTTTTTGAATTATGGTTTTCTCTGGATATATGCTGGGAGTTCATGTAATCTTGGTTCACGTAATCTTGAAGACTCTGTGTGGGTCAGTTTGCTGGAGCTAAATGTTATGATTCCTAACAGAGCTGGAGTGGAGACAGGAAGAAAGATAGGTGGCAGCAGCCTGACATAGTACTAGGGTGATTCCTGTCATGGACAGTCCCTGGGTCTCCACACTCAACATGGTCCACATGTATCCTGGGGATTTAGGCATCCTGAGTCAGAGAAGACTAAAATGAGGAGTCTTCCGGGCAGACTCAGGGAACTGTGGCTGACATATCTGTTCCAAGAAATTCCCTGCACGCATGTAGACTATGGCTTTTCACACTATGCTTGAACACACACACACTCACACTTATGCACACACACCTATCCATATATACTAAGCTTGGCTTCCTTGGTCCCTTGTGAAGGGGCATTTCACTGTCTTTGCCATCATCACTGGATTTCTTCATTGCTTCCTCGAGCCTCTTCTTTCCAAGTCTCCTTTGTGTCTCCATCGCACAGCTCCATTGTGACCTTGAATTTCACAGGTTGTCTCTGCTCTGGCCTTGCTGTGATTGCTCCTTCCACCCCGTGTGACTGCTGTCCCCCTTCATCATCAGAGACCCCTGTGAGAGTCTACCTGTTTTAGGTGCTGAAGCCACTTAAGTCCTGACTTTGGAATAAGGGACTGCTCTCCCTCAGCACAGATCCATCTCCTGGTGGTTTCAGCTCATTTGTTATTTCTCCCAAGCTAGATGGTCACAGCATGGCCTCCACTATGTTCTCCACCCCTTGCTTATTACGATGTTTTGCAGGAAAGTACAAAAAGGTTCTGATGCATTTTAGTTATAAAAAATGTGCTCAGCTGATCTATAATTCTGCTCCAGATGTAATTTCAACCTCCATTTCTCTTTTTGACTCTTGCTGAGTTGGGGCCCTGCTCTTTACCAGCTGCCTTGGCCTATGAAGAATTACTTTCCATATATATTGAGGGCCAGCTTTGTAGAAATGTGAGCACAGCTTTAGACTGAAGATAGGACAAGTGCCAAGTGGATTGGGAAAGGAGAACACACAGAGTTTGAATTTTGGGCCAATTACTTATTAGCTTATTAAACTTGATTAATTTAATCAGCTTTCTCAAACCTTCATTTATTAAATGGAGATAATAGTTTTTTGATTGTTTGACAGTTAAATGCGATGGTGTATGAAATGGGCCTGGGTCTCAGTAAATGCTTGATGGAAGCCCCATCTCTTTCTTTCTACTCCACATGATAATGCTTATATGTGTTTGAATAGAAATGTCAATCAATGGATGATATCATGGGTTAATGGGTCATTTATAAAACCCCAGCAGAACAATAAACAAGGACTCTGCTTAGACAGACCTTGAATGTTCAGATCTGCTGACACAGAAAGTTAGATAGCAGCATTCAAGTTACATATGACTGCTTTCTGTTTGGACAAAAGTCCCACCAGCTGTTTCTGGGGAGATGACAGGGTTGTACAATGGCATATGGAAAGCGCCTATCATTGTATGTGCACACAAGGGATGTCTAATGAATATTAATTGCTTTTCTTTTTATTCAGAGCTGGCAGGTAATGGGATCAACTGGACATACATGTGTAAACTAACCTCAAAGCCATTGGGCTACATTGTGCCTCTGGGCACCTGTTGTGTGGATCCCCAGGCTGAGGATGGCCAGGTATCATACAGCTGTGGTGTGAGGACAGCTCCAGCAGATGTCTCTGTGGTACAGCCATCCTCAGCTCAGCACGCAGGCTGCAGGATTGCCTGGGGGCTCCAGTGAGCACAAATGCAGGCTGTGACATTCCAGCACATTGTCTAGCTAGAGGATGTTTTCAGAGGCTGACCTGGGCACTGTCTTGGGCCTGAGGATGACAAGCATTAGAGTCTGAGTTATCTTAAAGGACAATGAATAAAGACAGAAAGCAAAAGGAGAAGGAATTTTTTTCCAAGAAGAAGAGGAAATTTATATCTCAAGAACAGAGTGGATAGTTGTAAGGGAACACGTGTAGATAAAGGAAAAGGTTGTACTTAATCTGGGTGAGGGTCTGGGAGCTTGGGGGAAGTTCAAACATTGAACTTGAATACTAACACTTTTTACTTCCTATGGTTATCTACATTGTTATTAGTCTTTTAATGTCACTGGAGACCCATGGTGTATTTTTAATGCCTCTTCTTGGCTCCTTTTAAAGGGATAAGTATAACCATGCTTGAGTACTTCCTTTTTGTAAAAGGGAAGGTCCTTCATGTGGTTTTAGAATTTAGAGAGGTCAGAGCCAGTTGCAAGATCAACTTGAATCTTTTGGTTTTTTTTTTAAAGATTGATTGATTGATTGCTATGTTGGGTCTCCGTTTCTGTGCTAGGGCTTTCTCTAGTTGCGGCAAGCGGGGGCCACTCTTCATCGTGGTGCGCGGGCCTCTCACTATTGTGGCCTCTCTTGTTGTGGAGCACAGGCTCCAGACGCGCAGGCTCAGTAGTTGTGGCTCACGGGCCCAGTTGCTCCGCGGCATGTGGGATCTTCCCAGACCAGGGCTCGAACCCGTATCCCCTGCATTAGCAGGCAGATTCTCAACCACTGCGCCACCAGGGAAGCCCTCAACTTGAATCTTAAATAGTTCTTCATGTAGAGCTTTCAACGATGGTACATATATAGATGTGTCCCTTTGGCTTTTCTATCCCTACACGTCTTAAGTCTTCTGGTTGAAGACATATGCATCTATTCCAAGTTGTGGGTGTTGCAATGAAGACAATCTAGGCAATCACGAGATGTTTCTGGGATAAGGAACCAGAAATGTAACCACACATATAAAAGTGGGGATTCCTCAGAGCTAATAGAAAAACTGTTGTCACTTGTCCACAGGACATCTTGATTGTGCGTCTGGGCACGTAGTTTCTGATAGAAAAATTTATCTGACCCTTTATCACTACCAACCAATCAACAATTCTTGGTGAACCTATGTCTATGAGCTGTGTGGGGGTGGGGAAGACACAAGGGAGGGTAAGGCCGGCTTCCCATGCTGAAGGAGTTGCCCATCTCTTCAGCATCATGAAGTAATTAATAAATGGGTTAACGGGTGGTTAAAAATTCGCTGAGGAGATCTCAGCTCAGGCTAAATGAGCTACAAGCATCATTGTGTGCTTGGGGGACTTGGGGATGACCTGGAAAAGTTGGAAGAGACTAAAATCAAGGCAGGACAAGAGCTAGGCTTTGAAGTACTTTTGAATTGGATGGGTGGAAAGTGAGGGTGGAAACCTTTACAGTGGAGGTGAATTGTAATGGAAGATGCAGGAATAAGAGTGATGGGGGTGGGAAAGTGTCCAGAGTGGCCCAGCTGGTGCCACTGGGTACAGATTGTAGAGGAGTGATGTTAAGTTTACATTAGCAATGGGTAAAGGCTTTGAAGACCAGATTTAAAAAATTAAAAAAGATCCAACAGTTTATAGATACCATGGTACCACTGTGGACATCCATGTTTTAGGAATTTACTCCTGCCATGTTCCAACCATATCCCAGAAAGTCACCATTGACCTTTGGCCCAAACCTAAACCTGGGAGTCCTGATTTATTCCTCTCTCACTACCTCTGACCCCTACAGTCGATTGACCTTTGACTTCAAAAGCTGTGTCAGAAATAAAATGGTAAAATCTATACTGAGTCTCATGGATCTTACAACCTCGAGGAAACAGACATTAGTCAAGTGATGCCAGAAATTGATAATTATTAACTGTGTAAGGACTATCTAGGGAAAGTGCAGGGCACTCTAGAAATAAATAACAGGGTAGCCTGGTCTAGTCCAGGGCTCAGGGGAGAGCTGAAAGCTGGAGAATTACAAGGATCCCCCTGTGTGGAGAGAAGGGCAGTGGGAGAGCATACTGGCTGGGGAAGGGAATCTGTGTGAAGGCCACAAGGTGGGAGAGAGGGCCACTGTGGTCAGAGCTCAGGGGCATGAAGTAACCCTTGGGTGCAACCCCTCCTCTTACGGAATCACTCCAGTCTAGGTCAATCCTTGTGAGGACAAGGAGACCCTGTTCCCACCAGTGGAAGGGAAATTAATCAAGTTACTATATACTTGGTATTTTGAGTATTTTGGGGAAGCCCAGAGCACCCTTAGATCCCAAACTGCATTAATCAACAGTTTTTTTTTGTTTATTTGTTTTTTTTAACCAATTTTGTACTTCTGTTTAGCCTCCCCTTCTCTGCTAAGTTAGAGCCCTGTGCCAACCCCAGCAGACACCCTTAGCCCCACCGCCCACAAGGCTGGGCCCATCAGTATACCCTCAGCTCCACCTGGGGTCTCATTTGGAGTGTAGTGATCACCCAGTATGCTGAGATATCCTGGTAATCAGTTAGCCACAGGGAGAGCAGGAGGAAGGAGGATGGGAATGGATTTGAAGCAGGGATGTTCCTATCAGGTTGCACTGAGAGAGGTGTTGCTCCAAGACAGCCGCAGTCTGCTTCCCTGGAGAGAGGCAGCCTTGTGTTCAAAAAAAGGAGCTGCAGTAGTGTCTCCCTAGGCCTTACTGACCGATGGCAAGTAATCCCTATCTGGGTTCCTGATAGGAACACAGAGTGGAAGGCAACAGCCGAGCAACCACAGGCTGAAGAGCCAGGAGGAATAAAGAGTTCAGCTTGGATTAAGCATTTCATAATTAGGACTGTGCAAGGCACACGCCTTCTTGAACTCCCCTGACCCTAATCTTTGCACTTGGCTGGGAAACCCCTGTAGCACTGTTTCAGCCACCAGGTTGAACTCCTCTGAGAGCAAGATCTGCTGGTGGTAAAACTGGCTTCATCACATCCTTAGACAGAGTGCAGATTTGTAGGTCAACAAACCCCTAGAGGAGCCACTTAATCTCTGACTCATCACTCACAGCTTCCTTTTCTTCCATATTCCTAACCCTCTGAGGTCCCTACCTGCCTGTAGTTAAACTTGTCCAGTTTCTACCCTACCGAAGTCTCTCTCTGAACCTCCCGAACTCCCAGTGAAAGATGGATGAGGGCGAAGAGCTGCTACTGAGCATGCACCCTGGGAGTCTCCAGGGCATGGACAGCTTAAGTCCTTACAGAAGTGCATCCAGTCCTCATTTTTCATTCTCACAGATGCCAAGGCTCAAGGAATCCATAGGCATCAAAGAATCTCCTTGCATCTTTAGATTTGGAAGTAATATTAAATCTCTGTCCTTGGCCACAGGCAATGGATTCCAGAATTCAGCTCCTTGGTGATTCTCCATATCATTTAGCTGAGTAGGAAACACTAAGTACAAGGAACTTTCTGATAGATATTTATGGCATTATGTGATATTTATTTTGAAGATAAAAATTGTCTTTAATGCATAGATTTCTGACGCACGGAGTAGAATCTGATAAAGGAAGGCAGGGGATGCTTCCTGATGCAGGAGGAAGGGATAGATACCCGTTGAATGTATAATAGGAACCCAGCTCAGAATTAGGCATATTACATAGATTTGTCAATGATTCTCACAACTCTGTGGGCTAGAGGATAATGTCCCAGTTTTATAACCGGTCACCTCACTTCCTCATTGAGCAGTAGAGCTAGAATTTGAAACCAAATCTGTGAAACCAAGCCCATGGTTGTTCCACTACATCAAATTGCCTTGTATTTATTTATGTATGCAGAGAGGCAATGAAATCAGAAAATATATTTCGTAGGTGCTGTCTCCTGGAGTTAAAAAATAACACCCAAATGTAACACTCTTCAAGTCCCGAGTTCTTGTCATCATTTATAACCACTCCTCAATGATGGCCGGTTGCACCTGTCACCCTTCTACCTTGAAGAGGGTGAAGACGAGAATTTCTATGAAAGATTTACGGGCTGAGATCAGAGAGGCCGTCAGCATAGAGTTCAAACTCCAGTCCCCAAGGTCCCTTTTATTCCACGTGCCAATAAATTCAGCAGCCCCACTCTGTAGTCATGCTGCTTTATTCTCAACAGCTTAGAATAGCTCATGTGGCCCCACGTGTCCTTTAGTCTGTATTTTGTTTCTCCTCTATGAGCTGGCTCTGTGATAGGCACTGGAGATGCAGGGAGATGGTGATGCTGCCAAGTAGCAGAAATACAGATGCAACTGAGTCATTACAGAGCAGAGTGGTGTGTGTCTCAGAGCCGGACACACGGAGGAGGGAATCACCAACTTCACTTGGGGCAGAAGCTCCTTGAGGATGGGTCAAGTTCCGTGAGACAAAACACGCGTCCATAGAAGTCCTTGGGAATGACAGGTGGGACCGATCTTTCAGGGCCTTCCTTGCGTGCCAGGTTAGGGAGTGTGTACTTTATCCTTTAGCCATGTAGAGCCACTGAAGGTCTGGCTTGGTCCCAGACTCTGTGCAGTCCCGTATCGTCACATCTGATCCTTACTTGCAGACTCAGCTGCGTTCCCATCTCTGATAAAAGGAGGACTGGTATTGCAGTGAAGCAGGAGATTCTCAGAGCACCCCTGCTGCTAGTCTAACCTGACCTAGTGTCCCCATTGCTATAATCAGGCTTCTTCCCTTGCTATGCTGCTCATGTTCTGATCTGCTTGATCTGGGAAGGGCTCTCCATTCTCAGGGACTAGAGGACCTAAGCACTAGCTCAGCGACTGATCTTGTCATTGTTTCCTTTCTGGAGCTGAGTATCATTCAGCCTGAAATCCTGGGCTCTGCCTGACTTTTGGGGTACCCCCTTACTGTATCTTGGAACCCCCCCCACCCCCAACTTCCAATCTTCCTGGCTAGCTCCTTGCCTGAACTAAATGTGAGGGGGAATGAGGGCTATTCCTATTCTTAGTATCTAGGTTCAACTCCTGCAGGTGGTGGGCTCCCCAGTTCTCTACCTGTCCCAGAGGCAGGCAGATATTCCGAGCCTGATAGTTTACTTTTTAGCTTTAATCAGATGCTACTGTGAAAAGCAGCTCTGCTTCTCCGCCCTCTTGTAAGTCATTCGTCAGGACAGTTCAAAGCTTAATGTGGTTTTCAGAGGTAATAATTCTTGCTAAGACTCTTCTGATTAATTACCATTGTGGATTTTTATATTCCTTGGGGGGAGATTCTGCCAGGAATTTTACTTAATGTTAATATTCCAGTGCCATTTGGAATATCTTGGCCATTTGGAATATGTCTTCAAAAATATTTTTTTTCTTGAAAGTTATATATGTGATATGACTTCTGAGACCTTAAATATCTGAGACTGTTTTTCCGTGGCATTCACGTTTGAAAGTCAATCTGGGTATAAATTTTAGGCTTTCAATACTTTTACTTAAAATTTTATATGTATTGTCACCCTGTCTTTTGGTATTAGATTTATAGAGGTGAGTCTGATTTTGGTTACTCTGTGGAGAAGCAGATTGTTTCTAATTCGTTCATTATTTATTAGATGTATATTCATTGCATCATATCAGGTTGAATTATATGAAATGGGTATGTTTTCTTTTATAGTCCAAAATAGTTGAAAGCAGTAATTCCATATGGTTAAAACTAATATATACCGTACAACGCTCTGTGCTAGCACAGAGAATCAATATCAAACAGTCCCTGCCCTCCAGGTACATAAAGCCTGGTGGGGAAGCAGACAGATAAGCAGTTAATACAATGGAGTGTGACAGGAGCTATAGTAAAGGTAAAAACAAAGCAGTGGAAAAAGGAAACGTGGCAGAATTGGGACACCAGAGAAGGTGAATTTATATGCTTTTCTTACATCCTTTTCTTATATCCTATTACAACTCTCTCTTTATGTCTGAGCTGCACACCTGTGCATGTGTTCTCTTTATTCTTGATAGTTGAGGGAGACAAAGGAGGGGGCAAGAGAGGACTAGCATTCAGGCTGCTTCAAAAGCAGATTCCTTGCAGTCAGAAAGCTACCATTTCCAATTATACTGCCCTTGCATTCTTTTTATTATTATTAATTTTAATTAAATTTTTTTTTTTTTTACTGTGGTAAGGACATTTAACATGAGATTTATCCTCTTAAATTTTAAGTGTACAATACATTGCTGTTAACTACAGGCACAATGCTCTACAGTGGATCCCTCGAACTTACTCATCTTGCACAGCTGAAACTTTACACTTTTTGAACAGCAGCTCCCCGTTTCCCCCTTCCCTTAGCCCCTGGCAACTGCCACCCTGTTCTCTGCCTTTATGAGTTTGATGCTTAGATATCTCATGGAATATGGAACCATATAGTGTTTGTCCTTCTGTGACTAGTTTCTTTCACTTAGTATAATGTCCTCTAGGTTCATCTACATTGCTGCATATGACAGGACTTTTTTCTTTTTTTAAGGCTGAATAATATTTCATTGTATGTATCTATCACATTTTCTTTATCCATTCTTAGGTCAGTGGATATTTAGGTTGTATCCATGTCTTGGTTAGTGTGAATAATGCTGCAGTGGACACACGAGTGAAGACAACTCTTCAAGATCCTGATTTCAGTTGTTTTGGATATACACACAGAAGTAGTATGGTTGTATCATATGGTAATTTGATGTTTAATTTTTGCAGGAGGGAGCCACAATACTGTTTTCCGTAGCTGCTGTGCCACTTTTCATTCCCATCCACAGTGAACAAGGATTCTAGTTTCTCCACATCCTCACCAACACTTGTTATTTTTTGTTTTTTTTTTGACAATGTCCATCCTAACAGATGTGAGGTGATATCTCATTGTGGTTTTGATTTGCATTTCTCTGATGACTAGTGATGTTGAGCATCTTTTCCTATACCTGTTGGCCTTTTGTATGTCTTCCCTGTAGAAATGTTTATTCAAGTCCTTTGCCCATAGGCAGCCTGTGTTGGAAGGAAGAGAGGTCATCTTACCTGTCACCAGGGAAGCAGAGCCCAGGTGGACCACAGAGTACCTTTATTAGTCTAGTCCTCTCAGTTTTGTATTTAGTAAATATTACTCTCATCATCTGAAAATTGGTTGATTCTTAAAACATATTCTCTGTCTTTTTTGAGTTTTCATGTTTTTCTGAGCTTCTTCACAGACATTTTGATGGGACATTGGGGAAAGCTGATTCAGAGGCTCCTTGCCTGATGCCATTTTAAACCAGAGCCAATAAATGTTAGGTTAAAGCAAGCCCAAGTTTTATGCATCTCTTTGAACACTGGATAATGGATTTTGAGCTACCCATTCTAGGGCCACCTAAAGAGTTCGATTAGAGCTTCCAACTTTAGTTCTGCTTACTTTTGGCTTTCTCATTTCCCCCCCAATATACCTGAGTTCTCTGATTCCAGCAAGCCTACATAGGTGATGACAACATTATTTTTCTTTTTTTCCTGAACACAGACCCTCTCTAATCTTTCCAAGACTTGTCAACTCTGCCTTCTTTTTACCCCCCCAGACACCTATTGTATTATTTGGGGGGAAAATATTTAATCCTAAATAACTAATATTTAGTTATTTGTGGGGCATATGACTTTATCCTAACTGCTTGAATAGGATCTGTCAGCTTTTGGTATTATTTTTTCTGTAGGTTATAAAATTTTTGACAAGCAGGAATGTTATTGGCGGGCAGCCTCCTCATTAGGTGATGCACAGTTATGTATTCACACCATCAAGGTGGAAGCCTGGCAGCCCTCCTTGTCTTTATTCTGGAGGAACTGCCAGGACTGAGGTGTATATAATTGCTTCTGGTACTCAGAGCCAAATCTCTCATCTCCATGACTTCCTGCTGGCTGGTCATGTGTACCTGCCAACCAGGCAGCATCAGCAGATACATCCAGGCTGGGTGCCAGAGTCAAAGCCCTGAGAACCTGTAAACTAGCACCATCTCTCTGTAGGATGTGTTTGAAATAGTTTGGAACAGGAAATAGGGAAAAATGAGAAAATCTGTTTTAAAAGATTTCTTGAAAGCTTCATGAAATGATATTTTTGTGTCCATTATTTTAAATATCTTCTATACACTGACTCCCAAATTTCTATCTTCAATCTAGAACTCTCATTTGAACTCCAGACCTGTATGTATATCCAACTCCCTGTTTGAAAATTCCACCTAAATATTCAAAACTAAATTTATAATCTCCCCATCCCACCCATAAATTTCTTCATCTATTTCCTTTACTATCTTAGTGAGAGCAGCCCATCTCTCTTCTTGTTCACTGTAAATTCATTGTAATCATCTTGACTCTATTCCCTTACACTACATTTAAAACATCAGGAAATATCGACTCTACCTTGAAAAAATATGTATTCCTAATACAACTGCATCTCACCACCTCTACTTCAACCACCCTGGTCTGAGCCACCCACCATCGTTTGCCTAGACTACTGCAAAAGTCTCCTAACTTTACCTTTGCTTCGGCTATTTTCTACCTAGCAACTAGATCAAGACTTTTAAAATTAAAGCCATTGCATGAGACCTTTGTTCAAAATCCTCCAATGTCTTTCATCTCACTCATGGCCTAAATCTCTACAAGGTTTTATGTAATCTGGTCTCCTATTACCTTTCCATCTAGTCCCTACCTCACTCTCTTTGCTCCATCTATCCTGGCCTCCGTGATTTCTCAAACATTCAAAGCATATTTCCTTCTTAAGGTCTTTTTGCTGGATGTTTTCTTTTCTGAGATCATATTTACCCAGCTATCTACATGGCTGACTTCTTCATCTCCTTCCAAGTTTTGCTCAACTACCATCTTCACAAGGGTGTCCCTGGCCACCCTGTTTAAAATTATAACCTGTTTTCATTACTGCTCTTATTCCTCATCCACCTTCCTTGTTCTTTTAAACTTTATCCATAGTTATCTTCACTTTTAAAGTATTATATATTTATTTACTGTATCTATTATTTATTATCTGTCCCCCATCCACTCCACTCAGTGAGGGCTCTATGAGGACAGGGATTTTTGTTTTGTTTGCTGATGTATCCCAATTATGTGTCTATACTAGGTGCATAGTAGTTGCTCAACTACTGGTGTATGAATAAATATTCTACTAAATTCCAAGAATGATTCCTCCTCAGTATCAAACTACAATTAGAACTATGGAGAATACCTTTCTGAGAAGTTTGGAGCCCCAGATTTAATTAGTCTAAGTTAAAGCTTGAACATGCTGCCCTTGTCAGCCCTAGGTTTGCAAAAAGCCATCAGAATGAAGGAATATAAATAAAATTCATCACCAGTCACACACTGTTCCCTCAGCTGACAATTTTTTTCTTTTCTTTTTGTAGCAAACCTTTCTTAATGAGTAAGCAGTATATTGATTTGCATTGTGGTATAGAGTTCCATATGTATGACATATTAGCATAAAGAATGGATGTATACAATTATAAGTTTTTTACATTTTATGTGAAAGGGTAATCTATTAACTAAAAGTAAAAGGTAAAAAGTTAAGGATTTAAATGATAATTTCTTTAGAGAAAACTAATAGTTAATGCAAAAATATATCTGAAAAGCTAATAAGGAAATTTAAATGGAATTCTTTAAAATATTTAAGTATCTGAAGTAAAAGCAAAAGAGGAAAAATAGAATAAAAAAACAGGAAGACGTGGAAAACAAAATAAACTGGTAGATTCACACTCAAACGTATCATTGCTAGTGATAAAGGGAAAATTTACTATTTATGTGGGTCAATTCTTCAGGATAGTATAATAATCATAAACATGTAGGCAACTAAACAGAACTTCAAAATATATGACACAAAAATTCAAAAATCATATTTAGAGATTTTTAAACTCTTATTCCAACAACAGAATTACTCTCTACTCCTATTCAATATTATACTGAAAGTCCTAAGCATTGTAATAAGGCAAGAAAGATTAAAAAAAAATTGATAAGATTGAAAATGAAAAAGTTACACTCTCTTTATTTGCAGACTGCATGGTTATGTACATCAAAAACACTAAGGTATGTATAAATAGGTTAGAAAGAATAAGGGAATTTATCAAAGTTGAAGATACAAAAATCAATTATATTTCTATACACTGGGCATGAACAATTAAAAAAATGAAACAAAAAACTCAATTTGTAATAGCACCCTGGAAGTAAATTAAATAAAAGATGTTCAAGACTTGTACACTGAAAATATCAAAATATTACAAAATAAATTTAAATACAGTGTAAATAAAGGGAATAGTATATAGTGTTTATTGATTGGAAATACCAATATGGATGATTAAGATGGCAATTCACTCCAACTCAGTGTATATATTCAATTCAATTTTAATTGAAAGCCTAGCAGCTTTTGCAGAAATTGACAAGCTTATTTTAAATTTTTTTGTGGAGAATAGAGTACCTAGAATAGGTTAAACAATTTTGAAAGGCAAGAAATAGATTAGAGGACTTAACAATACCTCATATAACGGTTTACTCTAAAGGTACAGTATTCCCAGTATGGTGACAGGGTAAAAATAGACATATTGATCGATGGAACTGAATAGAGAGAACAGAAATAAACATAAACAGCCAATTGACTTATAACTAAAGTGTCAAAGTAATTTAATAGGGAAAAGATCCTCTTTTCAACAAAAGTCCTGGATACCTGTATGGGAGAAAAACCAAACCTTGATTCTTAAGTTACATCATGTAAAGAATTACCTTGAAATAAATCATAGAACTAAATATATGAGCCCAAACTCTAAAACTTCTCCAAAAAAAAGAGAAAAAATTTTGTGACTTTGAGATAGGTTAAGGCATGAGGCATAAAAATGGTAAAATTGACTTTATTAAAAATAAATACTCTTCCTCTTTGAAAAACACAGTTAAGAAAATGAAAATGTAAACCATACATTTAGAGAAAATAGTTGCCAAACATATTCTAGCCTTATATCCAGAAGACAAAAAACCTCTTCCATTCAATGATCAAAAGGCAAAAAAAGGGCGGTGAAAGGAACTGAATAGAAACCGTAGAAAAGAAGATATACCCATGGCCATTAAGTACATGAGAAGAGGGTCATCTTCACTAGTCATCAAGGAAATGCAAATTAAAATCACAAGGAGATACCACTATCAACCCACTATAATAGCAAAAATGAAAAAGGCTGACCATACCAAATGTTAGCAATGATGTGGAGCTATTGGAACTCTCATACTTTGCTGGTGGTGATGCAAAATGGTACAGCCACTACAGAAAATAGTATGGCAATCAGTATTCTATAAAGCTAAAAACACACTCATCCTGTGCCTCAGAAATCCCACTCTTGGGTATTTACTCATTAGAAATGGAAATTTATATCCACACACAGACTCGTGTGTGAATGTTCATAGCATTAGTCATAATAGCTAAAAATCGGAAACCCAACTATTTATCAATTTGTGAATGGATAAATAAAATGTAGAATTGTAGAATACTGCTCAACAATAAAAAGACACACAATATTAATACAAAAACCAAAATGGATAATTCCCCAAAACATTATGCTAAGTGTTAGAAGTCAAACACACAAAAATATACTACATTATTCCATTTATATGAAGTTATAGAAAAGGAAAAATTATGGGTACAGAAATCAGACCATGGTTTCCTGGGGTCAGGGGATGGCAAAAGGGATTGCCTACTAAGGAGCAAGAGAAAACATTTTAGATGGTACAAACATTGCTATTCTTGATTGTGGTGGAAGATACCTGTCTGCAGACAATTAAAATTCATCACACTACATGCTTAAAATGGGTGAATTTCATTATGTGTACACGACACTTCAACAAAGTTTAAGAAGTCATTATAGGTTCTATAAAAATATATTACAATAAAATAAAAAAGAGTATAACTAGAGATTCAAAGGAAAACTAAAAGTAATGAGTTTGCTTTTTCAGCAAAGAAAACATCATTGAAAACATCTCCTGGTGTTGTCGAAAAGTTTCATAATAGAAATATCGGAAATAATGCAATAAAAGGCTAATATTGAGGCATAGATGTAAAGGAAACTTAGCTAAATAAAAAAAGTAGTTCAAAACAATCCAAAATGCAGCAGTGGAAATAAATAGATTTTGGGATCCTTAGAGTGCTGAACTGATATAGTACAAAATAAATCAATAACAGGAATTAACAACAACAACAACAAATTCTGTCTTGGAATAAAGAGAAAAAGACAAAGAGATAAAGAGAATGATAGATATAGAAGGGAGGTATTGGAGATCCAACTTAATATTTCAGTTGTTCCGAAAGAATAAACTTGAATTCCATGAAAAGTAACAATTATCAAAGGGAACATAGAAGTTGTTCTTGAACTAAAATGTCTGAGTCTATAATTCAAATGAACTTATTGAGTATGGATAAAGTTAATGAAAAAGGCCAACTACTAGTCAGATCTGTGAAGGTTTTTCATTTTAAGGAGAAAGAAGAAACACATAATGGCAAAATAAATCAGTTTCATAAAATGAACTATAATCAGGCTTATTTTTCTCTCAAACACTCATCTTCTCAAATATTTCTTATCTTTAACACAAAAATAAAAAAACTGCATGTTACATCAAATCATTCTTCATGTCAAAAGGCAACAATAAGATATTCTCCTTTATCTTAGAAGATAGCCAACTACTATTAAACTATCCTAAAACAAACAAATAATTCAAAGGGTAATCCAATTTTTACAGTCTTCGGTTTTTGTATGAAAGGCCTTAAAGACAACATGAAAGAAAAACAGAATATATGATCTATGTATAAGGAAAATTTAAAAAAAGCATGGCTACAAATTTGTACTCGGAAAGCTCACACTATTGTTTAACAAAGATAATTTTTATTCTAAATCTACTTATTGTATAGTAATAATCTAGATCCTTAGCCAGTGATATTTACAGCTAGTAGGTCAAGGGAATTGAATAATCAGAATGGACACCTGCCATTTGATGTATGGGAGCTCCTGACCAAATATCAGCCCATTATATCACTCAGGAGAAAATTATAAACTTCTGGAAATAGAGGGACAGAATGAATAGGAAAGATGTGTGCACAAAAATTCCTGTTATGCTTGTGAGAATTTGGAAGTTATTATTTCTTCTTCACTATCAAATGCAAGTTTAATTATGTATTTATAATATTCAGACCATTAATGTTTAAGAACATGATTACTACCTTCCAAATACTACAGAATATAAAAGCAAAAGTCTATAAAACAAAAGATGAAGCATAATAGAAATGACAGAGAAACAGCATATAACATGAAACAAAATAACAAAAATAAGAATGCACATATTAGTTACTATAACAAGTATGAAGGGATTAATCCGCTGTCCTACTAAAAACTCAAATTCTACAATTTGGCTAAAGTCATCATCAAGCTTTGTTACTTTGAAGGCTACAATATTAAAATATTAAAAGAAAATATGAATAAGATTTAAAAATCAAATTAACAGAAAAAACTGAAGGGACTATTACATGGGAAAATGTTGATAGTTTTATATTTATTAAAGTTATAATTCAGAATAAAATAACAATTTTAATTTGTATGTATCAAACATCATACTACAATATAAAGCAAATACAAAGATAATGTGATGTATATGTAATTGTAGTATTAGAAATTATCACTTCTCTGTCTTTAATCATGAAAATGATGGAATATAGAGTCTATAAACAGTAAAGTGAATAACCACATTTCATCTTTCAGAAAGAGAATATGACTTATTTCAAACATATATGAATCAGTTATAAACAGCTGACCATATACTAAGACACCTAAAGACTTAAAAACATAAGAGAAATCATGGAAGGATAAACTTTAAAACATAAAAATAACCATAAGTGAAAAATAAGAAAACAGCATAAAAGCTAAGTATCTGCTGTTCATTAGAAACCATGTACAAATGAAATGCTACTTAAAAACTGAGACACTGATGAAAGTAATTAAAGATGATACACACAGATGGAGAGATATACCATGTTCTTGGATTGGAAGAATCAAAATTGTGAAAATGACTGTACTACCCAAAGCAATCTACAGATTCAATGCAATCCCTATCAAACTACCACTGGCATTTTTCACAGAACTAGAACAAAAAATTTCACAATTTGTATGGAAACACAAAAGACCACGAATAGCCAAAGCAATCTTGAGAACGAAAAATGGAGCTGGAGGAATCAGGCTCCCTGACTTCAGACTATACTACAAACCTACAGTAATCAAGACAGTAGGGTACTGGCACAAAAACAGAAATATAGATCAATGGAACAGGACAGAAAGCCCAGAGATAAACCCATGCACATATGGTCACCTTATATTTGATAAAGGAGGCAAGAATATACAATGGAAAAAAGACAGCCTGTTCAATAGGTGGTGCTGGGAAAACTAGACAGCTACATGTAAAAGAATGAAATTAGAACCCTCCCTAACACCACACACAAAAAGAAACTCAAAATGGATTAAAGACCTAAATGTAATGCCAGGCACTATAAAACTCTTAGAGGAAAACACAGGCAGAGCAGTCTATGACATAAATCACAGCAAGATCCTTTTTGACCCACCTCCAAGAAAAATGGAAATAAAAATAAACAAATGGGACCTAATGAAACTTAAAAGCTTTTGCACAGCAAAGGAAACCATAAACATGACGAAAAGACAACCCTCAGAATGGGAGAAAATAATTGCAAATGAAGCAACTGACAAAGGATTAATCTCCAAAATATATAAGCAGCTCGTGCAGCTCAATATCAAAAAAACAACCCAATCCAAAATTGGGCAGAAGACCTAAATCAACATTTCTCCAAAGAAGATATACAGATTGCCAACCAACACATGAAAGGATGCTCAACATCACTAATCATTCGAGAAATGCAAATCACAATGAGGTATCACTTCACACAGGTCAGAATGGCAATCATCAAAAAATCTACAAACAATAAATGCTGGAGAGGATGTGGAGAAAAGGGAACCCTCTTGCACTGTTGGTGGGAATGTAAATTGATACAGCCACTATGGTGAACAGTATGGAGGTTCCTTAAAAAACTAAAAATGGAACTACCATATGACCCAGCAATCCCACTACTGGGCATATATCTTGAGAAAACCATAACTCAAAAAGATTCATGTACCACAGTGTTCACTGCAGCACTATTTTCAATAGCCAGGACATGGAAGCAACCTAAATGTCCATAGATAGATGAATGGATAAAGAAGATGTGGCACATATATACAATGAAATATTACTCAGCTATTAAAAGAAATGAAATTGAGTTATTTGTAGTGAGGTGGATGGACCTAGAGAGTGTCATACAGAGTGAAGTAAGTCAGAAAGAGAAAAACAAATACCACATGCTAATACATATATATGGAATCTAAAAAAAAAAAAGGTTCTGAAGAACCTAGGGGCGAGGGAAGAATAAAGATGCAGACATAGAGAATGGGCTTAAGGACATGGGGAGGGGGACGGGCAAGCTGGGACAAAGTGAGAGAGTAGCATGGACATATATACACTACCAAATGTAAAATAGATAGCTAGTGGGAAGCAGCCTCATAGCACAGGGAGATCAGCTCGGTGCTTTGTGACCACCTAAAGGGGTGGGATAGGGAGGGTGGGAGGGAGACATAAGAGGGAGGAGATATGGGGATATAAGTATATGTATAGCTGATTCACTTTGTTATACAGCAGAAAGTAACACAACAATGTAAAGCAATTATACTCCAATAAAGATGTTAAAAAAATAAAATAAAAATTCAAAAAAAAAAAAAAAAAGAAAGAAAAGTGAAGGGAAATGGTGATTTTCTGAGCAATAACACTCTTGTTGTCAGAAAAGAAGGAGAAGAGAGTTAGGTACTATTCACAGAAAATGCACTGGGTAATTTTGTTAAGTATATGTTATAGGTTCCAATGCATTTTACATTGAAAATAAGTCCGACTCCATTACTCATGTAGGTTGGAAAAAAAGACTACAACTATGCTATAAAAAAAATGCATAGTGTAAGACTTGAAAGTAAAGAAGTTCATGTTCTGTTAGGAGAATTCTACACATTTCTGGGCTGATAACTTGGAAGTTTTCCCAGTATGGTATTGATCAGTATATTATTATGCTTTTCTTGAGTATTAAAACCTAGTTATTTATTTTTAAGAAACTGGCAAAATTTTTTGTTAAAGCTATGATAAAGGCTTGATATCCTCAATATATAAAAATCTTATAACAGAAATAGTTACAAATGGAAACAAAAAGTGAGAAAATTAATCTAAGATGAAATACATATGGCTGAGAACTATGTGTGAGGAAAAGTTCATTCTCACCAATAATCAAAAAATATATGTTAAGGTCAGAAAATATTTTCACCTGTCAAATTACAAATAATTTAAAATATATAATACTCAATGTTGACAGGGTCCAGATGAATTGGGCACTCTCATATATATCCAGTGAGAGTGTACATTAATAACAATATTTCTGGCAACATTTTGACAATATCTGCCTTGACACAGTAATTTCTCTTCTGGCAATGTTTTCTAAGAACATCATCAGAGCTATGCATGAGTCCTTTTGTGTTAGAATGCTCATTTCTTGGCTAACTATAATAATGATAAATGCAAGCAAACTGAATGCCCAACATTAGAAGAATGGTTAAACAATTGTTGTACAAACTGTACAATATTATCCAGACATTAAAATACATATTTTTGAAGAATATTTATGGATGAGGTATAATGTAGATTAAAACAAAGCTTGATACAAACTGCATATTGTCTACATGCCATGACAGACACATTTGCTTATCCTAAATCATTCTCCCCTTCCTTTTTACTACCAGGACCCCAATGTGCATTTATGAAAAGAAACCCATTCTTGGAAATTAAAATTTAGATCGAAAAGTACAACTAAAAATATAGGTAGAATAGCTGATTAGACATAGCTGGCAACACATGAGTGAGCTAGATTAGGCAGAAAACTTCTCTCAGGATGCAGCACAATGGGGAAGAAAAGAAAAGTATGAAAGAGAAGTTGCGGCATAGAGGATAATTCCAGAGGAAGAGAAAAAGAAAAGAATATTGGAAAACAGGATAGCAAGGGAAGCAAAGTTCTTCAAACTGAAAGGGCATCTGAGTGCTCAAGCAACGTAATTTTAAAAATATTCTTTAGCATCTGATCTGGATGAGTTTTTTTCTCTGATCCTCCTAGGTTATCCCAGATTCCAGGACCCTATCGGTTCTTGTCTCTCAAGTCAGGCTCCCCCTAGAGAAGGACCCATTTTGAGAAATGGCAGAAGAGGAAGGAAATGTACAGAGTTGGATCTTGCTCTGTAGCACTACAACTAATCACGCTGCCTTAGCTGTGCCACCCAGCTTCCACCTCTCGGCATGGGGCACTCTCAGTGCTGCTCTCACTTTTTGTGGTTTGATCTTCCTAAATGTCCTGCCTACCGTGCTAGCCTGTGGCTTTCTTCTTCTCTTCAATTCAGTTGACTTTTTATTTTTCTATGATTCTTCAGTTTCTCATCCACTAAGACTTTCCCTGTGCTCCTTTTTGTTTGTTTGCTTGCTTATTTATGTCTTGCATAACTCTGCTTTAATTAATTGTTTTCTATTAATTTCTATTAATTGAGCATAAGGCAGGGGAGTCTTCAGTGCCTACTGAGCCAGCAATTTTGAAATCAGAAATCCAAACGTGTCTTTTTACACTTCAATTAGTGGAGGATTAATTAGGGAATCCAGCATGGGATAGAGGTTGATTAGGCTAAGAGGGTAAATAAGTACCCCGAGTACACTACAGACATCATATACAGGATATTCTGGGCAGCAATACCAGTCTCCTTAGCCTGTGTGATGCTAAGACATGAGAATCTTCATTGGCTCAGATACTGGGTGGGACCAAGACCATGATGGGAAACATCAAATGTTTTGGTTGAGTGAGGTGGGGAAAAGCAAGGACAATTGTTGCTATCTGAATACTGTTTAGATTACCAGGCCTGATTGGCAGCAAAGTCTTGATGGGATCTTTAAGGCATTCTACACGTAAGATCATGTCATCTGCTAACAGAGGTAATTTTACTTCTTCCTTTTCTATTTGGATGCCTTTTATTTCTTTTTTCTTGCCTGATTGCTCTTCCTAGGACTTCCAGTACTATGTTAAATAGAAGTGGTGAGAGTAGGCATCCTTGCTTTTTTTCTGATCTTAGAGGAAAAGCTTTCAGGTTTTCACTGTTAGGTTTGCTGTTTGCTGTGGGCTTTTCCTGTATAGCATTTATTATGTTGAGATAATTTCTTTCTATACGTGGTTTATTGAGTGTTTTTTATCATGGAAACGTGTTGTATTTTGTCAAATGCTTTCTCTGCATCTATTGAGATGATCATATGCTTTTTATCCTTCATTCTGTTAGTGTGGGGTATCACCTTGATTGATTTTTATATATTGAATCATCCTTGTATCCTAGGGCTAAATCTTACTTGGTCATGGTGTATGATCCTTTTAATGTGCTGTTGAATTTAGTTTGCTAGTGTTTTGTTGAGAATTTTGCATCTGTATTTATCAAGGATATCAGCCGTTAGTTTCCTTTTCTTGTAGTGTCTTTTTCTTGCTCTGGTATCAGGATAATTTTGGCCTCATAAATGAGTTTGGAAATTTTCCTTCTTCTTCAATATTTTGGAAGAATTTGAGAAAGATTGGTATTAATTTTTTTTTTTAATGTTTGGTAGAATTATTTAGTGAAGACATCTGGTCCTGGGCTTTCTTTGTTGGGAAGTTTTTGATTACTGATTTGGTCTCTTTACTCATTATCAGATTATTCAGATTTTCTATTTCTTTATGATTCAGTCTTGGTAGGTTATATGTTTCCAGAAATTTATCCATTTCTTCTAAGTTTTCCAAGTCATTGT
Organism: Balaenoptera acutorostrata; assembly: GCF_949987535.1. Taxonomy (NCBI): domain Eukaryota; kingdom Metazoa; phylum Chordata; class Mammalia; order Artiodactyla; family Balaenopteridae; genus Balaenoptera; species Balaenoptera acutorostrata. The sequence goes on from NC_080079.1 coordinate 53,214,726, forward strand.
CATATAATTATTTACAGTAGTCTCTTATGATTTTCTGTATTTCTGTGGTATCAGGTATAATGTTTTTCCTCTATAATTTTAAATTTTATTTACTTGTCTTTTCTCTTAGTTAATGGGTTTTTTAGATGTTTTTTAAAAAACTCTTAGTTTCATTTATTATTTTCTGTTGTTTTTCTATCCATTTTCTATTTCATTTATTTCTGCTTTAGTTTTTATTATTTCTTTCCTTCTGATAATTTTGGACTTAGTTTATTTTTCTTTTTCTAATTATTTGAGGTGAAAAGTTACGTTATTGATTTGAGATTTTTCTTTTTCTTTTAAATCTAGGTGTTTACAGCTATAAATGTCCCTCTTTTCTTTTGCTGTATCCTATTTGGTTTGATATGTATGTTGTGTTTTCATTTTCATTTTTGTCAAGACATTTTATAACTTCTGTTTTGATTTCTTCTTTTACCTACTGGTTGTTCAAGAGTGTGTTGTTTAATTTCCAGGTATTCATAAAATTTCCAGTTTTTTCCTTCTGTTATTGATTTCTAGTTTCATTCCATTATGGTCAGACAAAATACTAAGTATGATTTCAATCTTCTTAAATTTATTAAGACCTGTTTTGTGATCTAGCATGTAATCTACCCTGGAAACTGTTCCATGTGTGCTTGAGAGGAGTGTATTTTATGCTACTTTTGGTGGAATGCTCTGTATATGCCTGTAGGTTCATTTAGTCTCCTTTTTTAAAAAAATTTCTTTTCCTTAGAGAGAGAAGAATTTCAGGTGGGGAGATTATTTCAATTTAGAGAATATGGAAAGTAGATACAGGATAAATGAAATGGAGACTATGAAAACAAGCAGCTGGATAGGGCAAAATGTTTTTTACTTATATCTGTTAGTGAACTGGAATGAGAGAGTTAAAAGTGTTCAGGCTTTGCAGAACTTTCCTGCCCACAACCTTTTTTGTCACCTGCTATTCAAGTCTTATGTGGGGACTCAGAGCCTTCATAGCAAAACAAGTCTCTGTTTAGTTCACGAGAAGACCCAACGCTCTCTTTCAGTTTGACCGTCTCATTCTTATATGCCATCTGACGGTTAAAGCATCATTCAGGCAGAAGGAGCTTCTTGAAAGAATCTCAAAACTCTTGTCACCTAATATAGGTGGAATCCTCCGAGGCAAGCCAGAAAAATAAGAAGTGTGTCTAGCATGTCGAGATATTAGGATTTATTTCTATTTCCACAGAGACAGTCAATGTTTTGGTCTGAAGCCTGTTCTGGGAGTATCATATAACTCTTTCCTTTGCCTAGGGATTCATTAGGAAAATTTGCAGAAAGTTGGGGGCCTTGGATAGATCTTGCTGGAATATCTGCAGAATATCAATAAAGATCCTTCTTCCAAAACCATATGCAAAATACTGGGGGGACCCTGTAGAAGTTACTCACACAAAATTTCGATTCCTCAAAACTGACATTTTAGTTCCCATGATTATTAGAGGATCTGCTTCTGAAAGCTAAATGGCTTCTTCCCCTAATGTTTTTTTTTTTGCTCACCAAATGTACAGGCAGCAGAGTGAATTTCTCTGGGATGCTTGGAGTGGCTCATACATATATAACTCTGAACCATTTGCATTCATTTTGTGTATTTGGCAATAGCTACATCATTAGTGCCTAAGTTAAACTTCAGTATTTACAAAGGCAGAGACACCAGCAGATTCCAGTGGGTTTTGGGTTTCTTTGCCAGCTAATTTCATTAGGGAAGCAAGAAATATAGTAAGCAATTAGCAGATGATGAGAGCCTGCAGTCAGGGACACCCTGTGATAGGGCACTTTGATGAGGGGAATCCACAGGTCTCTTGGTTCAGATCCCACTCAACATCTGGGAGAACATTCACAGTGAGCAGCCTCTGGATTTCCACTGGCAGCTTCTTTTCGACAGTTTATGAAGGAGTTGTTACCAGTGGGTCAGCTTTAGATCTGCTGTGACCCGTAGGGGCTAACCCCAGACTCTTTGCTCCCACCATGAGTATCCGTGGATCCCTCTTAGCCCCAGATGGAAAGAGGCCTTTTCTGAGCCAGTCTCACCAAACCACAATCACCAGCCTCTGTTGTGCTTCTCCTCCAGTGCTTGCTGCCCTGTGTCCACAGCAGCGCCTTCTCCAGGTCGGAACTCCTTCTAGTTGTGCCTACATGTACCTTTTTTTTGCACATGCCCATGACTGTTGCACAATCTCAGAAAGTTTAATGAATGATATATTGAAGGTAAACAAGCTGGAAAAAATAAATGTTGAACTTAACATTCAAAAATAATAAATGTTCAAAAATAAATGTTGAACTTATTTTATCGTACCACCCAGGCATGGTCTGGGGGTGAGGTGCTGCTATCAGGGTTCCTGTTGGTAGTAAAATGTCCTTGATTACATCAGGGCTGGGTTATTTCTATGTACTGTAACACTGCCTTTCTAGGTTTTCCTAATGGGGCATTTTCCCTTAATATTAAAATGTGTCAGCTTAGCCTCTCAGAAGGCAGCGGTTGAATTACAAGTGTGAGGCCATCCCCACTCATAAGCCTAGATCCATTTAGCTTGTGTTCATGCTTCAGTGGCTCTTATACATTGTTGAACTTCATTGCAAATTCATGGACAGCATGGGAAAATATTTTTATCATGGGAATCTGATGGAATGGAATCTATTTAAATAAAATCAGCATCCAGCCTCTTTTTTTGGCAGGAGTGACGGTGTTGTCCGGAGGGAAGGGTTGCTGGAGAGCTCCCAGGCAACATGCTCATGGTCTCTGGCCTTGCCATTTACTCATTGGCTTGCAAGGGAAATTTGTTTGGGCTCCCTAGTCCTGAAATTCTATGTTTTTCCATTTGAAATACCCATATATTTTCCACATTAGAAGAGTTTCTTACATGTGCCCAGTCTTTTGTAATTTGTAAAATTCTTTCATATATGCAACCTCAAGAATCATTATCTTTTTATCGGTGAGTAACTGAATTCAGAGATGTCAGATGGCTTTCTCAAGGTCACACTGCCATGAAATGAGAGTTGAAAATTTTTTTTACACCCGCTGCTCTTTCCATTATAGCACACATTTATGGATTTGAATCTTCCTGACACAGCCTAGCTAGATACTAAGACAAAATTGCACAGAGATGGTCAGATTGGAGAGTCATTTAAAACTGATAGATTTTTAAATTTCGGACTTAAGAATGAATAGAGCTTTATCTAGCTGTGATGTAGTTCTTCAGAAGTTGAAAATAAGTTCTCACACCCTCCCTGTCTTGCATGTTCTTTCTATTGGACTGTATTTTTCTCGTTCATTATGAATTCATTTATTCATTAAAAAAAAAACTGTTAAGTAAATACCATGTGGTTGGCACATGTGCTAGGAGCCTTGGGTAAAGAGATAACCAAGACAGGCATGGTCTCTGGCTTTTATAGAATGCATGGTCTCATAGGGAAGTCAGATACTGAATGCAAGTTATGCAACTGTAATGAAGAGAAGTGCCTTGTGAGCATGTAACAGCAGGAACTGAGGTGCTCTGGGGATCCTGAAAAGGTACCTTTCAAGAAGTGTTGTCTTTGTTGAAAACCAAGATAGGACACATAGACAAAAGTGCGTAGAAGGAAGGCCCTTGGGGTCTTCTTTGAGGAACGAGAAGAAGGTCAGTGTGGCTGAAGAGCAGAGACAGATAGGGAGAGTAGCACTCTCATTCACAATGTAGGGGAAACCTGGTCATCTAGGTTGAAGCCCAGGAGGAAAACAGAAAGGCTATAGCTTGGCTGGTGTATAGTCACCCAGAGCATTCGCAAGGTCATTTGATGCCCAACTCAGGACAACTGCTCTACACCAGAGTTTTCCTACAAATGGGAACTGCCAGCATTTTGTAGGAATGACTTGAGCATTGGTATGATTTGGTTAGCCAACTGAAGATTATTTGGGCTCATTGGCAGGCATGGATGGAGACCTTCCTAAGGTAATGAAGTACTGCTTGGTTTTGAAAGGTCCTTAGTGGGCTATACTCCTGACATTGACTTGAGGGCAATGTTGCCCGTGGAAAATGTATCTCAGCAAGAAGACAACATTTCATTTTTGTATAACTGTGATTTAAAAAATAGCTAACAGTTTCAGCATTTTTCTCTTTAAAATTTCTTTGAGTTTAATATGAGGGAAAAAACCCCTCAGTTTAACCAAAATCTGAAATTTTCTTTGAGTTCTTATGTTTCATTATTTTATTCAAGGTTAAATCATGTGTGACCTTAACTATCTTGCAATGTAATAGCTCTTACAGGGAACCTTTTTGGTGAATGTGATTTGAACATGTGATTAGGTATCTACAGCAAAATGAAAAAAAAATATGAAAAATATTATTTGGGACAGAGATACAAGTTCTGTATTTGGTTATTTTAGTAGAACCAGCCCAGTGCTGAGAATATAGACACTCCATGTACTGGTGATGAAGTGAAGAAATACAAAGTCAATAATCATTGATTGATATGGCAGCAGTGTCTCATGTTATGGGGTATAGCTTTTGTGACTTGACTAGCCATGGATGGGAAATAAGTAGAAGTGAAATAAAGCACACTGTTGGCCAAAGAATGCTCATAGCTACTCTTACCTACCTCATACAACCCGTTAAGTGTTGTTTTTCTGGATTGGTCAGATTCTAGGACATTGTATTGGGCCACAATCCCAGTGGTGGAGCTTTCAAAGAAGGTGATAATCTGTGTGATCTGTTGAGGTGGACTTTTGGATACTCTTCTTTCCAATGACTGGGGGAAGACAGCATTCAGTTACTGCTTCTCTGAGAGAAAGCCAAGCCATATGCATTTTTTTCTTTGCTGCCTCATTCTGAACGATCTCTTTTCCACAAGAGCTAATTAATATGTGTGATTCTTCAATTGAGAAGGGCCTGGGGCCAGGTTACCAAGACTTGCAGCAAATACTCTGGGTCTTCATTGGGTCTTTTGCTTCTTGTTGGTCAATGTGTTTACCCCATTGCAGTAGTGAGACGTGTCGCTCAGCTATGCACTTTGCAGCAGAAGTAGACAGAGCAAGCCTTTCCAGATTCTGTAGGATTCTTTAGCTTAGGCAGAAAGTGTCCTCTCCGTTCGGTGACCCATGTCAAATAGCCTGGCTCGTTGTGGCTCTGGACCTAGGCCCCTCAAAATATCAAATATTCCTTGTGTTATTCTCTGATCATGAATTTCTCTTAGGGATCTTAAAAAAAGAGAGTGAGGGAGTTCCCTGGTGGCCTACTGTTTAGGATTCCGGACTTTCACTGATGTGGCCCAGGTTCAATCCCTGGTCGGAGAACTGATATCCTGCAAGCTACATGGAGTGGCCAAAAAGAAAAAAAAAAGAGAGTGGGCTGAGAGCAAGATTCAGGTGTTCTTGGGTCACTGGCCTACTTGCAACAAAATCTCTCACTTACTTTAACCTAGCTACGTTTATAGATACCATGGCTTGATTTTTTCCCTTCCAGTTTCATTGGGATACAGTCGACATATAGCACTTTAAGGTGTACAACATAATGATTTGACTTACATACATCGCGAAATGATGACCACAGTAAATTCAGTGAACATCCATTGTCTCATATAGATACAAAACTAAAGAAACAGAGAAAAATTTTTTTCCTTGTGATGAGAACTCCTAGGATTTAACTCTGTTAACAACGTTCATATATGTCATGCAGCAGTGTTAATTATATTCATCATGTTGTACACTACATCCCTAGTACTTATCTTATAACTAGAAGTTTGTACCTTTTGACTATCTTCATCCAGTTCCCCCTCCCTGCCTTCCACCTGTAGTGACCACAAATCTGATCTCTTTTTCTACAAGTTTGTTTGTTTTGAAGTATAATTGACCTAAATATTATGTTTATTCTTCGTGCATAACAGGGTGATTTTATATTTCTATGCATTTCAAAATTATCACCACAATAAGTCTAGTTATCATCCATTACCATACAAAGATATTACAAAGTTATTGACTATATTCCCCACACTGTACATTTCATACCCATGACTCATTTATTTTGTAATTGGAAGTTTGTACCTCTTAATCTCCCTCACCTATTTCTCTCATCCCAGTGCTCCCCTTCCCTCCAGCAGCCACCTGTTTTTTCTCTGTATCTATGACTATGTTTCTGTTTTGTTATGTCTGTCCATTTGTTTTGTTTTTAGATTCCACATATAGTGGATTCATACAGTATTTGTCTTTCTCTATCTAACTTATTTCACTTAGTGTAACATCCTCTAGGTCCATCTATTTTGTCACAAATGGCAAGGTTTCATTCTTTTTTATGCCTGAGTAATATTCTATTGTATATATATATATATATATTGCATCTTCTTTATCCATTAATCTATTTATGAGTGCTTAGGTTCCTTCCATATCTTGGCTATTATAAATAGTGCTGCAATGAACATAAGGGTCCATATATCTTTTCTAATTAGTGCTTTCATTTTCTTCAGATATATACCCAGGACTGGAATTGCTGAATTGTATGATGTTCTATTTTTAATTTTTTTTTTATAAGCATAGGTATATGCAATAAGTTACAAATAATTCTTTTTTTTTTAAAATTTTATTTATTTATTTATTTATGGCTGTGTTGGGTCTTCGTTTCTGTGCGAGGGCTTTCTCTAGTTGCGGCAAGTGGGGGCCACTCTTCATCACGGTGCGCGGGCCTCTCACTATCGCGGCCTTTCTTGTTGTGGAGCACAGGCTCCAGACGCGCAGGCTCAGTAATTGTGGCTCACGGGCTTAGTTGCTCTGCGGCATGTGGGATCTTCCCAGACCAGGGCTCAAACCCGTGTCCCCTGCATTGGCAGGCAGATTCTTAACCACTGCGCCACCAGGGAAGCCCTATTTTTAATTTTTTGAGCAATCTCCACACTGTTTTCCATCATGGCTGCACCAGTTTACATTCCTACCAACAGTGCACAAGGGTTCCCTTTTCTCCATATTCTCACAAACACTTGTTATTTGCTGTCTTTTTGATAATAAGCATTCTAACAGGTGTGAGGTGATAGCTCATTTTGATTTGCATTTCCCTGATGATTAGTGATGTTGAGCATCTTTTTCATGTGTCTGTTTACCATCTGTACGTCTTCTTTGGAAAAATGTCTCTCCAGGTTCTTTGCCCATTTTTTAATCACGTTGCTTGGTTTTTTTGATGTTGAGTTGTATGAGTTCATATATTTTGGATATTAACCCTTTATCAGGTGTATTGTTTGCAAATATCATCTCCCATTCAGTAGGCAGCCTTTTCATTTTGTTGATAGTTTCCTTTACTGTGTAAAAGCTTTTTGGTTTGATGTAGTCCCATTTGTTTAACTTTGCTTTTGTTTCCTTTGCCTGAGGAGACTTACCCTCCAAAAAAATATTGCTAAGACTGGTGACAAAGAGCATACTGCCTATGTTTTCTTCTAGAATTTTTATGGTTTCAGGTCTTACATTTAAGTCTTTAATCCACTTTGAGTTTATTTTTGTATATGGTGTAAGAAAGTTCAGTTTGGTTATTTTGCAGGTAGCTGTTCAGTTTTCTCAACACCATTTGTCGAAGAGACTGTCTTTTCCCCATTGTATAGTCTTGTATTGCTTGATTTTTTTTTAACATCTTTATTGGAGTATAATTGCTTTACAATGGTGTGTTAGTTTCTGCTTTATAACAAAGTGAATCAGTTATACATATACATATGTCCCCATATCTCTTCCCTCTTGCATCTCCCTCCCTCCCACCCTCCCTATCCCACCCCTCGAGGTGGTCACAAAGCACCGAGCTGATCTCCCTGTGCTATGCAGCTGCTTCCCGCTAGCTATCTATTTTATGTTTGGTAGTGTATATATGTCCATGCCTCTGTCTCACTGTGTCCCAGCTTACCCTTTCCCCTCCCTGTGTTCTCAAGTCCATTCTCTACGTCTGTGTCTTTATTCCTGTCCTGCCCCTAGGTTCTTCAGACCTTTATTTTTGAGTCCATATATATGTGTTAGCATACGGTATTTGTTTTTCTCTTTCTGACTTACTTCACTCTGTATGACAGACTCTAACTCCATCCACCTCACTACAAATAAGTCAATTTTGTTTCTTTTTATGGCTGAGTAATATTCCATGGTATATATGTGCCACGTCTTCTTTATCCATTCATCTGTCAATGGACACTTAGGTTGCTTCCATGTCCTGGCTATTGTAATAGAGCTGCAATGAACATTGTGGTACATGACTCTTTTTGAATTCTGGTTTTCTCAGGGTATATGCCCAGTAGTGGGATTGCTGGGTCTCATGGTAGTTCTATTTTTAGTTTTTTAAGGAACCTCCATACTGTTCTCCATAGTGGCTGTATCAATTTACATTCCCACCAACAGTGCAAGAGGGTTCCCTTTTCTCCACACCCTGTCCAGCATTTATTGTTTGTAGATTTTTATCATGATGGCCATTCTCCAAGTTCCTTTTAAGGGAGGAGAGCCTGTAGCAAAAATTAAGCCTCAGCACTGCATAAATTACATGCCTGTCTCAGTGCGCCATCTCTTCCATTCCCCAGTGGATCATCCTCATGACACAGCCATATGCTTGACAGATTTTTCGTTTCAGGTTTTGGATGTTCTTTCTGAAGGAAAAAATATATATATTATTTTATTGCAGAAATGTTAGCAAGAGTGGTGTTTCATGAATTTCTTTGAAAAGGCAAGATAAGCCAGGTTCGTTATTTTCCTATTATAGTCTTCTCAGTATCAGCTTTTTTCTTTATGTTCACTGCCATTTAGGTCAGCCTAATAGTCTCACACCCCCCATTGCATTTTATTATCCTCTTTGGGGATTTTTTTAACATTTAGCAGGCCAAAGGGTCATTTGTCACCTCAAAGTGTCATCAAGGACATCAGTAATTGTACGAAATGTTACCTGCAGGAGCTTGGTACTTTATACATCTTCATCATTTGTACTTTTTGTTGTTGTTGCATTTTCTACATTTTGTTTTTTATATTTCTAACCAGGGAATGGATTCCATAAAAGTCAGTCTAGACTCCTTCACTGTGTCTCCTATAGAGGTTTGATGAAGTAGAAATTCAATAAATAAAGGCCTTTTGTGCATGTTATTGAGAGGACTTTGAAGCAAGGGTAAGAAATGGAGGTTGTGAATCTAGGCATGAGAGAGATTCTACCACAAACTACATGTGTGGGGCAGGTGGGGTTGTGTGTCTGGTTAGGAAATCCACTTGGACAGGAACCTCACGATTGTGAAGGAGCTCACATTTTGACTTGGACATCTCCAAAGTGATTATACTTACAGTCACAGAGACACACTGTATAAAATGAAAACAGTAAACTTTTAGAGATTGCATCCTATTATGAGACTATACCATCTGCAATGAATACTGCATTAATGTTTAAATAAAATTGTAATTGTCTTATGGTCAATGTAAATATACTGCATGTATGTTTGTGCTTTATAAAAATAGCTTTATTGAGGTATACTTGACATTCAATATACTGTCCATATTTAAAGTGCCCAGTTGATAAGTTTTGACATATGTATGTACCTGTGAAACAATTAGCACAATCAAGATAATCACCCTAAAAGTTTTTTTTTTCTCCTTTTGTCATCCTTTCCTCCTGCTTCTCTCACTTTTGCCTCAGGCAACCACTCATCTGCTTTCTGTCATCATACGTTAGTTTGCATTTCCTAGACTTTATACAATTGAAGCCGTACTATATTTACCCTGTTTGGGTCTGTCTCCTTTCACTCAACATAATTATTTTGAGATAAATCTATGTTGTAGCATGTACCAATAGTTTATTCCACTTTATTACTGAGTAGTATTCCAGTGTATGGATATACCGTTGTTTGTTTCTCCATTCACCTTTTGATGGGCATTTGGATTGCTTCCAGTTTTTAGCCACTGGAAAGAAAAAAAATTTGCCATGAGCATTTGTGAACAACCACTTGTATGGATGGATATTTGCTTTCATTTATTTTGGGTAAATACATAGGAGTGGAATGGATAGAAGATATGGTAGGTGTATGTTTAACTTTTTAAGAAACTGCTAAACAATTATGCAAAATGGTTGTACTTCGTACTATTATACATTCCCAGCAGTAGTGTATGAGAGTTCCAATTCCTCCACATGCTATCCAACACTTGGTATAATTAGTTTGCTTTTACTATTCTAATATGTGTGTAATGATATCTCATTTGGTAAAAATTTACTTTCCCTTAAGGATATTAATCATTAATGATGTTTAGCATATTTTCATATGCTTATTTACCATTTATATATCTTCCTTGGTGAAATATTTATTCAAGCTTTTAAATTCATTTTTAAATTGAGTTTTTCATTTGTTATTGAGTTTTGAGAGTTCTTCATATTTTGTCGATTAAAGTCCTTTATCAGATATAGGCTTTATAAATATTTTTTCTCAGTCTCTGGCTTGTCTTTAACAGTATCTTTTGAAGAGTAGAAGTTTTCAGTTCTGATGAAGTCCAATTTATCAGTCAATTTTTATGTCAGGGATCCATCAGAACACCCTCAGTTTTGAGATTTGCTAGGAGAACTCATGGGACACAGCATGTAATTATACTCATGGCTAAAATTTATAACAGCAAAAGGATACAAAGCAAGATCAGCTAAAAGAAAGGCACATAGAATGCAGTCCCAAGGAAACCAAGTGTTGTCTACTAGGGAAGCTTACTAGAGACTGAATGCCTCAGGGGCTGGTCATGTAGGCATCTTCTTCCTAGAATGTACCAAAAATGCCAGACTCTCTGAAAGAAAGCATGTGTTAAACGTAGCCATGTTGTTTGTAGAAATAGTTTAGGCTCAGTGGATACTCTTATCAGTTAAGAATGGTGGAAATCCTCCTGCAGTCCTAGTTCCCAGACCCTAGTCAAGGGCCAACCTTGCAAGCAGGTCTTTCAAGGACAGCAGTCTCAGTTCTGCTATATTAACACTTTTCTATACAGTTCGTTTCTGGATCACACTTTTGGTGGTGCATCTAAGAAATATTATCCTAAGCTAAGGTCACAAAGATTTTCTTCTATGTTGCCTTCTAGAAGTTCTATAGTTTTAGTTTGTACATTTAAGTGTATGAACAATTTTGAATTGTATTTTTGCATATGGTACTATTGAAGGAATTAAAGGTCACTTTTTAATGTATGGATAGCCTATTGTTTAAGCACCATTTGTTGAAATGACAATCTATCCCTTCTTCACTGAATTGCCTTTGCACCTTTGTTGAAAATCAGTTGTCCATAAATGTGTGGGTCTATTTCTGTCTGTTTCATTGATCTAAGTGTTTATCTTTATATCAATAGTGTACACTATTGTTTTCATACATTTTACTTTTATAATTGTTATAAGCCCCATACTACATTATTATTTTTGTTTAAACAGTCGTCAATTATCTTTTAAAGATATTTAAATAATAAGAAAAACTAATATATTTACTCATTCAGTTATCATTTCTGGTGTTCTTAATTTCTTTTTGTAGACCCTTTTATTATCTGATATTATTTTCCTTCTGCCTGAAGGGCTTCAACATTTTTTTGCAGTGTAGGTCTGCTGGTGATGAATTCTTTCAGACTTTGGATGTCTGAAAAAGGTTTTATTTTGCTTTTATTTTTAAAAGATAAATTTTCCTGGGTATAAAATTATAAATTGATAGTTTTTTTCCAGTACTTTAAAGACGTTGCTTTAATATCTTCTCACATGCATTATTTCAAAAAGGATGTCTGCTGCCTTAGTTTATGTCTTTTTTTTTTTTCTTGGATTATATAATCTAAAATATTTATTCCTTTTTTTTTCTTTACATCAAATATGATCCTATATCTTATAGACTTGGCATCTTCTCTTTTCTGGGCTCATGGTCACTACTGTAATTCATGTCCCCTTACATCTTACACCTCAACGATTGTACCAGATTCTTAATTGGCCTCCCTGACTTGAGGCATTTCTCTGACCTCAGTTCAAATCCCTTCTTTTTTTTTTTTATTGGAGTATAATTGCTTTATAATGGTGTGTTAGTTTTTGCTTCATAACAAAGTGAATCAGCCATACATACACATACGTTCCCATATCTCTTCCCTCCTGCATCTCCCTCCCTCCAACCCTCCCTATCCCACCCCTCTAGGTGGTCACAAAGCACCGAGCTGATCTCCCTGTGCTATGCGGCTGCTTCCCATTAGCTATCTATTTTACATTTGGTAGTGTATATATGTCCATGACACTCTCTCACCCTGTCACATCTCACCCCTCCCCCTCCCCATATCCTCAAGTCCATTCTCTAGTAGGTCTGTGTCTTTATTCCCGTCTTGCCACTAGGTTCTTCATGACCTTTTTTTTTTTCCTTAGATTCCATATATATGTGTTAGCATACTGTATTTGTTTTCTCTTTCTGACTTACTTCACTCTGTATGACAGACTCTAACTCCATCCACCTCATTACAAATACCTCCATTTCATTTCATTTTATGGCTGAGTAATATTCCATTGTATATATGTGCCACATCTTCTTTCTCCATTCATCCCATGATGGACACTTAGGTTGCTTCCATGTCCTGGCTATTGTAAATAGAGCTGCAATGAACATTTTGGTACATGACTCTTTTTGAACTATGGTTTTCTCAGGGTATATGCCCAGTAGTGGGATTGCTGGGTCTCATGGTAGTTCTATTTTTAGTTTTTTAAGGAACCTCCATACTGTTCTCCATAGTGGCTGTATCAATTTACATTCCCACCAACAGTGCAAGAGGATTCCCTTTTCTCCACACCCTCTCCAGCATTTATTGTTTCTAGATTTTTTGATGGTGGCCATTCTGACAGGTGTGAGATGATACCTCATTGTAGTTTTGATTTGCATTTCTCTCATGATTAAGGATGTTGAGCATTCTTTCATGTGTCTGTTGGCCATCTGTATATCTTCTTTGGAGAAATGTCTATTTAGGTATTCTGCCCATTTTTGGATTGGGTTGTTTTTTTTTTTGTTATTGAGCTGCATGAGCTGCTTGTAAATCTTGGAGCCTAATCCCTTGTCAGTTGTTTCATTTGCAAATATTTTCTCCCATTCTGAGGGTTGTCTTTTGGTCTTGTTTATGGTTTCCTTTGCTGTGCAAAAGCTTTTAAGTTTCATTAGGTCCCATTTGTTTATTTGTGTTTTTATTTCCATTTCTCTAGGGGCTGGGTCAAAAAGGATCTTGCTGTGATTTATGTCATAGAGTGTTCTGCCTGTTTTCCTCTAAGAGTTTGATAGTGTCTGCCCTTACACTTAGGTCTTTAATCCATTTTGAGTTTATTTTTGTGTATGGTGTTAGGGAGTGTTCTAATTTCATACTTTTACATGTACCTGTCCAATTTTCCCAGCACCACTTATTGAAGAGGCTGTCTTTTCTCCACTGTATATGCTTGCCTCCTTTATCGAAGATAAGGTGACCATATGTGCATGGGTTTATCTCTGGGCTTTCTATCCTGTTCCATTGATCTATATTTCTGTTTTTGTGCCAGTACCAAACTGTCTTGATTACTGTAGCTTCGTAATATAGTCTGAAGTCAGGGAGCCTGATTCCTCCAGCTCCATTTTTCGTTCTCAAGATTGCTTTGGCTATTCTGGGTCTTTTGTGTCTCCATACAAATTGTGAAATTTTTTGTTCTAGTTCTGTGAAAAATGCCAGTGGTAGTTTGATAGGGATTGCATTGAATCTGTAGATTGCTTTGGGTAGTAGAGTCATTTTCACAATGTTGATTCTTCCAATCCAAGAACATGGTATATCTCTCCATCTGTTTGTATCATCTTTAATTACTTTCATCAGTGTCTTACAGTTTTCTGCATACAGGTCTTTTGTCTCCTTAGGTAGGTTTATTCCTAGATATTTTATTCTTTTTGTTGCAGTGGTAAACGGGAGTGTTTTCTTAATTTCACTTTCAGATTTTTCATAATTAGTATATAGGAGTGCAAGAGATTTCTCTGCATTCATTTTGTATCCTGCTACTTTGCCAAATTCATTGATTAGCTCTAGTAGTTTCCTGGTAGCATTTTTAGGATTCTCTATGTATAGTATCATGTCATCTGCAAACAGTGACAGCTTTACTTCTTCTTTTCCGATTTGGATTCCTTTTATTTCTTTTTCTTCTCTGATTGCTGTGGCTAACACTTCCAAAACTATGTTGAATAATAGTGGTGAGAGTGGGCAAACTTGTCTTGTTCCTGAGCTTAGTGGAAATGGTTCCAGTTTTTGACCATTGAGGACAATGTTGGCTGTGGGTTTGTCATATATGGCCTTTATTATGTTGAGGAAAGTTCCCTCTATGCCTACTTTCTGCAGGGCTTTTATCATAAATGGGTGTTGAATTTTGTCAAAAGCTTTCTCTGCATCTCTTGAGATGATCATATGGTTTTTCTCCTTCAATTTGTTAATATGATGTATCACGTTGATTGATTTGCGTATATTGAAGAATCCTTGGATTCCTGGAATAAACCCCACTTGATCATGGTGTATAATCCTTTTAATGTGCTGTTGGATTCTGTTTGCTAGTATTTTGTTGAGGATTTTTGCATAAATGTTCATCAGTGATATTGGCCTGTAGTTTTCTTTGTGACATTTTTGTCTGGTTTTGGTATCATGGTGATGGTGGCCTCGTAGAATGAGTTGGGGAGTGTTCCTCCCTCTGCAATATTTTGGAAGAGTTTGAGAAGGATAGGTGTTAGCTCTTCTCTAAATGTTTGATAGAATTCGCCTGTGAAGCCATCTGGTCCTGGGCTTTTGTTTGTTGGAAGATTTTTAATCACAGTTTCAATTTCAGTGCTTATGATTGGTCTGTTCATATTTTCTATTTCTTCCTGGTTCAGTCTCGGCAGTTGTGCATTTCTAAGAATCTGTCCATTTCTTCCAGGTTGTCCATTTTATTGGCATAGAGTTGCTTGTAGTAATCTCTCATGATCTTTTGTATTTCTGCAGTGTCAGTGGTTACTTCTCCTTTTTCATTTCTAATTCTATTGATTTGAGTCTTCTCCCTTTTTCTCTTGATGAGTCTGCCTAATGGTTTATCAATTTTGTTTATCTTCTCGAAGAACCAGCTTTTAGTTTCATTGATTTTTGCTATTGTTTCCTTCATTTCTTTTTCATTTATTTCTGATCTGATCTTTATGATTTCTTTCCTTCTGCTAGCTTTGGGGTTTTTTTGCTCTTCTTTCTCTAATTGCTTTAGGTGCAAGGTTAGGTTGTTTATTCGAGATGTTTCCTGTTTCTTGATGTAGGCTTGTATTGCTATAAACTTCCCTCTTAGAACTGCTTTTGCTGCATCCCATAGGTTTTGGGTCGTCGTGTCTCCATTGTCATTTGTTTCTAGGTATTTTTTGATTTCCCCTTTGATTTCTTCAGTAATCACTTCGTTATTAAGTAGTGGATTGTGTAGCCTCCATGTGTTTGAATTTGTTACAGATCTTTTCCTGTAATTGATATCTAGTCTCATAGCGTTGTGGTCAGAAAAGATACTTGATACGATTTCAATTTTCTTAAATTTACCAAGGCTTGATTTGTGACCCAAGATATGATCTATCCTGGAGAATGTTCCATGAGCACTTGAGAAAAATGTGTATTCTGTTGTTTTTGGGTGGAATGGCCTATAAATATCAATTAAGTCCATCTTGTTTAATGTATCATTTAAAGCTTGTGTTTCCTTATTTATTTTCATTTTGGATCATCTGTCCATTGGTGAAACTGGGGTGTTAAAGTCCCCTACTATGATTGTGTTGCTGTCGATTTCCCCTTTTATGGCTGTTAGTATTTGCCTTATGTATTGAGGTGCTCCTATGTTGGGTGCATAAATATTTACAATTGTTGCACCTTCCTCTTGGATCGATCCCTTGATCATTATATAGTGTCCTTCTTTGTCTCTTGTAATAGTCTTTATTTTAAAGTCTATTTTGTCTGATATGAGAATTGCTACTCCAGCTTTCTTTTGATTTCCATTTGCATGGAATATCTTTTTCCATCCCCTCACTTTCAGTCTGTATGTGTCTCTAGGTCTGAAGTTGGTCTCTTGTAGACAGCATACATATGGGTCTTGTTTTTGTATCCATTCAGCCAGTCTGTGTCTTTTGGTGGGAGCATTTAATCCATTTACTTTTAAGGTAATTATCGATATGTATGTTCCTATTCCCATTTTCTTAAATGTTTTGAGTTTGTTATTGTAGGTGTTTTCCTTCTCTTGTGTTTCTTGCCTAGAGAAGTTCCTTTAGCATTTGTTGTAAAGCTGGTTTGGTGGTGCTGAACTCTCTCAGCTTTTGCTTGTCTGTAAGGGTTTTAATTTCTCCATCAAATCTGAATGAGATCCTTGCTGGGTAGATTAATCTTGGTTGTAGGTTTTTCTCCTTCCTCACTTTAAGTATATCCTGCCACTCCCTTCTGGCTTGCAGAGTTTCTGCTGAAAGATCAGCTGTTAATCTTATGGGGATTCCCTTGTGTGTTATTTGTTGTTTTTCCCTTGCTGCTTTTAATATGTTTTCTTTATATTTAATTTTTGATAGTTTGATTAATATGTGTCTTGGCATGTTTCTCCTTGGGTTTATCCTGTATGGGACTCTCTGTGCTTCCAGGACTTGATTAACTATTTCCTTTCCCATATTAGGGAAGTTTTCAACTATAATCTCTTCAAATATTTTCGAAGTCCCTTTCTTTTTCTCTTCTTCTTCTGGGACCCCTATAATTCGAATGTTGGTGTGTTTAATGTTGTCCCAGAGGTCTCTGAGACTGTCCTCAGTTCTTTTCATTATTTTTTCTTTCTTCTGCTCTGCAGTAGTTATTTCCACTATTTTATCTTCCAGGTCACTTATCCGTTCTTCTGCCTCAGTTATTCTGCTATTGATCCCATCTAGAGTATTTTTAATTTCATTTATTGTGTTTTTCATCGTTGCTTGGTTCCTCTTCAGTTCTTCTACATACTTGTTAAATGTTTCTTACATTTTGTCTATTCTATTTCCAAGATTTTGGATCATCTTTACTATCATTATTCTGAATTCTTTTTCAGGTAGACTGCCTATTTCCTCTTCCTTTGTTAGGTCTGGTGTGTTTTGACCCTGCTCCTTCACCTGCTGTGTGTTTTTTTGTCTTCTCATTTTGCTTATCTTACTGTGTTTGGGGTCTCCTTTTCACAGGCTGCAGGTTCGTAGTTCCCATTGTTTTTGGTATCTGTCCCCAGTGGCTAAGGTTCATTCAGTGGGTTGTGTAGGCTTCCTGGTGGAAGGGACTAGTGCCTGTGTTCTGGTGAATGAGGTTGGCTCTTGTCTTTCTGGTGGGCACGTCCACGTCTGGTGGTGTGTTTTGTGGTGTCTGTGGCCTTATTATGATTTTAGGCAGCCTGTCTGCTAATGGATGGGGCTGTGTTCCTGTCTTGCTAGTTGTTTGGCATAGGGTGTCCAGCACTGTAGCTTGCTGGTCATTGAATGAAGCTGGGTCTTGATGTTGAGATGGAGATCTCTGAGAGGTTTTTGCCGTTTGGTATTATGTGGAGCTGGGAGGTCTTTTGTGGACCAGTGTTCTGAAGTTGGCTCTCCCACCTCAGAGGCACAGCCCTGATGCCTGGCTGGAGCACCAAGAGCCACACAGCTCCACACGGCTCAGAATAAAAGGGAGAAAAAAATAGAAAGAAAGAAAGAAAGAGGATAAAATAAAATAAAATAAAACTATTATAATAAAAAATAAGAAAAAAAATAAGAATAAATTTATTAAAATTTTTTTTTAATTTTTAAAAATAAAAAAAACTTATTAAAAAATTTTTAATTTCTAAAAATAGAAAATAAGGAAAAAATTATTAAGAAAACATTTAATAGGAAAAAAAAATTTTAAGTAAAAAAAGAGAAAAAAAGAAAATGGATGGCCCTAACCCTAGGACTAATGGCGAAAGCAAAGCTATACAGACAAAATCTCCCCCAGGAGCTTACACATATACACTCACAAAAAAAGGAAAAGGGGAAAAATTAATATATCCTGCTCCCAAAGTCCACCTCCTGAATTTGGGATGATTCGTTGTCTATTCAGGTATTCAACAGATGCAGGTACATCAAGTTGTTTGTGGAGTTTTAATCCGCTGCTTCTGAGGCTGCTGGGAGAGATTTCCCTTTCTCTTCTTTGTTCATACAGCTCCCAGGGTTCAGGTTTGGATTTGGACCCGCCTCTGCATGTCGGTCACCTGAGGGCGTCTGTTCCCCGCCCAGACAGGACGGGGTTAAAGGAGCAGCTGCTTCGGGGGCTCTGGCTCAACCAGGCCGTGGGGAGGGAGGGGTACAGAGGAGGCGGGGCGAGCCTGCGGCGTCAGAGGCCGGCGTGACGTTGCACCAGCCTGAGGCGCGCAGTGCGTTCTCCCGGGGATGTTGTCCCTGGATCATGGGAGCCTGGCTGTGGCGGGCTGCACCGGCTCCCGGGAGGGGCGGTGTGGAGAGTGACCTGTGCTTGCACACAGGCTTCTTGGTGGCGGCAGCAGCAGCCTTAGCGTCTCCTGCCTGTCTCTGGGGTCCGTGCTGATAGCCGCAGCTCGCGCCCGTCTCTGGAGTTCATTTAGGCGGCGCTCTGAATCCCCTCTCCTTGTGTGCCGCGAAACAAAGAGGCAAGAAAAAGTCTCTTGCCTCTTTGGTGGCTGCAGACTTTTTTGCGGACTCCCTCCTGGCTAGCACCGAAGCCGGAGCCTCAGCTCCCAGCCCCCGCCCACCCCGGCGGCTGAGCAGACAAGCCTCTCGGGCTGGTGAGTGCTACTCGGCACCTATCCTCCGTGTGGGAATCTCTCTGTTTTGCCCTCCGCACCCCTGTGGCTGCGCTCTCCTCCGTGGCTCTGAAGCTTCCCCCCTCTGCTACCCCCAGTCTCCGCCCGCGAAGGGGCTTCCTAGTGTGTGGAAACCTTTCCTCCTTCACGGCTCCCTCCCACTGGTGCAGGTCCCATCCCTATTCTTTTGTCTCTGTTATTTAGTTTTTCTTTTGCCCTACCCAAGTACGTGGGGATTTTCTTGCCTTTTGGGAGGTCTGACGTCTTCTGCCAGCGTTCAGTGGGTGTTCTGTAGGAGCAGTTCCACGTGTAGATGTATTTCTACTGTATCTGTGGGAAGGAAGGTGATCTCCGCGTCTTACTCTTCTGCCATCTTGCTGATTCTCCTTAGTTTATGTCTTTTAAAAGAAACTTAAATTCCTTTCATACGTTTCTGGCCAGCTTTTAAAGCAGAGTGGGGACAGCATTGTAGATGGAGAATCCAGGCTTAGGTGGTGGGTGAACCATGCCTCTAGAATTCATTATCTGTATGGCCTAAGGCAAGATGTTTAATCTCTCTAATCTTCTATTTCCTCTTCTGTGTAATGGGGACATCATGCCTAAAAAAGTATGGCTGGGCATTGGCACTGAATGAGATACAAGACATTGAGTGCTTAGGATACAGCTAGGCATTATACTCTGTGTTTGTATTAGTCAATGTTCTCTGGAGAAAGACAACAAATAGGGTGTGTGTGTGTGTGTGTGTGTGTGTGTGTGTGTGTGTGTGTGTATGTACAAAAAATTGTCTGCATTATGGAGGCTGGTAAGTCCAAAATCTGAAAAATGGGCTGGCAGACTGGAGACCCAGAAAGGAACTGATGTTGTAGTTGAAGTCTGAAGGCCATCTTCTGGCAGAATTCCTTCTTCCTCAGGTGAGGTCAGTCTTTTGTGCTATCCAGGCCTTCAACCGACTGGATAAGGCCCACCCACATTATGGAGGGCAGTCTGCTTCACTCAAAGTCCACCAGTTTAATTGTAAATCTTATTCAAAACCAACATCACAGAAATATCCAAAATATTTGACCAAATATCTGGGCACCTTGGCCTAGCCAAGTTGACACATAAAATTAATCATCACAATGTTTATGTTTATGTAAATTAGCTCATTTAATTCTCTCATCAATCCTGTGAGGTAGATATTGTATTCCCATGTTTATATTGGGGAATCTGAAGCTAAGGAAGGGGAAGTAACTTGCACAAGACTGAAATTTCAACTCAGATTTGTTGGACTACAAAGCCCATGCTCTTAAGAAATCCATTAAAATGTATCCCAACACAGGACCTGTGGCATAGCAGGTGCTCAATTAAGGTTAGCTCCCATTTCTTGAAGTGCAGAGTGCTGGTTTCCATCCCTCCCTTGCTGACTAAGCTGTGAGCAACTAAACAACTAGGACAGATCTTTTTGGTCTTCCATTCTTTATGCTCACTCAAGTGCTGGGTACACTGCAGGTACTCTGCAAATTGATGCGTGAATGCAGTTGGAGATATTATTTTGAACCTCTCCTTTACTAAATCAAATAAATTTTTTCCTGAATGATTACTTTGTGTAAAGTACCAAAGAGAAAATACAGCCAGATCTAGCCTGAATCCTGCCCTCAAAAATCTTATAGCTTCATATTGTAGGTGAGTAATACATTCACTCATTCATTCTTCATTCAATAAGTATGCATTTATTCCCTGCTCTGTGCCAGGAATTAGTCTAGGAGCTGGAAATACAGTGTAGACTCTGTATTAGTAGACCCTGTTGCTGCTATAACAAATTACCACAAACTTAAAACAATACAATTCTATTATCTTATAGTTTCGAAGCCAACATCCAAAATGAGTCTTACAGGGCTAAAGTCAAGATGTTGGGAGGACTGGTTCCTTCTGGAAGTTCTAGAGGAATCCATTTTTTTGTTTCTTCCAGCTTCTAGAGGCTACCTGCATTCCTTGGTTCATTGCTCCACATCACATGGCCTTTTCTTCTTCTGCTTCCCCCATCACATCATCTTCCACTGACTAATCTCCTATCTCCTTCTTATAAGGACCCTTGTAATTATATCATGTCCACCTGGCCAGGATAATACCTCCATCTTAAAATCCTTAATTTATTCTCATCTGCAATGTCCCTTTTGTCATATAAGGTAACCTATTCACAGGTTTCAAGGATTAGGGTGTGGGCATCTTTGGTTAACCTTTATTCAGCCTACCATAGACCCTCATGCAATAAGTAGAGAGAGATACGAAAACAATTAGTGTGCAATATAATATTATGTTTAGACAAGTGTTATAAAGGAAAATGAATTATGGGAGAGAGATACAGAATAACTGGGAGGAAGGAGTTCTTCTCGTGAGAGATTTATTTGTTAGGGAAGGCCTGTCTGGTGAGGTGACATTTGAGCAGAGGCTCTGGGACTGTAGGGTATCCAAACTATTACCCCACAGCTGAGGGTCATCAAAGAGCACCAGCTTCCTACCCATAGTGAAGCACAACACCCTGTCCAAATTTCCTGTTATGAGCTTCAAGCTCTTGATGGCACGCCTGAGCCCTATCAGTTACTTCATAATAAGAAAACTACACGGAGTCCAGCACAATGCTGGTACCGAAGAGACTGACCAAGCACAGGCTTAGGGCAAAGGAGGAGTGCCACTTCTACCAGAAAAGGGGAGACAGTTCAGTTTTAATAAACTTACCCATAATTTTGCAATTAGAAAATCTAGAAAACGCTCTTTTCATCCAGCCTATATATAAAGTTAATGTCATTTTGAAAAATAAATTTTCTTTTGACTTGCCTGTGAGGAAGAGTGAAACATAACCTTTCACTTTCTCAAGGTCAATGTGGCCCTGGTCTCACCCATCTGGGATCACCTTGGTGCCAGTTGACTTTCCCCAGTGTTCATCCTGCCTGGGCGGGCTGGCCACATTCAGGAACTGGGCCTCCCTGCCACTTCCCTCCAACCCCCAGCACGTGCTCCTGCTACCAATGGCCTCCTGGCCGAGTCTCCAACTTTGTTATTCACTAGCTGTTTTGCTATTTTTTTCCCAGACTGTGATTAACATCTAGAAAGGCAAAGATCCCTCCAAGTAAAGCGTTGAACCATCACCTGGAAATATACCCAGCTGTTTCCATAGTAGAGTCTAAGAGCATTTAGCTAATTACAGTCCTCAGGAAGAGAAAGCTTCCTAATGGAAGCAGCAAGATCTTTTCTGCCTTACAGTGGGAGCCAGTCGCTGACAGATAAATAGGAGTTATGTCCCGCCTCTCCTTGTCTATGCCCTCACAGGGGAGGGTGTTGTAAAGTGTCTCCTCTGCAGGCCTAATGCTATGATGTGTATTTTGACAAAGATGCTTTTTCAGGGCTATGAAAGTAAAAGCGCCATAAAATCAGAAGGTAGCAGAGTATAAATTGAATCTGAATGAGTCCCAACCCAGCTTCACCATTGCACCTTGGCTGAAATGGCGTGACGCCTCTGTCACCTCCAGCTGCTTCAGTGGCTGGACTTCTAGGAGCCTGACAACAGAACAGTCCATTGAGCTGGGTTGGCCTGGAGGGCCTGGGGAAGGAGAGAAGGAAGGAAGGGAGACTGGCCCTGTCCTAGTGTCATGGGTGCACAAGGGCCCTGAAAGTCAGTGTGTTGCATGTTTGTCGATGTGTGTGTGTGTTGCTTGGCTGGGAGGTGGCTCAGGGCTCTGGCTCCCGTGTTCTAAAAGGTGGCTGCCCACTCCTTTTATCAGGCATTGCTGGGAGCATGCTTGCCCTCATTAATCTCTGTAATAGCAATAAGTAAGCAATTAAGTCCTCCCAAGGATGCATGTAAGATTTCTTGGCTTTAGCAAAGCTATGCTAGTTGGAGTTAATGGCAGGGAGCTGGAGTTTTGTGTCTGGGTTCAGGCTTATTTTCAGGTTCAGAGAGATAATGACAGACCCAGAGTCGATCAGAGTCTGATCGATAAATAAATAAATTATTTTTATTAAAAAAAAATAAATTTATTTATTTTATTTGTTTATTTTTGGCTGTGTTGGGTCTTCATTGTGTGCGTGGTCTTTCCCTAGTTGTGGGGAGCAGGAGCTACTCTTCGTTGCGGTGTGCAAGCTTTTCATTGCAGAGGCTTCTCTTGCTGCAGAGCACGGGCTCTAGGCACACAGGCTTCATCAGTAGTTGTGGCATGAAGGCTCAGTAGTTGTGGCTCGTGGGCTGTAGAGCGCAGGCTCAGTAGTTGCGGCACACGGGCTTAGTTGCTCCGTGGCATGTGGGATCTTCCCGGACCAGAGCTCCAACCCGTGTCCTCTGCCTTGGCAGGCTGATTCTTAACCACTGTGCCACCAGGGAAGTCCCAGTCGATTAGTTTTGTTGACTCAGAGAGATGACCCTCAGATTTTCTAGATGGTGAGCTCAGCATCCCAGGGGTCATGACTTCTTCATCTCCCTGATGCAAGGATTTGCTGAGTAGTTGCCTCTGCCGGACCCCTCTATCAAAGGGTAGCCCTCTCTGGCCAACTCCTGATCACCCTGGAGAGCCGGGGGAGGGGCCATTCCTGAATTGTGGCTCACTCACTCTGTTGTTAGAATGAACACCCAAACTGTGTCAGTGAACTAATACCAACACGGAAAATACTGTTGATCTGATGAATTCTGACATCTTAAAGGCCAATCCAAATCTGCCTGTTATCAGGATCATTCTAACAGTCTCCTGGAGTGGGAATTTCCTTGAAGCTCTCTCTTACCCACCTCTAGATCATCTCGCTGTTAGACAAACTTCTTAAACACCCACCTCAGAGTATGATACCTCTGCTCAGGAGCCCTTCAGGCTTCCTATTTCCTTCTGCACAAAGCAGGCTCCCCTGCTGAATAATCCTTGCTTAGTCAGCCCATCCAGCTTGTGTCCCACATGCTGCCTCATTCTCCTCAGGGTTTCTGCCTGGTGCTGGGCTGTCTCCTACCCTTTTGGTTTTTCTCCTGCTGTTCTGCTCATTTTGAAGATTCTCTGCTCTCTTCTTCCCTTAAACAAATGCTATCTATCCCTTGAGAGTGACTGTGAATCCCGTCTCCTTCAGGAAGGCTTTCTGGGCTGATGCCCAGCTGCACCAAGCCCTTGTTCCCTGAATTCCTCTTAGGTCTGTTATCGTACAACTGAAACTGTAATTTATATTGACTTGGTAATTTCACTAATTTCTTGTGTGCCCTCAGTTAAGTTTTCACCGGGCTTCACTGGCAGTGCCTGGAGGGCAGAGATCAAGCTTTTGTTTACTCAGTGGGACAGTTTGGAATATGGGCGAGGCAGCAGACATGGGCACTGAAAACCAAAGAGCTAGTTCTGCCACTTCCTACGTTTGGAAATTTGGGGAAATTATTTTTCATGTCTGTTAGATTTTCTGTTGCAAGCATGAGAGCCCTACTTAAGGTAGAAGCTGCCTTTTCCTGTCCCACATTTTTCCCTCCAGGACACAATGCCCACAGCTCAGGCCCAGGGCTATTCTTTGACCTTGGCTCTTTTTTCTCCAACTACAGTAATCATTAGGATTATGATAAATATTCAGCTCTTCCCTTAGGGGCACAAAGTAGGATTGTACTTCCCTGTCCATTAGGGGTGATCATGTGACTATTACTTGCTCAATAAAAAGTGAGCATAGCTGACACTTGTCACTTCCCAATGGAAGCATTAGTAGCTAGAGCACGCATCCACAAGCTCTGCTTCCCTCATGGTGATCAGGAAGTGCATTGTTTCAAACGGTGGCTGTTCCCTCAACCTGGATCCCTGAGTGAAGATGAATGATGCAAGCAGAGCCTCCATCCTGTCCAAGAAGGTCATGTATTGTGAGCAAGAAATCAACCAAATCAACCTTTGTTATTTTGAGCCACCGAGATTTTGTGTTTTGGCTTTTTTTTTAATCAGCATGGTATAACCTATTCTCTCCTGTCTGATCCACCATCTTCCATAGTTTTTGCTCTTATTTCTCTTCTTCTTTTGTTTTTCTCTTTTTCCTGATTTCCCTCACCTGTAAGGAGTAACCTGCAGATGGGCAGCAAGCTGTGCTAAAAGCACAAGAAACTATTGGAGGATGGGCTGCTGATACTCTCAACAGTAATGTCTCCATTAATTTCAGAACCAGAAAACTCTTTCTGATCTTTTGATGAACAAACTTGAAGGTGTGAATATGTTTGGCCAAATCGAGACTTGGATTTTGATTTTGTAGGTGGTGTGTCATTACTTCCCCAACATATCTTTTGATGTCCAAATCAAGGTACTATAGAAATAGGTAGAACATTTAAAATGTTAGAACCAAAAAAAGATCTGTACTAGATTTGAATTGATATGAACACCTGTGAATTTTTTTATTTTATTTTTTTCATATGACACTCACTAATCTAATCTAAGTGGCTACAACTTCCAAACATTCTTTGCCAAATCAGGATCTGGGAAAGTGAGTCTTTTGTGACATACAGAGCAGATAAAGCTGACTTTATCTGCTGTACTTTGTTGAGAGATATGAACAAAAACTTCCTCAGATCTCTGATACAGTAGTCTGAGAGAGCCACAGAAAGCAAAATGTCCTCATGGAATTAGTTCACATTTCATGTATTCTTACCTTTCTCAGCTCCAAATGTATGTGCCCGACTATGTCTGCAGTAGGGTGTCTAAGAGAAATTTCAGAAAGAAAAGGATGAGCGGTGTCGACTGAAAAAATTGCACATCCTAAAAGTTGAGAATTATGTTTTATTCTGCAGACTTGCTGAGGACTTAAGTCTGGGAAGCAGCCTCTGAGGTCTGAGGGACTGCTCGAAAAGGTGAGGGAGGAGCCGGGATATATAGGGGTTTCTGCAATAAAAATCAGGTAGTTGGACTATCAAAAGATTACTATTAATTAAAGAAAAAACAAATATCTCAAGTTAATGAATTCAGAACTTTTCTATGTATGGGAAGATGCAAGCATCTGAAATCATTCCTTTGATATGCACTTTAACTATCCAGGGCAATATCCTGTTTTCTCCATCTTGAATCCTCTCAGGGTGCACAGTTGAGGTGGGGGTGGGAGTTGGCTGCAATGTCTGATGGCTTGATGGCCTCCTATTTACTGATATGACAGACAACATTCTTTGTCCACAGGGGGAATGACTTTGCATCTTAGCTAAGAAGAACAATATAATTTTGCTCTTCAGTTGTGGCTAACGTTGGCTTTTCTTTAATTAACAGACTTGGCTAATAATGTGTTATCTAACAGTGTGTCTGAAAGCAAGAACACTTGTTTTCTTCCCTCTATGACAAGGCCCAGATGTGCTCAAATCAAGAATCAGTGTAGAATCCAAATCCCAATACCAGGACTCATGGTTTATTTAAAGAATCTAGTGAATATGGCAGGAGCAAAGAAAAAAAATTCAAATGTTCCCAACCACTTTGCTTGACTAGAGATTGGGACTCGGTTAATAAAAGAAACTTAGAGTAACTTCTATCCCTGGAAGGTCAGGCATAGGGGATTCAGTCTGTGGGATGGTACAGCTGTTTTGAGAAAGGGGTTCTGGGCAAGTATAGTTTTTAGAAATATTTTTTACAGGAAACAAAAATGTCACAGAATGTGAAATTTCCAGGGAACTGGCTCATTTTGTAGCAGCAGTTGGGTGATGGAAATGACCCACCCCTTTCTCAACTTGGATGCTGGATATGAAAATTAAAGTTGTAATTTTTAAACTGAAAGAACTCCTGGAGACAGTGATGTAATAGCCAAATTATAGATGTGAGGGTTTAAATAGCCATGACCTGAGAGAATTACAGCCATGTTGGCACATTGAAAGACACCTCTTTCTCTTCGACTCAGCATGGGTAAGCACATTAAATATAGAGATTATTCAGTTTTAAAGAAAGCTCATAATGTTGCATGAATACTGAGGAGTAACAAGCTTTGGCAGACTGGAAAATTCTTCAAAGTGGAATGCTTGCTAATGAAACTAGGAAAAATTAAGGAGGTGAGACAAAGTGAATGATTTTCTATTTTTCAAAGTGATAAAGCAGGCTCAGTTGACTTTATACTTACACATTTATCCACAGAAGAGGAGGGGAAAGAACTGGGATTCGTCTAGGAAACATTGGACGGAATCCCAGCTCTGTCATTTTCAGCTGTTTCATTAAGTAGATAATTCAACCTCTCTGAGCCCATTTTCAGATCACTGAAGCTAATGCAGAAGGTTGTTTTGGCAAACAAATAAAATAATTTATTTGAAAACCCTGTGTAATTTGTAAAGAACATTAGACATATGTCAATATGATTGCTATTATTATTGCTTTTAATTTCCTACCTTTGATGGGGTGTGGAATCAATATCTAAGTGAATTCAATCTAAGGGGAACCTTTTCCAAAAGAAGGAATGTGTGTAATCTATATGCAGAGAAGGTAAATAAGTTGTTCTACTATTCTCATTGTGATGGTTACTTTTATGTGTCAACTTGACTGGGCAAAGGGATGACCAAATAGGTGGTAAAACATATTTTCTGAGTGTGTCAGTGAGGGTGCTTCCAGACGAGATTAGCATTTGAATTGGTAGACTGAGTAAAGAATATCATCCTCATAATATGAGTAGGTATAATCCAATCTGATGAGGGTCTCAATAGAACAAAAAAGTGGAGGCAGGGCAAATTTGCTCTCTTTGCTTGAGCTGGGACATTCATCTTCTCTTGTTCTTGGACATTGGCACTCCTGGTTCTAAGACCTTTGGACTTGGAGTCAGATTTACACAATTGCCCTCTAATTTTCAGGCATTTGGACTCAGACTGGGACTTACACCATTGGCTTCCCAGGTGCTCAAGCCTTTGGACTCCTACTGAATTACACCGCCAGCTTTCCTGGGTCTCCAGTTTGCAGATGGCAGATCATGGGACTTCTTGGTCTCCATAATCTTGTGAAGCAATTCCCTACAGTAAATCTCCTCTTATGTATATCTCTATATAACCTATTAATTCTGTTTCTCTGGAGAATCCTGACTCATATTACTGATGACCTAGAGTAGAGATAGCTAGCCCCAAAGATCATTTAATCTTTGGGCAGTATTACAAAAGGTATCGGAAACCCAGCAGAAAACTCTTTCCCCACTGCTCTCCTCTATGTGCAGGACTGGTTTCTATATCTAAGAGAAAGGCTGCAGATGAGTTGCAGAAAGCTGAGAGAGAGAGAAAAAAAAAAAGAGAGAGAGAGAGAGAGAGAGCAAGTGCTACAGGGATCAGAGGATGGAGACTTGTATCAAACCACGCAGAGCAGAACTTGAGTCTAAGGTGGGGCAACAGGGGGTTAAAATCTACAAAAAGATGAGTAGTGAGAACTTTGTTCACCCAGCTTCATCTATGTCCATTTATTTGATATGTGAATATGGGGCAATTTTAAAACTTGCGAAAACTTTAGAACAAATCTTTAAAATATGTGCCTACACAAAAGACAGTGAACTTTCTGATTCAGAGCCCCATCCTCTCTTATCTGCTAATTGATCTGCCAGTTACTTCTCATTCAATCCACCCTTCATGCTGTACATGCTGAGCCCCAGACATACCTCCAAAATGTGCATCTGATCATGCCAACCCCAACTTCAGATTACACTTTCGTGTAAGCTTACCAAATTATATGTGTGGCTTTCTTAAACTACTTACAAAGATGTGATGATAGAAGAAGCTGAAGATGGATGTTTTATCTCAAATGTTTTACCACACTGTAGAGATAAGACTGTACCAATACTTTGCTCTAACCATGTACATAGCCAATATGTTACCCTAAAATCTAACCTTCAGAGTGGTGCTTGGAACTAAAGAAGAGTGGGGGGAAACCTTGAGCTTCTTCTAGGGGGACAATATTTCCTTTTATTTTCTTCTTTCTCTTGTTAACTTATTGAACCTCAGAACCAATGCTGTGGTCATCCTAATGTTATGGCTACTTGCTTTAGAGAAAGAGCCTGAGTACTAGAGAAATCTATCTGTTCATGCCATCATTACCCCTGCTTCTCTGTTACCTTCCACTTGGGAGGGAGCATTAGGTGGTTCAGCTTCTTTAGACAGTTACAAGCCTGTCTTGTTGTTGCCCTAGAAACGTCTGGCATAGACCTCTTCAGGATATCACATAACCACAAGGCCACAGGGTATACTAGGCTGAAGTTTATTCATGATTCTATCTCTCATTTCAAATTAGATGCAGCTTCCTTATCTAAACAGGCTTGTCAGAGAGTTGAACAATGGGCATCAGATGACAGCATTGTCCAAATAATAACCCATTAGCAATGTAACATGCCTGAAATTTGTTGTAACACTTTAAAAATAATTTGAGCCCCTGCCCCATGTAAAGACAATTAATTTTTCCCAGAGACATAAAAGCCTAACTGAATAAGTCACACCTCCACAGAGAATATACTTTCTTAACTAGGTACAAAAGTATCTTCTCTCTCCATGTCTTACCATGCATTGCTCTTTTTCCAAAGACTGGATCCTCAGGTTCTCGGTGAGAGCTGTTGTGAGCTCTGCCATTTGTTCCTTTCCCAACAGCTCTCGTGTTCTAGAAGGTCTGAGTAAGTTGTGTTACTCCAGTGTAGCCAAAACTCCCTACAGGTTATATTCACAACAGTCCTTTCTCCCTCTAGGTCCTCTTTTCATTCTCATCTGTCAAGAGCATCCTTCTTTCAAGCAGGTTCAGCCCACAGCTCAAGCCTGCTGCCTAGACTGAGCTTTTCCTCCTTTACTGTATGTAGGGACAGTGTTTATATTTCCTGGTTTGGAAGATTTTTTTCTCTTTTCCACAAGTTTTAATATAAAGCAAAACCTGTTTCTTGAAATTATTTGTTTTCCTCCTTGAATTTCTGATATCTCAGTTCCAAAGGTCAAGGGCTAGTTAGCTGTTTAATACTAAATCTTGAAGCCTCTATTTCTGAGATATTTTTGGCTACTCTGAACATACTCACACACTTTTCTGTTGGTTGCCAATTTCTTCTTTCACTGTGATTGAAACTGCATTTTGAGTTTCTGGAATCCACAACCATCATTCAATGTTTATCTCTTGTTCATTGAGTCAACTTAAATACGTATGGTGCAGGGGTGGCAAGCTATAGAAATTTGTAGGTGAGCCCTGTCTCAGGTCTTTCCCTGAACCTGAATGCAGGCATTCAGAATATGTAAAGAAAAGAGATAATATGGGCTGCAATTTTTTTTTCTTTTTTGCCAATTCTAGCAGGAAAAATCCCAAAGCCAATAACTACCATGCATTTGGAATCTGTTATTTTGAGACAGAAATGTGGGAGATGAATTTCAGAGCAGTTGTTCCTAAGTTGCTTCAGGGGATTGGGAGAGCTTATAACAATCCTGGAGACGTTGAGGCTATGGAAGAAGTGTTGTAGGTGTTTGCAGTTTTGATGTGTGACTACCTGAAGTCTTAGGGTCACACGCAGATTTTTAACTGGACAGCCATGGCAAGTGAAGGCCAGTGGGGTGCTGTCGAACCATTAGGAGAACACTGCATCCTGGATCTCCTTGAATGACACACCTGTCTATGTAGAATATGACTTCTCAAAATAACACCTTTCCCAGCACTCCCTCTTGAGTGACTTTGGAAACATCAGAAGCACAGATGAACAGAGACCTTTGCATCTATTTGCAGCTATCAGTAGAGCACTGTTATTGTAGATGGTGCTGAATGGGTCACATTTTCCAGAAGGCTAATCACCTAGGCACAGCTATGCAGTTAACACTGGAATTCAGGCTTTAGCAAGAAGGTTCCGCCTAGGAATCTTGGGGGGTTGGAAGTCTTAAGATATTAAAAGTCAAGTATCCAATAAA
Organism: Balaenoptera acutorostrata; assembly: GCF_949987535.1. NCBI lineage: Eukaryota > Metazoa > Chordata > Mammalia > Artiodactyla > Balaenopteridae > Balaenoptera > Balaenoptera acutorostrata. Next base: position 53,245,290 of record NC_080079.1, read on the forward strand.
GTTGATCATCTATGCTGGTGTGAACTAAACTTCCCATCTGTTCTTGGCTGTAGATGATCTCAACTATGGGAATTTCAGAGTAGAAGGGACACAGAAGAAGGCATTCCTAAAAGTGAAAATTTCCTGTTAAGGAATGGGCTCTAGGGAGATCCCTGGTGGTCCAGTGGTTAGGACTTGGTGCTTTCACTGCTGTGGCCCAAGTCCAATCCTTGGTCAGGCCAAAAAAAAAAAAAAAAAAAAAGGAATGAGCTCTAGTGCCAAGTTGGAGATATTAGTCTTTCCCAAACAGGGCATGTTTGAGGTAGAACTAAGTAAGCCACTAGAATGCTAATTAACTCCATGATTAAATCTGTCATCTCAGAATGAATCAAGAGTCACATCAATTGCACTCATAAAGTAGTTGTCTTTATGATTGCCTGGGGTTCTAACCCCAGAACAACCAATGCCTTTTTGGCCTAAACAGAACTTGGTCCAGAAACTCAGTACCTCTAAGAAATTGGTTCTGTAATGCCTGTCTTCTCAAGACCCAAAAACCTTAAATATTCATATATCTGGCAGAGGAGAAACCTGAAAAGGTAGCTAAAATGACATGGCCAGGCCTGATTTGAGGCAAACTAGGGGAGTGTGCTTATATAAAAGCAAAAATGTAGGGTGTTTTCAGGAGGAGGAATTGTGTTGAGTGTTTCGAGAGACTAAGTGAAACTGTGGTTTAAAAATGTCAAGATTTGACAACATGTAGTTTTTTGGTAATTTTGATAGGAGAATTTTTGCTTAAATGATAAAGGCAGAAACCAGGATAATATGGGATGAGGTATCAATGGGAGGTGAGTAACTAAAGGTAGTATACCTGGAAAACTAGAACATTCAGATTGGGCTGTGAAGGGAATAATAGAAATGAGGCAGAGGGTGAAAAATAGTTATTTTTTGGGACTTCCCTGGCAGTCCAGTGGTTGAGACTCTGTGCTTCCACTGCAGGGACGAGGGTTTGATCCCTGGTCGGGGAACTAAGATCCCGCATGCTGAGTGGCATGGCCAAAAATAAATAAATAAAATTTAAAAATAAATAAATAAAGTTATTTTTAACTTAAAAATGGAAAATAATGGGTAAGCATGTGTGCTGATGGAAAATAATGCAGGTGAGAGGGAGAGATTGGTAGTCAAGCAGAGAAGGGGAAACTGAAGAAGAAAATTCTTGAAGACAGCAAGAAGTAGAAGAATTCAGACAACAGGCAGATAAACTGGTATTTAATAGGAATTAGGAAATTTCCTTATTTGTAATAGGACTGAAGAAGAAGAAGATGGGTTTGAGTAGGTTTATACACTAGGTATAGGAAATCTGAGGATGTTTGTGGGCCTGGCTTATTTGCTCCAGTGATATACAAGGAGGATCATTAGTTGAGAGTGAGGAGGGGTTATAAGAGGCAGGAGGTGATTAGAAGAGAGAGAAGAAGATACAAAGGAGTTACTTTGGACAATAGGAAAGCAAGCTTACTGGAGAAACTTGCAAGGGTCCTAAACAGTGTTGAGAGCCAATCTAAGATTTGTGACCATGAACGATAAGGAAGAATCAGTCAGGGTGGATAGAAGATTTCCTCCATCAAGGATCAGATAATAAAGCTTTGGGATTAGGCAGGTGACCTGAAGGAGAGAGGAAAGGGAGAATACTTTGAGAGGCAATGAGGTAGAGAGGTGAGATTCTTGACTGGTAAGAGGAGAAGGGCTGAGGGTTCTGGAACATTGTGACTTCAAGAGAATGGCAAGTCCTTAGAGAAATGGTTGTGAGGTACATGTAAGCAGGTGCTCCCAGAGATCTGTGGGCCCCAAAATGGCACAAAAGAATAGCCTCTGGAACTAGAAAGCACTGACCACATGAGCTTGGGCAGTGAGCATCTCAACACTAAGCTGTGTGCACAGAGGCATGATGATCAGAAAAGCTTCCTGTACTCCCTGGTGCTGTATAATTACCCTAATATTTGGCATAACTGCATGTTGGGAATTCCCAAGGATTACTGAAGTTGAATTTCTCATTTGCCTGAGAGAGTGGATAGACAAAATTAATTTGATTTCGTCCAAACAAGGAAATCTAATAAATCTTGAGTATCTGTCTTTGTGGACTTTGAGTCATACCTGGTACTCTATGATAGAGAAGTCAAGTGTAATAAGAAATTATAACAAATGACCTGGTTTCCATTGGGTGGTCAAGGAAGACGTCTCTGAGAAAGTGACATTGAAGCTGAGACTTGAAGGATGCATAGGAGTTAACCAGCTGAAGAGGGGGAAAGGATGAGTGAAAATCTCCAAGACAGGAAGTAACTTGTTGTCTTCTATGATCTAAAAGAAAGTTAGTGTAGGTGGTGTGTAATGGACAAGTGGAGGAGTGTACTGATATGAAGAAGATCTGGACAGGGATCAGATTATGTACAATAGAACCGTACAATGATAAGCAGAGGCCATATCTAAAATGTCCTCTAGAAGATTCATGGATTTGAATCATTTCAATGATTTGAACAGAGCAAGTTCAATAGTCCAGGAGAGAAATGATAGTTGCTTGCAGAAATGATGCAGTGATGTAAAGACATCAATAGCTTCAAGACCTATCCTGACAATGGAATTGACAGTACTGAACTGAGGAAGAAGTTATCGAGTACAACCACCAGGTTTCTAACTTGAGGTAATAAATCTATTGGAGTTCCATGAACCTAGGTAAGAAAGTCTTCATGAGGAACAGAATTCATGTGTGAGGAGGGGGATAGTAAGAGTGCAGTTTTGGACTTCTACGTTGCAGTGAAACATCCAAATGGAGATGTTTTATATGATTCTGGAGCACAGGGAGAGGTCTGATTTGGAGATATGCCGTGATAACTGTCAACCTAGAGATGTCATTTTAGCTACAGGAATAGATGAGGCTCTCTAGGGGTAAAATGTATGAGAAGAGAAAAAGATCCAGGATTAAGCTCCTGGAACTCTAATATTTAAAGACTCATAGAAGAGGTGGAGCCACCAAAGGAGACTAAAAAAGAAGAAGGCAGAAGAGCCAGAGAAGTAGAAGGAAAACCAAGAGATTGTTTTCAGAGAAGCTCAGGGAAGAGTGTGGATCAGAGAGGAGAGACTATTACTCTGCCGTGCTAGCACGAAATCAGCCCTAGATAATATATAAGTGAATGAGCCTGGCCGTGTTCCAATTAAACTTTATTACAAAACATATAATGGCCTGTAGTTTGCCAATCCCTGGCATACAGTACTATTGAAAAGTCTGGTAAGTTGAGAACTGAAAATTGCTCATTTGATTTAGCTGCAGTAAGATCATCATTGTCCTTATTAAGATAATTTTCAATTAATTGGTGAGGGCAAAGGCTCTGTTGGTATCTACCAAAGAAAGACTGGGAGGTTCGGAAGTGGAAGCAGTTTATAATTTGTTCTGATGAAATTTAATTTTGAGGGGAAGATAATTAGGGCAGTAGAAAGAATGAGGTATGGGGCTAGGGAAAATTTGTTCTGTTTGTATTTTTTAAAGAAACTAGAGTGAGCAGAATGATCCAGAAGAGTGGAGTAGAAAGTCCCCCAAGAAAGTGGAATTGGAAGAGATCAGAGTAATATGGAGAATTTGGTTTTTGAACACTTCTCTTGTAACAGGAGAAAAGATGAGGGTGACTGCAAGTGTAGTGAGCTGTGGTTAGTTTGATGGGAATATGAGGACATTTGCTTCTGACAACTTCTATTTTTCTTTATGAAAGAAAATACTAAGAATTAAGAAAAAAAAAACCCAAAATATTCACTGTCAGTGGGACACTGGGTGGAGGGAGAGAGAGAAAAAAAAAATCAGAGAGTTGAGAAATTTATACCGTGTATAATACAGTCTGTCTTAATTATGCTTCCATGTTTGGCCATTTAGGATACTCCCTGTTTTCTGATATTAAAAAAAAGGTGATATGTTGAACTCTTTTTGTAACAAAGTAATTCTATTTATAGCCATTTCCTTAGGATAGACTCTCAGAATTAGAAAAAAATTTTCTACTTTCTCTTTCCTTAAAAAACTATTTTTAATTTTTAAAAAGTAATACCCTTACGTGTTAAAACTCAATTAGTATACATATAACTGAATCACTTTGCTATACAGTAGAAATTAACACAACCCTGTAAATCAACTATACTTTTAATAAAATAAATTTTAAAAAGGTCTGTGACACCAAAAAACCCCTCAGTTAGTAGAGAAAAACTTATAATAATGGCCTAAGAATGCTGCAATTTACTAGATATGTAATACATTGTAAATTAAGAAAATTTTCATTTCTTGAAATTGAGGTGCCAACACCACCGGTGGATTACATAGAGCACGTGCAGCTGTGCATAGAACAGAGTTTAGCACATGTAGTTCTGGGGCTTAAAGTTAGGTCAGTCTGAAAGAATCCAAAGTGGAAGCAGCAGTCTGATCCAATTAATCTTCTTACTAGGATTTTGGATTGATGAAGTCTGTATAAATTCCTTGAATCTATGGGGATTGTCTTCACTACCATCATTAAGAAATCTATCAGTAAGAAAATTAGAAGGCAGGATTCAGTTGACTAATCCTACAAATAATTAGTACTTTCATTTTCCAGAGCAAATTAATGAGTCTAAAAAATGTTCACATCTTTTCCAGGCTAAACCATTCAATCAGGTTTGATGATTTAATTCAATCTGCTTGTTCATTTTTTAATAAAAAAAGCAGATTTTGTATTTTTTTCTGCCAAATTGAATTCATTCAGTCCTTTACTCATTCATTCAGCCAACATTTACTGAGCATCTACCATGTGCTGGGCCCTCAACCAGTCCCAGTGGAGACACAGATGGTAAAATCCATCTTCCCTTTAAGATGCCCATGTTTTGTGGGTAAGAGAGGTGCACAAGCAGAGAATTTTACAACAGTGTGGTTAAGTACAGTGGTAGAAATATGCACAAGCCATCATGGAAACCTCAAGGAAGGGGTCCAGGAGAGAATGGGCCACCAGTCCTCTCTGGAGGCAGAGATGGTGGTGTATGGGCCAAGGTTTACAAGAAAGGAAGTTTGTCAGCTGAGGAGTGTAGCTGATGCCAGAACATGGAAAGACTTCCTTGATTTAATCCAAAATCAGCAGCGTCACTTGGCCATGATGACACAGTGAAGATAACTATGACTCTTCTCCTTCCTCTCCACCTCTTCCTCCTTTCTCTTCTCCTTTTAACTCTATAATTATTTTGACCATTTCCCTAGTAACTTAACTGTAAGAAATTATACATCTTGATGTGGCTTCTCAATTATGGCCAAAGACTTTTCAAGGCACTTTCTCACATTTTTTTCTAGAAGACATTTCTCAGATTCTTCCATGTACCTACCCATCCTAGATTGTTGCTTTAGTTGTCTCACTGGTCTCTTTAAATCATTCATGTCTCTGCGTCAACCCCTATGATCTGATGGGATATCTCCCCAAATGCAGATTTGATCACGTCGTCATTTAAAACTACACACTTTCTTCTCATTATCATAATCTAGATCCTTAGCAAATTTCTGTGCCAATTCCTCCTCTCCCTGTGGGTATGAAGAGAAGGCTCAATGTTACCTTCTATTCAAAAACTTACTATTTCAACTCTTTACTTTAAAAAAAAAAAAAAACTTACTCCTTTTCTTTGTCTGACACAAAAAATATCACAATATAAATAAAGCCCCTTCCTTTTTTTTCACTTATCAGTATATCCTGGAAATTGTTTTGTACCAGTTTATACAGCCCTTTTGCATTTCCCCCCCCCCCACACACTGTATTTTATTTTTACAAGAGATAAATAAACTGACACCCAGCATTGTAAATGGATGACCACAACAAAAGCAACATGATTGCAATTACCAAACACGAAGCACACTCATACTATGTCATAATATTGACATTCAGTCCAGTAATCCTCCACTGTAACAGCTCCTTTACTTTGCAATGAAAATTGATTTGTATATTTTTTGCCTCTTAGTCCTTGTGGGATTTTTTTTTTATTCAAACAGAAAGTCACAAAAATTATACTCATCCTCATCAGTTCACTCAGTCCCATGTAATTAATTTTTTTTATCTTGATCTTTTGTTAGCACTTTTATGAATTCATCAGTTTTCCATTAGAGTTCTGAAAATGCTTATTCATTCAGTTCAGCAGTATAGTCTGTTACCAGAAACCTGTACTTGTCAGGGTCTTTTCCATGAATTCCTTGAAGATGAAACCCTTTTATAGGAGTATATTTGCAAAAGCATCAGAGTGCACCCAGAACTGTCTGCAAATGACAAAAGACTTAAAAATGACCATGGTTAAAGATTTGATGAAAGTTCAAAATAATGCAATTGACAAGGAAATTTAGTTACTTCTGAGATATACATTTTAAAGTAATAACTAGAATTATGACTTATAACATTATACCAGAACGTATAAGATTTTTAGAAATTTCATGTAGTGTCTGAAACATTTATATTAACATATTTCCATACAAATAACCCAAAGAAAGTTTAGTAGTAGTTGTTTTTTTTTGTTTGTTTTATACTGCACGTTCTTATTAGTCATCAATTTTATACACATCAGTGTATACATGTCAATCCCAATTGCCCAATTCAGCACACCACCATCCCCACCCCACCATGGTTTTCCCCCCTTGGCATCCATACGTTTGTTCTCTACATCTGTGTCTCAACTTCTGCCCTGCAAACCGGCTCATCTGTACCATTTTTCTAGGTTCCACATACATGTGTTAATATACGATATTTGTTTTTCTCTTTCTGACTTACTTCACTCTGTATGACAGTCTCTGGATCCATCCACATCTCAACAAATGACTCAATTTCGTTCCTTTTCATGGCTGAGTAATATTCCATTGTATATATGTACCACCTCTTCTTTATCCATTCGTCTGTCGATGGGCATTTAGCTTACTTCCATGACCTGGCTATTGTAAATAGTGCTGCAATGAACATTGGGGTGCATGTGTCTTTTTGAATTATGTTTTTTTCTGGGTATATGCCCAGTAGTGGGATTGCTGGATCATATGGTAATTCTATTTTTCGTTTTTTAAGGATCCTCCATACTGTTTTCCATAGTGGCTGTATCAATTTACATTCCCACCAACAGTGCCAGAGGGTTCCCTTTTCTCCACATCCTCTCCAGCATTTTTTGTTTGTAGGTTTTCTGATGATGCCCATTCTAACTGGTGTGAGGTGATACCTCATTGTAGTTTTGATTTGCATTTCTCTAATGATTAGTGATGTTGAGCATCCTTTCATGTGTTTGTTGGCAATCTGTATATCTTCTTTGGAGAAATGTCTATTTAGGTCTTCTGCCCATTTTTGCATTGGATTGTTTATTTCTTTACTATTGAGCTGCATGAGCTGTTTATATATTTTGGAGATTAATCCTTTGTCCATTGATTCATTTGCAAATATTTTCTCCCAGTCTCAGGGTTGTCTTTTCGTCTTGTTTATGGTTTCTGCTGCTGTGCAAAAGCTTTGAAGTTTCATTAGGTCCCATTTGTTTATTTTTGTTTTTATTTCCATTACTCTAGGAGGTGGATCAAAAAGGATCTTGCTGTGATTTGTGTCAAAGAGTGCTCTTCCTATGTTTTCCTCTAAGAGTTTTATAGTGTCCAGTCTTACATTTAGGTCTCCAATCCATTTTGAGTTTATTTTTGTGTATGGTGTTAGGGAGTATTCTAATTTCATTCTTTTACATGTAGCTGCCCAGTTTTCCCAGCACCACTTATTGAAGAGACTGTCTTTTCTCCATTGTATATCTTTGCCTCCTTTGTCATAGATTAGTTGACCATAGGTGTGTGGGTAATCTCTGGGCTTTCTATCTTGTTCCATTGATCAATGTTTCTGTTTTTGTGCCAGTACCATATTGTCTTGATTACTGTAGCTTTGTAGTAAAGTCTGAAGTCAGTGAGTCTGATTCCTCCAGCTCCGTTTTTTTCCATCAAGACTGCTTTGGATATTCGGGGTCCTTTGGGTCTCCATACAAATTTTAAGATGATTTGTTCTAGTTCTGTAAAAAATGCCATTGGTAGTTTGATAGGGATTGCATTGAATTTGTAGATTGCTTTGGGTAGTAGAGTCATTTTCACAATATTGATTCTTCCAATCCAAGAACATGGTATATCTCTCCACCTGTTGGTATCATCTTTAATTTCTTTCATCAGTGTCTTATAGTTTTCTGCATACAGGTCTTTTGTCTCCCTAGGTAGGTTTATTCCTAGGTATTTTATTCTTTTTGTTGCAGTGGTAAATGTGAGTATTTCCTTAATTTCTCTTTCAGATTTTTCATCATTAGTGTGTAGGAATGCAAGAGATTTCTGTGCATTAATTTTGTATCCTGCAACTTTACCAAATTCATTGATTAGCTCTAGTAGTTTTCTGGTGGCATTTTTAGGATTCTCTATGTATAGTATCATGTCATCTGCAATCAGTGACAGTTTTACTAATTCTTTTCCAATTTGTATTCCTTTCATTTCTTTTTCTTCTCTGATTGCTGTGGCTAGGACTTCTAAAACTATGTTGAATAATAGTGGTGAGAGTGGACATCCTTGTCTTGTTCCTGATCTCAGAGGAAATGCTTTCAGTTTTTCACTATTGAGAATGATGTTTGCTGTGGGTTTGTCGTCTATGGCCTTTATTATGTTGAGGCAGGTTCCCTCTATGCCCACTTTCTGGGAGTTTTTATCATGAATGGGTGTTGAATTTTGTCAAAAGCTTTTTCTGCATCTATTGAGATGATCATATGGTTTTTATTCTTCAATTTGTTCATATGGTTTATCACATTGATTGATTTGTGAACATTGAAGAATCCTTGGATCCCTGGTATATATTCCACTAAATCGTGGTGTATGATCCTTTTAATGTGTTGTTGGATTCTGTTTGCTAGCATTTTGTTGAGGATTTTTGCATCTATATTCATGAGTGATATTGGTGTGTAATTTTCTTTTTTTGTAGTATCTTTGTCCGGTTTTGGTATCAGGGTGATGGTGGCCGCATAGAATGAGTTTGGGAGTGTTCCTTCCTCTCCAATTTTTTGGAAGAGTTTGAGAAGGATGGGTGTTAGCTATTCACTAAATGTTTGATAGAATTCACCTGTAAAGCCATCTGGTCCTGTACTTGTTTGTTGGAGTATTTTTAATCACAGTTTCAATTTCATTACTTGTGATTGGTCTGTTCATATTTTCTGTTTCTTCCTGGTTCAGTGTTAGAATATTATACCTTTCTAAGAATTTGTCCATTTCTTCTAGGTTGTCCATTTTATTGGCATAGAGTTGCTTGTAGTAGTCTCTTAGGATACTTTGTATTTCTGTGGTGTCTGTTGTAACTTCTCCTTTTTCATTTCAAATTTTATTGATTTGAGTCCTCTCCCTCTTTTTCTTGATGAGTGTGGCAAATGGTTTATCCATTTTGTTCATCTTCTCAAAGAGCCAGCGTTTAGTTTTATTGATCTTTGCTATTGTTTTGGTTCTATTTCATTTGTTTCTCTTCTGATCTATATGAGTTGTTTCCTTCTGCTAAGTTTGGGTTTTGTTTGTTCTTCTTTCTCTAGTTCCTTTAGGTGTAAGGTTAGATTGTTTACTTGAGATTTTTATTGTTTCTTTAGGTAGGCTTGTATAGCTATAATCTTCCCTCTAGAGGGAACTTCCCTTTAGAGTCTCATCTTGTGCTGTTACAATCAATGCCTTAATAAATAATCTTGGGCATATTTGAGGAAGTATATATTCTGTATACTTAGAAGTGGGTTGGATTGTCAAAGGGTGAATTCATCTGTAATCTTGCTAGACACTGCCAAATTCTCCTCCATAGAAGTTTATTTCCTTTTTCAATCCCAGCAGTTGTGTATGAGAGAGATTCACAGACTCACTGAAATGAGTCCATTGTCACACTTTTCGATTTTTACCAATCTTATAATCAATAAAGACTACCTCATGAAGGTTTCGTGTATTTTTTCTTATTACCAGTGAAGTTGAGCATCTTCTTACGTAGTTAAGATCCATTTGCTTAACTTTTTTTTGCAGGGTGGTGCTGGTGGTAAAATATCTATTCTTTTTTTTTTCATTTTTTCTATACTGTCTTTTTCCATTTTGTTCATTTTGGTGTTTTTCTTGATTTTTAAGAGTTCTTGCTATATTAAGCCCATTAGGCTTTTGTTTGTGATATAGGTTGTAAATACTTTTACATACTGTATCATTTGCCTTTGCTTATGTGCATTTTTTGTCCTTTAAAGATTTATTTTTATGTAGTCAAGGTAATCAGTCTTTCACCTTATAGCTTTTAGATTTTGAGTCATATTTTAAAAAATTTGCTCTACCCCTGGATTATCAAGAATAATGTATACTTTTTTTGGTAACTTTTATGGTTCATTTTTAAATTTGGTTATACTGAGTATAGCTTGAGATATGGATCCAATTTAACTTTTTCTAAATGATATGTTGTGGTCACAGCAACACTTTATATTTTCTTATTTTTGCAAAAGAAACACTGGAAGAATATATTAGGGACTGGATATATTAGGAGATGGATAGGTAGGAATGCAATGGAGGGATTGTGGATGGGAGTGAGTATACATTGCATATATAGTTTTATATTATTTTAATTTTAAACCATGTAAATGTTTTATATATTCAAAAATTAAAACAGAAAAATCAAACCCTTAAATTGAATATCAGTAAAAGCAAATGAATGTAACTATATCAAATAGATAATATAATTACACAGAGAGAGTAACTCTTTTAAGTAACTTCTGAACAGAGCACTTTAACTGTACTTTTTTGGTTGGATGCACTCTAAAAACAAAACAAGGAAGTATGCAAACACCACGGCAGTCATGCTGAAATTACCAAAGAACCAGATTGATGTACCTCCCACTGGCCAGATTTAGGACAATTTGAGCATCAAAAAGAATACTAACTCTAATTGATTTTAATCCACTGAATGAAATTATCCACATATCTACTGTCATACAAAAACCAATGGGAAGGAAAGGAAAAGGAGAGTAATAAATGGAGAAACTAATAAATGGAGAAAATGTGGTATAATTATAAAATCATCATTTTGAAAACTCCAGTGTAATAGTTTAAGGCATGCACTATCAATGAATATTAAACGCATCACTTGAATGTGTATTAAACATGTTATTCACATGTTGGCAAAGGATCACCCACAGATGACTGTTGTAGTTACATGGAATAATGAAGTGATACATAAGAGAATAAAACTCCATGTGCTTCTGTTAAATTGTTCACACAGTGGCCCATTTCTTCCTTCCCCATGTCCACCTCCCTTTGCAAGGTGACTTTGCAGCAAGTGCCATCAAAAGGTTGTGTCTATTTCCCTACCCTTTGAGTCCGGATTGAATTTATGACTTCCTTTGGGCAACAGAACACAGCAGAAGTGATGTGTTTCAGTTCTGTGCCCAGGTCTCAAGAGGCTTGTATGTTTCTGCTCACTCTCTTTTATTTCTGTCATGCCATGAGAACCCATCAGAACTAGTTTACTGGAGGGTGAGAGACCACAGGGCAGAGTTGTTCCAGTCGTTGCAGACAAAGCCCTAGACATGTGAGGTCAGTCTTAGCCAACCTGTGGGTGGCCACAGATACACAAGTGAGCCTTGCCAAAAGACCTGAGCCCAGCACACCCAGAAAATCTGCCCAGCTGACCCTCACACGCCTGCTCCAAATCAGTTAGATTTGGAGGTGGCTTGTTACAAAGCAAAATCTAACTGATTCAGACATGACCCTAGGTGTGTAGAAACATTGACTTTGGGACCAGGCAGCTGGAAGTAGTTGGAAAAATGATGAGCAATTAATTGAAGCTGAAAAATTGATAAGGCACTTGTTACTGAAGTCTGGATAAATAAAGTTCTATGTTATGTAGTAGTGAAACCACTGGAAAAATGTTGCCTTTAGTAACTTGGAAGGTTAAAATATATACCTAATAAACTTTTCATTTGCCTTATTTTAGCTGCTTATAATAAGGAAATTCAAGGGATACATGAGGATACATATTTAGTTTGCAAGTAGAATTTAGAGGGAATATAAAGGAACCAGGATTCGCAGGGATGGAACATGAAACTATTTCTTATCTCTAGTCTTCTCAACCAGTAAAAGATTATTGAGGTAGAATACAGTCTACAAGTGTAGAGCAAATCAGGAGAGTGCCCCTCTATTTTAAAGGATAAAATCCTTTATCAAAATGTGGGAAAGAATTAAGGAGACATCTAGAAGAACCTCTCTAGCTAGAAACATGATTTATAGTAATCTAAAGCAGCGGTCTCCAAACTTTTTGGCACCAGGGACCAGTTTCACGGAAGACAATTTTTCCACGGACCTGGGGGTGGGGGATGGTTTCAGGATGATTCAAATGCATTACATTTATTGTGCACTTTATTTCTATTATTATTACATTGTAATATATAATGAAATAATTATACAACTCACCATAATGCAGAATCAGTGGGAGCCCTGAGCTTGTTTTCCTGAAACTAGATGGTCCCATCTGGGAGTGATGGGAGACAGTGACACCCGAAGTGTGTTGCTTATGTCCAGTCTACTCTGTAAGATGCAGCATAATTGTCACTTGCCACTCACTGATAGGGTTTTGATATGTGTCTGCAAGCAGTTGATTTATTATGGTCTCTGTGAGTCAAACCTCTCTGCTAATGATAATCTGTATTTGCAGCCACTTCCCAGGGCTAGCATCACCACCTCAGCTCCACCTCAGTTCATCAGGCATTAGATTCTCATAAGGAGCCTGCAACCTAGATCCCTCACATGCACAGTTCACAGTAGGGTTTGCGCTCTTATGAGAATCTAATGCCACCACTGATCTGACAGGAGGCGGAGCTCAGGTGGTAATGCGAGTGATGGGGAGTGGCTGTAAATACAGATGAAGCTTTGCTCACTTGCCTGCCGCTCACCTTCTGCCATGCGGCCAGGTTCCTAACAGGCCACAGACTAGTACCGGTTGGTGGCCAGGGAGTTGGGGACCCCTGATCTAAAGGGCATTTTCTCTAAGAGACTGCATTGCCCAAAGTGCTATGAGTTAGTTAAGACAGACAGAAGTTTGTTTTGAAAACAATTGTGGGTGTTTTTTTTCCAAATGGAGTAGAATATACTGGGATATATGGAAAACCTATACAGTTTTAAGAGACTTGTACCAACAGAAACATCACTAGCTGAATCTAAAGGGACTCTGATTTTATAAATTTCACAAAGGCCTTTGGGCCTCCAAATTTCCACAAGAAATAAACAGGCTGAAAAAAGTTACTCAGCTACAAACACAGCTATTTCTTGTGTCTCCGAGGGTGAAGCCAAGAACCCACAGAGCAAAGCCAATTACATTGTGAACAATGGATTTGTGAGCCATTCCCAGGATTAACAGAGGACAGTGAACTAGAGGCAAGCCCCAGGGAGCAGAACTAGGCTGTAATCAAGAAACATTTCCTGCTCCCATATCTGAGGATCTGGTAACATTCGTTCAGTGGGATTTTAGAATTGCTATGGACCAGAGAATGCTACAAACTTCCATTTTTCCCATTTAAATGAAAGCGTCTATTGTGGTTTGTCCAATTTTCTGTCTCATCATTATTTCATGAGTGTGTGGCGGCAAATAACTTGTATTGGATGTAGACCAAGAGAATCCAAACTTTAATAAGAGTGTGGACCTGATTACATGAGTCTTTCGGAAGTGCCAGTTGGGAATGAATCTTTTTCATATAGGAAGGTTGTGAATAATTTTGATCAGAGGGGAGACTATAGTAGGTTCTTTGCAGAAATGGCAACAATGATTTTCCTTTTATATTCATGTACCATTGTTCTTCTCATAGAGATATGAAGTCCGTTTCCCTTCCTCTTGAGTTTGGGCTGGTCTTGTGACTTGCTTTTCCCAGCAGACCTCAGCACAATTATCAATGGGCCAATTCTGAACCAAGCCTCAGGACCTGCATATTTCTACTCAGTCTCTTGAATCCCTGCCCACCCAGGAGAACAAGCCCAAGTTAGCCTGCTGGGTGATTAGAAGCCACAAGGGGAAGCATGAACCCAGGTAGTCCAGCCAAGATCCCAGACATGGGATCCCAGAGAGCTCAGCAAAAAAGCAAAGCCAGCTGTCCCCAACTGACCCACAGCTGATTGCAAACGTTTGAGTGGACCCCACTGAGAATAGCTGAACCAGGCCTGGCTTTACCAGAACATCACAACTGACCTGCACATGCATGAGGTAATAAATCGTTGTTGATTAAGCCATTAAGTTTTGGGAGGTTTTTTCATGCAGTAAAAACCAATTGATACAATGCTAAATGTTGTGGAACAGAAAGGTAAATAAAAATATGTTCCAGATGGTATCTCTGGTCAGCAGAATCAATGCCAACACCTACCTTCTTTGGATATTTTATTCTATGAGACAAATCAACCCCTGTGTATTTCAGCCACTCTTCTGTTACTGGCAGCTGAGTTAATTTCAAATGGATACAACAGCTTTTTGTTCTGAGTGCACTTCTCTCTTCAGCTGCCTTGAGCAAATTCGTCTAGATTTATCTAATGCCTTTCTTAATTCATAGAAAAAAATAAGTTTTCAGAAAGTATTTATTAAATGCATTGATGAGTGAGTGATTTGGCCATCTAATACTGATGATCTTGGGATCTTTGTCTTCATCAAGCAACAGTTCTGGGCTCCAGGTCAACACAGTGGTCTTAGAGTCATTAAACCTTAAAAAAAAAAAATCTTCTCTCAACCAGAACATCTCATTCATTTACTAATTTTCTGTCTTTTTAAAAACAGGAATTTGATGGATTAGGATATTTATATTGCAGTTTCAGCCTTTTTGTTTTCATGAATAAAACTGCAAACAAATTTGTCATTGCTATTAACATCAGCACATGTGAGTGGATGAAGTATTTGAGTAGAACTCTACATTTTCCTCTGTCAGAGTTACTAGTTTCACTTCTTTAAATTTGCAAGCTTTCCAGACCTAATCCGTCAAATAGGAGTATTATATTAATACACTGGGACTGCAGGGGTTATCTCTAGAATTCTGAGTGCTTGAGAAATTAGAGCCATGTAAATGCATTGTCTCACTGTTCCTTTCTATTTTATGTTCCCACATGTACTACCACACACTAGGATGGGAGAATGTTTTATTATACCAAGAACACTTTCAAATTAGACAAAAAACAGAGAGAACTCTGTGATAACCAAATTCAACTTTATTACATCCTAGGGAGTTTTTGAAATGAGAAAGGCATTTCATCATAATGGTGGGAGGCAGAGACCTGGACTTAAACTTGGGCAAGTCATTTAAACTTTCCCATCTCAGCTTTCCCACCTGTATAATTGGGTTGATAATAATCTAGTCCCTTCACAGGGACATTCTGAGAAGAAAATCGACAGGGAAGAGCTTTGGGAATTATAAAAGACTATGAAGTAGGAATTGTTTGTGTGTGTATCACCCCACAAAATACATGTGCACTACCATATGCCTTCTTACAGCTCATAAAAGTCTGTGTTGAAGAAAAAACACCAGTTAATGAAAAAAAGACAACATCTTAGTTGCTAGAAATCTTGTTTTCCTATAAATATGGAAAATATGAGATTTGAGACACTGGCTAATGTCGTGGTCATTATTACCCTTATTATCGTCAGTTGTTTTTATGTGTGTGTGCTCTTTTTGCAAGTTTATCTTTCCTTCAAAGAACATATTTGCAGGAGTTTAAATCGCATTTGTGTGTTGCCATCTCTAATTACTAAATCAGAGTGCTGTATGGTCCTGATGTGGTTTCAGGTGTCACCCTGGGCCCTTATATGGTCAAAATGCCTTGCCAAGTGGCATGTGCCTGATCTGGGGTGATGGGAAAGCCAGTGGATCTGCAGTCATACCTGAATTTAACTGTAATTCTGTCATTCGGAGAGTAGATCCAGACCCTCAGATAGAAGACAACCTTTATTGATGTGAATGGGGAAAATAGAAGTTTTAAGACGAGAAATGTGACTTCAATTAAATGGAAGTGGCAATTACTTGAGATCTGGATCGAGTATTCAAAGTAGAGACAAATACTGGGGTAATACGTAAGATAACTGAAAAAACCCCACAAGTTCAAGGTCGAGTTGAGGTGGAGGAAGAAAGAAGAGGTTGTATTTGCGTGCTGGGGAAGATGGGTTCTGGGTGAGAGAGCTTTTGCATCAGGGAGGAAAGGATTTTGTTTCTGTATCATGACTTTTTCTGCCTGGGAAGTGAATTCACCTACAGTCGCTGAAAAATGATCATCAAAGTTGATCTTAAATGCATTATGGTCCATGGGTGCCGTTTCAGATGGTGAGCATTTGGGATAGTGGGGAGACTTGCTATGGAGGCAGGTGGGGTGTTGCAGTCTGGTGGCATGATGACAATGAACTCTACCGTAAGGGGAGAGAACAGACTCCATCTGCCTTCACCGAAGCACAGTGTTGTACATTTTAGAATTAGGTAAGAAGTATTCTCACCAGCTAGCACAAGGTAATTTACAGCTTACAATACATTACACTTGTAAGTACTTGAAGAAAAATGCCCATTTGTTCTTACTGCTGAAAAAATGGTAGAGAGGTGTTTTCCCATTTTCTTTTTTTTAAAAACATTTTTATTGAGTATAATTGCTTTACAATGGTGTGTTAGTTTCTGCTTTATAACAAAGTGAATCAGCTATACATATACATATATCCCCAGATCTCCTCCCCCTCTTGCGTCTCCCTCCCACCCTCCCTATCCCACCCCTCTAGGTGGTCACAAAGCACCCAGCTGATCTCCCTGTGATACGCGGCTGCTTCCCACAAGCTATCCATTTTACATTTGGTAGTGTATATAAGTCCATGCCACTCTCTCGCTACGTCCCAACTTACCCTTTCCCCTCCCCATGTCCCCAAGTCCATTCTCTACGTCTGCATCTTTATTCCTGTCCTGCACCTAGGTTCTTCAGACCATTTTTTTTTTTTAGATTCCGTATATATGTTTTAGTATACAGTATTTGTTTTTCTCTTTCTGACTTACTTCACTCTGTATGACAGACTCTAGGTCCATCCACCCCACTACAAATAACTGAATTTCGTTTCTTTTTATGGCTGAGTACTATTCCATTGTATATATGTGCCACATCTTCTTTATCCACTCATCCAATGATGGACACTTAGGTTGCTTCCATGTCCGGGCTATTGTAAATAGAGCTGCAATGAACAATGTGGTACATGACTCTTTTCAAATTCTGGTTTTCTCAGGGTATACGCCCAGTAGTGGGATTGCTGGGTCGTATGGTAGTTCTATTTTTAGTTTTTAAAGGAACCTCCATACTGTTCTCCATAGTGGCTGTATCAATTTACATTCCCACCAACAGTGCAAGAGTGTTCCCTTTTTTCTACACCCTCTCAAGCATTTATTATTTGTAGGTTTTTTGATGATGATTATTCTGAGTGGTGTGAGGTGATACCTCATTGTAGTTATGATTTGCATTTCTCTAATGATTAGTGATGTTGAGCATTCTTTCATGTGTTTGTTGGCAATCTGTATATCTTCTTTGGAGAAATGTCTATTTAGGTCTTCTGCCCATTTTTGGATTGCGTTGTTTGTTTTTTGATATTGAGCTGCATGAGCTGCTTGTGTATTTTGAAGATTAATCCTTTGTCAGTTGCTTCATTTGCAAATATTTTCTCCCATTCTGAGGGTTGTCTTTTTGTCTTGTTTATGGTTTCCTTTGCTGTGCAAAACTTTTAAGTTTCATTAGGTCACATTTGTTATTTTTGTTTTTATCTCCATTTCTCTAGGAGGTGGGTCAAAAAGGATCTTGCTGTGATTTCTGTCATAGAGTGTTCTGCCTATGTTTTCCTCTAAGAGTTTTATAGTGTCCGGCCTTAAATTTAGGTCTTCAATCCAGTTTGAGTTTATTTTTGTGATGGTGTTAAGGAGTGTTCTAATTTCATTCTTTTACATGTAGCTGTCCAGTTTTCCCAGCAACACTTATTGAAGAGGGTGTCTTTTCTCCATTGTATATTCTTGTCTCCTTTATCAAAAATAAGGTGACCATATGTGTGTGGGCTTATCTCTGGGCTTTCTATCCTGTTCCATTGATCTATATTTCTGTTTTTGTGCCAGCACCAGACTGTCTTGATTACTGTAGCTTTGTAGTACGGTCTGAAGTCTGGGAGCCTGATTCCTCCAGCTCCATTTTTCGTTCTCAAGATTGCTTTGGCTATTCGGGGTCTTTTGTGTTTCCATACAAATTGTGAAATTTTTAGTTCTAGTTCTGTGAAAAATGCCATTGGTAGTTTGATAAGGATTTCATTGAATCTGTAGATTGCTTTGGGTAGTATAGTCATTTTCACAATGTTGATTCTTCCCATCCAAGAACATGGTATATCTCTCCATCTGTTTGTATCATCTTTAATTTCTTTCATCAGTGTCTTATAGTTTTCTGCATACAGGTATTTTGTCTCCCTAGGTAGGTTTATTCCTGGGTATTTTATTCTTTCTGTTGCAATGGTAAATGGGAGTGTTTCCTTAATTTCTCTTTCAGATTTTTCATCATTAGTGTATACAAATGCAAGATATTTCTGTGCATTGATTTTGTATCCTGCTACTTTACCAAATTCATTGATTAGCTCTACAAGTTTTCTGGTAGCATCTTTAGGATACTCTCTGTATAGTATTATGTCATCTACAAACAGTGACAGCTTTACTTTTTCTTTTCCAATTTCGATTCCTTTTTCTCTTTTTCTTCTCTGATTGCTGTGACTAAAACCTCCAAAACTATGTTGAATAATAGTGGTGACAGTGGACAACCTTGTCTTCTTCCTGATCTTAGAGGAAATGCTTTCAGTTTTTCACCATTGAGAATGATGTTGGCTGTGGGTTTGTCATATATGGCCTTTATTATGTTGAGGAAAGTTCCCTCTATGCCTACTTTCTGCAGGGCTTTTATCATAAATGGGTGTTAAATTTTGTTGAAAGCTTTTTCTGCATCTATTGAGATGATCATATGGTTTTTCTCCTTCAGTTTGTTAATATGGTTTATCACATTGATTTCATTGCATATATTGAAGAATCCTTGCATTCCTGGTTATAAACCCCACTTGATCATGGTGTATGATCCTTTTAATGTGCTGTTGGATTCTGTTTGCTAGTATTTTGTTGAGGATTTTTGCATCTATATTCATCAGTGATACTGGCCTATAGTTTTCTTTCTTTGTGACATCTATGTCTGGTTTTGTTTTGTTTGGCCACCAGGGTGATGGTGGCTTTGTAGAATGAGTTTGGGAGTGTTCCTCCCTGTGCTACATTTTGGAAGAGTTTGAGAAGGATAGGTGTTAGCTCTTCTCTAAATGTTGGTAGAATTTGCCTGTGACGCCATCTAGTCCTGGGCTTTTGTTTGTTGGAAGATTTCTGATCACAGTTTCAATTTCAGTGCTTGTGATTGGTCTGTTTATACTTTCTATTTCTTCCTTGCTCAGTCTCAGAAGGTTGTGCTTTTCTAAGAATTTGTCCATTTCTTCCAGGTTGTTCATTTTATTGGCATAGAGTTGCTTGTAGTAATCTCTCGTGACGTTTGTATTTCTGCAGTGTCAGTTGTTACTTCTTTTTCATTTCTAATTCTGCTGATTTGAGTCTTCTCCCTTTTTTCCTTGATTAGTCTGGCTAATGGTTTATTAATTTTGTTAATCTACTCAAAGGACCAGCTTTTAGTTTTACTGATCTTTGCTATCGTTACCTTCATTGTTTTTTCATTTATTTCTTTTTAAAAAATTTTTAATTTAATTTATTTTTTTATACAGCAACTTCTTATTAGTCATCAATTTTATACACATCATTGTTTACATGTCAATACCAATCGCCCAATTCATTACACCACCACCCTCACCCCACCTGCTGCTTTGCCCCTTTGGTGTCCATAAGTTTGTTCTCTACATCTCTGTCTCAGTTTCTGCCCTGCAAACCGGTTCATCTGTACCATTTTTCTAGGTTCCACATATATGCATTAATATACGATATTTGTTTTTCTCTTTCTGACTTACTTCACTCTGTATGACAGTCTCTGGATCCATCCACGTCTCAACAAAAGACCCAATTTTGTTCCTTTTTATGGCTGAGTAATATTTCATTGTATACATGTACCACATCTTCTTTATCCATTTCTCTGTCAGTGGGCATTTAGGTTGCTGCCATGACCTGGCTATTGTAAATAGTGCTGCAGTGAACATTGGGGTGCATGTGTCTTTTATTTTATTTTTTTTAATTTATTGATTGATTGATTGATTGCTGTGTTGGGTCTTCGTTTCTGTGCGAGGGCTCTAGTTGCGGCAAGTGGGGGCCTCTCTTCATCGCGGTGCGCGGGCCTCTCATTATCGCAGCCTCTCTTGTTTCAGAGCACAGGCTCCAGACGCGCAGGCTCAGTAATTGTGGCTCACAGGCCCAGTTGCTCCACGGCATGTGGGATCCTCCCAGACCAGGGTGCGAACCCGCACCCCCTGCATTGGCAGGCAGACTCCCAACCACTGCGCCACCAGGGAAGCCCACATGTGTCTTTTTGAATTATGGATTTGTGTGGGTATATGCCCAGTAGTGAGATTGCTGGGTCATATGGTAATTCTATTTTTAGTTTTTTAAGGAACCTCCATACTGTTCTCCATAGTGACAGTATCAGTTTACATTCCCACCAGCAGTGCAAGAGGGTTCCCTTTTCTCCACACCCTCTCCAGCATTTGTTGTTTGTAGATTTTCTGATGATTCCCATTCTAACTGATATGGGGTGATACCTCATTGTAGTTTTGATTTTCATTTCTCTAATAATTAGTGATGTTGAGCAGCTTTTCATGTGCTTCTTGGCCATCTGTATGTCTTCTTTGGAGAAATGTCTATTTAGGCCTTCTGCCCATTTTTGGATTGGGTTGTTTGTTTCTTTAATGTTGAGCTGTATGAGCTGTTTATGTATTTTGGAGATTGATCCTTTGTCCGTTGATTCGTTTGCAAATATTTTCTCCCATTCTGAGGGTTGTCTTTTCATCTTGTTTATGGTTTCCTTTGCTATGCAAAAGCTTTTAAGTTTCATTCGGTCCCATTTGTTTATTCTTGTTTTAATTTCCATTACTCTAGGAGGTGGATCAAAAACGATCTCGCTATTATTTATGTCAGTGAGTATTCTTCTTATGCTTTCCTCTAAGAGTTTTATAGTGTCCGGTCTTAGATTTAGGTCTCTTATCCATTTTGAGTTTAATTTTGTGTATGGTGTTAGGGAGTGTTCTAATTTCATTCTTTTACATGTAGCTGTCCAGTTTTCCCAGCACCACTTATTGAAGAGGCTGTCTTTTCTCCATTGTATATCCTTGCGTCCTTTGTCATAAATTAGTTGACCATAGGTGCATGGGTTTATCTCTGGGCTTTCTATCTTGTTCCACTGATATATGTTTCTGTTTTTGTGCCAGTACCATATTGTTTTGATTACTATAGCTTTGTAATATAGTCTGAAGTCAGGGAGTCTGATTCTTTCAGCTCCGTTTTTTTCCCTCAAGACTGCTTTGGCTATTCGGGGTCTTTTGTGTCTCCATACAAATTTTAACATTTTTTATTGTAGTTCTGTAAAAAAATGCCATTGGTAATTTGATAGGGATTGTACTGAATTTGTATATTGCTTTGGGTAGTACAGTCATTTTCACAATATTGATTCTTCCAATTCAAGAACATGGTATATCTCTCCATCTGTTGGTATCATCTTTAATTTCTTTCATCAGTGTCTTATAGATTTCTGCATACAGGTCTTTTGTCTCCCTAGGTAGGCTTATTCCTAGGTATTTTTTTCTTTTTGTTGCAATGGTAAATGGGAGTGTTTCCTTAATTTCAGATTTTTCATCATTAGTGTATAGGAATGCAAGAGATTTCTGTGCATTAATTTTGTATCCTGCAACTTTACCATATTCATTGATTAGCTCTAGCAGTTTTCTGGTGGCAGTTTTAGGATTCTCTATGTATAGTATCATGTCATCCGCAAACAGTGACAGTTTTACTTCTTCCTTTCCAATTTGTATTCCTTTTATTTCTTTTTCTTCTCTGATTGCCGTGGCTAGGACTTCCAAAACTATGTTGAATAATCGTGATGAGAGTGCACATCCTTGTCTTCTTCCTGATCTTAGAGGAAATGGTTTCAGTTTTTCACCATTGAGAATGATGATTGCTGTGGGTTTGTCATATACGGCCTTTATTATGTTGAGGTAGGTTCCCTCTATGCCCAGTTTCTGGAGAGTTTTTATCATAAATGGGTGTTGAATTTTGTCAAGAGCTTTTTCTGCATCTATTGAGATGATCATATGGTTTTTATTCTTCAATTTGTTAATATGGTGTATCACATTGATTGATTTGTGTATACTGAGGTATCCTTGCATCCCTGGGATAAATCCCACTTGATCATGGTGTATGATCCTTTTAATGTGTTGTTGGATTCTGTTTGCTAGTATTTCATTGAGGATTTTTCCATATATATTAATCAGTGACATTGGTCTGTAATTTTCTTTTTTTGTAGTATCTTTGTCTGGTTTTGGTTTCAGGGTGATGGTGGCCTCATAGAATGAGTTTGGGAGTGTTCCTTCCTCTGCAGTTTTTTGGAAGTGTTTGAGAAAGATGGGTGTTAGCTCTTCTCTAAATGTTTGATAGAATTCACCTGTGAAGCCATCTGGTCCTGGACTTTTGCTTGTTGGAGTATTTTTAATCACAGTTTCAATTTCATTCCTTGTGATTGGTCTGTTCATATTTTCTCTTTCTTCCTGGTTCAGTGTTGGAAGGTTATACCTTTCTAAGAATTTGTCCATTTCTTCTAGGTTGTCCATTTTATTGGCATAGAGTTGCTTGTAGTAGTCTCTTAGGATACTTTGTATTTCTGTGGTGTCTGTTGTAACATCACCTTTTTAATTTCTAATTTTATTGATTTGAGTCCTCTCCCTCTTTTTCTTGATGAGTGTGGCAAATGGTTTATCAATTTTGTTTCTCTTCTCAAAGAACCAGCTTTTAGTTTTATTGATCTTTGCTATTGTTTTGGTTCTATTTCATTTGTTTCTCTTCTGATCTATATGATTTGTTTCCTTTTGCTAAGTTTGGGTTTTGTTTGTTCTTCTTTCTCTAGTTCCTTTAGGTGTAAAGTTAGCTTGTTTATTTGAGATGTTTCTTGGTTCTTGAGATAGGCTTGTATAGCTGTAAACTTCCCTCTTGGCACTGCTTTTGCTGCCTCCCATAGGTTTTGGATCGTCGTGTTTTCATTGTCATTTGTCTCTAGGTATTTTTTGATTTCCTCTTTGATTTCTCCAGTGATCTCCTGCTTATTTAGTAATGTATCATTTAGCATCCATGTGTTTGTGTTTTTTACGTTTTTTTCCCTGTAATTCATTTCTAATCTCATAGCGTTGTGGTCAGAAAAGATGCTTGATATGATTTCAATTTTCTTAAATTTACTGAGGCTTGATTTGTGACCCAAGTTGTGATCTATTCTGGAGAATGTTCCGTGTGCACTTGAGAAGAAAGTGTAATCTGCTGTCTTTGGATGGGATGTACTATAAATATCAATTATATGTATCTGGTTTATTGTGTCAATTAAAGCTTCTGTTTCCTTATTTATTTTCATTATGGTTGATCTGTCCATTGGTGTAAGTGAGGTGTTTAAGTCCCCCAGTATTTTTATGTTACTGTCAATTTCCTATTTTATAGCTATTAGCAGTTGCCTTATGTATTGAGGTGCTCCTATGTTGGGTGCATATATATTTATAATTGTTCTGTCTTCTTCTTGGATTGATCCCTTGATCATTATGTAGTGTCCTTCCTTGCCTCTTGTAACATTCCTTATTTTAAAGTCTATTTTATCTGATATGAGTATAGCTACTCCAGCTTTCTTTTGATTTCCATTTGCATGGAATATCTTTTTCCATCCCCTCACTTTCAGTCGGTATGTGTCCCTAGGTCTGAATTGGGTCTCTTTTAGACAGCATATATATGGGTCTTGTTTTTGTGTCCATTCAGCAAGCCTGTGTCTTTTGGTTGGAGTATTTAATTGATTCACATTTAAGGTAATTATCAATATGTATGTTCCTATGACTATTTTCTTAATTGTTTTGGGTTTGTTTTTGTAGGTCCTTTTCTTCTCTTGTGTTTCCCACTTAGAGAGGTTCCTTTAGCATTTGTTGTAGAGCTGGTTTGGTGATGGTGAATTCTCTTAGCTTTTGCTTGTCTGTAAAGCTTTTGATTTCTCCATCGAATCTGAATGAGATCGGTGCAGGGTAGAGTAATCTTGTTTGTAGGTTCTTCCCTTTCATCACTTTAAGTATATCATGCCACTCCCTTCTGGCTTGTAGAGTTTCTGCTGAGAAGTTAGCTGTTAACCTTATGGGTGTTTCCTTGTATGTTATTTGTCATTTTTCCCTTGCTGCTTTCAATAGTTTTTCTTTGTCTTCAATTTTTGCCAATTTGATTTCTATGTGTCTCGGCGTGTTTCTTCTTGGGTTTATCCTGTATGGGACTTTCTGTGCTTCCTGGATTGGGTGGCTTTTTCCTTTCCCATTGTAGGGAAGTTTTCGTCTATAATCTCTTCAAATATTTTCTCTGGTTATTTCTCTCTCTCTTCTCCTTCTTGGGACCCCTATAAGGCAAATGTTGTTGTGTTTAATGTTGTCCCAAATGTCTCTTAGGCTGTCTTCATTTCTTTTCATTCTTTTTTCTTTATTCTGTTCTGCAGCAGTGAATTCCACCATTGTGTCTTCCAGGTCACTTCTCCGTTCTTCTGCCTCAGTGATTATACTAATGATTCCTTCTAGTGTAGTTTTCATTTCAGTTATTGTATTGTTCATCTCTGTTTGTTTGTTCTTTAATTCTTCTAGGTATTTGTTAAACATTTCTTGCATCTTCTTGATCTTTGCCTCCATTCTTTTTCCGAGGTCCTGGATCATCTTCACTATCAGTATTCTGAATTCTTTTTCTGGAAGGTTGCCTATCTCCACTCCATTTAATTGTTTTTCTGGGGTTCTATCTTGTTCCTTCATCTGATACACAGCCCTTTGCCTTTTCATCTTGTCTATCTTTCTGTGAAGGTGGTTTTTGTTGCACAGGCTGCAGGCTTGTAGTTCTCCTTGCTTCTTTTGTCTGCCCTCTGGTGGATGAGGCTATCTAAGAGGCCTGTGCACATTTCCTTGTGGGAGGTACTGGTGGTGGGTAGAGCTGAATGTTGTTCTGGTGGGCAGAGCTCAGTAAAACTTTAATCTGCTGACTGTTGGTGCGTGGGTCTGGGTTCCCTGCCTGTTGGTTGTTTGGCGTGAGGCAACCCAACACTGGAGCCTACCTGGGCTCTTTGGTGGGGCTAATGACAGACTCTGGGAGGAGTCACACCAAGGAGTACTTCCCAGAACTTCTCCTGCCAGTGTCTTTGTCCCCACGGTGAGCCACATCCACTTCTCACCTCTGCAGGAAACCCTCCAACACTAGCAGGTAAGTCTGGTTCTGTCTCCCCTGGGGTCACTGCTCCTTCTCATGGGTCCCAATGTGCACACTACTTTCTGTTTGCCCTCCAAGAGTGCAGTCTCTGTTTCCTCCAGTCCTGTCAAAGTCTTTAAATCAAATCCCACTAGCCTTCAAAGTCTGACTCTCTAGGAATTCCTCCTTCCGTTGCTGGACCCCCAGGTTGGGAAGCCTGACGTGGGGCTCAGAACCTTCACTCCAGTGGGTGGACTTCTGTGGTATAAGTGTTCTCCAGTCTGTGAGTCACCCATCCAGCAGTTATGGGATTTGATTTTACTGTGATTGCACCCCGCTTACCATCTCACTGTGGCTTCTCCTTTGTCTTTGGATGTGGAGTATGGTTTTTGGTGAGTTCCAGTGTCCTCCTTTCGATGATTGTCCAGCAGCTAGTTGTGATTCTGGTGTTCTCACAAGGGGGAGTGAGAGCACGTCCTTCTACTCTGCCATCTTGGTTCAGGGCACCTTTCATTTACTTCTGATCTGATCTTTATGATTTCTTTCCTTCTGCTAACTTTGGGATTTTTTTGTTCTTCTTTCTTTATTTGCTTTAGCTGTTATGTTAGGTTGTTTATTTGAGATGTTTCTTGTTTCTTGAGGTAGGATTGTATTGTTGTAAACTTCCGTCTTAGAACTGCTTTTGCTGCATCCCATAGGTTTTGGGTCATCGTGTTTTCATGGTCATTTGTTTCTAGGTATTTTTTGATTTCCTCTTCAATTTCTTCCGTGATCTCTTGGTTATTAAATAGTTATTGTTTAGCCTCCATGTGTTTGTATTTCTTACAGATTTTTTTCCCTGTAATTGATATGTAGTCTCATGGCATTGTGGTTAGAAAAGATACTTGATACAATTTCAATTTTCTTAGTTTTATCAAGGCTTGATTTGTGACCCAAGATATGATCTATCCTGGAGAATGTTCCATGAGCACTTGAGAAGAAAGTGTGTTCTGTTGTTTTTGGATGGAATGTCATATAAATATCAGTTAAGTCCATCTTGTTAATGTATCATTGAAAGCTTGTGTTTCCTTAGTTATTTTCATTTTGGGTGATCTGTCCATTGGTGAAAGTGGGGTGTTAAAGTCCCCTACTATGATTGTGTTACTGTCAATTTCCCCTTTTATTGCTGTTAGCATTTGCCTTATATATTGAGGTACTCCTATGTTGGATGCATAAATATTTACAGTTGTTGTATCTTCTTCTTGGATTGATCCCTTGATCATTATGTAGTGTTCTTCTTTGTCTCTTGTAATAGTATTCATTTTAAAGTCTATTTTGTCTGATATGAGAATTGCTACTCCAGCTTTCTTTTTATTTCCATTTGCTTGGAATATCTTTTTCCATCCCCTTACTTTCAGTCTGTATGTGTCCCTAAGTCTGAAATGGGTCTCTTGTAGAGAGCATATATACTGGTCTTGTTTTTGTATCCATTCAGCTAGTGTACGTTTTTTGGTGGGAGCATTTAATCCATTTACATTTAAGGTAATTATTGATATGTATGTTCCTATTACCATTTTCTTAATTGTTTTGGGTTTTTATTGTAGGTGTTTTCCTTCTGTTGTGTTTCCTGCCTAGAGAAGTTCCTTTAGCATTTGTTGTAAAGCTGGGTTGGTGGTGCTGAATTCTCTTAGCTTTTGCTTGTCTGTAAAGGTTTTAAATTCTCCATCATATCTGAATGAGATCCATGCTGGGTAAAGTAATCTTGGTTGTCGGTTTTTCCCTTTCATCAATTTAAATACGTCTTGCCACTCCCTTCTGGCTTGCAGAGTTTCTGCTGTAAGATCAGCTGTTAACCTTATGGGGATTCCTTTGTATGTTATTTGTTGTTTTCCCTTGCTGATTTTAATATTTTTTCTGTGTATTTAATTTTTGATACTTTGATTAATATATGTCTTGGTGTGTTTCTTCTTGGATTTATCTTGTATGGGACTCTTTGTGTTTCCTGCACTTGATTGACTATTTCCTTTCCCATATTAGGGAAGTTTTCAACTATCATCTCTTCAAATATTTTCTCAGTACCTTTCTTTTTCTCTTCTTCTTCTGGGACCCCTATAATTCGAATGTGGGTGTGTTTAATGTTGTCCCAGAGGCCTACGTGACTGTCCTCAATTCTTTTCCTTCTTTTTTCTTTATTCTGCTCTGCAATAGTTATTTCCACTATTTTATCTTCCAGGTCACTTATCCGTTTTTCTGCCACAGTTATTCTGCTCTTGATTCCTTCTAGAGAATTTTAAATTTCACTTATTGTGTTGGTCATCATTGTGTGTTTGCTCTTTAGTTCTTCTAGGTCCTTGTTAAACATTTCTTGTATTTTCTCCATTCTATTTACAAGATTTTGGATCATCTTTACTGTCATTACTCTGAATTATTTTTAAGGTATACTGCCTATTTCCTCTTCATTTTTTTGGTCTGGTGGGTTTTAACCTTGCTCCTTCTCCTGCTATGTGTTTCTCTGTCTTGTCATTTTGCTTAACTTACTGTGTTTGGGGTCTCTTTTTTTCAGGCTGCAGGTTCGTAGTTCCCATTGTTTTTGGGTCTGCCTCCAGTGGCTAAGGTTGGTGCAGTGGGTTGTGTTGGCTTCCTGGTCAAGGGGACTAGAGCCTGTGTTCTGGTGGATGAGGCTGGAACTTGTCTTTCTGGTGGCCAGAACCATGTCCGGTGGTGTGTTTTGGGGTGTCTGTGACCTTATTTTGATTTTAGGCAGCCTCTCTGCTAATGGTTGGTGTTGTGTTCCTGTCTTGCTAGTTGTTTGGCATGGGGCGTCCAGCACTGTAGCTGCTGGTTGTTGAGTTGAGCTGGGTCTTAGTGTTGAGATGGAGATCTCTGGGAGAGCTTTCACCATTTGATATTGGAGCTGGGAGGTCTCTGCTGGACTAATGTCCTGAACTCAGCTCTCCCACCTCAGAGGCACAGCCCTGACACCCGGCCAGAACACCAAGACCCTGTCAGCCACACGGCTCAGAAGAAAAGGGAGAAAGAAAGAAAGAAAGAAAGAAAGAAAGAGAGAAAGAGAGAAGGAAGGAAGGAAAGGAAGGAAGGAAAGAAGGAATGAAGGAAGGAAGAAAAGAAGAAAATTAAAAAGAAATAAAATTATTAAAATAATTTTTAAAAATTATTAAAAATTAAAAAGTAACAAAAAATAGAAAAAAGAAAGAGGAGAGCAACTGAACCAAAAAACAAATCCACCAATGATAACAAGCGCTAAAATCTATGCTAAAGAAAAGAAAACCAAAAAACTGACAGACAGAACCCTAGGACAAATGGTAAAGGCATAGCTATACAGACAAAATCACACAAAGAAGCATACACATACACACTTACAAAAAGAGAAAAAGGAAAAAAATACATATATGTATATATATTAAAAAAAAAGGAAGAGAGCAACCAAATCAATAAAAATATCTACCAGTGATAGTAAACTCTAAATACTAAACTAAGATAAACATAAAACCAGAAACCAGTCAGTCGCATACAGCAAACCCCAAGTCTACAGTTGCTCCCAAAGTCTACTGCCTCAATTTTGGGATGATTTGTTTTCTCTTCAGGTATTCCACAGATGCAGGGTACATCATCGTGATTGTGGAGGTTTAATCTGCTGCTCCTGAGGCTGCTGGGAGAGATTTCCCGGTCTCTTCTTTGTTTGCCCAGCTCCTGGGGTTCAGCTTTGGATTTGGCCCCGCCTCTGCGTGTAGGTCGCCTGAGGGCGTCTGTTCCCCAACCCAGGACGGGGTTAAAGTAGCAGCTGATTAGGGGGCTCTGGCTCACTCAGGCCGGATGGAGGGAGGGGTAGGGATTGCGGGGCGAGCCTGTGGCAGCAGAGGCCAGTGTGACGTTGTACCAGCCTGAGGTGTGCCTCTCTTCTCCCAGAGAAGTTGTCCCTGGGTCATGGGACCCTGGCAGTGGCGGGCTGCACAGGCTTCCGGGAGGGGCGGTGTGGAGAGTGACCTGTGCTCGCACACAGGCTTCTTGGTGGTGGCAGCAGCAGCCTTAGCATCTCATGCCCATCTCTGAGGTCCGCACTGATAGCTGCAGCCCGCGCCTGTCTCTGGAGCTCATTTAGGCAGGTGCTCTGAATCTCCTCTCCTCGTGAACCCTGAAAGAATGGTCTCTTGCCTCTTCGGCAGCTCCAGACTTTTTCCCGGACTCCCTCCCGGCTAGCCGTGGCGCACTAGCCCCCTTCAGGCTGTGTTCACGCAGCCAACCCCAGTCCTCTCCCTGTGATCCGACCAAAGCCCGAGCCTCAGCTCCCAGCCCCCGCCTGCCCCGGTGGTGAGCAGACAAGCCTCTCGGGCTGGTGAGTGCTGGTCGGCACCGATCCTCTGTGTGGGAATCTCTCCACTTTGCCCTCTGCACCCCTTTTGCTGCGCTCTTCTCTGTGGCTCCGAAGCTTCCCCCCGCCAATCCTTGTCTCCACCCACGAAGGGGCTTCCTAGTGTGTGGAAACCTTTCCTCCTTCACAGCTCCCTCCCACTGCTGCAGGTCCTGTCCCTATTCTTTTGTCTCTGTTTTTTCTTTTTTCTTTTACCCTACCCAGGTATGTGTGGAGTTTCTTGCCTTTTGGGATGTCTGGGGTCTTCTGCCAGCATTCAGTAGGTGTTCTGTAGGAGTTGTTTCACATGTAGGTGTATTTCTGATGTATTTGTGCAGAGGAAGGTGATCTCCACATCTTACTCCTCTGCCATCTTGAAGGTCTTCAATGTTTTCCCCTTTTCTGTTTTGTGATCTGAGCCTGGTTTCTTTGCTGTGGGAAGTCTTTTATTAATTCGTTTATTCACTCATTCACACAAACACTTCTTGAATAGGTATTTTGTGTCAGGGTGCTGGCTGTGTCATGGTAAAAAGAAAAAGTATCTCTGCCCTTATGGAGCTTATAATTTAACTTAGAGAATGTAATCATGTAAAAAAAGAATAAGGTCATTTAAGGTAGTGATGCATGTTATACATGGTAATAGGGTGAATACAACAGTGGGAAGGGAAATTTTTAAGGGATCAGGGTATTCCTCTCCCAGAAGGGACAGAAGAACTAACTTCTGAGTGATGCATAGACATTCCAGAAAAGTGGATGAACAGTATCTCAAATCACTGAAACTTTGGTTTATTTTCTTGTACATATACAACATATCAACAGATGGGCAGTTTAGGACCAATGTATTAGTTCAATGACAATATCAAGAACAGAAACTCTTCTTATTCTGATCATTCATTTTTAATATGTTGGATTCTCTCCTCATGATTTCAAAATGAGTACTGTCCTCCTAGGTATCACATGTGCATTCAGGTCAGAAAGAAAAGGAAATGGTAGTGTCTGTCGGAGCTGGCTACATAATTGACAGGGGCAGTGAGAAATGAAACTATGGGTCTTTGTTCATAAAGCAGGAAAAAAGTGATGTTTAAAAGGACTAACACAAAATAAAGCTTTTTCATTTAAAAATATTTTATTACTTATGTATATGTAGAACTGATTCACTTTGCTGTACACCTGAAACTAACACAACATGGTGAATCAACTGTACTCCAATAAATTAAAAAAAATAAAAGGTAAAAGTGATACATGAGTGACAACATAAACTTACCAACTGCAAAAAGAATTTGGTACAACAGATTTATATAAAACAATACGAATGAGTAACGTGATATCTTAAATCATCTTTTTCTGGCTTGCTTTTCTGCAATTTCATTTATTAGGTCATCAAAATTTCTATTCAAAGTAGGTACATTTTCAATCAATGTAACTGAAAACAATACCAGTCACTCTTGGCAAGTACGAGACTGCAAATCATTTTTGATAATCTTTTAATTTTGAGAAGTATCTTTCTGCTGAGGCAACAATTGTCATGGGAGCTGCTAAGAGTATTTTATAGACTGTGGCAACATGAAAAAAATTTCTGATAAATTACTTTGAAATAAAAATTTTAGTACATCCAAAGTTGATTCTCATGAAGCAATTTTTCTAAAATAAGTTTTCTGTAAGTCTGAATTTTATTTTAAGTGTAAATTTGTACCATGGCATTTTAATGTCTCCTCTGACATTTTCTGTAACATATGGAGGTTGAACAAGAAATGGGAAGTGGCTTCGTGATTTGCCTATAATTCAAAATGCTTGTTTATGCAGTCCATCATTGTATTTTCAATTAAAACATTAATTTTGAAATTGTGTTTCTCATTAATAATTGGCTCAACTGAAGCTTCATTTGAAAAGTGTTCTTTTCTGTGGAACGCCACATCTTTAAATTTAATTTCTATTTGCTTTGCAACATTTCTGTAGTTTTCCAAACTAGAGATTGTAAATGATTGGAAGAATCCAAATAACTCTCTGATATATTTTATTGCAATGTCCATGCACACACTATTACTTTGTAAAAATTTACTGACAAAGTTTCCTGCCTGAGCGCTGGCGTTCCCATCCTGGTGCTAAGGGCAGAGTTAATATTTATGCAGAGGCTGAAGTAAAGGGCTCAAGGGAGGATGGCAAGCTGGCCTCCCACTGTATCACAGTGCACAGCCCCTAAGCCTGCTGTCATTCTGGGCCCAGGTCCCTGCCCTGCTTCCCCCATCTTGGGGCCTCATATTATCCCAATTGCCCAAGGCAAGTGTACGCAGCATCCAAGCCAGTTGCTTAAGTGCCTGCACTGTCTGTCTTGTCTGCTGAACTTAACCTATCACCTGGAGAATCTCTGCTTCACATGATCATGCTCTACTGTCTCATAGGAGATTAATAGATTTATTAAGAATTTCAAAAGGCAATAGCAGAATATTACACTAAGTGGGAAGTTATGAGAGGGCCCTTCTGAGAGCAGAACCCTCTGTGACCACACAGATTGCAGCCTTACAGCTAGCCCTGGTGCCTGTAATATGTCTTTTTTTTTAATCAGGAAAGCAAAAATATTCCCAGAAATCTCTACTTATGACTTATTGCCCCTAACTCTCTCATGGCTGCTTCTTGCTGCAAAGCACTCTGGGAGAGTGATTATTTTCCAGCTTCTATAGTGAAAGCAGACAAGGGAGAAAGGACTTGGGAATGTGTTGGTTTAGTCAATCAAGAGTCTGCTGTAGACAACCACAAGACCATTTGTGGTAAAATGTACCAGACTGAATTAACAGGGAGTGTGGCATCCTGAGATGAACACAGGTTTGTGGGGGGTCGAGGGGGCGGTGATTGGAGGGAAGCAAGAAGCCCAGTGTGGTTGGATCAGAGTGAGGGAAGAAAAATAGTTAGGACCTTGAGCCCTTGAATGGAGCAGTAATGCTATAGGACTTCAATTTTGGTGGGCACCAACACACTGTGTAGAGGCACTTGAAAGACTGGTTCTCATTTCTCCCTTCCCAGGGAACTAGGCATAGGGTACACTCAGTGAGACCATGGGTGAGGGTCAAGGGCGGAGTAGCAAAACAGAAGGGAAGGCATTCTGGTAGTGTGGGAGACTTGCTCCTAGAACTTACCTGTGACTTGTTTGGGCTTAGTGTTTTACATTCCACTTATACTTGATGCCGGTGTGCTGCTGGGAATGCCTGATTTTATGTCTAGGTGGATCAGATGGTTCTCAGTTCATGATGGAAAGGCCTGGCTTCATCATCATCTGGTACTTTATGCTTGGGTGCTGAGTTTCTACCCAAACCCAGTAACAAGTTAAAACCTATTATTCAAAATAGAGGTGTGCAGAAAAGAGAACCCTCCTACACTGTTGCTGGGAATGTAAGTTGGTACAGCCACTATGGAACACAGTATGGAGGTTCCTCAGAAAACTAAAAGTAGAATTACCATATGGTTCAACAATCCCACTGCTGGGAATACACCCAGACAAAACTATAATTCAAAAAGATACATGCACCCCTATGTTCATAGCAGCACTGTTCACAATAGCCAAAATACGGAAACCACCTAAATGTCCATCGACAGATGAATGGATAAAGAAGATGTGGTACATATATACAATGGAATACTACTCAGCCATAAAAAAGAATGAAACAATGCCATTTGCAGCAATATGGATGCAACTAGAGATGATCACACTAAGTGAAGTAAGTCCGAAAGAGAAAGACAAATACCATATGATATCACTTATATGTGGAATCTAAAATATGGCACAAATGAACCTATCTACAAAACAGAAACAGACTCATAGACATAGAGAACAGACTGGTGGTTGCCAAGGGGGAGTAGGGGAGGGAGAGGGATCGACTGGGAGTTTGGGGTTAGTAGATGCAAACTGTTACATTTAGAATGGATAAACAACAAGGTCCTACTGTATAGTACAGGGAACCATATTCAATATCCTGTGATAAACCATAGTGGAAAAGAATATAAAAAAAGAACATCTATATGTGTAGAACTT
Organism: Balaenoptera acutorostrata; assembly: GCF_949987535.1. Classification (NCBI taxonomy): domain Eukaryota; kingdom Metazoa; phylum Chordata; class Mammalia; order Artiodactyla; family Balaenopteridae; genus Balaenoptera; species Balaenoptera acutorostrata. Next base: position 53,279,129 of record NC_080079.1, read on the forward strand.
GGTCACTGTACTGTACAGCAGAGATTGGCACAACATTGTAAATCAACTAGACTTCACAAAAAAATAGAACAGGCATGGATTTGCTCCAAACCGTGACATTTCTGATGTTCTTCTCTAAGTGTGCATTGACCTGGGTTCTACGAAGCATCCTGATCTTCCACAAACACTTTAAGCATCACTGAATCCACTAGGTAAAGCTTGACTGATGGCCTCGAACACCTGGAAACACGGCCTTGCTCTAGGTCCTTCTTTAAGCTGACAATTTCTATTCTCTAGGTAAATTAATCGAAACAGCACACCCAAATATGTATATGTTACCTAGAAAATTAAAATGGGCTCACTGACCATTATGTCACTTCCTTTGTGACACAGATTGCAGTGTATGTGTAGCAACTTGTCTTTTACTTTCAAAAGTGTGCTCAGATATGTCCCATATCACTAGACACTACACCTCTGGCTGAGGTGGTCGCCTTGTACTGTTGGAGATTGTGTTTCCTGCTCTCTGGCTTGTGTGAAACTTGCCATATGATATAGGATGTGTGCTACTTCCTGCTCAGTCATTTCACAAGATGCCATCATTACGGTGGACAAGTGTGATGAATTTTCTCCTATTGTTCTTTGTAAATAGAATTTCTATCCTTCTCCACCCTGATCTGTGTCCTCTGAGGTTGAGCTCTAAGGCTCCATTGCTGTCTGGATTCCAGCTGGATTTATCTACTAGAAAGTACTGGCAGGATATTGAAGGTGGGGAGGAAAGAGATCGGGGTGTTATTTTCCCCCGGCTCTCTCTCACCAGATCTTCAATTGGTCATGGCTGCATTACACTACTGAAGACCACAACTTCATTGAACGCTCCCCTCATGCAACCACAGGTCCTATTAATCTCTCCCTCCATTTGCTCCCTCAGGTCTGGGGAAGATAATGGCTTCCTGCTGTTGTTAACCCCAGGCTACTTCAATATCCCTCCTTGGTGTCCCTTAACCCTGTTTAGACCTTTGGAAATAATCCAGTCAGTAAACCATCTTTAACTACTCATTTTGAGTATGCCGTCAGTTTCTTGCCAGGTGCTGGCTTATAGAGAAAGTGAGAATCACTTATTGCATGGTGTTCCCTTGCAATTGTGATAGGGAAAAGTATCTTCTAGATCCATAACTGAATATCAGGATCCAGGAATTATATTGATATGCTCTGGAAAATAGTCCACATTTAAAACAGGTAGCTACAGTTTTAGTCCCATCTGATAATGGTTTGTATTGTTATTCTTTATGACCCATCTCTTTTGTGGAACAACCTGTATCCTTACCTCCCAACTTTACAGTGGTGGAACACATTTCTGCAGGTCCCCTGGGATATGACTTTGAATTTGATATGTTATGGTCAAACGCTTCTATTTGGCCTTTACTTTACATGTCAAGAAACTAATTTGTGGGTTTTACTAGCAGTTGAGAATAGCCATTCCCAGTAAGTACTACTCTGTACCTGACTTATGTATAGGATCCTACTGGTTCTATAATAACGTATATATAGAGGCTTTTAGAATGGAATAATAAAGGACAATAGATCCAGGTTCATATTCTGAATGGTGGAAAGTAGTGCTATTAAGGGGCCCAGAGAATGAGTGTTGCCCCAGGTACTAGAGTTTAATAAATTCTGAAGAGTGTGAATATTTCCTTTTCCCCACTGCACAGTTATCCTGGAAAACGGCCACAGGCCCCTTTATGAGAGTCTGAGAGTAAGATTCAGAGTTCTTGCTGCTGATGTTGTTGGAGAACCTTTTTCAAGATTACCCAGCCTCCTCTTTATTCAATAAACCCTGGGATTTTTTTTAAAAACTGGCTCAGATTAGGGTATTAGATCAAGGATTATGACTCTCTTTTGATTGCCCTAGGTTCATAAGACTTTTAATTTGTTTGTTTTGTTTTTGCCCTAGTTACATAAGGAACTTAGTAGGATGCCCATTTATTTGTCATTCCCCACAAAGGTCATTTCACAGCAGATCATTCTGATCCCTAATCCTGCATTTTTAACCCCTCTACTCCCCTGACTCTGGTAAACTACTGCCTGGCCTCGGCCATTCATGATTGTACTATTCCCACTGAAATTAGGAAACTGTTTCAGACACAGTAGCTCCTACCGGCATCCCTGACCTTGAGAGAAGAGCTTGGTTTGGACAGGGGATTTTGCACATGTTAAATCCACTCCAATATTTATATCTCCCTAAGTCCCTGTAGTCCTTCTTTAATAGCACATTAAGAAATTGCTGGCATCTTAACTTCAGTCAGTGCAGGCCTTTGCTGAACCCATATTGCAGTTAATCAACCAAGCAACCAATTAGAACTACTCCCTGCTGCTTGTGCTAACACACTGAATTCAGAGATGCTTCAAGGTACATAACAAATATATTAAACGGAATTTAAAGTTGTGCTAATTCTTCTTGGCCTGGCATTTTTGGAATCCATTCCTACACGTATTTCTAGAATTTTGCAGGTAGTGATAAACAAAGCCCTTCAATTATTTTGGAGGATAAGTGTTCTCTCTTAGGTCTGACATGGCTACTGGCCCTTGGGGAATGCTGACATCTGACTCTGTGTCTAGGTTTGCAAACACTGAAGGATATTAGGATGGAATGAGAAGACGGAGGGCATACAACAAGAAGCCATGAAAACAACTCCATGAGTGTGGATGTTTACAGGCCCTTTAGGAATGTCAGGAATAACTCATCAGACAGGGATGGCAAAGGGGCTTTGAGTCCTCTGGATTGATTGATACTGTACCACGTCCTAATTCTGATTTTTAGGATTCCACATTTTCCCAACTAAAATACTAATTTCCATGCAAAAGACCTGACAAAGTTTTAGATTTAACTGATATTGTAATTTTCAACCCTCTTTTTGAAAACCTTAGTTTAATTTCAGCTCTTTCCGTCCTGTTAATGTTACTTTTGGAGTATACTCATAACAAGTCCCAAATTTTCAGTATGTGCCTTGAGTTGAGAATTATTTCTAGACTCTTCTCCTTTATAAACATATCTAATGCTTCTAATAATAACCATTCTGCCGCATAATATTTGATTTTTTTAATGCCTCTCATACTGATCTGTGGCTATAGCTATTCAGTCTCCCCAAATTTTGCTTTCACTAGGCACTTTAATTTAAATGATCGTGGATATAATACAATTAGCTGTTTCACCAATGTCTGCTATCAGATGGCAGAGCCTGATCCCTCATCCCCTTTAGGCTTATCATAGTGTTAAGTCCAAAAATGTCAGATAATCTACTCAGACTTTGGATTTGGGATTTCAGGCTCACAGAAAATGCTGGCAATTAAGGAAAAAGAGCTGGCTTGGCTTCACTGGGATAAGGCTGTTTTTTCTAATACTTGGAAGATGACAGGGATTTGTGTACTGTTTGTATTTGAGACCCTGTCCCATTCACATGCCATGCTGGAGAGGTATCAGCATCTATGGGAGAATGTGGCTGCCAGGGCTACTGCACAGGATACTGAGAGCCAATGGCTTTCAGGCCTCACTAGATGGCACTTGTTTGCAATTGGTGGGGAGGGTGGGAGTCAGAGGGGGAGTTGGGCAGGGGGACACCTGGCTCTGAATGAACCATGAAAGCTTGGACAATGAGTTTCTCCATGATAACCATGATGGGCATATAAGACTAGAGTCCCTGCTCTTATTTATTTATTTATTTTTTAATAAATTTATTTATTTATTTATTTATTTTTAGCTGTGTTGGGTCTTCGTTTCTGTGGGAGGGCTTTCTCTAGTTGCGGCAAGTGGGGACCACTCTTCATCGCTGTGCGTAGGCCTCTCACTATCGCGGCCTCTCTTGTTGCGGAGCACAGGCTCCAGACGCGCAGGCTCAGTAGTTGTGGCTCACAGGCCTAGTTGCTCTGCGGCACGTGGGATCTTCCCAGACCAGGGCTTGAACCCGTGTCCCCTGCATTGGCAGGCAGATTCTCAACCACTGCGCCACCAGGGAAGCCCCCCTGCTCTTATTTTTATAGAATGAGGTAGCTGGTACCCCAAAGATCAATAATGATAGCATCAAATCATGAATTTAAGAATGAATAAAATCCTATAAATTTGCTTAATAATTATTTGCTGATTGATTAATTTTGTTACCTGCAGAAAGTAATAAGGGGCATAGTTTAAGAAAAACATTTTGCTTAGGTTGATGTTAAAATGATTCCTTCAAAAAAAAAAAAAAAATGATTCCTTCAATTCAATTTGTGATTAGTTACAAGAATATAGCATTTCTTGGTGTCAAAAATTATAGGATTTACTTAAAAGGAGCTATTCTAAGATTCACTGGGTTTTTATTCTGTGAAGGGACCATGCTGTGCATTTGACATGCAGCATCTTTTTAAAAACAAAACAAAAATCCCCATGAAATCTAGGGGTTGAGTTTAATTGTGTTACTGTATTTTTCAATTCTGTAATTTCCATTTGCTTTAAAATTTTTTCTAGTTCTTTGCTGAGATTTCTTTTTTCTATTTGTTCTGAGAGAATTCATAATTGATGATTGGAGCGTTTTTGTGATGGATGATTTAAAATCCTTGTCCTATAATTCATCAACGGAGTCATCTTGGTATTGGCAGCAGTTAACTGACTTCTCATTCAAGTTGTGATTTTCTTGGTTCTTTGTAGGATGAGCAAAATTTTTGATTGTGCCTTGAACACTTTGTCTATTGTGTTAGGAGACTCTTGGTCTTATTTATATCTTCTATTTTTGCATACAATCACCATGTTTAGTTTTAGCATTCAGGTCCTGCGTATGTGCTCTGGTTCCAGGGGCAGTTTAATTTTCAGAATCTTTTGAGAGTATTTTGGTTTTTTTGGTTTATCTGCTGCCTATGGGGCTCCTACTGGTCCTGCTTGTGCTGTCTGAGGAGTGAAAGGAGTTTTCTGAAGCCCAGCTGCTAGGTGTCTCTTGTTGGAGGATGGGTGCAGAGTGAATCCCTCTACCTGTCCTCTCTTAGGTCTTTCCCCCATGCTGCTCAGGTGTCTCTAGACAGGTGAGGAGCAACTATAGAATGTATGGACCAAGAGGCTTACCACACCAGGCCACTTGTTATAGTTGGGATTCTTTAGTCTGATTCTGCCTGTTCACCTTGGTGTCTCTTTGAGGAAAAATGGAGTCCTCAGGATTGATGAAGAAGAGTGTTACTCCAGCTGCTTATTTTTGGTTGTGGTCCCAGTTGATCCCTTTTGCTGATGGTGTTGGGTTCACCTGTTGTCAAAGGGACTCCCGTCAGCCTCGGGGAGGAAGAGCCCATCTGGACTGATTTCTCTTGCTAGGTTGGAGGTCGTGAAATACAGCACTTGGGTTGCCTTCTTCTGATGTGTGTAGGTTGCAAGATGCCCTGCTGTTGTGCTGTTCTTTGAATCTTGGGGTCCCAAACAGCTTGCCTTCTTCTAAACTACCTATCACAGTTTTCCTTTGGTTATCGTTTGGATTATACTAAGGCTTATAGTTTTGTTTAGCAGGGAGGTGCTGGAAGAGATGGGTTAATGTCCCATTGTCTGGACCTGAACTCCTGGGGTTAAGTTTATTATCACAGTGAGAAAATCTATGCAATTTCCCAAAGTCACTCAACTATATACAAAAGTGTCAGGATTCAAACCCAGGTCTGCCTAAATCCTAATTTTATGCTCTTTCTTCTCTCCCCAAATGGCAATTTTTAGGGAGATATTAATGGAAAACATCCAGTAATTAATAGCAAAAATGTCTTTCCACTCAGCACCCACATTTACCAGTGGATTCACTTTATTTAAATAGTGTTTGTGCCCTATTCCCCTACCCTGAGTGATAAATAGAGATTGAGTGACAGATGCAGACATGCTTCCTGGACAGAAAAATGCTATTTACCTGGACACTATTCACCAATGTAATCACCCTGTAGCTTTTCAACTGCTCCCTTTTCTATGCCTCTTTAGGTTGTAATCTGCTGCTACACAATTAACACCTTTTAAACTAGATGCCCTGGTGGTGCAGTGGTTAAGAATCTGCCTGCCAATGAAGGAGGCATGGGTTCGAACCCTGGTCCGGGAAGATCCCACATGCTGCAGAGCAACTAAGCCCGTGCACCACAACTACTGTGAAGTGGGGAAACTTCTGTTCTTTCTACATCTGATCTGAAGTGAAAGAAAATTGATTACCATCAAGGTGTTTGAGATTCCACTTGGCTATACAGAGCATAACACTGAATCTGATGTAGAACTGTTTAGTTCATTTACAGTGTTCTTTTTTGGAGTGATTATATATGAAACAAACAAAAGGATGCAAGTTATACTCAGAACAGAACTTTCTTCATCAATAGTTGTTCTCGGTAGGTTCATAGCTCCCATGTATCAGGCCATGGAAGGAATTAGTAAAATGGATCAGGATTAAGACAACCTTCAAGAACAGTCCTTTGGTAAGGTTAAATTAATCCTGCCATAATGGCCTCTTTATGTAACACTGTGGGACATATAGCTGACTTCCTGGCTGAAAACTGAAAGGAAATGGAGTTTAAAACTAAAGCCTGTGAACAATGGATGGGTCTGCTGATGGAAGTAGCCCTGTGGTAATCCCCCTCTTTCTGTGAAAATCCTAACCGTAGGTAAAGGTGGGCAGTGATGGATTCTGTTATGGTATTCTGGGTCCCCCAGCTGGTCAAGAGCACCATCTCTTCAGGAACCTTTGCTTTGTTTGTTTCTGTGAAAGGCAGAATAAAAGTATTTTAGTTTGAGAAGGCAAAGCACATGGGTGAGTGAGCCCTGAACTTGGCTGTGCCCCAAGCAGGCATTTTCAGTACATAGTTGGACGAGTCTAGGGAGGACTCTTAGAAATTAATTGATAAGTAATATGGAAAGGATTTTCTCTATCTGATGGGTGCTAGATGTTACCCACTCCTTTGTATTTAGAAGATACTATGTTAGAAAGTGGAAAAATCCTACCTTGGTTCCCTCAGTTTGGAATCCCCTTCCTTTGTTCTATACCCTTGAAAGGCTTTCATTCTTTTTTTTTTTTTTTTAAGAAACTACAATTATTTTTATTGAAAAATGTGAAAGTGAAATATATTTATTGCATTTTTTTAAACATCTTTATTGGAGTATAATTGCTGTACAATGGTGTGTTAGTTTCTGCTGTGTAATGAAGTGAATCAGCTACATGTATATATACATCCCCATATCAAAAGTCTTTTCATTCTTCAAGGTCCAGGACAAATGCCTCTCATGAGCTTTAGGGCCCAGCATTGTGTCTTGTTCAACTTCACAGAGCAGTGCTAACCTACTCTGGTGCACATATAGCAGCTGTCCCCAGATCATCCTTTAGATCTCAGCACTAGCCTTCCCTGACCTCCAGACCTGGTCCTCCTAGCAGACTCTTTCATTTTCCATCACGGGCTATGTCGTACTTTGTAAGTGCATGTTTATGTGATTGTTTCATGTGTATATGTTTCTCCTATAGTTAGTTCTGTTTTTTGCTTATTATGTCCCCATATATCCCCTGGTATATGATTTGCAGTAAAAACAAACAAATAAATATTTGTTGAATATTGAATTAATACACTTTAAAATCAAAGTGATTTAATTAGCAGGTTTTTAATAACAGTTCCTTACTGGGACAACTGCATTAGAGCCACAGCTGAATGAATAACCAAGGAATATTTATGGGAACTCAAGTGAACTAAAACATTTGTATTTACTGCAGTGACCCTTGCCAGATGTAACTTTCTTGAATCTAGTATGCCGAAGAAAACAAAAGCCTAACTAGCCAAATTAATGGTAATGTGAATGTTCATTCTGATGACATTTTAGAAAGAGAGCCCTGTTGCTTTGTCAGATCCATAGCACCCTTCCCTTTTTTGGGCATCTCTATCATTAGGACATGTTTCACCGGGCTTTTGACTGAAGTTGATGAGAAGTTTTACTCACATTCTGGGAGGAGGAGAAGGGGACTAGTTTTTGTGGCAATGACCACTCACCAGTCAATGTGTGGTGTGGAGAAAGTCAGAGCCATTTGTACCCATCTATTATTGAGTCTAGACATTCTTGTTTTATTTTATTTTATTTTTTAACTGGAATAATTTTTTTTGCAATAAAAATTAGTAACTTTGGCTTAACTCCAGGTGATACTGATAGCCATGCTCTGAGAGTTTTCTACTGGGGACATGTATATGTGAACCCTGGGGCATCCATGGAGGTGGGAGGGATTCTGAAAGGATTTCCCCAACTCCTCTTCTCCTTCAGTGCCTGACTCTCCAAATTGAGGTTGTTTTTGGATGGAGTTTCATCAGGATTTCTCAGCTTTCTTCCTATGAGGATGAGCTACTTTATTGGAAAGGAGGATCATAAGTTTATTTTTTGCCTTTTTTTTTTTTTTAATTTTAGCCTGCAGTCTGGTAGTACTCATGCTACAGGAAACAAAATGTCATTGAAGTTTTTGGCTTTCAGGTGCACCTATTCTTTTTGTTCCATTAAAAAAAAAATAGACTTTATTTTGGCCTCACTGTGCAGCATGTGGGACCTTAGTTCCCCAACCAGGTATCGACCCCGTGCCCCCTGCAGTGGAAGCCCGGAGTCTAAACCACTGGACCGCCAGGGAAGTCCTGAAATAGACTTTATTTTTAAGAACAGGTTCAGGTTCACAGCAAAATTGAGGGGAAGGTACAGAGATTTCCCATATACCCCCTGCCCCCACTCATGCGTAATAGCTTCCTCCATTATCATCCAGAGTGGTACATTTGTTACAATTGATGAACCTACATCGACACAACATTATCCACTAAAGCCTGTAGTTTACATCAGGGTTGACTCTTGGTGTTGTACATTCTATGGGTTTGGACAAATTTGTGATGATATGTATCCACCCTCATATGTGGAGTAGTTTCACTGCCCTGAAAATACTCTGTGCTCCCTCATCCCTCCCACTCCCTTAACCTCTGTCAACTGTTGATCTTTTTACTGTCTCCATAGTTTTGTCTTTTCCAGAATGTCACATAGTTGCAATAACACAGTATGTTTACTTTTCAGGTTAACTTCTTTCACTTAGTATTATAGGTGTGCCTTTTACTGCTTCAGCCTTTTCCCTATTTTCTTATTCCTGGGATGATTTCAATGGGAAGAGGGTTGAGGAGATGGAAGAGGAGCTAGATACCTATGGCAAATTTGCCATTTAAAAATATTTTTTAAACGTCTCTCCCCTTTTCTGGTTATCAAATAACTAGAATTTATTTTTTTAGTTTTGAACTTAACTTTAGAAATTATATTCTTTGCCATCCTTACCTTTCTAATTCCTAGGAGCCTCCAGGTTATTAGTAAATGTTTGAAAAGTTAGAATTTACTTATACTAGTTAATTATGAAATGATCAACTTAATGAGCAAATATTTATTACTATTCCCATTTTATCAATATTTATCCCATAAGTAGTTCATGTGGATTGAAAGTAATATTGGGTTGGCTGAAAAGTTCGTTCCATACACCTTATGAAAAAATCTGCACAAACTTTTTGTCCAACCCAATATTATATTTGAAATTAATTTATAAACTCAAATTACAATCTAATACCAGTTCTTCAATAATTACTTCTAAATTAACAAATGAATGTACTCACTTTCCTGGAAAAATTATTTATTGCCCATTTTCTTTATTGGAAAACAAAAAGATATAATTAATGGCAAACTACAAAGAAGGTGAATCAAAGCACAGAGGTTCACAGCCAACTGAGGGAACATAGGATTAAAAATCCCTAAATTCTGTTTTTCCATCACAAATGTCAATGATTACACCAGAGGCTGAAACATTGCCAGACCTCAGCAAAATTGTAAAGTGGATGAAATTTGTCTTCATCCTCATTTAGTACTCTAGTGAATTCCCTACTATTTTTTTTGTCTCACAGGCAAAAAGATTAGATATGTTTCCTTTTGTTAGTTTTTGGTTGAAATTGATAGAAATCAACTCTGTTTGGCTTGAGGAAAATAGGGGATGTTATGGGAAGCATCCTGGAGTGTCTTGTGTAATCACAACACAGCTGGATATTAAGTCATGAAGGAGGCATCAGGGCAGCTCTGGGAACTTCAGCAGCAGAAGTTCGTAAACTTTCTATCCTGGCACTACCACAAGTGTGACTGACCTCACATGACATGGTGTCTGTGCTGTGTCAAGCTTGGGCTTCTGTAAGAGAAAGTCTCCAGATACCTGCTTGTTCTAGGGGAAAGGTCACGTGGCAGAGACACAGTCACCTGGGGCTTCCCCTTGTACCGAGTACCCTTTACAGAGTGTGGGAATGACCCAGGCAGCCACTCCAAGGGGTACCACTTCTCCATGGAGGAAAAGGGGTCTGCTAAAATTGATTACTTGTGGGCATAGGTTATATTTGGAAAGTGTGTTACCATTTCTTTGGCACTATCACATTTGAAACACTAGGATATATTCTTTAGATTAATGGGAAAAAAATGGCAATCAAGTCACTGGTAACGTTCATAGATATAGGGTACAGGAAGGGATTCTTTGGCCAAGAGAAACATAGGTGATAGAAGAGAGACATGATCATAAGAACCAATAAACGGAGTTAAAGCGGTCTTCCCTTGGTGCTACTTGATAAACCTCTTAGGATTCTCCTGTTCCTGAGAGTCTTGGGTAAAAGTAAAACATAAGATTTACTACTTGATCCTAGGCAATTAGGCAACCCTAGCCCAAGCCATCTGAGTAAGAGCGTCTCTGCTGTTGGAGAGGATGGTGATACGAATTTATACTCTGTGAGCACTTACTCAAACACTATTCTAGGCCCTTCACTCATTCAATGTTCACAATTGCCCTATCAGGTAATACTATTATAGTCTCAGTTTTAACTCTGTGTAAAGCTGAAAGTGAGTTTCTAGCTGGTTTCACCGTTCAGCATGTGCATTCAAGTCCCAGGAGAAGCAAACAGTGGAAGAATGTATTACCATATCTCATCTACCTAGTCTGGAAAAGACTTTGGCATCAGGATTTGTGGGTCAGGAGAATCAGTTTCCCACCCTAAGTTCACTCTGGAATACTCAGTACTTACTAAGATGTAAAATAAATGTTAAGGGACTTTTCTATTAGATGTACATCTTTACCTGTATATCTGACAAAATTATTTGTTTTGTTTTTCAAGTAGTATTCCTAAGAATAAAGGAAATGGAGGAAAATGGCACCAGAAATAGTCCACAAAATAATTGTAAGGGTTATACAGTATAAACATACCGTTTTATGTTCATATGATAATAGAATCTGTTGTCATAGAAATATATAATGAAAATATAAAATCTGTTGAGTTTATAACACCCCTGTGAGTTTGGCAGGGTAAGGACTATTGGCCTCACTCACAGAGGAAGATCCCAGGATTGCTCAGCTGAAAGAAACAGGCCCCTTATTAGAAATGGCTCATTTAATTCCAAGTAAGACTAATGTATTAGTGACATTTAAGATTTCTTTTAAACAAGGCAACCCTCCCCCTCCCTGCCTAGGAGTTGCTAGAGAGGCCTAGTGGAGTGTTATAACTTTTCCCACTGCCCAGAGGTAACAAAGCCATTCTTCCTCCCCTGTCTCAGTGGAGGCCACACAGGAAGCAGTAAGGGACTCTCCTAACCCTCCCAAGGAGATATCAGTCCTGCCTAGAGGGGAGCCAGAACTCTCATCCCTGTCAACACTAACAAGGAACCCCTCTCATTCTTGGGTGTCAGCAGATATGGTTCTTTTTACTGACTTGAAAAGTCAATAAAATAGACAAATCTCTAGCAAGAGTGACAAAAAAGAAAGGAGAGAAAAAACAAATTACCAATGTCAGAAATGACAAGAGATATCACTACAGTTCCTCCATATATCAAAAGGATAATTAAGGATTATTAGGAATAACTGTGCACACACAAATTTGGTATCTTAAATGAAATAGTCTAATTCCTCAGAAATACAGGTATCATAATCTATCCAATATAGAAAAATTAAAGAGCCCTATAAATATTAAGAAAATTGAGTTTGTAATGAAAAAAATTCCCCCAAAGAAATATCCAGAACTAGATGATTTCATTGATTATTCTACCAAATGTTTAAAGAAGAATTAACACCAATACTACACAACCTTTTCCAGAAAATAGAAGAGGAAGGAACACTTCCCAATTCATTTTATGAAGTTACTATTACCTTGATACCAAAATAGTACCAAAAAAACCCAAAAAACAAACCCCACAATGATCAATATGCCTCAAGAATACAGTCACAAAAATCTCTAACAAAATATTAGCAAATAGTGTATATATATATATATATGTGTGTGTATATATATATATATATATATATATATATAAATCAATGTAATCCATCATATTAACAGGCTAAAGAAAGATTACATAATTATATAATTTGATGCAGAAAAAGCATTTGACAAAATTCGACACTCATTCTTTATAAAAACTCAGAAAAATAGGAATAGAGGAGAATTTCATCCACTTGATAAAGAGCATCTGTAAAATACCTACATCTAATATTATACATCATGATGAAAGAGTGAGTGCTTTACCCGTAAGACTGAGAACAAGGCAAAGAAGTCTCTTTCACACTCTGACTCAACATAATGCTGGGTGTTGTAGACAGTGTAATAAGGCAAGAAAAAGAAATAAAAGCATATAAATTATAAAGGGAAAAAATAAAACTGTCCTTATTTGCATATGACATGATGGTCTACATAGAAAATCATCACAAGGAATCTATGATAACATTTCCAGAACTGATATTACTATATATATATTAGCAATGAACATGGGGACATCAAAATTAAAAATACAGTACCATACAATATTGCTCAAAAAATTAAATACTTTGATGTAAATCTATCAAACATGTTTAGGGCTTGTGTGCTGAAAATTGGAAAATGCTGAAGAAAGAAATCAAAGAAAGCATATCATGTTCATGGGTTGGAAAATGCAACATATTAAATATATCAATTCTTTCCTAATTAATATGAGTTTAATGCAATTCCTGTCAAATCCCAACAATATTTTTGTAGATATAGACAGAGAATTTAACATTTATATGGAAAGAAAAAGGAACTAGAATAAAACAATTTTGAAAGGAATCTGCTGTCCTTAATTTCAAGGCATTATATAGCTATAGTCATCAAGACTCTGTGCTATCGGTTAAGGGATAGGGTCATAGCAAATGAAACAGAATAGAAAACCAGAAATATACCCATATAAATATGCCTGATTGAGTTTTGGCAAAAGTGAAAAAGCAATTCAATGGAGAAAAGACAGCCTTTTCCACAAGTGGAAAAGGAGTTGGACATCTATAGGCATAAAAATAAACCTTTATGTAAGTCTCATACCTTATACAAAATTAATTCAAAATTGATCATGAGCTTACATGTTAAATGTAAAAATATAAAACTTTCAGAAAGAAAAATTATCAAGTTCTAGAGTGAGGCAAAAATTTTTTAGACTTGATAGTAACAACATACTCCATAAAAGGAAATACTGATAAATTAGACTTTATCAAAATTAAAAAAACTTTTGCTTTATGAAATATTCAGTTAGGAGGATAGAAAGACAAGCTACAGTGTGGAGAAAATATTTACAAACAAAATATACAACATATCCAAGAGTATCTAGACAAAGAACTCTCACTGCTCCACAAAAATTAAAAAATATTCAATTAGAAAATGGGCAAAGTAAGACACATTCCACTAAAGAATATAAAGATGACATATGAAAAGATGTTCAGCATCATTAGCCATTAGGAAAATGAAAATTAAAACCACAAGGATATCACTACACATCTATCAGAATGCCCAAAATAATTTTTTTAAAAAGTGACAACACCAAACACTGACAAGGATGTGGAGAAGCTAATCGTTCATATATTGCTTCTGGGAATGTAAAAAGTACAGCTAGTTTGGAAAACAGTCTGACAGTTTCTTATAAAACTAACGCCTAACTACCATATGACCCAGCAAGTGCATTGCTACACATTTATCCTAGAAAAATGGAAACTTTGCTTACACAAACACATGTGCATGAATGTTTTTAGCAGTTTTATTTGTAATAGCCCCAAACTGGAAACAATTCAGATGTCCTTCAATAGGTGAATAGTTAAACAAGCTATTATACACACATGTCATGGACTGCTACTACTCAGCAATAAAAAGGAACAAAATATTGATGCACACAACAATGGGAATGAATCGCTAAAGAATTATGCCAAGTTTAAAAAAAGCCAATTCCCCAAATTTCCATACTGTATGATTCTACTTATATAACATTCTTGATATGACAGAATTATAGAAATGGAAGATAGATTAGTGGTGGCCAACAGTTAAGGAGAGGGTAGGGGCAAGAGGGAAATGGATTAGGTTATAAAAGGGCAAACTGAGGGATCCTTGTGGGATGGAAATGTCCTGTATTTTGACTATAAATTTCAGTATCCTGGTTATTGTATTGTACTATAGTTTTGCAAGATGTTATTATTGCAGGAACTGGATAATCTGTAATGGCATCTTTATATTATTTTTTACAACTGCATGTAAATCGACAATTATAATAAAAATGTATTTAATAAAAGACCAGCAGACTGGCTATATGGTTCTTTAACTCAAGAAAAATTATACAAACAAAAATTTCACAGCCCTGGAATTAAGTTAGGAGCGCCATTTAGAGAGGAATTGGACCTTTCTGGTATTTCCCAGATCCTTTCTTTTTTAAAATTATGATAAAAAATATATATATCATAAAATTTGTTATTTGAACCGTCCTTAAGTGTATAGCCCAGTGGCGTTAAATTCATTCACATTGTTATGCAACCATCACCAACATCCATCTTCAGAACTTCTTCATTATCCCAAACTGAAACTTCATACCCACTAAACAATAACTCTCCTTTCTCCAAAATATGATTGCTTCAAGAATTTTCATGTCATCTTTGTATAAGGGCCATACTTATCTCTGTATTGTTCCAATTTTAATATACGTACTGCCAAGTGAGCACCTAAATCGTCTTTTGGGTGGCTATTTTTTCCACCTATATATCATAGCATCTGGGTGATAACCCAAAGACATCATTCCTGGTAACCCTATGATCTGCTTAACATGCTATGGTTAACAGAATCAATTGTTCGATCTGATTCTTTTGCCTTAAGACAATCTCACAGATATTTTGAGGGTTATGTTTGTAAGTAAATTGATTCAATTTTGAACCATCTGCTTCCTCTCTCCGCTTTTCTTGTTGTCTGCTCTATGAAACATATCGTTGGATAACTAAGGTGCTCATTTTACTTCACCTAAAGTTCTGTGTGCCTGTGGATTATATGGACCTGGAGAAATTCTGAGGGAAGGAATATTCTTTCATAATTCAAGAAATCAGCTATTTCAATAAATTATTCTTGGTAATCTTTGTTTCTCTCTCTCTCTTCTTAAAAATATGCAGGATTATGAACCTTCTGTTTTTAAAGCTTTCTCCTATGTATAAGTACCTTGAATTCTGGAAATATTTAGTAGAATGTATTCTATTTAATTTCTTCAGTTCAGTTGGGATATATTTTGTAAAACTGGTGTCAGAAATTACAACGCTCTTCTCTGATATTGAAGTATTTTGAGTGTATGAGGCTTTCCCTTAGTGTGGAAATTGGTCGCATTTCATTTTCTAAACAGACTATTTTTATTTATTTATTTATTTATTTATTTATTTTATTTATCTAATTGGCTTTTTTTAAAAAACATCTTTATTGGAGTATAATTGCTTTACAAAGGTGTGTTAGTTTCTGCTGTATAACAAAGTGAATCAGCTATACATACACATACATCCCCATATCTCTTCCCTCTTGTGTCTCCCTCCCACCCTCTCTATCCCACCCCTCTAGGTGGACACAAAGCACCGAGCTGATCTCCCTGTGCTATGTGGCTGCTTCCCACTAGCTATCTTAAATAGACTATTTTTAGAAGAGTTTTAGATTTATAGAAAAGTTGAGAAGCTAGTACAGAGGATTCTCATATATCTTGCAGTCAGTTTCCTTTATATTAGTATGATATTTATTATAATTAATAAGGTAATATTGATACATTATTATTAACCAAAATTCATAGTTTATTCAGATTTCCTTAGTTTTTACCTTTTCTATTTCAGGATCGCATCCAGGACACCACACTACATTTTGTTGCTATGTTCCCTTTGGCTCCTCTTGGCTGTGGAGTTTCTCAGACTTTCCTTGTTTTTGATTCTCTTGACAGTTTTGAGGATTACTGGGTAGGTGTTTATAGGACATCCCTCAATTAGACTTTATACAATATCTTTCTCATGAACACAGCAATTAAGTGCCATTTTCATCTGCTCAGTGTGTGAGAGTTAGATAAAGGATATGGTTGGGGTGAGAGCTCAGGATTGCTTGGTTTACATATTAAATGCATGCTTTCAAATAAGTTGTTTGCTATCTCTAGGAATTAGCTAATTTGGGGAGAGGCAATATCACCCTGAGTTCACAAGGCCCCAAGATGTCAAAGTATCATAGAATACAGAAAATAAAAAACATGATCTTTATACAACTTATTATTTTACTGTTTCCATGATTGTACTTTTTCCAGAATGTCATATAATTGGAATCATACAATATGTAGATTTTTCAGATTGATTTCTTTCCTTTAGCAAGATTTACTTAAAATTCCTTCATATCTTGATAGCTTATATATTTTAAAGTGGTGAATAACATTCTGTTGTATGACTGTACCACTGTTTGTTCATCCATTAACCTTCTGAGGGACATCTTCCTTCTAGCTCCTTTCAGTTTTTGACAGTTATGAATAAAGCTGCTACAAACATTCATGTGCAGATCTTTGTGTGGACATATGTTTTCAAGTCAATTGGAAAAAAATATCCTGGAGTACAATTCCTGGATCATATGTTAAGACTATATTTAGCTTTGTAAAAAACTGCCCAAACAACTTCCAAAGTGGTGTACCATTTTGCATTCCCACCAACAATGAATGAAAATTTCAGTTGTTCCACATCCTCACTAGCATTTGGTATTTTCAGTTTTTTGGATTTTAGCCATTCCAGTAAGTATCTAGTGGTATCTCATTGTTGTTTTGATTTGCAATTACCTAATAACAACTGATGCTGAGAATTTTTTCATATGCTTATTTTTCAGCTGTATATCTTCTCTGGTAAGATACCTGCTCAGATTTTTCATCTTTTTCTGAATTGAGTTGTTTATTTCCTTACTGTTGAGTTTTAAGATTTTTTGGTGTATTTTAGATAAAAACCCTTAATCAGTTATGTGGTTTGCAAATATGTTCTATTAGTATGTGGCTTGTCTTTTGTTTCCCTTAAAGGTGTCTTTAATAGAGCAGAAGTTTTTCAGTATTTAATTTTAACAAAGTTGAATATATAAGTTTGTTCTTTCATAAATTTTACTTTAGTTGTATCTAAAAACTCATTGCTAAACCCAGATAGATTTTCTCCTACGTTTTCTTTTAGAAGTTTTATTTTAAAGTCTATGATCCATTTTTAGTTAATTTTTGTGAAACAAGTAAGATGATGATGGTGATTATTTTACAAATAGATGTCTAATTGTTCTAGTACTATTTGTTATAAAGATTATCCTTTCTCCGTTGAGTTGCCTTTGCTCCTTTGTCAAAGGTCAGTTGACTATACTTTTATGGATCTATTTCTGGGCTCTCTCTTTGGTTCCACTGATACATGTGTCTGTTCGTTTACCAGTATTACACTGTCTTGATTACTGTAGCTTTTTAAAAAATAGACAGTTCAGAGGGCCCCAGCTTTGGTCATTTAAATTTGTCAGGAAGAAGGCTAGAGGACTGAGATTTTTATTTTCCAATTAAGCCACTAGTATACCTGCAGTGAGTGTATCCATCAATCATATCCCTCCAATGCCTACATTCTCCAGCCAAAATTTTAACAAGATGGTGTGGCAGAGTTTCTAGGTACACAGAATGTCAAGTATTTTATTAACTTAGAAAAAAATAGTTTCAATATATAAAACTGAAAAAGTTGGTATCCAGAGTACATGAAGAACTCCTATAAATCAATATGAAAATTATAAATAAATAAGTTTTAAAAGTAGATGAGAGACACGAATGGGCAATTCACAGAAGAAATTAAAATAGCCAACAAAAAAAAGAAAGAAAATATTCTCTCCTAACTCCTCAGGGATCAAGTGGTACAAATTAAAACAGCAATAGCATTTCACATCAATCAGATTCACAGATTCACACAAATTTAAAAGCCTGATAGTAACATGTGATACATTATGACACAGTAGGAAATTTCATATACTGTTATTACAGAATCAGTTAGCATGAACATCCTAGGGAGTATTTTGAAAATAACTAATAATATTAAATATTTGTATTTCTTATGACACAGCAGCATTTCACCTCAAAGTATGTATTTTAGAGAAATTGTTAAAAAAGCCAAAGAAAGAGATTAAAAATGTAATAGATTTTTCTACTTTCTGTATTCATCCCTACTGGGTGATTTTACCTAGGAAAGTCTAAGGAGAGCAGTTATTCCAATCCCTTCCCTTTTCTCAATCTGAAACGCTTGTTCTAGTTTTAAATGTCTGGGCAGCCAAGCCAAAAGCAGAGTAATTGAAACAGAAAGCATCACAGCCAAAGTCACATCCAGGCAATTTTCCTGTTAACTACATTGAGGGAGAAAATGGCAAATAACTTCAGAAGATGCTTCAGAAATTGCTCCTGTTTTCTTGTGGCACACCATCCATATCATTTGGCAAACGTATGATAGAATTTTTTATCATATTAGCACACAATCTTTATGATTGTATTAAAAACTTGTACTAAGGCACCATGGAAAATTGGAAACACCAGGTATTTTCATGCCATATTAATTCTCAAGGGACTTATGGAGATTAAATTAAACTTGAATAAAAGCTTTGGGTTTTTCATGTTTTGCTCCAGAGACACATTTTTAAAATTCCTGGTTTAGCAAAATGCCTCTACAGTGTTTGGAACCAGACATTTCTGTATATTTTAACCTTTTAAAAATTTAACCTTCTTGAGATAAAATATCATTGTAAATAAAATGGACCTAAATGATGACCATTTTATAGAGGTTTTGTGAGAAATATATGAAATTGTAAGTAAAGGCTTTTAGCATCATGATTGGCACAGTAAGAGCTCAATGAATGTTAATTCTCTTTCTTCCAATTTACTTAGAATAATTCCAACATGCAGAGAGTTACGGAGAGTAAAACAAATAGCCATTTAAAGAATGATAGTATCTTTTCAGATTGTCTCAAATGATCTTTAAAGAAATCAATTACTACAGGCACAATTAAAGCTCCCTGTGTTCTATCTCTGACTACATTCATCTGCTTTCCCTAGAAATAACTATTATCCTTATTTATTCATCATTCCCATGCATTTCTGTGAGTTTTAATTGTATATATTTATATAGGAATAGCAAACAATAAAGTGTATAGTGTAAAATATAACTTTAATTAAATAGACTCAGGAGACCAGAAGGGGGAGCTCTCACGCCCTACAACGACAGCAGAGCCCAAGGGAAGGGAAAAAGACTCCTTTCCCGGCAAGGACTCGGCCATTGCAGAACTGACTGCTGTAGCCCTCCCAACTTCCTTTTCCCCTCTCCAAAAGTGTTCTTCCCTTGTCATGTGGGAACTTGCAAATGGCTCTCCACGGTTGCAGACCCCAAACTGCAATTCTTGAATAAACTTACCTTTGCTGGAGAAATAATTGGCAGTTTATTTGTTTTAGGTCAACAATAGATATAGTATTTTTAAACTTTATACAAATGACAATGTTTTATTTTTATGGATTGGGTAAATTTAAAATCTAATTCCATTTTTTCCCATGTAGATAACAAATTGTCCCAGATCAATATATTAAATAGTTAATTATTTCCTCATTGATTTGTAATGTCATCCTAATCAAATATCAAGTTTCCTTGTAGGTGTGTGAGTTTGAATTCCCTTCTTTTTTTTTTTTCTTTTTGCACATAAAGCATTTATTTTAAATGTTTTAAGGATAGGATAGAGTTACAACATAATTATAAAAATTACTTACAGAATTAACAGATTTATATTGTTTATACTTCTAAATGCAGAGAACAGGGAACTGTCTACACATTGTATAAAATAAAATTAAAATTAAAAATGATTGAATTCCCTTCTAGTCTTTCAGTCTCATCATACATCCCTGTGTCAGTACCACATTGTCTTATTCAAAACAGCTTTATAACAAACTTGATATTTTGTAAGGCAATTTCTTTTAATTCTTTTAAATTTTGGTAGCTATTCCTAAACTTTTTATTTTCTGTATTAATTAGAATCTGGTTGTTAAGTTACACATGCACACATTTCAGACTTTCATTGAGATAGTACTGAATTTTGGGGATAATCTGGAGAGATTCGACTTTATTATAATAATTCATGTACATGATATACCCCGATGCAGTCTGTCAGTGAGAAACAAAGCCAGACATTTGTTAAAGGAAGTAAGATAGATTTCACTTAGTAACTACTTCAGTAGGCAAGAGAGTCCAGTTTAAATTGAGCTCAACTTCAATCTTTGAAGAGGTTACTGGGCATATTAAAGGGAGAATGAAGGAGGAGAAATGATGGGGGCTCCAGCAGAGTCAGGGAAGTTGAAAGTTATGAAGTGGGTAGGGAGGTTGGTCAATGTGATTAGACCATCTGCGTTTGCTAACTGGCACATATTGAAGTTAGGCTCTTACGCTCCTGCAGAGGCTGGGAGACAGCATCTCTGTCCAGGTGTTGGCTAGAACAATCAGTAAATTCTTTTTGCAGCTTTGAGCTTTCCCAGGCAGGAACTTAAGGGGGCCTGGGTCATCCCAGGGATGTGGTTTTAAGCTGTTAGAAATTATGCTGGAGTTTGTTCAAGTCTATTTGTATGGGGGTGGACAACATTGTTTGTGCTGAGAGTCTACAGTCTTCACAGGCCAAGGTTGAGCCCTAGATGAGAAGGGAGCTCAGAGGATCCTGAGTTTGGTCAAGGAGAGAGTCTGTCAATTCAGCTCTTTTTATACTCTTTACTAATGTTTTGTGATTTTTTAAAAATCCCACGGTGAATCAGTCAATCATGTTCAAAATCAATAAATCAAGAAAGCATGTGAGCATATCGTATAGAATAAGTTGTCTATTCTACGCAGACTGAGAGACTTAAGCCAGTAGGAGGTCACCTATACAAAATAAAGTTATGTTTTTGTATATCTGAATTTTGGATGTTTAAATTCCTTCCTTGTTTTATACACACATAGATAGATAAACAGACAGATAGAGGAATAGATAGATGACCGTTAGATCAATAAAAAGAATGTATATTTAAGGAAAAAGTAACTGACGACCTTTTAGAAGCAGAAAAATATATGAGACAGAAATTACCTAAATCACCACAGAAAGAATTCAGGCACAGAATTCTGGACGGGCTCCAGGATGTTGTCGACAAAATGTTCTCTTTTACAAAGGACCTCAAAAAAGAGATACAAGGCTTAAAAAGAGGATGAAAATGGGAGAAAAACAAAATCCATTAGAGAGATGAAAGCCATAGTAGAAGTAACATGAATTAGAATACAATCTAAAAAGCATTCATTATAGAAAAGATCATAGAGGGCTTCCCTGGTGGCTCAGTGGTTGAGAATCTGCCTGTCAATGCAGGGGAAACGGGTTCGAGCCCTGGTCTGGGAAGATCCCACATGCCGCGGAGCGACTAGGCCCATGAGCCACAGTTGCTGAGCCTGCGCGTCTGGAGCCTGTGCTCCCAACAAGAGAGGCCACGATAGTGAGAGGCCCGCTCACCGCGATGAAGAGTGGCCCCCGCTCGCCACAACTACAGAAAGCCCTCGCACAGAAACGAAGACCCAACACAGCCAAAAATAAATAAGTAAATTAATTAATTAAAAAAAAAAAAAAGATCATAGATATGGATGGGAGAAGAAATATAATACATATGTAATTGACATCCTTGGAAAAGGCCAAATACAATATAAAATGTAATGAAATATGTAAACTCAAAGGAAATTTCTTCTAAAATAAAGAACATTGTTGTCTGTAGAGCAAAAGGGCACATCAATCCCCAGAAGATTTTGATACAGAAAAATTAACACCAATTTATAAATATATTAAGAATATCAAATTTAAAAGTATAAAGAAAGCTTTGTGGGTAGTCACTGAGGCAGACAGCAAATTAAGCAGAGTTTGGGTCTCAGACTTTTTACATTAACACTTATTTGAGTAGACAGACAATGAATTCTGAGGAAATTCTGTGGGAAATAAAGTGTGACCTAATATTCATATCTTCAGCCCTGTTGTCAATTCAAGTATAAAGGTAACAAAGAGACAATTACAGATATTCAAGAAGTTTAGGACTGAAGCATCTGAGCTCCTACCACCAAAATCAACAAGCAATCAAGCAAACAAACAAACAAACAAACTCTAATGAATGACAAAACCCATCCAAACAGGAAAAGAAACAAGACATAACTCAAGATACTAAAGAATAGAAGCCACGTTGAAATCACTTGTGGTGGGCACTTAATCCATTTAGTTAGAAGTGTAAAATATAACAACTGTGAAAAGTATATTTTTTAAAAAGAAGATACTTTGATATAGTTCAACCTGTTAATTTTTAATATCATTTTCTAAACTCTAGAGGCATGTTTTAGGAACCAAATATTTCTTATGTGGAATATTATTCAGGACAGTCTGGGATAAGTTACAGTAACATACACCTCCAAAATCTCAGTAGCTGAATACAAGAAGGCTTTATTTCTTCTTGTTGCAAAGTCAGCCAGAGGTCCAGGCATCTGTTTCCATTTGGTTTTATCGTCATGCAGCTACACTATATAGATTATGTAGCCTCCCTGGTGAACATGTAGGGGAAGCAAGTGTTAGAGAGATACATATGGCAACTGAATGCTTTGCTTGGAAGTCACGTTATTCTTCCACTCCAACTCATTGGCTAGAAACAGTCACATGATCCTGCTTATCAACAAAAGAACACCATGCAGTGTAAATCTCCTGGAGCACAAAAGGAGAGGAAAATCAGATAGGGTGAGAACTAGAAGGCTCTACCAAAGTAAGAAAGTTAATTCTCTGAAGTTTAGTAACTCCTTTAGGTTTCCATTAATGCTCTCTCTTTGTTTCACTTAAGTTCAATTGAATTCTAAGTTATTTTTCACAAATACAATTATATAATTTTTTACACATTTATTTTTTCATTTCTTTTTCCTCTTCCTCCCTCCCTCCCTCCTTGTTTCTTTCCTTCTTTCTCTTTCTTTTTCCTTCCTTCCTTCCTTCCTTTCTTCCTTCCTTCCTTTCTTTCTTTCTTTCTTTCTTTTTTTCTTTTCTTTTCTTTCTTTGTTTCTTTGTTTCTTTCTTTCTTTCTTTCTTTCTTTCCTTCCTTCCTTCCTTCCTTCCTTCCTTCCTTCCTTCCTTCCTTCTTTTCTTTCTTCTGCCTTCTCTCTCTCTCTCTCTCCTTTCCCTCCCTCCCTTTCTCTCTTCCTTTCTAAGTATGCATAAATATGAGAGGTGACTAAAATAACACTTATGTAAAAAATTAATAAATGGAAACCTCAATTACAAAGAGCTGGGAACCAGAAAGGGGAGCTCTCATGCCCTGTGATAATAGCAGAGCCCAACAGGAAGGAGAAACCCTACTTTTCTTTCCTGGCAAGGACTCAGCCAACGAAGAGTCATGGACTCTGTTTATTATAGCCCTCCCAGCTCCCTTTTTCCTCTCTGTGAAAGTGTTCTCCTTCTCTTGTTGTGCAGGGACTTGCACATGGTTCACCATAGTTGCAGACCCCAAATTGCAATTCTCTGCAGATCCTTAATAAACCCATCTTTTCTGGAGAAATACCTGGCAGTCTATTTGTTTCAGTTCAACACTTACCAAATGTTAATGGTGATTTGTGAATGTCAAGATTATTTTATTCTTTTTAATTTGCTTTTTAATACCAGGATGTAGTATTTTTATCAAAAAAAAGGTACATTTTAAAATGATGTAATAATACGAGGTACAATTTGAAAATCTTGAAGGAAATAGAAGAGAATAGCTACTATATGTAGAAGCTTCAGTGCATGAGATAGATTTAATGACAGTTTCCAGCATCACCTCTTGTATATGTAGCATATTTCTGCCTCTGTATACTGCTGCTCATAATTAATGTTGATAATAGCACCACAGTTTCCAGAACTTCCTGCCTATTTGCTGCTTCCAGACACATCACTATCTTATTAAGTATTAATTTCCATCTGATAAAACACGATGTTCTTTAAGCTAGCCTAATTCATCCATTTGTCACAAACCCATGGACAACCTAATTGTATCAAACCAGTTCTCCCAGATCATCCCCACTTATTTCTAACCTGCTCCTATTTACATCAAGTTCATATATAGTTTTGAAACTTGGCTTTTTGTCATAGTACATCTATTCACCATCTGGTTTACACAACTGCTATCTTTGACTTTCTTTCAAGGGCTTTGTTTGAACTTTTTCTCCTCACTTTTTTCCTGCTTCATGAAACAAACTCTGTCCATGATGACCCCTCAGGAGCCCGATTCCCTGCACCAGCCCATCAGCTGGGAGTCTGCCACGCTGAATACATTTTCTGGTAAGGAGGCTTCCTTTAGAGGCCACACAGGATAGTGGTTATGTGCCTAATGTTTGGAGTAATATAGCCGGAGTCCTAATGTAAGTTCTGCCTTTTTCTGGTAGATGACCTGGGAGTCCCCCGATTCTCAGTTTCCTGGTCTGTTTAATGGAGATCAGCCTGCCTTCCTTCTAAGGTTGTTGTAGGGATAAAATGATATAACTTATGTCGAGTGCTTACCCTAATGTTAGCTGTAGAGGAAATGTTTACTCAGGGTGACTTTCATTTATTATAAAATCGCAAAAGCAAAGACTGTTCTAGGAAACATAACGTAGGGCAAATTCTGTGGCGAAAATTACTCTTTCCAGACTAATGACTTTAAAATATACTTTTACTCTTATGTCCGTGAGAAGTGGTGGCCGAAACTACCTGTTTTGAGTGCCTGCCAATGTCTTGAATCGCGTTTTCCTGCCTCTGAGAGATATTTTAAATTGCCCCATAGGCAATTCTCAGTCCTCAGAAAAACTCTTTTATTCTGTTTCCATGAGACACTTCCTCTTCAACCCCAAAATGTGGATGAAGAAGCTTTCCCAACACAGAGGAACACGAGTCAACTGCAAATAGGAAGACACTGTTTATGGAGCATATTTCTTTTGGAAGAATCATTGTCACATATCTGACTCAACACTTATTTCTAGAAGAACAAGTTGTTCAGGAAGGAAATCTATTTCCATATCTGAAATGAAAGTTTTATTTAAGAAGTGCAATCGGAATAAATCACGCAAGAGAAAGTGGTTAGAATGCACAGCTGCTGGTTTCAAATTTAACACTAGTTGTTAAATATGAAAAAGTAGCTGGGAAAGTTTCAATTCTAGATCCGCTGAGTAGCTTCAGGGCACAGGCAAGTGTTCTTGATTCCTAGCTCTCTTTGCAAGGGCCTTTGTGCAGAAGCTCTGTGGCTTTCAAACAAGCAACAACCAACCAGCGAAAACCCATGGTGCATCTTGGGTTGGGATTTTGAGGCGTGACCCTGAGAGTTTTCTAAGCAAAGTGAGTGAGAGTGTTTGTGGCTGCTATGTTGAACAAAAACAAAATAGAAAGGGATGCTGATCTGAGTGGATCTAGAAGTAGATGGAGATTAAGATATTAGACCCAAGGCTCTGTATTCAGGGGAACTCCTGGACAGAGACCCACAGCCTGACACCTTTTGATGCACTGTATGGAGTTTGATCATCTTACCAGGCATATCCTCACTTTCAGGATTCTCCCTCTCATCTCACTACCTTGTTCTCTAACTCTACTTCCCTCAGCCTTTTTCACATTCTTTCTCTTCTCTATTTCTTTTATCTTCCCCTTTTGCTTTTTCCTCCTTATATCTTCTCAAATACTGTTTTTCTCCAAGGTTTCTGCAGCCTCTTTTTCTTCTCCTCCCCACTTATTTCTCCCCATTTTTTCTATCTTTTCTTTACATCTTCTCATACCTCTTTCTCTTTATTCCCTATTTTCTCTTCTTTTTGTCACCAATTGAATGAGGAGTGGAAAATATACCTTACCATGATTGCACTGTGTTTGCCACATCTTCATGAAACCTCTTCTTATTCCTGCTTCCCTGGATTTTCCTAATACTCCATCCAGTTTGTCTCTGATTTGTCCTTGCCTCCCTCCATCCAGCAATCTGAGCACCTATCTACTCTCCTGCATCCCAGTGGAAGCTCCTTGTGCAAAAGAATAATGTCTTCTCCATCACTGCCTCCTCCATAACGCTTAGCATAATGGCTTGCAATTGGTAGAAATATTTATTCAATAAATATTCCTGAATATACACATAAAATGGTTAACATGACAATTTAATATGTGATCAGCAGCTGCAAGTTTTTATCTGCTGAGAAAGTTCTACAAATAGTGCTCTCTATTCTGCTAAAAAGAGATTTATTTCCAAGATAAATTTCCAAGGAACTGTTGTTTCAAAAAAAAACTTATTATTTAGAGAGTATGAGTTTAGAACCAGAGTCACCACTGTATTTTTCATTAAGCATACAGGGGCCTTAATGAATGCACTGGCTGGGGTTAGGGAGAAAGGAATGAGCCAGACCATGGTCCTGGGAACCTGGAGGAATGTTTGGGACCTGAGTCACCCCATATGATAGATATGGTATAGTCCAAATGATAATATTTGAGAGATTTTGATGAATTTACTTTATTGTTTGATTTCAGAATTTTAAAGTGAGCTCAATATAGATCTCTTCTCCACTTCCTCTTCTTTCAAGAGCAAGGGAGAAGATAAATTAGATCCAAATGGTGAGTATTTTAGCTTTTACTGTGGCAGGCAAAGATGTAAACTTACCCTGGGTATGTGGGATTTTTGTGTGATGTCACTCGTAGTTAACGCAAAAGTACTAAAAATGACCTAAGAGGCCTTAGGTGATCTCTGCCATATCTTCTTCTCCCCCACCCCTACAAGTCTTTGGTCTCATATTTTTCTACTATTTCTCTCCACTCCAGCCATTATTTCTTCAGTAGGCTGGGCATAGGTTTGCTCCCACGTCGGGGTTTTTTGCCCTCTGCCAAGAATGCTTTTCCCCATATGGCCTCATGGCTCCATCCCTCTATTCTTTTAGGTCATTAGTTAGAAGTCATTTTCTTAGGCCTTTCCTCTTCACCTTCCCTAAAACTGTGAAACCTCTTACTTTATATCATTCTTTCATACTTTCTCTTTTTATTTTTCACTCATTATATACACTCTAACGTTGCATATCAGCTTACTCAGGACTAGTTTCATGGCCCCAAGCTTGGTTTTATGCTCTGCTAGTACCATCTTTAAATTCGTAATAACTTTTGAACAAGGGCCTTGTGTTTTCAATTGGCGTTGGGCTCTGCAGATTATGTAGCCAGTTCTGAGTTTACTTACTTTTAATATTGCCTGTCTCACCTCTAGAATATAAGCTGGTTGGAGGCTGTGATTTACATATTTTTTGAGCATTTTATACATGTTTGAAAAATATTAGTATAATAAATAAGTTAATAAATGGAGCAATGAGTCTGGTAGGTATAAATTTAGTGGATTTCTTGCTTGTATTTTTCTTATATATTTTTTACTATGCATAAAAATACGTATTGGAAGGGGGGTTTGTGCTGTTATTTATGTAGTAAAAGTTAACCAGGAACCTACTCTATAGCACAGGGAACTCTACTTAGTGGTCTGTGGTGACCTAAATGGGAAGGAAATCTAAAAAAGAGTAGATATATACATATATATATGTGTAACTTCTTCACTTTGCTGTACAGCAGAAACTAACACAACATTGCAAAGCAACTATACTCCAATAAAAATTAAAACAAAAAAATAAAATTAAAAAAAAAACCAAGGTTGGAGAAATTAAAAAAGCCAAAGCATTGTGCATTTTTAGAAATATATGCTGGAAATCATGGCATTGCACTGTGGGTCTCTGAAGGCACAGGCTCAGGGAGTACCTATAGAAGTATATATATGGTAATATACACATAACATAAAATTTACCATTTTAGCCATTTTCAAGTGTACGATTCAGTGGCATTAGGTACATTCACATTGTTGTACAACTATCATTACCAACCATCTCCATAACATGTTCATCTTCCCAGATGAAATGGGGAATTCCTAATTCTCCCTCTACCCCAGCTCCTGGCAATCACCATTCTGCTTTCTGTCTCTATGAATTTGACTACTGAAGTTACTTCATATAAGTAGAATCATACAATATACGTCCTTCTGAGCTTCAAGGTGCATCCATATTTTAACATGTGGCAGAATTTCTTTCCTTGTTAAGACTGAATAATATTCCATTGGATATAGAGGCCACATTTTTTTAATCAATTCACACATTGATGAACACTGGAGTTGCTTCCACCTTTTGGCTTTGTGAATAATGCTGCTATGAACATGGGTGTACAAATGTTTGAGTCCCTGCTTTAAATTCTTTTGGGTTTTAACCCAGAAGTGGAATTTTCAGATCATACGGTGATTCTATGTTTAGTGTTTTGAAGAATCATCTTACTGTTTTCCATAGCAACTGCACCATTTTACATTCACATCACCAACACAAACAGGTTCCAATTTCTCCAGATTCTCACCAACATTGTTGACTTTTTATAATATCCATCATAATTGAGGGTCATTTCCCTAATGATTAGTGATGTTGAACATTCTTTCATGTGCTTATTGGCTATTTGCATATCTTCTTTGGAGTCATATCTATTCAAGTCCTTTGTCATTTTTAAAATCAGATTGTTGTTGTTGCTGAGTTGTAAGAGTTCTTTATATATTCTGAATATTAATCTCTCATCAGATATATTATTTGCAAATATTTTCTACCATTCCATGGGTTGCCTTTTCACTCTGTTGACAATGTCTTTCTTTAAAGATTTAAAAAAATATTTATTTTATATTATTTATTTATTTTTGGTTGTGTTGGATCTTCGTTGCTGTTCACAGGCTGTCTCTAGTTGCGGCAAGCGGGGGCTACTCTTCGTTGAGGTGTGCAGGCTTCTCATTATGGTGGCTTATCTTGTTGCGGAACACGGGCTCTAGGCGTGCAGGCTTCAGTAGTTGTGGCTCGCGGGCTCTAGAGTGCAGGCTCAGTAGTTGTGGTGCATGGGCTTAGTTGCTCTGTGGCATGTGGGATCTTCCCGGCCCAGGGATCGAACCTGTGTCCCCTGCATTGGCAGGAGGATTCTTAACCACCGCACCACCAGGGAAGTCCCGACACGGTCTTTTGATGCACAAAATTTAAGATTTTGAGGTAATCCAATTAATTTTTTTATTTTGTTGCCTGTACAAATCCAATGTCATGAAACTTTTTCTGTGTTTTCTTCTAAGAGTTTTATCGTTTTGACTCTTACTTTTAGGTCTTTGAGCCATTTTGAGTTAATTTTTGTGTATAATATAAGGTAAAAGTACTACTTCATTCCTTTACATATGGATATCCAGTTTTTTCTAACACCATTTATTGAAAAGACTGTCTGTTCCCCATGGAAAGGTGTTGGCACTATATATATGAGCATTTGTTTCTGGTATCTCTATTTTACTTCCTTGGTCTATATGTCTTTATGCTAATTCCACAGTATTTTGATTATTGAAGCTTTGTAGTAAGTTTCAAAATCAGAAAGTGTGAGACCTCCAACTTTGTTCCTCTTTTTCAAGATTGTTTTAGCTGTTTGAGGTTTCTTGAAATTCCAGGGTACATGGGGCCTTGAAGTAAATGTAAGTCATTTCGGTTCTAATTTACTTCAGAGACTTTTGTGGACAACAGCTAAACTGCCCATCTCACTAGTTCAGGAAGATACAAGGGGCTTTGATAGGTATTGGGGGAGCAGCCTCACAAAGGGGACATCCCTGGAAACTGAGAGGAGGACTGCCATGCCT
Source organism: Balaenoptera acutorostrata (assembly GCF_949987535.1). Classification (NCBI taxonomy): domain Eukaryota; kingdom Metazoa; phylum Chordata; class Mammalia; order Artiodactyla; family Balaenopteridae; genus Balaenoptera; species Balaenoptera acutorostrata. Next base: position 53,309,145 of record NC_080079.1, read on the forward strand.
GTTATTAACTACAAGGACTGGGAGATCTTCCTTAAACCCTCCTCATTCTTCTGTCTCTTTCCATTGATATAAGTCAATTTCCACTAACAGTCATTTCCCATCTCTAGCTTCTGTCATGGAAAGAGGGATTGAAGTTCATCAAGTATGGAGCTTTAGCTGACTTTATCATAGTTTAGTTTATAGTATATTTTTCAGTTTGTCTTAATTATTTTATGGTGTGGATTGGTCTCCTGGCACTGCTGGTTTTTTGGTTGTTGTTTAGTTCCCTCTGACACCTAAAGAATGATTATTCAGGAATAAAAAATATGCTGCTGGTTGCCACACACTGGATATCTAACCACAGCAGACATTGTTAATCAGATAAATCACTTCTCCCAGCTGAGACCTGGTACTACTTGAAACAGCCTCTTTGGAATAAATCAAAGCACCAGCTACCATTGAATTGGAATTGGTCAAAGAGAGGAAATTTATTGTTGCTCAAATATAAAGTTCATCAGTAAATAATCATCTTTCCTGACTGTGTTTATATAAAATATATCCAGAAAGATCAAAAGAACCTGATAATATAATCCCTTCTGGGAAGGAAACTGAGAGCAGTGACAGGGATGAGAGAGAAATGTTTCATTTTATACTGCTTTCTACCTGAATTTTGAACCATGGGGATTGTTTTAGTTATTCAGAATTAAGTAGAATAAAATGAGAAAGTGTGGGAAACTATTGCCTACTAGTTCTGACACCTTTTATTCCTTTCCACTACGGTGTTGAAGAGTAGTGGTGAAAGTGGACATCTTTGTCTCTCATGATGCTGAAAATGTTCACTAATTGTTCTATGTAGTATTATTACATATATAATTTAGAAATTTTTGTATTGCTTATAATAGTTTCCATTTGAAAATTTCCAAAATGCTCTTATTAAACTAAACAATCAGGTAAAGTGCTAACAGGCATTTCCTCCAACTTTCTTGGGGAAAATATGTTAATAGTCCTGGTTTGTTTGTTTGTTTAATTATTTTAGATAATGAGGAGGAAAGATTGTCTAGCACTGAAAAAATTAAACAACTAAGAGAACAAGTCAATGACCTCTTTAAATGAAATTTTGATAACTTTTTATATCAAGCCCATTTCATTGCCCCTTCAAGGTAAGTCCCACCATCCTAACTTTCAGTTATGGCTTATCCATATCTGGTAGATGTATTTGTAAGGTCAGGTTTTTCCTGAAGGTTTAGGTGGGAAAAAAAAAGAGACAAGACTGAGGTCTTTGGCTTATATCATATTTTACCAAATAACTTTTATAACAGAGTGTTATATTAAAATGTGAGGTGCATTTTCAATGCTGAATAAATTAGTATTTTGTTTCTCACTGGCTATTATTGCCTATGGGTAGCGTCCCCAAGATCTATGAAGAGAAGGAAATATGAAGGATGAGTTTGGGTAATAACACTCATTGCAAATTCATAACAGCTAAGCCCTATTACATCAAGAAAATAATACATAGAAGAGGATTCAGTAGTAGTTGTTAATCAAGACCCAGAGAATTAAAAAACTGAGAATTGTAGGCTTTTGGGGGAACACTACTTGGAAAAGGTCGTAACACTTCTATTTGGATCCCTGACAGCTCAGGGATCCCTAGAGATAGTGAAATACAGAAAAAAGAGAAGTATAGGGATTTGTGGAGCCAGCTGAAAGAAAATATTGGAATCTGTGAACCAAGAGCGAGCCCACATTCCTCCAATCAGTACTGGAGTACAGGCTAACAGAGGAAATGGAAAGAAAAATGTTAATGTATATAACATTACATGCCTCTCTGCAAGCGAGGGGAGAGTTTATATGAGAGGTAGCTCCATGCCCAGATCCCACTTCTTGGTACCAGAAAGGGATGGAAAACTTAGTATTACAATTCACCTCTTGATTATGACTTTCTGAAGTTGAGGGTTTTTTAATAAGCTTTTAATTTTAAGACAATTTTAGATTCATATGCAATTATAAAATAATAGACAGCTCCTTTGTACACTTTCCCTAGTTTCCACCAGTGAAAACATCTTGCAGAACTATAGCCAGTATCACAAGCAGGATATTGAAACTGATATATTCAGAATATTTATTACATCATCACAAGGATCGCTCATGTTGCTCTTTTATGGCCACACCTGTTTCCCTTTCACCCTCACCCCCGCTCCTTAACCCATGGCAACCACTAAACTGTTCTCCATTTCTATATCCAATTCCAGGATATATATATATATATATTTGATTCATTCATATACACATATGTTGGAATATATATAGTATATTATGTATAGTATGATTTTATATATATATATATATAAAATCACAAAGTATGTAACCATTTGGAATTTTTTTTAGTTTTCACTCAGCATAATTCTCTAACAATTCCTCCAGGTTATCATGTTTCAATAGTTTGTTCCTTTATGTATACAGTTTGCTTAACCATTCATCTGTTGAAGGACATCTGGGATATTTCTAGTCTTGGGCTATTACAAATAAAGCCTCTATAAACATTCACATACAGTTTTTAAAAATGTTATTTATTTATTTATTTATGGCTGTGTTGAGTCTTCGTTTCTGTGCGAGGGCTTTCTCTAGTTGTGACAAGCGGGGGCCACTCTTCATCGCAGTGCGCGGGCCTCTCACTATCGCGGCCTCTCTTGTTGCGGAGCACAGGCTCCAGACGCGCAGGCTCAGTAATTGTGGCTCACGGGCCCAACTGCTCCGCGGCATGTGGGATCTTCCCAGACCAGGGCTCGAACTCGCGTTCACTGCATTGGCAGGCAGACTCTCAACCACTGTGCCACGAGGGAAGCCCTCACACACAGTGTTTTGTGTGAATATAAGTTTTTATTTTTCTAAGATAAATGCCCAGAAGTACACTTGCTGGGGTGTTTGTTAATTGCATGATTAGTTTTATAAGAAACTGCCAAACTGTTTTCCACAGTGGCTGTACTATTGTCTATTCCAAAGAGCAGTGTTTTTTTTTGTTTTAACCATTCTGAAAGGTATGTAGTGATAGCTCAATTTGATTTTCATTTTCATTTCCTTAATGACAAATGATGTTGAACATCTTTTCATGCACTTACTTTTTTGTTTATCTTTTTCAGTGAAACGTCTACTGATGTCTTTTGCCTTTTGCATTATTTTATTTTAATTTAATTTTTTTTAACAATTGAATTTTGAGTTTTAAAATACTGTAGATGCAAGTCCTTTGTTGGTTATGTGACTTGCAAATATTTCCCTACATCCTGTAGCTTACCTTTTCATTGACTTAATAGGGCCTTTCATAGATGAAAAGTTTTGAATTATTATGAAGTGAAATTTATACTTTTATGGATCATGCTTTCAGTTTCAAGTAGAAAAAATATTTGTATAGGAGCTTCCCTGGTGGCGCAGTGGTTGAGAGTCTGCCTGCCAATGCAGGGCACACGGGTTCGAGCCCCGGTCTGGGAGGATCCCACATGCCGCGGAGCGACTGGGCCCGTGAGCCACAATTGCTGAGCCTGCGTGTCTGGAGCCTGTGCTCCGCAGCGGGAGAGGCCGCGACGGTGAGAGGCCCGCGCACCGCGATGAAGAGTGGACCCCACTTGCCGCAACTGGAGGGGGCCCTCGCACAGAAACGAGGACTCAACACAGTCATAAATAAATAAATAAAAGAACGTGAATTTCTAAAAAAAAAAAAAAAAAAAAATTTGTATAGCCTTGTATCCTAGAGATTTTATCCTTTTTATTCCTATAAGTTTTATAGTTTTAGGTTTTAATATGAGTCCATGATCCATTTTGAGATAATTTTTTATAAGTTGTGAGATCTAAATTGAGGTTTATTTTTTTTTTTTGCCTATGCTTGTCTGCTTTGTCCAGCACCATTTGTTGAAAAGTCTATCTTTCCTTCATTGAATTACTTCTGTACTTTTTCCAAAAAAAGTTAGACATATTTGTGTGGGTGTATTTCTGTGTTTTCTATTCTTTTTTATTGAGCTATGTGTCTGTGTCTCTGCCAGTACCTCATAGTCATTACTACTCTAGTTTTTATGTACTAAGTCTTAAAATTAGGTGGATGGATTCCCCTCATTTTGTTGTTCTTTTCAAAATTGTTTTAGCTGTTCTAGTGCCTTAAACTTCCTATATAAGTTTTAGAATAATTTTGTGTATGTGTAAGAAAAAAATCTTGCTGGGAATTTGATAAGGACTGCATCAAGTCTGTATATCAATTTGAGGGAGAACTGACATTGTTACCACGTGGAGTCTTCCAGTCCATGAACACAGTATGCCTCTCTCTTTGTTTGGACATTTGATGACTTCTTTCATCAGTATGTTGTAGTTTGCAGCACACAAGTCCTGAAGATGTTTTGCTAGATTTACATATAAGCATTTCATATTTTTTAGAGATTGTAAGTGGTATTATATCTGTAACTTCAATGTCCAGATGTTCATTGCTGGTATATAGACTTACAATTGATTTTGTTTGCTTATCTTGTATCCTGTGACCTTAGTGAACTTATTATTTTTAGGAGTTTTCACTTATTATTTTAGGAGTTTTTGGTAGATTCCTTGAGATTTTCTGTGTAGAAAATCATGCCATCTGCTAATAGGAATCATTTTATTTCTTCCTTTCCAACTTGTATAACTTATGTTTTCTTTTCTTGTCCTATTGCACTGGCTAGAAATTCAAGCACTAAGTTGAATGAGAAATGAAAGCAAGTATCCTTGCCTTTTTCCCAATCTCAGTCTCTTACCATTGCATATAACATTAGCTGTAGCTTCTTTGTAGATGCTCTTTATGAAGTTGAGGAAATTACCCTGTATTCCTAGGGTATATTTTTTTGTTTTATTTTTAAGTGTTTTTAAGTTTTTAAGTCTGAGGTGTTTTTTTTTTTTTTATCATGAATGGGTATTAAATTTTGTCATATGCTTTTTCTGTATTCATTGAATTCTACTTGCTGATATTTTGTTAAAGATTTTTGCATCTATATTCATGAGGGTTATGGATCTTTCGCCTTTTTTTTTTGTATGGTCCTTGTCTTCTTGTTTTGATATTAAGGTAATACTAACTTCAACAAATACATTAAAAATATTCTCTCCTTTCTATTTTCTAGAAGAGATTGTTTAGAACTGGTGTTAATTCTTCTTTAAACATTTAGTAGAAATCTCCAATGAAATCATTTTATCCTGGAGATTTCCTTTTTTTTTTTTTAGATTGTAAATTACAAATTCAGTTTTCTTAATTGACATAGGATTATTAAAATGATCTATTCATATTAGGTGACTTGTGATAGCTTGTGTATTTTAAGGAATTGGTCAATTTTTTAAGTTGTCAAATTAATATGTGTAGAGGTGGTATTGAGGTGTTTCTTTGCAGCCTTGCAAGGGTAGACATCTAGGCTCTCCACTCAGCCTTTGCTGGCAAGGGTAGGAGTGGGGCCACAGTTTTTTCAGTAGTGTTTATTAGGTGGAGTAGGGCAGTTGTTGGTTAAAAGGTTTCTGTCTTGTTATGTTTTTCCTTTCCTGGTCCATTAACTAGACAGAGTAGGCTTTTGTTGGGATCTCCAGGTTGCCTGGATTCTCTAGCTCTAACTATAGGCTATATGAGACAAAACCCAAAAACATAAGCAGATACTCCTCCCCTCCCAAAAAACCCCCCAGAAAGAAACCAGAGAAAACCACCTTGTTGTTTTTCAGGTCCTGAGGTTCTTATTCAGTCTACATTCTTACTTTCATTTTTTAGAGTCTTTTTGTGTTGTTTTGTGTATAATATCTACGGTTTTTAGTTGTATTTAGTGAGAGGAATAGGGAAAAGTATATATATTCTATCTTCCTACCAGTAGAAGTCCATGATATATTTTTAAATGGAAAATAATCTTAAACAACAATATGTATGGTGTGAACCAGTTTTTATGTATGCAAAACATAAAAAAAGAAAAATTACCATATTATATATAAGTATATTAGTTATAATATATAATGATATAAATATATATTATATAAATTAAACACATAGATATCTAATTATTACAAAATTGCTCTCTTAAAATGGAGAACTTTTTCTTGCAAGTTACCCTTTTTTTCTTCCTTTCTCATTCTTTCTTTTTTTCTAATTAATTAAATGTTAGTTGGACAGGGACTTCCCTGGTGGCACAGTGGTTAAGAATCCACCTGCCAATGCAGGGGACACAGGTTCGATCCCTGGTCTGGGAAGATCCCACATGTTGCGGAGCAACTAAGCCCGTGTGCCACAACTACTGAAGCCCACGTGCCTAAAGCCTGAGCTCCGCAACAAGAGAAACCACTGCAATGAGAAGCCCACGCACTGCAACAAAGAGTAGCCCCCGCTCAATGAACTACAGAAAGCCCAGGCGCAGCAACGAAGACCCAACGCAACCAAATAAATGAAATATAAAATAAATAAATAAAATAAATAAATAAAATTAAAAAATAAATTAAGAAAAGAAATAAAAAAAGAAAAAAATGTTAGTTGGACAACTTCATAACAAAGAAGACTTTATGGCTTGCTTACAAAAATCTAAAAGTTTGTAGATGTGTTGTTTTAGTTGTCTTCTCCCTCTGCAGAAGCACCTTTTTCAATCAGCCATACACAGTCCTCAATACAGATTTGTTCTCATGGATTAATAGCTTCAATTATGTCTAGTCTTTCACACTCTTCAATCACAGCACCCAGTTTCTCAACTTCACCTATTTTCTCAGCAACTTTGAAAGCTCTTTCAAATGATGTCCTTAATAATCAGAGGAATTTTGGTGTCTTTTGCAGATATAAGGTTTATCAGTAGTGTATAATTGTTCCTCTATGGACAAAATATATAGTTTGTTCAAATATTCTTTCCATTTGAAAATGTGTCATTCTTATAATTTCCTCTTGGACGTTATTGGGGAAAGGGACCATAATTGACAATCTGCTGGATCTGATCTTGACAGCCAGCTGTGCTATTAGACATCTACATATCCTTCTGGATATTAGTTTTTCTGTTAATTGGCTGGAAATACTTTCCTCTTGCTCCATGCCATGGAATAGGTGATACACTGTGAAAATTTCAGAATAAAGAGGAAAATCCCTCTCACACTGGTCACCTTCATTGCTGTGGATAATCTAACAATTTTCTTTATTTTCTCTATTGCTCTATTCATGTTTTCTGTTTCTTACTGTGTTAATTTTGGTGTCGGTTTGGCCATCATAGTACTTATTGGTCTGTTTTACAGAACATGAAGTGTTTCATCAATATTCCTAATTTTATTACAAAACCATGAGAGTAATCCATTATAATCATTTTATTCATTATATCTCCTTTCTAATTTTGATTTCTTAATCTTATCTTTATTAAACTTAACAGTATTTTTCCTATTTTTTTTAGACTTTTTAAGCAACTATAATATGAATTTATCCATCAATTTTACTAACTTTTAGTCTGTATTTTGTTTTGCATTTCTACATATTATTTCCTTCCCTCAAATTTTCTTTGGGTTGCTTTTTCTCATTTTTCTGAAATCTCAGCTAGTTTGCATTTCAGAAAATAAGATTTAAGTGAACATTCTCCACTGCAGAAAAATAGTTTTATATATTCGTTTAAAAAATGCTGACTCCCTCTGAGAGAGTTTGACTCAATTTTGAGAGAAGATTGAAAAGGTATGGTGTGTCTAGGTCGGCTATGCTCAGTTCCTCCCTGCCTTGTGATGTAGGAGATTCTGGTGTATGCCCTGACTGGTCATCATTACATGGTTATAACATGACCACATATGTGTAATGCCTGGTTGTTACATAGAACCCGTGGACAGTACAGCAGTATGATGCCAGAAGTGACATAATCAGAAACTAGGTCAGAGCTTGATACTGGTGTTAGGTAGCATAGCTTAGTAAAAGAGTTTCAGGGTAATATGATCAAGAGTCCTCACCCTGGAGATCTAACATACAGGCAGTACTTCACCCTGAAAAGGCAGAATACCTGAATACCCACCACCTGAGTACCTCTCCCATGAGGAAACTGGGATGATCTGAGAAACCATGGTTCTTTAGCTTTCCCATCCTGATGCATTTTGGTATCCTTTGCTGCAATGTATCTTTGAGCTGACTACAGTAAAATTTAACTACTAGTCATGCATTTGTGTCACATTTTCACCAAGTCAAGCCCAATCCTCTGTGAAACTATTTCAAATGAGTTCTTCAGTGAACAGTATTAAAGTATAATTTTCAGAAATGCAAAATCATGATTCTCAGGCAAATACAAAAAATGAGTACATGTCAAAGGTTTTAACTCATTAATTAATGAAGGAAGCAATAATACATTGTGACTGGTTCAAAGAGCATTTAAGAGGCAAGAGTTCACAGGCAATTAAACAAAGAAATGTTGAGACAATTATTGAGTTAGACGTAAACTGTTTAATGTCTACTATCTATAAATTTGTGAGAGTAATCTCTGACAGAAATTATTTGTATCACTATAGGACAAAAATACATTTGCTAAAAAGTAACTTCATTAAGTCTGTAACTTTTAATTAGTCTTTAACAGTGAGATGAACTAAGTAAATTCTCCTAAACAATCCTTTTTTTCCAGGTGGCATTTTTTTTTTAACATCTTTATTGGAGTATAATTGCTTTACAATGGTGTGTTAGTTTCTGCTTTATAACAAAGTGAATCAGTTATACATATACATATGTTCCCATATCTCTTCCCTCTTGCGTCTCCCTCCCTATCCCACCCCTCTAGGTGGTCACAAAGCACCGAGCTGATCTCCCTGTGCTTTGCAGCTGCTTCCCACTAGCTATCTATTTTACGTTTGGTAGTGTATATATGTCCATGCCACTCTCTCACTTTGTCACATCTTACCCTTCCCCCTCCCCGTATCCTCAAGTCCATTCTCTAGTAGGTCTCTGTCTTTATACCCGTCTTGCCCCTAGGTTCTTCATGGTCTTTTTTTTTTTTTTTTTTTTAGATTCCATATATATGTGTTGGTATATGGTATTTGTTTTTCTCTTTCTGACTTACTTCACTCTGTATGACAGATTCTAGGTCTATCCACCTCACTACAAATAACTCAATTTCGTTTCTGTTTATGGCTGAGTAATATTCCACTGCATATATGTGCCACATCTTCTTTATCCATTCATCTGTTGATGGACACTTAGGTTGCTTCCATGTCCTGGCTATTATAAATAGAGCTACAATGAACAGTGTGGTACATGACTCTTTGAATTATGGTTTTCTCAGGGTATGTGCCCAGTAGTGGGATTGCTGGGTCGTATGGTAGTTCTATTTGTAGTTTTTTAAGGAACCTCCATACTGTTCTCCATAGTGGCTGTATCAATTTACATTCCCACCAACAGTGCAAGAGGGTTCCCTTTTCTCCACACCCTCTCCAGCATTTATTGTTTGTAGATTTTTTGATGATGGCCATTCTGACAAGTGTGAGATGATATCTCATTGTAGTTTTGATTTGCATTTCTCTAATGATTAATGATGTTGAGCATTCTTTCATGTGTTTGTTGCCAATCTGTATATCTTCTCTGGAGAAATGTCTATTTAGGTCTTCTGCCCATTTTTGCATTGGGTTGTTTGTTTTTTTTTTGATATTGAGCTGCATGAACTGCTTGTAAATTTTGGAGATTAATCTGTTGTCAGTTGCTTCATTTGCAAATATTTTCTCCCATTCTGAGGGTTGTCTTTGGGTCTTGTTTATGGTTTCCTTTGCTGTGCAAAAGCTTTTAAGTTTCATTAGGTCCCATTTGTTTATTTTTGTTTTTATTTCCATTTCTCTAGGAGGTGAGTCAAAAAGGATCTGGCTGTGATTTATGTCAGAGAGTGTTCTTCCTATGTTTTCCTCTAAGAGTTTGATAGTGTCTGGCCTTACATTTAGGTCTTCAATCCATTTTGAGCTTATTTTTGTGTGTGGTGTTAGGGAGTGTTCCAACCTGATACTTTTACATGTATCTGTCCAATTTTCCCAGCACCACTTATTGAAGAGGCTGTCTTTTCTCCACTGTATATTCTTGTCTCCTTTACCTAAACAATCCTTGAGTGGTCTTTGCCCCTATATAATATTGAAAAGATGTGATGCCCACATTTTTATTTTCAAGTTTCAGATCGTTTTTCTGACAATGGAAAATCTCCTAAAACAGTTGGTGAGAATGCCCATGATAAAGACTTTGATGATTAAATCTTACCATCTCTAGCACTAGAAACATGATTGGAAGTAAGAACATGTTTCCTTTGAAAGTCTGAAAAATGATTTCAACCTATTTGGTGAGAAACACTCTTCTTCAATTTTTACCAAGCTATGTGGAAAATTATTTAGGCAGCTAAGCATGGAAGAGACTGGGCAGAAATTAGTCAATTTTTACTGTAGAAAAAGAAAAGGGGAAAAAAAAAGAAAAGAGAAGGGGAGTTTTGATGCCACCATGGCCAGAAGACTTAGAGATATGCTAGACAGAGAAGAAGAATGATTAAGTGTGCTAGTTTTTACTAAGCCTAAGAGCAGTTCTCTAGCTTATGCTAAGAATCACCTGGTGGAGGAAGTTTGCTAAAACACAGCTTTTGGGTGCCATCCCCAGCAGATGATCTCAAAATGTGGTCCCCCAGACCAGCAGAATCAGTTTCACCTAAGAACTTTTTAGAAATGCAAATTCTTAGGTCCCACTCTATTCAGAAACTTTGGGATTAGGGCCTAATATGTTTTCAAGCCCTCAAGATGATTCTGATATACACTCAAGTTTGAGAACTCCTCCCTAAGGGTAAGCTAGGAGTCACTTCGGGGTTGAGAATAATCAAGGATAGTTGAGAAGCATTATCACAACCCACAGGCAATGTCCTAAGCACTTTACATGTTCCACGTCAGTTAACTTCTCCTAACAAAACTATTAGGAAGATGCTATCATCATCTCCATGGATAGATGAATAAAGTGAGTTGCAGTGGTGAAGCCATCAGCACAGAGTCACAGACAGGGAAATGGTGGAGCCAGGATCTGCCCCAGAGTCTGCATTTCTAATCACTGCTCTACTTTTTCTCATCTTCTGTGTAGACATTGGTTTTTATTGTTTTCTTCAGAATTGCTTTCAATGCATATTACATTCAAATAAATTATTTCATCATTTTTGTATCTGTCTTAATGTCACTATTTCTAATACTATCCATGGCATATTTCTTGATGATTTCTTCATCCACACATAGACCCCTGTAGTATACTGTACTTTTAATTCTTTAACCTGCTCTTCCTAATAGTCTGTCTTCTAGCCTACAACAGTCACCCACTCTCATGGTTGTTTTCTAGGATTTAGAAATACCAGTAGCTTTACCCTCTTCACAATCTCAGTTCCAGGAAGACTACAATCTGATTACCACCTTCCACTTTTCCAACTCCACTCCTCTAGTGAGCTCCAAAAATTTGACCTCAGAGGACCCTAAAATCATGTTATCCTATTGACTTTTCACTATTATACCTATGGAGTTGATAAATGGAATATTGCCTGCCACATCAGTAAACTAATGATGTTATAGTCATCAATGATTACAGCCCTCCAACGTGAGCTGGTAAGCTCTGAGGAATCTCAGGATGTGAAAACATGGGGTACTGGGCTCAGATAGGTGAGGTGCATATCAAAGGAATGATTTCAATGAGCCCAGACTCTTGCATCTTCCCATATATAGAAAAGTGCTAAATTCCTTAACTTGGGATATCTGGTTTTCTTTAATTAACAACAACGTTTGATGTTCAGAGTACCTGCCCTTTGTTGCAAGAATTCTATATAACCTGGCCACCCCCTCGCCTCCTCGGAGCAGCTCTCTCAGGGTTACTTGCTATGCTGCCTCCAGGCTTGAAGTCCTAAGAATTCCTGCTGAATAAAACATAATTCTCAGCTTTTAGGTTGTGTATATTTTTTAAGTCGACAGTCCTTAAGTCCTTCCTCACTCAGCTGAGAGCCCAGGCTCCATCATATTAATCACCTTTTCCCATACACCTCAGCAACCTTGTCTTTCTTTCCCTGCGTTATAGTCATATGGTTAAACCCAAACTTTGTTAAATGTAACTGACAACCCATCCAATACCTACACACAGGCTGCTGAAACTAGTGTGGGAAAAGGACCGTGCTGATTGGCCTTACTTAAAAATTATGACCTCTAACCTCGGCACTGCCCAGCAGTTGTGCTACGTTTCCCTGGTCCAGTGGTTGTCAAATGTATCTGTACACTGGTATCAATTGTGGAGCTTCCAAAAATACTTATGCCTCTGTCCCACTCCCAACGATTGTGATTTAATTTGTCTGGGATATGGCCTGGGGTGTGAATTTTTAAAAGATGCTTGTAATCTAGTCCATTTATACTTCAGCTCTTCTAAATGACTTTCCCACGTTTCTTTCCTCAAGTCTCTGACTCTTCCTTGATTATTCTCTCTCTCAGCTTGCTTCATTTTTCACTGAGAAAATAGAAACCAATAGAAGAGAACTTCTACACACTCCAATCACTAAATCTACAAACCTAAAGTTATCTGGACCTATTTATTCTGCCTCCCCATCTAGTATCCTGGATCCACTGCCCATGCCCCTATCTAAGGCCAACCTGCCTCTTATGCACTGGATCCCATCAACTCTTCCCTACTCAAGAGCATCATTTCAGCAAAATATTCGTTGTCTCCCATTACTTGAAATTGGGAACAACAACTTAACTATTCTTTTGTAAAAAATATTTATTTATTTATTTGTTTATTTATTATTTACTTATTTATTTACAGTAGGTCCTTGTTGGTTATCTGTTTTAAATATAGCAGTGTGTACATGCCAATCTCAAACTTCCAATCTATCCCTACCCCCCATCCTTCCCCACTGGTAACCATAAGTTCATTCTCTAAGTCTGTGAGTCTGTTTCTGTTTTGTAAATATGTTCATTTGTATCATTTTTTTTAGATTCCACATATAAGCGATATCATAAGATACTTGTCTTTCTCTGTCTGACTTACTTCACTCAGTATGGCAATCTCCAGGTCCATCCCTGTTGTTGCAAATGATATTATTTCATTCTTTTAAATGGCTGAGTAATATTTCATTGTATATATGTACCACATCTTCCTTATCCATTCATCTGTTGATGGACATTACATTGCTTCCATGTCTTGGCTATTGTAAACAGTGCTGCAATGAACATTGGGGTGCATGTATCCTTCCTAAACATGTTTTTCTCTGGATATAGGCCCAGGAGTGGGATTGCTAGATCATACGGTAGCTCTATTTTCAGTTTTTAAAGGAACCTCCATACTGTTCTCCATAGTGGCTGTACCAATTTACATTCCCACCAACAGTGTAGGAGGGTTCTCTTTTCTCCACAACCTCTCCAGCATTTATTGTTTGTAGATTTTTTGATGATGGCTGTTCTGACGGATGTGAGGTGATATCTCAGTGTAGTTTTGATTTGCATTTCTCTGATAATTAGCGATGTTGAGCATCTTTTCATGTGCCTGTTGGCCATCTGTATGTCTTCTTTGGAGAAAAGGTCTATTTAGGTCCTCCACCCATTTTTTGATTGGGTTGTTTGCTTTTTGGATATTGAGCCACATGAGCTGTTTGTAAACTTTGGAGCCTAATCTCGTCAGTCACATCGTTTGCGAATATTTTCTCCTATTCTGTGGATTGTCTTTTCGTTTTGTTTGTGGTTTCCTTTGCTGTGCAAAAACTTTTGAGTTTAATTGGGTCCCGCTTGTTTATTTCTGTTTTTTTCCCATTACTCTGGGAGACGGATGGAAAAAGATATTGCTGTGATTTATGTCAAAGTGTGTTCTGCCTATGTTTTCCTCTAAGAGTTTTATAGTATCCAGTTTTACACTTAGGTCTTTAATCCATTTTGAGTTTATTTATATGTATGAAGTTAAAGACTGTTCTAGTTTCACTTTTTACTATACATGTAGCTGTCCAGTTTTCCCACCACTTTCTGGAGAGTTTTTATCATAAATGGGTATTGAATTTTGTCAAAAGATTTCTCTGCATCTATTGAGATCATCATATGGTTTTTATACTTCAATTTGTTGATATGGTGTATCACACTGATTTACAGATATTGAAAAATCCTTGCATCCCTGAGATAAATCCCACTTGATCATGGTGTATGATCTTTTTAATGTATTGTTGGATTCGGATTGCTAGTAGTTTGTTGAGGATTTTTGCATCTATGTTCATCAGTGATACTGACCTGTAATTTTCTTTTTTGTGTGGTATCTTTGTCTGGTTTTGGTATCAGGGTGATGGTGGCCTCATAGAATGAGTTTGGGAGTATTCCTTCCTTTGAATTTTCTGGAATAGTTTCAGAAGGATAGGAGTTAACTTCTTCTCTAAATGTTTGAGTATTGGCCTATCTAAGGCCAACCTGACTCTTTTGCACTGGATACCATCAACTCTTCCTGACTCAAGAGCATCTTTTCAGCAAAATATTAGTTGTCTTCCCCTATTTGAAATTAGGAACAATTTAATTATTCTTGTTTACTATGTTTCTCCAATGCTTAGAACTGAGCCTTGCAAATAGTGAACATTCAAGAAATATTAATTGAATGAACACATTTTTATCACTATTTGCTGTGCTGGTTATTTATTGTTTGGCCCTAAATCCATCTGTGCCCTTTTTTGGCTTTGCTCTATGCCTAAGGAATCTGACTTCTAAAGGCTGCTTTACCTGGGTTTCCTGGCCCTCTGGCTTCCCGCTAGGTTCTGCTCAAGTTAGGCAGGAAATCAAGGGGTAGGGGGAGAGGTCAGGATATGTCTTTCTGGCTACAATTGCAATAGCTAGGTCTCTTTCTGACCTTACTCCCAGGCATTCCTCTTCCTCCACTGCAGCTCCTCTCAGTGAGCTCTGGTAACATAATTTTCTCCCCCTCTGTTTCTGTCACAGGGGTGGCCATGGATCCCCATTGTTACTTGTCTCAAGTATGTTAACATTCTTTATTGGCTCCTTTAGTGCTGCTCATGCCTTTAACTCTAGTCCCTTCATTGAAATCCCTTTGTATGACCATCTGGAGAGAATTAAGTCTCTATCAGGACCTTGATGGACAGAGTTGCTTTACTAATCAGTTGTACTTTTATTTTAAAATGTATCATTACCACCCTGGATGAATCTTGAGGGAATTATGCTGAGTGGAAAGAGCCAGTCCCCAAAGGATACATACTGTATGACTCCATTTATATTACATTCTTGAAATGGCAAAATTATATAAATGGAGAACAGATTAGTGATTGCCAGGAGTTAGGGATGGTTGTATTTATTGGGGGGGGGGGGGAAGGTGAGATGGAAGTAGGTGTGGCTGTAAAAGGGCAATAGAAGGGATCCTTGTGGTGGTGGAAATGTTCTGGATCTTGACTATATCAATGTCAATATCCTAGTTATGATGTTGTACTAAAGCCTTACAAGATGCTACCATGGGAAAAATTGGGTAAAATGTACATGGGATTTCTGCATTATTTCTTACAACTATATGTGAATCTATAATTACCATTAAATAAAAAGTTTAATCAAATGTATATATTTACATGAAAGAGAATAAATTCCATTTACCTTACTTGCAAAGGTATATGGGGAAACTTACTGTTCAGATCATGAAGCCATACTGGAGCCATGACTGTGCACCTGTGACAGGGTTTGCCATCCTAGGCACAGCAATGAATGAAGCACCAAAAAACTCACCCTTGTAAACCCAAACCCAGAATGAAAAAGGCATTGGCACCTTTGGGTAACTTCTAAGTGCCATCCACTGCACAAAGTATTTCACATATTACTATATATGATTTATTTAGCACTTGAAATTTCTCTTTAAGGAAAATATAATTATTGCTTCATTGTTTAATTGTGGTAAAATATACATAACATCTACCATTTTAACCATTTCTAAGTGTTTAATTCAGGGGCATTAAATGCATTTGCATTGATGTGCAACCATCATTAATACCTACCTCCAGAACTTTTTCATCTTTCCAAACAGAAACTCCCACTTCCTCCTTGCTCCTGGCAACCATCATCCCACCTCTGTCTAACAATTTGACTACTCTAGTTACTGCATACAGATGGAGTTATGCAATATTAGTCCTTTTCTGTCTGGCTTATTTTACATAGCATAATGTTTTCAAGGTCCATCCATGTTGTAGCCTGTGTCAGAATATCTTCTCTTTTAAAGGCTGAATAATATTCGATTGTGCATATATTATACGTGTGTGTGTGTGTGTATACACACACACACACACACACACACACATATATCACATTTTATTTCATTCATCTGTTTATGGACATCTTAGTTGCTTCCACATTTCAGCTATTGTGAATAATGTTGCTATGAACATGAGTGTACAAATATCTGTTAAAGTTCCTGCTTTCCATTCTTCTGTGTATATACCCGGAAGTGGAACTACTGGATCGTATGGTAATTTTATGTTTAATTTTTTGAGGAATTGCCATACTGTTTTCCACAGTGATTGCATCATTATTTCTCCCAGTTTTTAAATGAGGAAAATAAGGCTCAGAGAGGTTAAATGACTAGCATAGTTTTGTCCAGTTGGTAAATGGTAAAATCAGGATTCTCATTTGTGCCTCTTTTATGCCAAAGCTCCACTACAGCATATTACAAGCTACCCTGGCAAATGGTCAAGGCAAAGGGCAAACCTTTTTGTTTTGTTGTTGTTCAATTGGCTTTAAAAATAACAATTACTCACTCTGCTTATATGTGGAGATCTACTTATGCATACATTTCCACAGCTTCTTCACTTTGGACCTTTCTTTCCAAGCAAAGACTGGTAATTTTCTTGAGGATACAGAGAAGCCCAGCTGTTTAAATATTTATACAACAGTATTGCAAAATGTATGCATGGCCAGGAAGCCTTTTTTGCATGTAGACATAATTAAACAGGAAGATGAGCCCATGAAATATTTCAGGTTCCCATATAAAGTCTTTAAGGAATCTTTTCTAAAGCAATAAGAAGATGTTAGGAGAAGCTCCATTCCCAGTGTAGGAGGAAAAGATCTAGAAGAATCTGAATGCTCATAGAAAGAGTTGCTATGGCCACATCAGCATGAGTCTGAGTACCCGAGTCTCAGAGGCAAAAGCCTCAGAGAGTCAGCCTCCCTTTAGGCGGGCAAGGAGCCTCCGGCCTCTATACCCCAGAGGTCTGTGCTCATTTAGATTGCAAACAGCATTTTGCGTGGGTTCCAGGGAACAAATTGAATGAAATCATACTTGAAAGTCAATTTAATAAGATCTAACTAGTGTGTCCTTTTTTGGGCAAATACTTCCAGTGCCATTAGCTCTCTCCTGGATGGTAATGGAGTTATGTTAACATTATTCACATGCATATTTTTGTCTGAATACTTTGCTATAATAGGGCTCGGGTTACTTGCATGTAATTTTATTTTATTTTATTTTTTAAATTTTTTTAATTTTAATTTTAAATTTTTAAAACATCTTTATTGGGGTATAATTGCTTTACAATGGTGTGTTAGTTTCTGCTTTATAACAAAGTGAATCAGTTATACATATACATATGTTCCCATATCTCTTCCCTCTTGCGTCTCCCTCCCTCCCACCCTCCCTATCCCACCCCTCTAGGTGGTACAAAGCACCGAGCTGATCTCCCTGTGCTATGTGGCTGCTTCCCACTAGCTATCTATTTTACATTTGGTAGTGTATATATGTCCATGCCACTCTCTCACTTTGTCACATCTTACCCTTCCCCCTCCCCGTATCCTCAAGTCCATTCTCTAGTAGGTCTCTGTCTTTATACCCGTCTTGCCCCTAGGTTCTTCATGGTCTTTTTTTTTTTTTTTTTTAGATTCCATATATATGTGTTGGTATATGGTATTTGTTTTTCTCTTTCTGACGTACTTCACTCTGTATGACAGATTCTAGGTCTATCCACCTCACTACAAATAACTCAATTTCGTTTCTGTTTATGGCTGAGTAATATTCCACTGCATATATGTGCCACATCTTCTTTATCCATTCATCTGTTGATGGACACTTAGGTTGCTTCCATGTCCTGGCTATTATAAATAGAGCTACAATGAACAGTGTGGTACATGACTCTTTGAATTATGGTTTTCTCAGGGTATGTGCCCAGTAGTGGGATTGCTGGGTCGTATGGTAGTTCTATTTTTAGTTTTTTAAGGAAACTCCATACTGTTCTCCATAGTGGCTGTATCAATTTACATTCCCACCAACAGTGCAAGAGGGTTCCCTTTTCTCCACATCCTCTCCAGCATTTATTGTTTGTAGGTTTTTTGATGATGGCTATTCTGACCAGTGTGAGATGACATCTCATTGTAGTTCTGATTTGCATTTCTCTAATGATTAATGATGTTGAGCATTCTTTCATGTGTATGTTACCAATCTGTATATCTTCTTTGGAGAAATGTCTATTTAGGTCTTCTGCCCATTTTTGGATTGGGTTTTTTTTTTTTTTGATATTGAGCTGCATGAGCTGCTTGTATATTTTGGAGATTAATCCGTTGTCAGTTGCTTCATTTGCAAATATTTTCTCCCATTCTGAGGGTTGTCTTTTGGTCTTGTTTATGGTTTCCTTTGCTGTGCAAAAGCTTTTACGTTTTATTAGGTCCCATTTGTTTATTTTTGTTTTTATTTCCATTTCTCTAGGAGGTGAGTCAAAAAGGATCTTGCTGTGATTTATGTCATAGAGTGTTCTGCCTATGTTTTCTTCTAAGAGTTTGATAGTGTCTGGCCTTAAATTTAGGTCTTTAATCCAGTTTGAGTTTATTTTTGTGTATGGTGTTAGGGAGTGTTCTAATTTCATTCTTTTACATGTAGCTGTCCAGTTTTCCCAGCACCACTTATTGAAGAAGCTGTCTTTTCTCCACTGTATATTCTTGCCTCCATTATCAAAGATAAGGTGACCGTATGTGTGTAGGTTTATCTCTGGGCTTTCTATCCTGTTCCATTGATCTATATTTCTGTGTTTGTGCCAGTACCATACTGTCTTGATTACTTTAGCTTTGTAGTATAGTCTGAAGTCTGGAGCCTGATTCCTCCAGGTCCGTTTTTCTTTCTGAAGATTGCTTTGGCTATTCGGGGTCTTTTGTGTTTCCATACAAATTGTGAAATTTTTTTGTTCTAGTTCTGTGAAAAATGCCAGTGATAGTTTGATAGGGAATGCATTGAATCTGTAGATTGCTTTGGGTAGTAGAGGCATTTTCACAATGTTGATTCTTCCAATCCAAGAACATGGTATATCTCTCCAACTATTTGTATCATCTTTAATTTCTTTCATCACTGTCTTATACTTTTCTACATACAAGTCTTTTGTCTCCTTAGGTAGGTTTATTCCTAGATATTTTATTCTTTTTGTTGCAATGGTAAATGGGAGTTGTTTCTTAATTTCATTTTCAGATTTTTCATCATTAGTATATAGGAATGCAAGAGATTTCTGTGCATTAATTTTGTATCCTGCAACCTTACCAACTTCATTGATTAGCTCTAGTAGTTTTCTGGTACATCTTTAGGATTCTCTATGTATAGTATCATGTCATCTGCAAACAGTGACAGCTTTACGTCTTCTTTTCTGATTTGGATTCCTTTTATTTCTTTTTCTTCTCTGATTGCTGTGGCTAAAACTTCCAAAACTATGTTGAATAATAGTGGTGAGAGTGAGCAACCTTGTCTTGTTCCTGATCTTAGTGGAAATGGTTTCAGTTTTTGACCACTGAGGACAATGTTGGCTGTGGGTTTGTCATATATGGCCTTTATTATGTTGAGGAAAGTTCCCTCTATGCCTACTTTCTGGAGGGTTTTTATCATAAATGGGTGTTGAATTTTGTTGAAAGCTTTCTCTGCCTCTATTGAGAGGATCATATGGTTTTTCTCCTTCAATTTGTTAATATGGTGTATCACAATGATTGATTTGCGTATATTGAAGAATCCTTGCATTTCTGGGATAAACTGCACTTGATCATGGTGTATGATCCTTTTAATGTGCTGTTGGATTCTGTTTGCTAGTATTTTGTTGAGGATTTTTACATCTATGTTCATCAGTGATATTGGTCTGTAGTTTTCTTTCTTTGTGACATCTTTGTCTGGTTTTGGTATCAGGGTGATAGTGGCTTCGTAGAATGAGTTTGGGTGTGTTCCTCCCTCTGCAATATACTGGAAGAGTTTGAGAAGGGTAGGTGTTAGGTCTTCTCTAAATGTTTGATAGAATTCCCCTGTGAAGGTATCTGGTTCTGGGCTTTTGTTTGTTGGAAGATTTTTAATCACAGTTTCAATTTCAGTGCTTGTGATTGGTCTGTTCATATTTTCTATTTCTCCTGGTTTAGTCTCGGAAGGTTGTGCGTTTCGAAGAATTTGTCCATTTTTTCCAGGTTGTCCATTTTATTGGCATAGAGTTGCTTGTAGTAATCTCTCATGATCCTTTGTATTTCTGCAGTGTCAGTGGTTACTTCTCCTTTTTCATTTCTAATTCTATTGATTTGAGTCTTTCCCCTTTTTTTCTTGATGAGTCTGGCTAATGGTTTATCAATTTTGTTTATCTTCTCAAAGAACCAGCTTTTAGTTTTATTGATCTTTGCTATCATTTCCTTCATTTCTTTTTCTTTTATTTCTGATCTGATCTTTATGATTTCTTTCCTTCTGCTAACTTTGGGGTTTTTTTTGTTTTTCTTTCTCTAATTGCTTTAGGTGTAAGGTTAGGTTGTTTATTTGAGATGTTTCTTGTTTCTTAAGGTAGGATTGTATTGCTATAAACTTCCATCTTTGAACTGCTTTTGCTGCATCCCATAGGCTTTAGGTCATCGTGTTTTCATTGTCAATTGTTTTTAGATATTTTTTGATTTCCTCTTTGATTTCTTCAGTGATATCTTGGTTATTAAGTAGTGTATTGTTCAGCCTCCATGTGTTTGTATTTTTAAAGATTTTTTCCTGTTTTTGATATCTAGTCTCTTAGCATTGTGGTCGGAAAAGATACTTGACATGATTTCAATTTTCTTAAATTTATCAAGGCTTGATTTGTGACCCAAGATATGATCTATCCTCGAGAATGTTCCATGAGCACTTGAGAAGAATGTGTTTCTGTTGTTTTTGGATGGAATGTCCTATAAATATCAATTAAGTCCATCTTGTTTAATGTGTCATTTAAAGCTTGTGTTTCCTTAATTATTTTCATTTTGGATCAACTGTCCATTGGTGAAAGTGGGGTGTTAAAGTCCCCTACTATGATTGTGTTAGTGTCGATTTCCCCTTTTATGGCTGTTAGTATTTGCCTTATGTATTGAGGTGCTCCTATGTTGGGTGCATAAATATTTACAATTGTTATATTTTTTTCTTGGATTGATCCCTTGATCATTATGTAGTGTCCTTCTTTGTCTCTTTTAATAGTCTTTGTTTTAAAGTCTATTTTTCTGATATGAGAATTACAACTCCAGCTTTCTTTTGATTTCCATTTGCATGGAATATCTTTTTCCTTCCCCTCACTTTCAGTCTGTATGTGTCCCTAGGTCTGAAGTGGGTCTCTTGTAGACAGCATATATATGGGTCTTATTTCTGTATCCATTCAGCAAGCCTGTGTCTTTTGGTTGGAGCATTTAATCCATTCACGTTTAAGGTAATTATCGATATGTATGTTCCTATGACCATTTTCTTAATTGTTTTGGGTTCGTTTTTGTAGGTCCTTTTCTTCTCTTGTGTCTCCCACTTAGAGAAGTTCCTTTTGCATTTGTTGTAGAGCTGCTTTGGTGGTGCTGAATTCTCTTAGCTTTTGTTTGTCTGTAAAGCTTTTGATTTCTCCATCAAATCTAAATGAGATCCTTGCCAGGTAGAGTAATCTTGGTTGTAGGTTCTTCTTTTTCATCATTTTAAGTATATCATGCCACTCCCTTGTGACTTGTAGAGTTTCTGCTGAGAAATCAGCTCTTAACCTTAAGGGAGTTCCCTTGTATGTTATTTGTCATTTTTCCCTTGTTGCTTTCAATAATTTTTCTTTGTCTTTAATTTTTGCCAATTTGATTACTGTGTGTCTTGGCGTGTTTCTCCTTGGGTTTATCCTGTATGGGATTCTCTGTGCTTCCTGGACTTGGGTGGCTATTTCCTTTCCCATGTTAGGGAAGTTTTCGACTATAATCTCGTCAAATATTTTCTCTGGTTCTTTCTCTCTCTTCTCCTTCTGGGACCCCTATAATGCGAATGTTGCTGTGTTTAATGTTGTCCCAGAGGTCTCTTAGGCTGTCTTCATTTCTTTTCATTCTTTTTTCTTTAGTCTGTTCCGCAGCAGTGAATTCCACCATTCTGTCTTCCAGGTCACTTATCTGTTCTTCTGCCTCAGTTATTCTGCTATTGATTCCTTCTAGTGTAGTTTTCATTTCAATTATTGTATTGTTCATCTCTGTTTGTTTGTTCTTTAATTCTTCTAGGTCTTTGTTAAACCTTTCTTGCATCTTCTCGATTTTTCCTCCATTCTTATTCTGAGGTCCTGGATCATCTTCACTATCATTATTCTGAATTCTTTTTCTGGAAGGTTGCCTATCTCCACTTCATTTAGTTGTTTTTCTGGGGTTTTATCTTGTTCCTTCATCTGGTATATAGCCCTCTGCCTTTTCATCTTGTCTATCTTTCTGAGAATGTGGTTTTTGTTCCACAGGCTGCAGGATTGTAGTTTATCTTGCTTCTGCTGTCTGCCCTCTGGTGGTTGAGGCTATCTAAGAGGCTTGATAGGAGGCTCTGGTGGTGGGTAGAGCTGACTGTTGCTGTGGTGGTCAGAGCTCAATCTAGAGAATTTTTAATTTCATTTATTGTGTTGTTCATCACTGCTTGTTTGCACTTTTGTTCTTCTAGGTGCTTGTTAAACGTGGCTTGTATTTTCTCCATTCTATTTCCAAGATTTTAGATCATCTTTACTATCATTATTCTGAATTCTTTTTTAGGTAGACTGCCTACTTCCTCTTCATTTGTTAGGTCTGGTGAGTTTTTGCCTTGCTCCTTCATCTGCTGTGTATTTCTCTTTCTTCTTATTTTGCTTAACTTAGTGTGTTTGGGGTCTCCTTTTTGCAGGCTACAGGTTCGTAGCTCCCGTTGTTTTAGGTGTCTGTCCCCAGTGGCTAAGGTTGGTTCAGTGGGTTGTGTAGGCTTCCTGGTGGACGGGACTAGTGCCTGTGTTCTGGCGGATGAGGCTGGATCTTGTCTTTCTGGTGGCAGGTCCACGTCTGGTGGTGTGTTTTGGGGTGTCTGTGGCCTTATTATGATTTTAGGCAGCCTCTCTGCTAATGGATGGGGCTGTGTTCCTGTCTTGCTAGTTGTTTGGCATAGGGTGTCCAGCACTGTAACTTGCTGGTTATTGAGTGGAACTGAGTCTTGGTGTTGAGATGGAGATCTCTTGGAGATTTTTGCCTTTTGATACTACATGGAGCTGGGAGGTCTCTTGTGCACCAGTGTGAACTTGGCTCTCCCACCTCAGAGGCACAGCCCTGATGCCTGGCTGGAGCACCAAGAACATGTCATCCACATGGCTCAGAATAAAAGGGATTAAAAAAAAGAAAGAAAGAAAGAAAGAAAGAAGAAGATAAAATAAAATAAAATAAAGTAAAATAAAATAAAATTTTTAAAATAAAAAATAGAAATTAAAAAAATTGTTAAAAAAGTAATTAAAAAAAAAGAAAGAAGGAAAGAAAGAAAAAAGATAGCAAGCAAACCAAAAAACAAATCCACCAATGATAACAAGTGCTAAAAACTATACTGAAACAAACAAACAAAAAACGGACAGACAGAACCCTAGGACAAATGTTAATAGCAAAGCTGTACAGACAAAATCGCACACAGAAGCATACAGATACACACTCACAAAAAGAGAAAAAGGGAAAAAAAAATATATCGTTGCTCCCAAAGTCCACCTCCTCAATTTGGGATGATTTGTTGTCTATTCATGTATTGCACAGATGCAGGGTACATCAAGTTGATTGTGGAGATTTAATCTACTGCTCCTGAGGCTGCTGGGAGAGATTTCCCTTTCTCTTCTTTGTTCGCACAGCTCCTGGGGTTCAGCTTTGGATTTAGACCCGCCTCTGTGCATAGGTCTCCTGAGGGTGTCTGTTCTTCGCTCAGACAGGAAGGGGTTAAAGGAGCAGCTGCTTCGGGGGCTCTGGCTCAGTCAGGCCGGGGGGAGGGAGGGGTACAGATGCGGGGCGAGCCTGCGGCGGCAGAGGCCAGCGTGACGTTGCACCAGCCTGAGGAGCGCCGTGCGTTCTCCCGGGGAAGTTGTCCCCGGATCACGCGAGCCTGGCAGTGTTGGGCTGCACAGGCTCCTGGGAGGTGAGGTGTGGATAGTGACCTGTGCTTGTACACAGGCTTCTTGGTGGCTGCAGCAGCAGCCTTAGCGTCTCATGCCAGTCTCTGTGGTCCACGCTGATAGCCGCGGCTCGCACCCGTCTCTGGAGCTCCTTTAAGCAGCGCTCTTAATCCCCTCTCCTTGAGCACCGCGGAAACAAAGAGGCAAGAAAAAGTCTCTTGCCTGTTCGGCAGCTGCAGACTTTTTCCCGGACTCCCTCCCGGCTAGCTGTGGTGCGCTAACCGCTTCAGGCTGTGTTGCCGACGCCAACACGAGTCCTCTCCCTGCGATCCGACTGAAGCCCGAGCCTCAGCTCCCAGCCCCGCTCGCCCCGGCGGGTGAGCAGACAAGCCTCTCGGGCTGCTCAGTGCTGCTCGGCACCGAGCCTCTGTGCGGGAATCTCTCCGCTTTGCCCTCCGCACCCCTGTTGCTGCGCTCTCCTCTGTGGCTCCGAAGCTTCCCCCCTCTGCCATCCGCAGTCTCTGCCCGCGAAGGAGCTTCCTAGTGTGTGGAAATCTTTCCTCCTTCACAACTCCCTCCCACTGGTGCAGGTCCCATCCCTATTCTTTTGTCTCTGTTTTTTCTTTTTTCTTCTGCCCTACCCTGGTACGTGGGGAGTTTCTTGCTTTTTGGGAGGTCTGACGTCTTCTGCCAGCGTTCAGTAGGTGTTCTATAGGAGTTGTTCCACATGTAGATGTATTTCTGATGTATTTGTTGGGAGGAAGGTGATCTCCACATCTTACTCTTCTGCCATCTTGAAGCTGTATCCTAATTTTAAGATAATAAAAATTGCTTTAATAAAAGCTATGCCCAGGATGCAGTAATAATAACAACAAAAAGAGTCTGAATTACAATGACTACTTTTATTGAGGTCTTAAAAATGTGCTTGGTACCACGCTAACTTTTTTTTTTTTTTTGGAAAACAACTTGGAAGTTTATTTATTTATTTATTTATTTTTAACATCTTTATTGGAGTATAATTGCTTTACAATGGTGTGTTAGTTTCTGCTTTATAACAAAGTGAATCAGTTATACATATACATATGTTCCCATATCTCTTCCCTCTTGCGTCTCCCTCCCTCCCACCCTCCCTATCCCACCCCTCTAGGTGGTCACAAAGCACCGAGCTGATCTCCCTGTGCTATGCGGCTGCTTCCCACTAGCTATCTGTTTTACGTTTGGTAGTGTATATATGGCCATGCCACTCTGTCCCTTTGTCACAGCTTACCCTTCCCCCTCCCCATATCCTCAAGTCCATTCTCTAGTAGGTCTTTGTCTTTTTTCCCGTCTTACCACTAGGTTCTTCATGACCTTTTTTTTTTTTTCCTTAGATTCCATATATATGTGTTAGCATACGGTATTTGTTTTTCTCTTTCTGACTTACTTCACTCTGTATGACAGACTCTAACTCCATCCACCTCACTACAAATGTTAACTTCTTTTACATAAGTTTCCATCTATGGTCCTCACCCTGGCATAGGAACCATTTTTATCTCCAGTTTCCTGTGAGAAAACTGAGGCTCAAACTCACATAGAAAGTAATCGACAATGTTGAATTTTATCCTTGCCCTGTGCTCTCAGAAAAGAGCAATGATTAAGAAATCTTCCCACTCTTTTGTGTTCCAGGAAGTGATTTACTGCAAAGAAACACCCTTGGCCCTATGACTTAGATAAGACTCTCAGATGCCTCCCACCTTGTTTACCTCTCACAAGGTCAGACACAGACTCTCCAAATTCCCATTCTTTGTCCCATAAATGATTAGCTGAACAGTTTGTACTCAGTGTGGATGAAATACTGCTACCATGACTTGAACAAACTTTAGTTAAGCTTCTCTCCTTCCCCCACACCCTTGAACTTTGACACACCCTCAACCTGAGGCAGCACACAACTCCTCTTTAAGGGCCCCTCCCAGGATTAGGCTGACCTCAGGGTAAAACATGCTCCCGTCATCTGCCAGATCTACCAACCTGCCACCTCCAGCCACTCATCTCACTTCCCCACACCCTGTTCTTTTTGTCCCTGTTTCCTTCCCTCTGTCCGAGAAAAGCTCTTTTCTACCTGAGTTTGGAGACATTTGTGGATCTCAGTAGACCTCTCCCTATTGTAATAGTCATTCCACTCTATTGCAATAGTTCCTCTTGCAAAAACCCTTCGGAATAAAGTATATCTTTACCTAAGTCCAGATTTATTTTTATTTCAAGAAAGTAAAATATAATTGTAATGTAATTATAATTGAACCAAAAGTGTGTGTGAATCAGAATATTATATGCAATACTGCATACGAATTAAAACCTGGGAAGCCCATGAAGACATTTCTCATCCTCAAAATCCAGTTCTTCCAGAACACTCTGTGAACACATGTATCACATCTGAGTTGCTCCCTCTCTCCCCCTCTGTATTGTGAGCTCCTTGATGGTAGGACCTTGGCTTTGAATCTACAGCCAGAGGAAACTATCTGCCAAAATAAGTGTTTTCTGAAAAAAATGTATAGTAAATGTTAATTAGATTTAAATGGCTGTGCTTTGGAGAGAATTTCCTTCTTTGGTTCTCAGATACATAGTTCTTATAATAAGCCCCAGATCCCAATGGTCAGTCCTCAGTGCTCTTACAGTGAGGTTTAAGTCAGTACTCGGAAGTACCCTCTGGATGTTGGTGAATTAGACCACAGTGACTAGGTAAAGAGAGATCCAGAAAGGGGCCAACATGCTTCTGTTGCTGCCAGCAAATCTAGGAGATCATTGTCACTGCTGAACCAGGAATCTGGACAGTTTAAGGAGATGCCTGTGCTCTTGTATCTACCCCTGGAGTTGGAAGATGCTGGTGCCAACTATCAGGCCCAAAGAGCCAGATCTGGTGTTTCTTTCTCTAAGAATCAGAATACAGACTCCCCTGACTACCTCTAGGTGTAGAACTCCTCAACTCCTGGCTTTATCCCCAAATTGGCTCCAGTGCCCAGTGCTATAGTGCCACTGCCCAGTGGAACAGGAGAGGCCTGGGGATGGACAGAAAGGCCATGAGTGTAGAGGGCATCGTGGTGGAAGATTATGGCAAGGTCTGTGGTCATCAGCAGTGGGTGTAGCATAACATTCATCAACCTGGGGATTCCCAGATTCACCTGAGTACACCAGGCACAGGAGGCCTGGTCACCAGGCAGATAAAGAAGCCAGTGAAGACCTTGAAGGCAGCAGGGGACAAGTCACATTTTAGGTTTCCCTTGTGTCCTGGGGATGTGTAAACCTCATCTTACCCCCAAACACCTTCTTGAGAAGGGTTGGGGAGGGAGGATACATTTGAAAGAGGAGAAAAAACCCCAATAGGGAATTAGGGAATTTTAACTCAGATAGTTTATCAAAAGGAGGATTTTATGAATTTAAAGTGATCAAGACAACTTTAATCCCATTCTAAACCCCACCTTTAATCAGGTGCAGTGAGATCTTCAGCACAAGAAAATAGCATAGCTCACAGTGTACACATCTGAGTAGCAGTCAAGAAATTCTGACATCACCATGACTATGTCTCTGGTTAGTACCGGAAATGAGAAAGCACTTAGTAGGAGAGTATGCCCTGAAGAAGTGAGCAGAGGTAAAGAGAGTCAGTGAAGCAAGGAAGAGAGGAAAGTTCATTCTGAACAGATGGAGAGTAAGTGCAAGGTCCCTGAGGAAGGAGGGCACTGGACACAAGTCAGGAGTGGAAAGAAGGCCAGGGGGTTCAGAGGAAGAAAAGGCACTGCTGTGTGTGTGCCCGTGAGTGTGTGGGAAGGAGACGGGGAGGGGCAGAAGAACAGGGTGATACAGGAGTCCATCACAGAGAACAGTGCGAAGAAGCTTAAGTTTACAGTTGCCCACGGTCAGCCATTTGATTTTTTCTCATTGAATTTTATTTAAAAAAGAACAAAAATGTAGACTTTCTATACATTTAAATAAAGACAATTTCTAATTTTCCAATTTTGTAAATTTGCAGCTAATTTGTCACTTCATCCTGCTTTTCCTGGACATGTCCATAGCTTTTTAATGCTCAACTGAAGAAATCAGGGTATATCTCAAGAGTATTTCTTAATTTAGGAACCAGGGATATGAACCAGAGTCACTGCATCCACTTAAGTAGTCTCAAATGTTTTCCCAGGCAGAGCTGAAATGAATCTTTAAAGGGTCAAAGAGTTGGCAGAAGGCATATCTAAAAGGTTGCTTTCCCTTTTCCCCATGTCACCCTGCAAATGGGATAAAGTGCTGCCTAACCACTCTAAAGATATTTTTTCAGTCACTATTCCATGGGGACCCTCACAAATACCTAAACACTGGTGATTTTCTAATCTCCCATCATCTCTTGTGTCCACCAGCAATTGGTTCTGATGTTTCTTTTTGTCCAACAAGTACTTCCTGGTAAGGGCCATCCATGTCCTCAGTCAGGCCTCCAGCCCTGATGCACCATTTCTCATCTTTCATCATCTTCCTGTACATTTCAGGGTGTGGAGGCCATAATGCTTCCCAAGGAGCTTCTCTGGAAATGACAGAGGGGTGAAAACTGCTCTATGGAACATACCATGGGGGACTCAAAACCTCACACTAGGGCCCTGTCTTCCTACCAGGAATTACTCACTGGATCAAGTAATGTTAATGAAAAGTTGGTCAAACGTCCACCCTCTCCGCCTTTCCCACCTCTAAACACACGCACACACACACACGAACATACTAGTAGAATGATTGGCTTGAAGAGGGCTGTAAAGGTTGGGAACCCTTGTCTCTAGGAATGGCCACATTGTCATGTTCCTGGTAGCCAGGTTGCTGCAGGATAGTCGGTGCTTTGTACCAAGGTTGGCAATCAGTCATCCCTAAACACCAAATGTGGAGAGAGAAATTCCGGGAGACCAGCTTGATAGTAAGGAGCTGAAGCAAAGGACCAGCCTGCTGCCTCACAAACTGATGCTAGGAAGTCCAGCCCAGGGAGAAAGAAAAAGTCAATGAAAGGGCACATCTGAAGGCACTGCAGGTGAAAACAGGGCACAAGAGGTCAGCATGAAACAGGCAGCAGAGGAGACCTGAGGAAGTGCTAAGCTGAGGTCTTGGAAGGACCTGGGTGAGGTGTAAGTGACACAGGTACTACCCAGGAGGTCTTGGAGAGCATTCCCCAGGGTTTTTAGGACACAGCTGGCAGTTGCTCTAAGAGAAGGTGCATTCCCAGATATCATAAAGTCCAACAGGAAGGGTCACGAGTTCCCAGTTGGTCTGAATCAAGTTTAACGTTCTCCTCTCTTTGCTTTTCTCTATGGGAATTCTCGAAGCACAAAGCGTTCCACTAACAATACACATTCACTTACTTCTCAGCCTTCTATGCTCAGTGGGGTCTCCACAGCTCATGAAATTACAGAGTATTGAGAATACCCCCAAGCTTAATGGTCTGCCCTGTAATTTCAGGATGAATGCCTCAAACCACTGACTGTACCATAGCATTTCAGCCTGGAAGGAGGGATTTTCACCAGTCAGAGTGCAATGATAGCTTTCTCCCTCCACTTTTCAAGTTATCAGCCAGTCCCATTTCAGAGCCAGAAGAACAATAATGAACAGTGAGCCTAAACAGGTTTACCCAGAGATCTTAATAAATAAAAGTTGGTTGGTTCAAAACATACCAGCGCAGGTTTGAAGTTAGTTATGACAGATCATTTGTTTGCATGAAATATAAGATGTGCATTAGAAACTTAAGACTGTCAAAGTCAGCAGAGAATAACTATGGCTGAGCAGTGACATTCATCTGGATTCAAATCCCAGCCCTACCCTTTGGGAGCTGTGTGATTTGGGAAAAGTCATTTAATCTCTTTGTCCCTCAGTGTATTGCTTTGTAATGTGGGTACAAGAATAATACTTAAATCTTAGAGTGGTTCTGCAAGGGAGAGCCCATATGCCTGGGTGAGAGACAAGTCCTACCTGTAGAGAGAGAGCTCATTCAAAGAATTCGTGTCCTGCTGAAAATCTTCCCAACCAGAAGTGGATGGGAATGGCAGGCTCTAAGCATGAAGTGGATGTCAGTCCTGGAATGTTCTCTTGGCCATGAGGGAAGTCAGAGTGTTAGGACAAAGGCTTGTGTGTTAGCTGGGGCTCTGTGTATGCAAGCAGGGCTGGAAGTAGAAGGAAGGAACACAGGATGTACAGGTGATTCCTGGGGACCAAGGTTTACATCTTAGGAAATGGAGTGAGATCAGCCAGGGCCTGTGAGCTGAGACAGGGTCAATGAAGTTTGGTATGATGAGCCAGAGGGTTGGGGTACTTGTCTGTTCTCCATGTTTGACCACCTTTAGAATTTAAGAGAGTCCTGTGAAAACACCAGACTCTCTCATCTCTGCTAAAGGGATCCCCTGTCCCTTGAGTCAGAGCTCTGAAGGCAAAGCAGTACATTCAGGAAGCAGAGGGTGGTGGGCGACATCATCAATTAGAGAGAGAGACACCCTCCCCCAAAGTGGGAACTAACACCACAAGGACCTAGATCACCCTCATTCCTTTTTCCCTAGAGACTTTCCCTCCAGGGCTCAAACGTGGAGGGTACAGATAGTATTCACCTAAAGCCACTTAGAGCAGAAAAGCGGGATATTTCTAGTGAAGGCCTTCACCTGCAAATCACAGTGTGTGCAGCCAACAAATCAACTCTGTTACTGTCCTTCAGTTCTAGAATGTTCTTCAGAAGAACACAACAAAATTAAAACAGAAACAATCCTCCGTGCACAATCAAATCTTTCTTCTGGAATAAGAGTGATGCTGGGCTCCTTTCTAATTTTCTAGATCTCTGAAAATACTCCCATTTGTACACGGGTTAGGCAGTGCTCAAACAACTATCGTTTCTTTTTTTGTTTTGTTTTGTTTTAAATTTTTGAGGTATACTTGACATACAACATTATACTGGTTTCAGGTATACAATATAATGATTTAAGATTTGTATATATTGCAAAAGGGTCACCACAATAAGTCTACTTAACATCTGTCATCATACATAGTTGCAGAATTTTTTCTTGTGATGAGAACTTTTAACATCTCTTGGCAGCTTTTCAATATGCAATATAGTATTATTAACTATAGTCGCCATGACATACATTATATATCCATGACTCATTTATTATATAACTGGGAGTTTGTTCAAACAACTGTTTTGATAAGTTGACTTCAAAAACTAATTGACTAACTTTTGTACTAAACTGGCATTCTTCACTATTAGCCAGGTCAAGCAAAATTACCCACCTTCTCACATTCTCCAGCTTTCAGTGCATGAAAGGTGGTGCTATATGACTTCCACTTTATTCCCCAGGCATGTTAAACTGCTCCATTTTCCTCATTTATCTCTAAATTTTACTCTCTTAGTTATGGGATGGTTGTTTGTTGAATCAGGAAAGTCCTAACTTCTGGGAAATTCAAGTCTCCCCAGGCCCTTTATTCATAGAAAATAAAACCAGTGGTTTCCTAGCTGTTTGGTTAGGGGGGTAAAAAGTCACGGAAAAGTATTGAGAAAGACTAGGAACTTCAATAAATTTCCAAAGATCAAGGTGAGTTGGATTTAATCCCCCAGATACTTTGAGAAATTTCACTAGGTATTCTAGGGGTCCTGGACTGAGAGAAACCAGCTAATGAGGTTGGAGGGTGAGGTTGAGGGGAGGGAGGAGAGAAGAAATCAGGAGGAAGCCTTAGAACAACCTGAGAGTGAGGTGGGCTAATGACACGTGACAGAGGTGAAGCCATCTGGGCACATCAACCACACCACCACTATAGACTGGGAGGGGGCAGCCTTTGGTATGGAGAGAACACAGAAGAGGTCTATGAAGTAGTCTTTCTTCACCGTCTGAGAATTCCTCCAAAACATACATGTATACAGGATTTTTACAGTCTTTAAATCTCTTGGCAGGTGCTAATTCATCTGTGATGGAATGATACTGGGAATTATGGTAAAAAGATTCTGGGGATTTGGAGTTCTCAGTTCAAATGCTAGTTCAACCATTCCACCTCGTGTGACTTGGCTATGAATACAGTAGAAATAAAGATTCCTCCTCTCACATAGGAAAGGGTTTAGAAACTCATGCGAACTGGACAGGGACAGAGTGACATAGCAGAACTGTGCCATGGGCTCCATCTCTGAGGCTTGTGCTCTCTCCAAATGGGCTGATGGTTGTTTGAGGATGCTTGCTTCCCTCTGCTGTCTGTGAAAGCCCTGGGTGCCTGAGCACCTTCCCTGGCATGCAGAGTCAGCACTGCCGACTTTAAGCACCCATGCTGCATTGATTCAGGTGGGCTAGGACACTCTTGCTATTAAAGATCTTAACTGACCACGAACTGAACTGCTCACCATGTCCCTTCTGGCCCCGACCATGTTTGGCTACTTGCTATTCCTGTATTCGTCTTAGCTTCCAACATGATTCTCCAGGCTTTTATGCCTGGTCTCCTCTCTGCTCCCCAGCTTACACTCAGCCTTGGGATTCTCTGACAGCCCTCACCTAAAACCTGAGAGTGGAAACTTAGCAGATGTCCCATACTCTGATGAATGGAGAAGGGAATGATTCTCAGTGAGCCCTCAAAACCTGAACACAGAAGTCAGACTGCCTGCCTCAAGTTGCAGCTCCGACGCTTGGGGCTATGTGACTCAACTCTGAGCTACTTTACTCATCAATAACATGAGGATAATAATAATACTTTTCCTCATATTGTGATATATGCTGTTAGCACCATGCCAGACACGTGTTAAATGGTCAATAAATGCTAGTCTTTTATTATTGAGGCTATTTTCTTCATGACACTCTCTATCATTTTTCCTGCTTAAACTAAACCACAAAAATTAAGGTCTTGCAGGTGCCATGTGTTCCCAGAAAAAAAAACTTGTCTGAGAAACAGTCGTATCTGTATCTATTTGAATTTCCCCAGACAAGAGCCTGAAGGTACTAACTCCACTACAAACTCTTCTGCTGAGGTCAGTGTAAATTTAGCCACATTGATTCCTTGGTGAATCTGTAATTGCTGTCTAGAAGATCGATCTCTATCACATAAACCCGGTTCTGAAAGGCAAGTCTGCATATAATGTGTACACTTCCTTTGTTACTGCGTGGGATGCTCACGAAAGCTTCTTCCCCTTTCTCTGCCTAGGGGAGGTGGCCAGAATGCTTGCTCTTTGGGGGATGAGAATTACTGGCAGATCTTCACACAGAATGCTAGAATATAACTTGGTGCTGTCCCTTTCCTCTCATTTGTAGCATAAGATGCTGTGAAACGAAAACATTAACAAATTGCAAAAAGATAAAAAGTCAGTAAACAAAAAATTACAATTTTCATCATCTTGAAGGGCAATTGGGAAACAAAACTAAATAACTTCCTTGGTCTCATTTGGTTCCAGAGGGAAAGTGCAAAACAGATGGCAAGCATGTCTTAACTTATTCATGTAAGATAAAAGACATTTTAAAAAATTTTTGGCTGCGTTGGGTCTTCGTTGCTGTGCGCAGGCTTTCTCTAGTTGCGGTGAGTGGGGGCTACTCTTCATTGTGGCGCGTGGGCTTCTCATTGCGGTGGCTTCTCTTGTTGCAGAGCATGGACTCTAGGTGCGTGGGCTTCAGTAGTTGTGCCACATGGGCTCAGTAGTTTTGGCTCACGGGCTCTAGAGCGCAGGCTCAGTAGTTGTGGCGCATGGGCTTAGTTGTTCCGTGGCATGTGGGATCTTCCCAGACCAGGGCTCGAACCTGTGTCCCCTGAATTGGCAGGCAGATCCCTAACCACTGCACCACCAGTGAAGTCCCTAAAAGACATCTTTGAGAAAGGGAAGAAAAGAAAATCTACTTGAAGCTAAGCTTTAGATTTAAAGCAGCAGATATTTGAGTGAGCACAAGTAGTGTTTGTGCCAAGATGGAAAACCTACATATTTGCTTTTTCAGTGTGGTAATACCCTGTATATTAGGACTTGCTTACAGCAAATAAAAAGATCTTGCACTTCTTCAATCCGATTAAATGGGGACATTTCTTATGAGGAGAGAGGGGTGTCTTTTGAAACACAAGGGCAAGGATATAGCACTGGAAGTGATGACTTGATAGTTTCTCTCTATGTATCTTTCTTATTTCTCTCCTTCTCTGCAGACCAGTTTTCTTCACTTCCAAGCCCACATAATTTAAAAAAACCTAAAAGTGGCCCCCATTTCCTGAGTTTTACCGACTGGTATTAAGCAAACAAAAAGTCATGACTTCTCATTCAACTCTAAATTTCAGCTCTTAGAGACAAGCTTCTGGTTGGCTGGGTCATACAGCCCAATCACCTGTAGACAGGGGCAGGACTGGGGGCCATGGTCACATTGTACGTAACAACTGCCAGGAATTCATTATTGTGAACTAGGGAGAGAAGAGGGAGGATACAGTTAAAGTGTGTCACTCTGTACTGGGAAGATTTCCCAGCAGCCATCCACTGTAACCCCACTGGAGAGCCAAGACGTTCAAGTAGGAGCATTGTTCAAACAACTTTTTGTTAAATCAAGCAATCTGTAAGTCAGGTTGTAAATCAAGCTTGCTTGTAAATCAAGCAAGTCAGGTTGATGAGGTCAAGAAGAGCATTTATAAGTACTTGTAACTCTTTATCTTGACATCTGGTTCATTTTATTCTAGCTTGAGGAAAATGATTCACAGGTGGATTTTCCAGTTTTTGATGTTCAGATATCCAGGTCGCCTGGAGAAATGACTCCTGGTCATTCTCACCTAAGAGAAATGACTTAGTTGTATGAAGAAATCTATACAGGAAAGTACAATATGGTGAGGTTAAATTCTCTGTAGCTGCTATTCCTATACTTCTTGGAATATTCTGGTAAGGATCTCTCTTCCTCACTCTTAATTCTCTGAGTATCAAGGACTATGACCATGGGATGCTCCAGCTCTGCTTTCCTGCCCTGGGAATTTGAGATGGACAAGAGAATAAGCAATCTAATGATCTGATCCAAATGTTTTCTTATAAATCCCAGAGGCAGAGTCACTACTAAGCAGCCTTGTTCCCTTTCCTCAGAGCTCAATTTGGGCTTCCTTTAATTTTTGATGGGCAAAGATGGTTCCCAAATAAAAGGTACCCCTGGGTCAGTGAAGCCCTCTTCAGGTCTGACTACTCTAGCTGTCGATGCAGAAGAGAGAGGATAGCTTTTAGAGTTCCTTCAACCCCTCACTTAATCTTGTTAAAAGTTTTCTTGGGGAAAAGATGGCAAGAGCTGATCAGCTTCCACAGATAGGAGGGCCTTGTAGTTTTGCATGTGGTAATTGACACTCAAGAGGGCAGGAACCAAGAGGAAAGGGAAGAGTGGGGAGAAGGGTGGGTTTAAATTGATCCAACAACCTCCAAACCACCCATTGTTTATCAGAATATAACTTGAATCAATAATTTAGAATTATTTAAAAGTTACTGACAAAATTCTATCAAACCTCTTAAATTTTGTTCGAAATTACTTTTCCTTTAAATAAACTTTCGGAATACATATGTGGAAAAATGCACAAAGTACGAGTGTACGGCTAGATTAATTTTCCTGTTAAAATATGTTAGTTTGGGGCTTCTCTGGTGGCACAGTGGTTGAGAATCTGCCTGCCAATGCAGGGGACACGGGTTTGAGCCCTGGTCTGGGAGGATCCCACATGCCGTGGAGCAACTAGGCCCGTGAGCCACAATTACTGAGCCTGCGCATCTGGAGCCTGTGCTCTGCAACAAGAGAGGCCCGCGCACCGCGATGAAGAGTCGCCCCAACTTGCTGCAACTAGAGAAAGCCCTCGCACGGAAACGAAGACCCAACACAGCCATAAATAAATAAATAAATAAACCCAAAGTTAAAAAAAAAAAAATGTTAGTTTGGATTATGAGAGTGAAAGGCTGAAGTGATATAAAATTTAAGGCCCGCGGGATTTCCCTGGTGGCGCAGTGGTTGGGAGTCTGCCTGCCAATGCAGGGGACGCGGGTTCGATCCCTGGTCTGGGAAGATCCCACATGCCGTGGAGCAACTAAACCCGTGTGCTGCAGCCACTGAGCCTGCGCTCTAGAGCCCACGAGCCACAACTACTGAGCCTGCGTGCCACAACTACTGAAGCCCGTGCGCCTAAAGCTCATGCTCCGCAACAAGAGAAGCACGCACTCCACAACTATCAGTAGCCCCCACTAGCTGCAACTAGAGAAAACCCGCGCGCAGCAACAAAGACCCAACACAGCCAAAAATAAATAAATTAATTTTAAAAAAAGAATTGAATAAAAAAAAATTTAAGGTCCGTTAGGTTCATTTTCATAAATAAAAGCACCTGTGCCTCTCTCAGTCATTTGCCCTCCAAAAGTAATCACTATCTTGACATCGAACACCATTGGACAGTTTTGTCTGTTGCTGGAATTTATACAGTATGTACTCTCTTATGCCTGGCTTCTTTTGCTCCAAATCATTCAGGGCTTATCCATGTTGTTTATACACTTGATGAGTGGAGTTTATTAATTTTCAATTCCGTATAAGGTTGCTTGTATGAATATGACACAATATATTTATACATTCAAATACTGATGGTCCTTTGTGTTGTTGCCATTGTGAGATTATTACAAGTCATGTTGTCACAAATGTTCTTGCAAATGTCTTTCTGTGAATATATGTATAAAGTTATATTTAGAATATGCCAAGGAGTGTAATTGCTGTCTCAGAGCATTTATGTAAGACGAGCTTTAGTTGATACTGCCAGTATACCTAAGTGGTTGTACCAACAGAAAACTATGAAAGTTTTCATTGTTCTACACCTCTCCAACAAATGTACTTTAAAATTTGTCAATTCTGGTATTTTATATTAGTTTTCATTTGCACGTCTTTGATGATTGATGAGATGAGAACATTTTCAAATATTTATCTGACTGTGATATGGCAACTCAGGTATTTTGTCCAGTTTTCTCTTGGGTTCTTATTGTTTGGGAGAGCCCTCTTCATAAATATTTTGTCAGATACGTACATGCTGTGACTTGGCTTCTGACTCTCTTAACGGTGTCTGTTGATGGATACAGTACTTAATTTTAATATAGTCCAATTTATCACTGTTTCATTTATATTTATTATTTTTCTGTATCCCGTTTAAGAAACCTTTCCTACCCCAAGGTTATGAAGATATTTTCTTTTCTGTTTTACTTTTCACATTTAGATCTGTAATTCACTTGTAGTTAATTTTTGCATGTGACGTGAATTAAGGCTAAGGATTTTTCCGTGGTTATCCAACTGATTCATTATTGATAGAAAACATCATTTCTCCTTTGCTCTTAAGTCAACGTGGTCATAAATTAAGTGATCATCTATGTGTGGATCTGTTTATGAACTTTTGTTCTGTTTCATTTTTTTCTTCATGGTACCAATACCACACTATCTTAAACTTCATAGCATTACAAAATCTTGATACCCAGTAGTACCTTTTCTCTGATTTTGTTCTTCTTGCTTAATTTCCAGATGTGTGGAGACACCAATTCTTTTGTTGTCAAAGTCTAGTTTAATTCCACTGTGCTCAGAGAACATACTATGAATGACTTAAGTTCTTTTAGATTTCCTTATGATCCAACAGTAGTCAATATTGGTAAATGTTCATACTTAAAGAGAATGTTTACTCCTGTATTGTTTTTTGCAATATTGCATATATATCAATTAGATCAAGTTTGAAAGAACTTTTCATTTATTCTTTTAATTTAATTTAATTAATCTTTATTATTCTTATTTATTTATTTATTTATTTTGCATTTGATAATCAAATACCTAGTTCCTTAGGGAAATGGAAGATACTTGCAACTTAGTCAAAGGATTTACATCAATGTATGGTTTTGAAGAATAAGACATTACTAACGTTTAGTGGATAACAGGCTACACCAAGTGCAGTCAGAGAAGAAATGGTTATACTGTAGATGCCAGAAAGCCTCAATCACAGAAGATTCTAGGATCCCTTTCCCAGTCTACAGGCCAATGCTACAAAGCCCTCAGAGAAGCTTAGGGGCTTAGCTAAACAAGTGTGCCATAAGGTGGTAAAAGACTCTTGGAATGTTCTTTGTACTCAGGAGAGTTCAGTTGTATTAGAAAATGCCACTGGAACTAGAGGAGCCTTGAATGTCAAAACAAGGGTCAGCTCTTCAGAAGTATGCGTGGCTTGTCAATGAAAGACATCATAAGAGATGCCATGGTGCACATTATGGAATAAGTATTTCCTCTACCATCCCCCAACCTAAGGCACCATATCACAACATAGATATTACTTCAGGGAAAGCAAGTAATAGACATCTCAAATTGAGACTAAGATTTTATCCCCCAGCAGATATATGTGTGTGTGTGGTGTGTGTGAATACAGTTTAGGGAGAATGACTTTTGGGAAAAAATGTTTAGTATATACAAATTATTGTCTACAATTCTGATATGCAAAAATATTTCCATATATATGTACATAACCTAGAAATGTATATATGTAAATATATGTATACGTATGTTTGTATACATATACTTATATTTTTTCCCAAAAGTTGTTCTCCCTACATTGTGAAAATTGATTAGAGCTAGGCAGTTCTATCCTGTCCCTTTTATTAAGAGAAAGGCTGCTTAAAACACAAAATCAGTTGTATGGTTTTCCGTAGTTTGTACATGGTTTTTAGATGTATCTTTCTCTTAAATAAGAGTAAAAAGACAATAGACTGCCAAAAGAACCACACCCTGTCATGGACTAAGTGCAGACTCTCCCAAATTCATGTCATAGAGACATCCCATCTCCGGGTGGACTCCAGGAAGGAATTTCTCCCGCTATTGCTGGCTGTCCAAATAGCCCTTAATAAGACCTTGTCCATCATAAGCTTTGCTAGATGGCTTTTCATGAGATGGTCCCATACGTATTAACCTGTTTATTCAATGAATATTTCCCCTTGCTCCCTTACCTACCCTACTCTATATCAAAGACTTCGAGGGACATTGTACATTTGTCCCTCCAGTTCTATTCTCCACCCATCTCCACCCGTCTCCACCTGTCTCCACCCGTCTCCACCCTCCTCTGAGGTCCAGATGCTGACCTGTGTAGACTGCATCAGTGTCTTCAAATGGCTAATGAACCAGCTAAGTGAACAGATTAGCTACCCCCTCCCTTCCAGCTCTCCCAAACTGCACATCAGTGAGCAAAATATCGGGTTGGCCAAAAAGTTCATTCGGGTTTTTGATACGATATTGCCAAAAACCCGAACGAACTTTTTGACCAACCCAATAAACGTAGTTATTGTAACCACTAAATTTTGGAGTGGTTTATTATTCTCTATTAGATAAATGAAACACTCTCCTACTTGCTACTACACCTACACACTGACTTCCTGCATTCTCATCTGTTAACCTGTGATACAGAAGGAGAATACATCCTGGTGCAGGTCCTGACCTATGAAACCACATAGAGCTCCATGCTAAATAATCCTGGGGAACCCCAGCTCTGGTCTTCCCAGGGTCAGATATGAGGGTAAGACAGACAAGAACAAAAGATGTTGGCGAGGAGATCCAGGATCAAGTAGATCCAAGCTTGAGAACCAGGGCAAGGTGAGCACTTCAGAGCCAGGATGATTTATAGGTTTTGTTTTGTGTGTATTCAGTGAGTGTATGAGGTTGGGTGCAGCTGCTTAAAGGGGTTGGGCAGGGAAGCAAGGAGGCAGGTGTGAAGAGTGAAGTGGTGGCATTGTGTTTGTGCTGACCTCAAGGCATGGCCAGATTCTGAAGTATGGAGCAAATTCCCCAACATAATTTTCTTACATTGACCCACATTTGTGCTCCAACAGCTGTTTAAAAAACTGCCGGTCTCCAAAATAAACGATGTTGTTAATGGGGATTGCAGCTATTCAGATTCCTCAGTGGAACTAAAGTTGTGCTTTTAAAAGCAATGTACATTTCTTACTGTCAGCCTATTTGCTTAAAATTTTAATCATAGTGCTTTACGGTGAACAGCAACTGGCACATGTGACCTGTTGACTGGTATTAACCTTGTGTTTTATGTCATCACAATAAAATACTCTCCTGAACGCTACTGGCAAATGAAAGGCAGCCACAATGCTTATCAACTACTACATATGAATCATGACTAAAAACAACAAGTATGAATATAATAGAAATTTTCTATAGAATTAACTTGTGGAGAAAGAGTTAATCTTCCTTTGACAATTTTATACTGCCTGCCAGCATATCATCCCTTAACCACCCTATATGTTTTGGGAGCAATAACTGAAGTGTCATTTAAAAAAAAATTGATGTCTTAAGTGATAGATAACTCCAAAAATATACAAAAAAAAGATAAAGAGAGAACGCAAGAAAGTTAATGATCCTTGTAATTTGATAGTCAGACACAATGTTGTCTTCTAACTTTCCACTGAAAGCTTTGTCCCTCTGTAGGAATTTGGCTGTGTTGAAAATAATGGGCAGTGAGAAGCATGAGCCAGTGACAACAAGCGTGACCTCTGTGCCACTTAAATAGTCGAGAGTGAGGGAAGGACATGAAGAAAAGGAGGGAGAGGAAACTAAGAAAGACAGAGAAGAAAATGAAAAGGGAAAGTAGGAGAACAGCTATATCCTGCCCTTTGGGAGATGCACTGTGGTGGAATGGAAAATGGTGTGAGTGTTTTCATTCAGAGAGTCGGGTTTGAATCTGATCTCACCTTTTACCCACTAACTAACCTTGGAAAAGTCACTTTTAACCCTGCAATCCTGAGCTCTGTACCTGTAGAACAGGGTTAATGGCATCTTGCATGGTTGATAGGAGAAAAGCACAGAGAGCAGTGCCTGACCCCAAATGTGGGTTGAATAAATATTGGCTTTTACCCTCTATTTCCCTGTGTTTGTTTTCTCTAAACTTCTGACTGTAGAGGAGAAAAACAAACGAAGCAAGATGCCTAGTGTTTTTAGCAGAGGTTCCTAAGAGAAGATATTGCCCGGATCTCTCTAGTTGCACAAAGTTGCCATGGAAACTTGGTGCTACTAGAGAGATCTGGGAATATCTTTCCTTCTGAGAAGACTGTGGGGAAGTCTCTGGAAGGGAGGATGGATCATCCTTTCAGTGGCCAGTGTGGATTACGAGGAGAGCCTGTCCACTCCAAGATTTGACCCATCAAATCGAGATGGCTTGGTTTCTCAAACATCTCAGAGATTTGCCTAATTTCCATTTCACACTGGGCCATGCCAATGCAGTTTAAGAGTGTAGACAAATATTTTTCTGATTTCATGTATAGTACAGAGTCCCTAAGTCTTACAGTCCAATATTGAAATACATTTCACTAGGAACTAATGTTTTTAGTCAGCCAATTAGGCTGGTTCTCTTTGATCGCAAAGTCTGGATATCAGGGTGATTGCTAATAAGCCTCTCTGTGGTAGAGCTTCGATCTCTCTTTAGGAGTGGAGGCTGTATTTTATCTTGAAGCTTGGAAGAGCTGTAGGATTTTAAATCTTGTAGAGAACTCTTTTCCATCATTAGCGATCTACTTAGCTTGAGGTTAGAGAGACTTCCTACAGTCCTATGACTCCAAGGTTCTAATCTGGCATACCCAGGTCAGGTATAGCATGCCTCAGCCCACATTCACAACTTCCTCTTGTGTTGCCTTCTCTCCAGCCGAGCTGTGAGCTTTCTGAGGGTCAAGTCCATGATTTGTAGCTTTCTGTATTAATTCCCCTTCATACATGGTAGGTGTTTGTACATTTACCAAATAATTGAACCTCCTAAGGAAATAACATTAAGGTACCATTTTGTTGAGTGAATGCTGGTCTTCCTGATATTCATGAGGAGCTATAATCTGTGGAAATTAGACTTGTGAGTATGACAATAGTAGCCTGTACCAAGAAGAGAGAAGTGGATTATCCTCTCCTTTGGAAAGGAAAAAGGAGAAGGGAAGGGGGACTGATTTTGTTGGGCATCTACTATATGCCAGACAAGGTACTAGGAACCTCAAATAGGTTCTTTCATTAAATGACACATTTAATTTCATTAAATCCTCACAATAGTACTAGGGATATATGGCTGAAAATAGAGATTAGACTGAAAATAGAGACAAAAATACAGGTAAAAATAAATTTGTGCTTTGAGTCTCTGGAACATGATAGTTGTTCATTCAGAATGGCCTGATATTACATGGCTGTGCTGCCTATGGTGGGCTTGATGTATGCAGACCTCACATCCCAGGTGTGACTTCAACCGTTGCCAGAAGAGAGCCTTGCTCACCCCCTTAGAGATGAAGAATTGGTCAGGTTGCTGAAGGTGTCCAGGATTCGCACCCTGGTTATTCATGATCTAAAGGCCTTTTTCTTTTCATCATGCCCTCCTGCCTCCTTACAGCCTAATGGAGAAGGTGAGGATTAGATTGGAAAAGGATAGCATATTTTTTTCTCTGATGTGTGAATAGTGACCAAACCTAAGTGATGAGAAAACGAAAGGAATTCATTTTCCAGGAGCTGAGGGATATAGTACTATGCATTAGGCATGAAATGCCACAGGCAACATCCGTTCTTTCCTCTGTTTCCCTAGATGTGTATTTTTCAAAGCCCAGCAGCCCTGAAAACAGGTTGCACTGATGAATACTTTACAGACTTCGAAAAAAATCTCAGACACGATATTGGCCAGTTGTCACCATCAGCTTTTAATGCCATGTATACTTTTACACAGGTGTAACGCTCTGTACTGAGCATATGTCTGTGTCATTATAAGGCAATGACCCAGAGAGATAAAAGGCTGGCTTTGCAATTAGATGGTCCCAGGCTCATTTAGTGGCTCAGACACTTACTAAGTCTGTGACTGCAGGCAAAGTACTCACCTCTGTATAATGAGGAAACGCCTGCTACTCCATAGAATAGCTGGGAAGATGAAATGCGATAACTTATGTTAAATGACTTGGCTACGTAATGTAATTCATGCTTTTTCTTTTTGCCTTTCAGGCTGAGAATTTCGGCAGGATTGATAAATCAGCTGTGGACCTGTGTGCTCCCAGGTTAGAATGCCCAAGATAGCTGGACAAAAAGAGGAAGAATCGATACCACACGACTTAGGGTATGCGATGAGGGAAAGCAATATGCCCGGATGTTGCTGCCTTCTATAAACAGAATTGATTCGGTAAGCAACTTTAATGAAAGGAAAAAGGGTTTTTCTCTCTCTTTTTTTCTGCAGTTAAAATCAGGGAATCTGTTTTCAAGGGAAGAAGGGGAGGATATCAGTGGACATAGAGAAGAGACTGAAAAGAGAAACAAAAATAAAGAGAATAATAAATTTGTGTTTTTAGTTTCCCATATGTGAGAGTTGCTCATTTGGAAGGGCCTGATACTGCCAGGGCAGGTTGTACAAGGCGGCCCTGGCGTGTGCAGTCCTCATATCACTTGATTTCAACCCTTGCCCACCGAAGGCCCAGAATTTCATAGGCAAGTGTCCTCCCAAGGCTCACT
Source organism: Balaenoptera acutorostrata (assembly GCF_949987535.1). NCBI lineage: Eukaryota > Metazoa > Chordata > Mammalia > Artiodactyla > Balaenopteridae > Balaenoptera > Balaenoptera acutorostrata. The sequence goes on from NC_080079.1 coordinate 53,352,835, forward strand.
GTTCCTGCTCTGTGGTTTTGAGGACATCTGCATGAAAGCACAGACTCAGCCTCCTGCAGCTTTATCACTACTCCAAGTCACAGGATAGCCGTAGCCATAGCAACACCTTCAGTATTGTTAACCTGGGGTAACAAACTCTCAGGTAGGAAATGAGGGACAGACACATATTGAACCAAAAGACATCTAAGGAAAAAATGACTTCAAACATACCACCCCCTTCAACTCCAAACCTCAGTAGATAATAAATCAGCAGCAAGGAGGAAGAGAGGAGGAAACAATGCTTGTTAAGCATCTCTGTGTACCAGACAGTGTGCTAGGGGCTTGTCTAGATTTTTAATGTAGTTCTGAAAATAATCCAGTGAGGATGGTGGGATTATTAACTTCCATTAGTTACACACAAGTAGAAGTAACAAGTTGTTAGGTTACTTGCCCAAGTGTACAAGTTAGGGAAGTGGCAAAGATGGAATTGGTACCTGCTCTGTCACATTCTTTCCACACCATAAAGTTTGGTGTCCAGCTCATGAACATTTTTCCTGTGACATTTCACTACATTGACTGCCATTCCCCCACCCTATAGTGGTGAACTCGTTTTCCCAGTCTCCTATTCCCTTAGGACCTAGTCTAGAAAACTCAGGTGTCACGGCCATAGTGACCCAATGCCCCAGAGGGAATTCAAGACCCCTACTTGGTCTTACAATAAATATTTAAAGGCATCTCCATCCAACAAACACAAGTTTAAAAAATCATCCCTTATATATGAGGAAAGGAAATGGGAACTCAAGAGGTTAAGATACAAGTTAATAGCCAAGATGCCAGATTTTAAATTAATGAGGGTCAGCTTCTGGCTTCAACTTGGTAAGTGTCCTTTGCACTACTGGGACGGCAGTGCACCACAAGAAACAAAACAAGAACAAAAAAGGGAGGGGTGAGGAGATTCCACCTTCTCATCTTCCTCTTTCTTATCAAAATAGTAGATTTCAGTATCTGGAGAGCTCTAGAATGAAACTCTGCTCTATGAGGTGGGACTATAGGACATTTTTATCTTCCTCTTTGTGTTATTCTGTATTCCCTTAAGTTTTTATAATCATTATGCATTACTTTTATAATGTTAGAGAAAAGTTATATTTTAAAAGAAGAAAATATTTCTAGTAAAATAAAATATGGTGCATGCATAGTGAAATGCTCAGCAAACCAGCCACATGATTTGCCTTAGTTTAAATGGACAACAGGAAGGGCTTGACCAGTATTTCAATAAATTGGTCTTGAGTTCCTTATCAACATTGATCCTTATCTATCACTGATGTGATTTCAATGTGATTTAGTTTCAGGGGTTGTAGTGATGAAGTCTGACTCTGGAACTTGGTACATTCAAAACCTCCTTCACCCACGGGACCCTATGTGGGACAACTGAGATTTCCCTACTCATCACTTCAAAAAACACCTGTTCCTGTGCAGGACAAAGCCCAGGACTGAAGGTACTTCCTGTTTCTGGGGCCAACTGGGAGATCATTTGCAATATAGAGGTGACAATATCAGGCTCCAGTAGAGGAAGACAAAAAAACACACTCAATATACACTGTTTCCATTCACCATGTTTGTGTTGCTCTGTGTTCAGAAATCAAGTTTCAAGATATTAAGCTCTGTCTCTTTATCTGCATGAAACTAGGGAATGTGATACCAATGACATTTGTCTAATGCTCCAGCCATTCTGCTTAAGGAAATGCTACTTAACAAAGATAAGGAAAACGGGAAATCTTTCGTGAGAAGCAGTAAGGGAATATGGTCAAGCATTCAGTTCTGCTTAGCATTTGCCTAATTCTTGTGTTCTCAGTCCTGCTTAGTATTAGCAATTGTTTCTGATCTTGAAATTCTAACTTCTCACTATTTCACCTCTTCCCCTTCCATGCTCTGTATTAGCCTATATGATTTTTATCCTGCTCTCTGCTACTGGGAGTGAACTTATTTAAAAGTTAAAGTCATAAGTATTGATTTAAAAATATATTTAAACCCACCTTCGCCTTCATTGGCTCTGTGGGCTCCCCCATGATTTCTCTGGTTCCTGGATTCTGGCTTTTTCCTCACACCAGTAGAGCCCCACAGCAGTGCTTCTAGAATGTTTGCCAATAGCACTGGCCCCATAGAGCTGTAGCCTAGAGGCTGCCCTGCTGTGCTCACCTCTCTTCAATCATTTTCCCCTCTTTGTGCCCATCCATGACTCCTCCTGCTGTCTCTCCATGCCTGGTATGAAGACGAATATATCAGCGTTTCCCTAAAGAAAACGCCCTTTAGTTAATTTCCTCCCACTTTGGAGTCTGTGGAATCAAAGACTATTAACGAAGAGTTTGGAAGGAACTGTTTAGAGGTCAGAGTGCCACACTTGGAGTCCAGTTCCTGTGGTAAGAGGAAGAGTAGGGAAAGATAGGGTACAGAGAGAGAATCAGAGCAAAATCCAGCTGCCTGGGCTAGTATCACACAGTGGGGACTCTGGGGACAGCACGCAGAGAACAGTTGGTATACACATCAATGGCAGTTTTCAAAAATATTCTGCAGTCTCTTTGGCCCCCTGGCAGAATAATATATGACCAGTCAGACATACATCTCTCAAGGAACTTGTACCAGTTATCGATTTATTGCATCTTAGCCTCTCATTAACTCTTTTAGCCTGCTCTATGGAAATGGATCTGGGACCTTTTATATAAAGTTTTGCTTTGCTGGTAAACGCAATGCTAATTTTGATAGTACAGAGTGCTGAAGAGTCATTGTGGGGGAAAGAAAGGAGTTTTGCTTCCCGGCTCCAGTGCACTTCTTGGCAGTCTCCTGTAGAGAGTGTGGTTCCTCCACGTCTAGCTCCTGTAGCATCCAGGGTTTCCCCAGCAGTGGGTACAGTTTCTCCAGCATCCTGGTCTTGCAGTGCACAGCAGACAGCAACATCTGGTGGCCGGCAGCTTCTCTCAGGTGTTTCCTAAGTGGTCTTGTAGAAGAGTGCCTCTAATGAGACACCTTCCTGTGAACAACTTTCTGGAAATTTCCAGAGCGTGGAATTCCAGCAAGCTCTTTGGATAGGTCACCACAGGACTTGTCTGCCTTTCAGCGAGCTGTGGCTGTGCCTCTCCAACAAAGAAAGAATTGAGATCCTTTTATTCTTTGTTATCTCCCATTTACAGACAAAAAGTGGGTACTTGAGTTCAGTCTTATCACTTAATTCAAACTTTAAACGAATGGAACTATACTAACATTAATTTAATTTTTCTGCCTTGGGATCAAGACATGGCATTTCCTTTTGGGAAAAATTGATGGAAATGTGTAAGAGAATAGAATCATAGAACCTCTGAGCTGGAAGGAGAACACCTATTCCAATGACTTTGTTTTGTAGTGAGGAACTAGAATGAAATGCTTTCACAAGGGCACACGGTGGATGAGGTCAAGGCCTCAAAACTCATCACGGTGCCCTTTTGGGGAGTTATTTAAATTCTCCCAGGTGTTTTAAAATATATAGCCAGGAGTAAGAATCATAGGTCTAGATGGAAAAGTCAAACCATACACAGGTGCAGAAAGGAGGATATTTAAAGGATTTCCATGTATCTCATTTACTTTAGGTTTTCCACCTCGTTCTGACTTCTTTATATAATTCACCTTCCCCAGGCCGCACTGATCAGGAGATATCCTCTGGGAAAAAGTTTGTGGTCACGGTAACAAATAATGATATTTGATGTCTGGGATTTCCCTGGCGGTCCAGTGGTTAAGACTTTGTCTTCCAATGCAGCAGGTGTGGGTTCGGTCCCTGGTCAGGAAGCTAAGATCCCACGTGCCTCGCGGCCATAAACCCAAAATAACATAAAACAGAAGCAATATTGTAATAAATTCAATAAAGACTTTAAAAATGGTCCATATCAAAAAAATCTTAAAAAAATTATTTGATGTCTACCTGGTCATTTTAAATCACTAGAACTTCAGCCCCCAAGCCCCTTCTCACAGTCTGTGGACTCCCAAGGTGACCCCATTGGCTCCCATGCCTCATCTTCACTGTGGCTAGCACCTCTTCTCCCTGGTTGCCCCGAGGCTCATCGTAGAGACTTTGATTACTTCACTGATGTCTCATTCTTGGCTATACCTGTGGCTTCTATCATGGCCTCATGGCTCAAGCACATTGATATTTTTATAGCAGGTCTTGGTTCAACCCCAGTAGAACCATGCTGAACTGGGGAATATGTGCTTCTCTGGACAGTGTTAAGTTTCCTTATTTGAAAATTCATTCCCAAACTTCCAAAACTCAGCTTGTCATCTAATTCCATGCCCCATGCATCAGTGGCCCAGATTTTTGAACTTCAGATTTTAGCAAATTTTAAAAGGTACTTACATAGGGTGTCATTATTTTACTAGACCCAGTCAAGGTATTGAGAAAGAAACACTATTTAATATTATCATCTTTTCATAAAAGAAAAGATATTTGATCTTCAGAATATAGAAAGGGTATGATATTTAAATGAAGAACAGTTCTTAAAGTTCATAAAATTACTTTATAAAAAATGATCATATAATACATTTTTTCTCATTTTCATGCAACACATCACAAATGGACTCTGGTCCATGAGCTCAAGTTTGGGAGGCAGTACCGTTCATTCTAGGAAACCATAGAGACTTTGGTTGGAGGATTACTTAGAAAATAATCTCATATAAAGCTTTCTGAAGAACTGGGCACTCTGAGTAAAACATACAGTGAGATTCTAGAGGAAAAGAAAGCTACAGATAGTCTGATCATCGGTAGAAAAACACAAGTTGCCTCTTATAATTAGTAAATCTACACGGGGTGGCATGTACCTAGTGTTGCAAACATTTGAGATAAACTTGCTTTCATTAGGGAATCAGAAACCTACAGGAATAGGGGCTTAAGACAATATTTATTTGGGAGAATAGTAATAAATAGAGTATTCTTGCATTTTGAGGTTTATCTCAGAATGCAAAGTTTTTTATACGATTGCACTAAATAATAAACATTTATTCATATGGAAGCAGGGCAAAGCGCCAGTTTTACCTTTTTATCTTTCTATTACAGATCTCTCTAACTGTGAACTAATTTTTTCAGCTTTTCTTATTTCAAATTTCTGCAAGAAAACAATGATCGACACCATTCACTTCATTGTGTCAAGTCAGGGATCATTGTTCAGCTTGGATGAAGTGCTCATCCTTTGCTCAAATAGCTGTAAAACTGGGGCACCATGGGTCACATAAGTAGAAAGAAAGGCCATATAATGGCTGAAGGACAGGTAGATTTCCTTTAGAGGAGAGTGTGAGCAGGAAAGTAACATAAATAGCAGACTCTAGTACAATGGTCTTAGCTCTTGTTGTCAGACATTAGCCTAAACTCATTCAGACTTAAATAATCCATGAGATTCATTACACCCTCAAGCAAATAGAAAATTTGTTAACCTACTCTGCTAGCCTGACCAGGCATTTCCAGAATCCCAAGGGGGTAATGGGGAAGGAGATGAGGTCTGGAAATCTAGCTTAGTTATACACCATAGAATGAAAGTAGATTTACTTGACCTTTTACATCAGAAAAACTTTTAACTGATTCTTTTTCCTTAAAGAAATTTTGGATAATCTAGGTTAATCAAGGTACAGATTGGTGATTCTTGAAATAAAGACATGAAGGATCTAAGTAAATGAGATTTTCAAAGTGTATATAAATTGAGAAGGATGTGCTAATGATGTGTTATCTGTTCACTAATGTCTCGATAGTTGTTGAAAGCATACTTTTATGCTTTTCTAATTAGGATAATATTTATTTTATGAGACCCGCAACAAAAGCTCTGCTGTATTGACATCTTTGATAAACTCTTAACATAGTTGCCATAAGGTCCCACCAATGGAATTTGTTGTGAGCCCTTCTTTCAGAATTTTAGGAAGTTCAGAGAAGCAAGAACTAAAACATTTTTATGTTTTTGTATGTGTTGAAGAAAGAAAATTGCTGTCATGTTACCAATAATATAATGAAAGTCATGGCCCAAAAGTGTTAACTGTAATGGAAAAAAAAAGTAGAATGGTTACAAAAAGTAAAACCATGAGATTGACAGTGAAGGAAGCTGAGTTTCAGCCCCAGGATGTATCTGGATAGCTGTGTATACTTGCATGAGACATTTATCCTCTTTGGGTTTCCATTTCACAAACATTGGAAACAGAAATGAACAAACAAAAACTCTTTCATACTGAACACAGGATATTCCTATCTTTTCTGAAAAGGGAGGAAAGGAAAAAGTACATAAAATAGGCAAAGAATGAGAAAATTATTGAACGATGAATTGGAGAATAAAAGAATGAAAGATAAACAAAAGCAAAAGGAAAGGGAAAAAGAAGAGGAGAAAGAACTCAGACTTTATATGTTTGTGACTTGCCCCAGATACAGAGTGCAGAAGCCAGCAGCCCTGATGGAGATCCTGACTCCTTCACTCATTAGCTTTGTGACCACAACCAAATTCCACTGATGCCCCTGAGACCTCGGTCCCTTATTTATAAAATAAAAGTAGTAGTTGAGATGATTTACAAGATACCTTCCTGATTTATGACTTACCTTTATATAACTGTAAAAGGGAAAGATTTCATTCTACTCGCTTTAAGCTGCCAGATACCAACTGTGCGCCTGTAGTACTGAGATGCAAGCAAACCCGAAATGCTTTCATGGCATAACTATGCATATGTTCATGGATACCCTTCAATACCCCTATGCACTCTCATTCATTAATAAAATATCAAACCTGCAATTTCTGTAATTACTGTTTGTTTAACTGAGGAATGCATTTGCCAGGAAGGCACTGCCCGGACCTGAACATCAGGTGAGCTCTGTGAGCAGCTCCCCAGCTCATCCTGACCAAAGCTAGACCCTTGCCCTAGCTGTGCCTGGCTTAGGTATTAAAGCAAATGCAACGGAATCACATGGCTTTGGAGACTTTGCCATGTGGAAGGTCCTCCTCGTTGTTTCCGGTGCCTGGGTCAGGCAAGCAGACTGTGCATTAGCAGCAGTGCTGAGACAGCAATTCGGCACTCATAGACAGATCTGGCTCAGTCTCCAGTAAACATCTGCCTTGCTGTTTAGTTTTATGGGGATTACCACCTTCGTGAGGCAATGCTGTTTAAATATCTGACAAGATCCTTAGAGCAACATAGTGGAATGGAGTTGGAGCTCATGTTAAGGAAAATGACCGGGTTCACATCTCAATCACTCAAGCTGAGGGATCATGAACTAATCTCTAGGTAGCTCTGAACCTGTCTCTTCATCTGTGAAGTGGGAATAATAGTGATGAATGCTCAATTTGTTTCTAGCATTTTCGTAATCTCAAAAGCCTCTCCAGAGGACAAAAAATGATGCAAAGACTTTGAATCAGAAAAGGAAACAGATTCAAAAGGTTCAGACAGAACAAACAGCCCAGCAATCCAGTCATGGTGGGCACTAGGAACATTAACATAGTGTTTACACATTATTTTCCTCTTCTCTCCATATGAACATTTTTTTCATTTCAGTCCTCCTTTTTGTGTCCTCAACTCCAAATTTACTCTTCTGGAATTTCTATTGCCTTAAGGCCAGAACCAAGTATGGCTAATTGTGAACTATGCCTAGGGGATACATGACCCATCCAACATTATCCTCATAATAACAGCTCATGTTTACTGAGGTCCACTCCGGGTCTGCCATTGTGGTATTTACGTAGATGGTCATCTTATTTAATCGTATTATCATTCCCATGAATAGTAAGTGTAGTAGTATCAACCAAATTTACAAATTTACACATAAGAAAACTTGCCTACAATCACAAGTGCCTGACAATTTTCCCAGACCTCTCTCCATTTCTCTCTTCTTACTCACTCCTGTTCTTCACCTTCCCAACTCCTCACTCTGTATTCCATCTTTACTACCTTTTTTTCATTATTCTGGGTTGATGACATCTACAGACTTCTTTTGGCTTCTTGGCCATTGGCTTTCTTCTCAGGCCTTGACTTCATTCTTTCCCCTGATTTACAGATTCCATAAAGTCTTGGGTAGAAAAATGATCTATTCCAACCTTAGAACTATGAAATCTATCAGTCAAGTTTGTGTATTCTGTCTCTCCAATTAAAGCTTCAGCTTCATTTCCTAATCAGTAATAACTACCAGTTTTTGAGGGCTTAGTGTATAGGAGGCAATTTTCTGAGAGCACTGAACCTACATCGTTTCATTCAGATGTTGTAATAACCCTTTAAAAACGATTCTATTATTTTACAGAAGCTCTTAAACTCTAATACAGTTAGTGAATGACAGAGTCAGAATCCTAATCAAGGTCTATTTGACATCATTCTAAATATAACCTTTATAGTATGTTAATCTTAAACATGTTTATCCTGATTGCTGATCTCACCCTATATCATGGTTCCCTGATTTTATTCTGGATTCCAACTAGAACTGAAGCCAGCCATAAAGTTGATCCTGTTTGTTGGAGTCATAACCTTCTCACTTAATACCTTCGTGCTAATCCCTCTACCTATGCAAATTAAAATGCTGATGATTTATAAAATCTGTTAATTTGGGACATATACAGTCTATATGTATTAAAATATTATTGAAGCCAAGAGTTTCATTTTTTGAACTTTGTTGAAAATTTGATGAAAACGCTACAACCACAAATTCAAGATCAACACACCCCCCCCAAAAGGCAAATGATACAGAATATAAGGTTGAATGCAGACTTCTTGTCAGAAAAAAATATGAGCAAGCAGACAGTGGAATATCATTTTTTAAAATATTTTTGAGATATTTTTAAAATGAGGTAACATCGATTTATATCATTATAAAAGTTTCATGTGCATAACATTATATTTCTAATTCTGTATATACTATAGCGTGCTCACCACCAAATATTTAGTTTCCATCTGTCAACATACAGTTGACCCCTTTCATCAATTTGATCCTCTCCCCCCTACCCCTTCCCTTCTGGTAACCACTACTCTGTTGTCTGTATCTATATGTTTGTTTCTGTTTGGTTTGGTTTATTCATTTGTTTGTTTGTTTATTTTTAATATTTCACATATGAGTGAAATCATACAGTATTTGTCTTTCTCTGTCTGACTTATTTCACTTAGCATAACACCCTCAAAGTCCATCCATGTTGTTGCAAATGGCAAGATTTCACATTTTTTATGGCTAAGTAGTATTCTATTGTTTATATATATCCATGCATCCAACAATGTGCATTTAGGCTGTTTGCATACCTTGGCTATTGTAAATAATGTTGGAGTAAATATAGGGGTAAATAGATCTTTTTGAATTAGTGTTTTTGTATTCTTCAGATAAAAACCCCCATACGGAATAGCTGGGTCATAGAATATTTCTATTTTTAATTTTTTGAGGAATCTCCATACTGTTTTTCATAGTGGTTATATCAATTTACATTCCCACCAACAGTATATGAGAGTTCCCTTTCCTCCAACACTTGTTATTTCTTGCCTTTTGGATAATAGCCATTCTAACAGGTGTGAGGTGATATCTCATTATGGTTTTGATCTGCGTTTCCCTAATAAATTAGTGATGTTGAACATCTTTTCATGTTCCTGTTGGCCGTCTGTATGTCTTCTTTGGAAAAAAAAGTCTATTCAGCTCCTGTGCTCATTTTAAAATCAAGCTGTTTGGTTTTTTGTTGTTGTTGATGAGTTGTATGAGTTATTTGTATATTTTAGATGATCAGATTTACACATTATCAGATATATGATTTGCAAATATCTTCTCCCATTAGGTAGGTTGTCTTTTCATGTTGTTGATAGTTTCCTTTGCTGTGCAGAAGCTTTTTAGTTTGATGTCATCCCAGTGAACTAGCAGAAAGAGAAATTAAGAAAACAGTCTTATTTATAATAACAACAAAAAGAAAAAAATATTTAGAACAAAATAAATTTAACCAAGGAGGTAAAAACCCATATACTGAAGACTATAAGACATTGTTGAAAAAAAATTAAAGACACAAAGAAATGGAAAGATATTCCATGCTCATGGACTGGAAGAATTAACATTGTTAAATTGTTCATGTTATCTAAAGCAATCTACAGATTCAAAGCAGTCCCTATCAAAACAACAAAATATTTCATAAAATAGAACAAAAAATTCTAAAATTTATATGGAACCACAAAAGACCCCAATAGCCAAAGCAATCCTGAGAAAAAAGAACAAAGCTGGAGATATCACACACCCTGATTGAAAACTATATTACAAATTTATAGTAATCAAAACAGCATGGTATTGGTAGAAAAACAGATACATAGATCAATGGAATATAATTGAGAGTCCAGAAATAAACCAACATATATGGACAATTAATTTACAACAAAGAAGCAAAGAACATACAATGGAGAAAGGATAGTCTCTTCAAGAAATAGTGTTGGGAAAACTGGACAGCCACATGCAAAAAAAATGAAAATAGAACACTATCTTACAGCATATACAAATATCAACTCAAAGTGGATTAAAGACTTATGTAAAGTCTGAAACCATAAAACTCCTAGAAGAAAACATAGGCAGTACTCTCTTTGACATTGGCCTTAGCTATATCTTTATGGATATGTCTCCTCAGGCAAGGGAAATAAAAGGAATGTCATTATTAAACTGCTGCAAGAAAATACCCCCAAAATGAAAGCTTGAATTCTACACCCAGTGGATATGTCTTTTAAAAACAAAAGTTATCACTATAGACTTATTGAATGGCTAAAATCTGACAATTCCAATTTTTAGCAATAATGTAGAGCAACAGGAACTCTCATCCATTGCTGGTGGGAATGCAAAATGGTACAGTCTCTTGAAAACAGTTGGCCAGTCTTTTACTAATCTCAAAATGGTCTTATAATATGATCCAACCTCATGTTTCTAGGTACTTACCCAACTCATTTGAAAATTTAAGTTCACAAAAAGTTTTCATGGAAAAGTTTATAACAACTTTTTTTCATATCTCTAAAAATAAAACAACCAAGTTGTCTTTGAATGGATGAATGAATAAATTAACTGTGGCATATTCATACAACAGAATACTATTCAGTGATTAAAATGAATAAGGTTATGAAGCCACACAAAGACACAGATGAATCTTAAGATAAATATAGGCATTTTATAGTCACTGTGTATATCATTATTAATATATAATATTCCTTCTAAGCCTAGTTCCAGTTCAAAATCTTCCTACTACCAAAAGCTATTATTGATTCTTTCAATTCAAATAGTATCTCCTCCCTCTGAAACCCCAAAGCAATTATCTGTTCCTTTACTACAGAAAACAAAAACCAGAAACCATAAACCAAAAACCAGAAAACAGGAGGGGAGAGCTAAATGAATTTAGGTGAAGTCACTTGGGCTTGAGTTCAAATGTCAATTCTCCCATCTTGTTAGCTTATTCTCTTTATTAACCTCGCTGAGCATACCTTATGGTGCTGTGGGGCGAGAAAGTGAGGTAATATATGCACAATGTAGAGCCCTGTTTGCCATGATAAATGTTCGATGGATATTACTTATTATTATCTCTCCAAAGTGAATTTTAAATGCCTGTGGGCCAGGACTGTCTCTTCCATTTCTTCTGTTTCCACCACAGTACTTAGCAAGTTGATGAACTTACATGGTGCTCAATATGAACAAAAAATGAATGAGCATAATGTATTAGATTCCTATCACTTCTGTAACAAAATACCACATGATTAGTGGCTTACTACAACACAAATTTATTATATTACAGTTTGGAAGTGAGAGGTCCAAAATGGATCTCTCAGGTCTAAAACCAAGGTGGCAGCAGAGCTGTGTTCCTTCTGGAGAATCTGGGAGAGAATCGTTTTCCTGCTTTTTTTCAACTTCTAGAAGCTGTTCATGTTCCTTGGCTCATGACCCCTTCCAACTTCAAAATTAAAGAGGCCAATTGAGTGTTTCTCACATTGTATCACTAAGCCTTCTGCCTCCTTCTTCCGCATGTAAAGGACCTTTATGATCACACTGGGCCCATCAGATAATCCAGGATAACCTCAAGGGTCACTGGTCAGCAACTTGAATTCCTTCTGAAACTTTAATTCTCCCTCACTATAGAATGACATATTCACAAGCTACAGAAAATAGGATGTGAACATCTTTGGGATGTCATTATTCTGCCTACTACAGTAAATAATTCCATTCTGAATATGTATGGTTGGGTAAAGGCACTGGGGACAGGGAGAAGTTTAAGAAGGCCATGCCCACAGGTGAGCATGTCAAAGATTTGTTCAGGAAAAGATGGGTAGTGTAATGATGGAGTTTGCTCAGGGGTTAGAGAGGGAGTGGGCAAAGCTGAAGCTGGAGCAACAAATCAGGACCAGAGCATCTTCAGGTGGCAGAAAGCTATCGGCTGTCTTTGCGGAATGACCAGATCTATGAAACAAACACATTGCTGGTATTTTAGGGAAACCACAAGAGGGTGGTTTTGAGGAGGAATAAAAGGCAAAGACAGGCAAGTAGGGAGTGCTGAAATAATCTCACAATAAAAGATGATAAGACACTGCCTGACAATGATGATAGTGGAAAGGGAGACATAATAAGAATTTGAAAGTTTTTTTGTTGAAGAATCAACTGACACTGGTGGCTGGAGGCATGTGTGGGTGAAAATAACTGTAATTTCCAGTTTGGGAGCGACATTGTTTTCCCAGTCCTTTCGCCAAGGAGTCTGTCTACACTTGTTCATATAACTCGCTACGAAGCAGCATGACGGAGATTTCCAGGCCATGACACTGAAGCTCGGAGTGAGGGATTGGCAGGCTGGGGTACTGTGTGCTTAGTAACCACACTGATGGTTGTAGCAATCGAGGCTGTTCTCAGCTCTCACCATATCATGTATCTCACATTTCCTGCCAAGACTATTTCTTGGATTAAATCTTTGAGGTGACACACTTGTCTTTTAACATATCAGGATATTTTTCTAAATGCCCACTCGTTTCTCTGTTAACCTGCCACTGTCAAATAAAACTTAAATTTAGTTTTTCAAGGGCAATAACACAGAGTGAAGTTTTTAGACTTAGCACTAATAATCATTGTCCTAGTCAGCTTGGACTGCCATAAAAAATAATAAAATAGCACAGGGAACAATATTCAATATCTTGTAATAACCTATAATAGAAAAGAAAAAAATATATATATAAATGAATCACTTTGCTATACACCTGAAACTAACACAATATTGTAAATCAACTATAGTCCAATAAAAAAAAAATACTCTATGGACCTAGAGACTGTCATACAGAGTAAAGTAAGTCAGAAAGAGAAAAACAAATATCGTATATTAATGCATATATGTGGAATCTAGAAAAATAGTACGGATGATCTTATTTGCAAAGCAGAAATAGAGGTACAGAAGTAGAGAACAAAGGAGGAAAAGGGGGGTGGGATGAATTGGGAGATTGGGATTGACATATATACACTATTGATAACTATGTATAAAATAGATAACTAATAAGAACCTACTGTATAGCACAGGAGACTCTATTCAATGCTCTGTGGTGACCTGAATGGGAAGGAAATCCAAAAAAGAGGGGCTATATGTATAAATATAGCTGATTCTCTTTGTTGTGCGGTAGAAACTAACACAACATTGTAAAGCAACTATACTCCAATAAAAATTACTTTAAAAAAAAGAAAGAGAAATACTATAGACTGGGTGCTTAAACAACAGAAATTTATTTCTCACACTTCTGGAAGCTGGGAAGTCCAAGATCAAGGTGTTGGCAAGATAGGTTTCATTCTAAGGCCTCTTGGGTTATAAGGAGCTTCCATCCTGCTGTGCTCATATGACCTCTTCTTTGTGCATGCATGGGGAAGAACAGAAAGTAACCTCTCTGGTGTTTCTTCATACAAGGGCACTAATTCCACCATGAGAGAACCATGCTCATGACCTCATCTCACCTTAATTACCTCCCAAAGGTTCCATCTCCAAGTATCATCACATTGGGGGTTAAAGCTTCAACATATGAATTTTGGAGGGACATAAACATTCAGTACATAACAGTCACATGACTTTCTTATTTATCTCAAAGATTCAAGCGAAGTCCGTCGTTATTAGTCCTACTCCGTTCCCATGTATGCCACACAATATATTGCTCTGATCATCATGGTCAGCCAGTTGACTGTGGAAGAAGTGTTCATAGATGACCTTTCTATTTACAAGGTTCTTTCAAGCAGAGTCCAAAGCTTTGATCAGACCTCTCTGCATACAAAGTTTTCTTTGTGATCAATTAGTCTATCAGCCATCAAGTAGAGCCAGAATACATCTGGTCTTAATGGCTATGTGAGGCCTTACATAACTGCATGAGGTTCCTTGCAATAAGGTGCAACTGAAGTTTAAGTACTGCAAGATCTCCCTTGTTGCATTGCCTGCTTGGGTTTCTGGGCCCATATCAGGAAGATAAACCATACTGGTTCTCAGAAATTATATTAACTTCATGATGTCCATGGATAGAGAATAGGGTCTTCCTGGAAGGGCACAATTAAGGGTCCTTCTGTCATCATAATAACTCATATTCCTTAACAAGCAACTGTGGTGTTATCAGGGAAGATGAAGTAGTGAGCTGGCAATTACAGCTTTGCTCCCATTCAGAGAGGTGGATCTAAGTCCTTCTCTCCTGGTACATTTGGGCATTTTACGATCTCTAGCCCTCCAATTAGTCTTAAATGTCAGATGCATCTGGGTTCCACATAGGTGGGATCCCAGATGGATTTCTTCAACCATTTTTCTTTCTCCACTACCCAGCAATCCTACATCAAAATCGTAATCTTATGTAAATCTCACATAATTTATAGATTAGAATATATCTTCCTATACCCTGACTAACAGTGATGATAACAAAACAATCTCTCCAAAGGTAAGCTTCCAGAGACTATTTTGGAACTGAGGAAAAACTGCATAATAATAGAGGTAATTTACATGTGGTGAGGTTCCTGAACAGTGACTGAAACATAGCAGATATCTAGGCCATGCCAGTCTCCTTTTCCTCTAGTGATTATCAACCATTTTTTAAAAATTCAGTCAGATCTGATTGTCAATTGCCATGTGAAAAACAGAATCAAACAATATCTTGGTAGAATCCATTCCTATTTTTCCTGTACCCTGATTGATCCATTAGTATAGATTCACTTCTTCATCTCCTTTTTGCTAAACTTTACCTAGCTCTCTGGCCCAGTAATACTAAATACCGTCTATTTAACACAAGATACAAAGTTCTCCCAGTTGATCCTCAAAACCAGCCTCTGCTGCAGATATTTTTGTCTGCATTTGTCATATGAGAAGTTGGCTCAGAGAGACCAACTAACTTGTCAAGGTCACACAAATCCTAAGTGTTGAAGCCTCCAGGATTCAATTTACAGGTGAAATAGCTACTATTAAAATTGCTCTCCAAAACTTACCATTTTAATAGCCATCTTTTCAAGGTGGCCCAAATGACTCACATGACACCTAGGGAAATCAAATACTACCTCAGTCCTGAGCCATGAGGAAAAAGGGTGACAGGTGGCACATAGATTTTATAAACTGGGGGCGGGCAGAGATTAAAGTCATTGATCAATATCATAGAGTAAGTCCACTGGTTGCCTTTGCAATGAGGGGAGAGAAATTTGCATTTCTTACTTCCAGGACAGTAATTGTCCTGCTGTCAGGATGCTGTCGCCTGCCTGGTGCTGATTTATAACACTGAAGCAACATGGCTCTCAGGTGGCCTCTCTGCAAAGTAGAGGGGAACCTGCAATGTACCCACCTTCGGAGCGGAGCTAATTCTACTAAGCTAGCCATGATTTATGGCCCTGAGTCATGCTGTGTTCCTGACAAACTGAGTGTTGGGAACAGCAAGGCGGGAGCCACTGAAGAAGCTGGTTTTGAGTGAGGGGATGTAGACACCGTTGCACTTGGAGTGCATGATCTGTGCCCCTAATAAGCGTTGCCTGGAACAGAGCAGTTAGGGAAAGTCTCCAGGCCACACCTGGCTGCCCGATGGAATATCAAGTAAGAAAACCCCAAATTCGAGGCTGCTAGAACCATGCAACTGAAAGAAGAAGGGCATCAACTGATCCTGTAATTGCTGCAAATATGTTCTATGCAGTAATCTACACCTCTTGCGGTATAGTCATGCTATAGATGCGTTTGTCATGTGCTACTTATTGTACATATCCCTGGAACTTTGTCTTCAGGCCTGACTTCACCAATTAAGACAAAAACAAAGAAACAAACAAAGGGTGTTTATCATTCATTGTAGCAAAGAGACAGTAGAAAACCCTGGCACCATCTAATATTTGAAACCTAGCCCCTTGGCTTCCTTAGCTCTGTGAATTTGGGCAAATTCCTTAATTCTCTGTGCCTCCATTGATCTGTAAAGCACAGATGGTTGTAATGATTTGAAGAGAACATACTGGAAAGAACACATTCCAGCTCCTTTCCTTTTCGGAACAGCAGTTAATGTCTATTGTTTTACTCCTTGAGTGCCAGGGATATAACTGATTTCTCTGTTGTTTCTCCCCAAACCCTCAGCCCAGCATGACGATTGCCACAAAGTTGAAACTCAATCAGTATTAAATCTGGGGCTGAAACAGAAGAGATGCATGGCCACACCTATTCAAGGGGACAGCAGAGCAACAATTTCCATCATCTTAGGAATTAGGACTAGTAGAAGACAAAAAGAAGTAATTATTTAATAAGCCCTCTGCAGCATAAAGTAGTCAATGAAACATGAATCAAAACCCAGTTCCAGTAAGCTATGGACTCTTGGATAATTCCAGGTTATGTCTCCCCAAGTTTGTGCTCTCACCTAAACTAATGATAGCTGCATTACAACTGTGCAATAATGTAGGTAACAAATAACTGTTAGATGCTAAATAAAGGGTAGTATTGTTATTTGTTGTTATTGTTAATATTATTATTGTAATCGTTACTAATTGCCAGGAATTAAGCTAAGCATCATCTTACATTGTTCTTAGACCTCCATGGAGGTCATCAGTTCTCAACTATTAAGTAAGTTAGTTTTCCATCAGAAGCGGTGCTTAGTGGTGGTTAGTTCAGGTGGTGTTCTCAGATCTGGAATGCAGTGGTGTACAATACTCATGATAATACCAAACTTCATGGAGTACTTACTATGTGCTAAACACTGGGCTAAGTGCTTTACATATTTTGACACATTTAACCCTAACAACAGCCCTATGAATTATATGTTATATTATTCCAACTTTACAAATAAAGGGGAAAAAAGTCCAGTAAGTTGAGTAGTTTACCCAGTGTCAGACAGTTAACCATTGTTGGTGCCAGAATTATAATCCAGGCAGTTGGGCTAATGAGTCTGTGCTCTTAACCACTACACTCGTTCTCATGGAGCTATAGTCTGGAAGACAAGATAGATAACAAAATTTCAGGGAGTGTCAAATATCACTAGCAAATAATATAAAAGGCTTGAGAGAAGGACAAGTCATATAAATTTGGTAGCCACTGAATTTGGTAGTCTGTGAGGAGGGAATAGATGCCCCAAAACTCTAAATGATGAAAATTAAAAACCATGTGTAGATGGAAGGGGAGAGCTTCTCAGGCAGCATGAACAGTAAGCGGGTCAGTCTGTTTGAAGGCTAGTGAGAAGGCCAGTGTGACTTGCATGGTGTATGTATAACATTTAGCTTTGCTGCAGTGACAAAAGCAACCTTAGATCTCTGTGGCTCATAAAATGTAACATGAATTCCTTACGGGTATTACATGTTGGGAGCTGCCTCTATTTGAACGCTGTACTTGTGGGAGGGGAAGAGAAAGCACTACCAGAAACATAATATCTCATGATGCAATGTGGCATACCATCACTTCTGCTCATTTTCCCTGGTGCAGGAATGCCCTGTGGCCACGCTAATAGTGGGGTGGGGAATGACGCTCCTCAGCAGGTCACGTGGAACAGGCAGAGGTGAGGTCCGAGTGGTCTAGTCACTATCCTAGAAACACAGCAGAGTTTCTCCGGGTTCAGCAAAAACTGATCCCAGAGTAAAGCGCAAGTCTTCCTCGAGGACTGGAAAAGCCAGGTGCCTGGCCCTAATCTGAGTTGAAGCTTATCTTGGAGAGCTCTCAATCTGGGTGCCCAAGCAAAGGGAGCTTCTCAGACAGAGAGTTTCAAATGTGTTCTGTGACCCAGTGTTCTGTTCCTGGAAGAGGTTCTGCCTACTCACAAATGGAGGAGGAGGAAGGGTGAGAATGGGAAAAAATGTCCTGCAAATACAGTGAAAACTTACTCTGCATTTTAATTCTGGCCCTGGTATGAAGTCAGATTACATTGGTAAATTTCATGCTGCTCATCCATAAAATGGAAACATTATACTCACCTACTGGATCACTGTTTCAACAGAAGATCCATGCACTAACAAATGACCAGTAGGGTTTCCTCTAATGATGACATATTCTTTTTTTCTGACTGACAGAGGAAGATCAGTAGGACCTATGGCTTGATTTCACATATGTTTGAGGAGTTACAAAGATAACTGGTGCAGAGAAAGTTGCCTTCTCCCCATCCTGCAGGATCTAAGGGTAGGACTCACCATTCTAGACTTGATCACATGTGACATTGGCTGTATGTCATTTCTCACCTGGGGTTTCTTGCTTCTGTTATATTACACAAAGAAAATGAGTCTCCCACCTTCCATTGCCAGGGCATCCTGGGATTGGCACACCCTTCACATAAATTAAAACAACCAGAATGAGATCCAGAGAAAGACAGGGCTTTCCTTGTAATAAAATGCCTGCAAGATTCTGTAATAGAAACCTCAGAGGATACTGGCACTGTTCATATTAGAAACTCACTAGGCTGGCCATCTAATAGAATCTTTTTTTTTAATTAATTAATTAGTTTATTTATGGCTGTGCTGGGTCTTCGTTTCTGTGCGAGGGCTTTCTCTAGTTGCGGCAAGCGGGGGCCACTCTTCATCGCGGTGCGCGGGCCTCTCACTCTCGCGGCCTCTCTTGTTGCGAGCACAGGCTCCAGACGCGCAGGCTCAGTAGTTGTGGCTCACAGGTCCAGCTGCTCCACGGCATGTGGGATCTTCCCAGACCAGGGCTCAAACCCGTGTTCCCTGCATTGGCAGGCAGATTCTCAACCACTGCGCCACCAGGGAAGCCCAACCTAATAGTTTCTTTAAGTTTTCTTAACATCTTAGCACCTGGTCAGATGTTGTAGTCACCTCTGCAGATGGAGAAACTTTGGCAGAAAGGGCATCAGAAAGGACAGAATTGCCACCACAGTAAAGGAAACTGCTCTGCTGTGGAGGGAAACAAAACATTATCAAAGGAGGAGGTTCAAATCGTTCTCTTCCCCAGGGCTTTAAGAGACTCGAGAATGAAAGCTGGTGGAACTATCAAATAGGGGGGCGTGGGAGGTTACAGAGACTACTGATTTAGAGAAGAGAGAAGGAAAAAAAATCTCCTAATGAAGTCACATTAACAAAGGCATTGGTATAAAACAAGAGCAGGGCAATTTTAGAAGTCCAGAGGAAGAAGGGAGATAATGAAAGATGATGAATGCCTTTTACTTCACAGGGAAGAGGAATGAAAAAGAAAGTAGGAGGGAAAAGCAGGGAAGAGAAGTGTGGATGCTTATAGCTGAACAACCTCCTTTTTCCACAGTGGTACAGCTGGCTCAAGAGAGGTTTCCATGTGCTGATGAAATGCTTGTGATGAATAGTAAAACAGACACCAATCAAAACTCTACCACTAATTACCTACATGACATAGGCTCCATTATCCGCCCACATTAAGATTTATTTCCACATTTAAATATTGAGTATTCTTTTATCTATTCAACATGTTTATTAGTAGTCTACTTTGTGCCAGGAAGTGTGTTAAGGGATCATTATAGTACATAATTCATAAGAGTAATAAGGATTAAAAGCCATAGCACATTTTGTACATTGACACAGAATGCTGTCATCAAGTGTTTACTGTGTGCTGAGAATTGTTATAATTATGTTATATACATAAACTGCTTTTGTGGAAAGCAGAGGCTAAGTAATTTGCCCAAGGTCATACAGTTAATATGGGATTTGAAAGAAGGCAGTTGGCTTTGGAGTCTGCAGTCTTACTCACTAGGCCATGCCACCCTTGACAGAGCACAGAGGTAGGACTTTAGGCTCAGAATCTTCAAAAACAATTTAGTGAATCAGCTACTGTATTTATTATTATTTGTGACTCTGGCACACACACAACTCAATATGTGCTAGCTCTTAGTATCAGACAGACTAGCCCAGAATTCAAAGCCCGAGCACTTTTTCTCAATGGGGAGACTGAGAAGATGCATAAAACCTGACTTCACTCTAAATACATAAAAACAATTTAAGAAAATGTGTCTGGGTTTGAAATTAAAATTCTGATACATATTCACAAACTGGTCCTCCAGAAAGAATGTAATAATTTTAAACACTCACCATTACTATTGATATTTTCCTATCTTTGTCATCACAGAGTGATATCAATCTTTTCATCTTTTTTTTTTTTTTTTTTTCCCACACACACACA
Source organism: Balaenoptera acutorostrata (assembly GCF_949987535.1). Taxonomy (NCBI): domain Eukaryota; kingdom Metazoa; phylum Chordata; class Mammalia; order Artiodactyla; family Balaenopteridae; genus Balaenoptera; species Balaenoptera acutorostrata. Next base: position 53,373,360 of record NC_080079.1, read on the forward strand.
CTCTATTTTATTTTTACAAGAGATAAATAGACTGACACCAAGCATTGTACATGGATGACCACAACAAAAGCAACAATGATTGCAATTACACAGCCACACTTTTGAGGTAGATACTATTGTCACCCCATTTCACAGAGGGGGTAAGTAACGTGCCCAAGGTCATACAGCTAGTAAGTTGTAGATACAAGCTTTGAGACCAGGCAAAATGACTCGTTTGTATTCTTTTTTTTTTTTTTTTTTTTCCCACACACACACACTGTATTTTATTTTTACAAGAGATAGATAGACTGACACCAAGCATTGTACATGGATGACCACAACAAAAGCAACAATGATTGCAATTACCAAACATGAAACACACTTATACTATGTCATAATATTGACATTCAGTCCAGTAATCCTCCACTGTAACAGCTCCTTTACTTTGCAGTGAAAATTGATTTGTATATTCTTTTCCTCTGAGTCCTTGTGGGATTTTTTTTTTTTAATTCAGACAGAAAGTCACAAAAATTATACTCATCCTCATCAGTTCACTCAGTCCCATGTAATTAATTTCTTTTTTTTTCATCTTGATCTTTTGTTAGCACTTTTATGAGTTCATCAGTTTTTCATTAGAGTTCTGAAAATGCTTATTCATTCAGTTCAGCAGTACAGTCAGTTACCAGAAACCTGTACTTGTCAGAGTCTTTTCCATGAATTTCTTGAAGATGAAACTCTTTTATAGGAACATATTTGCAAAATCATCAGAGTACACCCAGAACTGTCTGTAAATGACAAAAGACTTAAAAATGACCATGGTTAAAGATTTGATGAAAGTTCATAATAATGTAGTTGACAAGAAAATTAGTTATTTCTGAGATATACATTTTAAAGTAATAACTAGGATTATTACTTATAACATTATACCAGAACATATAAGATTTTTAGACGTTTCCTGTAATGTCTGAAACATTTATATTAACATATTTCCATACATATTTCCATACAAATACAAATATAAGATTTTTAGAAATTTCATGTAATGTCTGAAACATTTATATTAACATATTTCCATACATATTTCCATACAAATACAAATATAAGATTTTTAGAAATTTCATGTAATGTCTGAAACATTTATATTAACATATTTCCATACATATTTCCATACAAATACAAATATAAGATTTTTAGAAATTTCATGTAATGTCTGAAACATTTATATTAACATATTTCCATACATATTTCCATACAAATACAAATATAAGATTTTTAGAAATTTCATGTAATGTCTGAAACATTTATATTAACATATTTCCATACATATTTCCATACAAATACAAATATAAGATTTTTAGAAATTTCATGTAATGTCTGAAACATTTATATTAACATATTTCCATACAAATAACCCAATGAAAGTTTAGTATTAGTTGTTTTGTTTGTTTTTTTATACTGCAGGTTCTTATTAGGCATCAGTTTTATACACATCAGTGTATACATGTCAATCCCAATCGCCCAATTCAGCACATCACCATCCCCACCTCATCGCAGTTTTCCCCCCTTGGTGTCCATATGTCCATTCTCTACATCTGTGTCTCAACTTCTGCCCTGCAAACTGGCTCATCTGTACTATTTTTCTACGTTCCACATACATGCATTAACATACGATATTTGTTTTTCTCTTTCTGACTTACTTCACTCTGTATGACAGTCTCTAGATCCATCCACTTCTCAACAAATGACTCAATTTCGTTCCTTTTTATGGCTGAATAATATTCCATCGTATATATGTACCACAACTTCTTTATCCATTCGTCTGTTGATGGGCATTTAGGTTGCTTCCATGACCTGGCTATTGTAAATAGTGCTGCAATGAACATTCGGGTGCACGTGTCTTTTTGAATTACGGTTTTCTCTGGGTATATGCCCAGTAGTGGGATTGCTGGGTCATATGGTAATTCTATTTTTAGTTTTTTAAGGAACCTCCATATTGTTCTCCATAGTGGCTGTATCAATTTACATTCCCACCAACAGTGCAAGAGGGTTCCCTTTTCTCCACACCCTCTCCAGCATTTGTTGTTTGTAGATTTTCTGATGATGCCCATTCTAACAGGAGTGAGGTGATACCTCATTGTAGTTTTGATTTGCATTTCTCTAATAATTAGTGATGTTGAGCATCTTTTCATGTGCTTCGTGGCCGTCTGTATGTCTTCTTTGGAGAAATGTCTATTTAGGTCTTCTGCCCATTTTTGGATTGGGGTGTTTGTTTCTTTGATATTGAGCTGAATGAGCTGTTTATATATTTTGGAGATTAATCCTTTGTCCGTTGATTCATTTGCAAATATTTTCTCCCATTCTGAGGGTTGTCTTTTCGTCTTGTTTATGGTTTCCTTTGCTGTGCAAAAGCTTTGAAGTTTCATTAGGTCCCACTTGTTTATTTTTGTTTTTATTTCCATTACTCTAGGAGGTGGATCGAAAAAGATCTTGCTGTGATTTATGTCAAAGAGTGTTCTTCCTATGTTTTCCTCTAAGAGTTTTATAGTGTCCAGTCTTATATTTAGGTCTCTAATCCATTTTGAGTTTATTTTTGTGTATGGTGTTAGGGAGTATTCTAATTTCATTCTTTTACATGTGGCTGTCCAGTTTTCCCAGCACCACTTATTGAAGAGACTGTCTTTTCTCCATTGTATATCTTTGCCTCCTTTGTCATAGATTAGTTGACCATAGGTGCGTGGGTTAATCTCTGGGCTTTCTATCTTGTTCCATTGATCTATGTTTCTGTTTTTGTGCCAGTACCATATTGTCTTGATTACTGTAGCTTTGTAGTATAGTCTGAAGTCAGGGAGTCTGATTCCTCCAGCTCCATTTTTTTGCCTCAAGACTGCTTTGGCTATTCGGGGTCTTTTGTGTCTCCATACAAATTTTAAGATGATTTGTTCTAGCTCCGTAAAAAATGCCATTGGTAATTTGATAGGGATTGCATTGAATCTGTAGATTGCTTTGGGTAGTATACTCATTTTCACAATGTTGATTCTTCCAATCCAAGAACATGGTATATCTCTCCATCTGTTGGTATCATCTTTAATTTCTTTCATCAGTGTCTTATAGTTTTCTGCATACAGGTCTTTTGTCTCCCTAGGTAGGTTTATTCCTAGGTATTTTATTCTTTTTGTTGCAATGGTAAATGGGAGTGTTTCCATAATTTCTCTTTCAGATTTTTCATCATTAGTGTATAGGAATGCAAGAGATTTCTGTGCATTAATTTTGTAACCTGCAACTTTACCATATTCATTAATTAGCTCTAGCAGTTTTCTGGTGGCAGTTTTAGGATTCTCTATGTATAGTATCATGTCATCCGCAAACAGTGACAGTTTTACTTCTTCTTTTCCAATTTGTATTCCTTTTATTTCTTTTTCTTCTCTGATTGCCGTGGCTAGGACTTCCAGAACTATGTTGAATAATAGTGGTGAGAGTGGACATCCTTGTCTCGTTCCTGATCTTAGAGGAAATGCTTTCAGTTTTTCACCATTGAGAATGATGTTTGCTGTGGGTTTGTCATATATGGCCTTTATTATGTTGAGGTAGGTTCCCTCTATGCCCACTTTCTGGAGAGTTTTTATCATAAATGGGTGTTGAATTTTGTCAAAAGCTTTTTCTGCATCTATTGAGATGATCATATGGTTTTTATTCTTCAATTTGTTAATATGGTGTATCACATTGATTGATTTGCGTATATTGAAGAATCCTTGCATCCCTGGGATAAATCCCACTTGATCGTGGTGTATGATCCTTTTAATGTGTTGTTGGATTCTGTTTGCTAGTATTTTGTTGAGGATTTTTGCATCTATATTCATCAGTGATATTGGTCTGTAATTTTCTTTTTTTGTAGTGTCTTTGTCTGGTTTTGGTATCAGGGTGATGGTGGCCTCATAGAATGAGTTTGGGAGAGTTCCTTCCTCTGCAATTTTTTGGAAGAGTTTGAGAAGGATGGGTGTTAGCTCTTCTCTAAATGTTTGATAGAATTCACCTGTGAAGCCATCTGGTCCTGGACTTTTGTTTGTTGGAAGATTTTTAATCACAGTTTCAATTTCATTACTTGTGATTGGTCTGTTGATATTTTCTGTTTCTTCCTGATTCAGTCTTGGAAGGTTATACCTTTCTAAGAATTTGTCCATTTCTTCCAGGTTGTCCATTTTATTGGCATAAAGTTGCTTGTAGTAGTCTCTTAGGATGTTTTGTATTTCTGCGGTGTCTGTTGTAACTTCTCCTTTTTCATTTCTGATTTTATTGATTTGAGTCCTCTCCCTCTTTTTCTTGATGAGTCTGGCTAATGGCTTATCAATTTTGTTTATCTTCTCAAAGAACCAACTTTTAGTTTTATTGATCTTTGCTATTGTTTTCTTTGTTTCTATTTCATTTATTTCTGCTCTGATCTTTATGATTTCTTTCCTTCTGCTAACTTTGGGTTTTGTTTGTTCTTCTTTCTCTAGTTTCTTTAGGTGTAAAGTTAGATTGTTTACTTGAGATTTTTCTTGTTTCTTTAGGTAGGCTTGTATAGCTATAAACTTCCCTCTTAGAACCGCTTTTGCTGCATCCCATAGGTTTTGGGTCGTCGTGTTTTCATTGTCATTTGTCTCTAGGTATTTTTTTATTTCCTGTTTGATTTCTTCAGTGATCTCTTGGTTATTTAGTAACGTATTGTTTAGCCTCCATGTGTTTGTCTTTTTTACGTTTTTTTCCCTGTAATTCATTTCTAATCTCATAGCGTTGTGGTCAGAAAAGATGCTTGATATGATTTCAATTTTCTTAAATTTACTGAGGCTTGATTTGTGACCCAAGATGTGATCTATCCTGGAGAATGTTCCGTGTGCACTTGAGAAGAACGTGTAATCTGCCGTTTTTGGATGGAATGTCCTATATATATCAATTAAATCTATCTGGTCTATTGTGTCATTTAAAGCTTCTGTTTCCTTATTTATTTTCATTTTGGATGATCTGTCCATTGGTGTAAGTGAGGTGTTAAAGTCCCCCACTATTATTGTGTTACTGTCGATTTCCTCTTTTATAGCTGTTAGCAGTTGCCTTATGTATTGAGGTGCTCCTATGTTGGGTGCATATATATTTATAATTGTTATATCTTCTTCTTGGATTGATCCCTGGATCATTATGTAGTGTCCTTCCTTGTCTCTTGTAACATTCTTTATTTTAAAGTCTATTTTATCTGATATGAGTATAGCTACTCCAGCTTTCTTTTGATTTCCATTTGCATGGAATATCTTTTTCCATCCCCTCACTTTCAGTCTGTATGTGTCCCTAGGTCTGAAGTGGGTCTCTTGTAGACAGCATATATATGGGTCTTGTTTTTGTATCCATTCAGCCAGTCTATGTCTTTTGGTTGGGGCATTTAATCCATTCACGTTTAAGGTAATTATCGATATGTATGTTCCTATGACCATTTTCTTAATTGTTTTGGGTTTGTTTTTGTAGGTCCTTTTCTTCTCTTGTGTTTCCCACTTAGAGAAGTTCCTTTAGCATTTGTTGTAGAGCTGGTTTGGTGGTGCTGAATTCTCTTAGCTTTTGCTTGTCTGTAAAGCTTTTGATTTCTCCATCAAATCTAAATGAGATCCTTGCTGGGTAGAGTAATCTTGGTTGTAGGTTCTTCCCTTTCATCACTTTAAGTATTTCATGCCACTCCCTTCTGGCTTGCAGAGTTTCTGCTGAGAAATCAGCTGTTAACCTTATGGGGGTTCCCTTGTATGTTATTTGTCGTTTTTCCCTTGCTGCTTTCAATAATTTTTCTTTGTCTTTAATTTTTGCCACTTTGATTACTATGTGTCTCGGCGTGTTTCTCCTTAGGTTTATTCTGTATGGGACTCTCTGCGCTTCCTGGACTTGGGTGGCTATTTCCTTTCCCATGTTAGGGAAGTTTTCGATTATAATCTCTTCAAATATTTTCTCTGGTCCTTTCTCTCTCTCTTCTCCTTCTGGGACCCCTATAATGCGAATGTTGTTGCGTTTAATGTTGTCCCAGAGGTCTCTTAGGCTGTCTTCATTTCTTTTTATTCTTTTTTCTTTAGTCTGTTCCGCAGCAGTGAATTCCACCATTCTGTCTTCCAGGTCACTTATCCGTTCTTCTGCCTCAGTTATTCTGCTATTGATTCCTTCTAGTGTAGTTTTCATTTCAGTTATTGTATTGGTCATCTCTGTTTGTTTGTTCTTTAATTCTTCTAGGTCTTTGTTAATCATTTCTTGCATCTTCTCAATCTTTGCCTCCATTCTTATTCCGAGGTCCTGGATCATCTTCACTATCATTATTCTGAATTCTTTTTCTGGAAGGTTGCCTATCTCCACTTCATTTAGTTGTTTTTCTGGGGTTTTTTCTTGTTCCTTCATCTGGTACATAGCCCTCTGCCTTTTCATCTTCTCTGTCTTTCTGTAACTGTGGTTTTTGGTCCACAGGCTGCAGGATTGTAGTTTTTCTTGCTTCTGTTGTCTGCCCTCTGGTGGTTGAGGCTATCTAAGAGGCTTGATGGGAGGCTCTGGTGATGGGTAGAGCTGACTGTTGCTGTGGCGGTCAGAGCTCAGTAAAACCTTAATCCACTTGACTGTTGATGGGTGGGGCTGGGTTCCCTCCCTGTTGCTGTGGCGATCAGAGCCCAGTAAAACCTTAATCCACTTGACTGTTGATGGGTGGGGCTGGGTTCCCTCCCTGTTGGTTGTTTTGCCTGAGGCAACCCAACACTGGAGCCTACCCGTGCTCTTTGGTGGGGTTAATGGCAGACTCTGGGAGGGCTCACGCCAAGGAGAACTTCCCAGGACCTCTGCTGCCAGTGTCCTTATCCCCACGGTGAAACAGAGCCACCACTCGCCTCTGCAGGAGACCCCCCAACACCAGCAGGTACGTCTGGTTCAGTCTCCCCCAGGGTCACTGCTCCTTCCCCTGGGTCCCGATGCACACATTACTTTGTGTGTGCCCTCCAAGAGTGGGGTCTCTGTTTCCCCCAGTCCTGTCACAGTCCTGCAATCAATTCCCACTAGACTTCAAAGTCTGATTCTCTAGGAATTCCTCCTCCCTTTGCCGGACCCCCAGGTTGGGAAGCCTGAGGTGGGGCTCAGAACCTTCACTCCAGTGGGTGGACTTCTGTGGTATAAGTGTTCGCCAGTCTGTGAGTCACCCACCCAGCAGTTATGGGATTTGATTTTACTCTGATTGAGCCCCTCCTACCGTCTCACTGTGGCTTCTCCTCTGTCCTTGGACGTGGGGTGTCCTCCTTGGTGAAGTCCAGGGTCTTCCTGTCAATGATTGTCCAGCAGCCAGTTGTGATTCTGGTGCTCTCGCAAGAGGGAGTGAGAGCACGTCCTTCTACTCCGCCATCTTGGTTAATCTCCAATCTTTTCATCTTTGCCAAAAACATTAAGAGCCATAATGATAACAATAGTTGACATTTATTGAGTACTGATTATATGCCAGGCAAGTCACTAAGAGACATATAAATATTAATAAAGTTGATCTTTGTATAAATGTTATATGTTATAGATATTATTTCCACAGTAAATACAAGGAAACTGAATCGTAGAGAGGAGTGACTCAGTGCGATTCCAGAGCTTGGACTATTAACTACTTAGCTATAATCAATTTAATAAGTAGAACAATGTCTTTATTTATTTATTTATTTTTGGCTGTGTTGGGTCTTAGTTTCTGTGCGAGGGCTTCCTCTAGTTGTGTCAAGCGGGGGCCACTCTTCATCGCGGTGTGCGGGCCTCTCACTATCGCGGCCTCTCTTGTTGTGGAGCACAGGCTCCAGACACGCAGGCTCAGTAGTTGTGGTGCACAGGCTTAGTTGCTCCGCAGCATGTGGGGTCTTCCCAGACCAGGGCTCGAACCCGTGTCCCCTGCATTGGCCAGCAGATTCTCAACCACTGCGCCACCAGGGAAGCCCCAGAACAATGTCTTATTGAAATTTATTTCTTTGTTTATTAGTGAGATTAAACATTTTACATATTTTATTTTGATATTTGCACTTTTATAAATTATGCTTTCAAGGTATTTCCCAATATTCTGTTGACGAGATTGTTCATTTCATACTGACTTCTAAGCTCTATTTCAGTGACATTACATAGTGCACACATGTTATCCTAGTTGTTCATTTGCCTTTTAAGTTGGTTACAAAATCCTTTGTTGGAGAAAGATATTGTTTAATATCATAGTATCATAGATAAATACATTTACGAACAGAAACAATTTTTAAAAAATTTTAATATTTTAAAAATTCTGGTAATTAGAATTACTAACATGAATTAAATTAGAGAAAATAAGGCAGAATATTATTATCGCACACTAAGAAAATTCAAAAAATGTGAAAAAATAAGTTGTTACCTTTAAGAGTTTTTTCACTGAGGTAAAATATACAGAGTCCAAAAAACTTCCTTGTCCAGCTTGCTGAATTTTTACCTATGATGACACTCACTTATCCACTGTCTAGACCAAGATATGGAACACTTTCACACCCCAGAAGTTTCTTGCATGCTCTTTCCCAGTCAATGTCACCCTCTTTTGAATTTTATGCCCATTAGGTTACTTTTGTCTGCTATATGTGTGTGTTTGTTTCAGTGAGGTATAATTCACACATAGCAAAATGGACAAAAAATGTATAACACTCATGTAACCACACTCCAAATCAAGATACAGGACATTTTCATCAACCCAGAAGTTCCCTCTTGTCCCTTCGCTGTCAACATCCCTCTACAAGTAACCAGTATTTTGACTTCTATCATCCTAGATTAGTTTTGTGTGTTCTTCAACTTCTTGTGAATAGAATCATACAGGATCTGCTCTTTTGGTCTGGCATCTTTCACTCAACATGAGATTGAGGGTCACTAGTTAATTCTCTTTTTTAACTATAGTATTCCATTGCATAAATATACCACAATTAATTATCCATTCCTCTTTTGCTGTACATTTGAGTTGTTTCCAGTTTTGCATTGTTATGGTACAGATGCTAGGAACATTCTTGTATTAGGAGTTTAATAAAGAAGGCAAAACAAAATAGATATTTCACAGATAAAATCATCTCATTAAACCAGCAACAATTAACTAGAAAATTGTAAGAGGTTCCATTCATAAATAGAACTAAACTACCTATACTGTAATAATCAGTGCCTAACTTAATAAGAATTATATTAGATCTTTGTAAAGGAAACTATAACATTTTATTGGGACAAACAAAGAGGCAGAAGTGATAAAGACAAATCATGTACCTGGATATTTCAGCTAAATATTATCATAGATGTTTAGTATTCCCAATTTTCTTGTAAAATTAGCACAATTGCAACTGTAATCCAAACATAATTTGGAATTAAATAATTTTAAGGTTTGTCTGGAAAAAAGGAATGGGAGATACTGAAGGATAGTTTATCAATAATAGTGACAATGGGGAGGGGGGAGGACTGGTGTTACTGAAACTTAGATGTATAAAGCAGTGGGAGAAAATTGAGAATTTAAAAGAAATAAAAATGAAAAATGCTTGCTATATATATGACCTTTCTAAAATTGATTAAGAAGGAAATACTGGGGCTTCCCTGGTGGTGCAGTGGTTGAGAATCAGCCTGCCAATGCAGGGGACACGGGTTCGAGCCCTGGTTTGGGAAGATCCCACATGCCGCGGAGCAACTAGGCCTGTGAGCCACAATTACTGAGCCTGCGCGACTGGAGCCTGTGCTCCGCAACAAGAGAGGCCGCGATAGCGAGAGGCCCGCGCACCACGATGAAGAGTGGCCCCCACTTGCTGCAACTAGAGAAAGCCCTTGCACAGAAACGAAGACTCAATGCAACCTAAATAAATAAATAAATAAAAACTATTCCCTTAAAAAAAACAAGAACAAAAACAAAACAAAAAAAAAACTATGCTAGTGCCTCTAGTTTAAAAAAAAAAAAAAAGGAGGAAATACTTAATAAACAATATTGTCTATACTTTGAGAAATTAAATGGGCCTCAGTTTTAGGTGATACTTGGTGTCTACCTGGTAACCAAATGGTATTAGGGAAGAATCTCTAGGGGAAGGGAACAATGAGGTTTTACAGTGAGCTTATGTATTTTTACTGCACTATTCTGAATTGCTAACTATAGAAAGCAGACCTACTAGATAGATCCATTAGAATCAGTAGAGTCTTGATGGATGTAACACCATGGGATTGCTGGGTATATTAGTTAGGATACATTAGGTTATGCTGCAGAAACAAAAATATCGACGTCTCGGGGGCTTGATGAAAGAACAGTTTATTTCCCATTCTCTCGAAGTCAGCGGCAGGTTTGGGAGGCTTGCCAGAGTTTCTGTCCTTCATGAGGTGCTCACCTTCCAGGATGCTTTGATTTGGTGGTATCTCCATCTAAATACAAGCTTTTGCAACCACTGCCACAGAAAAAGGGACCGTGGATAACAGTACACCAGCTTATACATGCTTTGGCTCATAGTTCGCTGATGAGGTAGTCATGTGACCATTCTTAATTTTTAAGAGTATGTAGCCATAAAGCAATTGAGTATTGATGAAAAGTCCACTGCACTGGCCCACCTATATAAAGAGAGAATGGTGTTGGGCTCAGGGCAGGCCACTCCAAAATATGTCTCAATGACATATTGATTATTTTGAATTAAATTTACTTTAGAAACAGCTGATGCAAGAGAGACCCTCCTCTCTGTCTCCCCAAAGGCAGGAAATAAATCTCTCATGCGAAAGGTGCACTCCCTGCATCTGGAGTAGAAGGACCCTTATTGCCAGAGACAGGAATCTGGGGCCAAAAGGCATGTATAAATAAACCTTGTTACTTCTTTAATTTACTGCCCCCAGCCCAAAGTGTTTAGATCCTTCACTAATTAAGCAGCACCCAAAGCCTAAGTTTCTTCATCTTGTCAATTCAAAAATTTATTGTTTCTTTGCCTGGAAAGTATAAAAGCTGCCTGCTTTGACCACTTATTAGGTCCTATTTCTATAAGTCCTCCATGCACATGAATTAAATGTGTTTCTTTTTCTCCCGCTAATCTGTCTTGTGTCAATTTTATTATTAGTCCAGCCACAAGAACTCAAGAAGGGGAGAGAGGGGGAAATTTCCCCCTCCCCAACTGTGAACTAAATACAAGCTTTCGTGTCTTCATGACTTTGCTCCCTTGTGATTTTTCTCCACAATGCCAGAGCTAAGATGCAGCCCAGCAGTTCAAATGGGAAGATCTTCGGTCCCCATCTACTCCTCCACAAAGAATCTCTTCAGGGGTTTGTAGAACTATTCATGGACTCTCTGCTGGGGGAGAGAGAACAGGTTTCCCTGGCTTGTGGGGACTTTCTGATGGGTAGATTTTGGTGCTCCCTGCAGCAAGAGGCTGAGTTCAGGCTCTATAAACACTTGATAAAGATTTTCCAGAGTCACTGCTCAGAGGAGGCTTAGAAGAGATCAAAAAGGATCAGCTGCAGAAGGGGAATGGCCACACATTCCCAGGAGGAATTGCCTGCAGAACTCTGTGCCTTGAACCTCTATAGTACTTGACATGAATTAAATGTGTCATAAAAATACAGTCCAGAAGGAACACTGATTCCCAGGGGATTCTCCCTAACTCAAAAACAACATAGTGTGTCTGCTATGTTTCTAGGGTATCTGTTATGCTTGCAACTGTTGCAAAAGAAATAGCTCTTTTTCTGTCACATCACAGGATACATACACATACATCTTATTTATTTGTGGAAAAGTTTAGATTCTGAAGAAATTCTGAAGAAAATGGGCTTATAAAAAAGATATTAAAGTAATATCTAAAATTTCAGATCCCTGATTAGATTTTTAAAAATCTTGGCACCACTTATTTAAGTATACATATTAAATATGTTGCAGTTGAAAATTATCCAAGTACAGAGATGAAGGAATTACATGTAGAAGAGGGAACTAAGCTTTCATATCAGTTGTATTGTGCTATGATTCTAATGAACTCTCTGTGTCTCAGTTTCCTCACCTGGAAAATTGGTGGGCGAGGTTGTGAGATACAAATTTTAGGTGAAGTGGTTTTATTTAAGATCCAATCCAGCTAATTCTTAAAACCATAGGCTTTAGAGTTTGGTAGATAGAACTTAATTTGAATCCAAGCTTTACCTGTTATTCGTCATGAGACCTTGAGAAAATTATTTTACTTCTTTAAACCTGGGTTTCATTATTGGTAAAATAAGGATAATAATACCTCCTTTATAAGATTCTTATGAAGATAAGTAAAATAATGCATGTCATGGTGCCACAGAGCCTGGAATGCAGCAGGTTTTCAATAGATACTTATTTTCTTCTCTGCAATAAGATTTCTTTTTTAAATGGAAGCTTTTGTATATTGCCATTGTTGTATTTATGTGCCACATTTGACCTTTTATGTCTAGCCAGTAAAGCTATCATAAAATTCTTATGATGTGTACTTTGTGTGTAAGTGTACACACACACACACACGATTATTTCCTTTTTATCTTCTAAGTTTGCAAATTCATCTTTGTGCAACTTATTTAACTAATTGTTCTGATAATCGATTGCTTTGTAACAAATCACTGTAACATTTAGTGGCTTAAAGCAGGTGTCAGCAAACTCTTGCCCATGGACCACATCCAGCCCACAGCCTATTTTATATGGCTCATAAGCTAGGAATACTTTTTGCCATTCTTACAGCATTGCAGAAAGAAAGAAAGAAAGAGAGAGAGAAAGAAAGAACTAAAAAATGGTGACAGTGACCACATGTGGTTTGCAAAGCCTAAAATATTTGCTATTTGGCCCTTTACAGAAAAAGTTCATTGACTCTTGGCTTAAAACAACAATAAAAATTAATTTTGCTCACAAATCTGCAATTTGGGCATGGTTTGGCAGAGAAGCTTATCCCTTCTTCACTTAATGTCGGCTGGGAGGTCTCGACTGAAGCTAGGGGATCTGATTCCAAGATGGTTCATTCACATGACTGGTGCATTGGTGCTGGCTCTTGACTGGGATCTCATTTGGGCCAGATGACAAGGAAATCCAGTTTGTCTCCGTATGGTTTTTTAAGTTAGGGCATTTATTATGAAGTAGTAGGACCTTGTAAATTGGAAAGATGAACATTTGGGGGTATATTCTTACCAAGCTAAAAACTTTGATCTTTCAAATTTTGCTGAGCCTCCTTTGCCAATGAATCAGCCCTCTCTCTCTCCTGTTTGAGAAGAATCTAAATGGCCTCTCCTGAGATTGTCTTGAAGAAGACTACTGATACTACTTTCAACACCTTTCCTAGAAATGCTAAAAAAGACAGCTAACTGCAAATCTTTGCAAGGATGTGAGGTAGTGGGAACTCTTACACACTGACAGTGGGAGTGTGAATTGTACAACTACTTTGGAAAACTGACATTATCTACTGAAGCTAAATGTATGCAGAACATACCCTATGACCCATCAGTTCCACTCCTGAGTATCTAACCTATATACCTCTATAAATGTATGCACCAAGAGACATGTACAGGAATGTTCATCACAGCACTATTTACATTTGAAAACAACGCAAATGTCCATCTTCAATAGAAAGGAGAATACACTGTGGTAGATTTATACAATGGAATATTATTCTACAATGAAAACAGCTACTGCAGTGTACAATAATATGGATGAATCTCATGCACTTATATTTAGGAAAAGAAGTCAGACACAAAGGAATGTGTTCTGTATGCTTCCATTTTATTAAATACGTAAACAGACAAAATCAATCTATGATGTCTGAAGATCAAAATAGTGGTTACCTTTGGGAATATTCATAGCGAGGTGGAAGCACAAAGAGGACTTCAGGGATGCTGGTGTGTCTTAATCTGGGTGCAGACCCCTGTCACTGTGCTAGGAGAAGAGTGTATTGAACCCTATGATTCAGTTGTTAGATTTTCAAGATACTATGGCATAGCACCCAAGGTCATTTCAGCAATGATAGGTTCCTTCTTTTTTATATCCTTAGCAACAGCTGTTTTTAAATTTGGAATGGAAAAGAAGCAAAATATCTTCCATTTTTTTCCTATCCTATCCAGAAAGATCTTTCAGTCCAAGCAAACAAAATTAAATTTTCTTCTTCAAATTATTTGGTTCTGTTTGTTTTTACTCTTCAGAGTTTAGTACAAAATGCTGTTTAGGTGCCCAATTTGGCAAATAATAATTATTATTATTCTAGCACTTTTGGAAGATCCTTATAAAGTATTGTGAGGAGGGAGGAGATCCAGCGTGGTAAAGAGAGAACATCAAGAACCCCTAAGAAAGAGGAATTCCTTTTTTGTGGATGTACGGGTACAGGCACGTGAGAAGACACCCCTGAAGTGGCAAGATAAGAACTCAGGCTTTAGGGTGACTAAACCTCTACAGGTAGAGAAGTGGCACAGGGACCCCAGGCCTGGGAGTCTATAGGAATGGAGGTGAGTCAGAAATCTCAGTGTTATGGATAAACGACAAGGTCCTAATGTCTAGCACAGGGAACTATATTCAATATCCTATGATAAACCATAATGGCAAAGACTATAAAAAAGAATATATGTGTATAACTGAGTCACTTTGCTGTACAGCAGAGATTGGCACAGCATTGTAAATCAACTCTACTTCAATAAAAAAAATTTAAAAAAAGAAATCTCAGTCTTGGGTGTCACTGAAGCAAAGAATACAGTAGGGAAGGGCAGGAGGGAGGGGAAAGTGATGCAGCAAGAAACGTGGCTGGGATCAATCTGAGGAGGGCACGAATGTCATCTTAGATGGCTTAGACTTTTTTTTTTTTTGGCAGATGGGAAGGGGGAGTAGTCATAGAATACATTTGAGGACCAAATGGACATGAGAAAAATACCCGTGTTTTAAATAATTGTCCATTAGTACTGTTTAAAGCAGCTCTATATTTAAAGTGCCTATGTTCATCTCCTAAAAAGAGGCTAATTCGGTGTTTTGGAATTTTAAATCACAGTGACTAGCTACATGACTGAACAACCACTTATATAGATATTGCACATTAGGAAATTTGGCAGGAATACAAATTAATATTTTAAGAGCAATTTTGGTGGTTTATATTTATAATAAATCCTTCTTCACTGAGCTAAGATTTTTAATAAAATATTTCTCCCCCAAACTATTTTAACAAGTATATTGGAATAACATAGTATTTATAGTAGTCCCCCTTATCTTTGGGGGATATGTTCCAAGATCCCCAGTGGATGCTTGAAGCTTCAGATAGTACCGAACCCTATGTACACTATGTTTTTCCTCTACGTACATACCTATGATAAAGTTTAATTTATAACTTAGGCACAGTAAGAGACTAGCAACAACAGTAATAAAATAGAACACTTGTAAAAATACACTGTAATAAAGTTATGTGAATGTGCTCTCTCGCTCTTGAAATATCTTATTGCACCACTTTAATGCCTTTTCCATCTTAACTAAACACTTAATGCACAGTGGCTGTAACTTTTGCAGTTTGAGGTGTGACAGCAAAATTAGCATGAATCTCTTTTTCCTTCTTTGCAGTTTCACGGATAGAAGATTTGTTCTTACCGTAGATCTTAGCAACCTCTGCGTACAATTTTTTTTCTTTCCTTATTAAGTTGAGAACTTTCACCTTTTCAGTTAAAGGAAGTACTTTATGGCTTCTGTTTGGCATATCCGAATTGCCAGCATTGCTACTCTCTTGCTTTGGGGCCATTATTAAGTAAAATAAGGGTGACTTGAACACAAGCACCTTAATACCACCAGAGTTGCTTTGATAACCAAGACAGCTGCTAAGTGACTAGTGGGCAGGATGCACTGGACAAAGGGATGATTCCTGTCCCCTGCAGGGCAGAATGAGATGGCAAGAGATTTCATACACAGAATGGTGTGCAATTTAAAACTTATGAATTGTTTATTTCTGGAATTTTCCATTTAATATTTTTGACCATGGTTGACTCTGGGTAACTGAAACTGTGGAAAGTGAAATCGCAGATAAGGTGGGGGGGACGACACACAGACACACACACACACACACACACACACACACACACACAAACACACACACACATTCCCACATGCACTCACAGCTTAAATAATGCCTCAAATAAAATACCTCTAGTGAGCAATAAGTCATTTCCAGGAAGAAACATGGCTTTGAAGCCATACTAGACTTGGTGACAAGTACAAACTTGCTCACTATCAGAAAAGAATTTGGACACAATTTTAACTTTCCTCAGCTTCAGTTTTCTCAACTTTTTTTTATAAAAGGGCAATAACAGTAATACCAAAATTGTTAAAAGCTTAGGAATATTAAAGTAGGTAATGTATAGGAAATATTTATGATATTTTATTATGTGGAATTTTCTCTAGTTTTAAGATATTCGTCCAGTTACAGGTTGACAAAGATCTTCTACTCCTTACTTGTATCCATCTACCAAGGCATCTTAAATGTCTGGAACCAGGAGTTGTCTTTATAATGATTCTCAGCACTGGGTTCCCAAAAGCCAGTCTTCATCGGAGGAAGTTGACCTATGAGATGAGATATGTTTACCTTCCTGGAAATGGGAGAGTTCCAAAGTATCTTCCAATTCTAAGGTTCTATGATTTAAAAAAAAAGTGTTCCAGGCAGGATCACCATATTATAACCTCATAAAAGCTATTGCTGCTAAATGGCAGAGAGCTGTTGATAATTTTGTTCAGGAGGGACAAAATTTCCCATTTTATTTGCTAATGCATTCGTACTGGCAAATCAATGTTAATAGAGGCTGTTGGCTGGTGTATGGAGATAAAACTCAGAAAGTCACTTAATATTTAGCTTACAATGTTTTAATTTTGGTTCAATTTTGTTTCTGTCACAAGACATATAATTATGAACATTAAATAGTAATTTATGTTTCCCGTTCCTTAAGCTCTTCTAAAACAGGTCAAATCATTTAATGTCCTCTCAGATTGAGGGGAAAAAAGAACATTTTAGTCCAGTCAAATAACATAGAAGTTCCTTGTGTAAAGTAGCAATGTTTTCTTCTGCTCTGATGATAGGGGTAATTAAAGTGGAGCATGGATCTCTTGGTGTCAGGAGTTCTAATCTTGGCTCCCTAGTTGTCATCTGGGTGATTTTATGTATGTCGGTTCACTTCTCAGATCCTCGGGTATTTGTTGTTCCTTCGCAGTGTGAGTTTAAATAATATAAATTTTGCAAAAATTGCTGTGACTATTAAATGAAATGTGGCGTGTGAAAGTGCTCAACCCCTAGCACAGGGCTCAGTGAGCCGAGTGTCTTCCCTTCTACACTTGTTCTTTTTCTTTTTTACTACCTGGCCCTTACTGTCTTAATGTACCTATGCCTATGGCTGTGTTTCTTATTCATACCTCTTTTGGAGTATCTGGGTTTTGGATTCTGCTTTTTTTTCTTAGAGTTCTGGCACCCACTTTGTTACATGAATTGGGTAAACTCAGCCTTCCAGGCCCCTGGGTGTTAGGCTCCTGTTCAGGCTGCTAACAGGCCTCCCCTTTCCCAGTCAGTACTCCTGGGGCAGTAACTTCTCAAGTGCAAATCCAGCTTCTCTGCCTTCCTTCATCCCAGGCTTTAAGAATGTCTCATCTTTACTGCCTAGTTTTTGTAAGTGAACACCTGGAATCAAAGCGTGTCTTTGGAGAATGCGGAAAAGGTGACCTCAGTTTCCCACTCTTTGTTTCTATAATCCATGGAAGCAGACATTCATTTCATAAGGGTCTGCCTCAACCCCCTTCTGTGTTTGACAAGAGGGGTCGTCAAACTAGGCAATAGGTGAATTTCTGTGCTGTCCTGAACTAGACTTGATCTATACTCAATTATTATAGGCCACAAAAAAAAGGAAGGAGACAATAATGCTAAAAAACTACGTAAGAACATTGAGGCTCAATAAGCAGGATGTTTAGAGACTTAAAAAAAACCATACCAGTTCAAAGAAGAGGCTTGAGGTTGGCAAAGAAAATCGGAATTTGGAGGCCAAGTATTGCATGTAAAATGTACTGAGATAAAACCTCAAATCCCCATTTAACCATTTACTTTGCTTTCACTAACTGCCGTGGTTGTGCGGTGAGTGTTGTATAGTCTAGCTTGGAGGACCAGGTTCAATTTAGAAATCATTGGCATTACCAACCTCTTCTTGGGAAAGGATTATATTTAGTCATTTATTCATCCTTTCATTTATTCATTGAATAAAGCAAAGCAGCAGCATCTAAGCTCCAAGAAGTCAAGGACTCCATCCACTCTCTTTGCTCCTGTTTTCCCAGCTTCTACAGGAGTGTTGGCACAGAGTGGGTATGTCATAAATTTTCCCAGAGGATTGATATTTTGTTTTTTCTTCCCCTAATTGTAGGGAAGACTCTCTATTTAGGACTTGCACCCTTCCTAACATTTATCTACTCTGACATCAAACACAACTCGACAAGGTCATGCCCCGCTCAGCATCTGCCACATTTTAGACAAGGGTCTTGACTGGGAAGACAAGCCCGTCATCTCCACTGGGGAGGTCTGGATGCCCTGGCTTAGTACTGCTCTGTTGACACTGGGGATAATGAAAGGCCAGGACCCCTTGGCCACTGCTCAGCTGGAGGAAATGGACCTCTAGACCCTTTGTGTGTCATTGACAGTGTTGTTGGACGTTACAAATCAGAATGAAGGGTTACAAAGCACAGCTCAGAAATTTACAGGGTCTGCCCGGAAATGAGCCAGGCTTTCAGTAGATTTATCATGGCACTCACTACACTTGCTTCAAGGAAGAGGGAACCATAAATACAGGGGATGAGAGTGAATCTGAAGTTTGAGCGTTTTAATTCAGAGCAAGTAAATATGTGGACGTCATAGGCGCCATTGTCTCCTGATGATTTCTTTCATGGTCATTAATCACCTGTCTGGCAGCTTGTGGAAATGTCTGGTGTGAAGGCATAGTGCTGGGCCTGTATAGGATCATAGCACCAAGAAGTCCTGCTCATAATTTTCAGATTTATAAAAGCTGGGAAGGAAGATCTTTAAGATCAACTTAGTTAGCTCCTGATTTTATTCAGGTAAAATTAAAACATTCAAGGATATTTGGTTTTCTTTCACTCACATGACTTAAAGCGTTCTTTCATTCTTTATTCTACTGCATTTTTATTGTGCTGTGCAGCATGTCCACTCTGATATCTATTCTTAGTTTCTCTTGCTTTATTTTACAGATACTTGTTTTTGGTGTGGCTTTCTTGGCCTTGAGAGGCATTTTATTTATTGAGGTCCAGTTGATGTATAATATCGTATAGGTTTCAGGTGTACAACATAGTGATTCACAATTCTTTAAAGTTGTATTCCACTTAGAGTTATTATAAAATATCGGCTATATTCCCTGTGCTACACAGTATAACCTTGTAGCTTATTTATTTCATACATAGTAGTTTTTACCTCTTACTCCCCTACCCCGATCTTGCCCCTCCCTTCTCCCCTCTCCTTACTGGTAACCACTAGTTTGTTCTCTATATCTGTGAGGTTTTTTCATTTTTGTTACATTCACTAGTTTATTTTTTAGATTCCACATATAAGTGACATCATACAGTATTTGTCTTTCTCTGACTTATTTCACTTAACATAGTACCCTCCAAGTCCATCCATGTTATTGCAAATGGAAAAATTTTGTTCTTTTTTATGACTGAGTAGTATTCCATTGTATACCATATATGTGTGTGTGTGTGTGTATACCACATCTACAGATGGTTTTTGAAGGACATCAAATTAATTGCTTAACATCTTCCTGGGGATGGAGGTGGGAAAACACACAATTTTGAAGTTAGCAGTGAAGTCATCTTTTATATTTTTACTTTTTCCCCCTTTTATTCCATTCAGTAAAATGATAATTAACTGTAGCATTTTCCAGGCAGTCTTTTGAAGACAGAGTTCTATGATAAATCCATTTTGGTCTGTGGGCTTATAGTTTAGCTAGTCTAGCCTTTCAGGAGAAATCTGTACAAAATCTGAAAACACTACAACATAATGGAGTCTATGGAAGATCAGAGGAGCAAACTACTGATCACTAAGCTCTGAGGAACCACAAGGTGGAGAAGTAGCACATTTTGATATAGCTGAATTGATGAGGTTGTTTTGACCTTGGAACTATTTGATGTGTCCAGTTTGATGCTTCAAAATGTAAAAATACTTTAAAAATATTACCAAATAGCAATCACAATAGATGTCCTTAAATCTTACTTTTCCTAAGTCCATTCCTGATCATATTCTTACCTTCCTCCCTCAGTGGTGGTAGTGGCAAGGATATGGGCTAGAGTTTGAAGATGGGCTGCAACCCAGGGATAAGGTGAGGAGTTTAGAGAAACAATTTACATATCATAAAGTTCATCCATTTCAATTCAGTGGTTTTTAGTATACTTACAGAGGTATACAACTAACACCATAGTCTTTTACCATAATTCTGTCACCATAATTTTGGAACATTTTCATCACCTCAAATAGAAATATCATACCCATTAGCAGTTACTCCTCCTATCACACATGCTCATATACCTGACCCCCTCCAGCCTTAAGCAACCACTTATCTCCTTTCTGTCTCTATGGATTTGCTTGTTCTGGACATTTCATATACTTGGTGTCATGTAGTATGATCTTCTGTGATTGGCTTCTTTCACTTAGCATAGCATTTTTTGAGGTTCATTTATGTCATCACATGTATCAGTACTTCATACTTCTTTATTGCCAAATAATATTCCGTTGTATGAATATGCCATATCTGTTTTTTCATTACTCAGTTGATGGATATGTGGGTTGATTCCACTTCTTGCCTATTATGAATAATACTGCTATGAACAGTCATATACAAGTTTTTGTGTGGACATATGTTTTCATTTCTCTTGGGTGGATACTGAAGAGTAGAATTGATGTGTCCTATGGTAACTCTGTTTTACATCTAAGGAGATAAAGATATTATATTTTTAATACTGAAAAGTGTATTGGTTTTTGCTTCTAGAATTTACTGAAATGTCCACGTAATGCAGCCAAGTGACTATATTACATAGTCATTTAATTGGGCCTTACAAATGAGTAGGACTCATGCTACTCAAAGAATAAATAAATCATGATACTACCCACAGAAAGCTCATGATTTAGAAGGGGAGACACACCATGACATTGAAAGGTGCTAGGAAGCAGCAGAGAGCAGGTGGATGGGAAGTGAGCAGGGAGGTCAAGAAGAACATCTTGAAGAGAAAAATATTGTCAGCAGCAAGAAGCTGGTAGGGAAAGGGGCAGCAGGGGAAATGCGTTGGAAAGCAAGAGAACATCACATGTCATAACGTGAATTGGGTGAAAAGGTACAACATATTCATAGGAAATCAAACAGTGCAACCTAAATTGGGGGCTAGTTTGTGAAGAGGTAGCAGGTGACCTCAGACTATTATGCATGCTTCAAGAGAACAGTTTTCCATCTATTTCCCTTTATCCCTGAAAGAAATAAGAAATGAGAAAAATACAAAATGCTTTGAAAAATAGAACTGGCTATGGAAAACTTTATTCTTACGTAAAGCATTAATGAAAAAATAATGCCTTATTTTCAATCCAAACTATCTTATATTAAAACTTTATTTTTTTATTTTAAAAGACATAATTGTCAACCATAGAAAATTTAGAAAATAATGAAGAGTATAAAATAAAAATCAACAGTAATCTCACAACCTAGAAACAAACATTTATAACATTTTGGAATCTACCTATAATAATTTTCACATTTATAGCTGCTTACATAGTTAGAACTTTAAATACAGTTGTATTTATGAAATAGGGATTAAACTATAAAGATTATTTTGAATGCTTCTTTACAATTGATACTATGCTATAAGAATTTTTCTAATTCTAACATGTTCTCCAGGAAAAGATTTTTAAGACAATGTAAAATTTCACCATAAGAATAAGGTAAGTGATTTATCAAATCTCTTCCATATGGTCATTTTATGACATCGTTTTATCCCAATATAATCTATAAATATTTCGATGTCAGAAATGGCTTTTTGACATGAATAATTGCTCACTAAAGTGATTTTTTAAAAACATCTTTATTGGAGTAAAATTGCTTTACAATGGTGTGTTAGTTTCTGCTTTTCACTAAAGTGATTTACAAATGGAGTAATAGAACTAAGTATAAAATAAGAAAGCTTTTTTTAAAAAGGAAGGAAGTATTTTGTGCAATTTTATGGACTTTAGAGGACAAAGACTTTCTGTCACACATAAAAACAGTGGAACTGAAGGCGTACTTCCCAAACCTTCTGCTGCCAGTGTTCTTGTCCCTGCGGTGAGTACCAGCTACCCCCTACCTCTGCAGGAGGCTTCCAACACTAGCAGCTGTGTGGCTGACAGGGTCTTGGTGCTCTGGCTGCGTGTCAACCCTGAGCTTCCAAGGTGGCAGAGCCAAGTTCAGGACATTGGTCCACCAGCAACCTCATGGCTCCATGTAATATCAAACGGCGAAAGCTCTCCCAGAGATCTCCACCTCAAAGCATTCAACAACCAGCAAGCTACAGTGCTAGACACCCTATGCCAAACAACTAGCAAGACAGGAACACAACCCCACCCAAGAGCACAGAGGCTGCCTAAAATCATAATAAGGTCACAGACACCCCAAAACACACCACAGGATTCTGTCCTGCCCACCAGAAGGGCAAGATCCAGCCTCATCCACCAGAACACAGGCACTAGTCCCCTCCACCAGGAAGCCTACACAACCCACTGAACCAACCTTACCCACTGGAGGCAGACACCAAAAACAATGGGAACTACGAACCTGCAGCCTGCAAAAAGGAGACCCCAAACACAGTAAGTTAAGCAAAATGAGAAGACAGAAAAACACGCAGCAAATGAAGGAGCAAGGTAAAAACCCACTAGACCAAACAAATGAAGAGGAAATAGGCAGTCTACCTGAAAAAGAATTCAGAGTAATGACAGTAAAGATGATCCAAAATCTTGGAAACAGAATGGAGAAAATACAAGAAATGTTTAACAAGGACCTAGAAGAACTAAAGAGCAATCAAATAATCATGACCAACACAATAAATGAAATTAAAAATTCTCTAGAAGGGATCAATAGCAGAATAACTGAGGCAGAAGAACGGATAAATGACCTGGAAGATAAAATAGTGGAAATAACTACTGCAGAGCAGAATAAAGAAAAAAGAATGAGAAGAATTGAGGACAGTCTTAGAGACCTCTGGGACAACATTAAATGAACCAACATTTGAATTATAGGGGTCCCAGAAGAAGAAGAGAAAAATAAAGGGATTGAGAAAATATTTGAAGAGATTATAGTTGAAAACTTCCTTAATATGGTAAAGGAAATAGTCAATCAAGTCTAGGAAGCACAGAGAGTCCCATACAGGATAACTCCAAGGTGAAACACGGCAAGGCACATATTAATCAAACTATCAAAAATTAAATACAAGGAAAAAATATTAAAAGCAGCAAGGGAAAAGCAACAAGTAACATACAAGGGATTCCCAAAAAGTTAATAGCTGATCTTTCAGCAGAAACTCTGCAAGCCAGAAGGGAGTAGCAGGACATATTTAAAGTGATGAAAGGGAAAAACCTAGAACAAAGATTACTCTACCCAGCAAGGATCTCATTCAGATTCGATGGAGAAATTAAAAGCTTTACAGACAAGCAAAAGCTAAGAGAATTCAGCACTACCAAACCACTTTACACCAAATGTTAAAGGAACTTCTCTAGGGAGGAAACATAAGAGAAGGAAAAGACCTACAATAACAAACCCATACAATTAAGAAAATGGTAATAGGAACATACATATTGATAATTACCTTAAATGTAAATGGATTAAATGCTCCAACCAAAAGACACAGACTGGCTGAATGGATACAAAAACAAGACCCATATATATGTTGTCTACAGGAGACTCACTTCAGGCCTAGGGACACATACAGACTGAAAGTGAGGGGATGGAAAAAGATATTCCATGCAAATGGAAATCAAAAGAAAGCTGGAGTAGCAATTCTCATATCAGACAAAATAGACTTTAAAATGAAGACTAGAAAAAGAAGGACACTACATAATGACCAATGGATCAATCCAAGAAGAAGATATAACAATTGTAAATATTTATGTACCCAACATAGGAGCACCTCAATACATAAGGAAAATGCTAAGAACCATAAAAGGGGAAATCGACAATAACACAATAATAGTAGGGGACTTAAACACCCCACTTTCACCAATGGACAGAGCCTCCAAAATGAAAATAAATAAGGAAACACAAGCGTTAAATGATACGTTAAACAAGATAGACTTAATTGATATTTATAGGACATTCCATCCGAAAGCAAAAGAATACATTTTCTTCTCAAGTGCTCATGGAACATTCTCGAGGATAGATCATATCTTGGGTCACAAATCGAGCCTTTGTAAATTTGAGAAAATTGAAATCGTATCAAGTATCTTTTCCAACCACAATGCTATGAGACTAGATATCAATTACAGGAAAAAATATGTAAAAAATACAAACACATGAAGGCTAAACAATACACTACTAAATAACCATGAGATCACTGAAGAAATCAAAGAGGAAATTAAAAAATACATAGAAACAAATGACATTGAAAACACAATGACCCAAAACCTATGAGATGCAGCAAAAGCAGTTCTAAGAGGGAAGTTTATAGCACTATAATCTTACCTCAAAAAGTAAGAAAAATCTCAAATAAACAACCTAACCTTACACCCAAAGCAATTAGAGAAAGAAGAACAAAAATCCCCAAAGTTAGCAGAAGTAAAGAAATCATAAAGATCAGATCAGAAATAAATGAAAAAGAAATGAAGGAGACAATAGCAAAGATCAATAAAACTAAAAGCTGGTTCTTTGAGAAGATAAACAAAATTGACAAACCATTAGCCAGAGTCATCAAGAAAAAAAAAAGAAGACTGAAATCAACAGAATTAGAAATGAAAAAGAAGTGACAACTGACACTGCAGAAATACAAAGGATCATGAGGGATTACTACAAACAATTATATGCCAAAAAAAAATGGATAACCTGAAAGAAATGGATAAATTCTTAGAAAAGCACAACCTTCTGAGACTGAACCAGGAAGAAACAGAAAATATGAACAGACCAATCACAAGCACTGAAATTGAAACTGTGGTCAAAAATCTTCCAACAAACAAAAGCCCAGGACCAGATGGCATCACAGGTGAATTCTATCAAACCTTTAGAGAAGAGCTAACACCTATCCCTTTCAAACTCTTTCAAAATATAGCAGAGGGAGGAACACTCCCAAACTCATTCTACGAGGCCACCATCACCCTGATACCAAAACCAGACAAAGATGTCATCAAAAATGAAAACTACAGGCCAATATAACTGATGAACATAGATGTGAAAATCCTCAACAAAATACTAACAAATAGAATCCAACAGCACATTAAAAGGATCATACACCATGATCAAGTGGGGTTTATCCCAAAAATGCAAGGATTCTTCAATATATGCAAATCAATCATTGTGATAAACCATATTAACAAATTAAATGATAAAAACCATATGATCATCTCAATAGATGCAGAAAAAGCTTTCAACAAAATTGAACACCCATTTATGGCAAAAACCCTCCAGAAAGTAGGCATAGAGGGAACTTACCTCAACATAATAAAGGCCATGTATGAGAAACCCACAGCCAACATCATTTTCAAGGGTGAAAAATTGAAACCATTTCCTTTAAGATCAGGAACAACACAAGGTTGCCTACTCTCACCACTATTATTCAACATAGTTTTGGAAGTTTTAGCCACAGCCATCAGAAAAGAAAGAGAAATAAAAGGAATCCAAATAGGAAAAGAAGAAGTAAAGCTGTCTCTGTTTGCAGATGACATGACACTATACATAGAAAATCCTAAAGATGCTACCAGAAAACTATTAGAGCTAATCAATGAATTTGGTAGAATAGCAGGATACAAAATTAATGCACAGAAATCTCTTGCATTCCTATACACTAAAGATGAAAAATCTGAAAGAGAAATTAAGGAAACACTCCCAAATACCATTGCAACAAAAAGAATAAAATACCTAGGAATAAACCTAAGGAGACAAAAGACTTGTATGCAGAAAAGTTTAAGACAGTGATGAAAGAATTTAAAGATGACACAAACAGATGGAGAGATATACCATGTTCTTGGATTGGAAGAATCAACATTGTGAAAATGACTCTACTACCCAAAGCAATCTACAGATTTAGTGCAATCCCTATCAAACTACCAATAGCATTTTTCACAGAACTAGAACTAAAAATTTCACAATTTGTATAGAAACACAAAAGACCCCAAATAGCCAAAGCAATCTTGAGAAAGAAAAACGGACCTGGAGGAATCAGGCTCCCTGACTTCAGACTATACTATAAAGCTACAGTAATCAAGACAATATGGTACTGGCACAAGAACAGAAATATAGATCAATGGAACAGGATAGAAATCCCAGAGATAAACCAATGCACATATGGTCACCTTATTTTTGATAAAGGAGGAAAGAATATACAGTGGAGAAAAGATATCCCCTTCAATAAGTGGTACTGGGAAAACTGGACAGCTACCTGTAAAAGAATGAAATTAGAACATTCCCGAACACTCTACACAAAGATAAACTCAAAATGGACTAAAGACCTAAATGTAAAGCCAGACACTATAAAACTCTTAGAAGTAACATAGGCAGAACACTCTATGACACATTTCACTGCAAGATTCTTTTGACTCACCTCCTAGAGAAATGGAAATAAAAACAAAAATAAACAAATGGGACCTAATGAAACTTAAAGGCTTTTGCACAGCAAAGGAAACCATAAGCAAGACGAAAAGACAACCCTCAGAATGGGAGAAAATATTTGCAAATGAAGCAACTGACAAAGGATTAATCTCCAAAATATACAAGTGCCTCATGCAGCTCAATATCAAAAAAGCAAACAATCCAATCCAAAAATGGGCAGAAGACCTAAATAGACATTTCTCCAAAGAAGACATATAGATTGCCAACAAACACATGAAAAGATGCTCAACATCACTAATCATTAGAGAAATGCAAATCAAAACTACAATGAGGTATCACCTCACACTGGTCAGAACAGCCATCATCAAAAAATCTACAAACAATAAATGCTGGAGAGGGTGTGGAGAAAAAGGACCCCTCTTGCACTGTTGGTGGGAAAGTACATTGATACGTCCACTATGTCGAACAGTATGGAGGTTCCTTAAAAAACTTAAAATGGAACTACCATATGACCCAGCAATCCCACTACTGGGCACATACCTTGAGTAAGCCATAATTCAAAGAGTCATGTACCACAATGTTCATTGCAGCTCTATTTACAACATCCAGGACATGGAAGTGACCTAAGTGTCCATCGACAGATGAGTGGATAAAGAAGATGTGGCACATAGATACAGTGGAATATTACTTAGCCATAAAAAAAGCGAAATTGAGTTATTTGTAGTGAGGTGGATGGACCTAGAGTCTGTCATACAGAGTGAAGTAAGTCAGAAAGAGAAAAACAAATACTGTAGGCTAACACACATATATGGAATCTAAAAAATAATAATAATAAAAAGGTTCTTAAGAACCTAGGGGCAGGACAGGAATAAAGACACAGGCATAGAGAATGGACTTGGGGACACAGGGAGGGGGAAGGATAAGCTGGGACGAAGTGAGAGAGTGGCATGGACATATATACACTACCAAATGTAAAATAGATAGCTAGTGGGAAGTAGCCACATAGCACAGGGAGATCAGCTCGGTGCTTTGTGTCCACCTAGAGGGGTGGGATAGAGAGGAGATATGGGGATATATGTATGTGTATAGCTGATTCACTTTGCTATACAGCAGAAACTAATACACCAGTGTAAAGCAATTATACTCCAATAAAGATGTTAAAAAAAAAAACAACAAAAAACAGTGGAATGAATTACCAAGACAATAGATGATGACTTTGATTTTATTAAAGTTTCGAGCGGTGAAATTTTCTCCAAAATTTAAAGAGAAAATAGGCAGAATATTCACAAAAAATGAAGAAAAGTTGACATTCTTAACGTATACAGGGCTAATCAATGCATTACAAGTGGAAGACAGCTCCTAGTATAGTAACAAATTGGGCAAAGATTATCATTTCTCAAAGAATGTCAAATACCTACCAAAAATCTTTGAAATTGTTTGCTGCTTGTTTTTAAAGAGAGCATATTAAACAGAAGTCGCATATCATTATTTTGCATATCTAATTAGTAGCCAGTTAAAAACCGATAATTTTCAATCCAAGGAGATTTAGCTGAAATGTGCATTTCCACCTTTCTTAGGGGATTGCAGAGTGGACAAGGCTTTCTGGAAACCAGTTTAATAATATACAGAATGTGTCTTTAAGATATTTATCCTCATTAATACAATCTAAGGAAGTTCCCAGTAAATAAGACAAAGATTTATGACCAAGGATATGCCTGTCAGGCATTTTTAATATCAAATCACATATTTTCATAATCACAAAATAACAACTATAAAGAGTGTTAAATAAATTATGGGGCCTATATAAAACGAAATATTGGTCTTCCATTAAAGTTATACTTTAAAGAACATTTTATAATGGGCCAGTTCATATTATATACATGAAAAATCAATGTACAAAACTACTTATTTAAGAGTATAAATGAGAGAGAGAGAGAGAGAGAAAGATTTAAAGGAAACATATTTATGACATTAATATTGGTTTCTTCCAGGAAGTAAGCTACCGTTAACTTCGATTTTTCTCTTCTGTTTCCTAAACCTTGTTCTTCATTTTGGTAAGTTGAGAAGGGCATATGCCTTTGGAGCCCTGTGCAAGGAGATAATTACAGAAAATATCTAGAAAGATATCAAGAGTATCTCCTTGATTCTTTCACTTTTAGGCTTCAGTAGGTCCTGAATTTGTCATGAATCCTCAGTCTGAGGATGACATTCTTGTCCTGTGTTGATCTCTGCCCAGAAGGACATCCTGTCTATCCATAGCAGCCTATCACTGAGGCCTGAAATTTGCCCCCGTAACCTCATTTAGCTGATTCCTTCTCTGGATAAGACCTTTAAGACCAGAGCTGGCTCCATGAAGTGGTTTGCTGTCTTTATTTCCCACACCAGAGCTGGCTTCTGCAGTTATATCTGGTTCCTCAGTCACCTCCCTGTATTTCTTAAGATTCTTGGCTCTTTGTTGACTTTTTGTTGCCTCATCACACATAACACCTCAGTACACCTGTTTTCTAGAGGGTTTTCTTTGTTGATTTTCACTACATCAAAAGGGAATAGAGAGCAACAGAGAAGCTGGTGATGAGAACAGGCATGGGGACAAGTGTACAGGGTTGTAGAGCCGAAGGGGAAAGACAGTTTTAAAGGCTCAAGGGAGAAGTGACAAAATCATGAAGAAAGAGGAAACCTGGGAGCTCTGTTGAGTCACACCATCTCCGAAGGCTGACTTAAAGTAGTCAGGTAGTCATTTCTGCCCAGATTTTTCTAGCCCAATAGACCCCTTGCCCTTGAACATCTGGGAAATTATGCAGACCATAACTAGACCCTCAGTTATCTTCTTCAAAGTTTTGTCTTCTTACCAGACAGATGGCAGCTAAAGCCACTGATGGCTTCACCTGGAAATTTAGGTCCTTGGGGTGATCACTAAGGAAAAGGCTGTTTTTCATGTCATGCAAACTGGTATAAATTGTATTGTTGATAATGAATTCTTCTTATCAGTCCAAATAATTTAAAAACATTTACCAAGTTTTACCAAATATTTACTGAAGAATAATAATAGGCTCTAGAAGATAAAACATGGCATGTGCACATGAGAAATTAATTGTTTTCCTGGAAAGATACCTCAAATTATGTTGTAAGCACTTGGTTGCTATAAACCAAATATTTGCATCCCTTGTACCTTGGACAGAACTTAAGGCTGTTCAGTGAGTGTTGATACTGACAACACAAGAACATGGAACAGTTAAATTTTGAAACTGGAAGAATTCAAATTAGGTCATGGAACTAGTAACAGTCTGTGTAATGGGGGTATGTGTCACATATCTTTCTGGACTGTAATTTTCACCCATCTAAAGGGAATATTTGGGGAGATATTTTGGGGCCACTGGAAGGCTCACTTCATTGTGAGGATGCAAAAGGATGGTATTACTGAACAATTCCTATGTGTCAGACATAGCACTAAAATTTTTTCATATGGGGTGTTATTTGGGGTAATAACCCTGGTAGTAAGCATTACATCCATATAGAACAAGGCATTTTTCACATGAGATGTTATTCATTTTTCATTGTAATCTGGAGGTAAATATTAGTTTCCTAAATTGAATCTGAGTCCTCCAATGGTTAAATCCTTCTCATAATTACCTATATCTCTATCATCTGGCTAATGCATGACTTTCAGAAAGTATATGTTAAAAGTCTCAGGGAAAGTAAGTGACAGGCTGTAGTCTGTCTTCAACTGTCTGACTTCCACTGTAGTCTGTGTAACTTATCAAAAAGTTTAGACTCTTCTGTTTGGCCTTGGGGAAATCATTTCTCAAATACTCAGCCTCCTTACCTGAGGGTAAAGGCCATTAGTTTCCTAACTCCACTGTGAATTGAATCTGAATCCCACCACCAGTCAGATGAGCAGGAGTTTTAGGTAGTGAGGAAGGGAGACCAGCAGAGCAAGTGTATCAAAGGTACAGGTACCTTTGGTACAGGTACCAAAGGTACCAGCAGAGCAAGTGTATCAAAACAGAGCAAGTGTATCAAAGAAGTGTATCTCAACTTCTAAGACCTCTCCTGACGATGTGGCCACAGCTAATGGAACTTCTGGCGGGCAAACTCTACCACGCTGTCAGCTGCAGCATACTCTGATTCCGTGATCTGAAGGAAGACCTTCTGCTGTAACTGACAAGTAACCAGGACGGAAAATAGCATGAGATTTCAGGAAAATGTAGGGATGCATTTTACCTCTACGCTTGTGTTGTCCAATATGTATAGAATAGTAAAGAATGTGTGCCACATAAGTAATTATGAATTTTCCAGTAGCACATTAAATAAGTAAAACAAACAAAATCCAGCTGTGATTTATAATTTTAATAATATATTTTATTTAACACAGTATATCCCAAATATTATAATTTCAATATGTAGTTAATATAAAAATACTGAGATATTTAACTTTTTTTTCATACTAAGACTTTGAAATCTGTTGTGTATTTTACACTTACAGAACATCTTCAAATTAGTCACATTTCAAGTGCTCACGTGTGGCTGTTGTATCGTACAATGCAGGTCTAAGCTCCATATTTTGCTCTTGAAATTGGAAACAAGTAGGTTCAGACTTGCTGGGAAACCTAACATGGCTTGGGCTATGCCAAAGGTCCTTGTGGACAACCTTCGCTTTTGTGCCTCTTCATATGTACTATATACATTAAACTTTGAAGTTCAAAAAGCTTTTTATATATACTTTCTCCTTTAATCAATCAGTGCAACACCAATATGTAGGTTTTATAATATTCATCATACAGATGAGAAAACTAAGGTGTATTAGTTTCCTGGGGCTGCTGGAACAAAGTACCGCAAGGTGGGTGTCTTAAACAGCAGATGCTTTATTGTCTCACAGTTCTGGATGGGAGAAGTCTGCGGTCAAGGTATCTGTAGGGCCGTGTTCTCCCTGAAGGCACAAGGGAAGGATCTGCTCCTGGCCACTCTCCTAGCTTCTAATGGTTCCTTGGTTTGTGGTAGCATAGGATCAGTTTTCACATGGTGCTCTCGCTGTGTGTGTGTCTATATCCAAATTTCCTTTTTTTATAAGGATACCAGTCATATTGCGTTAGGAGACCACCCTACTCCAGTATGACCTCATCTTAACTAATGACATCTGCAAAGACCTTATTTATAAATAAAATCACATTTGGTGGTACTGGGGGTTAGAATTTCAACATGTAAATTTTGGGGAGACATAGTCAATCCATAACATAAGCTTGAAGAAGTAGTCATTAATGACACTGCTTTATATTGACTAGTTTTGCATTATTAACTGCATGTTGTGTGTGTGTGTATGTGTGTGTGTCTAGGTTTGTGTACGTGTTTCTCCTCAGCTTCATGGGAGCCCACTCATCATCCCAACCTCCAAGCATTCCTCAGCATGTAGTAGGCTCTCAATAAATGTTTACTGAACAAAACAATGAAAGAGCAATATTTCTGCAGACCTCGAGCATATTTGTGGTGTTACTATCACACTAGGGAGGTGTAGACCTTTTATAGCTTGTCCTTGCTTTGGCTAGAATCTCTGGCTTTGGGGGCTTTATAACACTTATAATTTCCATCTGGATGGGAACTTGGCTAAGGTTCTTGGACTTGACCTTTTAATTGATGCTATGTTTATTGGAATGTGAAAAATATGAGTCCTAGTCTTTATGATGCTCTCTTATGCCTATTTAATTTACAGTTTGTTGCCACAAAGGTTCTTTATGACTCCGTTACCAGTTTTTAAGGAACTAAAATATAGATGCTTTAAGGATAGACCTACAACGTAAGCACCAGGTGATGTGGAGTGGCAGCATCTTGAGCAACCAGTTGTCTTGCATCTAAATGTAGTTTTTCAGGTGCTCTTAAAAAGAGCCCTCATCCCACCACAGGTTGAGTCAGAGACAATCCACATCTAGTCGCACAGTACTGCTCTCTCATAAAGGAGCTCCAGGCCATCCTCAAGCATGACACCACCTGTTCACAAACATACTTTCAAATCTCGATCCAGCTGGTTAGATTTCATTTCAGATTCTGTGGTGTGGAACACAGATAATTGGCCTTAGACTTACTAATGTGTGTTTTGTGAGTTAGAGATATATTATACCTGAATCATCCATTTATTGAACTAACATTTGACTACCTGTTGTATGCTCAGTGCTAGGAACACACGTAACTGAGACTGTGAGGCTGCCCTTGAAGACTTCAAAATCTATAGACATACTCAATTCATGATATAATGAGTAAAGGTCATTCTAAAAGGACAGGGCACTGCGAAGGCAGAGAGAAGAAGGTTTTTACTGTGACTACTGGAGTGAGGTGGATGGACAACTCAATCTAGCCCTAAATGAATTTCCTTCTGAGTGAGCTAACTGATTTTGGCAAATATTGGCAAATTAGTAAAGATCAGCATGAACTAGAGAGCACTACAGAAAAGTAATATGACTTCTGCAATCTAATGGTGTACTTTGAAGGGGGCTCTTTAAACCCCATTTGATGGCTTCACAATAACTGAGCCAGCATCCTTCCTGGGCCAATGGATTCCTACTTTGATAACTATGAGTCCCTCCTACTCTCACCCTCCTTCATAAAAGCAATGATAATTAATAAGTGCATGTTTCACACTGAACTTTGAAGCATTTTTATATAATTTTCTCATTTAATCATCATCTCGATGCTTTGATGTATGTTTTGCCATATCCATTCTACAGACCAGAAAATTTTGGCTTGGTAAGATTTTATGACTTACCCAAGATCACATGGGTATTTTGTAGTTGCATTGGCCAGCACCCCTGCTTTTTGAAAATGTTAAAACTGGAATTAACCTAAACAGAATAGACAGTTTATTGGTCAACTGTCTGGACAGTGCAGGGGTAGATGTGGTGCCAGGAGGATTAGAAATTGGGATGCTAAAGTCATCAGGATTTTCTCTAAATTGAATCTGTCACTTTCTGCAGGCTGGCTTCATTTTCTCAAGCGGGTTTCTCCATGTGTAGTTTATCCTTCCCCTGGGAATTCTGAGGGAACATTCCTATGGTTCTACCTCAAGAGGGCACAGGGGTCTTCCCAATGGCCTTCAGATACTAAGTTCCACAGGTGGGCTCTGATTGACTCACTTTGTGTCAGGTAACCCCTCACTACAGCTGGAGGAAGGGTCACCACCAACACAACATGTTTTGAAACATTTATTAGAGGAAAAATAATGTTATTCTAGTCAGTCAGAATAATTAAAGACCATATCAGTGGTGGAGCTAGAGCTGAAATTCATTATTTCATGACTCCAAATCCAGCATTGCTTCATTTGTTTTGGACATTGAGAATACCACAGTCGTTTTTTTAAATTTTAACTTTTTATTTTATATTGGAGTAGAGTTGATTAACAATGTTGTGTTAGTTTCAGGTGTACAGCAAAGTGATTCAGTTATACATATACATGTATCTATTGTTTTTCAAATTCTTTTCCCATTTAGGTTGTTACAAAATATTGAGCAGAGTTTTTCCCTGTGCTATAAGTAGGTCCATGTTGGGTATCTATTTTAAATATAGCAGTGTGTACATGTCAATCCCAAACTCCCTAACTATCCCTCCCCCCAACCCTTCCCCCCCTGGTAACCATAAGTTTGAGAACACCATTGTCATTTTTAAGTTGTATATCTAAGGGACTTTTTGTCATTTGCACTTGAATGTGTCACAAGTACCTCAAACTCAAACGGATATTGGAATAGACTTGCACTATGCTGCCACAGCCCTCTGGCCCCGTGCCCACCTGGTCTTCCTCCAGTTTTCTGTCTCAGTGAAAATTGGCCCAGGGCTACATTATAACTTTCATGAGCCCTAGGCACTTTGGCTTCCTCCATAAAAAAATTAAAGATTGCATTTCACTGCATTGGTATAAAGGTGGCTATGTTAATATTATATATTTAAGCACTTTCTATGAATTAAAATTTTCATTTTACTTTTATGATTTAAAAGATAATTCTGTGGGCCTCTAAAAATATTCTGGGCCCAGACCCTGTGCCTGCTGAGCCTAATGGATACTTTGGGACTGAGTTGGCTTGAATCGGTCTGAATAATGCAAGTCAGAAACTTGGGGTTTATCACTATCATTTTCTCTCTCCATCAGCTCTTCTCAATCACCATATTCCATTAAATTTACCACTTAATTTTCTCCCCCAAATTAGAAATCACCTGCATTTCTTTTTCTAGCTCCATCTTTACTTCCAGGGTCTAATCAGTCATACCATCTTGTTGGGTTCCCTTGCATCCATGGTTTTATTTCTCCACTCTGTGATCATTAGTGCAGCCAGAATGGTCTTTTAAAAACAAGTCTCTGTTTTACAGTCATTCAGGAGCTTGTTCTTCTTCTTGGGATAATGGAAAAAAATAATCTTAACCTGTAAGTTCCTGGAGGGGCTAGCTCCTGTCTGTTTCATCAAAACTATCTTGTAGAACTGACACTGGCTCACTCTTTCTAACACGACCACACTTGGCTTCTCTCAGTTCCTTGAATGCAGCTGTCTCCTTTGCATCTCAGGGCATTTCTTCTCCCTGACTTCTCATATTAATTACTCATCATTCTTTACATCTTGCTGAAAATGTCACTTTGTTGGGAAATCTTTCACTGGACCCTCCTCACACAGCTTGGATCAAGTAATATATTTTCGGGGCAAAGTGTGTTTGTTTTTTGAATTGAAATATCTATAATTATAACTAAATACCTAATTGTGTAAATAATGATTTAGTATCTGTTTCACCCACCGGAAGGAATGCTCCACGTCTGATTTGTCTATAGTTGTTTCCCCATCATGCCTGCTTTTAAAAAAATATACAATGCTTGCTGATTGAATGAATGAATGAAAAATGTATGTTGATGTGTCCTGAAATACTTCACATTTAAACAATTCACAACAGAGTTTTTTGAGGCTCAGTGCTAGGCACTCTAGTAGGCTCTGAAGATACAAGACATTCATAATCACTACCCTCATGGATTTTTTTCCCTAACTGGTGAGACAAAAGTTAGGTCAATAACAAATTAATTAAATTCTCCCCAGTTGTGTGTAGTGCTCTAAAAGAGTAGGAAGGATGCCAAGTTAGCTGTTAAAAGCTTCCTCATCCATAATATAGTAGTTTAGTTGCTGGGACAACATGGTTCCTAATGTTTGGGACATAATTTTTTTTTTTTCTGCTTTGAATTCACTGTGAGATATGCAGAGTGTAGAAGAGTTCAGGGCCTAATGGCTTGTTCCATTGCCCACAACTGAATCACTGAGTTCATGGCTGTTGACCTGGACACTTAGTTGCACTGAACAAAAGTCCCCTGGGAGCTTGAAGGTTTTGACCCTTTGTACAGCAATGCTTCCATTTAGTTGATTTGGACACTACCCTGATGCTGATTCAGTACTGATCAGATTACGTGGTTATTTAAGTAGAATGAGGCTCTGGAAAATATAAATTGAATCCCTGAAAATCAATACAAGTATCAATGGATACATTAAATGGTCAAACCAGGATGGAAAGGCTACAACTGCTATGCTCTTAATTACTGATATCATAGGCCCATCTTCTTTGATCTTCTAGATCACAAAGTGTCTGTGTATCTTTTGAAAGTTAGAGGTAGTTTCAGGAGTGTGGACCAGACCAAAAACTGAATGGTGAATAAATTACTGTATGAAGAAATTTTTTACTGCTGGCCTCTTATGTACCAGTGACCCCGCTCTCTATTTCATATACTGATTTCTGGCATAAAAAGTTCAAATAATAGCTTTATTTTATAGTTGATACAGTAACTTTCCCAAAATTGCAAGATTTCTTAATCACACTGCTCAGTCTGGAGACTGACTAGAGATTTGGTGGTCTTTCTGTTTTATCCTGCGACTTTGCTTTTCCATTACCAGTTGAATCGCAATCAACTCTTATTCATTTCCACATGTACTAAGCACATTGTGGTTTTTATAAATTCTTTGTCACAA
This sequence comes from Balaenoptera acutorostrata, assembly GCF_949987535.1. NCBI lineage: Eukaryota > Metazoa > Chordata > Mammalia > Artiodactyla > Balaenopteridae > Balaenoptera > Balaenoptera acutorostrata. Next base: position 53,410,064 of record NC_080079.1, read on the forward strand.
ATAATGTGAAACTCACATACTAGCATACCTCCTTCTCACTGCTGATTTCTCTGTGCTCAGAAGTCTAAATAATAATAACAGCCTGAGGAAAACAGAATTGGGAAAATAAGTAAATGAAAAACAGTCCCACCCAAATACAGAGGCAGACCTATCATGTGCCGTAACCTGGAGCAATAAAAGTCATCAGTGAGTATCTTTAAGACTATCACAATGGTGTAAGGTATTACCGTGAAACTAGTTTGTCCTTTGGAGTTAGAAAACATTAGAAATGTAATTACCACTTATTTCGTTGGGTGACCCTGTGCAAATTAATTTACCATTTTAGAGGCTTAGGTATTTCTTCCCCTATTAATATGAGATAATAAAACCAACTAGCAGAGCTGCTGTGTGAGAGTCCCTTTCTCTCCATGCAAAAGCTGATTGGAAGGGAGAGAAGAACTACAGCATCTTGCCATCACTCATCTCCCCCTTACTGCTCTTGCAAGAGGGCAGCTGTTTCTATTGCTTAGCTTGAGAGATATTTATTGGGCCAGGAAGGAGTCAATATGCATTAAAATACCCTAGCGCATGCTTCAGGATATTTTCTACTGCACAGTGTCAGAATCATGCAGCCTGCTTGAGGGTGGTACCATCCCAAGAGGTAGATGCAGGATTCAGAAGGTAGGAGTGTGTGCTGAGACTCAGAACCTAAGCCCCAGGCTCCAACCGAGATTCAGTAATGTGTCCTGCATTGCAGCGTTGATCACCAGCTGAGCTTTTAATAAGGTGGTGCTTTTCTTTCCTTTCCTCATCTAAAAAAATAGGGATCCACCTATCTTGAAGGTTGTTGTGAGATAAATATGGTTAGTGCAATAAATATATATAGACTGAATGAACTACCTTGTGAAATAGGATTATTATTATCCCCACTTTGAGATAAGAACACTGACGGTCACAGAGGTTATGCCATGGGTAGTCAATCCTAGAGCCAGAACTCGAACCAAGGCCAGGGGACTAACAATTGCATTAGCAAATGTTACTTATTTATTAATGTGGAGAATATAGGAAAAAAAAGTGCTCCTTGAACATTTTCTTCCTCAGTTCTTTATTGCACAATTGAGAAGAGAGAAGGGAAGAAAGGGGGAGCTGAACCTGGAGTAACACAATATGGCATCTGCAGATTCATTTCTACATTTGAGTTAAATCCGTTGTCAAATGACACTAAGAACTGAATGGGGTTCAGGGAGAATTGAGTCTGAGTGACTGGTCAGGTTGATCTCTGATGTAGACAGTCACTGGCTGTTTTCCCCAAACTCAAGTTGTATAAGTAAAACAAGAGGTTTGCTGTTATCTGAAAGTGAGGAGGAGGAAGTGAGCTTGGGAGCTTAAGAATTATGAAAGAAGCCATTAAGTCACTGTGGAGAGAAATCAAATATTGCCTGGAGTCCTGCAGAAGAGCCATGCCATCATTCATGGTGCAGACTCTGGTAAAAGGTAAAGGATATAAAGAGGGAGAGGAAAGGAGAGAGAGGAAGGAAGGGGTGGGGGGAGAGAGAGAGATTATGCCAAGTAAGTAGTAAAATTTCCATATGAAAACATGTTTATATTTCACCAATATACACCGGATAGAAGGCACTCAGCAGAGAGAATCTAAACCCCATGTTTTGTTTTTTTGTTCTGGGATATATTAATCAACAATTTACCCATGAACTCTAAAATTTCCAGGACACACTGCAGCCTTCAAATCTGCATTTTGTCCCCACTCCCTGGCCTGAGAGAGGCACCCACTTTCCCTGTCTCTTGGCTGATACCGTGATCATTTAGCCCAGCCAAAGCAGAACTGTACTTGACATTTTTCTAACAGCCAGTTGCTGCACAACTTGCTTAATCCAGCTCCATAATTTAAAAGTATAACATGGGCCATGCCAGGAGAAAATTTTTCATTTCAGAAGCGGTACTTGATTCACAGAGATCACACGCTTCTTTGCATCAATGAGCCAGGACTTGTGACCTGCAGATAAGCCCAGCTCCTTCATTCCACTGTGGTGACAGACACATTCCAGTGTGTAGAAATATGGTGATAGTGGAAAAGAGATGCAAATGTGACCGGAACCATGGCATTCTCCTCAGGACCTGCAGGAGCCAAACTCCTACAGGCTTTCATTTAAAAACACTGTGAGGAAATTAATGCACATTATGTTAAACAGACTCTACAAATCCATCCCGCCAGATGGAAAGGTAATTCAAAGTGAGTTCCAAGTTCCACCCTACGGAGGATTTTACATTACCCTTTTCCTTTTTCTGTGCTTGCATGGTCTAGTTACACAGCAGCCTGCAACACCTGACAAATGTACAATAATGCTACTAAAGTAACAAGTTAAAGAAATAATGAGTGCTGCTTTTGGTGGAGGGAGCAAGATTCCTATGAATGTGGTCAATAGGACAGGAAGAATTGAGTGGGGCTCTGGGTGAGGACTGAGCCTGAGAGACTGGGAATGGTGATCTATGGTCTGAATCATTGAAATAGGTCTTTATTGCTGGATTTAGCAAGATTCAAAGTAATGGTGGTTAAAATGCCCTGGCTGAAGATGTCTACAGGCAAGATGCTTGGATTGTCCTGAGTAAATCAGATGAAGTAAAGCTTAGGATGGTATAATGAAAACTAGCAATCTCATAAATGTACAACCATTTTTAATATCACCTAGAATTATGAGTTTTGTTATAGGTCCATCTCATCTTTGTCTTCCTTAAGACCTGAGATGAGCTCTGAGAATTCTGTCCATGCAACATTCTGTTTATTATGACATAGGTTCAGAAGCATTGTTCTTACGTTAGAGAAGTAATGCTGATCCCCCATTTCCCTTGGCTTCTGGTATAGGGTAACAAAGTACCCAAAACTTTAGACTTGTTGATGATCCTACCTGTGTAATGACATTGGTCAATCCATCTGCCACTTGTGTTCACCTCTTCTCCAATTGAGTAATGGATGATTCAGGAAAAGATCTTCAACAGTTTTTAAAATTGACAGTTCTCTGAGGAAAATATCTTTAAAATGTGACAAGACCCATGGAAAATAATTTATATTTTCTATAGTGACCTGCTGGCTCTTTATTTCTTTAATATCACCAGACATGGGTAGGTTTTGTGAATTGGGAAATTTCCAGTCAACAAGAATGTTTAGAAAGTGGCATAATTTGGTTAATGGAATAATCATGATGGATTGAAATTAAGAAGAAAAGCATATTTTCCTATTTGTTTTTCTTGCTAAAAACATTTTTGGGGAGAGAGTGAAATCCCCAATTCCCAGGTATTTGGCTACCCTAAGAAATTAAGATAGACATTTAATCTTCTCGAAGATAAGACTCATAGACATAACTGTTTCATTCTTCCTTCTAATATCCATAGTGAACAACTTTCAGGAGCAGAGGTTGAGAACAAGCTTGGCTTAGAATAAAGTCAGGGGTTTATTTCTTCTTCATTCTTTTATTCCCACCACTGTCTCTCCCTCCTTACCTAAGGTATGTAAGAATTCTTATCTCTGAACCCTTCAATTTCCTTGGGATTTTACTTTCAAGCTTTTACAAGACAGTGCCTGGATCTGGTTCAGGCTAAGAGTGCTAACCTTCTTCCATGAAATATATCCTTTTTATTTCCAAGGATTGATATTTTTCAATCTTCACAATAGGTAATTTCCTTATCTGTGTTTATTTTTAAAAATTCCCCATTACTAGATGGGCTGAGGAAGAAGAGACCCTTCTCATCTGGGGCCAGAAGTCCAAAGTCTTTGTTGGAAAAAGAATTACAGAAAAATTTCCAACCTGGACTGTGGTTGTGGTAGGAAGTAGAGAAGGCTGTAGACAGGAGGATGGAGTCAGAAGAGTCTTGTTAAGCCTATAGTGCGAGACTTGAGCTTGTTTGTACACTGAAAGGGGAACGAGCAGAGAAGTTGCTGAGAGAGGAGACTGGAATTTTAACTTTCCCAAGGAGGAGGTGAAGCAAGGGAAGACCAAAGGGTTCACATTGCACAGGAAAGACAACTCATTTCAGGAGGCTCTGGACAAAGGGAGAGATGGTTGTCAGTACAAAAGAACATGGAAGTAGAAGGGCAGGAAAGTGTGGATGCACCCACTGAAAAGCAGAAGGGAATTGGAGCAGAGCAAGAGTCTTGAGAGATGAAATGCTTTTGAGCCCATATTGCCTGAAGCTGCTCATTTTTCAATGGTCAGGTGAGAAAGAAGGACCGGAAAATGATTGTATTAAAAATTGTTTTGTAATACATTCTTATACAGAGCTTACAAGATTGTTCCAGACATTGCTTGAAGCAGCATACAAGTAGTGTCTCATTTAATCTTAGGAAGTAGGGACTATGATTAACCCCACTTTATAGATGAAGAAGCTGAGACACAAAGAAGTTAAGTAATTGGCTCAAAGTCACAGAGCAGGTGCATGAGCCAGGATTCCAACCCAAGCAGATGTAGGGTTCCACAGTAGATGTTTTTACCTATTATGCTGTGTCTCAAAGAAGTCAAAATGGTGCCCCAATATATTATTTGAGGTTTTACCAGGACAGGGTTCTAAAGTCAGGCTTTTATCTGAGTTGCATCCTGTTTCCTCTGATTCTATACACAAATCAGCTCCTTTTTAGGTTGAGCCACGTGGAACAGAAAGAAACACATTATCTGCCAGAAACTCCCAGAGTTGTCATTCAAAGCACAATATTATATGTGTCTGCTAGATGATGTCTTAATTTGCTACTGCATTTCATAAAGAAATTCATCTTTATTTCTCCAGAGCCATAAATCAGCTAAATTTGTGTCATTTGCATCCATACCTTCTTTCATTTTCTTCCCCCAGACATTACCATCTTAAAGGGCCCTCCATTTGAGGAGTAGGTTAATGGGCTCCTGGGAGCTGGAAACCTGCAAAGATCAATTTCTATTGTTAAAAGGAACAGAATAACTTGCCAGCTCTTTTCCTCCCTGAAACAAATTCCCAGAAATTGGAAGAACCTCTGGTTGTGAGTGTTTGTTTCTTGGAGGGGTTTTATTTTTATTTATTTATTTAGTTTTGTTTTTTTAAACATTTTTATTGGAGCATAATTGCTTTACAATGGTGTGTTAGTTTCTGCTTTATAACAAAGTGACTCAGTTATACATATACATATATCCCCATATATCTTCCCTCTTGCGTCTCCCTCCCTCCCACCCTCCCTATCCCACCCTTCTAGCTGGTCACAAAGCACCGAGCTGATCACTTGGAGGGGTTTTAAAGGGCTTTTGTATCTTTTCCTCAAGTTCATTCCTGATCCTGTCTGGTTTACGGCAGGCTGAGTCTGAAATACTGGCCACTGCTGGTCCGAGGGCTAGTATCACACTGACCGCATTAGCATCAGCTACAGTCTTTGTTTGGGAAACCATGAAAGCTAGAACAGGAGTGACTGGCATTTAGTGACGTCATTTCCTCCAGTCTTATGGCGCCTGTTAATTAAAACTGCTCAAACTGTCACTGTGGGCTGTCGCAGAAAGGTCCTGGTTGCCAGGGAGAGTGAAATGCTGCCATGGGATTGACTGATGTGTTCAGGCACATTTGAAAGGGAAAATCTTCTGAAAGGGTCAAGGTTAAAGAAAAAGACTGGTTTTTTGTTTCGTAATTAACAAGAGCCAGATTACTTTTAACCCTTTGCTTCTCTTCTGCCAAAGCAGCCTATATGAATATTCTGAGAGTCGTGCAAGTTATGAGAGATGACACACACATTTTGCCATGATAGTTCTGCTGAAACCATTCAGTTGCTGTCACCTGCTAATGTAAAGTATGGACTGGGAATCAGATACCCCTGGGTTCCAATTCTGATTCAGACACTTCCTAAATAGATGACTTACAAAAACTTACTGTTGGAAATTTTGTACCCAAACTGCTAAAATTTGGGGGCATAATATTATATATCTCAGGATTTTTAGGACTAAATGAGATCATATATATATAAATGTGCTTGTTATATAACACATATTTGAAAACTGTTACTCTCTGTATCCTTCCGTATCTTTTAGAATAGGTTACAATTTGAAGAAAGCAGAAAGCGTTCAAAGTTAAGACTTATAAATTAGGAAATATTTCTTTTTATTTTAAAAACAAATAGGAGCCACACAAGAGTAGTTCGTATAGTTTGATACATCCATATGATAGAATATTTTGCAGACATTAAAAAAAACACATTTTAATGAATAATTCATGAAGTAAACATGTTTATGTGAGAATGTTGTGAAAAATTTAGCATATTGTATATAAAATATGATCATGTTTTTTATTTTTAAAGGAACATCAAAAAAGCCTATAATGATTTTTAAAAAATTTTTATTGGGGTATAAATAATTTACAATGTTGTGTTAGTTTCAGGTGTACAACAAAGTGAATCTGTTATACAAATACATATATCCACTCTTTTTTAGATTCTTTTCCCATATTGGCCCTTACAGAGTACTGAGTAGAGTTTTCTGTGCTATACAGTAGGTCCTATCTATTTTATATATAGTAGAGGGTATGTGTCAATCCCAATCTTCCAATTTATCCCTCCCTCACCCCTTACCCCCTGGTAACCATAAGTTTATTTTCTACATCTGTAACTCTATTTCGGTTTTGTAGATAAGTCCATTTGTAGCCAAAAAAAGCCTATAATGATTTTTATAAACATGTTAATACTGCTTAATTCCTGCTGGTAGGTTTGTAGGAAATTTTTATTTTCTTATATCTTCTATGTTTTAATACAAAATGTATAGTTCAAAAAAAGAGAGAAATACAATCTAAAAATGACTCAAAAAATTAGAAATGCAACCAAACACGAATGAAATGGTTTTTCTGGATGGCTTAGAAAAGGACTCTGGGAACAATTTTGAGAAAGAGTTAGTCTAAAGTGATTTAAACAATGACAGTACTATATAAATGAGGTAAATATTTTGAAGGAGTCAAAGTCATTTACACACAAGAGTTCTGAAAGTTTTGATATAAAAATCCATCTTGTTATCTTTTAATGGCCTTTTACAAAACTCCCAGCAAGGTACAAGGAGGGGGAGTGTTGAGTTCTGGGGGAAAGGACACATATAACTTGGAAACTTCTGAGAACTCTGTAACTGTGCTAGGTAATTCACTTACCTTTTTGTTTTATCCTTTCAATCCTTGAGAAGAATCTTCTGTTATTTAATTTTTAAAGAGAAGGAAACTTTTGTCCAGCAATGTTCTGCAGTTTACCTAAAGTCAGAAGTCAGGGTGAGGAAGAACAGGCATGGAAAGATCTGTCTAACTTTAACACTGTCCAAACCATCACCACAAAATTAATGATAGGTGCTTCAGCTGTGCTGGCCAATGTGTTAGCTACGGACCACATGTACCTTTTAAAATTTAAATCCATTAAAAACGAACAAAATTAAAAACTAGGTTCAGGGACACTAGTCACATTTCAAGTTCTATATAACCACACATGGATCACGAACTGTGCAGGTATTGGACATTTGCATCATCTCTGAAGATTCCATTGGTCAACATTGCAAGTCTGGAAATTCACAAATGGAAGAGATGATTGATGGTTGATCAGAGTGATCACAGAAAGCTCCATGATGGAGAAAGTAAGAATCAGCTGGGGTAAAGGTCAACAAACTTTATTTTTAGTATTTCTGCCTCTCCGTTCAGATTCCTTCTTGAATCTTTGCTCCTCACCGGTTACCCCAAGTCTTGATATCTCCTCCCTGCTTTCCATGATGACAGGCCTGAGTTCTGCATTAGGGAATTTCATCCACTGATATCAATTTCCTCTCCCAGGGAGCACAGGTTGTTACTCAGGTCTTGCCCCTGATAAAACGGAGTGAAGATTATCTTTAAATTTAATAAAAACAAGGCAATGGGGCTTCCCTGGTGGCGCAGCAGTTGAGAATCTGCCTGCCAACGCAGGGGACACGGGTTCGAGCCCTGGTCTGGGAAGATCCCACATGCTGCGGAGCAACTAGGCCCATGAGCCACAACTACTGAGCCTGTGTGTCTGGAGCTTGTGCTCCACAACAAGAGAGGCCAAGACAGTGAGAGGCCCACGCACCGCGATGAAGAGTGGCCCCTGCTCGCCGCAACTAGAGAAAGCCCTCATACAGAAACGAAGACCCAACACAGTCAAAAATAAATAAATAAAGAAGCTTTCATTAAAAATAAATAAATTAAAAAAAAAAACAAAAAACAAGGCAATGGATATAATGCCTCAATGAAAACATTTTCATCCATTACTGTCTTTAAACATTGATTCTTGCCATGTGCAAAAGCAATGACTCTTCAAAGACTTTTCTTTGCTCTAAGGTAAAAGGTAAATCCTCCTTGTTTGTTCTGTGATCACTTCTCCCTGCTCTTCTCTCTATTGCACAAGACTCCATCTCCCAGGTTCCCTTACCATGGGACATCCAGCTAGGTTTGACCAATGCGAGACACTGTTAAGACTGAAAAGTAGAAGAAGGGAAGAAACCAGGGCACTTCTCTGCCTCTCTTCTTGCCTCCTGAGCATTTCTGGTAGCAGCTGTGTGGTTCTAACTCTCCCCCAGAAGTCCCACTGTGGTTCCTGGTTTTACTGCAGTCCCCGGGCTCCTCCATTTTCTCCTTCAACCTAGAGGGCTCAGAAGCTTCCTGCTGTTGCCAAGTTCTCTGTCCTCTGTTTGGTTCCCAGCTATTCATCCCTGTGCTACATTCTGTCTGATTTAAAATATTTAGAGTGGTTTTGTTGTTTTGATTGGATGTGACTGAAATACTTCATGGTCTTTCCCCTGCTCACCTCTCTAGTCTCATAGGCCATCTTTTCCCCATTGATTTCTGTGCTCCTGTCATATGATGCTTTGCTTGTGAATGCATCTGTTCTCATTTGGATAATTCCTACTTATCCTCAAGAGCTTATCTTATCTTATCTTAACAACCATCCTGACTCTCCTAGACTACCCTAGGTATCCTGCTATTTCTCCCACAGAAGAAGAGAAGTCTAGCATACCACTTACCACATTTTAACATAGCTGTTGAGTGGTCCTTCTCCCCACTAAGAAAGCAAGCTCTGTGACAGTGTGGACCATGACTTCCCTTTGTACCCCTGTCCCTATTGCTTCTGGCACAATACATGATACATGAAGGGTGGTCAAAATATTTTTGATTCAGGGGGCAGAGTCAAGATGACGTACTAGGAGGATGCAGAATTTGCATCTCCTCACAACTAGGGCACCTACCAGGCACTTGGGGGGGGGGGGTGACCAGGGACACCTAAGGGATGGGAGGAACCCCCAGTGACTGGGTAGGATGTGGGGCATGGGGAGAGTGAAGGGGGGAGGAGAAGTAGAAGCAGGACAGGACTGGTGCCCCTGAAGGGCGGCTGGGGGAGGGGAAGGAACCCCACGTCTGAAGGGGGAAATTGGGGAACCACTGGGAAGGCAGAGGATCAAAAGGGAGCATGGCCAGGTTTTCCCTGCCCACTTGGGCCTCTGGGAGCCTGCTTAGATCCCAGGCCTGATCTTCTGCCCACTGAGGCCCCCTCCAGGCATGCGGGTCCTGAGGGAGTGGGAGGGAGGGAAGGGGGAGCAAAAGTGAAGGTGGGATGTCGGGGACTGGCACCCCTGAGGAGCGGCTGGGGGAGGGGAGGAGCTCCTACACCCAGCGGGACCCACCCATGGTTAGGGGTCCACCAGTGACTGGGGAAACCCTGGAGGAGATGGTGGGGGAGGGGCACAAAGGAATGGAAGGGAATGCAGCCAGTGCTTTCCCTGTCCACTTAGGCACCAGGGAGCCTGTTGGGCTCCCATGCCTAATCCTCTGCCCTTGGAGCCTCCCTCCTGCTGCACAGAGCCCAAGCCCCACCCCTACACCCCCACCCAGGGCCCCACCTCTACACTCGGAGACCCCCTCCAACCAGCGGGGCCTAAACCCCACCCACACAACCTCACTCAGGGCCCTACCTCCAAACTCCAGAACTCCACACTCCAGAGGCCCTCCTTTCCACTGCTGCCTCTCCCCATCTGTGCAAGTCCTAAGCAGAAGCCCCTCCCATGCTTGAACGTCACCTGGCCTAGGCCCTGCCCCAAACTCAAACGTCACCCCCACAACCAACTAGGTCCCCCCCACCCTAAACCCCACCCCTGCCTAAGTTCCAACCCCACTTAAACTCTGCCCCCATAGCCAAGGCTTTTTTTTTTTTTTTTCCTCTTTTAGATTGGGGTTCTGTTTTACCTTGTTGATTCATTGTTGTTGATTCTTTCATATTTTCATTTTTCCTAATCTTTTATTTTTCTAATTTTATTTTATTCTTTATACTTTGTTAGTGATCTCTCCTTTTGGCTTGTTATCCTCCACCCCCCTTGTTTTTTCTTTTTTCTGTTGTGGCTTGATTTTACCATGTTGCAGTTCTTTCAATTATAGTTTTATTTTTCCTAATATATTTTTTATCTTTCTAATTTTATTTTGTTTTTTATACTTTGATATTGTACTACTCCTTTTTTCTTTCTTTCTTTCTTTTTTTTTTTTACTGCGCCATGAAACTTGTGGGATCTTCATTCCCAGGCCAGAGGTTGGGCTTGAGCTCCTGTGGTAGGAGCTCTGAGTCCAAACCGCTGGACTAACAGAGAACCTCAGACCCAAGGGAATATCAATCGGAGTGAGGCCTCCAAGAGGTCCTCATCTCAACACCAAGACCTGGCTCTATACAACTGCCTGCAAACTCCAATGTTGGACGTCTCAGGCCAAACAACCAGTAAGACAGGAATACAGCACCACCCATTAAAAGAAAAATAAAAAAATGAAACGACAAAAAAGTATGTTACAGATGAAGGAGCAAGGTAAAAACCTACAAGACCAAATAAATGAAGATGAAACAGGCGACCTACCTGAAAAAGAATTCAAAGTAACGATAGTAAAGATGATCTAAAATCTTGGAAACAGAATGGGGAAATAAAAGAAACATTTAACGAGGATCTAGAAGAACTAAAGAGCAAGCAAAAAGTGATGAATGACACAATTACTGAAATTAAAAATACTCTAGAAGGAATTGATAGCAGAATAAATGAGGCAGAAGAATGGGTAAGTGAGCTGGAAGATAAAATGCTGGAAATAACTGCCAGGGAGCAGAATAAAGAAAAAAGAATGAAAACAATTGAGGACAGTCTCAGAGACCTCTGGAACAACATTAAATGCACCAACATTCGAATTATAGGGGTCCCAGAAGAAGAAGAGAAGAAGAAAATGTCTGAGAAAATATTTGAATACATTATAGTCAAAAACTTCCCTAACATGGGAAAGGAAATAATCAATCAAGTGCAGGAAGCACAGAGAATCCCATACAGGATAAATCGAAGGAGAAACATGCCAAGACACATATTAATCAAACTATCAAAAATTAAATACAAAGAAAAAAATATTAAAAGTAGCAAGGGAAAAGAAACAAATAACATTAAAGGAAATCCCCATAAGGTTAACAGCTGATATTTCAGCAGGAACTCTGCAAGCCAGAAGGGAGTGGCAGGACATATTTAAAGTGATGAAAGGGAAAAACCTAACCAAGATTACTCCACACAGAAAGGATCTTATTCAGATTTGATGGAGATATTAAAACCTTTATAGATAAGCAAAAGTTAAGAGAATTCAGGACCACCAAACCAACTTTACAACAAATGCTAAAGGAACTTCTCTAGGCAGGAAACACAAGAGAAGGAAAAGACCTACAATAACAAACCCAAAACAATTAAGAAAATGGTAATAGGAGCATACATATCAATAATTACCTTAAATGATAAGGTATTAAATGCTCCAACCAAAAGACATAGACTGGCTGAATGGATACAAAAACAAGACCCATATGTATGCTGTCTACAAGAGACCCACTTCAGACCCAGGGACACATACAGACTGAAAGTGAGGGGATGGAAAAAGATATTCCATGAAAAAAAAAAGACTTTAAAATAAAGAGAATTACAAGAGACAAAGAAGGACACTACATAATGATAAAGGGATCAATCCAATTTTAAATATTTATGCACCCAATATAGGAACATCTCAATACATAAGAAAAATGCTAACAACCATAAAAAGGGAAATTGACACTAACACAATAACAATAGGGAACTTTAACAACCCACTTTCACCAATGGACAGATCATCCAAAATGAAAATAAATAAGGAAACACAAGCTTTCAATGACACATTAAACAATATGGACTTAATTGTTGTTTATAGGACATTTCATCCAAAAACAACAGAATACACTTTCTTCTCAAGTGCTCATGGAACATTCTCCAGGATAGATGATATCTTGGGTCACAAATCAAGCCTCGGTAAATTTAAGAAAATTGAAATCATATCAAATATCTTTTCTAACAACAATGCTATGAGACTAGGTATCAATTACAGGAAAAAAATTTGTAAAAAATACAAACACATGGAGGCTAAAAAATACACTACTAAATAACCAAGATAACACTGAAGAAATCAAAGAGGAAATCAAAAAATAGATAGAAACAAATGACAATGAAAACACAACAACCCAAAACCTATGAGATGCAGCAAAAGCAGTTCTAAGAGGGAAGTTTATAGTAATAAAATCCTACCTCGAGAAACAAGAAAATCTCAAATAAACAACCTAACCTTAAACCTAAAGGAATTCAAGAAAGAAGGACAAAAACCCCCCAAAGTTACCGAAGGAAAAGAATCATAAAGATAAGATCAGAAATAAGTGGAAAAGAAATGAAGGAAATGATGGCAAAGATCAATAAAATTAAAGCTGGTTCTTTGAGAAGATAAACAAAATTGATAAACCATTACCCAGACTCATCAAGAAAAAAAGGGAGAAGACTCAAATCAACAGAATTAGAAGTGAAAAAGGAGAAGTAACAACTGACACTGCAGAAATACAAAGGATCATGAGAGATTACTACAAGCAAATATATGCCAATAAAATGGACAACCTGGAAGAAGTGGACAAATTCTTCGAAAAGCACAACCTTCCGAGACCGAACCATGAAGAAATAGAAAATATGAAGACACCAATCACAAGCACTGAAATTGAAACTGTGATTAAAAATCTCCCAAGAAACAAAAGCCCAGGACCAGATGGCTTCACAGGCGAATTCTATCAAACATTTAGAGAAGAGCTGACACTTATCCTTCTCAAACTCTTCCAAAATATAGCAGAGGGAGGAACACTCCCAAACTCATTCTACAAGGCCACCATCACCCTGATACCAAAAGAAGACAGTGATGTCACAAAATACAGGAAAACTACAGGACAATATCACCGATGATCATAGATGCGAAAATCCTCAACAAAATACTAGCAAACAGAATCCAACAGCACATTTAAAAGGATCATACACCATCATCAAGTGGGTTTTATCCCAGTAATGCACAGGTTATTCAATATATTCAAATCAGTCAATGTGATGCACCATATTAACAAATTGAAGGATAAAAACCATATGATCATCTCAATAGATGCAGAAAAAGCTTTCAACACAATTCAACACCCATTTATGATAAAAATCCTCCAGAGAGTAGGCATAGAGGGAACTTACCTCAACATAATAAAGGCCATATATAACTAACCCACAGCCAACATCGTTCTCAAGGGTAAAAAATTGAAACCATTTCCTCTAAGATCAGGAACAAGACAAGGTTGCCAACTCACAACTATTATTCAACATAGTTTTGGAAGTTTTAGCCTCAGCCATCAGAGAAGAAAAAGAAATAAATGGAATCCAAATCGGAAAAGAAGTAAAACTGTCACTGTTCGCAGATGACATGATAATCTACATAGAGAATCCTAAAGATGCTACCAGAAAACTAATAGAGCTAATGAATGAATTTGATAGAGTAGCAGGATACAAAATTAATGCACAGAAATCTCTTGCATTCCTATATACTAATGATGAAAAATCTGAAAAAGAAATTAAGGAAACACTCCCATTTACCATTGCAACAAAAAGAATAAAATACCTAGGAATAAACCTACCTAAGGAGACAAAAGATCTGTTTGCAGAAAAGTATAAGACACTGATGAAAGGAATAAAAGATGATACAGACACATGGTGAGATATACCATGTTCTTGGATTGGAAGAATCAACATTGTGAAAATGACTATACTACCCAAAGCAATCTACAGATTCAATGCAATCCCTGTCAAACTACCACTGGCATTTTTCACAGAACTAGAACAAAAAATTCCACAATTTGTATGGAAACACAAAAGACCCCGAATAGCCCAAGCAATCGAGAAAGAAAAACGTAACTGGAGGAATCACTCTCCCTGACTTCAGACTGTACTACAAAGCTACAGTAATCAAGACAGTATGGTACTGGCACAAAAACAGAAATATAGATCAATGGAACAGGGTAAAAGCCAAGAGATAAACCCATGCACATACAGTCAACTTATCTTTGATAAGGGAGGCAAGATTATACAATGGAGAAATGACAGCCTCTTCAATAAGTGTTGCTTGGAAAACTGGAAAGCTACATGTAAAATAATGAAATTAGAACACTTCCTAACACCATACACAAAAATAAACTCAAAATGGATTAAAGACCTAAATGTAAGGCCAGACACAATAAAACTCTTAGAGGAAAACATAGAACACTCTATGATATATTTCACAGCAAGATCCTTTTTGACCCACCTCAAAGAGAAATGGAAATTAAAAAAAATAATAAACAAATGAGACCTAATGAAACTTAAAAGATTTTGCACAGCAAAGGAAAACATAAACAAGATAAAAAGACAGCCTTCAGAATGGGAGATAATATTTGCAAATGAAGCAACTGACAAAGGATTAATCTCCAAAATATACAAGCACCTCATGCAGCTCAATATCAAAAAAAACAAACAACCCAATCCAAAAATGGGCAGAAGACCTAAATAGACGTTTCTCCAAAGAAGATATACAGATTGGCAACAAACACATGAAAAGATGCTCAACATCACTAATCATTAAAGAAATGCAAATCAAAACTACAATGAGGTATCACCTCCCACCAGTCAGAATGGCCATCATCAAAAAATCTACAAACAGTAAATGCTGGAGAGGGTGTGGAGAAAAGGGAACCCACTTGTACTGTTGGTGGGAATGTACATTGATACAGCCACTATGGAGAATAGTGTGGAGGTTCCTTAAAAAATTAAAGTAGAACTACCATACAACCCAGCAATCCCACTACTGGGCACATACCCTGAGAAAACCATAATTCAAAAAGAGTCATGTACCAAGATGTTCATTGCAGCTCTATTTACAATAGCCAGGACATGGAAGCAACCTAAGTGTCCATCAATAGATGAATGGATGAAGAAGATGTGGCACATATATACAATGGAATATTACTCAGCCATAAAAAGAAATGAAATTGAGCTATTTGTAGTGAGCTCGATGGACCTCAAGAGTGTCATACAGAGTGAAGTAAGTCAGAAAGAGCAAAACAAATACTATATGCTAGCACATATATGTGGAGTCTAAAAAGAAAAAAAAAAAAGGTTTTGATGAATCTAGGTGCAGGACTGGAATAAAGTCACAGAGCTAGAGAATGGACTTGAGGACACGGTGGGGGGAGAAGGGTAAGCTGGCACGAAGTGAGAAAGTAACATTGACACATATATACTACCAAATGTAAAATAGCTAACTAGTGGGAAGTAGCCACATAACACAGGGAGATCAGCTTTGTGCTTTGTGACCACCCAGAGTGGTGGGATAGGGAGAGTGGGAGGGAGATGCAAGAGGGAGGGGATATGGGGATATATGTATACATATAGCTGATTCACCTTGTTATACAGCAGAAACTAGTACAGCATTGTAAAGCAATTATACTCCAATAAAGATGTTAAAAAAAAGGGGGGGGGCAGAGAGAGATGTGAGAAACACAGAGGAGAAGAATGTGCAGAGGGAAATTTGAAGGTGATGGCCTTGAAGACTGAAGAGACGCTGCCTCATGCCAAGGAATGCCAGTAGTCACCAGAAACTGGAAGAAGCAAGGAACAGACTCTCCCCCAAGGCCTCTGGAAGAACTGCAGCTCTGCTGCTGACACCTTGATTTCAGCCCAGTGAAACTGGTTTCAGACATCTGACCTTCAAAATTGTAAGAGAATAAATACACAGTGTTTTCAGCCTATATATATATATATATATATATATATATATATATATATATATATATATATATATATATATACATATATATATATAGTTTTGAGGGAATAAATAAACGACACAAAAGAAGTGAATTTTAAAGGAAGCCAAAATATGTTGGTGGCTGATTTTGTGTTGTAAATACACACGTCAAATTTTAAGTTCCTAAAATAATTCTTTATTTGTATGGTAGATTTTTGGACATTTCATAATAACCCTACAAGGAGTACCTTGATCTTTATGTGCTCTGGCACCCATAGATGCCTTAAGACCACTGCTGCCATGTTTTTCTTTCCTCCTCCCCTGTCTTGCTGCCTTGTTTCACTGAACCTTGCTTTGGTGACCTATTTCTAATGGGCTCACATTAATGCACTCTTGGGTAAATGATAGCATATATTCGAAAGATCAAAGGCTTTTTGGAGAACATTGCTGATTCAAAAGTGGATGATAAAATAATGGGATTTTCAGGCCCCAGTAAAATAGGACTATTGAGAATATATTTTGGGATAAGAAAGCTTCCTGATCTCTCTTATACCATATTGGTAACCCTTCTTCACTGTCCAAGTGTTACTATCTATGTGTGAGTGATAGACACAGAGATTTTTGAGAGAGGGACAGAAAGAGAGAAAAAGACAGAGACAGAGTAAAAGATATTAACAAAGAGAAAGGGGTTTGGGTTTTTGCTGTTGTTGTTATTGTTTTGCTTGTACTGCATTGCTGTGGTTGTGGTTGTTTTCTTTAGCCTTAGTATGATTCTCTCCTGCTAGAAGCAGTAGAGGTAGCATACTATAGTGCTAAGAACCTGAATTTTGCAGTTAGACAAAAGTATGCTTGAATCTTAATAATTAAGTGAGCTTGGGAAAGTTAGTAAATTATGTCCTGTTATTTCTTCATGTGTAAGATGAGAAATGTAATAACAACCTTATAAGGTTGTTGTGAAGATTAAATTGTATAAAGGTTATAACGAGTTATGTCAAAATATAAAGTCTTCTATAAATATTAGGTATGACTAAAAGAGGCTCATTTTAAAAAAGAGTCTCATTTAAAGGCTCAAAGTAGGTCCAGATCAAGATGGTAGAGTAGGAGGATCCTGAGCTCACCTCCTCCAATGGACACACCCAAACTACAACTATACATAGAGCAACTATCTCTGAGAACTACCTGAAGACTAGTCGAACACTTTTTCTACAGCTAAGGATATAAAGAAAAGGCCACATTGAGACAGGAGGTGTAAAGATACGGTCTAATCAGAACCCATACCCTCTGGTGTGGTGACCCACAAGCAGGAGGGCCATCCCAACTGTGGAGGTCCCCCTTGAGGACTGAGCCCCATCTCAGGCTCCCCAGACCAGGGGTCTTGCCCTGGGAAGATGAGCCACCATAACATCCGACTTTGAAAACCCGTGGGGCTTATGTCCAGGAGAGCCACAGGGCTGTGAGAAATTAAGAGTTTGTTCTTGCATGGCTCACACACAAACTTACTTGCTCCACATCCCAGCACAGAAGCAGCAGCTTTAAAAGTGCCTGTGTTGTATGAAAAGGAGATTCCTTGACTAGTTTTAGGGCATGTGCCAGAGGGGCAGGGATCTGGTAGAACTTTTTCCAGGGATGGAAGTGCTGGTGGGTGCCTTTTTTTTTTTGTTCTTTCCACCTAGCTGGCCTGGATCTGGCAGCCTCCATTTCTGCTCTCCGACAGCCTAGCTAATGCTGTGATCTCCATCCCAGCATTCTCCTGAAGACCAGCCCTGCCCAACCTGCCTGCTCTGGCTGGTCTCTCCAAAGTGGCTCCCACCTTGCTGCACCTGGTTGGTGACCCCAGCCAGTATGGACACTCCTCCAAAGCAGCTCCTACCTCGGGGAGGCCAGCCCTGCACATCAGTGTTCCTACAGAAGTCATGGCCAAGCCTCACAGACAGCTGGGCTAGGGACCAGCCCCATCCACCAGTGTGCCCATAGCAGTTGCAGCCAGGCCTTGTAGACAGATTGGGTGAGGACCAGCCCTGCCCACCAAGGCATCCACAGCAATTGTGGCTGAACCACACAGCCAGGCAGGCTGGGAGCCAGCCCCACTGACCAGTGTGCCCACAGCAATCACAGCCCAACCACAGTAGGAGGGCACATGTGGCCTACACAGGGGATACATCTGGAGCACCTGGCTCTGGATTGTGAAGATTGTGCCAATGGACCCCACAGGACAAGTTCTACATAAGGCCACTTTTTTCAGGACTGGGAGATGTAGCTGATACACCTAATACATAGAAACAAACACAGAGATTAGGCAAAATGAAGAGACAAAGGTATACTGCCTAAACAAAAGAATAAGACAAAACCTCAGAAAAAGAACTAAACAAAATGGAGATAAGCAATTTACCAGGTAAAGGGTTCAAAATAGCCATCATAAAGATGCTGGCTGAACTCAGGAGAAGAATGGATGAACTCAGTGAGAACTTCAACAAAGAGATAGAAAATATTAAAAGGAACCAATCAGAACTGAGGAGTACAATAACTGAAATGAAAAATACACAAGAGGGAATCAACAGCTGATTAGAGGATGCAGAAGAATGCATCAGTGATCTGGAAGACAGAGTAGTGGAGATCACCCAATTGGAACAGCAAAAACTTTAAGAAAAGGATAGTTTAACAGATCTCAGAGACAACATTAAGAGCACTAACATTCACATTATAGGGGTCCCAGAAGGAGAAGAGAGAAGGGGAACCTCCATAAGACTATCAGCTCATTTTTCAGCAGAACTGTACAGTTTTTATTATTTTTTATTTTATAGTTTTATGGAGGTTCCCTTTCTCTTGTGTGTAACTAGTTGTTTTTCCTTGCTGCCTTTAAGATTCTCTCCTTATCTTTAACTTTTGACATTTTAATTATAATGTATCTTGGTGTGGGTCTCTTTGAGTTCATCTTGTTTGGAAATCTGAGCTTCTTTGACTTGGATCTCTGTTTCCTTTGCTAGGTTAGGGAACGTTTTAGCCATTATTTCTTCAGATGGTTTTATGTCCCTTTCTCTCTCTTTTAAGGAAGCAGTACTGTGTCACCTTTGGGAAGTTTAGTGACAATGTGTTTTAGTTAATATGTTAGCTATTCACTGACTTTGGGTGGATCTAAGGTCTAGATTCCAGAGGGATGTAAGTAGAAGCTGGTGAACATATACGGAAGCTGTCTATATACTTTGAGGCTGACTAGAGTTTCAGCCCTGAGGATTGCTTCCATCCTTAGGTTTATGTCAGTCTGTGCCCTGCCCCAGTGGCCACATGCTGGGCTCTGACATAGAGATGGTATAGGTTCCCTGTGTGTTGTCTCAGGAAATCAGTAGTGGCTTATCTGGCACAGAAGGAGTTATGACACTTAGGATAACACTTCTTAGGTACAAGAGCCTTGCACTAATTATTTTATATACATTTTCTCAATGAGACCTTACTTATAAGTTATAGCTTTGGACCATGATTAAAGTAGCATTTTATCCTCTAAAAATATGCAAGTGCAAGAGCCATTTCCTGTTACATGGATACTGCCTTTTTTTCTTTTGGCAGAGCTATGGAGTTGGAGATAAGAAATATCCCTTTATGAAAAGACATTCCTTCAACTGTGATAATATTCGATATTTTGATGTCTGATTCACTGCCTAGGATCATACCCCCGAGTCTCTTTTGATTTGGAACGCTCAGTCTCAATCCTCTTTCTCAGATATTAGCTTTTTTTTTTCTTTCTTTTTTCTGAGGATTAAGTTTTCCTTCTGAGGCAGGACTGTTTTGCTTACAAAATGTTCTGGAGAATAATTATTCATCCATTATGGAAATGGGGCCTGAGAAAGATTACAGAGACCAGAGGGGGCTGTGCACATACCCCAAGTGTTAGCAAAGCTTGAAATCTCTAACTGACTTACAAGACACAGCAGTTAAATAAGATCAAATGAGGAGCTCCATTAAAACCGTTTTTTAAGAATGGTCACTGTTCTACTGCTGCTAGATGGCATTTGCATTGGCATCTCGGTCTAGGCCAGTCATTCAGGTCTGGAAGATGGTCTTAGCATTTCTAAAAGGGAATTTGTCTTTTAAAATTGGCCTCGGGGCTTCCCTGGTGGCGCAGTGGTTGGGAGTCTGCCTGCCGATGCAGGGGACACGGGTTCGGGCCCTGGTCTGGGAAGATCCCGCGTGCCGCGGAGCAGCTGGGCCCGTGAGCCACAATTGCTGAGCCTGCGCGTCTGGAGCCTGTGCTCCGCAGGGAGGGGCCGCGGTGGTGAGAGGCTCGCGCACCGCGATGAAGAGTGGCCCCCGCTTGCCATGGCTAGAGAAAGCCCTCGCACAGAAACGAAGACCCAACACAGCCATAAATAAATAAATTAAAAAAAAAAAAAAAAAAAAAGCAAAACGACTAGAGAGAGTAAAAGTTAAAAAAAAAAAAAAAATTGGCCTCATGTGTAGATGGGAACAGAAATGGTCTTCATGGTGCATTGTCTCAAATTACTTGAGGTTATTTACCAGAGCTCAGCTGTATGACTTTAACTGCAGATTTCAGATTTCACACTTTCTGGATTGAAGTGCCATTTAGAATTCAAACTGCCTTACAGCAAATGCAAAAATCAAAGCAGATTCACATATGGCAATTTACCAGCGAAGCCTTTTCATTGCAGTTTTCCTATTTGCTCTCCTTTGAACCCATTCTTTCTGGCAAACTAGGCTCCTTGGAATGGAACCTAAAGTAGTAATAGCATCTTCAACATCATTATCATCATTATCAAACATTTGTATTATTGTAATCATTGCTATTGTTATTTATCGCAGAAATTAGTACTGCCAAGAGGTCACCCTAAATGATAACCTGTCCAAGAGGCATGTGGAAATGCTAAGAATCTGAAATGTGCAAGTGTGAGGCATCTCTTCTACAGGCTGGGTTTTAGCAGTTGGCAGCTAAACCATAAAGATATACCTAGAACGTTAAGATATCTGAAGGCAGAGTACATGTTGCAGTGGGCCTATAAAGACCTGCAATCTTATCCTAGCTCAGTAATAAAATGAGTGCATGTTCTATGAATTATGATCTCCTCCTTCTGCAGGAGGATGAATGTTATATGGAGGCCTTAAAGTTGGACTGAAGTAAGTTTGTGTCTTGCTCTACCCTTGATGTAAACTTTCTAATACTCAATTTTTTTTAATCCATCAAATGTAGATAATGATAGCGTTGCTGGGAGACTTGAATGAGCAAAACGTGCACAAGTGTTTATCCCTCTGCTTGATATATTTTATAGTAAATGCTTAATAAATGTTAGCTCTTGGTTTTATTAAATTGATAGAGTGTGGATAAGTGATCTTGAACATTCTGAGATGATCCGATATACATTCTTATTGAAAGTACTTCATGTGTGTGGACCTCATAGATAAGAATTGAGATCAGATAAATTAAGATATAATATTCTCTTGATCTTTAGAACGGAGGTCCCTAAAAATATTTCAGCAGTAAATATGATGAAGGCAAACAGGAAGAATTAACAGATTCTTGCCCATTAATTTTCTTAAGATTTTTAGTGTGAGAAAGCTGGAGTGGGTGGTTTTTGACAGCTGCAGTATTAGAGAGGCCCTCTGGTTCAATGCTTTTGAGGTAGGTCATACAGCTCATATCTATCCTGTTGCTTACTATTTCCATGAACGTTGGCAAGTAATTTGACCTCTTTGAACCCCTGCTCTCTCATTGGAAATAATACCTGCTTCATAGGGATTGCGGTGACAAGTTGGGTACTGAATACTGAGCCCCTTATGCAAGGCTAGCTATCTTGTAGATGTGTTAAAATATTCTTGGACTAAGTCAAGATTATTAGGAAGTGGGAAATAAGATAAAAGAAATATCCTTAAGCCAAACAAGTTGAAGAATCAGAGTGTGGGAAGACAATAAGACAAACTCCAGAAAAAGAAGCTCTGCTATCACTCCGTAATTTTCTAGTTAGTTCTTAATCCTACTAACTTGCAATAACAAAGCATTGCATTTTTGGTTTTCATAATAGATTTTGCGTTAATTTGTTGTGTTTTGTTTTTTCAAATAAGGCAGACAGTATAGACTATATGTTTTTGTTCCCACCAAATTCATATGTTGAAACCTTATCCCCAGTGAGATGGTATTTGGAGATGGGGCCAGTGGTCATAAGGGTGAAACCTTCATGAATGGGATTAGTGCCTTTATATTGATAAAAGAAACCCCAGAGAGCTCCCTAGCCCCTTACATCATGTGAGGACACAGCAAGAAGACAGACTTCTATGAAGTAAGAAGTGGGTTCTCACCAGACACCAAATCTGCTAGCACCTTGATCTTGGACTTCTTAGCTTCCAGAAGTGTGAGGAATAAAGTTCTGTTGTTTATAAACCACCAAGTCTACGGTATTCTGTTAAACAACTCAAACAGACTAAGACAGGAGGGCATTAGAGGGCTTTTAAAAAATCTGAAACAAAATTTGTATTCGTAAAATTCCCCTGGCCCTTTAAAACAAATTTCAAACAAGTGAATTTAGGACTCCATTACTCCAAATATTACTTTGGGTAATTTCTTGGGATCAGAATGTGGGAAGGTTGTAGAGAGGCAGGGTTCTGCCTGTGTCTAAATCGAATCCTGAATAAAGCTACCTGATGCCCAACAGGGACTCAAGCTCTCACCATGAAATCCTGGAGTTCAGAACTGAGAATTTTCTATTTCAGACATCATTTACAACATGTCTTATGAACCACAAACTCACCTAAAACAATGACACAGGTACAAACACAGCCCCATGCATCTCTGTGTTTCTCAGAGAAGCCTGCAAATTAAGATGCTTAAATCTGATCACCCACGGAAATCACAGACCTGGTGCTAAGACTGCTTGGGGGAAAGATGTAGGGAACCTGCCCTTCCTCCTTCCCTGAGCAAGACCCTACAAGATGCCCAGTATTCCAGAGGACGATGTGATGTTTTGATCATAGATGTCATGGGATGCCAGATCCGATAGAGCCATTAAATAACTGTATGACCTTGGGGAATCTATTTATCTTTTCTGAACCCTACTTTCCATATCTGGAAAATTGAGATATATATTATTTACATCTAGCACTGTTATTAAGTGAACTTAAGTGAATTATGAGCTGTTAATAGGGTATGTCGAAGCTAGTTATTATTTTTAAACAGCACAATTAGTAGAGTGGATGAATGTACAAGAGAGAATGGTGGTAGGTGTTTTTTGGCTTTGTGCTGTTTGGTTGGTTGTTGAGGATGGTATGTGAGTGTGGGGGTGAGACATTAGATGAGGTCAGAGCTCTGGCAGTGTAAGGATATATGTGGCAGAAAAGCCAGATCTGGTCTGGCTCCATGAGAAACACTGGAGTGTGGGCATGGAGTTGAAGAAAGGGCTCAGGGGAACAGACCCATCATAAAAGTTGATTTGACACACGCTCTGTGTGGGCCTGCCATGTGCCTGTATTGTCATAGATACCATGATACCTAGGGTAGTGGACGGCAGGGAACAGATGCAGTCCCTGTTCTTAAGGTGCAGACATACACTAGGGTACTAGGAACACGCCTAAATGAGATAAAATCAAGAGGGAATTTGAACAAGTGTGTGTGGACAGGGGAAAAGGAAATGAGGTGGTGATAAGGTGTTAAATTGGAGGAGATGTCTGGGATTATTAGTCCTAACTAACCTTTTCATGGTACAGTACAGATGTGAACCTAGGCAGAAGAAGGGACGTGTTCACCAGGAATTCTCAGTCTGTACAAAGTAATTCAGTAAGATGGTAGCATCTTGCTCATCATAGGGAGATACGTGAAGTTACATAAAAATGTATATCCTTTTTTTTTTAATTGAAGTATAGTTGATTTCCAATGTTGTGCTGGTTTCAGGTGTATATATATATATAACTTTGCTGTGTATATATATTCTTTTCCCTTATAGGTTATTACAAAATATTGAGTATAGTTCCCTGTGCTCTACAGTACGTCCTTGTTGGTTATCTATCTTATACATAGTAGTGTGTATATGTTAATCCCAAACTCCTAATTTATCCCTCCCCCCTTTTTCCCCTTTGGTGACTGTAAGTTTGTTTTCTATGTCTGTGGGTCTATTTCTGTTTTGTACATAAGTTCATTTGTATCATTTTTTTAGATTCTAATACAAGCGATATCATATGATATTTTTCTTTCTCTGTCTGGCTTACTTCACTTAGTATTATAATCTCTAGGTCCATCCATGTTGCTGCAAGTGGCATTATTTCATTCTTTACAATGTATATTCTTTACACTCTGAAGTCTTCTAAAAGCTCTTTTACATGGTTTTGCTTAAAAGCAGGGCTGGTCATACTAGTGTTATTGAGAGCAGGTTTCCCAAAACCATGAGCTGGTACCTCATCTAAAATCTCCAGAGACTCTCAGGAACCAAGGGTGGGAAAAAGAGGGAGGATGAAGCAGAGCTGTAGTTGTTGCCTTCAGGTGATACACAGGTAGGAAAATATCAGCCTCAGTCTTAGAGGACAAGCTGTTCAGGATCATAAAGTGCCAAGAGCCTGTTATGACCCCTTTGGGTAACACTTATTTCACAGTTAAAGAAAGATGTGAAGCAGGCCTACTTTTTACTTAGATTACATGTTTTGGAAGTTCTTTTGTTGGTGCTACTAATAAATACAGTCTGGTGGTTAAAGCTGCCTCCATCTCAAGCTACCCTAAGAACTACAACTGCTCATATTCTGGAGATAGAATTGTGAGCAGCAAAGAAATAAGTAAGATTGGGTGTTCTGTGTTATTGCAGCCTCAAGGTGAGGAATCAGCAGAAAGCTTCAAGCAAATAATTAGTGCTTCCTAATTTATGTAGTATTAAGCTCAGTTTCCCAATACATAAAATAGACCTGATAATTCATTATCTTATTTGAAACCCTATAACATATATTATTTACATATCTAAGAGCAGGAAATGTTTCAAATTAATATTTGGCAGAATATTCAGGCAGGCTTTAAGTTGGAAGTTGAACTTGAGTACTGAAGATGGTTTAGAACTTGGCTAAGAAGAAGGTATGAAGAGGATATTTAGTTTGAGTAGAAGAGCAAAAACAACTTTATGCAAATTGGTGTATTGATGCTATATTCATTCAAGTGTGCTTCACAAAATTTGGACCATACCATTTAATTGACCTTAATACTATTTTTGTCTTTATCAGAGCAGAGAAATAATAACTTGTGCTTCTGGTTGTATGATCATATAGATACCTTGGTAGACCCTTTTAATGAAGATAGTTCAAAATGCTAGATTGAAAAGTATATTGTGGGGTAGAGAAAAAAATTAAGCAATTCTCAGAGGCCAAAATTATGTCAAAGTGGGAACCCACCACACTAAGCAACTTTTACACATAACTGTGACCTTATGGTCCAGGGTATAGGGCATAAAAAAACAAACAGACAAACAAAAACTTATTCTCAGTCTCAAATGATAATCTGGTAGGAGGGTCCACATAATGTTGTCAAGGTAAACTAGAAATAAGTCAGAGGTCCCTACACCCTCAAAGACTTCAAGAATAGGTGTACTTAAACACAAATATTCTTACTATGTTTAAATAAGTTAGAGAAGGAATTATGTCTAGGTCTTTGGTGCTGGATACAGTAGAAAATAATTTTTCTTAGGAATAGGTAGGCCATAAGCCAACACTCATGTGGGTTTACAGCCCACATATATACTGCCTGGGGGGTAATTAAAACCATAGCTGAGGATTTAGATTAAAGTGGTTCTGAGTTGGCACTGTCCCCAAGAGCTGGAAGAGACACATGTAAATACTCTTGTGAATAATCCACCTTCACCCAACTTCTCAAAGAATTCCCATGGCCAAGTTTCAAGGGATGTATGAGCTCATAATTGGAAGCCAAATTAAAAAAAAAGAAAAGAAAAAGTAAAAGCTATACAAGACAGGATAAGTGAAAGTGAAAAAAATAACAGTAGAATCATACTCTCAAAGATTCAGGAATAGGTATAGACACAAATACTCTTACTATGTTTAAATAAATAAAGAGGGAGTAAAGACTATAGGTGAGAAACAAAAGACTATGAAAATTAAAAAAAAAAAAATTAAATAACAAAGACAACTCCTAGAAACGAACATTTAAATATTAAAAAGAATAATATGGGGCTTCCCTGGTGGCGCAGTGGTTGAGAGTCTGCCTGCCAATGCAGGGGACACGGGTTCGAGCCCTGGTCTGGGAAGATCCCACATGCCGCGGAGCAACTGGGCCCGCGAGCCACGGCTACTGAGCCTGCGCGTCTGGAGCCTGTGCTCCGCAACAAGAGAGGCCGCGACAGTGAGGGGCCCGCGCACCGCGATGAAGAGTGGCCCCCGCTTGCCACAGCTAGAGAGAGCCCTCGCACAGAAACGAAGACCCAACACAGCCAAAATAAATAAATAAATAAACTCCAATCTCTTTAAAAAAAAAAAAAAAAAAAGAATAATATGAACTAGCAGAGTAGGCAAAACTCCAAACAGAGTTATAGAATTGGAAAAAATTATAAAGAAATTATTTAGAAGGCAACAAAAAGATACAAAGAGAATGTTGACTAGAACATTATATTAAAATTTAAGAAACAACTGAAATTTCTAACAATGTTAAATAAATGTCAAATTACAAAATATTAAATAATATACATGTATATTAAAATTATATAGTCACTAAAATTACTTGTTCCCAGAAATAATTCACTCATTCAACATTTAGTAACTCCCAGTCAATGTATTAGGTTTTGGTAGTACAACAATGGGAAAAAAAACAAGACTATGTAATGTTGTGGAAAATTTCACTATATAATAATCACTTTAAAAAGGAGTTCCAGATAGAAGAAATAAAAGAGAGGAAATGGAATCATTAATGAAATAATGAAGGACATTTTTCCCAGAAATAAAGAAAACATGTTCCAATAGTAAATGGGCTCATTAATCATCTAATGGAAAGAGACAAGAAAATACATCATCCCCTACTATGTAGATATTTTGTAACTGTGGGGTCAGTACTGGGGTGGGGGAGGGAGAAGGAGAGAGAAGGAAAGAAGAAGAAGAAGGAGAAGGAGAAGAAGAAGGAGAAAAAAGGAGAGGGGGAGGAGGAGGAGGAGGAAGGAGGAGGAGCAGGAGAAAGGAGAAAAGAGGGCTGTTCATACAATGAATCAATTAGTCATTGATTCATTAATCAGTGAGTCATTAGTCATTATAAACCTCAATTGTACCTGTGGAATCTAGAAGACAATGGAGGAATATCTTCAAAATAAATTATTTCTCTCTTAGAATTCTATTTCTAGACAAATTATTATGAGAGTAGATTTAGAAATTATCGGAAATTACTCTTTAAAAAATTAGCGTTTCACCCACTCCTTTCTCAGGAAACCACTAAAGAAATACTTTACCAAATTCATAGAGTAAACCAAGAAAGAGGAAGGTAAAGAATCCAAGAAAAAGAGACTCCAACACAACAAAAGCAAACAGAATCCTTGGGATGATGGTGCAGATCCTGAAACAGGAGCAGTCCAAGAATGCCATCTGTCCAGTTTGGGGCATCTAAGAGACTCTGTGAGGGACTCTTCAAGGAGGTGAAAGATGGAACAACTGATGTATCTCAACGTCTTGCCATGAGAATTACACAATTGGAGGAATTTGATTGTGAAGTCATGATAAGCTCATAGAAAATAAGCTAAAGAAAAACAGTATACTGTTTAGGCAACAGAAATAATCAGTGATGAATTGTGTTTACATGGACATACAAATGTGGGCATAACTATTTATCTAAACAAAATTAGATATACTGAGAAAATTGTGGGACTGATAGGGTGGGTGTGAGTGATGTGGGGAGAATCAATGAAAAACAGATGAGCCTCCATATTAAGTCTGGGAAGTACTGTCTAATATTTAAGACTAAAAATTTAAGATTATAGAAATATAAATGTGTCCTTTAGATACATGAAGTCAAATAATAGAAGATTCGGCTCACCGACTTAAAGTAGTTGCTTATGAGGAGGAGGGGGAAATATGGTGAGATTTCTGTAACAAGCCTTGAAAATTACTTGATCCTTTAAACTATGGAACATAAAACTACAGAAATATATAATAATAAAACTAATAAAGAAATACTAATAAGCTCTTTAGAGTTAAATAGTGATGAGAAAACTACATATTATTTTAGGTGAAAATACACATACAGATATGCAGGCATACAAACAAAAACATGCATGCACACACAAACATATCCACAGATACACAGGCACACATACACATATATACATTTGAATAAACAAAGACATTATACACACACCGATAAACACAGATATACAGAAACACACACCCTCATATATACACAGGATATACACCTATACAAATGATTATACACATGCACACACAAATACATGCAACATACATACACATACATGTACACATACATGTGCACATACATGTGCACATGCCCATTCACAGGTACACACAGCTGTATATGCATATATACACACATACACATCCATCTATACATGTATACAACTATACACATAAAAACATACACACACATACGAAATCCTGAACTTATAAAAATAAATGCATTTAACTATATGTTAATATGTATAGAAAAATTACTGAATTTCTATAAAAATATTAACAGTAGTTAATTATGTGTTATGAGATTATGCATTTGTTTTCTAAATAAGTTTTCAATATTTTCCAAATTGTTATTTAGAAATAAGTATTTTGAATAAAAATTATGTGGCAAATATCATTTATTTCTATAATGGAATGATGTGGTCTACCTTACCATTTTTTAATCTGGACCTTAGCTTTCTAATTTCTTACAAATATAATTACATAAAACTACTTTCTGTGAACTCTACGTTCTTTGTCTTTTTCTGTAGTCTCTTTGAACATTTTCTTTGAAAGGAAATGTATTTACATTTTAAATTCTTTTTTTATCTATTAGTGAATAAACTAAAGAGTTTTTAAAAAATGAAGCTAAAGGATTAGTAACATATACAGTTACAATTAAAATTAAACAGTTACAATTATAATCGTAGTGTTTGCAATTTTTGGATTTTCTGCTAAAAATATTTTTGACAACATTACTTGTAATTTCATTAAAGATTGGGCTTAACTGGTTCAAAATCTTTATCAATTATCTGCAGAGTCATCTGAGAGAAGGGACCCTTACAAAGAAAGGAGGTCAGAATAGAAAGGGGAAATTTTGAGTGTCTACATTGTCCCAGCATGATGTAGGCTCTATGCATACAATTGTTATTTAACTTTAGAAAACTACTTTCTGTGTACATTTATGAAGCACAAGTGTGTTTTGAGAGAAAATCAATTTAAAATGTGTTTTCTTAGTTAAATGAAACTTGAATTCTGTAAACAGTGGCTCAGCATTCCAGGACGATAAGGCCTTGGGCTTGTTGGTGTTTGTCTCTGGGGAAGGCAGTTGGACTAAGTAATCACCTGTTTCCTGTGGACCCTGGTGTCCTATTAGAGAAGCTGGCGGGCAGATCCACCACACATGATGGATTAACTCACCAAAGGAAGGCAGCAGTGCGATGTGGCTGCCTGCCTCAATCCCTAAAGTATCTAAATGTTGTTGCCAGCGCATTAGTATCTTATCCTGTAAGGTTAGAACTAGATTTAAAAGTGTGTGCCACTTTATATCAATCCATTGGTGACTACTGAGGGGGTTATGTGGGGTTTTTGGGGGGGCACTCATTGTGGGAGGGAGGTTCTGAAATCTTTCTAGGCTTAGCACAAAAGAACGTGCTGATTAATTAGCTATGTTTATCATGGGTACAGAATTACAGGGGCTCTTATATAGAAGCATTCATCCTTAACAACACTGTGACCTGGGGCAAAGCACTTGACCTTCTCCAGCCCCAATTTTCTCATTTCTAAAAACCCTACCTCACAAGGTTCCTGGAAATGTTACTGAACCAAGTTTGTTTGCTTGATGTACAGCAAAGCAAAATGCTGAGACACTGAGGTTTGCAGCAAAGAAAGGGTTTATTCACAAGGCAGCCAAGCAAGGAGATGGGAGAATTAGTCTCAAATCTGACACCCCTCCCCACCAAAGGCAAGTGGCTTGGGATTATGCGATAAAGAAGCAGGATGTCTTAGGCATGGGGAAAGGTGATTAGAGATAAGGAAAAGGTGAGGAAATTGGTGTTCTGTGCATCATATCTGGGTTAGGTGCTTCTTCACTGGATACACGTTAAAAAATGGAGGTGCTTAGTATGATCTGAGGGTGGAGTTTTTGGTCCTCTGATGTCAAAAGGTCATTCGCTGGACACCTCTGCCAGCCCAGGTTTAGGGTTGGTGGTTCACCAGTTTAATCTGGCTTGAGCTTGATTAGACACAGCAGACTGCAAGTTCCTGGAAAACAACTCGGGCAAACAATTTATTGTTTAGGCTATGTGAAGCTTGAAGGGTATGCGATTTGCAACAAAATAATTAAGGTGAGCTTGCTCGGTGGAAGGTAGGCTACAAGTGGAGGGATTTTTAGCAAGTTGTAAAACAAGCTCAAAAATTTTGCTTAGTTACCAGTTTCTGTTAACCCTATGGGGCACAGTTTCAGAGAGATTAAATGAGATAATGAATGTAAAAGCATACTGAGAGGTTCTTTTTTTTTAACATTTTAATTGGAGTATAATTACTTTACAATGTTGTGATACTTTCTGCTGTTTAACAAACTGAATCAGCCATATGTATACATATATTTCCATATCCCCTCCCTCTTGCATCTCCCTCCTGCCCTCCCTCTCCCAACCCTCTAGGTGGTCACAAAGCACCTAGATGATCTCCCTGTGCTATGCAGATGCTTCCTACTTAATATTTTACATTTGGTAGTGTATGTATGTCCATGTTACTCTCTCACTTCGTCCCAGCTTACCATTGCCCCTCCCCACGCCCTCAAGTCCATTCTCTATGTCTGTGTCTTTATTCCTGTCCTGCCCCTAGGTTCATCAGAACCATTTTTTTCTTTTTTTCTTTTTTAGATTCCATATATATGTGTTAGCATATGGTATTTGTTGTGCTCTTTCTGACTTACTTTACTCTGTATGACAGACTCTACATCCATCCACCTCACTACAAATAACTCAATTACATTTCCTTTTATGACTGAGTAATATTCCATTGTATATATGTGCCACAACTTCTCTATCCATTCATCTGTCGATGGACACTTAGGTTGCTTCCATGTCCTGGCTATTGTAAAGAGGGCCGCAATGAACATTGTGGTACATGTCTCTTTTTGAACTATATTTTTCTCAGGGTATATGCCCTGTAGTGGTATTGCTGGGTCATATGGTAGTTCGATCTTTAGTTTTTTAAGGAAACTCCATACTGTTCTCCATAGTGGCTGTATCAATTTACATTACCACCAATAGTGCAAGAGGGTTCCCTTTTCTCCACACCCTCTCCAGCATTTATTGTTTGTAGATATTTTGATGATGGCCATTCTGACCAGTATGAGGTGATACCGCATTGTGGTTTTGATTTGCATTTCTCTAATGATTAGTGATGTTGAGCATCCTTTCGTGTGTTTGTTGGCAATCTGTATATCTTTTTTGGAGAAATGTCTATTTAGGTCTTCTGCCCATTTTTCAATTGGGTTGTTTGTTTTTTTTGACACTGAGCTGCATGAGCTGCTTATATATTTTGGAGATTAATCCTTTGTCGGTGGCTTCGTCTGCAAATATTTTCTCCCATTCTGAGGGTTGCCTTTTCATCTTGTTTATGGTGTCCTTTGCTGTGCAAAAGCTTTTAAGTTTAATTAGGTCCCATTTGTTTATATTTGTTTTTATTACTATTTCTCTAGGAGGTGGGTCAGAAAGGATCTTGCTGTGATTTATGTCATACAGTGTTCTGCCTATGTTTTCCTCTTAGAGTTTAATAGTGTCTAGCCTTACATTTAGGTCTTTAATCCATTTTGAGTTTATTTTTGTGTATGGTGTTAGGGAGTGTTTTAATTTCATTCTTTTAGTGTACCTGTCCAGTTTTCCCAGCACCACTTATTGAAGAGGCTGTCTTTTCTCCATTGTATATTCTTGCCTCCTTTATCAAAGATAAGGTGACCATATGTGCGTGGATTTTTCTCTGGGCTTTCTATCCTGTTCCATAGATCTATATTTCTGTTTTTGTGCCAGTACCATACTGTCTTGATTACTGTAGGTTTGTAGTATAGTCTGAAGTCAGGGAGCCTGATTCCTTCAGATCCATTTTTCTTTCTCAAGATTGCTTTGGCTATTCAGGGTCTTTTGTATTTCCATACAAATTGTGAAATTTTTTGCTCTAGTTCTGTGAAAAATGCCATTGGTAGTTTCATAAGGATTGCATTAAATATGTGTATTGCTTTGGGTGGTAGAGTCATTTTCACAATGTTGATTCTTCCAATCCAAGAACATGGTATATCTCTCCATCTGTCTGTGTCGTCCTTAATTTCTTTCATCAGTGTCTTATACTTTTCTGCATACAGGTCTTTTGTCTCCTTAGGTAGGTTTATTCCTAAGTATTTTATTCTTTTTGTTGCACTGGTAAATGGGAGTGTTTTCTTAATTTCTCTTTCAGATTTTTCATCCTTAGTGTATAGGAATGCAAAAGATTTCTGTGCATTAATTTTGTATCCTGTTACTCTACCAAATTCATTGATTAGCTCTAGTAGTTTTCTGGTAGCATCTTTAGGATTCTCTATGTATAGTAGCATGTCATCTGTAAACAGTGAGAGTTTTACTTCTTCTTTTCTGATTTGGATTCCTTTTATTTCTTTTTCTTCTCTGATTGCTGTGGCTAAAATTTCCAGAATTATGTTGAATAATAGTGGTGAGAGTGGGCAACCTTGTGTTGTTCCTGATCTTAGAGGAAATGGTTTCAATTTTTCACCATTGAGAATGATGTTGGCTGTGGGTTTGTCATATATGGTGTTTATTATATTAAGGTAAGTTCCCCCTATGCCTACTTTCTGGAGGGTTTTTTATCATAAATCAGTGTTGAATTTTGTTGAAAGCTTTTTCTGCATCCATTGAGATGATCATATGGTTTTTTGCCTTCAATTTGTTAATATGGTGTATCACATTGATTTGCGTATATTGTAGAATCCTTGCATTCCTGGGATAAACCCCACTCTATATTGGTGTATGATCCTTTTAATGTGCTGTTGGATTCTGTTTGCTAGTATTTTGTTGAGGATTTTTGCAGGTATGTTCATCAGTGATATTGGACTGTAGTTTTCTTTTTTGGTGACATCTTTGACTGGTTTTGGTATCAGGGTGATGGTGGCCTCATAGAATGAGTTTGGGAGTGTTCCTCCCTCTGCTAAATTTTGGAAGAGTTTGAGAAGGATAGGTGTTAGCTCATCTCTAAATGTTTGATAGAATTTACCTGTGAAGCCATTTGGTCCTGGGCTTTTGTTTGTTGGAAGATTTTTAATCACATTTTCAATTTCAGTGCTTGTGATTTGTCTGTTCATATTTTCTATTTCTTCCTGGTTCAGTCTCAGAAGGTTGTGCTTTTTGAAGAATTTGTCCATTTCTTCCAGCTTGTCCATTTTATTGGCATATAGTTGCTTGCAGTAATCTCCCATGATCCTTTGTATTTCTGCAGTTTCAATTGTTACTTCTCCTTTTACATTTCTAATTCTGTTGATTTGAGTGTTCTCTTTTTTTTTCTTGATGAGTCTGGCTAATGATTTATCAATTTTGTTTATCTTCTCAAAGAACCAGCTTTTAGTTTTATTGATCTTTGCTATCGTTTCCTTCATTTCTTTTTCATTTGTTTCTGATCTTATCTTTATGATTTCTCTCCTTCTGCTAACTTTGGGGTTTTTTTTGTGTGTGTGCTTCTTTTCTAATTGCTTTCGGTGTAAGTTTAGGTTGTTTATTTGAGGTTTTTCTTGTTTCTTGAGGAAGGATTGTATTGCTGTGAACTTCCCTTTTAAAACTGCTTTTGCTGCATCCCATAGGTTTTGGGTCATCGTGTTTTAATTGTCATTTGTTTCTAGGTATTTTTTGATTTCTGCTTTGATTTCCTCAGTGGTTTCTTGGTTATTTAGTAGGGTACTGTTTAGCCTCCATGTGTTTGTATTTTTTACAGTTTTTTTCCTGTAGTTGATATCTAATCTCATAGCGTTGTGGTCTGAAAAGATACTTGATACCATTTCAATTTTCTTAAATTTACCAAGGCTTGATTTGTGACCCAAGGTATAATATATCCTGGTGAATGTTCCATGAGCACTTGAGAAGAAAGTGTATTCTGTTGCTTTTGGATGTAATATCCTATAGATATCAGTTAAGTCTATCTGGTCTAATGTGTCACTTAAAGC
Organism: Balaenoptera acutorostrata; assembly: GCF_949987535.1. Lineage (NCBI taxonomy): Eukaryota > Metazoa > Chordata > Mammalia > Artiodactyla > Balaenopteridae > Balaenoptera > Balaenoptera acutorostrata. The sequence goes on from NC_080079.1 coordinate 53,444,520, forward strand.
TTGTGCTTCCTTATTTATTTGCATTTTGGATGATCTATACATTGGTAAAAGTGGGGTGTTAAAGTCCCCTACTATTATTGTGTTACTGCCAATTTCCCCTTTTATGACTGTTAACATTTGCCTTATGTATTGAGGTGCTCCTGTGTTGGCTACATAAATATTTACAATTGTTATACCTTCTTCTTGGATCGATCCCTTGATCATTATGTAGTGTCCTTCTTTGTCTCTTGTAATAGTCTTTATTTTAAAGTCTATTTTTTTCTGATATGAGAGTTGCTACTCCAGCTTTCTTTTGATTTCCATTTGCATGGAATATCTGTTTTTCCATCCCCTCACTTTCAGTCTGTATGTGTCCCTAGGTCTGAAGTGGGTGTCTTGTAGACAGCATATATATGGGTCTTGTGTTTGTATCCGTTCAGCCAGTCTATGTCTTTTGGTTAGAGCATTTAATACATTTATATTTAAGGTAATTATCGATATGTATGTTCCTATTACCATTTTCTTAATTGTTTTGAGTTTGTTTTTGTAGGTCTTTTCTTTCTCTTGTGTTTCCTGCCTAGAGAAGTTCCTTTAGCATTTGTTGTAATGCTGGTTTGGTGGTGCTGTATTCTCTTAGCTTTTGCTTGCCTGTACCAGTTTTAATTTCTCCATCAAATCTGTATGAGATCCTTGCTGGGTAGAGTAATCTTGGTTGTAGGTTTTTCCTTTTCATCCGTTTAAATATGTCCCATCACTCACTCTGGCTTGCAGTGTTTCTGCTGAAAGATCATCTGTTAACCTTATGGGGATTCCCTTGTATGTTATTTGTTGCTTTTCCCTTGCTGCTTTTAATATTTTTTCTTTGTATTTAATTTTTGATAGTTTGAATAATATGTGTCCTGGGGTGTTTTTCCTTGGATTTATCCTGTATGAGATTCTCTGCACTCCTGGACTTGATTGACTATTTGCTTTCCCATATTAGGGAAGTTTTCAACTATAATCCCTTCCAATATTTTCTCAGACCCTTTCTTTTCCTCTTATTCTCTGGCACCCCTATCATTTGAACGTTGGTGTGTTTAATGTTGTCCCAGAAGTCTCTGAGACTGTCCTCAATTCTTTTCATTCTTTTTTCTTTATTTTGATCTGCAGCAGTTATTTCCACTGTTTTGTCTTCCAGGTCACTTATCTGTTCTTCTGCCTCAGTTATTCTGCTATTGATTCCTTCTAGAGAATTTTACATTTCATTTATTGTGTTGTTCATCACTGTTTGTTTGCTGTTTAGTTCTTCTAGGTCCTTGTTAAATGTTTCTTGTATTTTCTCCATTCTATTTTGAAGATTTTGGATCATCTTTACTATCATTACTCTGAATTCTTTTTCAGGTAGACTGAGTATTTCCTCTTCATTTCTTTGGTCGGTGGGCTTTTACTTTACTCCTTCATCTGCTGCATATTTCTCTGTCTTCTCATTTTGTTTAACTTACTGTGTTTGGGGTCTCCTTTTTCCAGGTTGCAGGTTCATATTTCCCATTGATTTTGGTGTCTCCCCCCAGTGGGTGAGGTTGGTTCAGTGGCTTTTGTAGGCTTACTGGTGGAGGGGACTGGTGCCTGTGTTCTGGTGGGTGGGACTGGATGTTGTCTTTATGGTGGGCAAGGCCACGTCCGGTGGTGTGTTTTGGGGTGTCTGTGTACTTAATGTGATTTTAGGCAGCCTGTCTGCTAATGGGTGTGGTTGTATTCCTATCTTGCTAGTTGTTTGGCATGGGGCAGCCAGCAGTGGCACTTGCTGGCCGTTGGGTGGAGCTGGGTCTTAGTTTTGAGCTGGAGATCTCTGGGAGAGCTCTTGCTGATTGATATTTTGTGGGGCCAGGAGGTCTCTGGTGCTCCAGTGTCCTGGACTCGGCTCTCCCACCTAAGAGGCTCAGGACTGACAACTGGCTGGAGCACCAAGACCCTGTCAGCCACACGGCTCAGCAGAAAAAAAAGAATGAATAAAAATCAAATCAAAGAATTAAAAATAATAAAATATAAAAAATAATAAAATAAAAAAAAGAAAAGAGCAATACAACCAAGAAACAAATCCACCAATGATAGCAAGCACTAGGATCTAAGCTAAGCTAAACATAAAAACCAGAAACCAATCAGTCACAGACAACAAACCTCGAGTCTACAGATGCTCCCAAATTCTACCTCCTCACTTTTGAGAACATTCGTTGTCTATTCAGGTATTCCACAGATTCAAGGTTCATCATGTTGATTGTGGGGATTTAATCCACTGCTCCTGACTGAGGCTGCATGGAGAAATTTCCCTTTTTCTTCTTTGTTCACACAGCTCCTGGGGTTCAGCTTTGGTTTTGGCCCCACCTCTGCGTGTAGGTCACCCTCAGGCATCTGTTCCCTGCCCAGACGGGAGGGGGTTAAAGCAGTGGCTGATTAGAGCTCTCTTGCTTTCTCAGGCCAGGGAGAGGGAGGGCTATGGTATTCATAATTGGGATGCGTGGCGATCCTGCGGGGGGTCGAGGCCAGTGTGACTCTGCAACAGCCTGAGGCGTGCAGTGTGTTCTCCTGGGGAAATTGTCCCTGGATCTCGGGACCCTGGCAAGGGCATGCTTCACAAGCCCCTGGGGGTGGGTGCATGTGGTTAGTGACATGTGCTTGCACACAGGATTCTTGGTGGCAGTGACAGCAGCCTTAGTGTTTCATGCCCGTCTCTGGGGTCTGAGCTGATACCTGTGGCTCATGCCTGTCTCTGCAGCTCACTTAGGCGGTGCTCTGCCTTCTGTAGGCACACAGGGAAGGAATCTCCTCTCCTCACACACCCCAAAACAATGGTCTCTTGACTCTTAGGCAGGTCCAGACTTTTTCCCAGACTCCCTCCTGTCTAGCTGTGATGCACTATCCCCCTTCAGGCTGTCGTCACGCAGCCAACCCCAGTCCTCTACCTGGGGTCTGACCTCTGAAGCCTAAGCCTCATCTCCCAGCCCCCACTGCCCCGGCAGGTGAGCAGACAAGCATCTCAGGCTGGTGAGGGCTGGTTGGCATCAATCTTCTGTGTGGGAATCTCTCTGCTTTGCCCTCTGCACCCCTGTTGCTGCGCTCTCCTCCGTGGCCCCGAAGCTTCCCCCATCCCCGCCCACCCCTATCTCTGCCAGTGAAGGGGCTCCCTAGTGTGTGGAAACTTCTCCTCCTTCACAGCTCCGTCCCAGAAGTGCAGGTCCCATCCCTATTCTTTTGTCTCTGTTTTTTCTATTTTCTTTTGCCCTACCCAGGTATATGGGGAGTTTCTTGCCTTTTTGGAGGGCTGAGGTCTTCTGCCAGCCTTCAGTAGGTGCTCTGTAGGAGTTGTTCCATATGTAGATGTATTTTTGATATGTTTTGGGGGAAGAAGGTGATCGCCATGTTTTACTCCTCCACCATCTTAAAGGTCCCCTCTCATACTGAGAGTTTTTCATTCATGAAACATACTTTTTTTGTTGGATCGATCTATTTATTTTTAAGTGATTTTCTATATAAGAATAGTATAGGTCTAGTCATCATTTAGCTGTTTATTTCCAAACCTGGCACAGGACAATAGAAAGAAAAGTCATATTTTTTTCTCATGTTCAGAGTTTTTTCTTGGGATAAAAATGTAGAGAATGCCACTAGGCCTGAGGTCAAAAGAATACACATCCATGCCAACAGTTAGGTTACTGCATGTGGAATTGACACTTCTAGACCTGTAATATAAACTAGCGTACACAGACTATTAACAGCAGAAATTTCAACATTGTTATATAATTTCTAACACATGACTGAATACACAGAAAATTTTGGATCTTTAAATGGAGACCTAGTCCTCTACCCAGCTCCCTCTCACCTTGAGCCATTGGACACAATATCCCAGCCATTCACATGAGCAATCAGGACAAAACATTCAGCTTTCTTGAACTAGGATAAGTGTGACTCTCATAGAAGTTTACCCATTGGGAGTGGGAGAAAATATCTAAGAGTCATGGAAAAGAATTTAAAGAACAAAGAATTTGGGGTTAGACAGAACTTAGTTTGCCTACATTTTCTTTCATTTTGTGGCCACATGACATTGGTAAAAGTACTGTGTATCCCTGGGCTTTATTTTCTCATCTGTAAAGTGGAGCTGATAGTACCTACCTTTTAGGGTCACTATGGGATTACAGTAATGTATGTAAAGCATTTGGAACAATGTAAGGCACATATTTGGTATTCACAAAATGGAGAAATACAACCGTATGGATCTTAGGTACTAGAACATTTAGTATTTTTTATTTTTAATTTTTCTAAATTTGAGTTTCATACTAAATATCATTCTTTGGAGCAAACTATTCATGCTGCAATTTCATTACGTATGTAAATCTGAGGGTTTTTTTTTTTCATCTCCCAATACGATTAGTGCTTTGCCAAGTAACTAATTACTGAATTAGCAAAAACAGCTGGTTTAAATCAAATCATCAATGGAAGTTTAGGTGAGGAATAACAATGTCAGAGCAGCATTGATTTGAACAACAGACAGACATGCCATGTTTAACCTTCAAGCTCAAATCACACTGTTAGGAACTACCATTGATGCTAAATGGGAAGAGGAGAAAATCAAATAACCCATTTGCTGAGTGTAAAAAAAAAATAGATCTGCATTATTGGGCAATGACCCTCTTCAAATGAATTGTGTAACACAATTTAGAGTCTATGAAGCCAAAAGCCCAAGGTCTTTAAGAGATGAACTGTTACTCTCAAACAATCAAACTGGGAAAGTACCCAACAATCATTGAGCCCCTCCTGTTTGTATGGTGCGAAAGCCGCTGGGAGACTGATCCCTAGAGATGCTAAAATAATGTCAGAGCTTTTCTTTTTATTGACCAGGGAGAAGAAAGACACATACCCCCTCAGTTCACTGAGATAAGGAGAAAGATTAGCAAGTAGTTAATTCTTAATGGGCAAAAGATCTGGTTTTATGTTTAATGCTCTAACTTGAGGACCTCTGTTTGTCCTCTTATTTACCTTTAGGGTTTGAAGAAGTCTTTCCTCTCCAAAAGCCCATGGGACTAGAAACTAATGATAACCACACTAGCAGGATGTTGGGCAAGTAGACCAAAAGGATAATAATGGAGTAAGGATTTGTCTTATACAACAGTACCCAAGAATATGGTGATTTGAACGGAGATGGGTGGTTGCCAGGTGAATTCAGGGCTCAGTGACAGCAGATCATGGAGATTAGATCAATTAGATACACATTCCTGAATTTCTGCTATAATGTGAACTCCTGAAGGGTTGTGATACAATGCTTGAATTTGGAGTAATCAGTGTGTGATGGTAAATTGTATGTGTCAACTTGACTGGGTGATGGGGTGCCTAGACATTTGGTCAAGCATTTCTCTGGATGTGTTTATGAGGGTGCTCCTGCATGAAATAAACATTTAAATCAGAAAAACGAGTAAAGTGGATTTTCCTCCCTAATTTGGATGGGCCTGAATAGAACAAAAAGGCTGAGAAGAAGGAATTCCTTCTGCCTGTTTTCAGCTTGGACACTGATCTTTTCCTGTCTTTGAATTGAAACATCGTACTTTCTTGGGTTTTGAGCCTGCTGGCTTTCAGACTGGAACTTGTACCATTGGCTCTACTGGTTCCCAGGCATTAGGACACAGACTGGAGCTACATCATCAGATCCCATGGCTCTCCAGCTTGCTGACTGTAGATCTTGGGACTTCTCAGCATCTATAATTTCATGAGCCAACATCTTATGATATCTCTCTCTCCCTATAATAATAATAATAATAATAAAAATAATAATTATATATATATATATATATATATACTATTGGTTATATTTCACTAGAGAATTCAGTCTAATAGAGTGACTCCCAGGATTACCTATATAAGATCATTTTTACTACGCCATCTTCCTTCGCATAATGATGGCTTATACATAAGCTCTCTCACAATCTTCACAGCCATGATGTGGGAGACTGTCACTTATAGATGGGGACACTGAAAGTACAAGGGATTAACTGACTTCCTAGAACCACATATTTATTAACTAGGAGTCGAGTTTCAAATCTCTATCTCAGGATTTTATTTTGCTGCCCTCAACATGAACTGTTAGTCCAGAAATAACCCACTGACCTCTCTTACCTACTCCACTTACCATTCCTTGTTTTTAAACAAAAGTAAAAATAAAATAATTGAATCTGTAACTGTTCTTGAATTTTTTAAACTTTCAGAGCTTACTTCTCCCCCACTCCATCTCCTAAATACAGTTGCACCTTGAACAGTGCCAGGGTTAGGGATGCTTACCTTCCACACAGTGAAAAATCCACTTATAATTTTACAGTCGATCTCCGTCAGCATCCTTGAATTCAACCAACCTCAGATCATGTAGCAGCTACTTACTGAAAAAAAATCCACGTATAAATGGACCCACACAGTTCAAACCTGTGTGGTTAAGGGTCAACTGTACCCTCAGAAGAGCTGAGCTCTATAAATAATGTCATTGCAGCTGACATTACGATGTTCTACCCATATACCCCACAAGACTGAAGGACCTATTTCTCCAGCTATAGGGAAGACAGCGGCTGGCAGACAGCTCTCAGCATCACCACTTTTCAGGAATTGCCTTGGATGAGGAGAGTTGACTGCCCAAGGTTATGCCTTCTTCTTATGGCATCCCACATCGAATAACTGATCTGCATGGAGGTTTAAGGATCTGAGCCCTTTGTCCTAACTCTTTACAACTCTGAAACACCAGAGCAACTTTAGAACTCTTCAGGGAATAAGCTGAGATCTTGATTGAGACTTCGCCACTGCTCAACTTCTCTCTTCTTCCAGTTGGCTTCCTTTGCTTCCATATGTGTCAATCCTAAGAACATTTCTTAGTGAACTTCCTGAACTTTAATCTCTATCTCAGAGTCTATTTATTGCTCAGGAAACTCAACTTGCAGGAATCATAGTGATGCAAATTGAGTAAAAGAAGATATACTATTCCTTAGGAGTTCTTCTGTTCAGTGTTCTTTGTGAAACATGCTAAAGCAATGCAGGAACTTAGAATCTTGAAGGAACAGAAAGCAGGTGAAGAGCACAGGGGAGGATTTGTTGATAGACCTCTGTAGCAAGTGTTTAGAAACAAGGTAATAACTATTTATAAATTATCAGAATTTTTTTATGGTAGAATATTTAATTTCAAAAATAGAAATTAGATAGTAGTTATATATCTATTTATATTACAGAAAGACTGGAATGTAGGGGTAAAATATTTCACCTAAATTAGACATTGGTCATGCTGTGCATAAGAGGCAACTGACCCCCAACTCCCACTGTGACTCATGAACAGATAAGGAAAGCGGCACGTTCAGTTGCTGGCTAGTCTTCCATTATAAGCTTTGGCTACTAGTTTTGTGCCTCTGTATACCTGGTCAACATATAAGCCAGGTGGTGACGTGGGAAACAAAGACAATGGAGAAAACATATGCCATCCAATGAGACAGAGGTCAAGACAAACAATGGGTCTCTTTTACATGTCTTCTAGAACAACTTACCATAATATCTTCAAGGTTGGAAAACAGATTTTTATTCTGTTTAGTTTGTTTATACTTATTCATAAGGGCCCACTTACTAAGTCAAAGCCCAGATTGCAACTACAATTTTGCACTCAAAAAAAAAAGAAAAGAAAGGAAAAAGTAAAGAAAAAAGAAGGAGGGGCAGATTTGGGATTTGTGCATGAGGGTGTATGTAGGTGCATACAAATGCACGCACACGGTTTGGCAGACACATGTACACACTTGTCAGAGTGGCATAGCTTTGATACACATTTGAAGCCCTAGGAACTACCAGAGCCAGTCTACAGGCTGGGGACACAAGATGAAAAGAACAGAATCTGCTCCTAAACTCAGTGCCACGGGGAAGACTGCTGACAAGCATCACTATGGAAAAGTGTCCTGATTGCCCTATTAGAGAGGTCTGCACAGAAGCCCAGATGGAGGAGGCAAGACGGTGGTGGGACCCAGGGGATATGAAGAGCTCTTGGAGGCCAGGCGGGAGTGGTTCCAGTACCTGTACCCAGAGGAATCTTGTGCCACGGCTGCAACGTGGGCGGCAAGAACAAGAAACACAAGGCACTGGGGCCCCTGGCTGTCCGGGCAACCTTGTCTGCTTCTGGAGTCAAATCTGCCGCCGCTGGTGAGGCTCCAAAGGAGAATCCTGTGGCCAGGCCGCTCCCCCAACCCCGCCGCTGCTGCCAGCAGCTGGAGCCCTGAGTCAAGCGAGGTATGAGTCTCGGCCCCGGGCTCTCCTCCCAAGCTGCTGCTGCTTGTCCTGAGGGAGAAGCCTTCTTCACACCTGGGTGGACCCTAGGTCTCAAAATTTCTGTCTTTCTAAGCTGCCGGCTCCCCATCGGGCGGCCTTGTCTTAGATCAGTGTAAGTTATTTGGGCCTCTGGAGTTCCAACAGTAGCCCTGTTGGCGCCTGGCGCCCCCTACCTAACCTCCACCTTTTCTCCTTCGAGAACCAGATAAAAATGGCATTGGCTCCCGTTTACAAAAACAAAGTATGTGTGGTTGCTGTGAAATTATTAAATCTACTTGGGAAACGTGGGAAAGCATTAGTGAGAAGAGAATACTTAAATTGGATCTTGAAAGATGAGTTTTCCAGGCAAGGAATAAAGTGAAGGTCATTTTAGAAAGAAAAGTTCCAACAGTGGATGCCTAGGAATGGGTCCGAGTCAGTCTGTGAAAGACCATTTATTAAATCCAAGGAGTTGGGTTCTATACTGAAGGCAACAGGATTTCCTCAAAAGTAATCCCTTCTCCAGCATCCCACCCAGGGCCCGGCATGTTCAGAGCTTATCTTAGAAGGAAAATTTTAGCAACAGAACAGGGGAAAAGATTATAGATTGGGGAGGTTAGAGAAAAGGGATCATAGAGTTTTCTGAGAGTTCCAATTTACCATCCTTTGCTTTAATGTTTCCCTAACACAACTCAAGTCTGCATTATGACAGTGCTAGGAAAATTACAACAGCAATTTTCAAGGACTTTAACAAATCAAATCCATATGATATCCAAAACTTGAGGCAGCTATTTTTATTCTACATATACATATTTTTTTTAACATCAAAACTTGATGGCTTTTTATTGCAACTATAGTTAAGCATGCTAGAATTTGAACACACTGGGACACCATTAACATAATCATTTAGCCTTGGTGACGGTGTCTCAGGGTTGGAATAGTTCCAGAGCCTCAGTATTTAAATTATTACTGAAGCACCCCTGACAAGCATGTGTGCACTGGATGAGACACAATGAAGCCTCCCCTTTACTTCTTCAGGAAGCCCATTCATTCACAGAAGAACTCTATTAGAGGCCTCTTCCTCATATTGAAAAATTTTAACTTTTAACAAGATGCTTCAACACAAGGATTCTAGTTCTAAACCTTGGAGACAAATCGTTTAGAGGAATTGCAAACTTTCACATAATAGCATCTGAGCTACTTTTGTCCTTGGCTCTTTTCTTTCTATATATCCTTCCTCTTCAGCCTGACTCACATTCATGGCCTTGCATCCCACACTACATGATGACTACCAAACCCACCTCTCCAGCCTGGCACTCTTTCTGATCTACACACTGCTATATCCAGTTATCCTCTGAATGCCTCTACTTGAATGTCTTTCATACAAATTCCAAATATTCAAAGCTCGCTGCTCTTCCCCCATCTCCTAAGGCACTCTTGCACCTTTTTGCCCTATTTCAGTGGTAGTCACCCAGTATACCCAGTCACCATCCATTTGGTCACCTGGTCTACAAATCTGGCATATATCATTGGTGGGTGCTCTTTCAACTTAAGTGTGCATAAAAATCACCTGGACGGGGATTCTTTTTAAAATACTGATTCTGATTCAGTCACTTTGGGTTTGGAGAGTCTGCATTTCTAACAACCTTCCAGGTGATGTCAGTATTGCTGGTCCTTAGATGATACTTTGAGTAGCAAGGTTACAGACATATGCTTGTCTTTTAGTCGTACATGGATCTTAGCAGGTTGGTAGAGAAAACACAGGCTTTGGAATTAGACAGCTTTTTTTCCCCATCATTGTTTAATTCTAAGACATATCATTGATCTAAAATTTTCTTCAGTAAAACAAAAATCTTTTTATTTATGAACAAAATGAAAGTTTTGTTCATGCTTGAAAGATTTCATAATTTTATAAATATTGACATATAGAAATGCATACATATTAATAGAATTGATAAATATAATTTGATATAATTTCAGTCCTCTTAGGTTCGTTGAGACTTATTTTGCGGCCTAGCATGTGATCTATCCTGAAGAATGTTCCATGTGCAATTGAAAAGAATGTTTATGTTTATTCTGCTGGTTTTGGATGTAATGTCCTGTAGATATTTATAAAGCCCAACTGGTCTTTTGTGTTATTTAAGCCCACTGTTGCCTTACTGATTTTCTAACTGGATTGTCTGTCCATTGATATAAATGAGGTGTTAAAGTCCCCTAATATTATTGCATTATTGTCAGTTTCTTCCTTTTTGTCTGTTAGTAGTTGTTTTATATATTTAGGTGCTCCTGTATTGGGTGCATATATGTTAATGAGTGTAATATCTTCTTCTTGTATTGATCCCCTTATCATTATTTAATGCCCTTCTTTGTCTTTTGTTTTAACCTATGTTTTAAAGTCTGTTTTGCCTGGTATGAGTATTATTACCACCACTTTCTTGTCATTTCCGTTTGCATGAAATATCTTTTTCCATCCCCTCACTTTCAGCCTGTGTGTGTCTTTAGCTCTGAGGTGAGTCTCTTGTAAGCAATATATGGATGGGTCTTACTTTTTATATCCAGTCAGCTACCCTATGTCTTTTGTTTGGAGCATTTAGTCTGTTGACATTTCAAGTAATTATTGATAGGTATGTACTTACTGACATTTTATTACTTGTTTTCCAGTTGTTTTTGTAGTTTATCTCTGTCCATTTCTCCTTTTTGTTTCATCCTTTGTGGTTTGATGATCTTTTTTATTTTATTTTATTTCTTTATGATCTTTTTTAGTAGTATGCTTATGTTCCTTTCTTTTTAGTTTCTGTGTATCTATTATAGGTTTTTGATTTGTGGTTACTATGGGGTTCATATAAGTTGACCTAGTACTATGTCTACTTATTTTAAACTGGTAGTCATTGAAGTTCAAACACATTCTTAAAGATCTACATTTTCACTCCCCTCTCACACATTTTTTGATGTCATATTTTATGCCTTCATATTTATCCCTTAACTGTTTATTGTAGTTATAGTTTTTTTTTATAATTTTTTAATCTTTTAATATTTGTACTGGCTATTTAAACATTTGATCCTCAGTGCTTACTATATATTTGCCTTTCCTAGTGGGATTTTCCTTTTCCTGTAGATTCTTACTTATTTTCCTCTTAGGGGAGGCCTTTTAACATTTCTGTTAGGGTTGGTTTAGTATTGATGGACTCTTTTAGTTTTTGCTTATCTGAGAACTTCTATAGCTCTCCTTCAATTCTAAATTATAATCTTGCTGGGTCAAGTATCCTAGTTTGCAGGTTTTTCCCTTTCAGCACTTTGAATATATCATGCCACTCCCTTCTGGCCTGCAAATTTTCTGTAGAGAAAACAGCCAATAGCATTATGAAGATTCCCTTGTATATTACTCTTTCTTTTTCTCTTGCTGTCTTTAGAATTCTCTTTAACTTTTGCCATTTTAATTATGATATGTCTTGGTGTGGGTCTCTTTGGGTTCACTTTGTTTGAGACCCTCTAAGCTTCCTGTACCTGAATATCTGTTTCCTTCTTCAGTTTTAGGAAGTTTTTAGCCATAATATCCTCAAATACATTTTTGATCCCCTTCTCTCTCTCTCTTCTCCTTCTGAGACCCCTATAGTGCTAACATTGGTATGTTCAGTATTATTTCAGAGATCTCTTAAACTGCTTTAATTTTTTAAAATTCATTTTTCTTTTTGCTGTTCTAACTGGGTGATTTCCATCATTCAGTTTTCCAGATCACTACGTGTGCTTCTGTATCACTTAGTGTGCTATTCATTCCTTCTAGTGTGGTTTTTAAATTTCAGTTATTAAATTCTTTATTTCTAATTGAGTCTTTTTTATATTTTCTAGTTCCTTGTTATAATTTTCACTGTGTTCATCTATCCTATTCCCTAATTCTGTTAACATTTTTATCACCAGTGCTTTGAATTCTTTGTCTGGTAAATTTCCGTTTCATTATTTTTTCAGGATTTTGCTCTTGCTCTTTCAATTGAGAGCAGTTCCTCTGCCTTTTCATTTTGCTTAACTGTCTCTGGCAGTATGAATTTAGGTGAAACAGCTACCTATTGCTGTCTTGAAGGGATATTCTTATGTGGGAACATCCCTGTACAGACTGCAAGTGCCCAGTGTCTTTGGAGAGCTGGATTTGACATGGAAGCAAGTCACATCTTTCCTCAGAGTGTGCTGGCTGCTATCACCTTGGTAGGGGGTGGGGCTGGAGATGGAATGGCTAGTGCTGGAGCTGGGTGTGAGGCAATACTTTCCCTCTTCTCGGTGGCTCTCACTACCCTATCAGGGGCAAGGTCGGGTCCCAAGTTGCTGGAGCAGAAGCCTTGAGGGTTGGGCATGAGCTTGCTTTGTTTCCTTTAAGTGTGTGTTTTCCCCTCTCCCAGTACTGATGTACTTGCCCCAGTTGGAGGGAGTGCTGAAGCGAGGCAGGCCCATGCAGGCTCTTGGCTCTTGTCAGCTGCAGACAGAAGTCCAAGCTGTCTCTGATGTGCTGCCTGTGAAGATGCCCGTGATTGTTTCCCTTGCTCTGCTCAGACGCAGCCTGCAGTGCAAGTCCCCTTTGTCCCGCACAGCGATCGTTTTCCCCAGCCTCTGCCCCCCCCCATGCCCTGTTGTGGAGCCACACTGACGGGCTAGGTGGGGCCCACGTGGACCCTTGGTGTGTACCGGGGCATGAGCTGTGGTGGAGCGTCTGCCTTCATTGCTCTAGGATTCTTCTGATGTGCTGCTTAAATAAGCATGAACAATGGCTGCCACCACCCCACTCCACGCAGGCTTTGCCCTGGGACCGCGTCATCTCTGAGTCCCATGGCCAAGTCTTCTCCCCCGCGGTGGCTGCCCAGATCCAGTACAACGCTGTGACTTGGAGTGAGCAGGGCTGGAGCATTCACTCAACTTGGGGTTAGGCACAGGCGAGGCAGTCACGGAAAACCCAGAAGCCGTTAGAGCAGTCCTCTCTCTGCCCTCTATACCCTTCTTTCGGGACAAGCCAGCATTTCTGCACTCCTCATGAGCAGAGTCCAAGCTTACCACAGCCCTCCTGTTAGTAAGAACTCTCCTCCAACCAACCAAGGGGGCTCATCTTCCCCAACGTAGGACGCCAGGACCAGGGCACCCAATCTGTGGCTCTCATTGCTCACTCCCCGGGGTAGGTGTCTATGGGTGCATTGTCCCTTTTCCTGAGTACACTCCCAGCAGCACAGGTCCCAACTCAATCGAGTTTCTTCTCTCCCTACCCAGTTATGTGTGGATCTTTCTTACAGCCTTGGTCGTACAGGAGTCCTTCTGCCAGTTCCTAGTTAGTTTTCAGTGAGAATTGTTCCACATATAGATGTATTTTTGATGTGTTCATGGGGAGAGGTTAGCTCCATGTCCTCTTACTCCACCATCTTGATCAATCCCCTCCCCCCCAACCCCTGGAAGTAGACAGCTCTGAGTTTAAATCAGGGATCTGATCAATAATAGTAATGTGTCTATGGACAAACCATTTAGCCTTTGTGCTGCAATCACCTCCTCCTAAAATGGAGATGGCCTGTCTCATAGGGATTTAAATTATGCAAAGAAAGTAAAATGCACAGCTCTGCATCTGCCATACTGCAGAGAATTGAAATTGTTTATTGCCTGTCGTTGGTCAAACCTGGAGCCTAATAAAAATACTCTGGCCACCATTAGGTGACAAAATTTACCTGCTGGAAAGAGGCTTAGTCTTTATCAGAGAGAAGGACTCCTGACTGGGCTGAGGCTGAGGTTTCAGTGACCTTATTAGAAGATGGACCCAGACCAGGTGACATTCTGTGATCTGGGACACAAGTTTAGCTGCTTAGGAGAGAAGAGATTTCCCTCTGAGAGTGAGCACAGTGACCCCACCCTTAGAGCAACTCTGTGAGTGCTCAAACCTCTGTGCATGTTAAATTTGTGAGTTGCTATGATCGCTGTCTACATTAGGAAGGAAATGCTGAGGTCCCACCTGATGGTCTCTTCATAACTCCCACGGAGACCTGTGGTACCCTAGCAGCTGGACTGTGAAGAAGGCAGATCAGGATGGAAGAAACTAAAGCTGGTGAATAAACCAGAGTTAAGTTATTAATTTGCAGTTGGATGTCTTAATTTTAGGTATCAAAACCTTTTTCTTTTTCAATCCAGGGCATGTTTCCCTCTGTATTAGTGACTGCATAGGAGGCTGAATGTTGCTGAATGAAATGAAATCAAAGCGCAGTTGCAGGGAAGCATGAGGGACATTTCACCGAGGCAATATTCAATCAGAACTCCATACAAAACAGCACCATTTTAATGATGAATGTAAAACTGCTCTCTCATACAGTGCTTGTTTACTTTGTTCTTGAAGGTACAGAAAAGTAGAATGATGGAAATCATGTTCATGTTCCTACTTCCTAGAATTAATTAATGTTAGCATCTTGCCATTTTTTTTGCTTGAGATATGAATATGTACACTTATATAAAATTATATATAATAATACATTTTAATAAAACATTATAGATAAAGCCAGTTTTTGTTATTGACCCCAAATAATTTGCCTCTCCCCCTCCTTAGAAGCACATCACCCACCTGAAGTTGGTTTCACATATTTCCTGTGAATGTTTTGAGACTTGAATATTACAGTATGAATCAGGGTTCTGTTTCTTAACCCTGCCCCCTCTCTTCTTCTCCCTCTCTCTGTCTATGTATATATAGGTACATGTATCTGGTTGGGTACCATTATCTAGCCAAGTTGATGCTTAATATTAATCAGCATATATACTGTATACTTTTATGCTATATTCGGGAAGAGCTAATATATAAATTTCTGTACTTCTATTTTAAAATTTTATAGAAATTATTATTCTTTATGCAACTTGAATTTTTTTCTTTACATTAGGATTTGAAGTTCTTTCCATGTTGCTATATATAATTCAAGTCTGTTCATCTTAAGTGCTGTATGGTAATTCAACACATGAATATTCCGCAGTTTATTTTATTGATGGACGTTTAAATGCTATCAATTTTTTTATTGTACCCTGTTACAAAAACATCCTTGACATGTCTGCTATTGTTTGTGTGCAAGATTTCTCTAAAGTACTTACCAAACATAGGATTGAGGGGGTTGTCATGAAAACACAGTCAAGTTTTTAAATGTACTAGACCAAATATTCTCCATACTTGGATATTTCCACTAGTAGGAAGGCAGACTTCCTTTTTGCTTAAAATCCTAGCCAACTTTAGGTATGCCAGACAATTTTCTACTCTGAGGATGATAAAAAAGTAACTTTTTAAAAACTAATTGGCTTTCTTCTCATCACGAGTGAGATTTTCTCTCGTGGTTTTTGGTAATTTGGTTTCTTCCTTTGTGAATTGCTTTTCATGTCATATGCCCAACTTATTCAAGTGATATTTAAAAAAGTCTATATGATGATTGCCTTTTAAAATTGAAATTTGAGAGTTCTTTGTATGTTCTTGATACTGTTATATATGCTGTAAATACCTTCTCCAAATATATTTTTCTTTGTTGTTTATGATGCCTTTGTCATACAGAAGTGTTTTTTTTTGTTTTATCAGTGTTTTCCTTCATAGCTGTGTGTGTGTGTGTTTATCTTTTGTTTCTTGTAGGATGCAAAAATATTCTCCTACACATTCTTCTAAGAGTTTCATAAGGTGTTTTTATCTTTTGTCATGGAAAATCAAGTTTCTGCATTGTGCTTTGGTGTTAATCTTTTAGAATTTAAATGATTTTTAAAAGGAGAAATGATTTTACATAGTTTTCTAATTTTACAAGCACCCACAGTATTTTTTTTAATATTATTGAGATATTCTTATCAAGATAAGTGATTGTATAATCAGCAGACTTAGCATCACAAAATATGTAAGAGTAAGCTCCCATGGAAAATAATTTATAATTCCATGCAGACAAACACATTTTTCAGTAACAAACATTCTGACACATAGTTTCTTATATTAAATATCCGTAATTGCAAAGTCAGAAGTCAACAGTCCTTGGCTTTTTAAAAAGAAACTTATGATGTTAGGAAAGTGCTTTGCCTCTTTTAAGAAACAGGCTTAGGCAGAAACTAAATTTTATGGTAATATGTTACAATATATTTCATGGTAACTGGTATGTAAATAATCACTGATCTTCTTATCTTCTCAAGCAAAGGCTAATGGTTAATCCAGGGCTTTACATTCTCTAAGGTATTGTAGCCTCTCAAGGTTCCTAATACCAAAACTTGTGCTTTATTCAACTAAGTTTTAATTAATACTGAATTTAAAATATTGAAGTTTCTATTTTTGTGTTTTTATTTCATTTGAAATTTATTTTTAATTTATAGTATAAAATAACAGACATTTTAACCTTTGGTATAAAATAAGGTTTTAATTTCATTTTTATCATCATCATTAGTCACAGTGTGAATGTGTAAAATCGGTTGTCTGTCTACCTCCTCTTTTTGTTCTTTAATATTCCATTTCCCCTAAGATTCAAGTTTCTGTTTAAATCTGAAAGTTATTTGACCTTTGTTAAAAACAGCAAGACAGATTTTATTGAATAAAATAGGGAATAAGCTATTGCTTATTCTCCAAATACAATACGGACAAGTAGAGATTTGTAGCCAGGGGACAGCATGACGAAAGAGAAAGAAAAATGACTAAGAAGAACTTGGTTAGGCATCAAGGGTAGGAGGGGAGGGGAACTTGGTTTGATATTAATGGTGGAGGAAGAGGAATTTGATTGACTATCAAGGTGAGGGGATCCCTGTATTACTCTACATGGAGATAGGGAAGAAATAAAAGTTAAGTGAGATCATAATGTTGAGCCACTAATCCAATACAACTGGTGCCCTTATGTGAAGAGGAAGAGACACCGGAGCTCACACGCTCTCTTTTTTTCTCCACAAGTGCTACAGAGGAAAGGCCACCTGAGTATGCATTAAGTAGGTGGCCATTTTCAAGCCAGGAAGAGAGCACTCACCAGGAACTGAATCAACTGGTACCTTGATCTGGGACTTCTAACCTGCAGACCTGTGAGAAAATGAATCTGTTGTGTAAGTCACCTAGTCTATAGTATTTTGTTATGGCAGCCCTAATGCAATCTATTTTTTGTTTGTTGTGTTAATACCCCACTATCTTAACTACCGTACTAATGATTATGAAGGAAGATCCAGTCATGTCCCATTCTTTTTTAGATTATGTTTACTTTTTCCTTATTGGTATGAATTCATTTTAGAGTGAGTTTGTCTAACTCTACAAACAATACCATTGAAATACATTGAATTCTATTGGTGTTAGAGATTACTTAGGAAGAATCGAAATTTTTAGGATACTGATTCTTCCTATCCATGAAAACAGTAAATCTACCTATTTATTTCTATGATATTTTATAATACATACACATTTATTCCTTCACATCTCAGAGTTTGTTGCAATTGTAAGTGGTTTATTTTTCTCCATTACATCTTCTACTTTGTATTTGATAACACATTGTTTGTACAATGCTCCTTTTCCTTGAATACTTCAGTGTGTATTTCCTTACAAACCCAGATCATTCTCTTTCATAATCATAGTGCAATTTAAAGTTTCCAAAATTCACATTGGTGGATATTATTATAATTCTCTATTGACCTTGATCAAGTCTCATCCACTGTCCTAATAAGGTACTTACTGTATAGCCAAAGGTGGGTGTAGATGAAGTCATTTTTTTTTCTGGTCCTAGAGCCACTCTAGGATCACATATTGCATTTAGTTGTCATGTCCCTTTAGATTCATTTAATCCAGAATAGTTTCCTAGTTTTTCCTTGACTTTCATGAGGTTGGCATTTTTAAAAGTTCAAGCCATGTATTTTGTGGCACATCCTTCATTTTCATTGTTATTTCTTCACGACTAGATTAAAATTATACATTTTTGGCAGGAATATCAAAGCAGTGAGGTAGTAAGTATATTTTTCAGTGTGTCACACCAGTGAGAACATACTGTTCACTTGTCCCATTACTGATAATAACTTTGATACTTGGTTAATGTGTGTGTTTTCCAGATTTCTCACTTAAGATTATTATTTTTCCATTGGTAATTAATAAACTTTGAAACTATGTAAATATTTTAATTCTCATCATACTTTCACCCGTAAGTTTTAGAATCTATTCATAATTCATGCTTCACTCAATTAATTATATAATTGTTATCAACTGGTGATATACTAACTTCATCTTCCCTTCTATATTTATTAGTTGACATTCTAGTGAAAAGATAGATTTTCCTTCCATCTAATTTATTTATGTATTTATTTTTAAATGTGCTTTTTAAAATACAGAATGTTTGCATTTATTTGCTTGTATCTCCACAGACTCCTAGATTTTTATTTTATCCAATGAGTAATAATCTGTAACTCTTATTTTGATAATACTTTTCCTTGATTTGGCCAGTGGGAGCACCTTCAAGGAGGCTTCTGTGTTGTGTTGACATACCCAACTGTTCTATGAGCATTTCCTTACTTTCTGGTACAACAGAGTATTTCAGATTCATCTGAACTTTTCCAGCCCAGTCTGAAATCAGCCATTTCTCTAAGGACCACTGAGTCCTTGTATTGCAGAATGGCATTTAGAAACTAAGAACTGAGTGCTAGCTATGCTCATTACTACTAGGCTGTCCTTGCTGCTAAGTCCTTTCTAGAAGACAGAACCAGGAAATGTACATATACACACACAAACACACCTATTTTGATACTTATGAGTCATCTATAATAAAACTCTAAATTTTTACTGATATTTCCATTTCTAATACAACACTTCAAGGTTCATTTTAACTATCTATCTTTCCCTATATGTAAGCGCCTTCTTTCCCTCTCATTCTGGCACTCAGATGGTTTGAATATTAGCCTTTTTGATATTTTCCTATAGGTCTCTGAACCTCCCTTAATTTTTTCCCTGTCCTTTTTTCTTTGTTGTTTAGATTAGAAAATTTCTCTTAATCTAGCTTCATGTTCACTGACTCTTTTTTTCTGGTATTTCCATTTTGCTAATGAGGCACTATGCAGAATTTTTAAATGTATTATATATTGTGGTTCTCAAATTTGGCTCTTTTTTATAGCTACTCTTTCTTTGTTGAGAAGTTCTACCTTTCCATTCTATCCAAGAGTGGTTGTCCTTACATCTTGCAACATGGTTATGGTAGCTTCTTTAAAGACTTTGTCTGACATTGTAGCATTTGTGTAATTTCAGAGTTTGCATCTGCTGAGTGTTAGGTTTTGCTTGTTCTTTTTGTGGTGAGTAATTTTGGATTATGTTCTGGACGTTTTGAATAATATGCTATGAGATCCTGGGTCCTTTAAAAATCTTCTGGAGAATATTGATTTTGGTTTTGCTTTAGCAGATTGTCAATCTGGAGGATGCAGTGTCTGGAGCCCTAACCTATGAGGATTGGTAGAGGGAGAGGGGTACCTAGGTAAACTGGTGTCAGGGATTTGTTAGGTGAGGGGAGTCAGGACAGCCCCACCCATAATAGCGTTCTAAGAACCGAGCTATTCTCTCACTGTGCTGACTGACTTGATCCAGAGAGAAGATCTGACTGAAGAAGCTTGAGTTAGGGTCCCACAGTCTAGGCATGTGTCCCAGCAGTTGGGTACTCATAGTCCATGGTCTCCTCATCAGTGGATGTTGGAATAGACACTATAAGAAGTGCGAGCTGCTTTTGTGCATATGTTCACCAAACCTTTTCTGCATCAGCCTGCTTGATGGTTTGCTTTACTTCTTCCCACGCTTGCTTGCCTTCCCCTACCCCCACCACACACGCAATGCCTGCCTTCCTATTGCCTGCCATACCACCGCGTTAACGTTATCTTCTCTGATTAGATTTTCCAAAATGTATTGTAAATTCTTGTAACAGTTATGAACAGACTTTCACCTTTTTTGCCATGGTTTTTGTCCATTTCATCCGTGTAGCAATATCTGCCTATAAAACAACACCTTTAAAATGATATTGTGTATGCCCTGGCATCAAGTGTTTTTCAAATCAACCTTTTTAGGGTAAAATTTACATGAAGTAAAGGCACTTACTTGAAGTACACAGTTTGGTGAGTTTTGACAAATGTATACATTCTTGTACCCACCAAAGTAATTAAGATATAACCATTTCCATCATCCTAAAAGGAGGACCAGTGTCATCTGAGGTGGCCTTGGAAGGAAAGAGGCTGAGAGATCTCATGACCTGTGTTGCTTGATCTCCCCTCTCACCTTAACATTTGCCATGAGGCAGCCATCCTGGCGCCTCCTACTTCCCCCTTCAGCTACTGTCTCTCCTACTCGGCCCTTGCAAGAGCCCAGTCCCTTGGGTCCCTCCGTGGGTTCTGAGTTGCTCCAGAGCCCTGGCTCTGAGCCGTCTGCCCTCCCATGACCCCTGGTGGAAAGGGCCGGCTGATGCAGACACAGAGGACCAAAGATACCACGCACGGCCTGACTCCAAGGAACCTGCAGACCCTGTGCCCGGCGGGTACCAGCTCTGCCCGCTCAAGCATCAGCGATCACGAAGATTCCCCATGCCGGGCGGAGCCCATCTGGTGCCACACACCTGCTGGAGTCGGAAGTTCGAAGCGCTGGTGAGTCCAGCTGAGGTGTCATGGCTGGACTATTCAAAAAAGTTGGTGCTATTTGCTGACAATTGCAAGATGACCAGCCACTCAGGAATGGGGAAGAGACCTCTTTCAGACCACAGATGGACTCCTTCTGCCTTGTGAGCTGCCAAACCCCTCTATGAAGCCCAAGCTATCCAGTCATGTCCCCCCGCCCAAGTCCTGACAAAAGTAGACTGAGCCTGGGCCTCTAGGAAATTGCTAGAAAGGAATAGCAAAAGAAGAGGACAGTCAGACAAGTGGTCCCCCATAGCAATGAGTAGGTACCAGCTACACCCAAGCTCCTGGAGAGCACTAGGCCTCTGAAGGGAAACCTCAGTTCCAAGCTCCCAGAAGAAACAGCTTGAGTAATAAATCCCAGATGTCTAGTAACTCCTCCCCCAAGATCCCCTGCCATCACCATCTCATTACAGCCCTGCCAGAAGTGTCCTGTGTGTTTGCAGGAACGATCCAGGGGCAGCAGGGCTTTCTGGCTAGTTGCATCTAGCTCCCTGCTGCCCAAGAGGTGGACAGGAAGTGCTGAATAAAGGCCAAGCCATTGGCCCAGTTCTCTGGCCTCACTGATGCCAGGGAAGAGGACACAGGGAGAAGAGTTGCCAGGGACTCTGTCCAGCAGGAATCCTCCACCCGTTATCTTCCAGCTGAAGGTCCTGGAAATGGAAAATTTCATTGTCACTGGTGCTGCCTCGGCTGCTGCTGCTGCCGGTGGTGCCACTTTGTGAGATCAAGGTGACCTATACTCCTCTCCTTCCCCCACCCCCCGAAGCTTCCTTGTATAGTCATTGGTGGAGACCTAGGCTTGGAGAAGAAAGCTGAGCACCAGTGGAACCACAGGGTCCTAGACAATCAAACTAAAGCCCCTTCTGACTGCAGTGCCACTCAGCCTGTCTTTTCTTTCTCCCTGCCTGCACCGGGGGCTGCAGACTTCCTGCCCTCACCCACTTCCTTTGCAGATCCTGGCCGCAGCCACATTACCTGTCACTGACTTGGCTCAACTGCCTGCCTGGCACCCAATCCTGTCTGCTCTGGTACCTTCCCTCACACCAGATATCGATTGTGAAATGAGGTGCACAATTCCTAACTCCCCTTCTATTGCTTTTCCTGTGGAATCTCTTTCTCTCTTCAGGGCCTTCCCTAATTTGGGATTCTCCTTAGAAATGAGTACCGAGTGGCCCTTTGCATCCCATCCCCTCAGCATAGCCACCGTGTCTTCTACTTCTGACCTCCCCTCACCTCCTACCACCTCAGCCCTCTTCTTCAGGCCTTCCTTCTGCAGAATGGGGGTCACCTGTGCCTATGTGTGTGGATTCTCCTCCCTTGGTCTTCTAGACCCCTCCTCCAGCCTCCCATCAGCACCCTGTCTTCCCCGTCAAGCTCATCTCTGCTTTCCCAGTCACTTGCACCTTCGCAGCCAGTACATCTGACTTGTCCAGCCCTCCTCCTTTGGACTTTGGTACAGCCGACCTGGACACCACTTCGCCATCCCAGGCTTTCATCTTCGGATCTCTGCTGGCTCGGAGGTGAGCTCCCTCCCATTTGTCCAGGCCCATTGCACTGTGGAGCAGATATCCCCAGCCTACCTGCATTTGTGGTCAGCAGTCCACCCCAAATTTCAACCTCCCTTCTGGCCCACTTTGGGTGCCCCTGATGGGCAGTAGCCAGGAGCTTCTCTCCTCAGTGCCTCTGTATGTACTGGCTTCTCCATCACTGCTTCCCCAGCTGCCTCCACTCCAGTAGCCAACACCTTTGCATCCAAGCTTGCCTTTGGCTCTGATGAAATACGGATATGGATACCACACTCCATTCCCTGGCTGCCATCTCGCAGGGGTCTTCCCTTGCTTCCAGTGAGAACTTCTTTCCATTTTCCATGGCACTTGCTTGTTCTGAGAACATGCTGCCCAGTGGCTGTGCTGCTTCAGCACTAGTCTTCACCAGCTGCCTGCGCAGTCAGCGACCTAAATGCAAATTTCAACCTTTCCTTTGACCCAAGAGAAACCACTCAGCTCATATTTAGGTGTCCTGATGGGCCTCAGCCTGAAACCACCAACTGTGACAGCTCTTTCCCTTTTGGAATTTCTGCAGCCTCAGCACAAACTCCAGACTTAACCTCTCTTGCAGCCCAGCCACCCACTAGCAGCACAGTTCTGTCATTTTCTTGACCTCCCTATGTTACACTTTTGGCATCCCTGTTAGTACCCAGCTGGCCTTTTGTGACACTCCAAGTGTTTTCCTCATTGGTGCAGCCACTACTTTTGGTTTTGGAGCTGCCATCAAAATACCCAGCACTGGGGGGCAGAAGGTAACCTTTAGCCAACACCACTGTACACACATCTACTTTTATGGGACTTGTAGCCCCT
The DNA here is from genome assembly GCF_949987535.1 of Balaenoptera acutorostrata. Taxonomy (NCBI): domain Eukaryota; kingdom Metazoa; phylum Chordata; class Mammalia; order Artiodactyla; family Balaenopteridae; genus Balaenoptera; species Balaenoptera acutorostrata. The sequence goes on from NC_080079.1 coordinate 53,467,751, forward strand.
ATGAGTAGCAGCAGCTTTGGGATCAGTGTGGCTGCCTTGGGTCCCAGGTCCATGTCTGGAGCACTTAGCTTGATGCAGAACTGAGAGAGACACCCTGTACCACTGCTCGTGTTGGGAAAGGCTTGATCTGAGCATCAGGGTCCTGCACTGGTTGCAGTTGGAGAGGCCATCTCTATGGAAAGCAAATCTGTCTCAGGAGAGACTTTCCTTCCTGCCTATGGTCAGAGCACTTTGGGTTCTCCTCTCATCTCCCCATGACCATCCAGAGAACACCTGCTACTCTCAGAGGAGACAGTACCACTGAAGAGAAACATGTTCTAGGAGACAGTTCTGTTCCTCCTTGTGGTCACAAGATCACCTGTGGCCCTTCTGGTCAGAACACATCTGTTATCAGAGGAGCGAACACCATATTGGTATTTGGAGATACTTCTCTTCCTGCCTTTTGTCAGAACACCTGGGGACTTCCTGGCCACTGCACATCTGATGAATTCAAGGGCCTGCCACCATACCTGTGCTTGGAGTCAATACTCTCCTTGCCTACAGTCAGAGCACCTGGGCCTACCTGTCCAGAACACAGGTGGTGCAATAAGAGGGGAGAGCACCATACCTGTGCTTGGAGATGCTTCTGGTCCCATCTTCATTCATAGTACCTGAGGCTCACCTGTCCAGAGTATTTGTGGTGCAGTGGGAATTGGTAGCATCATACCTCTGATTGGAGGCCACTGTGCTCCTGCCTTCTTCTGTCAGAGCATTTGAGACCCACGTGTCCAGATCACAGATGGTGCAATAGGAAGGGCCAGTATTATATCTGTGCCTGGAGACACCATTCACGCGTGTATTCAGAATACAGGGGAGCAATAGCCAGAGCACATCTGCTTCAGTCAGAGGGGAAAATGCCCTGCGGTTTTAGGGAGACACTTCTAGTCTCACCTTGTCAGAACACCAGAAATCCACCCATCCAGAGTACCCTCCTTTGACTTTGGAGAAGCCAGCTCCACTGAGAAAATACCTATGTTTGGAAGCACTTCTGCCACTACCTTTGGTCAGAGCAATTATGCCTCTGGTATGCGCACAGCAAGCAGCAGTCTTGCTTTCAAGCTACCTTTATCCCTTGCCCAGGGCTTCATTGGAGACAAGTTTTAGGCCTCCAACCCATTCATTTGTTTCTAGTGCAATATCTAGGATCTCATTAACTAAGCGGGAGAGGCTTCCTTTAGAAATGGCAGGTCACCATGGGACCCCACAAATGGACCTTGTTCTGCTGGACAGGGTCTTAATACCTTTTGGCTATGTCAAGCAAAGTTTACCTGCCTTTTATCTTCCTAAAGTAAGCTGAGGCCCAATGCCTTAGGATATGTGTGTGTATAAGATATATGTGTGTTAGAGGGAGTGGGGCAGATGAGGCCGGCCAGATGTCAACACACTGGACTTGACATTCCACTGTGTAGAATAGAAAAGAGCTCTGTACGTATCATCAACCAAGCCATTCTTGGTTTTGACTGTTAGCCTGGCAGACTCAAGCTCTGGGCCAGAGCTGGCAGGATACTCACTGCTGCCTCTAGCTTCCCCTTTCCCATTTGCCTCAATGGGCTCTTATCTTTCTTTTCCCAACTATATGTACATAAAGTCTTGTTCTTATTAATTTGTCCTCTTGTTCACATGTATTTTGCTCTTTGACTCAACTAGAGAAATAATTGATTTGTGTGAGTGGTCGCATGCTGAGCCAGTCTGCACTGTGCAAAGTTTTCTGGGCCCAGTAACTAAGATGTGGAAGTCCCCATGCTTTGTGACCATGCGTGCTGACATCTGCTGTCTCTATTTTCAAGTATCGGGATGGCAGCCCAGGAGGAAGTGAGGTGTGGAGGAGGGAGAGAAGAGGTGGTCACTCCCACCTCTCCCCTCTTTGCTTCTCCCTCACCATTCTCACCTCACTCTAGGTTAGACTGTTCCTGATATGGGTTAGGAAACCACAGTTTGCAATTTTAGTCTTTGTGAAATGTTTAAACGTATTTTTTTTCTTTAATTAAACTTAAGCCAATGCCCACACATTCCAACCTTAACCAACAAAGATGGGCTTAGCATCTAGGCTCTTGGCCTGGAGGGACAAAAGAGGAAAGAGCCCATACCTGCTCTGTAATGATTGAAAACTTTAAGTCTTGGATGTTACGTGTTACTTAGAAGCTGTTATCATGCTGCTTTAAATGTCAGAAAATACCTGGACAAGGCCTATTTGGGGGGGAAAAAAAAAAACCCAAACCAAGAAACAAACAAATGAAAACCTGTCTCGCTCTAGTCCAAACCATTAAAATATTGAATTGCAGGAATTACAGTTTCAGCCAGATATAGCTGACCCTAGAGTTATGCTGTGTCTCCACTGGACCTAACTGCTGAAAGCACAATCTTTCTAAGCTATTTACAACTCACGAGAACCAGCTTAAGATGGGGGAAAGAGACATATACATATATATATATATGTACACACATACATACATATCGTTTTATTCATTTCTTCAGTGAAGACTCAGGACCCCTGACCCTGTTCTAATCTCTGGTGACATAGAGTTGAAAGACATCTCTGGCCTCTGAGGAATTTATGATGTAGTGGAGGAGACAGATGAATAATCAAAGACTACAACTGGGGGACTTCCCTGGTGGCGCAGTGGTTAAGAATCCGCCTGCCAATGCAGTGGACACGGGTTCGAGCCCCGGTCTGGGAAGGCCCCACATGCCGCGGAGCAGCTAAGCCCGTGTGCCAAAACTGCTGAGCCTGAGCTCTAGAGCCTGCAAGCCACAACTACTGAGCCCACGTGCCACAACTACCGAAGCCTGCGCACCTAGAGCCCGTGCTCCGCAACAAGAGAAACCACCGTAGTGAGAAGCCTGCACACCACAACAAAGAGTAGCCCCCACTCGCTGCAACTAGAGAAAGCCCACGCGCAGCAACGAAGACCCAGAGCAGCCAAAAATAAATACATAAGTTTATAAAACAAACAAACAAACAAAACAATTGGGGGCATAAGTGGTAGGGTTGTGAGAGGAGAGAAGACGGACACAAAAGTAAGCCTGGGGAGATAAAACTTGAATCATGCCTTAAAGAAGAGGAAACAGCCTAGTGGAGAAAGGCTATTTCCAGGTGAAGTAGAAGGTATGAGCAAAGTCAGGGAAGGAAGAAAGATCATGAGCCAGTGGGACACCAGACAGGTAATCAGGTGTGGCTGGAGAGGGAAACCAAGGCTGAGAAATGCAGGGAGAACAGAGGCAGATCACAGACAAAGTTATATACCAAGATGGGGGATTTGTCCATTATGCTGACAGTGTAGGGTATCGTGACAGGGTTGTAAGCAAAATGTGACAAGATTATATGTAGGCTGTAGAAATATTTCTGGGACTGATAATAGTGCCAAATTTATTTAGTTGTTGTGAGAATTTAATTAATTATTATATATAAGGCACTTAGAACACTGCCTGACACATGAAAGGTGAAATATAGGCATTTGCCATTTCATTACAAAATGTTAATAATTCATAGAAATTACTAACATATGTTTTGTTAATATATAATCCCTTCAAAATTGGTATGATGATGCCAGTAAAGATTTAATCATCAGCTAGCTGAGAAGGTTTGTTGGGAAAATAAGTAGTTGATCTTTATCACTTTCTTTTCTATAATTACCAACTCCATTTGGCTCTCTAGGGAACAGATTAATTAATATTATGAAGAGGTAGCAAAGAACTGAATATTATACTCTGAAATGCTTGTCATATGGAGAACACGTCCAGCTGAATTTGTACATGAAGTATGAAGAAAACTTGCCCTCAAGCGCATCTGAAATGGACCCCAGTGTGGTATCATGAGGTGTCAAAGAGTGGAGCGCCCACAGTGTGGAAGCTGGGGCAGTGGCAGTGGGTTTAATCACTTCTTATCCAGGAAAGCCTTGTTAACAGAGCTACATGCTTTTCACTGAAAGGTCAAGTGCAGACAGACAGATTTGACAGAAAACAGTGATTCCACATGAAAAGCCTGGAGGAGAAATGTCTGTCACGTCTCCTATTGGTTGCCAGCAGATGTCTGGGGCTGCAGTGACATGTCTTTTTAGGCATTGCAGAGCTGAGCTACAGACTGGGCTCAGGAGGGGTCCTTCTGGGTGAGAGGGTGGGATAGGTTAAAGGCCGAGAACAACTTTTGTTTTTAGTTCAATAAATGAACATGTGCTGTTCCCACTCCATCTTTTCCCTCAGGGATCACTGATAAAATGAAGAAAGAATGTAAAAATAGGGGGCCGTCATGGTGGGAGTGAGACCCAGGACAGAGCCCTTGGTGGGTGATATGATAGAACTAGTTTTCTATTGCTTCTTCTAGGAGTCCTTTCTACCTTTTTCTTCAGAACAGTAGGATGGTGCTTTATCTAAGTGGTGTCTCTGCTGAATTATATTGTCAGGCCTAGTTCATTGGAATAGAGGAGCAATATGGTAGCTAGTCTGCAAAGACAGCCTTCCAGTGAATCATGCCATCCAGTATCCATGCTCTTTAGTCCCTCCTACTCTGTTGACTTGAAGCAAAGGAGATGGAGCTCTCAGTCAGAAGCTGCAGTGGTAACGAAATTGAGGCACTAAAGCAGAAGACCAAAGTGACATAAGAAAAGGTGTGAGATTGAAAGCACCGTTGTCACAGGAAACCAGAACAATACACAAGTCTAGGCCTATCAGTTCAGGTGAATCACATGAATATGAGATTCTGCAACATAGTGGCCTTTTTGTATATGTCTTAGAGTAGAGCTTCTCAAAGTACAGTATCAGCATCACCTGGGTACGTACTAGAAATGCAAAATTTGGGGTCACACCCTGAAGCTACTGAATCACATACTCTGGGAGTGGGGCAGGCGTTTAACAAGACTTCAAGTGAGTCTGATACGCATTGAAGTTTAAGAACCAGTGGCTTAGATATTTGTTACTCAAAGTGTGATCCACATAGTTTGTTAAAAATGAAGACTTAATCTGAATTATAATCTGCTTGTTAACAGTATTCTCAGATAATTCCCATGCACTTAATGTTTGAGAAGCATTGGCTTAGAATGTTCATGCCAGACTATAGGTAGTACTTTCATTTGCAGAGTAGGCAATGTGGAGAACCTAGATGTGTTCCCATCTAAAGAGGTTCTGGCCCTGATCAGAACTGAGCCCTCATTGAGTTAGTGCTTGAATCTCCAGTCTAAAAACCTTACCTAGAAAGACCTACAGTCTCTACAATTCCTGGGATATAAGCCAGGCTCAGCCTTGGAACATTGGAATGGCCTGAAGATGCCTGAGCAATAATGTCTTTCCAACCAGAGGGAGAAAGCTCCTTGCTGCTGGACTCAGGTATAGCCTTCAGGTAATAAGTGAGGCTTCTTAGCAAGGATTCTCAACAATACCTCAGGAGTTGGCTCAGAGACTAGCAAGTCAGGGAAATACCTCTTTTCCCATTGTGTGGGCCTTTCTTACAGTCTTTTTTATCAGTGAGGGCAACCCCTTTTGCTGTGGGTCATTTGCTGAGGTCTGTTACCTGTGGGGCATTATGCTCTTTCTTTATAAGACTCATAGCCTTGTTCTATATAACCATTCTATGTTGTTGGCACTATTTATTAACTGATTAATTTATATAAGGTTTAAGAGCTTGTCCACATTCTCACCATGAGAAGCAGCTTTTTTAGGCTCTCTCATCTTTTGATACAACTTGCAGGTCTTTTCATCATTAGGTGACTCAGGGTGACTGTAGCAGCATCTTGCCTAGAAGATAGGACAGGATGGGCTTTTTTTGTTAAGATGTTTTATTATCCTCTCCAGGTACATCTAAAAAGAAAAAAAATGATCTATAACCCTCTCGCGATGCATCTGATAGGCCTTCAGATTGGTACATTCTGACAACTACATAGGTTTTTGAAAAATAACTTTTAAGTCTTTATTTTGGGAAGGAAAGTGATGGGGAGGCAGCACAGAATAGGAAGAAAGCATTGAGTTTGGAGTCCAGCTTTGAGCTATGTCCCAGTTTCTCAATTTATTAGAAGAGTGGCAATGGTCATGGTCAAGGTCAAGTTTAACACCTTTTAGCCTCAGATTTTTTTTACACAAAATGCCTGACACATAATAGACCCTAAATTAATGTTAGCCCCCTTCCTATAATTTTTCCTCTAGCATGGGCCCTGGAGCAGAAATGTGGTAATAACTTCAGCTTGACCTCATTCTTTCATAACAAATTGTTGAGCTCAAGTAGCCAAGGGACTTAGGATGACAACACTTTCTCTTAATATAGTTTTTCACGGTGTATAGTGGCACTTACACATTTGCTTATTCTTCTATTCATTTGTTCATTCAATTTCTATGAAGTAAACTGTAGTAGACTCAGTGATATAATGGTAAGCAAAGATAGACTCCAGTGAGGTACAATCAGGAGGACTGGCAGACATTTAGCAAATAATCATAGAACATGTATAATTTTAAACTGAGATAAATATGGTAAAGATGTTTAAAATGCTCTAAAGATGTATAACACAGGGATCTGATCTTGTCTGGGAAGTAAGAGAAGGCTTCCCTGAGAGAGTGACATATGACCTGAAGAATAAAGAATAATTAAGAGTTAAAACATAACTAGACCCATAGTAGAAAAGAAAAAATAGGAAAAAGTTTCATGACCTTGGGTAGGCAAGAATTCTTAGATATAAGACAAAAATTGTAATTGATAAAAGAAAAAAATGATTAAATGGATATCATCAACATTTAAACCTTTGCTTTTTTAAAGATCCTGTTGAGAAAAAAAGAAAGTCATGGACTGAGAAAAATATTTGAAATATATATCAGAATATATTAAGAACTCTCAAATCTGAAAAATGAGAAAATAACTCAATTTTTTAAATGGGCAAAATATTTGGAGAGACACTTCATCAAAAAAGGGATATAAGTGGCAAGTGAGCATATTAAGTGTTCAAAATTATTAGTAATTAAAGAAATTCAAATTAAAAGCACAGGTGCGGGTTAGAATACAGAGCCATAGGAAGTCCTTTACACCTTGCTGGTGGGAATAAAAAATGGTACACTCAGGAAAAGTTTGACAGTTTCTTATAGAGTTCAACCTACACCTACCATATGGCCAAGCAATTCTACTTCTAGATAATTATACTAGGGAAATGAAAACTCATGTTCGCACAAAAACCTGTATACAAATGTTTTTAGATGTTTTTAGTAGCATTACACATAATCACCAAACACTGAAACAACCCAAATGACCTTCAGTAAATAAGTGGATAAACGAATTGTGGTACAACCTACAATGAAAATATTGCCCAGTGGCAAAAATGAAGAAACTACTGATACACAGGACAACCTGGCTGAATCTTCAATGCATTATGCTCAATAAATCCAGTCTCAAAATGTTACACAACATATGATTACATTTATATGATATTCTGGAATTGTCAAAGAGAATATATTCTGACGTACATTTCTAAGAATTAAAATAAGACAAGTGTGGTGAGACTGTAGAAATAGGAAAGAGGTACAAAATAAGAAAAGTCAATATAGAGCTGAATACTAATAAATGACCATTTTTAAACTTTTACTCTGTGCTGAACAGTTTACCTGGATTATCTCATTTAATCCCTACCAAGGAAGTTTCAAAATGATTACAACCTATAATAAAAATTATTATTTTACACATGAAGAAACTGAGGCTAAGAGAAATGAAATAACAAGTTTATCAAATTGAGGGCTGGTAAGTAGGGAAACTAGGGTTTTAACCCAATAGTCAGGCTTCAGAGTTGGCTCTTTTAAACACTGTTCTATATTGTCATGCATGTAGGTCTTGATGAAGGTCATATTTTGATCTGAAAGTAAATAGAATCTGTGGAAAGGCTTTATGCATGCCCATCATGTTATCAAATTTCCATTTTTTTTGAAGATCACTTCAACTACAATTTGGAGTATAGACTGATGGAGATGGGGCTTGATGGGTAGTATAGAGTAGGGCATGGATTACATGGCTGTTATAGAATGAATTGTGTTCCCTCCAAATTCATATATTGAAGCCCTAACCCCTATTAACTCAGAATGTAACTATATTTGGAGATAGGACCTTTAAAGAGATGATTAAGTTAAAATGAGACCATTCGAGTGGGCCCTAAGTTGATCTGATGATGTCCTTGTTAGAAGAGGAAATTTGGACACAAAATGAGACGCTAGGGATGTGTGTGCACAGAGGGAAGACCATGTGAGGACACAGTGAGAAGGCAGCCATCTGTAAGGCAAGGAGAGAAGCATGAGGAGAAACCAAACTACTGACATCTTCATCTTGGACTTCTAGCCTCCAGAACTATGAGCAAATTTCTGTTGCTTAATCCACTCAATCTGTGGTAATTTGTTATGGCAGCTCAAGCAAACTAGTAATATTAACAGATATAGTGTGTATAAAAATAATACTACAAAAGGTAGCAAAGAGAATAGAGCCATATAGGAGTAGCATTTCTTTATATCACTTGCATTAAGCTAGTATAAATCTGAAACTGAGTTTGAGAAAATGCACATGGTAAATCCTAGAGCAATCACTAATAAAGAACACACAAACTATAGTGTAACCACCATTAATTAAATTAAAACATTATATTAGAAAATATTCACTTAATGAAAAATAAGGCAGTAAAGGAGGGAAAAAATCACATAATCTTCTATATAGAAAATCCTAAGGAAGCCACTGAAAAACTTCTAGAATTAAAAAATGAGTTCAGCAAGATTGCAGGATATAAGATTAGTACACAAAATCAGTTATCAGTTGTATTTCTGTATGCTTGCAATTCTGAAAATAAAATTAAGAAAGCAATTATATTCACAATATCATCAAAATGAATAGAATACTTAGGATTAAAGTTAACAAAGGAAGTGCAAAACTTATGCTCTGAGCACTACAGAACATTGAAAGAAATTAAAGAAGGTCTAAAAAATAGAAAACATTTATGTTCATGGATGGGAAGACTTAATATTGTTAGTATGGCAATACTCCCCCAACCAATTTACAGATTCAACACAATCTCTATCAGAATCTCAGCTGATTTCTTTGTAGAAATTTCAAAGCTGATTTTAAAATTCTTATAGAATTACAAGGGACCAAGTATAGCCAAAACCATCTTGAAAAAGAAGAACAAAGCGGGAGGACTCACACTTCTGTGATTTCAAAACTTTCTATCAATACAAAGCAATGATAATCAGGACAGTTTGGGACAGACAGACATACAGATCAAAGGAATAGAATTGAGAGTCCAAAAATAAACTCATAAATCTGTGGTCATCTGATCTTCAACAAGCATGCCAAGACTATTAATGAGAAAAGGCTATTTATATTGTCTCATCAGCAAACAGAGCTGGGGCAACTGGATAACCACACAGAAAAGAATGAAGTTGGACTTTACCTCACATGATATATACAAATTCACTCAAAACAGATTAAGAACTAAATATGAGAACTAAAACTATAGAACTTTTAGAAGAAAATATAGGGATAAATATTCATGTTTTTGAATTTCGCAAAGGATTCTTTGATATGACATCAAAAATGTGGGCATCAAAAAATAGTTAAGTTGGACTTCATCAATATTAAAAATTTTGTGCTTCAAATGACATTATTAAGAATGTGAAAAATGAAACCTCAGAATGGGAGAAATTATTTTCAATTATGTGCTAATAATGGACTTGTATCTAGGATAGATAATGAACTTTTACAACTCACTAATAGAAAGACAAATAACCCAACTGAAAATTTTCAAAACACCTGAAAAGGAAGATGTTTCTCCAAGGAAGATATAAAAATGGCAAATAAGCACATAAAAAGATGTTCATTATCATTAGTCTGCAAATCAAAATCACAGTGCAATACCACTTTACAACCACTAGGATAAGTAGAAGGGCTTCTGAGTCAGACTTCTTAACATCCAAGACCTAGTCCTGCCACTTACTATCCCTGAAACCTTGAACAACTTGCCTCAGTTTCTTCTTTTGAGAGACAGTGAAGCAATGTCCTTTTTAATAGTATTGTGAAGATTAAATGAAATGATGGTACCTGGCATTTGGTATGAGAGACCATACATGTAAATAAAGAATGTATATGACAGTTATGACAGGACATGACAAGTGGAAAAAAATATCAGACAATAGAATCCTGACCCACAACCTCTTCGGTAACCAGTCCAGGGTGCCAAACCATAGCCTCTGTTGCAATGAGTGCAGAAGGGTCAGACCTTACTCAGTAACTACCAGCTTTCCTATTTTTTGCCTCTTCTTCCAGCACAGGACCAACCAAGGAAAGCCAAATATGCTTCCCAAACCAGTCACAGAGGACGCACCCACTTCCAGTTAGCTGTCTCCAGCTTCTACACCAATGGCTTTCAATGAGCTTCCTTTTTTTCCACTTTCCTCAGCCTGCTTTTGAGTGTTTACCAAACACAAGTGATGGTAGCTGACTCCTGTGCTTTAACAAGCTATGAATAAATAGCCTTTACTTCCTTTCTCTTGGGTGGTCTTTGTTTATTTCCACAAGTAGTTATTTAATAAATATTTTCTTCCCCTGTGTTCCCCTTTCTCCTCTCTCCATGAGCACTAAAATGTTCTTATTGATCTTCCATTTAACTTAGGAATCAGTCACAAATACTTCTGAGGGTTGAAGGAAGCCTCTTATTTCATCTTAAAGATATATCTCTGATACAGTTCTCATTTTCCAGACCAGATGTTTCCTAAGACACTGTTAGCTGAAGAATCTCCTGCAAATCTTAGCATTCATGGTTGGGACGATTGAAGAGACAGGGATTGAGGTTGGGGAGGAAGGTCCTTGCCTGAATAGAGACCAAGTTGCATGTGTGTTTTGTAAACTAAGGCCTACTTTTATCATTATTATTTTACCTTTTTAAAAAAATTTTTTAAATTAAAAAAATTTTTTTTTACTTGTCACTGACCAGCATAGAAAGAAAGCGGTTTCTAGGTAAAGAAGCTGAGTTCACTTTATCTTTCAAAAATATAAAAAATAACTTTCCATAAAACAGCCATAAAACATCCATGTTAAGACTACTGTGAATTTTCTGTTCAGGGGTCTTTCTTCCCTCCTAACTGCAAAAATAACAACTTGGGGCAAAGCTGTCAGGCGGAACTGAGCTTCTTGACTTCAGTCTGCTGTGTGGCCTGGGTGTTATTCACAGAGGGGTTTTGCAGATATTATAAACACTGGCAAGATTTCTTTGGAGTCCGTTGGGCAAAGGAGATGTACATGCATCATCCCTTCCAGAGCTGAGCAGGGGCTGGGAAGAGGGACGACTATTCACAGGGACCCAAATTATCTTGAAAGCAGCTTGCTGGAGTCCGGTGATTAGGTTAATAAGAAGACGCCATGTGCTGGCCTGGGTACGCTAATACCCTGGTCCCTTGGGTGTTGTAAGAGGCTGATGGCACTGACCACTCCTATGGAGATGGCTCCCAAAGCCAGGGGATTTCTCCATTTGTCTGCATTTCTCTGTGTTTCCGGAGGAGAGACTCTATGGTTGCCCAGGCTTCCTGACCCCACAGCTCCCTGTAATTTTGGAAGCAAATGATTCATCTGTCATGTTAAGCAACACCAAGATTTTGTGAATCAATTGTACACCTATTATAATGCAAATAAACAATGAGAACCTTCAATTTCAGGATATGCAGCAAACTCTAAAGGCCAGTTTCTATGCTGGATGAATATAGAATCAAGCCTCTTGAAATAAAACGAAGAAGGGATAGGCAAAGCTGGTTTTGGATGGGCACATTGTCTACTCATTTGATGCCCCTTTCTGCCCATCCACCCCCAGCATGTTGTCACTGACCACAAAGATTCTGCCTTCCCTTGTAAGGTCAACCTACCTTAAAGCACTTGCTCTTCAAGGGGCACATTAGGCTCTCTGATGGAAGAGAAGGTCAGATACAAGTGGAATCTAATAATACAAAACTAGTTTTTCTCATCCAGTTCTGTGTAATGGTCTGTATCTAAGGGAGGAATACCTTCCCTACCATTTTTGCTTTGTTTTTGGTCAGAATGATCACAGCAGGGGCAGCAGAGTAGAGTGGTGTTATGGCCTGAATGATTGTGTCTTCAATTAAGATATTGAAGCCCTATCCCCCAATGCGATGGTATTTGGAAGTTGGACCTTTGGGAGTTAATTAGACTTAAATGAGGTTGTAACAGTAAGGCTCCCATGATGGGATTAGTGTCCTTAAAAGAGGAAGAGAGACCAGAGCACTCACTCTCCCTCTCTCTCTCTCTCTCTCTCTCTCTCTGCCATGTGAGGACAGAGAGGAGACAGCTGTCTGCAAGCCAGAAAGAAGGTTCTCACCAGGAACAGAATCTTCTGGCACCTTGATCTTGGACTTCCAGCCCTAGAGCTATGAGAAATAAGTGTCTGCTGTTTAAGCATCCTGAACTGACTAATACAAGGGATTATTCCTAAAGTTGTTTATTCTAATTTATTGATTGTATTATTCGTCATTTCATCAAAGATCATATGCATTTACTGCATGTTTACTTTATACCAGTCATGGAGCCAGATGGGTGCTTAGGAGGATAGAAACAACTGAAGTTTCTGGCGGCAGAGGCAGACCCATTACCTAGAACTCCATACACTGAAGATTCTAACAGAGAGGTATGAGGTTGTGGCAGGGCCACAAAGGACGTAGTGTTATGTTGTCTATGAGTTACTTGTCTGTAGACAAGGTAATGCATGTGAATGTGAATTGATTTCATGCACACCTTAGAAGGATCATTTAATACCTAAAGATTTCCAATGAGGAATTCAGTCCTAGGTGTAGTGAGTTACATCTACTCAGAGAGGTTTGCACTCCAGAGGTGTGCATTTCAAGGATCAGTAACAGAATATGCTCAAGGGGCTTTGCCAACTACTTAATATATGTTAGGAATGATTTTTTTTTTTATTAGTGAAAACTTGAAGTGTTTAATATGTGTGCTTGGCCATTTGGCTAGAGTAATTTGTGTGATTACATCCTCTCTTGCATAATTTGGTGAAACAGGTACCTCATACCCTCCCATAAGTGCCCTATAACTAGAAATCTACTTAGTCCTGTGTCCCCCTCAATTAACAGAAGATCCTGCCTTTGGAACTTACAAGAATAATAGGTGATCATTCTACCAAAATATCAGTTGCATTTGCCTTGGGGTGAACCTTTCATACAGTGGCTTCATGTTAAGCCTCTGTGCTTGACAGAGTCACGACTTCAGCAAGGTTACAAGAATTGGTAGCAATAACGTTATATGCCCGCTTGGCTAATAAATGTCCCTTTGGGTGGCAATATTTGGTCTGAAACTTGCTTTCATTGTTTACCACCCAGTTGAACTTGTGGAGAGAATAGACATAGTCCCTACTTACCTTTAATTTGGGGGAAATATTTGGCCAATACTTGCCAAAGATTTTAACTATAAATGGACAAGTTGACTTAGATTAGCTCTCAACAAATAGTCACAGAGGAAGTGATGCCTGTGTTGGGTTTTGAAGCCTTTTTAGTTGTGCTCAAATTTTTTTAAAAAATGTTTGTTTGTTTGTTTGTTTGTTTGTTTATTTATTTATTTATGGCTGTGTTGGGTCTTCGTTTCTGTGCGAGGGCTTTCTCTAGTTGCGGCAAGCGGGGGCCACTCTTCATCGCGGTGCGCGGGCCTCTCACTATCGCGGCCTCTCTAGTTGCGGAGCACAGGCTCCAGACGCACAGGCTCAGTAGTTGTGGCTCATGGGCCTAGTTGCTCCGCGGCATGTGGGATCTTCCCAGACCAGGGCTCGAACCCGTGTCCCCTGCATTGGCAGGCAGATTCTCAACCACTGCGCCACCAGGGAAGCCCTGTGCTCAAATTTTTATAGATTGGAAATGAATCAATCATTTCCCTAAACCTGCTAAACCACAAAGAACATCTGCTTGAAAACGAAGTACATGTCATTGGAATTCCAGCTCCCTCACTACTTCACTTTTGACCTCAGGAATGGTTCGAACGTCTCTGTGGCTGTTTATACATCATCTCCGAGGCTGTTTCCACACCTGTAAAATGAGAAATGTTTTGCTTGAATGATCTCTCAAGGTCCTCTGTAATTCTTTGATAGTATGTACCGAAACACAACTGGGTTAAAGAAACATGTCTTTAAAGGAAAAGAAAAGCCCATGAGGTGGGTAAGAAAAGAATCAAGGGCCAAGGAGGAGACTTTTCTGTATCATTCATAACTTTGCTGAGTAGTTATTTATTGAGGGCCAGCTCTCTTACACAATTATTTAAGTACAGTCTAGACAAGAAGACAAATAAGAAAATAGGCTGTATATTACGGCAACACAATCCCCTTTCAACTTCATTTTCCTCTTCTGAAATGGAGGCTAAGTATCAACAATTGTAGGATGATTTTGAAGAGTAAGGATAACGTTTGTAAAGTGAACAACTCAGTTTCTGATATATAATAGGCACTTACGGAACGATAGTTACTATCATCATCATCATTAATGACAAAATGCTGGCCCAACAGTGGGACCAACGGTGTCCTGGAAGGGGTGGGGCAAGTATCTGTTCTTTGAGAGAGAGGGAGTGTGAGAGAGGTTCACTAAAGTGCTGAAGAATGAGGGATTTTTCCCAATAAGAAAAGGGCAGCATAAGTTTCAAGATAGATTAATCATCTGTGAAAAGATACAGAATTTGAAAAATGTTTGAAGAATTCAAGTAGTTTGGATAACTACAGTGAGGGATGAGAATAGTAGGGGATAAGCCTATAAAATAGGTAAGGATCAGATCAGGTAGTAGGAAGGGGAAGAAACCTGGTAATTCTTGAGTAGACCCACTTACTATGCAATAACTTAGGCATATTAATAGATTATTAAATTTTAATTATTTAATTTTACAACAACCCGGAGTAAGATATCATTATAAAAGTTTACATATTATTCTTTAGGTGCTAGGGAGTCTGTGAGAGCCTCTAAGCACGGGAATGGCATCAATTTTACAGTCACCAAGAAAACTGGCTTCCCCGGAGCTCCTCAGAGAAATGAGGCCCCAGAGCTCCTTGCAGGCCTTTTCAAACAACATGTCGAGAGACACATGGCTGGAGGCAGGCACGTCTGTCAGCAGAAAGGCTAGGCTTGGATGGCTCCAGCTGCGGAAGGCTCTCTTGGGGAGACCTGTCATCCAGGGACTGCTGGCTTGCTCCGTATCCTCTCCTTGTTCTGCCCACATGCTTCCCCCTGCCAGACACAGGTCCCACAGGATGATGGCAGCAAGCCCATAATTGTGGGG
This sequence comes from Balaenoptera acutorostrata, assembly GCF_949987535.1. Taxonomy (NCBI): domain Eukaryota; kingdom Metazoa; phylum Chordata; class Mammalia; order Artiodactyla; family Balaenopteridae; genus Balaenoptera; species Balaenoptera acutorostrata. The sequence continues at coordinate 53,483,052 of NC_080079.1, forward strand.
AGAAAAGTTAGTCTGAGCTAAATCACTGCTGTGGAACAGCAGCAACCTCCACTCAGATTGTTTTCATTAACAGCTATTCCTGAATAGTGGATGCGGAGCTTCAAAATAGTTTTTAAGCACAACCTGGAGTAAAGAGCCTGAGGCCAAAAGAGTAGTGGCCAACCTAAGTGAAAACGAAAGTGTGGACAAAATCCAGAATTTCGGAGTGGAAGCTGAAGTTACTGAAGGGAAGAGTAGCTGGGTTCTGAAAAATGTGGCAGCTGGAATTTCTTGATGGGATTGGATTGGTTAACTGATGCCAAGAGGAAATGGTCTTAGAATTGCCTTTCTACTCCTGCCCCCAGCTATGTGTCTGTGTCCGGAAGCTGTGGCTGCTCTTGTAGGTAAATGAATTGGTTCCATTTGAAGAATGTGGAGCTGTGAAAAAAAGATGAGAATAAATCATAAAAGGGCTTAGAATTGGTCTGACACTAAAGAGTTCATTTAGTTTTCTCCCTTCCTTCACGTTTGAGGAAACTGAGACTCAGAAAAGTAAATTGATTTGCTCCAGGTCAGTTAAGTTGATTTGCTCATTGTGACCACCAAAATTATAGGAGAAAGATGAGTCAATGAATCTTAAATCCAGCCTAATTTTTGTAGGTAAAATCATCCTTCCTTGTTCCCATGGATATCAGAAAAGATCACCTATACTCCAGTCTACTACTAGATAGGAAGAGGGGGTTGGATGGGACATATGGAAAGATTCCAGGTCTCAGGGGCCCAGGTCTTGACAGGATACTAGCCTAGCAGCTCTTCTGCTCTACTTCTGTCCTAAAAGCTGGGCTGAGGTGTTCTTCTACCACAATATACATATGACTAAGTAATACACAGTTGGCTTCTACTGAGAAGCCTGCAAATTCTCTTTGATATTTTCATATCTAAAATCCGTAACTTTAATAAATGAGACTATCACAATGTGAGACTATATGACAGGATGAATCCTGGTCTGTTTTTCAAAGCATATAGATTTCTAATGGAAAAAAATGTCTTCCCTTTATTTTTGTAAACCATCTCTTTCTGCTATTGCTTGTCTGCCCTGAAAACTCTAAGATGATTTCTTCTTTATAACCAAACATATATAGTATTTTCGTAAGTTGGCAACTTTACTATTCAATGACAACAAATATCCTGACCACATATAGCATGATGGAGGTCCAGTGGTTTGGCCAATTAGAGTTTAAGGTGAAACTCCATTCAACTGATTTTATAATTAATAATAGATTCAGGAAGATGAAAGCTGAAAACATCCCAAGTTCAAATGAATGTATCAATGTTAGAAATAGAGAGAGCAGTTTTCTGTCATTTATTGACTACCTTCCATTCTATCAATCAGTGAGAACAGCGATGGAAGAGGCATGATCTTTGCCTCCTAAGTGGAAGATCACTGACATTATTGAGCATGTAATATGGGTTAAATATTTGTCTTATTCATATACGTAACTGACTTTTACTACTTAAGTTAATGCATTGACATTTAAAGTAATCCTATGAAGGACTTTCCACATTGTAAAAATGAGGAAACTGAAGTTCCAAGAGGTCAATACCCTTGAGCAAATTTACACAGTTTGTGTCAGAGCCAGCATTAAACCCAAGTCTGCTTGATCCCAGATGGATAGTGTTTCCACCACATTATTTTGGAGAAGTCCATGACATCTACCAGGGCCCAAGCAAGAATAAGAGTAGATGCCAGGGCTACATACTATACACATCTGTTACCTACTGGCAGATCCACTAGACACAATGTGCTAATGGCTCTGCCAAGTGACCCACAAATTCCCTTTGATATCATCATATCTGAAAGCTATAACTTTGATGAATGAGGCTATCCTGATGTGAGACTATACAATAGAGCTGAAAGGCCTGATCTTTCTCATCTATGATTAAAACGGGCAGCTGAGAATAATATACTTAAATGGTTTACTTCAGAGTTCATCCCATTCAGATTTGAAGCACAGGAGAACATTGTGTTGTGTTCTGAGGTGAATAGACCTTGATAAGCCCTTTGGCATGGTTTTATCCGGTCAGCCCTGGCATGAAAAGTTGTCCATACTCAGAGTAAATGAGATGGTATGTCTTATATCCAATTTGTTGAATAGGATAATGCATCTTGAAGTCTAGGCTCAGAAGTGGCACAGTGTCCTTTCTGCCTCATTTTTTTGACCAAAGCAAACAACAAGGCCAACCCAGATTCAAGGATTGAGAAAACAGACTTAAATGTTCTGCCAAAAGTTGTATACTGTCTGGTAAGCCCCTTCCAAACAAGGTATAAGACATTTTCATCAACCCAGAAAGTTTTCCTGTGTCCTTTTCTTGTTGATTTTCTTTCCTACCACCCTCCATTCCTTCAGGAAACCATATTCTGATTCTTAACACTGCAAAGCATTTTAGTATGTTTTTGGATAAACAGACTCATACATTAATTTGTGCCTTTTTTGCCTAACAGTGGTTTTCAAAGTGATCCATTCTGTTGTGTATATACATTTTTTTTAAAGTTTATTGGTTTTCTTTTAAAATTTTCTTTGGATTCTAGCTTTTATTGTTCTTCTTGCTCATCATTACATCTCTTAGCCCTGGTCCCAGTGCTGTGTAAGTAGTAATTATTATGTGTACAAATGGTATGAGACAGAATATTAATTGTAGAACATTTCAAATGTATTTTAGAGCATAAAAATGGTGATTACTGGTAATTTCACTAATAGTATTATCACAGTTAATTTACTGTGTTTCTGTCCTACTTAAAAAAAATCTCTCTATATTATTTACTTATAGAAACACAATCAGAATTATGCATTTACAGGCTTACATACATTCTTCTTAGTTTCTTGATATTACACTGTGAATATTTACCAAAATATTAAATACTCATTATTTTAGCCTTCATCTGATTTTTTTCTTTTCCTACACTGACATATGAGTATTATCTTGTCTTCCTTCCTTCTTTCTTTTCTTTTCTTCTCTTTCACATTATCCCTTTGCAATAATATATATAATTTTATTCATTTTTCTCTGTGTACACCTTTGACAGATCTCCAAAGTTTTATTTGTTTCTTACTGTAAAATGTCTGTAATACCAGTTTTAATTTCATTTTTGCCCCCAAACTTATTTATCAAAGCATATTTTTATTCTATTTTATATTCTTAGTTTCGTTGTATTTTATGTTTATTACTATGAGGCAAAAGAATTGTTTGCAGATTTTCTGTGTTTTGACATTTATTGATTATGTATGTGAATGTATTATAGTCATTTAAAAGAATGTGTACAATCTGTATCTAGGCGCAAAACCTATTTATGTCTCTTCAGTCTGACTTATTAATTAAGAGATTACAAAAAAGTAGTTAAGAGCTATTTCTCTGGAGACAGGCTGCCTGTACTCAATATTTGGCTCAACCAATCTCAAACCGTGTAACATTAGTCCAGCTACTGAATGTTGCTTGTATTACTTCCCTCATCTGTAAATGACATTATAATAGTATCTTTCTAGAGGGTTGCTATGAGCAGTAAATGAGTTAATAAATATAATAATACATATAACAAATATAGCACTGCCTGGCACATAGTAAATACTATAGATGTTAGTTTTCATTGTATTATCTTATTCAAGTCATCTATCTCTATTATTTTCTGTTTTCTTTGTTAAAAATTGAGTTATATTCAGGTCCTCAATGTGGCTTAAATTTTATCAACTCTACCTTGTATCTCTACATTTTTGCTTTAAATATATTAATGTTGAATTAAGTGAAACATAAAGGTTCATAATTGCCATTTATATATATTCATTCATTCATTTGTTATTCATATAAGGCATACTCATTTTCCCATTTGAGGTTTCTGCCTTGATGTCTACAATACTGGTATTGCCAAAGCTGCTTTCTTTTCATTTGTAATTGCCTGGTATATAATTATCCATCTTGTTTATATTTACTTTTCTGCTTCATTCCATTTTATTGTGTCTGTTATTAACATCATATAACTGGTTGAGGTTCTTTTGCCAACACAAGAGGAATTTAATTCTTTTATGATAACTGTGATGACTGGTGTTTTTTGTTGTACTTTTGCACTCTTACGTTATACTTTCTACTTTTAGGCTTTATTATTCTTTTTCCTAGGTCATTCTATATCAAACAAGTTCTTTATGCTTTTTTTCTTCAGTGACTTTAATCTTACACATACTAATTGTACTAAGTATGGTTACCTTTACTTTAAAAATAAACATGTTTGAAATTTTCCTATTTCCTTGAGAAAGATCAATATCTATTTATGATGGTATGTAAAGCACATTACCACATAGTAGGGGAGCATGTTATTTCCTTCCTCCCCTTGGCCCCAAATTTTAAGAAGGTGGGATTTTAAACCTGAATTATTATGGTTAATAAGAAATAATTGGAGGCCCTGGGTGGGGTTTATGGAGCTCTGGGGCCCACAACCTCCAGGGTCACAGCCAACCACTAGCAAATTCTTGAAATAGCTCTAGGAGGAAGACGATGCCATCACATTTTCCTGAGAAAGAAACTGGAGACTGAGAGTTTACAGAAGTCATACAAGGATGCAGGTGTTGTGCTACCTGAGCTCCTTAGTTAGGAAGCTGCATCTTTCCTTGGCAGGTCTTCATGCTCCAGCAGGTTGTCAGGTCTGAGCCTCTGAGGTGGGAGAGCCAAATTCAGGACACTGGACCACAAAGGACCACTCAGACCCACATAATAGCAGTTGGTGAGAGCTCTCCCAGAGTTCTCCATCTCAATGCTAAGAACCAGCTCCACTCAACTAGCAGCAAGCTCCAGTGCTGGACACCCCATGCCAAACAACTAGCAAGACAAGAACACAACCACACCCACTAGCAGACAGGCTGCCTAAAATAATAATAAATTCACAGACACCCCAAAAACACACCACGGGACATGGACCTGCCCACCAGAAAGACAAGATGAAGCCTCATCCACCAGAACACAGGGACCAGTCCCCTCCACCAGGAAGCCTACACAACCCACTGAACCAATCTTACCTACTGGAGGCAGACACCAAAAATAATGGGAACAACGAACCTGCAGCCTGTGAAAAGGAGACCCCAAATACAGTAAGTTAAGCAAAATGAGAAGACAGAGAAATGTGCAGCAGATGCAGGAGCAAGATAAAACCCACCAGACTGACCAAATGAAGAGGAAATAGGCAGTCTACCTGAAAAAGAATTCAGAGTAATGATAGGAAAGATGATCCAAAATCTTGGAAATAGAATGGAGAAAATACAAGAAATGTTTAACAAGGACCTAGAAGAACTAAAGAGCAAACAAACAGTGATGAACAAAACAAATAAAAGAAATTGAAAATTCTCTAGAAGGAATCAATAGCAAAATAACTGAGGCAGATAAGTGATCTAGAAGATAAAATACTGGGAAAAACTAACTCAGACAAGGAAAAAGAATGAAAAGAATTAAGAACAGTCTCAAGACCTCTGGGACAACATAAAATGCACCAACATTCGAATTATAGGGGTCCCAGAAGAAGAAGAGAGAAAAAAAAAAAAAGGGACTGAGAAAATATTTGAAGAGATTATAGTTGAAAACTTCCCTAATATGGGAAAGAAAGTAGTCAGTCATTCCAGGAAGTGCAGAGAGTCCCATACAGGATGAATCCAAGGAGAAACATGCAAAGACACATATTAATCAAACTATCAAAAGTTAAATACAAAGAAAAAATATTAAAAGCAGCAAGGGAAAAGCAACAAATAACATACAAGGAAATCCCCATAAGGTTAACAGCTGATCTCTCAGCAGAAACACTGCAAGCCAGAAGGGAGTGGCAGGACATATTTAAAGTGATGAAAGGGAAAAACCTACAGCCAAGATTACTCTAATCAGCAAGGATCTCATTCAGATTTGATGGAGAAATTAAAAACTTTACAGACAAGCAAAAGCTAAGAGAATTCAGCACCACCAAACCAGCTTTACAACAAATGCTAAAAGAACTTCTCTAGGCAGGAAACACAAGAGAAGGAAAAGACCTACAATAACAAACCCAAAACAAATAAGAAAATGGTAATAGGAACATACAAATCGATAATTACCTTAAATGTGAATGGATTAAATGCTCCAACCAAAAGACGTAGACTGGCTGAATGGATACAAAAACAAGACCCATATATATGCTGTCTACAATAGACCCACTTCAGACGTAGGGACACATACAGACTGAAAGTGAGGGGATGGAAAAAGATATTCCATGCAAATGTAAATCAAAGGAAAGCTGGAGTGGCAATTCTCATATCAGACAAAATAGACTTTAAAATAAAGACTATTAGAAGAGACAAAGAAGGACACTACATAATGATCAAGGGATCAATCCAAGAAGAAGATGTAACAACTATAAATATTTATGCACCCAACATAGGAGCACCTCAATACATAGGGAAAATGCTAAAAGCCATAAAAAGGGAAATCAATAGTAACACAATGATAGTAGGGGACTTTAAAACCCCACTTTCACCAATGGACATATCATCCAAATGAAAATAAATAAGGAAACACAACCTTTCAATGACACATTGAACAAGATGGAAGTAATTGATATTTATGGGACATTCCATCCAAAAACAACAGAAAACACTGTCTTCTAAAGTGCTCAAGGTACATTCCTCAGGATAGATCATATCTTGGGTCTCAAATCAAGCCTTGGTAAATTTAAGAAAATTGAAATCTTATCAAATATGTTTTCTGACCACAGGGCTGAGAGACTAGATATCAATTACAGGAAAAATAACTGTAAAAAATACAAACACATGGAGGCTAAACAATACGCTATTAAATACCGAAGAGATGACTGAAGAAATCGAAGATGAAATCAAAACATACCTAGAAACAAGAACAATGAAAACACGACCACCCATAACCTATAAGATGCAGCAAAAGCAATTCTAAGAGGGAAGTTTATAGCAGTACAATCCCACCTCAAGAAAAAAGAAACATCTCCAAATAAACAACTTAACTTTACACCTAAAGCAATTAGAGAAAGAACAAAAAAAACCCCAAAGTTAGCAGAAAGAAAGAAATCATAAAGATCAGATCAGAAAAAAATGAAAAAGAAATGAAGGAAACTATAGCAAAGATCAATAAAACTAAAAGCTGGTTCTTTGAGAAGATAAACAAAATTGATAAACCACCAGCCAGACTCATCAAGAGAAAAAGGGAGAAGACTCAGATCAATAGAATTAGAAATGAAAAAGGAGAAGTAACAACTGACATTGCAGAAATACAAAGGATCATGAGAGATTACGACAAGCAACTATATGCCAACAAAATGGACAACCTGGAAGAAATGGACAAATTCTTAGAAAAGTGAAACCTTCCGAGACTGAACCAGGAAGAAATAGAAAATATAAACAGACCAGTCACAAGCACTGAAATTGAAACTGTGATTAAAAATCTTCCAACAAACCAAAACCCAGGACCAGATGTCTTCACAGGTGAATTCTATAAAACATTTAGAGAAGAGCTAACACCTATCCTTCTCAAACTCTTCCAAAATATAGCAGAGGGAGGATCATGTCTGAACTCATTCTACGAGGCCACTATCACCCTGATACCAAAACCAGTCAAAGATGTCACATAAAAAGAAAACTACAGGCCAATAACACTGATGAACAAAGATGTGACAATCATCAACAAAATACTAGCAAACACAATCCAACAGCACATTAAAAGGATCATACACCATGATCAAGTGAGGTTTATGCCAGGAATGCAAGGATTCTTCAATATACGCAAATCAAACAATGTGATAAACCATATTAACAAATGGAAGGATAAAAACCATATTATCTTCTCAATAGATGCAGAAGAAGCTTTTGACAACATTGAACACAAATTTATGATAAAACCACTCCAGAAAGTAGGCATAGAGGGAACATACCTTAATATAATAAAGGCCATATGTGAAAAACCCACAGCCAACATCGTTCTCAATGGTGAAAAATTGAAACCATTTCCACTAAGATCAGGAACAAGGCAGAGTTGCCCACTTACCAATATTATTCAACATAGTTTTGGAAGTTTTAGCCACAGCCATCAGAGAAGAAAAAGAAATAAATGGAATCCAAATCGGAAAAGAAGAAGTAAAACTGTGACTGTTTGCAGATGACATGATACTCTATATAGAGAATCCTAAAGATGCTACCAGAAAACTACTAGAGCTAATCAATGAATTTGGTAGAGTAGCAGGATACAAAATTAATACACAGAAATCTCTTGCATTCCTGTATACTAATGGTGAAAAATCTGAAAGAGAAATTAAGGAAACACTCCCATTTACCATTGCAACAAAAAGAATAAAATACCTAGGAATAAACCTACCTAAGGAGACAAAAGACCTGTATGAAGAAAATTATAAGACACTGATGAAAGAAATTAAAGATGATACAAAGAAATGGAGAGGTATACCATGTTCTTGGATTCGAAGAATCAACATTGTGAAAATGACTATACTACCCAAAGCAATCTATAGATTCAATGCAATCCTTATCAAAATACCAATGACATTTTTTCACAGAACTAAAACAAAAAATTTCACAATTTGTATGGAAACACAAAAGACCCCGAATAGCCAAAGCAGTCTTGAGGGGAAAAAAACGGAGCTGGAGGAATCAGAGTCCCTGACTTCAGACTATACTACAAAGCTACAGTAATCAAGACAATATGGTACTGTCACAAAAACAGAAATATAGATCAATGGAATGAGATAATAGCCCAGAGATAAACCCACACACCTGTGGTCAACTAATCTATGACAAAGGATGGAAGGATATACAATGGAGAAAAGACAGTCTCTTCAGTAAGTGGTGCTGGGAGAACTGGACAGCTAACTGTAAAAGAATGAAATTAGAATACTCCCTAGTACCATACAGAAAAATAAACTCAAAATGGATTAAAGACCAAATGTGAGGACACACACTACAAAACTCTTAGAGAAAAATATAGGCAGAACATTCTATGAAATAAATCACAGCAAGATCCTTTTTGACCCACTTCCTAGAGAAATGGAAATAAAAACAAAAATAAACAAATGGGGCCTAATGAAACTTAAAAATTTTGCACAGCAGAGGAAACCATAAACAAGATGAAAAGACAACCCTTAGAATGGGAGAAAATATTTGCAAATGAAGCAACTGACAAAGGATTAATCTCCAAAATACACAAGCAGCTCATGCAGCTGAATATCCAAAAAACAAACAACACAATCCAAAAATGGGCAAAAGACCTAAATAGACATTTCTCCAAAGAAGATATACAGATCATCAACAAACACATGAACGGATGCTCAACATCACTAATCATTAGTGAAATGGAAATTAAAACTACAATGAGGTATCACTTCACACCAGTCAGAATGGCCATCTTCAAAAAATCCACAAGCAATAAATGCTGGAGAGGGTGTGCACTGTTGGTGGGAATGTAAATTGATAGAGCCACTATGGAGAACAGTATGGGGGTTCCTTAAATAACTAAAAATAGAACTATCGTACAACCCAGCAATCCCAGTACTGGGCATATACCTTGACAAAACCATAATTCCAAAAGAGTCATGTACCACAATGTTCACTGCAGCACTATTTATAGTAACCAGGACATGGAATCAATCTAAGTGTCCTTTGATGGATCAATGGATAAAGAAGTGGCACATATATACAATGGAATATTACTCAGCCATAAAAAGAAACGAAATTGAGTTATTTGTAGTGAGGTGTAAGGACATAGAGTCTGTCATACAGAGTGAAGTAAGTCAGAAAGAGAAAAACAAATACCATATGGTAACACATATATATGGAATATATATAAAAAAAAGTTTCTGAAGAACTTAGGGGCAGGAAAGGAAAAAGATACAGACGTAGAGAATGGAGTTGAGGACATGGGGAGGGGGGTGGGTAAGCTGAGACGAAGTGAGAGAGTAACATTGACATATATACACTACCAAATGTAAAAGAGATAGCTAGTGGGAAGCAGCCACATAGCACAGCGAGATCAGCTTGGTGCTTTGTGACCACCTAGAGAGGTAGGATAGCGAGGGTGGGAGGGAGATGCAAGGGAGAGGGACTATGGGGATATATGTATACGTATAGCTGATTTACTTTGTTATACAGCAGAAACTAATAAACCATTGTAAAGCAATTATACTCCAATAAAGATGTTAAAAAAAGAAATAATTGTTATACTGGGCATTATATCAACTAAATTCACCATATGGTATTTATGTTTTAGGAATATTGATTTTTCTCATTTTCTGATTGTCTGTCATTTCTTTTATACTACCACCTCTTAATCCATGAATATTTTGTTACTAGTCACTTGCAAAACATCTAGGAATAATATTTTCAAGCAGTATTTGTGGGTGTAATAATTTCCTGATTATTAGATCCCAGATAATTTTTTAAAATCTTATACATGAATGATATAGCTCAAAAGACCATCTGGTCCAGCCCACTTTTTAAGGAAGTGATTATTTAATATCCTTTATATTTCTTGGTCTTCTCCTCACCTCTACGAATGGAAAGTTTATGGTCTTTAAAATGTTTTATTTATTTATAACTAAATTTGTCTTCAACCTGTCAGTGACTTTTATCTGTGTTAACCGAATAAATTCTACTTGTTCTCTCTACTTTCATTCTTGCCCATTCTAATCTTCCTCACCACTACTCTCACTCTAATTTTTGAAAACTGGACTATGATGACGTTATTCTCCTGCTCTGATGAGTTTTTTCAGTGTTTTTTTGTTTCCCTTAGTATAAATGACAATGTCAAAGTTTCTGCTACTTTAAGTATACTATGATATGGGAGCACAGCTGGGGAAAACCATAAAAATGAATTGTAATGGCATTGATTCTTTGTTTTCTTTTCTTTCTTTTTGAAAAATTCAACTATTTCAAACTAGATGTTATTAAACTAAAGACCACTGATTCTATAATAAGCAAGTTGTTCCCCACACATGCAGTAGTGTGTATTGTCATGGTATGGAAAGAACATAGGTTATGGAACCATGCATACCTGGTTTCAGATGGCAGCTTGGTTATTATTATCTGGTGAACAATATAAAATAATATATATGTCAGTTTTTAGTACACATTGAGAATACAAACAGGAAAGTGAGCAGTGAACATAGAGGCAAATAGAAATAATGAAAGATTTGTCAGCACGGAGCTTGAACAGTAGATTTTGTAACTAGGTCGACATTAGAGGGTTATAAATAGGTCATCGGGACAGTTATATTTACCATTTAGAGGGTGTTCAAAGAAGATTGTGTGGGGAACGTTGGGTGGAGCAAGATCAGTTGGCTAGTTTCTGTCATTTTGAAGGTGAGAGACTACAGCAATGACAGATAAAAAAAGTGTGGATTCAATTGATACTTATGTGATAAAATTGAGAGAAAAAGGATTGAATTTTTCTTTTAATAAACTTTTTTTTATTTTTTGTTTTTTGTTTAAACATTTTTATTACAGTATAATTGCTTTACAATGGTGTGTCAGTTTCTGTTTTCTAACAAAGTGAATCAGTTATACATATACATATGTCCCCATATCTCTTCCCTCCTGCATCTCCCTGCCTCCCACCCTCCCTATCCCACCTCTCTAGGTGGTCGCAAAGCACTGAGCTGATCTCCATGTGCTATGCACCTGCTTCCCACTAGCTATCTATTTTACATTTGGTAGTGTATATATGTCCATGCCACTCTCTCACTTTGTCCCAGCTTACACTTCCCCTCCCCGTATCCTCACGTCCATTCTCTAATAGGTCTGCATCTTTATTCCTGTCTTGCCCCTAGGTTCTTCTGACCATACTATTTTTTTTTTAAGATTCCATATATATGTGTTAGCATACGGTATTTGTTTTTTTCTTTCTGACTTACTTCACTCTGTATGACAGTCTCGAGGTCCATCCACCTCACTACACATAACTCAGTTTCGTTCCTTTTTATGGCTAAGTAATATTCCATTGTATATACATGCCACATCTTCTTTATCTATTCATCTGTTGATGGACACTTACGTTGCTTCCATGTCCTGGCTATTGTAAATAGAGCTGCAATGAACATTTTGGTACATGACTCTTTTTGAATTATGGTTGTCTCAGGGTATATGCCCAGTAGTGGGATTGCTGGGTCGTATGGTAGTTCTATTTTTTGTTTTTTAAGGAACCTCCATACTGTTCTCCACAGTGGTTGTATCAATTTTCATTCCCACCAAGAGTGCAAGAGGGTTCCTTTTTCTCCACACCCTCTCCAGCATTTATTCTTTGTAGATTTTTTAAGATGGCCATTCTGACTGGTTTGAGATGATATCTCACTGTAGTTTTGATTTGCATTTCTCTAATGATTAATGATGTTGAGCATTCTTTCATGTGTTTGTTGGCAATCTGTATATCTTCGTTGGAGAAATGTCTATTTAGGTCTTCTGCCCATATTTGGATTGGGTTGTTTGTTTTTTGATATTGAGCTGCGTGAGTTGCTTGTATGTTGTGGAGATTAATCCTTTGTCAGTTGCTTCATTTGCAAATATTTTCTCCCATTCTGAGGGTTGTCTTTTCGTCTTGATTATGGTTTCCTTTGCTGTGCAAAAGCTTTTAAGTTTCATTAGGTCCCATTTGTTAATTTTTGTTTTTATTTCCATTTCTCTAGGTGGTGGGTCAAAAAGGATCTTGCTGTGGTTTATGTCATAGAGTGTTCTGCCTATGTTTTCCTCTAAGAGTTTGATGGTATCTGGCCTTACATATAGGTGTTTAATCCATTTTGAGTTTATTTTTGTGTATGGTGTTAGGGAGTGTTCTAATTTCATTCTTTAACATGTAGCTGTCCAGTTTTCCCAGCTTATTGAAGAGACTGTCTTTTCTGCACTGTATATTCTTGCCTCCTTTATCAAAGATAAGGTGACTATATGTGCATGGGTTTATCTCTGGGCTTTCTATCCCATTCCATTGATCTATATTTCTGTTTTTGTGCCAGTACCATACTGTCTTGATATACTACTGTAGCTTTGTAGTATAGTCTAAAGTCAAGGAGCCTGATTCCTTCAGCTCCGTTTTTCTTTCTCAAGATTGTTTTGGCTATTCAGGTTCTTTTGTGTTTCCATACAAATTGTGAAAATTTTTTGTTCTAGTTCTGTGAAAAATGCCAGTGGTAGTTTGATAGGGAGTGCATTGACTCTGTAGATTGCTTTGGGTAGAAGAGTCATTTTCACAATATTTATTCTTCCAATCCAAGAACATGGTATATCTCTCCATGTGTCTGTATCATCTTTAATTTCTTTCATCAGTGTGTTATAATTTTCTGCACAGAGGTCTTTTGTCTCCTTAGGTAGGTTTATTCCTAGATATTTTATTCTTTTTGTTGCAATGGTAAATGGGAGTGTTTACTTAATTTCTCTGTCAGATTTTTCATCATTAATGTACAGGAATGCAAGAGATTTCTGTGCATTAATTTTGTATCCTGCTACTCTACCAAATTCATTGATTAGCTCTAGTAGTTTTCTGGTAGCATCTTTAGGATTCTCTGTGTATATTATCATGTCATCTGCAAAACAGTGACAGCTTTACATCTTCTTTTCTGATTTGGATTCCTTTTATTTCTTTTTCTTCTCTGATTGCTGTGGCTAACACTTCCAAAACTATGTTGAATAATAGTGGTGAGAGGGGGTAACCTTGTCCTGTTCCTGATCTTAGTGGAAAGGGTTTCAGTTTTTCACTATTGAGGATGATGTTGGTTGTGGGTTTGTCATATATGGCCTTTATTATGTTGAGGAAAGTTCCCTCTATGCCTACTTTCTGCAGGACTTTTATCATAAATGGGTGTTGAATTTTGTCAAAAGATTTCTCTGCATCTATTGAGAGGATCATATGGTTTTTCTCCTTCCATTTGTTAATATGGTGTATCATAGTGATTGATTTGCATATATTGAAGAATCCTTGGATTCCTGGGATAAACCCCACTTGATCATGGTGTATGATCCTTTTAATGTACTGTTGGATTCTGTTTGCTAGTATTTTGTTGAGGATTTTCGCAGCTATGTTCATCAGTGATATTGGCCTGTAGTTTTCTTTATTTGTGACATCTTTGTCTGGTTTTGGTATCAGGGTTATGGTGGCCTCGAAGAATGAGTTTGGGAGTATTCCTCCCTCTGCTATATTTTGGAAGAGTTTGAGAAGGATAGGTGTTAGCTCTTCTCTAGATGTTTGATAGAATTCGCCTGTGAAGCCATCTGGTCCTGGGCTTTTGTTTGTTAGAAGATTTTTAATCACAGTTTCAATTTCAGTGCTTGAGATTCGTCTGTCCATATTTTCTATTTCTTCCTGGTTCAGTCTCAGAAGGTTTTACTTTTCTAAGAATTTGTCCATTTCTTCCAGGTTGTCCATTTTGTTGGCATATAGTTGCTTGTCGTAATCTCTCATGATCCTTTGTATTTCTGCAATGTCAGTTGTTACTTCTCCTTTTTCATTTCTAGTTCTATTGATCTGAGTCTTCTCCCTTTTTTTCTTGATGAGTCTGGCTGGTGGTATATCAGTTTTGTTTATCTTCTCAGAGAATCAGCTTTTAGTTTTATTGATCTTTGCTCTCATTTCCTTCATTTCTTTTTCATTTATTTCTGACCTGATCTTTATGATTTCTTTCTTTCTGCTAACTTCAGGGTATTTTTGTTCTTCTTTCTCTAATTGCTTTAGGTGTAAAGTTAAGTTGTTTATTTGAGATGTTTCTTGTTTCTTGAGGTAGGATTGTACTTCTATAAACTTCCCTCTTAGAATTGCTTTTGCTGCATCCCATAGGTTTTGGGTGGTCGTGTTTTCATTGTAATTGTTTCTAGGTATGTTTTGATTTCATCTTTGATTTCTTCAGTCATCTCTTGGGTATTTAATAGTGTATTGCTTAGCCTCCATGTGTTTGTATTTTTTACAGTTTTTTTCCTGTAATTGATATCTAGTCTCTTAGCACTGTGGTCAGAAAACATATTTGATAAGATTTCAATTTTCTTAAATTTACCAAGGGTGATTTGAGACCCAAGATATGATCTATCCTGGGGAATGTTCCTTGAGCACTTTAGAAGACAGTGTATTCTGTTGCTTTTGGGTGGAATGTACCATAAATATCAATTACGTCCATCTTGTTTAATGTGTCATTGAAAGCTTGTGTTTCCTTTTTTATTTTCATTTGGATGATCTGTCCATTGGGGAAAGTGGGCTGTTAAAGTCCCATAATATCATTGTGTTACTGTCGATTTCCCTTTTTATGGCTTTTAGCATTTTTCTTATGAATTGAGGTGCTCCTATGTTGGGTGCATAAATATTTATAGTTGTTATATCTTCTTCTTGGATTGATCCCTTGATCATTACGTAGTGTGCTTCTTTGTCTCTTCTAATAGTCTTTGTTTTAAAGTCTATTTTGTCTGATATGAGAATTGCTACTCCAGCTTTCTTTTGATTTCCTTTTGCATGGAATATCTTTTTCCATCCCCTTACTTTCAGTCTGTATGTGTCCCTAGGTCTGAAGTGGGTCTCTTGTAGACAGCATATATATGGGTCTTGTTTTTGTATCCATTCAGCCAGTCTATGTCTTTTGGTTGGAGCCTTTAATCCATTTACATTTAAGGTAATTATTGATTTGTATGTCCCTATTACCATTTTCTTAATTGTTTTGGGTTTGTTATTGTAGGTCTTTTCCTTCTCTTGTGTTTCCTCCCTAGAGAAGTTCCTTTAGCATTTGGTGTAAAGCTGGTTTGGTAGTGCTGAATTCTCTTAGTTTTTGCTTGTCTGTAAAGGTTTTAATTTCTCCGTCAAGTCTTAATAAGTTCCTTGCTGGGTAGAATAATCTTGGTTGTAGGTTTTCCCCTTTCATCACTTTAAATATGTCCTGCCACTCCCTTCTGGTTTGCAGAGTTTCTGCTGAAAGATCAGCTGTTAACCTTATGGGGATTCCCTTACGTGTTACTTGTTGTTTTTCCTTTGCTGCTTTTAATATTTGTTCTTTGTATTTAATTTTTGATAGTTTGATTAATATGTGTCTTGGCGTGTTTCTCCTTGGATTTATCCTGTATGGGACTCTCTGTGCTTCCTGGGCTTGATTTACTATTTGCTTTCCCATATTAGGGAAGTTTTCAACTATAATCTCTTCTGATATTTTCTCAGTCCCCTTCTTTTCTTCTTCTTCTTCTCGGACCCCTATAATCCATATGTTGGTGCATTTAATGTTGTCCCAGAGGTCTCTGAGACTGTCCTCAATTCTTTTCATTTTTTTTTCTTTATTCTGCTCTGCAGTAGTTATTTCCACTATTTTATCTTCCAGGTCGCTTATCAGTTCTTCTGCCTCAGTTATTCTGGTATTGGTCCCTTCTAGAGAATTTTTAATTTCATTTATTGTATTGTTCATCTCTGTTTGTTTGCTCTTTAGTTCTTCTAAGCCCTTGTTAAATGTTTCTTGTATTTTCTCCATTCTATTTCCAAGATTTGGATCATCTTTTCTATCATTATTCTGAATTCTTTTTCAGGTAGACTGCCTACTTCCTCTTCATTTGTTAGGTCTGGTGGGTTTTTGCCTTGCTTCTTCATCTGCTGTGTTTTTCTCTGTCTTCTCATTTTGCTTAACTTACTGTGTTTGGGGTCTCCTTTTTTCAGGCTGCAGGTTTGTATTGTCCGTTGTTTTTGGTATCTGTCCCCAGTGGCTAAGGTTGGTTCAGTGGGTTGTGTAGGCTTCCTGGTGGAGGGGACTGGTGCCTGTGTTCTGGTGGATAAGGTTGGATCTTGTCTTTCTAGTTGCAGGTCCACGTCTTATGGTGTGTTTTGGGGTATTTGTGGCCTTATTATGATTTTAGGCAGCCATTGTGCTAATGAATGGGGTTGTGTTCTGGTCTTGCTAGTTGTTTGGCATAGGGTGTCCAGCACTGTAGCTTGCTGGTCGTTGAGTGGAGCTGGGTCTCAGCGTTGAGATGGATATCTCTGGGAGATTTTTGACGTTTGATATTACTTGGAGCTGGGAGGTCTCTTATGGACCAGTGTCCTGAAGTTGGCTCTCTCACCTCAGTGGCACAGCCCTGATGCCTGGCTGGAGCACCAAAAGCCTGTCCTCCACACGGCTCAGAATAAAAGGGAGAAAAGAAAGAAAGAAAGAAAGAAGATAAAATAAAATAAAGTAAAATAAAATAAAATAATTAAAATAAGAAATAATTATTAAGAAAAAAAATTTTAATAAAAAAATAAAAACGGACAGACACCACCATAGGACAAATGCTAAAAGCAAAGCTATATGGACAGAATCACCACCAGAAGCATACACATACACACTCACAAAAAGAGAAAAAGGGGAAAATACATATATCTATCATTGCTCCCAAAGTCCACCTCCTCAATTTCAGATAATTCATTGTCTATTCTGGTATTCCACAGATGCAGTGTACATCAGGTTGATTGTGGAGATTTAATCTGCTGCTCCTGAGGCTGCTGGGAGAAAATTTCCTTTCTCTTATTTGTTCGCACAGCTCCCGGGGTTCAGCTTTGGATTTGGCCCCGCCTCTGCATGTAGGTCGCCTGAGGGCATCTGTTCTTTGCTCAGACAGGATGGGGTTAAAGGAGCAGCTGATTCGGGGGCTGTGGCTCAGGCCGGGGGGAGAGAGGGGTACGTAATGCGGGGTGAGCCTGCAGCAGCAGAGGCCAGCATGATGTTGCACCAGCCTGAGACATGCTGTGTGTTCTCCTGGGGAAGTTGTCCCTGGATCACGAGACTCTGGCAGTGGCGGGCTCACAGGCTCCTGGGAGGGGAGGAGTGGATAGTGACCTGTGCTTGCACACAGGCTTCTTGGTGGCTGCAGCAGCAGCTGTAGCATCCCATGCCAGTCTGGTGTCCGCACTGATAGCCACGGCTCACGCCCATCTCTGGAGCTCCTTTAAGCAGCCCTCTTAATCCCCTCTCCTCACGCACCAAGAAACAAAGAGGCAAGAAAAAGTCTCTTGCCTCTTAGGCAGTTCCATACTTTTTCCCAGACTCCCTCCTGGCTAGCTGTGGCGCACTAGCCCCCTTCAGGCTGTGTTCACACAGCCGACCCTAGTCCTCTCCCTAGGATACGACCTCCAAAGCCTGAGCCTCAGCTCCCAGCCCCCGCCCGCCCCGGTGGGTGAGCAGACAAGCCTCTCGGGCTGGTGAGTGCTGGTCGGCACTGATCCTCTGTGCGGGAATCTCTCTGCTTTGCCCTCTGCACCCCTGTTGCTGCGCTCTCCTCCGCGGCTCTGAAGCTTCCCCCCTTTGCCACCAGCAGTCTCCGCTGGCAAACAGGCTTCCTAGTGTGTGGAAAGCTTTCCTCCTTCACAGCTCCCTCCCACTGGTGCAGGTCCCATCCCTATTCTTTGTCTCTGTTTTTTCTTTTTTATTTTACCCTATCCAGGTACGTGGGGAGTTTCTTGCCTTTTGGGAGGTCTGAGGTCTTCTGCCAGCATTCAATAGGTGTTCTGTAGGAATTGTTCCACATGTAGATGTATTTCTGATGTATTTGTGGGGAGGAAGGTGATCTCCGCGTCTTACTCTTCCGCCATCTTGAAGCTCCTCATAAACTTTTACTTTAATATGACATACATATAGAAAAGTGCACAAATAAAAAAATGTATAGTTTAATGCATGTCACAAAGTGAACCCAGTCTCAGGTAGCTAATATCGGAACCAAGAATTAGATAATTCCAGATCCCCAGCATCGTTTTCCTGCCCTCACTCCGTCACTGTTCATAAACTCAACTTCTGAAATCATTTGTCTCTTTTTGTGCTTATACAAATGTAATCATACAACATGTACTATGTTGTGTATCAACTTCTCTGGCTCCAAATGATGTTTTACAAATCCAAGCATTCTGTTATGCATGGTTATAGAGACTTTCTGCTCATAGTTTCTCAAATTGTGTAAATTCCCCACAACATATTTATCCATTCTACTTCTGATAGTTTTCATTTTGGGGCTCTCATAAAAAGTGCTGGTACGACTATTCTTGTATATGTCTTTTGGTATAAATATGTATGCAGTTTTGTAAAATATATAGCAATGAATGGAATTGTTGGGTCATAGAATAGGAATATTCTTTAATATGTACAGTAAGAGCTTTCTGAAGTTTTAGCAATGTATACTTCTACTCTTCAGCACCATGTGAGAGTTGGGTTGCCACACATAGTCACCAGCACTTACTTGGTGTCATCAGTCTTTTTCATTATAACCATTCTGTTTGGGAGGTAGATGTAGCAGTATTTTACTGTGTTATAAATTTGCATTTCCCTGATGACTAATGAAGTTGAACGTCTTTTTAGATGTTTGTTTGCCAGTTGAATCTCATCTGTGCTAAAATGCTTGTTTAGAGCTTTAGCCCATTTTTCTATTGTGTCTCTTTTTTTTTTTCTTATTTCTTTCATATTCTGTATAGAATCCCTTGGACAGTAATAATATTGCAAATATCCTCTCCCATTTTGTGGCTTGGTTCTCTACTCTCTTGGTGACATGTTTTGATAAACAGAATTTTAATGTAGACCAATATGTCAATGATTACCAATAAGGTTAGTGCTTTTTCTGTGTTGTTTATACTAGCTTTCCCTATGTTCAAAGTTGTGAAGCTCTTCTTTTATATTTTCTTCCAGAAATTGTTTCAGCTTCTATATTAAGATGTATAATCCTCCATGAATTGATTTGTCTGTATAAGGTTGTAGATTTTTAATATGCATGACCACCCCACCGGCATGAGATATTGGATAGACCATTCTTTCCCACTGTTCTGCAATGATATTTTTACCACAAATTAAGGGGGGAGGTTGGTCTGTGCATATATAGGTATATTTCTGGACTGTTTGTTTCTCTTCCATTGAATGATGTGCCTATCTTTGTGTCAATGCTAAATTGTCTTAATTTCTAGAACTTTGTATTTTAATATCTACCATGCTAATTCCTCTAAACTTCTTCAAGATTTTTTTCTGAATATTTTTTTTGTGTTTGTACTTCTATGTTAATTTTAGTAACAGTTGTCAAAATTCTCCCCCAACAACATGTACTCTGCATATGATTTAGAAGATCTAATATTGTAAATAATACTGTATAATCTCCCCTAAATTAAGCTATATAGTCAATACAAATCCAAACAATACATAAATACTATTACTGGGGAGAAGGTGAAGTTGTATTGAGTTGATAGGTGAATTTGGGGTCTCCTAAATCACATACAAGGTATATTTCTCCACTTCTTTATTTAATAATTCTCAATAATGTCTTATAATTTTCTCTGTAGAGCGCTAAAAAGAAAATTAAAAAGAGATTAAAGAAAATTTTCAGATGTTGATTTTGAATGATGAGGTCCATTATGCTGTTCTAATAGATATGTGTGTGTGTCTGTGTGCGTAGCAACAGGAGTGGAGGAAAACCGTAAAATAAATTACAGATGCCTTTAGACCATGCAGTTTGGGATATCTAGGAATAAGTTGGAGATAACTAGAAAGTCTAGAACTGAAGGAAAGTTTTATTAATTTATTCATTCAGCACATATTTACTGAATATCTATGATATTCCATTAAATTTACTAGGCACAGAAAATAAAATGGTGTACAAAACATCTACAGAAGGCAAAGGCCTTTGCTTTTCTATTAGAGAATCAGATATTATTCAACGAATTTCAGAAATTAACACAAATATCCAAGGGATAATTGAGAGAATGGACAGGATAATGGAACTCAAGAAAGACTTCTCCAGAGGGCAGACAGCAGAAGCAAGAAGAACTACAATTCTGTAGCCTGTGGAAGGAAAAACACATTCACAGAAAGATAGGTAAAATGAAAAGACAGAGGACTTTGTACCAGATGAAGGAAAAAGATAAAACCCCAGAAAAAGAACTAAATGAAGTGGAGATAGGCAACCCTCCAGAAAAAGAATTCAGAATAATGATAGTGAAGATGACCCAGGACCTTGGAAAAAGAATGGAGACAAAGATCAAGAAGATGCAAGAAATGTTTAACAAAGACCTGGAAGAATAAGAGAATAACACTTAGAAGAATTAAAGAACAGAGATGAACAATAAAATAATTGAAATGAAAACTACACTAGAAGGAATCAATAGCAGGATAACTGAGGCAGAAGAACAGATAAGTGACATGGAAGACAGAATGGTGGAATTCACTGCAATGGAACAGGATAAAGAAAAAAGAATGAAAAGAAATGAAGACAGCCTAATAGACCTCTGGGACAACACTAAATGCAACAATATTTGCATTACAGGGATCCCAGAGGAGAAGAGAGAGAGAAAGGACCCAAGAAAATATTTGAAGAGATTATAGTCAAAAACTTCCCTAATATGGGAAAGGAAATAACCACCCAAGTCCAGGAAGGACAGAGAGTCCCAGACAGGATAAACCCAAGGAGAAACATGCTGAGACACATAGTAATCAAATTGACAAAAATTAAAGACAAAGAAAAAATATTAAAAGCAGCAAGGGAAAAACAACAAATAATATACAAGGGAATCCCCATAAGGTTAACAGCTGATCTTTCAGCAGAAACTCTGCAAGCCAGAAGGGAGTGGCAGGACATATTTAAAGTGATGAAAGGGAAAAACCTATAATGATGATTACTCTACCTTGCAAGGATCTCATTCAGATTCAACAGAGAAATCAAAAGTTTTACAGACAAGCAAAAGCTAAGAGAATTCAGCACCACCAAACCAGCTCTACAACAAATGCTAAAGGAACTTCTCTAAGTGGGAAACACAGGAGCAGAAAAGGACATACAAAAACAAACCCAAAACAATTAAGGAAATGGTAATAGGAACATACATATTGATAATTACCTTAAACATGAATGGATTAAATGCTCCAACCAAAAGACACAGTCTTGCTGAATGGATACAAAAACAAGACCCATATATGTGCTGTCTACAAGAGACCCACTTCAGACCTAGGGACACATACAGACTGAAAGTGAGGGGATGAAAAAAGATATTCCATGCAAATGGAAATCAAAAGAAAGCTGGAGTAGCAACATTCAGATAAGATAAAATAGACTTTAAAATACAAATGATTACAAGAGAAAAAGAAGGACACTACATAATGATCAAGGGATCAGTCCAAGAAGAAGATACAACAATTATGAATATATATGCACCCAACATAGGAGCACCTCAGTATATAAGGCAACTGCTAACAGGTATAAAAGAGGAAATCAACAGTAATACAGTAATATTGGGGGACTTTTAACACCACACTTACACCAATGGACAGATCATCCAGACAGAAAATTAATAAGGAAACACAAGCTTTAAATGACACAATGGACCAGATAGATTTAATTGCTATTTATAGGATATTCCATCCAAAAACAGCAGATTACACTTTCTTCTCACGTGTACATGGAACATTCTCCAGGATAAATCACATCTTGGGTCACAAATCAAGCTTCAGTAAATTTAAGAAAATGGAAATCATATCAAGTGTCTTTTCCGACCACAATGCTATGAGATTAGAAATCAATTACAGGGAAAAGAATGTAAAAAATATAAACACATGGAGTCTAAACAATATGTTACTAAATAACCTAGGGATCACTGAAGAAATCAAAGAGGAAATAAAAAAATACCTAGAGACAAATTACAATGGAAAAACCATGATCCAAAACCTATGGGATGCAGCAAAAGCAGTTTTAAGAGGGAAGTTTATAACAATACAAGCCTACCTCAAGAAACAAGAAACATCTCAAATAAACAGTCTAAGCTTACACCTAAAGGAAGTAGAGAAAGAAGAAAAAACAAAACCCAAAGTTAGTAGAAGGAAAGAAATGATAAAGATCAGAGCAGAAATAAATGAAATAGAAACAAAGAAAACAATAGCAAAGATGAATAAAACTAAAAGTGGTTTCTTTGAGAAGATAAACAAAATTGATAAACCTTTAGCCAGACTCATCAAGAAAAAGAGGGAGAGGACTCAAATCAACAAAATTAGAAATGAAAAAGGAGAAGTTACAATGGACATCGCAGAAATACAAAGCATCCTAAGAGACTACTACAAGCAACTCTATGCCAATAAAATGGACAACCTGGAAGAAATGGACAAATTCTTAGAAAGGTATAACCTTCCAAGACTGAACCAGGAAGAAATAGAAAATAAACAGACCAATCACAAGTAATGAAATTGAAACTGCAATTAAAAGTCTTCCAACAAACAAAAGTCCAGGCCCAGATGGCTTCACAGGTGAATTGTATAAAATATTTAGAGAAAAGCTAACACCCATCCTTCTCAAACTCTTCCAAAAAATTGCAGAGGAAGGAACACTCCCAAACTCATTCTATGAGGCCACCATCAACCTGATACCAAAACCAGACAAAAATACTACAAAAAAAAGAAAATTACAGACCAATATCACTGATGAATATAGATGCAAAAATCCTCAACAAAATACTAGCAAACAGAATCCAACAACACAAGAAAAGGATCATACACCATGATCAAGTGGGGTTTATCCCAGGAACACAAGGATTCTTCAATATATGATAATCAATCAATGTGATACACCATATTAACTAATTGAAGAATAAAAACCATATGATCATCTCAATAGATGCAGAAAACGCTTTTGACAAAATTCAACACCCATTTATGATAAAAACTCTCCAGAAAGTGGGCATAGAGGGAACCTACCTCAACATAATAAAGGCTTTATATGACAAACCCACAGCAAACATCATTCTCAATGGTGAAAAACTGAAAGCATTTCGTCTAAGTTCCAGATCACGACAAGGATGTCCACTCTCACCACTATTATTCAACATAGTTTTGGAAGTCCTAGCCACAGCAATCAGAGAAGAAAAAGAAATAAAAGGAATTCAAATTAGAAAAGAAGAAATAAACTGTCACTGTTTTCAGATGACATGTTACTATACATAGAGAATCCTAAAGATGCCACCAGAAAACTGCTAGAGCTAATCAATGAATTTGGTAAAGTAGCAGGATAAAAAATTAATGCACAGAAATCTCTTGCATTCCTATACATAAACAACAAAAGATCAGAAAGAAAAATTGAGGAAACAATCCCATTCACCATTGCAACAAAAAGAATAAAATACCTAGGAATAAACCTACCTAAGGAGGTAAAAGACCTGTATGCAGAAAATATAAGACACTGATGAAAGAAATCAAAGATGATGCAAACAAATGGAGAGATTTACCATGTTCTCGGATTGGAAGAATCAATATTGTCAAAATGACTATACTACCCAAAGCAATCTATAGATTCAATGCAACCCCTATCACATTACCAGTCGAATTTTTTCAGAACTAGGACAAAAACTCTTAAAATTTGTATGGAGACAAAAAAGACCCCAAATAGCAAAAACAGTCTTGAGGGAAATAAATAGAGGTGGGGGAATGAGACTCTCTGACTTCAGACTATACTACAAAGCTACAGTAAGCAAGACGATATGGTACTGGCACAAAAACAGAAATATAGATCAATGGAATGGGTTAGACAGCCCAGAGATAAACCCATGCACCAGTGGTCAACTAATCTATGTCAAAGGAGGCAAGGATATACAATGGAGAAAAGACAGTCTCTTCAATAAGTGGTGCTGGTAAAACTGGACAGCTACATGTAAAAGAATGAAATTAGAACACTCCCTAACACCATACACAAAAATAAACTCAAAATGGAGTAGATACCTAAATGTCAGACTGGACACTATAAAATTCTTAGAGGAAAACATAGGAAGAAAATTCTTTGACATAAATCACAGCACCATGTTTTTTGATCCACCTCCTAGAGTAATGGAAATAAAACCAAAAATAAACAAATGGAACCTAATGAATCTTAAAATCTTTTGCAAACAAAGGAAACTCCAAATAAGATGAAAAGACAATCTTCAGAATGGGAGAAAATATTTGCCCATGAATCAACAGACAAAGGATTAATCTCCAAAATATATAAACAGCTCATACAGCTCAATATTAAAAAAACAACCCAATCCAAAAATGACCAGAAGACCTAAATAGACATTTCTCCAAAGAAGACATACAGATGGCGAAGAAGCACATGAAAAGCTGCTCAACATCACTAATTATTAGAGAAATGCAAATCAAAACTACAGTGAGGTATCACCTCACACTAATTAGAATGGGCATCCTCAGAAAATCTACAAACAACAAATGCTGGAGAGGGTGTGGGGAAAAGCGGACCCTCTTGCACTGTTGGTGGGAATGTAAATTGATACAGCCACTATGGAGAACAGTATGGAGGTTCCTTAAAAAACTAAAAATAGAATTACCATATGACCCAGCAATTCCACTACTGGGTATATACCCAGAGTAAACCATAATTCAAAAAGACACATGCACCCCAACGTTCACTGCAGCACTATTTACAATAGCCAGGTCATGGAAGCAACCTAAATGCCCATCGACAGACGAATGGATATAGAAGATATAGCACATATATACAATGGAATATTACTCGGCCATAAAAAGGAACAAAATTGGGTCATTTGTAGAGACGTGGATGGATCTAGAGACTGTCATACAGAGTGAAGTAGGTCAGAAAGAGAAAAACAAATATCGTATGTTAATGCATATATGTGGAACCTAGAAAAATGCTACAGATGAACTGGTTTGCAGGGCAGAAATAGAGACACAGATGTGGAGAACAAATGTATGGACACCAAGGGGGGAACGTGTTGGGGGTGCTGGTGGTGGTGTGATGAATTGGGAGATTGGGATTGACATATATACATAATATGTGTAAAATAAATAACTAATAAGGACCTGCTGTATAAAAAAATAAATAAAATAAAATTCAAAAATTCAAAAAAAAAAAAGTCTTCTCCAAGGAAGTGTTCATAAGCTTGTAGTGGGAGGAAAGCTGGGTGTGACATTTGCAGAATAAGAAGGTTTGTATAGGTGCTAGAACAAGAAGGAGCATGCTAAGAGATGTGACCTTACAGGGTCTTGAATATATGTTAAGGTGCTTATCTCAGGAACAGTGGAAGAAACTGAAAAGTTTATGCAATATGACCACCATATTAGATGGCACAGATTATAGAACATTTCAAGCATTGCAGAAAGTTTTACTGGACAGTTTTGGTTTAGAGGTTTCATTTATCAGTCAAGTGCATACAAGTGGAAATTGCAACTTAGGCATTGACGAGCTTGTTAGGAGATAGCAGAGTTAGAAGATGACCTTATTTTGAGAAACTCCAATAATTTTTAAAATATTTATTTATTTATTATTTATTTTGGCTGTGCCGGCTCTTAGTTGCGGCACGTGGCATCTTTTATTTGTGGCATGTGGACTCTTGGTTGCGGCATGCACGTGGGATCTAGTTCCCCGACGAGGGATAGAAGCCGGGTGCCCTGCATTGGGAGCATGGAGTCCTACTCACTGGACCACCAGGGAAGTCCCAAGAAACTCCAGTATTTAATGGCTATGAGGAATAGAATGATCCTAAAAATGAGACAGAGAAGGAGGAGCTTGAAGGATAGGAAGAAACTCAGTAGAGTGATGTCCAAATGAATACTAAAAGGAGTGGTTCATAGGACAAAATTCTCCACACACATCAAGTAAGGTGAAAGTGGAATATGCCTGCTGGATTCAGCAATGGGTGATGTGATCAGGAGCTGTATTAATGGAGTGGTAGGGGGTGAAATACAGAATAAAAATGAATACACTGCATATAGATAACTAGTTGAGAATTTTGGATGCAAGGCAAAGAAGAGAAGTGGCAGAGTCTAGAGGGTATTGTGGGATCCTAATATTTTTATTTTTATTTTTTTAAGGGAGAAACATGAGCATGCTTACATGCCAATTGGAAGGATGTGTTAAAAGGGAGAAGATAAATTTACAAAAGAAAGAATAAGGTAATCTAATTTAAGATTCAAGAGACTTGAAAACCATGGGTTTATATTGGTGCTTA
This sequence comes from Balaenoptera acutorostrata, assembly GCF_949987535.1. Taxonomy (NCBI): domain Eukaryota; kingdom Metazoa; phylum Chordata; class Mammalia; order Artiodactyla; family Balaenopteridae; genus Balaenoptera; species Balaenoptera acutorostrata. Next base: position 53,510,004 of record NC_080079.1, read on the forward strand.
GATGTCCAATTAAATCGTTTTCACCAGGAAGTCTACATATTCCAGATGGAGTAGAGAATAGGAATGTAGGATAAACAGGAGCAGTTTTAGGGGTTTGTACAGGGAAAGTAGAGGTATAAGGGTGTAAGGAAGGTGACAGGGTTCAAGAAAGGGCAGTTCCCAAGAGAGACAGCATAAAAAGTGAGATCATTTTGGATCTGGGAATACTAGGAGACAATAGAGGGGTTGAGGTGCTCAAGGGCTCAGTGCAGTTCTGAGCACATGTTTGTGAGTGAAGGAGAGGAGAATGCACAGGATGGGAGTTTGAGGCCAAACATGAAACGTTAAGTTTGAAATTCAAAAGTGGAGAATATCCAGGTGTTGACACAATTAGTGAATTTCTAAGGAACGAATACAAAGGTCGTTAGATTTTAGACAGGAGGGTAAGTCATTAAATGTCCCAAGAGTTAAAATGTCCCAAGATGATGGCAGAAGTTTAGGTAGAAATGAAAACTATTACTGTGATTCTAAAGTTCCCAATGAATGTTGAAGCGCCTTACAAATGGTAAAAAGCTAATGAAACTATAAAAGTGAAGAGTGATTTGGTTATGAGTCAACTATTAGCCCCACTGAGCCTTGATATTTCCATTTGTAAACAAGTAATCATATTTTCCCAAAGGTCATTGATATTAATGTATTAACAAGTATATGGCTTATTTTCTGTACCTGATGTATAGTATATGCTCAGGAAAAAATAGTTTTCTTTCCTTCTATCATTTGTTGAGAAATGCCAAGTTGCTAATACTAAGAGTGTATCAAGTATCAAAGTTCTTTTTCAAATAATTCTGTTCAATAAATACAGAAAGAATGTTGCAAATTAAATATAACCATAGTACAATTTTTAATGAAACAATCACTCTGGGCAATAACCAACTGCTGTTAAAGCTTTTAATTGAAAGGCTGATGGGCTCAGCAGTGGAGATCCTGAAGGTAACGTCTGGCTGTAGCTAATGGAAGAAAATTGCCATGATCATGTGTAGTTCTGTAACAAACAGAGGCTCAGTCTGAGACCACAGACTGTCCTCTCTGACTTCATAGAAAAGGCATCATTGATGAGTGACATCCCAGCATATGGTTGGAGCAAAGGACATTTCTCCATGTGTTCTGGTGGGCAAATCCTTGAGCATTTGGATTCTACCATGACTTGAGGAAAACTAATGATATATTGTTACAGAAACTCCAATAGCCATGCTAGGTCACCAAAGTTCATGCCTCATAGCAAACCAGAAAGAGAAAGCATGTGCCTCAGCATCTGGGAAGATGCATCTCTAATGTGAGCTCATGTCTCAAGGAAATCGATCAAGTTCAAAACTACGCAGACAGCATTTTATAAAGCTAACTGAATCTAGTCAGGAAAGACAAATCAGCAGGGAGACAGCCTTGAAAAAGCTGCCTGGCCCAAGCCAGCTCTCTGATGTAATGGAAAGTTTGCTAATATAAAGGATGGACGAAGGGTGTGCATAAGATGACAGGACATTTGAGAATTAGGGATTTTACTGCAAGTCGGAAATATGGTTCCACAGATTTTATTGGGCCATGAGCAAGATTTGTTTGCATTTTTCTAACGCGGTAGGCAGTCTCATAAAAAACTCCCCCATGGATTCACATCCCTTAAAGTCACATATTCTGTCTCTGTAAGCCACCCATACTGTATAAACTTGACATGGTGAGTTGTCCACAGAATACACTTATGACAAATGGGCTAATTACCACAAAGTTACTTTAAATCATGAGGTTAGACGGGAGTCTACTTTTGCAAATCAGAAAGATTGAGTGGCCTCAATGATTCTGAAGAACTTAGCCCCCAATTTTATGTTTCATAAAACTAATTCCAGAAATGTTTTCAAAATTTTATTTACTGCAATATTAGTATCTGTGTTGTAAGCTCTATTTAGCTTAATGAATTGTTGGGTTCAGAAGAAAGGAATAAGGAAAAGTAGAAAAATGGAACTTTTTATAACTACCCTATATCTCTCAATTTTTGTAGGAATATTTTTGATACTTTTCAGGGTAGAGGAAGAAAAATAAAAAACTAAAACAGTCTTATCCCACATCCTAGGAAAATCTAGTAAATTGGATTCTTGTTACAGAAATTTTTGAAAAAGATTATTTCATGTGTTAATGTGGTCAGCCAAATACAAACATTAGCAAGCCTAATAGAAAACTCAAATTACGGAGATTTATGGGGAGATAGAGAAAAGAAAAAGGAAAGAAAGAATTAGTTGATAAGAATTTACAGTATACAGGAGGTATGAGTTGAACGGAAAAAGGGAGCCCAGATAGGAAAGAAGATCAAAGAACAAAAAATCCATTGATTCATTTGGTTAGATAACATTTTATAAATCTTTACGTGAGTTATATCAATATTACCTAATCTAAACTGTAAATGGGCTTTTCATTCAGCTGATGAGACAGGAAATGAAGAAAGAAAGGAAGAGAGGAAAGAACATGGCACAGTCACTGTCATAGAGAAAAGGTATGGAAAATCAGTTGGGCTATGGGGATAAATATGTCCCTCTCAAGGCTATAGGCTGTTTGTTGGTGAAATACATTAGTGATATAAATTTTTTTATATAAAGTTTTATATAAAGTGATATAAAGTTTTTCACTGAACTCTCCACTTCACTTTGTTCAAAACACACTGCATTTTACTAAAGGTGTTTTGTTGAAATGAGCAAAACAAATTTAAAAGATTATAAAAAACTATAAAAAGTTGTCAAAGTTTCCACAGAATAATAGCATTGCTAATTAGGCAGTGATGAGGAGCTGCACCAGTGATCAATGAACCAATATTATTTTTTGCTAAAATAGTATTTTGAGGAAGATTCAATTTTATATTGGAGGTTGTAATTTTAATTATTACTGAATAAACTTATTTATATTTAGTGGATGAAAGTAGCTAGAAGAAATTAGTACAAAGTCATTGGTGATATATATATTTTTTTCTTCTTTTCCTTTTAGAAAAATTATTTCTAATCATGTTTTTCTTGAGGATATTTCCAAGTTTAAAATAGCATTTCACATTTATCATTGCTTTGATCAGTATTCTTTTTAAATCGTAGTTTTCAGTTCTGATATTGGCTTCCAGAAACCATGGACAGAGTGACCTTAGCTTTAGTGCCCACTGTCCACTTAGATGCTGTCATCTTTTCCCACTCAGATCTAGTTCTGAAGGTTATATGGACAAGTATTGCACTTCATTCTGGTTTGCCATGTCAGTGGGTATTATTTTTTGTGTGGGTGTGTTAGAATTAATTCCAGTTGAATCTAGGAATAAGTTACAGGTTCAATTCTAGGAATAAGCCAAAGAAGCAAATGTTGTTTATAATTCTCTTTGTGTCATATAAGATGTGGAAGTCTAAATAACTCAGAATGAATTGCTCTTAAATTTTCTAATCTATATTTACTATGTTGGAGCACACGACCTTACACTCCTCCCTTGTGCTGTGATGTGAAATCCTGAGAGTTGTGGAGCCAAATATATGTAAGAACAGTTGTTAAAAGAAAACAGGAATATTATTTTTGCTATAACTTGCCCAGATGATAGCACTTATGTAGTAAGTTTTCCTCTGGTCATTGTAATCCCTGTGTCACTGAATATACATTAAGATGGGGAATCATGTTTGCCTACTTTCTTTGGAAGCTATCTAGGATGTTATCATTCTGAGGGAAAAGCATATGGTGCATGGTTCAAAGGTTCTTCTCTATCAATTCTCAGTAAATGTCTAGTTAACCAGGATAACAAACGTTTATTGAGCACCTAAAGGGTACCAAGGGCTACCCAAGATTCTGGGCACACACTAGTGAAATAAAACAATTATGATACTAACCTTTGTAGCACATAAAATTCAGTTAGTATAAATGAACTCCAGATTCTGGTATATTATCCTGTACTATTTTGGGTTTACTGTGTAGTTTTTCCTCTTTGTATTATATTTTAATATATCTTCAGGAAATTTTAATGAGAAATTTAAGAGACACATATTGACATGATTGTTGTATTGCCATTTTTATTCAGAACTTTTATTTTCTCCTTAATCTTGTCATAAGCATTTTATTCCATGCAGTTTTTCTTCTATACTGCAAATGACAAAAAAGGATGTAGTTTTCTTGGTTCTTCCCCTTATTTCTGCTCCTAAACACAATTTCAAATTGCGTTTGGATCTGAGCATTTTTATTGCCACTTAGGCTAAGAACATAACAGTAGCAAACATGCAGAGGTGATACAATTTTTAAATTCTTTATAGTCTCAAAATGGGAGTATAGTTCTATACTTCCATTTTGAGATATAATTGAAACCACTTTGAACTCTTGCTCTTAGGTTTTATTTTTGAGCAGGAAAGTTACTTACCCTTTGTCAATACCTGACCTCCACCAAGCTGTAAGATGTATTTAAGTCCCATTTAAACAAGATTTATTAGTCAGTGGGGCTGCCATAACAAATTGTCAGAGTGGCTAGGTGGCTTAAACAATAGGAATTTATTTTTTATAGTTCTGGAAGTTGGGCAGTCCAAGATTAATGTGCCAGCTGATTTGGTTCCCAGTAAGTGCCCTATTCCTGGCTTGTAGATAGCTGACTTCTTGCTGTGTCTTCACATGATGGAGGAAAAGAGGGAAGGAAGGAGGGAGGGGGAGGGAGGGGAAGAGAGAGAGAGAGAGAGGGCACCCTGGTGTCTCTTCCTCTTCTTATAAAGACACTAATCCCATCATGGGGCCCCCTCCTTATGACCTCATCTAAACTTAATTATCTCCCAAAGGCCACATCTCCAGGATACCATTACGCTGGGGGTTAGGGCTTCAACATATGAATTGGGGGGGGGGTGCACAATTCAATCCATAGCGCAAGCAATAATTATCTTTGAGACCAACTGTGAAGACAACAAAACGTTTGATTGTTTGAGCTTTGATTTTTACCTGAATACATATAAAAGTTTTAAAATGTTAAAATGGATACTTATATCTTGATGTTTTAATTTGTTGTTGAGCAGCCTAAAATTGTTTATCAAATTTTAAAAAATTCTTACTTTGTAAATTTTATGTCAACATACCTTGGCATAAGTATTGTTCAAGAAAACATTTTTTCTTTTGTGGTATCTGCTTCTGTGTCACTAACTCATTTTCTTTATATTCCTGCTGATTAGATAGTGCTTGGAGATGAGCAAGATGGAACTTGATAAAGCATCTGGAATGGAAAATTCTCACAGTAGGACCTGCTAACTTGATTGCCTCATCACTATGGCAACGCTCATCGGTCAGTATAGCCAGGTAATGAGATGGCTTAGTTCAATTAGGGTTTAAAATATTCTTCTACCACTGCATACAAAATTTGCAAAAGCATTTGTCTAAAAATAGGTCATGCTCTCCTATGACTCATAAGATATTCTATACTCAGTAGAGTGCACACACAAAGGTAAGTGAGCAAATCCGTCTCTAGCCTCCTCCATTTATTTTGTCCTTGAACAAAGCATAATGTTTAAATGTGTCTTTGAAAAGATAACATGTTTGTATAAATTCAAGAGCATACTGTGCTGATTAAATGTGATTTGGGAAGTAGTTATAGTCATTTATACATAGCCCATTTGGTCTTCAGTTATTGTGAGCAGAAAGCTGGTTCAGAGGAGACATGCATCATTTGGGGTTGGAGATACTAGTATCGAAGTGAGGCTGCATACTTAAATGAATAAAGGTGCAGCCCACGTGGTGACAAATGTCTATGAGACATGAGCTTACATCGGTAGTTCAGTTTGCACTCCCATTTTCCATCTATTCCAAACCAGAGCCTTTCTTCCGGCCCTTATTCTTTCTCTACTCTCCTAGCAGAGCAGTTCACCTCCCACTTAATTGAAAATAGAGGCCATCTGGCATGTGCTCCTACCCCTTTACCTACAAACATCTGCATCTCTTTTACTTCCTTAAAGTTCATTTCCATATCTACCTTTCATCTTCTCTCTTGGGTTTTCAATTTCTCCCCATCTCTGCTGGCTCTTTTTCCTAGCAGAGATGTAAATGCAAGTTTCTCACATCTTAAAACCATGAAAAGAACATAGTATAAAATATGTCCGTGCCTTCTAATTTTGTTTTTGGCTCTTACCTTCAGAACCAAGACTTTTAAAAGAGTTATTTTCTCACTTCCCTTTGTCTCTTTAGTCCATTGAAATCTGTCTACTGCCTCCGTCACTGTACTGAGATTGCTTTTAGTGAAATCAGCAACACCATTTAATGAAGCATTTGGTATGCAACAGATATCAGACAGTGGTTTGGTGACACAATATTGAGTAAGAGATGTCCTTGTTTTCAAGGCATTCACAAATCATTGTTCTGATATACCTTTCAACACTGAACATGTTCTTATTCACTTGTGAAATTTCCAGTTTTTGTCCTCTCTAACCCTGTGGAGCTGCCTCATAGAAATGCCTTTGTTATTCTTCCCCTCTATATCATACTCCTCTGCAGGAAGTATCCTCAACCATTCCCTCCCCTTTCACTCCTCTACCAGTCCTCAGGCTCCTCTGATGCTGCCTTCAGTATCATTTGGCCAGGGGTCTCTGCCTTTCAGGATCTTGTTAGAGCCTTCATCCTAGATCTGTGCCAACTCTTCTGTGATGCATTCTCTAAACCTCATTTATTAAATTTTACTAGATTCCTCAATTCAGTAATGCTTCGCTTATACAGTTATTATTTCACCACCATACACTACCTTCTAACTTATTATGTGGGCTGTCTCCTGTTTATTTTTTAATTAAACTTTTTACTGTGAGATAATTATAGATTCCTATGCTGTTGTAAGAAATAACATGCACAATACCATGTACTCTTTACTGTTTTCCCCAATAGTAAAGTCCACTAAAACTCTAGTACAACATCACAACCAGGATATTGACACTGATACAGTCAAGATACAGAATATTTCCTTCACCACAAGGATGCCTCATGTTGCCTGCTTACAACCACATCCTCCTTTTACCACAACCCCTCCTTAATCTCTGGTAACCACTGATCTCTTCCCTATGTCTATAGTATCATTTCAAGAATGATACATAAACAGAATCATACTGTATGTAACTTGGGGGGGATTTTTTTCCAATGAGCATAACTCCCTGGAAATTCATCCAGATTGTTGTAGTTGTGTGTGTCAATAGTATCTTCTTTTTCTTTTTTCCTCTGTAGTATCTATGTATGGATACACCATTGTTTATTTGACCATTCATCCATTGAAGGACATCTGGGTTGTTTCCATCTGGGGGCTATTTTGAATATGTAAAGCTGCTCTAAGTATTAAGGTAGAGGTTTTTTTTGTGAACATAAGTTACCATTAATCTGGGATAAATGTGAAGGAGTGCAGTTGGTAGGTAACATGGTAGTTATATGTTTAGTTTTTAATAAACTGACAAACTGGTTTTCACAATGGCTGTACTATTTTGCATTCTCAGCAGCAATGTATGAGTGATCCAGTTTCTCCATATTGTTGGTTCACAAACTGACCGCCATACACAGAGGGCAAGGAAGGATGAAAGAAAGAGGCAAACCACTCCTGACTGGTAGGTGGCAGGTTTAATATGCATGGGAACTTACGTATGAGGCTCCTCTTGGATGGCCACAAGATGAGTAGATGTCTACATCTTCCTGCAAGAATCTTAAAGTTTATATAGAGACCTTAACTAGATTCAGTCATATATCCTGTGCAGGTGGTCTCAACAACACATACTCTCTCAAGGCTGTGTCCTTGAAAAGGGCTCCTATTGTGGGAATGGTGGTCAGAGCATACATTCCAAGGATGGGGGAGGGGGTGAGGAACCTTCGATTGCTTGGGTCCAGCTTGTGGGTCAACCAGCAGTCACATCCTCTCCATGATCTCCTTCAGCACATTTCATCACCAGCATTTGGTGGTATCATTATTTTTATGTTAGCCATTCTGATAGGTATGTAGTAATAAATTATTGTTGTTTTAATTTACATTTTCTGAATGACTAATGATGATGAATATCTTTTCATGTGCTTATTTACCATTTATCCTCTTTGGTGAAGTGTTTGTTTATGTATTTTGCCCACTTTCTAATTGTATTTTTTAAAGATTTTGTTTTGAGAGTTCTTTGTGTATTCTAGATATTAGACTTTCTTGTACATGAAGTGTGCAAATTTTTATTTTAGTCTGTAGTATGTCTTTTCATACTCTTACCATGGTCTTTTGCAGTGCAAATGTTTTTAATTTTCACAAGGCCCAATTTACCAATTTTTTCTTCTATGGATCATGCCTTTGGTATCAAATCTATGAATTTTTGGTCTCATCCTAGATCCCAAAGATTTTCTCCTGTCTTTTTGTTTTTTACATTAAATAGCTTTGCATTTTATATTTAAATTTGTGATACATTTGAGTTAAATTTTGTATAAGATATAAGACTTAGGTCAAGATTGTTTGTTTTGCCTGTGGATACCAAACTGATCAAGCACCATTTGCTGAAAAGGTATCTTTCCTCCATTGAATTGCTTTTACTCCTTTGTCAATAGTCAGTTGAGTCTGTTTCTGGGTTCTTTATTCTATTTATATCTATGTTTCTATCATTCTGCCAATATCATACTGTCTTGACTGCTGTTGCTATATAATCTTGGAGTCAGGTATGTTGGTTCCTTCCACCTGATTTTTTTTAATTTAAAAAATTTTAGTTTTCATTGAGATATAATTGACATATAAAATTGTAAAGTTTAAGGTATACAAAATGTTGATTTGATACATTATACATTGCAATATGATTACTACAGTGGCATTAACGCCTCTATCATGTCTCATAATTATCATTTCTTTTTTGTTGTAAGAACACAGTCTCTTAGCAATTTTGAATTTGTTTTGAATAATTTACTGTAATGACTTTGCTGTGCATTAGATTGTCAGCACTTATTCATTTCCTGGTTGCAAGGTTGTACTTTTTAACAACATCTCTCCAGTTCTCCCAACCCCAGCCCCTGGTAATCACCATTCTACTTTATTTTTGTATGAGTTCAGCTTTTCCAGGTTCCACATATAAGTGATATAATACAGTATTTGTCTTTCTCTGTTTGACTCATTTCACTTAGCATAATGCCTTCAAGTTCCACCCATGTTGTCACGAATGACAGGATTTCCTTCCTTCTCATGGCTGAATTATATTCCGTTGTATATACACAGTCAGCTCTCCATATCTATGGATGTGGAAACCGTGGATATGGAAGGCCGACTATATTATACCATTTTATATAAGGGACTTGACCATCTGTGGATTTTGGTATCCATGGGTGTCCTGGAACCAATCCCGTGTGAATACCTAAGGACGACTGTATAACACATCTTCTTTATCCATTCATCTGTTGAAGAACACTTAGGTTATTTCCATATCTTGACTATTATGAATAATGCTGCAATAAACATGGGAATACAGCTATATTTTTGATATCCTGTTTTCATTTCCTTTGGATATATATCAGAAGTGGATAGTATGGTAGTTCTATTTTTAATTTTTTGAGGAACTTCCATAAGGTTTCCTGTAGTGGCTATTGCAATTTATGTCCCCACCAACAGTTCACAAGTGTTCCCTTTTCTCTACCTCCTCGCTGACACTTGATAATATTTGTCTTTTTGATGATAGCCATTCTAACAGGTGTGAGGTGATAGCTCACTGTGGTTTTTATTTGCATTTCCCTGATGATTAGTGATGTTGAACATTTTTCATGTCCTGAAGGTCAGTTGGATCTCTTTTTTGCAGAAATGTCTACTCATTTCATTTGCCCATTTTAAAACTAGATAGTTTATTTTTTTGTTATTGACTTGTATGGGTTCTTTGTGTATATATATATATATATATATAATTATTTTTTTTAAATAAATTTATTTATTTATTTTTGGCTGCATTGGGTCTTCATTGCTGCACATGGGCTTTCTCTAGTGTGGCAAGTGGGATTACTCTTCATTGCGGTGTGCGGGCTTCTCATTGAGGTGGTTTCTCTTGTTGAGGAGCATGGGCTCTAGGCACGTGGGCTTCAGTAGTTGTGGCATGTGGGCTCAGTAATTGTGGCTCATGGGTTCTAGAGCACAGGCTCAGTAGTTGTGGCACATGGGCTTAGTTGCTCCGCAGCATGTGGGATCTTCCTGGACCAGGGATCAAACCCGTGTCCCCTGCATTGGCAGGTGGATTCTTAACCACTGAGACACCAAGGAAGTCCCTCTTTGTATATTTTGGATATTAATCCCTTGTCTGATATATGGTTTGGAAATATTTCTCCCATTCTGTAGGTTGCCATTTCATTGTGTTGATTGTTTCTTTTGCTGTGCAGAATTTTCAAATTATTTTTGCTAGTCTATGCCTTTGCCTTTCCATGTAAATTTTATAATAATCTTTTTGATGTCCACAAAAAAATCTTCCTTAGATTTTCAGAATTATGGAGAACTTTTATATCAGTGTGGGAAAGCTGAATTTTTACTGTGTTGTCTTCTAGTCCATGAATACAGTACATGATTTCTTAAATCAGTGTTTTTAGCTTTTCAGTATTCAAGTCCTGTTCATGCTTTGTTATATTTATGCCTAAGTATTTTTTGAGTTGTTATAAAATGGTATTGTAGTTTTAATTTCAGTATCCACATCTTCAATGCTAGTATATAGATATATAATTGATTTTTGTATGTTTATGTTGTATCCTGAGACCTTGCTAAACTCACTTATTAGTTCTAGGAGTTTTTTGGAGATTCCTTGGAATTTTCTACATAGACAGTCATGCCTTCTGCAAATAGTGACACTTTTATTCCTTTCTAATCTGCATTTCTGTTATTTCCTTTTCTTGTCTTATTGCAGTAGCTACAATTTCTACCACTATATTGCATATGAACAATGAATGCCTACATCCCTTCCCTGTCCCCAACTTTAGAGGAAAAGTATTTGTCTTTCACCATTTAGTATAATGTTAGCTTTAGGTCTTTTGTGTATGCTTAATCAACTTTAGGAATTTCCTCTCTAGTTTTCTGAGTGGCTTTTCTTTTTAAAGTTATGAATGGGTGTTGCATTATGGCAAATGACTTCCTGCACAGTTTAATATGATCATGTGACTTTTCTTCATTAACATATTAATATGATTGATCATACTGGTTGATTTTTAAATATTAAACAAGCCTTGCATCCCTGGGGAGAAAACTCCACTTGATCATAGAATTTGTATGTATATAAATATATATATATATATATATATATATATATATATATATATATATATATATATATATATATATATAAATATATATATATATTTTTTTATATTTTTTTCCTGTAGTTTTCTTTGTTTTGAACAGTCTTTTACTGGTTTTGTTATCAGGGTAATATTAGCTTCAAAAAATGAATTAGTATATATTCATCCTCTTTTGTTTTATGAAAGATATTGTAGAAAAATTGGTGTTAATTCTTCTTTAGACATTTGGTAAGTTTTGCAAGTGAAACCATCTGGGCCTGGAGATTTTTTTTCCAGGTAACCATAAGTTTGTTTTCTATGTTTGTGAGTCTGCTTCTGTTTTATAAATAAGCTCACTTCTACTATGTTTTAATTTTTTAATTTAATTTTATTTTTTAACATCTTTATTGAAATATAATTGCTTTACAATGGTGTCTTAGTTTCTGCTTTATAACAAAGTGAATCAGTTATACATATACATATGTTCCCATATCTCTTCCCTCTTGCATCTCTCTCCCTCCCATCCTCCCTATCCCACCCCTCTAGGTGGTCACAAAGCACTGAGCTAATCTCCCTGTGCTATGTGGCTGGTTCCCACTAGCTATCTATTTTACGTTTGGTAGTGTATATATGTCCATGACACTCTCTCACCCTGTCACATCTCACCCCTCCCACTCCCCATATCCTCAAGTCCATTCTCTAGTAGGTCTGTGTCTTTATTCCCATCTTACCACTTGGTTCTTCATGACCTTTTTTTTTTTCCCCCCTTAGATTCCATATATATGTGTTAGCAAAAGGTATTTGTTTTTCTCTTTCTGACTTACTTCACTCTGTATGACAGACTCTAGGTCCATCCACCTCACTACAAATAACTCAATTTCGTTTCTTTTTATGGCTGAGTAATATTCCATTGTATATATGTGCCACATCTTCTTTACCCATTCATCTGTTGATGGACACTTAGGTTGCTTCCATGTCCTGGCTATTGTAAGGAGAGCTGCAATGAACATTTTGGTACATGACTTTTTGAATTATGGTTTTCTCAGGGTATATGCCCAGTAGTGGGACTGCTGGGTCGTATGGTAGTTTTATTTTTAGTTTTTTAAGGAACCTCCATACTGTTCTCCATAGTGGCTGTATCAATTTACATTCCCACCAACAATGCAAGAGAGTTCCCTTTTCTCCACATCCTCTCCAGCATTTATTGTTTCTAGATTTTTTGATGATGGCCATTCTGACTGGTGTGAGATGATATCTCATTGTAGTTTTGATTTGCATTTCTCTAATGATAAATGGTGTTGAGCATTCTTTCATGTGTTTCTTGGCAATATGTGTTTCTTCTTTGGAGAAATGTCTATTTAGGTCTTCTGCCCATATTTGGATTGGGTTGTTTGTTTTTCTGATATTGAGCTGCATGTGTTGCTTGTATGTTGTGGAGATTAATCCTTTGTCAGTTGCTTCATTTGAAAATATTTTCTCCTATTCTGAGGGTTGTCTTTTTGTCTTGTTTATGGTTTTCTTTGCTGTGCAAAAGCTTTTAAGTTTCATTAGGTCCCATTTGTTAATTTTTGTTTTTATTTCCATTTCTCTAGGAGGTGGGTCAAAAAGGATCTTGCTGTGATTTATGTCATAGAGTGTTCTGCCTATGTTTTCCTCTAAGAGTTTGATGGTATCTGGCCTTACATATAGGTGTTTAATCCATTTCGAGTTTATTCTTGGGTATGGTGTTAGGGAGTGTTCTAATTTCATTCTTTTACATGTAGCTGTCCAGTTTTCCCAGCACCACTTATTGAAGAGACTGTCTTTTCTCCACTGTATATTCTTGCCTCCTTTATCAAAGATAAGGTGACTATATGTACATGGGTTTATCTCTGGGCTTTCTATCCCATTCCATTGATCTGTATTTCTGATTTGTGCCAGTACCATACTGTCTTGATATACTACAGTAGCTTTGTAGTATAGTCTGAAGTCAAGGAGCCTGATTCCTCCAGCTCCGTTTTTCTTTCTCAAGATTGCTTTGGCTATTCGGAGTCTTTTGTGTTTCCATACAAATTCTGAAATTTTTTGTTCTAGTTCTGTGAAAAATGCCAGTGGTAGTTTGATAGGGATTGCATTGAATCTGTAGATTGCTTTGGGTAGTAGAGTCATTTTCACAATGTTGATTCTTCCAATCCAAGAACATGGTATATCTCTCCATATATTTGTATCATCTTTAATTTCTTTCATTAGTGTCTTATAATTTTCTGCATAAAGGTCTTTTGTCTCCTTAAGTAGGTTTATTCCTAGATATTTTATTCTTTTTGTTGCAATGGTAAATGGGAGTGTTTTCTTAATTTCACTTTCAGATTTTTCATCATTAGTGGATAGGAATGCAAGACATTTCTGTGCATTAATTTTGTGTCTTGCTACTTTATCAAATTCATTGACTAGCTCTAGTAGTTTCCTGGTAACATCTTTAGGATTCTCTATGTAGAGTATCATGTCATCTGCAAACAGTGACATCTTTACTTCTTCTTTTCCAATTTGGATTCCTTTTATTTCTTTTTCTTCTCTGCTGGCTGTGGCTAAAATTTCCAAAACTATGTTGAATAGTAGTGGTGAGAGCGGACAACCTTGTCTTGTTTCTGATCTTAGAGGAATTGGTTTCAGTTTTTCACCATTGAGGATGATGTTGGCTGTGGGTTTGTCATATATGGCCTTCATTATGTTGAGGTAACTTCTCTCTATGCCTACTTTCTGGAGGGTTTTTTTCATAAATTGGTGTTGAGTTTTGTCAAAAGCTTTTTTTGCATCTATTGATATGATTATATGGTTTTTCTCTTTTGGTGTATCACATAGAATCCTTGCATTCCTGGGATAAACCCCACTTGATCATGGTGTATGATCCTTTTCATGTGCTGTTGGATTCTGTTTGCTAGTATTTTGTTGAGGAGTTTTGCATAAATGTTCATCAGTGATATTGGCCTGTAGTTTTCTTTTTTTGTGACATCTTTGTCTGGTTTTGGTGTCAGGGTGATGGTGGCCTCATAGAATGAGTTTGGGTGTGTCCTCCCTCTGCTATATTTTGGAAGAATTTGAGAAGGATAGGTGTTAGCTCTTCTCTAAATGTTTGATAGAATTCGCCTGTGAAGCCATCTTGTTCTGGGCTTTTGTTTGCTGGAAAATTTTTAGTCACAGTCACAATCTCACTGCTTGTTATTTGTCTGTTTATATTTTCTGTTTCTTCATAGTTCAGTCTCGGAAGGTTGTGCTTTTCTAAGAGTTTGTCCATTTCTCCCAGGTTGTCCATTTTATCGGCATATAGTTTCTTGTAATAATCTCTCATGATCCTTTGTATTTCTGCAGTGTCAATTGTTACTTTTCCTTTTCATTTCTAATTCTATTGATTTGAGTCTTCTCCCTTTTTTTTTGATGAGTCTGGCTAAAGGTTTATCAATTTTGTTTATCTTCTCAAAGAACCAGCTTTTGCTTTTATTGACATTAGCTCTTGTTTCCTTCATTTCTTTTTCATTTATTTCTGATCTGATTTTTATGATTTCTTTCCTTCTGCTAACTTTGGGGTTTTTTTTGTTCTTTCTCTAACTGCTTTAGGTGTAAGTTTAGGTTGTTTATTTGAGATTTTTCTTGTTTCTTGAGGTAAGATTGTATTGCTATAAACTTCCCTCTTAAAACTACTTTTGCTACATCCAATAGGATTTGGGTCATCGTGTTTTCATTGTCATTTGTTTCTAGTTATTTTTTGATTTCCTGTTTGATTTCTTCAGTCATTCTTGGTTATTTTTTATTTTATTGTTTAGCCTCCATGTATTTGTATTTTTTACAGATTTTTTCCCTTTATTTGATATCTAGTCTCATACCATTGTGTTCGGAAAAGTTACTTGATATGATTTCAAATTTTTTAAATTTACCAAGGCTTGATTTGTGACCCAGGATATGATCTATCCTGGAGAATATTTCATGAGCACTTGAGAAGAAATTGTATTGTGTTTTCTTTGGATGGAATGTCCTATAAGTATCAGTTAAGTCCATCTTGTTTAATGTATCATTTAAATCCCTTATTGGGATTCCCTTGTATGTTATTTGTTGTTTTACCCTTGCTGCTTAATATTTTTTCTTTGTATTTAATTTTGGATAGTTTCATTAATTTGTGTTGTGGCATTTTTCTCCTTGGATTTATCCTGTATGCGACTCTCTGCACTTTCTGGAATTGATTGACTATTTTCTTTCCCATATTAGGGAAATTTTTAGCTATAATATCTTCAAATATTTCCTCAGTCCCTTTCTTTTTCTCTTCTTCTTCTGGGACCTCTATAATTCTATTGTTTGTGCATTTAATGTTGTCCCAGAGGTCTGTGAGACTGTCCTCAATTCTTTTCATTCTTTTTTCTTTATTCTTCTCTGTGGCAGTCATTCCCACTATTTTATCTTTCCGGTCACTTATCCCTTCTTCTGCCTCAGTTATTCTGCTATTGATTCCTTCTGGAGAATTTTTAACTTTATTTTTTGTGTTATTCATCATTGCTTTTTTGCTCTTTAGTTCTAGGTCCTTGTTAACGTTTCTTGTATTTTCTCCATTCTATTTCCAAGATTTTGGATCATCTTTACTGTCATTACTCTGAATTCTTTTTCAGGTAGACTGCCTATTTCCTCTTAATTTGTTTAGTCTGGTGGGTTTTATCTTGCTCCTTCATCTGCTATGTGTTTCTCTGTGTTCTCATTTTGTTTAACTTACTGTGTTTGGGGTCTCCTTTTTACAGGCTGCTGGTTCATAGTTCCTGTTGTTTTGGGCATCTGCCTCCAGTGGCTAAGGTTGGTTCAGTGGGTTTTGTAGGCTTCCTGGTGGAGGGGACTGATACCTGTGTTCTGGTGGATGAGGCTGGATCTTGTCTTTCTGGTGGGCAGGACTGCATCCGGTGGTGTGTTTTAGGGTGACTGTGACCTTATTATGATTTTAGGCATCCTCTCTGCTAATGGGTGACCTTGTGTTGTTAGTTGCTAGTTGTTTGACATAGGGTGTCCAGCACTGTATCTTGCTGGTTGTTGAGTCAAGCTGGGTCTTAGCATTGAGATGGAGATCTCTGGGAGAGTTTTCGCTGTTTGATATTACGTGGAGCTTGGAGGTCTCTGGTGAACCAGTGTCCTGATCTTCTCTCTCCCACCTCAGAGGCACAGGCCTGACATGCGGCTGGAGCACCAAGACCCTTTCAGCCACACGGCTACTGAGCCCTGAGCTTTCTGCCTCTCCCATCTCAGGAGGTGCTGGGTCCGTTTCTCTCAGAATCTCTGCAGTTTATGCCTGAGGAGCTTTCAGGCTTTAGTTGAGCATCCTTAGTGAATATTTTAATGAAACTTTTAGGTAGATTTTTTTCATCTGTACATTTTATGAATTTATACTTTAATAAAGAAGAATATAAGAATAGTATTAAAATCAAATGACAAGCTGCCACTCAAAAATAAATATCTCACTAGCTGTTGATTTAAAGCCATCTGTATGAAGCATTAAAAATAGATAATGACACCCACATGTGCCACCAAAGAACACTGAATTAATTGACTGTTAGTAACATGCAACTCTGCTGATGCCTGATTCTTCCTTTGCTACTGTTACTGAGTCCAAGCTCCTACTGCTGGCTGCAGGTCAGGCTAATAAATTGAGAGATGAGTTGTTGGGGCAAGGAATTATGACTTTATTCGGAAAGCCAGCAGTCTGAGAAGATGGTCAACTAGTGTCCCAAAGAACCATCTTATGTGAGTTAGAATTCAGGCTTCCTTTATACTGAAAGGGGTGGGGGGATGGCTGGTTGTTGCAAACTTCTTGCTGTTGGAATCCTTTGTTCTTGCAGTTGTCAGTGTAAGTCTGTTTACAGTGCTTTTATAAACCTCCGAAAAGATAGATGTTTTTCTGTGTTCTGCAACTTTTTGTCTCTATATGAACGGAAAAGTGTTGTACCTTTAAATGTCAGAGCCTTGAGAATGGGTTATTCTTTATATTTCAGGCTATAGACAACGTTCTTTCACAAAGGTGCAGAACAAGCTAGACTAAGCACAGACAACAGAACACAAGGGTTAGACTAAAGGAATAGATCCAATATGGAGTCAGGTTTGTTCTTCTCTGTTACACTACCAGGAGTCTCTTGTTTGTCTGTCTAGATCCCAAAGAAAGGTCATTCCTTTAGATCCCTAAGATGATCCTCTCTAAAATGCACAGGGTTTGTTTTCTTAATGATCTGGAGTAGATCTGAAATATCATAATTATGATGCTCATTAATTATTTTTGAAAATGTCAAATGAAGTGCATACTAGTTACATGAACTGTAGTAAAAACAAAAATTTACAGGACTTAAAAAAATATCCAGTTTCCTACCATCACAGAAAAATAACATGACATTTTTAAGATCTTTTTAATATACAACTTTTGTTTTTATGCAGATGGTAATAATAGTACAGAAATCATTTAAAATATTTTTTTAACATCTTTATTGGAGTATAATTGCTTTACAATGGTGTGTTAGTTTCTGCTTTATAACAAAGTGAATCAGTTATACATATACATATGTTCCCATATCTCTTCTTAAATATTATTTTTCTTAATATTTCATTGAATTCATTATGTTACTACATGATCTTCATATACATTTTGATTATGAAAAATTTTAAGATCGTTGGAAAAAGTAGTGATAATGTAACCACAAACATGACAAGCTGTAGAATTAATATAAGATTTTAAAATAATATTTGCTCTAGATAATTGTTAACCATTGAAGATAAAATAAAAATACTCTTTATTAAAGTGTAGTTTTTGGAAGTATAATGTGGAAACACACAGAAAAGTGCATAAAACATAAGTGTAAAATTTAGCAAATAAACTGTAAACTGGGTATTTTCTTAATAGAGTCTTTGGAAGATCAGATGTTTTAAGTTTGATGAAGTATGATTTTTCAATATATTTCTTTTATGTCATGCTTTTTTTGTGACCTACAAAATCTTTTGTCTACTTTCAAGTAGCAAAAATTTTCCTCCTATGTCTTATTTTGGAAGTTTCAGAGATGTAGCTTTTACATTTTGACCTTGAAACTGTTTAGGATTAAATTTTGTGTATACCTTGAGATAAAGGTCATTTTTCCCCCCATGTGTATATCCAATTGTTGCTGCACTATTTGTTGAAAAGTCTGTTTTTTACCCTTTGAATTACCTTGGCGCCCTTTTAAAAAGTCAAGCAACTGTATATATGAGTTTATTCCCAGACACTCTCTTCTGTAACATGAATCGTATCATTATGCCAATACTGCATTGTCTCAACTATTTATTGTAACTTATACACATTTTGATATATTATGCTTTGATGTTCAAAGCATAATTTAACTTAAATGTGTTATTTCTTATTTGAACCATGATTATATAGGTGAGTTTTGCTTAATTACAATTATTTGAGGTTTTACCAGATATCTCTTTGTAATTTATTTCTAATTTAATTCTGTTGTCAGAATTAACATCCTCTGTTGTCAAAAAACATCCTCTGTGTAATTTCAATTTTTGGAAATTAATTAAGACTCATTTTAGAGGTTAGCATATGGTCTAACTTGGTGAATGTTCCTCATACAATTGAAAAGAATGTGTATTCCTCTCTTGTTGGGCAGGCGTACTAAATATCAATTAGATATCTGAGAGTCCTCTATGTATTTATTGGTTTTATGATCACTTCTATCAATTACTGAGAGAGGAGTGTTGAAATCTTCAGCTATAATTGTGAGTTTGTCTGTTTTTCCTATCACTTCTATCAGGTTTTCACCTCATGTGTTTTTTTTTTTTTAACATCTTTATTGAAGTATAATTGCCTTACAAGAGTGTGTTAGCTTCTGCTTTATAACAAAGTGAATCAGTTATACATATACAATATGTTCCCATTTCTCTTCCCTCTAGCATCTCCCTCCCTCCCACCCTCCCCATCCCACCCCTCTAGGTGGTCACAAAGCAACGAGCTGATCTCCCTGTGCTATGCGGCTGCTTCCCACTAGTTATCTATTTTACATTTGGTAGTGTATATATGTCCATGACACTCTCTTACCCTGTCATATATCACCCCACCCCCTCCCCATATCCTCAAGTCCATTCTCTAGTAGGTCTGTGTCTTTATTCCCGTCTTGCCACTAGGTTCTTCATGGCCTTTTTTTTTTTTTTTTTTTCCCCTTAGATTCCGTATATATGTGTTAGCATACTGTATTTGTTTTTCTCTTTCTGACTTACTTCACTCTGTATGACAGACTCTAACTCCATCCACCTCATTACAAATACCTCCATTTCATTTCTTTTGATGGCTGAGTAATATTCCATTGTATATATGTGCCACATCTTCTTTATCCATTCATCTGTCGATGGACATTTAGGTTGCTTCCATGTCCTGGCTATTGTAAATAGAGCTGCAATGAACATTTTGGTACATGACTCTTTTTGACCTATGGTTTTCTCAGGGTATATGCCCAGTAGTGGGATTGCTGGGTCGTATGGTAGTTCTATTTGTAGTTTTTTAAGGAACCTCCATACTGTTCTCCATAGTGGCTGTATCAATTTACATTCCCACCAACAGTGCAAGAGTGTTCCCTTTCCTCTACACCCTCTCCAGCATTTATTGTTTCTAGATTTTTTGATGATGGCCATTCTGACCGGTGTGAGATGATATCTCATTGTAGTTTTGATTTGCATTTCTCTAATGATTAATGATGTTGAGCATTCTTTCATGTGTCTGTAGGCCATCTGTATATCTTCTTTGGAGAAATGTCTATTTAGATCTTCTGCCCATTTTTGGATTGGGTTGTTCGTTTTTTTGTTATTGAGCTGCATGAGCTGCTTGTAAATCTTGGAGATTAATCCTTTGTCAGTTGCTTCATTTGCAAATATTTTCTCCCATTCTGAGGGTTGTCTTTTGGTCTTGTTTATGGTTTCCTTTGCTGTGCAAAAGCTTTTCAGTTTCATTAGGTCCCATTTGTTTATTTGTGTTCTTATTTCCATTTCTCTGGGAGCTGGGTCAAAAAGAATCTTGCTGTGATGTATGTCATAGAGTGTTCTGCCTATGTTTTCCTCTAAGAGTTTGATAGTGTCTGCCCTTACACTTAGGTCTTTAATCCATTTTGAGTTTATTTTTGTGCATGGTGTCAGGGAGTGTTCTAATTTCATACTTTTACATGTTCCTGTCCAATTTTCCCAGCACCACTTATTGAAGAGGCTGTCTTTTCTCCACTGTGTATGCTTGCCTCCTTTATCAAAGATAAGTTGACCATATGTGTGTGGGTTTATCTCTGGGCTTTCTATCCTGTTCCATTGATCTATATTTCTGTTTTTGTGCCAGTACCAAACTGTCTTGATTACTGAAGCTTTGTAATATAGTCTGAAGTCAGGGAGCCTGATTCCCCCAGCTCCATTTTTCGTTCTCAAGATGGCTTTGGCTATTCGGGGTCTTTTGTGTTTCCATACAAATTGTGAAATTTTTTGTTCTAGTTCTGTGAAAAATGCCAGTGGTAGTTTGATAGGGATTGCATTGAATCTGTAGATTGCTTTGGGTAGTAGAGTCATTTTCACAATGTCGATTCTTCCAATCCAGGAACATGGTATATCTCTCCATCTATTTGTATTGTCTTTAATTTCTTTCATCAGTGTCTTATAATTTTCTGCATACAGGTCTTTTGTCTCCTTAGGTAGGTTTATTCCTAGATATTTTATTCTTTTTGTTGCAATGGTAAATGGGAGTGTTTTCTTAATTTCACTTTCAGATTTTTCGTCATTAGTGTATAGAAATACAAGAGATTTCTGTGCATTAATTTTGTATCCTGCTACTCTACCAAATTCATTGATTAGCTCTAGGAGTTTTCTGGTAGCATCTTTAGGATTCTCTATGTATAGTATCATGTCATCTGCAAATAGTGACAGCTTTACTTCTTCTTTTCCGATTTGGATTCCTTTTATTTCTTTGTCTTCTCTGATTGCTGTGGCTAACACTTCCAAAACTATGTTGAATAATAGTGGTGAGAGTGGGCAACCTTGTCTTGTTCCTGATCTTAGTGGAAATGGTTTCAGTTTTTCACCATTGAGGACAATGTTGGCTGTGGGTTTGTCATATATGGCCTTTATTATGTTGAGGAAAGTTCCCTCTATGCCTACTTTCTGCAGGGCTTTTATCATAAATGGGTGTTGAATTTTGTCAAAAGCTTTCTCTGCATCTATTGAGATGATCATATGGTTTTTCTCCTTCAATTTGTTAATATGGTGTATCACATTGATTGATTTGCGTATATTGAAGAATCCTTGCATTCCTGGGATGAACCCCACTTGATCATGGTGTATGATCCTTTTAATGTGCTGTTGGATTCTGTTTGCTAGTATTTTGTTGAGGATTTTTGCATCTATGTTCATCAGTGATATTGGCCTGTAGTTTTCTTTCTTTGTGACATCTTTGTCTGGTTTTGGTATCAGGGTGATGGTGGCCTCGTAGAATGAGTTTGGGAGTGTTCCTCCCTCTGCAATATTTTGGAAGAGTTTGAGAAGGATAGGTGTTAGCTCTTCTCTAAATGTTTGATAGAATTCGCCTGTGAAGCCATCTGGTCCTGGGCTTTTGTTTGTTGGAAGTTTTTTAATCACAGTTTCAATTGCAGTGCTTGTGATTGGTCTGTTCATATTTTCTATTTCTTCCTGGTTCAGTCTCGGCAGTTTGTGCATTTCTAAGAATCTGTCCATTTCTTCCAGGTTGTCCATTTTATTGGCATAGAGTTGCTTGTAGTAATCTCTCATGATCTTTTGTATTTCTGCAGTGTCAGTGGTTACTTCTCCTTTTTCATTTCTAATTCTATTGATCTGAGTCTTCTCCCTTTTTCTCTTGATGAGTCTGGCTAATGGTTTATCAATTTTGTTTATCTTCTCAAAGAACCAGCTTTTAGTTTCATTGATTTTTGCTATTGTTTCCTTCATTTCTTTTTCATTTATTTCTGACCTGATCTTTATAATTTCTTTCCTTCTGCTGGCTTTGGGGTTTTTTTGTTCTTCTTTCTCTAATTGCTTTAGGTGCAAGGTTAGGTTGTTTATTCAAGATGTTTCCTGTTTCTTGAGGTAGGCTTGTATTGCTATAAACTTCCCTCTTAGCACTGCTTTTGCTGCGTCCCATAGGTTTTGGGTCGTTGTGTCTCCATTGTCATTTGTTTCTAGATATTTTTTGATTTCCCCTTTGATTTCTTCAGTAATCACTTCGTTATTAAGTAATGTATTGTGTAGCCTCCATGTGTTTGTATTTTTTACAGATCTTTTCCTGTAATTGATATCTAGTCTCATAGCGTTGTGGTCGGAAAAGATACTTGATACGATTTCAATTTTCTTAAATTTACCAAGGCTTGATTTGTGACCCAAGATATGATCTATCCTGGAGAATGTTCCATGAGCACTTGAGAAAAATGTGTATTCTGTTGTTTTTGGGTGGAATGTCCTATAAATATCAATTAAGTCCATATTGTTTAATGTATCATTTAAAGCTTGTGTTTCCTTATTTATTTTCATTTTGGATGATCTGTCCATTGGTCAAAGTGGGGGGTTAAAGTCCCCTACTATGATTGTGTTGCTGTCAATTTCCCCTTTTATGGCTGTTAGTATTTGCCTTATGTATTGAGGTGCTCCTATGTTGGGTGCATAAATATTTACAATTGTTATACCTTCCTCTTGGATCGATCCCTTGATCATTATATAGTGTCCTTCTTTGTCTCTTGTAATAGTCTTTATTTTAAAGTCTATTTTGTCTGATATGAGAATTGCTACTCCAGCTTTCTTTTGATTTCCATTTGCATGGAATATCTTTTTCCATCCCCTCACTTTCAGTCTGTATGTGTCCCTAGGTCTGAAGTGGGTCTCTTGTAGACAGCATATATATGGGTCTTGTTTTTGTATCCATTCAGCCAGCCTGTGTCTTTTGGTGGGAGCATTTAATCCATTTACATTCAAGGTAATTATCGATATGTATGTTCCTATTCCCATTTTCTTAAATGTATTGGGTTTATTATTGTAGGTGTTTTCCTTCTCTTGTGTTTCTTGCCTAGAGAAGTTCCTTTAGCATTTGTTGTAAAGCTGGTTTGGTGGTGCTGAACTCTCTCAGCTTTTGCTTGTCTGTAAAGGTTTTAATTTCTCCATCAAATCTGAATGAGATCCTTGCTGGGTAGAGTAATCTTGGTTGTAGGTTTTTCTCCTTAATGACTTTAAGTATATCCTGCCACTCCCTTCTGGCTTGCAGAGTTTCTGCTGATAGATCAGATGTTAACCTTATGGGGATTCCCTTGTGTGTTATTTGTTTTTTTTCCCTTGCTGCCTTTAATATGTTTTCCTTATATTTAATTTTTGACAGTTTGATTAATATGTGTCTTGGCGTGTTCCTCCTTGGGTCTATCCTGTATGGGACTCTCTGTGCTTCCAGGACTTGATTAACTATTTCCTTTCCCATATTAGGGAAGTTTTCAACTATAATCTCTTCAAAAATTTCCTCAGTCCCTTTCTTTTTCTCTACTTCTTCTGGTACCCCTATAATTCGAATGTTGGCACGTTTAATGTTGTCCCAGAGGTCCCTGAGACTGTCCTCAGTTCTTTTCATTCTTTTTTCTTTATCCTGCTCTGTAGTAGTTATTTCCACCATTTTATCCTCCAGGTCACTTATCCTTTCTTCTGCCTCAGTTATTCTACTATTGATCCCATCTAGAGTATTTTTAATTTCATTTATTGTGTTTTTCATCATTGCTTGGTTCCTCTTTAGTTCTTCTACATCCTTGTTAAATATTTCTTGCATTTTGTCTATTCTATTTCCAAGATTTTGGATCATCCTTACTATCATTATTCTGAATTCTTTTTCAGGTAGACTACCTATTTCCTCTTCATTTGTTAAGTCCAGTGTGTTCTGAGCCTGCTCCTTCATCTGCTGTGTGTTTTTCTGTCGTCTCATTTTGCCTATCTTACTGTGTTTGGGGTCTCCTTTTCACAGGCTGCAGGTTCGTAGTTCCCGTTGTTTTTGGTATCTGTCCCCAGTGGCTAAGGTTGGTTCAGTGGGTTGTGTAGGCTTCCTGGTGGAGGGAACTAGTGCCTGAGTTCTGGTGGATGAGGCTAGATCTTGTCTTTCTGGTGGGCACGTCCACGTCTGGTGGTGTATTTTGTGGTGTCTGTGGCCTTATTATGATTTTAGGCAGCCTCTCTGCCAATGGATGGGGTTGTGTTCCTGTCTAGCTAGTTGTTTGGCATAGGATGTCCAGCACTGTAGCTTGCTGGTCGTTGAGTGAAGCTGGGTCTTGATGTTGAGATGGAGATCTCTGGGAGATTTTTGCCATTTGGTATTACGTGGAGCTGGGAGGTCTCTTGTGGACCAGTGTTCTGAAGTTGGCTCTCCCACCTCAGAGGCACGGCCCTGATGCCTGGCTGGAGCACCAAGAGCCTTTCGTCCACACGGCTCAGAGTAAAAGGGAGAAAAAATAGAAAGAAAGAAAGAAAGAGGCTATAATATAGTGAAGTAAAATAAAGCTATTGTAAAGCAAAGCTATACAGACAAAATCTCACCCAGAAACATATACATATACACTCACAAAAAAAAAGGAAAAGGGGAAAAATTAATATCTCCTGCTCCCAGAGTCCACCTCCTGACTTTGGGCTGATTCGTTGTCTATTCAGGTATTCAGCAGATGCAAGCACATCAAGTTGTTTGTGGAGCTTTAATCCGCTGCTTCTGAGGCTGCTGGGAGAGATTTCCCCTTCTCTTCCCTGTTCGCACAGCTCCTGGGGTTCAGCTTTGGATTTGGACCCGCCTCTGCGTGTAGGTCGCCTGAGGGCGTCTGTTCCCCGCCCAGACAGGACGGGGTTAAAGGAGCAGCTGCTTCGGGGGCTCTGGCTCACCCAGGCCGCGGGGAGGGAGCGGTACAGAGGAGGCGGGGCGAGCCTGCGGCGGCCGAGGCCGGCGTGACGTTGCACCAGCCCGAGGCGCGCAGTGCGTTCTCCCGGGGATGTTGTCCCCGGATCCCGGGACCCTGGCAGTGGCGGGCTGCACAGGCTACTGGGAGGGGCGGTGTGGAGAGTGACCTGTGCTCACACACAGGCTTTTTGGAGGCGGCAGCAGCAGCCCCAGCGTCTCACGCCCGTCTCTGGGGTCCGCGCTGATCGCCGCGGCTCGTGCCCTTCTCTGGAGTTCGTTTAGGCGGCGCTCTGAATCCCCTCTCCTTGGGCGCAGCGAAACAAAGAGGCAAGAAAAAGTCTCTTGCCTCTTCGGCAGCTGCAGACCTTTTCCCAGTCTCCCTCCCGGCTAGCTGTGGTGCGCCAACCCCTTCAGGCTGTGTTCACGCCGCCAGCCCCAGTCCTCTCCCTGCGATCCGACCGAAGCCCGAGCCTCAGCTCCCAGCCCCGCCCGCCCCGGGGGCTGAGCAGACAAGCCTCTCGGGCTGGTGAGTGCTGGTCGGCACTGATCCTCCGTGCGGGAACCTCTCCGCTTTGCCCTCCGCACCTCTGTGGCTGCGCTCTCCTCCGTGGCTCCAAAGCTCCCCCCTCCGCCACCCGCAGTCTCTGTCCGCGAAGGGGCTTCCTAGTGCGTGGAAACCTTTCCTCCTTCACAGCTCCCTCCCACTGGTGCAGGTGCCGTCCCTATTCTTTTGTCTCTGTTATTTCTTTTTTCTTTTGCCCTACCCAAGTACGGGGGGAGTTTCTTGCCTTTTTGGAGGTCGGACGTTTTCTGCCAGCGTTCAGTGGGTGTTCTGTAGGAGCAGTTCCACGTGTAGATGTATTTCTACTGTATCTGTGGGAAGGAAGGTGATCTCCACGTCTTACTCTTCCGGCATCTTCTCCCCTTCCGCCATCTTCTCCCCACCTCATGTGTTTTAAAAGTCTATTTTGGGGCTTTAAAATAGGCATTTAAGAATTTTATGTCTTCTGGACGCCTTTGTCATTACAAAATAACACTCTTTATCCCTGATTATAATTCTCGTTCTGTAGGCTACTTTGCCTGATATTAGTACAGTAACTCCAACTTTCTTATAATTAGTGTTTGCATGTTATTTATTTTTCATCCATTTGCTTTTAGCCTATTTGAGCTTTATATTTAAAGCCAATTTTATATCCATAGTATATGGTCAACATTTTGCTTTTTAGCCAAGTTGGCAATATCCGTCATTTAACTGGAGGGTTTTTAACCATTTATATTAAACGTAAAGCCAATATATTTGAGTTTAAATCTATTTTCTTACCATTTCTTTTTTTTTAACATCGTTTTTATTCTTTCTATGCTTTCTTTTAATCAATTATTTTTGAATTCCACTTTATTCCCACTGGTTAGCAGACACAGATGGCCTTAGCATAGAGAAAAACATCAGACACTCAGGAATAATGCAAGGAGCTCAGTATAGTCCATTGATCAACCATCACCCTAAAGTCCACCTGTACTTTTTTTTACTAGCTCACCCCATTGCTTAAAAACCCTCTCATCTTTTGTTTCAGTGTGGTTTAGTTGAATCTATTTCCCCAACTGTAGTAATTTGAATAATGTCTTCTTTGCCTGTTTAACCTTGTCCAGTGCAATATTTACCTTGAACCTAATCACAGTTTTCACAGCTAACAGCTAGAATCACCTGTCTTCAATTCCTACTCTGTATTATCATCATTAGCCAAAGGCTCTTTCAGAGCTAGAAACCTGATATTTTCATTTTTTATTACAAAATCCTTTAATGAATAGTTAGTGCCTTCAAGATAAAATGGAAACTCCCTGGTATGGTAAATAAGATATTTCAACACACACACACACACACACACACACACACACACATCTTTTAAAACTGAAGACCACCTTTTAGTATAATGTTGCATTTTTTTCCCACATGCAACCTAACTTTTACAAGTTACTTGTAGATGCAAGAATATACTGTTGGGCTTCTGTTTGAGTCCATGAATTTGTGATGGAAATGATAATAAGTAACATTGGCTTATATGGAATGAATTAGTTGAGAAAGAACAAGAGATGGGGCTAAAACAAAGAAAGATCCAGGATAGAAATAAAAGTCATTACGTTACAAATTTAGTAAAAGAGATTTCTTTCATCACCTAGCCCAAGACTGGCATCTGCAGCCTTGCAGCCAGAATTTCTCCCTCCTTGCAGTTAAAGGGAATTCTTATAGTTTGCAGTGTCAGTGTGCTCTCTCAAATTTCAACTGAGATAACTTTTTGGGAAATGACCTATAACTTTTAAAATGATCACAGTTTTAGACATCACTTCAAGTTATAAAGGACAAGATTATCCTTTTATGTTTGGGACACATAAGCAAACTGAACACTGATTCAAAACTAAATTTAGAAGTAAAAAAAAAATTAGTAAAAACCTTACAGGTGAAACCATGAATCTTTCTCTTACTTTTGGGATGTTTGGTTATTATTATTTTCTTTTTCTATGGAAAACATAGAAATGAAAAGATATTATCTTTGAATATTTATTATTGTGAAAATATATAAAGATTAAAAGTGTTATGCATATTATATGCATATATATTTTAAGAATATATATATGTAATAAATCTTTTGGTTGCATCAGGGATGTGTCTGAGTTAAACTGCTGTGTGAGGATATGCATGTCCATACTGAAGACAGTTGTGTGCTCTGGTCAGTGTAGCTTCTTATTGTCCTGAATACTGAAATTGTTGCCCAAATAATGCATAATTTTCAGTGAGGTCTGTGTTCTTATGGTGTAGAACTTGAATCTTGTCCATGGTTAAGACTATCTGCAGGAGAAAAGATTAGAAGAAAAGACACTGGAGTCCTTGAAAGATTACTGTGAAAAAGAAACTTGGAAATAGTGTAGACTGATCACTAGGGACTTCAGGTAGGAGAAAGCCATTGTTCTAGGTATAGATCCTGTATCAGTTTCCTAGGGCTGCTATAACAAAGTACCACAAACTGGATGGCTTATAAAAACAAAAATTTATTCTCTCATAGTTCTAGAGGCCAGAAGTCTGAAGTCAAGGTGTCAGCAAAATTGGTTCCTTCTGAGAGTTCTGAGGAGACTCTGTTCCATGCTTCTCTCCTAGTTCTGGTGATGGCTGGCAATCCTTGGTGTGTAGATACATCACTCCAGTCTCTGCATCCATCTTCACATGGCATTCTCCTTGTGTTTCAAACAACCATCTTCCCTCTGTGTCTTGCTCCTCTTCTCACAAAGACACCAATTATATTCAATTAAGGGCCCATCCTACTCCAGTATGAGCTCAGTTATGATGAGTTCCATAAGATCTTACGGAAAAACCCGAACGAACTTTTTGGCCAACTGAATAATTACATCTGCAACAATCCTCTTTCCAAATAAAGTCACTTTCTTAAGTACTAGGGGTTAGGATTCTAACTTATCTTTTGGGGGAGGATACAATTCAACCCATAACAAATTCCCTTCCCAAAGAACTTATGTACTCTAAAGAAACTGTAGTATAAGAGAAATCTTCCCTTTGTTGCTAAGATCCCAAAAACTCTGCTGAAGAGAATGGACTTGAGGATATGGGGAGGGGGAAGGGTAAGCTGGGATGAAGTGAGAGAGTGGCATGGACATATATACACTACCAAACGTAAAATAGATAGCTAGTGGGAAGCAGCCGCATAGCACAGGGAGACCAGCTCGGGGCTTTGTGATCACCTAGAGGGGTGGGATAGGGAGGGTGGGAGGGAGGGAGATGCAAGAGGGAAGAGGTATGGGAACATATGTATATGTATAACTGATTCACTTTGTTATAAAGCAGAAACTAACACACCATTGTAAAGCAATTATACTCCAATAAAGATGTTTAAAAAAAAAAAAGCTGATTACAGGAGCAGAGCCTTTTCCCTGTTGATCTTGAATGGAGATAAGCACCAGTTGATGGTCTTGAGAGAGTGTCGATGAGGTAAATACTTCCGCTAGAAATGAGAGAGGGGACAATTTTCCATGGGAACAACTTGCTAGGAAAATGATAGCAATAAGTGGAGCAAAAGAGCACCGGAAGGAATAATTGAGAAGAGAGCCATACTTTACCTTTTATTTGTTGTCTTTAATGAAGATCTTATGAAGATCCTATTCTTCTCTATGTTTTTAAAGTTTTATTTTAAGTCACCTTTTCTTAATCATCTCTCTATCTTTGATGGCTGTTTTTTAATTTCCTTATCTTTTTGTTTTTTGCCTCCCTCTCGCTAAAGACGTCCCCAGGGCCAAGAAAAAATATTGGCACAATATTGGCTCAGTAAATGGATACATTATGTATTTGTCAATTTTTTTTAATCATTGTTGAAAGATAAATAATAAACCTGGATATTTTCCCTTTGATACGTGATGAGTGAATTGCCTTTGTTAATACGGTTCATTTGGGTGATGGTCAACTCCCCTTTACATATCTAGAGAAGGTCAGTTAGCCCATTAATGAAATTCTTTCTTCTGCATCTAAGCAGATTTTAATTTTCATAATATGCAGTTCTGTTGAACCGAGGAGAGATTTCTGCTACCTCTTGTGCTTAGTTCTCTGGCTTTCTGAATTCACTTTAAACACATAAAAAGTAAAACTTTTTGCAGGATCTGAGGTTCGTTCTGTCTATACTATTTTGCCACCCAGTAATGATAGAGACTGTGTATCGCAATATTCATTTTGCCGCCCCCAGCTCTCACTGATCCGGTTGATTTGTTTTCGGATTTCATGGTCTCCACATGGATGTGTATAAAGAGATACTCAGAGATGCTTGGGGAGAACAGCACGCTGTCCACCTCACAGAGGAACAGCCTTACAGCAGAGTTACAGCCGCTATGTTTTCTGTTCAGCGGGATCTTGCATTTGTGAGCATGCGGGATCGTGGAGAAAGGACGACACATCTTACATTCTTGCAGACCAGGCCAATTCTTTCCTATGGCTGTGCACAGATAGGCTACAGATTGAATTCCTCAGTGGTAATCCATTGTCGTTCAGTTAGTGGAAACGCCTTAATTTCTAGAAACACATGGATAACTTCATATTTTTCTGTTTTCATCATCATTATATGTGAAGTAGGGAAAGGCTGCATCAGGAATTACCAGCCAGCTGCATTTTTTTCCTTAATTATTTTTTGCCATGAGTAAAAAGTGCTTTAAGCCTTTGGGAATATAAAGCAGTAAATATATGTAATACAGAGAAAAAATAATTTAAGCACTTGGAGGAAGATAAACTTTCTCAAGGGAAATAATAAATTCCATTAAATTGAATTCAAAACAGTTGTCCCAAGAAGATATTTAAATCCAGTGTGTTGTGAATTATTTTTAGAAGCATAGAGTTAAAAAGAAACTTAAATCCTTAAATCTAGAGAAAGATAAGATTTCCAGGGAGCAGAAGGAGAAGGAGACCATGCAGTCATGAGGAAAAACTGTTTCACCAGAATAAGCTGCTTTGTTAAAGGAGGCAGCTTTTTGGCAACACTTTCAAAGTATTTTGACAAAACGTAAGGTGAATGAATTCACATAGGTATCATTACAGTGATAGAAAAAAAAGTAGCTTCTGAATCAGAAAAATAAAATGATTTACCCTTGCTAAAGACTCCAGAAAAAATTCAATATTTTCTAATAAAAATTATTATAAAGTCACTGGACTGAGAGAAAATATCATTTTTATTTATTTACATTGTCAACACCACACTCCTCATGACCTTGTTGGACAATTTTATTTGAATAAATTTGTTCCCAGTGGAACTGTCAAGAACCCAGCTCAAAGCTCAGGATTTTGACATCTGGGTTTCTCCTCTTATTGTAACTTGACATTGTAAAACAATAGACAAGTGATCTTAGTGTGAAGGAGACTTTCAAATATTTGCATATTGCTACATATTTTTAAATGTGTAGAAATTTACATGAAGCATAAAAAAGAGATTAGTAGGAAATGGGTAGACTTATATGGAGCCTAATTATGATATTAACAAAAAGAGAGAAATTATATCTTGGAAATTTTGATATCTATCCCTGAGTCAAATCTCTCCAGACATACTTGTAAGATTCCTTTGTTACCAGAAAAGACAAAATAAAGAACCCAATATATTTCCTATTCTGATTACCTACCAGAAGACTAAAGGCAAAATTTTGTAATAATGTATTTATTCTGTTTTTAACTACTTCTCAGATCCTTTTAATATATTTCATTTCTCTGTATTTAGTATGTATTGTTCATTTCCATGTGCATTCATTTTTACAAGAAAATGATTATTTAAAAAATAGTGTCAAGAACCTCACAGTAACTGATGTTTAACTATATGCCTTTCTAATTTTTTCAGGTCCTAATAATTATTTTTTAAAAGCTTATAATCATTTAGGCCTTTAGAGCTTAGACAGTGCATTCAAGCATATCATCTAAAAAAAAAAAACTCACAGTAACCATGTGAGGCAAATATTATCTGTCTCCTTTTACAAGTAAGGTAAGTCATTTGAACAAGGAGACACAGCTTATACTTGACAGAAACTAGATGTTAAATCTAATTATCTAAATTCTAAAATCATACTTTTTAAACTAGATTATTACCATTCCAGTTGCCTTACTTTTCTTCTTTCTTTCTTCTCATTTATTACCATCTCAGACTTTGATCAATGTCATAACTGTTTGGGAAGGTGATGAAAAAGTGAGAAAAAGCTACTAGAAAAGTGGGATATAGATTGCCAACCTAAGCAGAGACAGGTCTAGGCTAGATCTTGCGGCAGGAACAGCTATACCAGTCATGACCACCTGTGGTTTGGCTCAGAATGAAAACACAACACCAAAAGAAAACCATGATGGTGGATTCCAACAAAGAGCAAAGATGACGGAAAAATAGGAGATTACTCTGCCGGTCATGAGAATGAAGGCAACTCCATCACCCATTTGCTGTAGTTCACAGGGTGTTAACTTGAATTGAGTGGACAGTGCTTTGGCCACATCTGTTGCCTTTATGATGCCCACCTCTCCTCCATCCCTCACACAAATTTTCTATTTCATGCCAACAGGATAATTCAGGATTCACCACTTGAAAATAGGAAAGCTGCAATCTTTATCAGCATGTAACTTCTGTTTCCTCTAAAACATGAATTTAGCATGCCAGTGGTTGTGGGTGGATGAAAAAATGTAAACATGGAGAAGTGGTCAAGCTTCGAGAAATCTCAAAAATAGTTTTTACTGTAGTAAAACCAAAGTGACATCACAAGGTGCCTATTGTGCTGCCAATGACCATGGAGAAGGAATCAGGAATGAAATGTCTCTGATCCCCTGTCTACCCAGCCAAGGGTAAAACTGCATTAGCAAAGCTTCTCAGAGCCTCAGGTCCCCCATCCATCAGATGGAGAGCATACTGGTCCTTCTCAGGCACCTCACAGGACAGCTATGGATATTCAGTCAGATAATGCATTCTTTTGCTTATTCAAATAATAATAAAAACAAAACGACAAACAAAAAGCACTATTTCTACTTTCTCAGGCTTTGTGCTGAGAATTAACAGTAAAACAATAAAAAAGACAGGGGCCTTTTCAGTCCGATCCCCTTCAAATCAACAATGATAGATATCTATAGTGAAACTACAATGAAAAACAAGGAAATATTAAACACACAATTAGGACTAGAGATTAAGTTTGGGGATAAGGGAGATATATTCTCTCAGAGAGAGGTATTCAGGAGCTTTAAAATGTTCCTAATGTTCTGTCCTCTAAGCTAGTACTGAGTAGTTGAATGTTCACTTTATCATTCTGTGCACCGTCTAGATTTATATGCAATTTAGTTATAGGTAAGAAATCTGAATTTCTTAATTTAGATAATCTCCTTTAAAAAGACATGAGACTTTCATCAAAGAGTGCCTAAGATGCTTGGAAATAAAGACATAGAAACCAACAATGATAAATATGAAATATATGCTTGAGTGTTCGTGTTGATAAAGGAAGTTGGGGCTGGGGTTTTCAGAAGAAATAGAAGAGGAAGCATGCAACAGAAAACACAGTAAGAGAGAAAAGGAGGTTATGAACGAGCATTTCAGCATTTGATATGCTTGGGGCAGCTACAATTTGGGAGTGTAAAAGCAAGCTGTTGAAGACAAAATGCCTAGGAGAAACATTTGAGGAAACTAAACAATAAAGAGGGAAATGGATGAGTTCGTGAAACTGCTTAATATACTGCTGAATACAAGATTTTGGACAAGTCACTATGCTTCTGGGATTCAGTTTTCTCACCTGTAGAATCAAAGAGCACACAGAAGGGTGGGAAGGTCAGATGATTCTCCCAGCCTTCAAACTGAGCTTGCTCAGATGCTGTCCTCAGGACTTACAAGAAGAAAGAGATCCTTAAAGTCCCTGCCACATTTTTTTCAACCAGCCAGACCTGGTTGCTAAAGGCATTGCTTGACAAATAATTAAAAGGGAGGGTTGAGAAGAATGTACACCCTGGTACAGCCACTTCCTTGAGCTCTCACACCATTTAACAGTTTATTTGGGTAATGACGCTTTACTGTCAGAGTTATTGCTGCATAATTCTAAGGAAGATCACACACAGTATGTAATTTTTTAGTAGCTTTAGCATTAATATTTTATTAAATTTATCTGAGGGGTAGGTTAGCATGGCAAAACCCTTATCCAGTAATTAATGACCTGCTGGGTTTGGAAGGGATGAGCCATACGGTGAGGTAAAAGGGGTATGGAGGAGGGGAGAGGTTAGGAATTTACAGTCACAGAGGGCCTATTTCCCTATGAAAACACAGACATATAGAGCTTGCAAGCTTTGAAGGAGTGGAGGAACAGGAGAAAACAGAAAGTCATGAATGTGCCACGCAGAAGAGTAGTCGGGATGATTTGGATGTAAGGAAAGCAAGACAAGACATGAGCAGAAGAGGAGTAAAATGCATGACTGTATGCTGTGCTTAAAGATAAGAATGACGATGGCAGCTGATTCTATTGAAACTTACTATGTAACAGACACTAGAATTAATACTTTTCATATATTATTCATTATACACTTATAATGATACTTTGAGGTAAGTGCTGATATATATCATTATCTTAAAGATGATAAAATGTAATTTACCAAGATTAAGTGATTTACAGTCACACAGCTGGTGAATAGGAATGAAAAGGTTTGAACCCAAGTAGGCTTTCAAAAGCTCATCCTTATATGTTACCCTATGTTGTTAGTTTCTTCTCTCTTAACTCACTGGTTTCACTATTTAAGTCTATGATCAGTCAGAGCGGTAGCTGACCACTGATGGAGTGAGGCTGCTTTCCCTCTGTAGAGTGTGTCACTTACCCATTTTAAATTTTCTTCAACTAGGGAGATGGGAAAATGTGAACTATGCCAGAGAGGCAACATTTAAATTAATTCCAAGCCTAAGCTGTAAGCCAGGTCAAATAATCACCTAGCACACTATTGTTCACTTCAAATTTGTGCCGAGGTGAGCTATATGGTGAGCTCCATGTGACAACATAACACAAATATTTTACCTGTAATACAGAAACAGCCCAAAATCCCAGCAAAATTAAAGTGTAAAACGGAAGTCCATCCACTATCCAGAAAATTAAAACCCAAAGAAATTTACAGTTCAAAAATCTCCTCCCCAACTTTTTACTCAGCTTTGTCTCAGTATGTAAGTATATAATATCTTGGTGGAAGCTAGTGTCCTTCAGTAACTTCAGCCTGAATGTGTTTTTCCCTGCATCTATTATGGCCGGTATAGTACTTCCAAAGATAGAGTAATTTGACCCTAAATTACACATGTATCCCACTTCCAAATTTCCATATATCTGAAGACCACATCAGAACATCAGAAGATCAGGGTCACACGCATACAATTTAGAAATCCAAGTAATTTCTTAGTCTCTAAGTAGTTTACTCCTAACAAAATAATGTTACTAGCACCTAATACGTGTTGTAACCTAAACATTCCCTGCCATTTTCAGGATGAGTTTGAAAGTGTTCGTTCCTGTTTGATACTTTGGAAGGGTGTGAGGAAGACTGGTGTTAATTCTTCTCTAAATAATTCTTCTCTAATAGTAGAATTCTACAGTGAAGCCATCTGGCTTGTCTTTGTCAGAAGGTTTTGATTACTGCTTAAATCTCTTCACTAGTTATAGATCTGTTGGGATTTTTTATTTCTTCATGATCTAGTCTTGGTCAGTTCTATGTTTCTAAGAATGTATCCATTTCTTTTACATTAACCAATTTGTTGGGGGTATAATTGTTCATAATAGTCTCATAATCTTTTTTTTTTTTTCTGTGACATCAGTTGAAATGTCTCTTTCATTTCTAATTTTGATTATTTGAATATTTGAATATCCTCTCTCTCTCTTTTTTTTTTTTTTTAGTCTAGGTAAAATTTTGTTAATTTTATCTTTTCAAAAAACAAACTTGATTTTGCTGATTTTTTCTCTCAGTTTTCTATTCTCTATTTCATTAGCTGTGTTTTAATCATTATTATTTTCTTCCTTCTGCTAACTTTGGCTTTACTTTGTTTTTCCTGTTTAGTTCTTTGAAGTGTAAAGTTAAGTAATTGATTTGAGATCTTTGTGTTTTTTTAATGTAAGCATTTACTGCTGTAAACTTTTTACTGCTTTTGCTGTAGCTCATAAGTTTTTTTATGCTGTGTTTTTGTTTTCATTTGTCTTGAGATAATTTTCTAAATTCCCTTGTAAATTCTTCTATGACTCATTGGTTATTTAAGAATGAATTGTTTAATTGCCATATATTTGTGGGTTTTCCTTCTGCTATTAATTTCTAGTTTCATTCCATTATAGCCAGAAAATATACTTTGCTTGATTTCAATCTTCTGAAATTTGTAAAGACTTAATTTGTGGCCCAACATGTGATCTATCTTGGAGAATATTCCATGTGCATTTGAGAAGAATGTATGCTCTGCTATTGTTGGGTGGAGTGTTCTTTATATGTCTGTTAGTTCAAACTGGTCTATAGTGTTTTGCAAGTACTATGTTTGCTTATTGATCTTCAGTCTGGTTGTACTATCCATACCTGAAAGTAGGGCACTAAAGTTCCCTACTATTATTGTGTTGCTATTTCTCACTTTAGTTATTTTTAATGTTTGCTTTATATATTTGAGTTCTCTAATATTAGATATATATATTTCATAGATACACCTTCCTGGTGAACTGACCTTTATGGAATTATATGTCCTTCTTTGTCTCTTGTGACAGTTTTTGTCAAATTCTATCTTGTCTGATATAAATATAGCCAATCTTGCTCTCTTAATTTCCTGTTTGCCTGAAATGTATTTTTCCATCCTTTTACCTTTAGCCGGTGTGTCCTTAGATCTAAGGCAAGTCTCTTACAGACAGCATATAGCTGGATCTTGTTTTTTTTAAATCTATTTAGCCAATCTATGTCTTTTAATTGGTACATTTAATCCATTTACATTTAAGAAAATTAGTGATAGGAAAGGATTTACTATTGCCATTTTATTAATTGTTTTCTGTATGTCTTGTTGCTTTTTTGTTCATTCTTTTTCCCTTTCCTGTCTTCTTTTGTCTTTTGTTGATCTTTTATAGTGACACGTTTTGATTCTGATCTCTTTCCCTTTGTGTAAATTCTATAGATATTTTCTCTGTGGTTCCCAAAGCAATTACATAAAATATCTTAAAGTTATAACAATCTATTTTAAACTGATAGCAAATTAAATTTTGTATGAAAACTTCTCCTTTATATCTTTGCCCCCTTACTTTATGTGGTTGTGACACAAATTACCTCTTTTTACATTGTATACCCCTTGATATAGATTTACAATTATTATTTTTAGCTTTAAAAAAAATTCTACACCAGATTTAAAAGTGATTTTCACAACTACATTACATTAGTACCGGATTCTATATTTTTCTATGTATTTACTTTTACCAGAGTGTTTTATATTTTTGCATGGTTTCGTGTTGCTGTTTATCATGTTTTTGCTTCAACTTGCATGACTCACTCAGCATTTCTTGTAGGGTTGGTCCAGTGCTGCCTGGTCAAGTCTTCTATTGAGTCCCTCTAGTGAATTTTCAATTCAGTTGTTGTATTTTTCAGTTCCAGAATTTCTGTTTGGTTCTTATTCATAGTTTGTATTCATATTCTCATTTTGTTCATGTATTGTTTTCTGATTTTATTTACTTGTCTATTTTTGCTCTGTTTAATTCATTGAGCATCCTTATGACAGTAATTTTGAACTCTTTTTCTGACAATTCATGTAGTCTCTGTTCTTTTATAGTCAGTTTCTAAAGATGTAATTTGTTTCTTTAAAAGGGCCATGTTTCCCGTTCCTGTGTGTGTCTTATTATTTTTTTGGTTGGGATTTCAGCATTTGAAGAATCATCTAACTCTTCCAGAATTTGTAGTCTAGTTTCACATAGGGAGGACTTTTTCATTTGGACCAGCTAGAGATTTTGGAGACCTCTCAAGCCTTTCTCAGATATGCATCCTTTGTCAGCACTTGGATTCAGGCAAGACAGAAACTGTTTCATCAGGCAACACCCCTAAAAGTCAGGATGTTGGTTATATGTTCTACTCCTTTTCTTCCCCAGGGGGAAGATGAGAGTTGGAATTTCCTCCAAATCACCCTCTGCCACGCTGGGCTCTGGCAAGAGAGAGTATCAGAAATTATCCTACCTAGTTTCAGTGTGATTGGCTTTGGGCTCACTTGGAGTGCAGGAAACTTATAAATATTCTGCCATCTTGCTGACCTCCTTTCTATTTGAATTAAGATCTTTTTTTTTTTTTTTTTTAACATGCATTAGGCCTCATTCTTTATGCTATAAAGATCTATGAATTTTGAAAAATGGATTGTGTCATGTATTCACCACTGCAGTACCACAGAGAAGAGTTTCATGGTTAGTTTCTGCTTCTAAAAAATGTCTTGTGTTTACCTATTCTACCCTCCCCACTCCCTAAACTTGTGGCAATCACTGATCTATTTTACATCTCTGTAGTTTTACCTTCCCCAAAATGTCATATAATCGAATCATATGGTATACGATCTTCTCATTCTGGCTTCTTACATTTAGCGATATGTATTTGAGTCATCTATGTATTTGAGTAGTTTGATGGCTTTTTCTTCTACTTCACTGAATAGTTTTCACAGTATGGATGGATGGATTACACTTTGGTTATCCATTTACCTCTTGAAGGACACCTTGGCAGCTCCTTTTCTTCCCTGTCCTCTAGTTCTTTCTCTGGATACAGCATTCTCAATCTGCTTTTTTGAATCCTCTTCCCTGTTGACAGTGGCTTTTATTTATTTATTTTTCCTTAGGTGAGACAGAAAGGGTGGAGGTGGCTGAAGTGGAACAGAGTTCCCTTCCTCCAGCTGAAAAAAGATTTCAGAATTGCCCTCTGGTTCAAATTAATTAAACTTCTGTCTAGCGCCCTACTGGAAACTAAGCCTTTGATAGAAAGAATGGTCTGGGTGGGAGTTTACAACGGCTACTCTTCCCATACCATTTCAGGTTCGTGCGGGGAGTTTTGTTAGATCCTACCTGTGAGAACCTGGTGAGAACCCTGAAGTAAAGCACTTGACAGTGTGAGGAGCCCCGTATGACTCTGGTGCCCAGCAGCTCCTTACTCTCATGCTAGTCCTCACTCAGTCTCCACCACTTCAAAAGTACTAATAGAAGTTGTTTCTATTTGCTTATGGCATCAGGTAGGTGAATCTCAGGTACTGTAACTCTCTGGATGTGCTTGACTCTTTAGATTTTGGGGTAATGGTTTGCCCTGTGATGTCTTTTCTCCGACATTTCTTAAAACATAATTGATTTTTCTCTTTTCTCTGACAGTTCTTTAAAACAATAATTGATTTTCACTTTGTCTTGCTATTTCTTATTGTAAGGTTAGGGGTAACAACTTCTACACTTTTTATGTGTGGGAGCTGAAACCAGAAATAACTTCTTCGTCTTTTAAATTCCTTGTGCTTTTAAGTTTTACCACCACAGTAGCAATGCAAAAAAATAATAATTTTTATTACTGATTTTTCTGCTACAGTGATCTGACTTACTCTGGAAATATATAGTAGCTCTCTAAGGCCCAGACAAGAATAGATAAAA
Source organism: Balaenoptera acutorostrata (assembly GCF_949987535.1). Taxonomy (NCBI): domain Eukaryota; kingdom Metazoa; phylum Chordata; class Mammalia; order Artiodactyla; family Balaenopteridae; genus Balaenoptera; species Balaenoptera acutorostrata. The sequence goes on from NC_080079.1 coordinate 53,549,251, forward strand.
GGGGTTGGGTGGGTGTTGCTCGGGAAATATAGGAAGACATTGGAATACACCTTTTCTGGCCTAACAAAGAGTTTGTGCTCTCCACATGGTACATAATCCAAAGTATGGTTACTTCTATGAATATAGAAGTACTCCTCAATTCTTGGAAGAATCTTCTTTCTCTCACACACACATACCTACACACACACTCAAGGAAGGAAATTTCTAAGCTAGATCTCTTCTTGCCTCCTTTTGACAGGTTGCCCTGATCCTAGCCATGGCCCATGTCTACTGACATAAATTTTATTCTAAAATCACTTTTTAACTTTTTTTCAGTCATGACATTTAACTCATTTTGGAATTATAAATAAGATTAAATCAAGACATGGTATTTTTCTAGGACAAAAATATAAGGAAATAAATGTTAGTTCATTGTCCTTAGACCAATCTCAGTATCATTACCTTTCAGATTGAAGAACATCAAGGGAATGGGCTGATTGAATGCACTTTTGGGGACAGCTGGAGCCTAGATATTATCTAATAGCCAAGTTCAGGCATGCCCAAGATGACGCCTCAGTCACCAGCCTTCACAGTAAACCCCTCAGAAATGGGCTGGGCTCATTGCCAGAGTCTCCAGTAAAAATTAAGTTTTAGGACTGTCTAACAGATTCAAGAGGATGACATAGAGGATGTTTCTCAGGCTTAGTTAAACCCTCATTTCTTAAAGGTGGTTCTATGAAGGACAATAATAAATTGCCATAGTGATTTGGGGGAGAAATGGGAAGCATGCTGCATGTTCAAAGTCAAAGTGTCTTTGCCATCAAGCTCCATATTCTGTGCTTCTCTTGACATCTTTCTGTCAATCATCATCCCACAATGACATTTCTGCAGTGGGTTAAATTAATTAAGAAATAGTGATCCTGGCAGTGCAGTGGATGGGGAAGGGAGGTAGAAAATGTGGCCTGGGATCTAGAAGACTTATTCTGTTCTAACCAGTCTACCACTGGTTCTTATGAGCTCTCTCCTTAATAATCCTCAACATTTATCAATTTTCACCCTAAAAAAATTATATATCGTTATTTATCTCCTTCTGAGCTCTGCTACCATTTTGTCTCTCTCCTAATCTTCTCCAGCTAGTTTATTGCTTGAGGTAGAAGGCTATAAGCATTTATTCCTTTGCTTTATCCTTTCCCATTGTATAAAAACAAACACAGTTTCTTTATAAGTGCTCAAGGCATTATTACTTGACCAGTTTTCTCCCAATGACTTTCTGTATGATAATGTACACCTGTGTTGATCTCTGAGTCTCAGGGTTATGTGTTCTTTATGAAGGAAATTGCTTGACATTTTCCTAAACTTCGGGGTCATCTCCTCACTAAAGCATTTTCCCTGTTTCATACCAGGAATAACATGCCAGCGGGTAGTTTGACTGCCATGATTGATGTGCTTAATCCTGAGGAGCTGCCCCTGTGGTTGGTGTGGGTGAATATGAGTCTGGAAGACTTGTTACTCTCTAGAAGGGGGCTGAGGGTAGGTGATTTTACTGATAAGAGGATTGAACTAGAGCCTGTGGGCAAACCTGTGATAAGGCGTTGTCTTAGTCTGTTCAGGCTGCTATAACAAAAATACCGTAGACTGGGTGAGATGTATTTCCAATAGGTCTGGAAGCTTGGGAAGTCCAAGATCAAGGCAGATTCAGTGTCTGGTGAGGTCTCACTACCTGGTTCATAGATTGCCATCTTCTCTTTTTATCCTTATGTGGAGGAAGGGGCAGGGCATCTCTCTGGGGTCTCTTTTAAAAGGGCACATTTCCCATTTATGAGGGTGGAGTCTGCATGACATACTCAGCTTCTGAAGGACCTATCGCCAAATATTACCGCACTGGGAGTTAGGTTTCAACATATAAATTTTAGGGAGATACAAACATTCAGTCCATAATAGGCGTTAAGTGTGAAAGTAAGCAGAATTGGACTGAGAGGTGTGTACAGAGCCAAAATGTCAGGAATCCACTAAAACATTGACCCAGGCTTTCTAGATACCTGCCTTACCACCATAAAGCTGATGATTTTTTCAGCAGTTTAAATGGTGGTAAGAATAGATGATTACTATATGGGAATATTAGTGTGGTATCCCAGTAGCCTACATTTTAAAAATTTTCTAAGTGTCAGCAGAGAGGGCACTACTGCAGCTTACTGGATTATAATGGTATTTGGGCACTCTACAGACATTTTATTCGTTGAGTGGATTGTAAAATTCTGAAAGTTATTCAGGAAGCAGTATTCTTTTCCCCCAAAATGGAATGATTCATTTCTTATCAACCACAGGAACTAGGAAAAATATGTACAAGACAATTCACTTAGCTCTAAGCAATGAACATATGTGTGCATGTGCATACATATAGAAGTGGTAAAAAATTTAGATTTACTTTTCTGAATCATTTTCCCAGTTCCTTTAGATAAATGAACTTGGCACATACAATTAGTCAAAATATCTTTGGCAACATGTTTTATTAAACGCTCACAAAAATCACAAGATGTGTCAGAATTAAAGCTCAAAATGATAATGTCACAAAGTCAATAACTCACAGAGTGGGTATTCCATTATTGATCAAAGTGTGGTTTAATCAAAGTTACTCATTTTATAGACTGAGAGTAACACAGAAACCAAATCTTGCTACAGCAACAGGGGCTGAATAGACAGTAAGGGGACTACATCCAGGTCATGATGCTAAAAAAATACACTAAGGCTGGGGATATCAAGCCTGTTGCACAGGAGGGGTGGTATTATCAGATCACAGTTCATGAAGGCAATCATCATTAAGGTACCCACGATGAATAAATGGATTTTGCAACAGATGGGAGGATTATATTGATGGGAAACTCAGGGCAAGTGTGATACAGAAATCCAAGAAATTATAATCAAGGACAGAGCTACAGGTTCTTAATGTGAGATTGGAATGTATAAAACTGATCCAGTTGAATGAAATTACTGTAGTCTTAGAAAGGTTTATAAAAATTATATTACAGAATAGAAAACAAAGCTGAAGTCTAAGTACTTAAAATAAAGGACCTAGTTCTAGTTTGGGCTGGAGTAGTATACTAGTCCTGAGAAGGTAGGTTAAGCTGTAGTAATAAAGAATATCCCAAATCTCATTGGCTTAGAAATACTTATTTCTTGTTCATAACATACTTCATTGAAAGTTGGCTGGAACCCCTGATCTGTGTTATCATCATTGCCTTCTTTTGGGGACCTAGGCTAACAGAGCAGTCATTTTCTGAAACATTTTTAATAATAAGGAAGATGGAAAAAACTACATGGTATAAGCATTAAAATCTCTGCCAAGAAGTGAAATATATCATTTCTTTTTAAATTTCATTAGTCAAAGCACCCTGAGTTCAGCAGGGTGGGAGAAGTATAATTATCATACAGGAAGTAGAATAGGAGAGATGTGAAAAATGATAGAGTCTGTTGCAACTGGTTATTATGTAAGTTGATTACAAGCCATACACTGTGGGAACTAGTCAAAACTGGACTCTTCATGTATTTTTTTTGACGAAGATAAGCTTCAACCTAGAAAATGGGAAAGATGAACTTCTGTTGTTAAGTCAAATATCCTCTCCAGATTTGTGTGTTGGTACAAGTTGATGTGTGTCTGTTTGGGGGGATGATGTGTGTGTATGTGTGTGTGTGTGTGTGTGAATGGAGAATAAAAATGGGATAAAAAGTAGTATAAAAGATTATATAGATCAAGTGGATAAGACAAAAGCATAAAATGGGGCTAAACGATAAAACCAAGGAAGAAGAATTCCAACTTGACTATCTGGGGCTTAGAATCTGTTCTCCTGAGAAAAAGAAAGGGAGAAGGAAATTGGAACAACAGTGAGGGTCTTCTATTTGAGAAAGATGTTACACCAAATCTTTAATTTCTGCAACAGTCCTCCAAGATCAGTGTATAGATTTAATATGAACACAATCCATTCTGTAGATGGAGAAACTTGAATCTCACTGAAGACTACAAAGTTGTAGGTCAAGGATTTTAAGCTCACCACAAGTTATTTTTTTCCAGCCCATTAATATGATGACTCCTTATTTCAACCACCTATGCAGCTCACAAACATTTCCCACACAGTGTGGGATGAATATAAAGCTACAGCAACAAAGAATACCAATCCAATAGGAATCTCTGTCTTGAAAGAACTAAAAACTAAAATTCCTAAACCACTCTGTTAACCAGACATTAAACTTTAGATGAGGTCTTAAGGCTCAGATTGTAACATGCTGCTTTTGTCAAGCTTTTACTTTTGCTGTGGGAAGACTCCCAGGCTTAGGAAAGGGGCTTGTTCGAAGAACACTTTTACATAGATGCCATTTCTCCTTGACTGGTCAGCATCGTGTGGGATTTTTCTTCCTTTGGAAGAGATATTTAAAGGTGCCTATTATTTGACCTCTACCAGGTAGGCTGCCTTGCAGCTGGCCGTCCTGTGTAGATTTATCCAGACACCTGAGCTCAGCTTTCACCTAAGCACGCGGGTGAGAGTTGCAGCAGGCTCCGCATCCTCTCCTCGTGCATTTGGTATTCCAGAGGAGTAGCTCAAGTCCTGTACCTTGTTAAAGGAAGAAGCCAACTGCTAAAAGACCTTGGATGTGAATCATGGCATTCTCCCTCAGCTTATTAAAGCCATGTCTATTCCTATTTGGCCTCTGATACTGTTTTGGTGCTATCTGTCAGGGAGATTTTTGAGTGGTGAATGAACAGTCAAGTATTTTGCAGTTTATTACCTCTGTGTGGACATGGCCATTTGTCAAGAGAGCCAACCAATAGCCATCTCAGACAATGCTCTCTCTTAAAAGATTAAGCAGAATTAGTGATATGGACAATTCTGGCAGTGGAAGAAAAAAATATTTTGTTTTCCGGTAGACTTTACCTGAAACACCACAACACCAATAATTCTACAGGCACAATACACTAAGTATATACAAAGTTTAAATTTTTTTACTAACAAATACTGAATAGAGATGCATTATCTGTTGTTTTAAGCGTTCATGAAGCTGAGCAAGTAAAGGCATTACATTGGATAGTGAACAAACTATCAGAAACAAAAAAAGTTTTAAAGAGCTCCTTAAGTGTTCAGAACTACTGACACATATTCTTGTCAAGTAAAATATACATTCCAACACTTAAGTTAATTCATACTTCACTAACATTAACATGCCATCCATTAGAGTCAATAATTTATTATTTGGATACTTTCCATGCAATAATTTTACTTAGTACTATAGTTGGAAATATATTACACATACTGTCTTATTTTTATATTCATAGTTAAACCATACTGTATCACAGACCCTTAAAAAAAAGATTCTAAAAAGAAGTCTGCTGACAGGTGATAAATTTACCAATATGAAAATAAGATTAACACAGGTCATTCCATTTGACGATTCAGAAAACTACTTTTCAAATTTCGTTTGAATGACAGTGTTCATTATGTTGCTCTGCACAGTTACTTCTGCTTGGAAAAAATCTTTCTTTAGAATTAATAATTCTACAGGTACAATGCACTAAGTATATACAAAGTTTAAATTTTTTTATTAACAAATGCTGAAGAGAGATGCATTATCTGTTGTTTTAAGCATTCATGAAGCTGAGCAAGTAAAGGCATTACATTGGATAGTGAACAAATAACACTTTTTCTAGTTTTCTAGGATTGACAAAGAAAGGAAGCATATGCCATGCATCTCATATCTTTGAATTATTAATTTCAATTAATTTGTCAGATAGCTGGAATAAATCTTAGGAAAGTTTTCTTTATTTATCTATTTCTGTAATTTTAGACTTTTTTCACTGAGTGTTCATTGCTATTAAATATCTTTTAAAATATTGTGTAAATATAACATTTTTATGAAGAGAAATACATATTAATGTTTATCTATGTTAATATATATGAACATTGAAAATCCTTACAAGCATAAAGTGAAATACTAAAATAATGTATTTATTTATTTTTTTATTTTTTTTTATTTATTTCTTTTTTTCTTTTTTTTCTTTTTTTTTTTCCACACACACACACTGTATTTTATTTTTACAAGAGATAGATAGACTGACACCAAGCATTGTACATGGATGACCACAACAAAAGCAACAATGATTGCAATTACCAAACATGAAACACACTTATACTATGTCATAATATTGACATTCAGTCCAGTAATCCTCCACTGTAACAGCTCCTTTACTTTGCAGTGAAAATTGATTTGTATATTCTTTTCCTCTGAGTCCTTGTGGGATTTTTTAAAATAATGTATTTATGTGTAATGAAATCGCAGCTATTTTTGTGGGTATATTTTCTTTTTTATATGTTCATTTTTCTACAGTGTGTAGTATTTTTGGTTTTTTCTCCTCCAGCTTTATTGAAATACAATTTATGTACAGTAGAATTCACTAACTTTAATCATATGGTTAGATAAATTTGGATAATTTATTTATACTTATTTTTTATTTAGTATTTTATTCTTATTCTAATTTCTTAAGGTAACACCTCAGGTCACTAAATTTAAATTTTTATAATATACACATTTCAAACTAAAACTTTCCCTGTATATACTGCTTTAGCAGCACTCCAGAAATTTGGACATGGTGTATATTCATTATTGTTCATTTTAAAACATTTAAATAACTCTTACTACTTCTTTTTTAACTTGTGGATCATTCAGAAGAATGTTGTTTAATATCTACTTATTCGAAGGTTTTGGTTATGGCAATTGGTTATTCCAACTTAATTCCACTATATTCAGAGAATATGCTTTTTAAAATGTATTTTTATTCATTTTATATATCAGTATATAGTTTATCATTGTAAAATTACCATATGCCTTGAAGGTGTATTCAGATGTAGTTGGGTGTAGTGTTCTTTAAATATCAGTTATATCAGTGAGTTTGATAGGGATGTTCTGATCTTTATTTTTTTTTTTTTGCTTTAGTTTTTATGTCTCATTTTATCAATTGCTGAGATGATGTTAAAAGAGTCATAGTACTATGGGATTGTCTAATATTTTAATTAATTTTGTCAGTTTTGCTTCATATATTTTGAAACTCTGTCATTAGGAACATTCACATGGTTTATCCATTAATTTCTAACATAATTAATGATTTGGTTGAGTCATCTATCATTTTATTTCTTATTTTCTCCTATAACTTTATTTTTGCTTTCTGTTTTTTTTTTTAATTTTAAATTATTTGAATATATGTTGATATTCAATTTTAATTTTCCCATTGGCTCTTTATTTGTCCTTTGCGTTATATTTTTGTAGTTGCTGTAGGGATTACAACATACATCCTTATTTTTTCACAATTCATTACAGTTAATATTGATTTACTTTACATAAAATATTAAAAATTCCAGCTTTATACATATAGTTGTTTTATATGTTTCATCTATATCACATATATGATAAAGTCCATAAGACAATATTATAATTTTTGTTTTAATTATTTGAACTATATGAAAATTAAGAAATAAAAATAATGTTATTTTTCATTTATTCAAATATTTTCCATTTCCAGTGCTTTTTATTCCTCTCTGAGAATCCAAATTTCTATTAGGTATCATTTGCCTTCAATCTGAAGAAATTCTTTAAATAGTTTACAATGTATATCTCCTGGCAGTAAATTTTCTTTAAACTGAAAATGTCTCCATATCAACTTCATTCTGTAAGGATATTTATACTGTACATAGACTACCAGGTTAACCCTTTTTGGGAACACTTTAAAGGTGTTATTTCATTCTCTCTTCTTTCCTCCATAGTTTCTGAGAAATCAGCTCTTAATAAATCATTGTTCCCTTGCATGTAATGTGTTGTTTCTCTAGGTGATTTTTATATTTAGCTTTCAAAATATGACTACATTGTGGCTTATGTCTTGGTGTGGCTTCTGTGTGTTTATTCTAATTGGCTAGTTTCTGTCTTTTATCAAATTTGGGAATTTTTCAGCCATTATTTTCCAAACATTTTTACACACTATTTTTTCTCTACCTTCTTTCTGGAACTCCAGTTGCTCATATTTTCAACTATTTGATATCATCTAAAAGGTACTTAAGGTTCTGTTCCCCTTCAAAATCTTATTTTCTTAGAGCTATTGACATTAAATATTTTCTATTGATCTATCAAGTTTCCTTATTCTTGCCTATGCCACTTATATTTCGCTGTTATTGTAGATACTGCCTTGATCAGTTCTAGAATAGCAAGTTATTTCTTTTAAAAATAATTTCTATTTCTCTGCTGAGATTCCCTATCTCTTTATTCATTGAACGTGTATTTTGTTTCTCTTCAATGAGGATAGTTGGAATAGTCACTTTAAAAGTCTTGGCTGCTAGTTCCAACATTTTGGTTATCTCAGGGTCAATCTCAGTTGATTTTCTTTGCTCTTGAAAATATGTTTCAATTTTCTAGGTCTTTGTATATTGGGCGATTTTCTTATTGTATCCTGAGCTTGGAGAACCTGAATTCTGTGATTTTTGTCCTAAGAGAATGGCAAATTTTGTTTCTTGGTCAACAGGTCTGATTTTAATTCAGAATTTTTGTTTTTAGCCAAGTTGCTTTGAGTTGCCTGCATGTTTGTGGTTCAAAGATATATGTAGATAGAATTAGGACATCCCTTCTTTGTCTCTTTGCCTTCCGGATTCCTCCTACTTCTTACAGGTCGTGAATAGTCAGGGCCAGAAGACTGTGGTTTTTCCAGTGACATCCTTGTTGCTTCCCATACCATGCTGAATGCTTTGGCTCAAATCTAAAAGCCATGACAACATGAAATCAATTTGTTTAATACCTCTCCTCTGAGTGTGTACACCCCACAAGATTCTATCTACTTCTGTTTACTCTCCAGTGCCTTCAGGTACCTGCTGTTTGTATTACGTTCAGATTTTATAATGATTTGCTGTGTGTGAGTCAGTCTGGTGAGATCTTACTACTCCCACACTACAGGAACCAGAATTACATTTTAATGTTTAAAAATGCTTTTTTAACGTTTGATTTTCAACACTGCAACAAAGAAACCCATGTTCAGTATGAATTTTGTAACATTATCAGAAACTTGACATCATCATCATTTGGATTTTTTTTCCCCTATATCCATTTAATATAATAGTAATAATATACCAGTATTATATTTGCGTATTTTTATTTTACTCAAATCTACTAATTATGCTCTTTCTTTTAACTGATACTTTATTGTATTTTGATCATTTCTTTAATAATTCTGATGGTTCCTCCCAAAGGATCCAATATAATTTATAGATTGGATGGTTGTTCTAAATTCTTAACATTTTTTCTCTTCCCGTAAATTTTTGTCCTGTTCCTTTACTTAATGGAAAAATACCTCAAGAATGTCTTTCATGTCACTTATTCAAGTTTCCAAAGTGCTATTTATATAATTTACCACCCTCAACATAAATTTTACTTCTTTTAAAATTTCCTTGTCATTCTTATTTTTTTCATTTTATTTTTTAAAATTCCCAACCTTTTTTCATATGGGGTTTTAAAATATTATTACAGAATATCAAAACATTTTCTAAAATTACTTGGAGTTACTAAAGTAGAATATTGGAGTGATATTAACTGAATCTTGAGGATAAGCTAAATATATTTTATGATAGCATATTTTTATTTGTTTCATACTATTTTATATACAAACAGATATGTATGTAATATATATACGTGTGTGCATATATATGTATGTGTGTTGGTATATGTGTGTTTGTGTGTTAATGTACATATGTATACATGTATGCATATATATGTATGTGTATATATGTATGAACACTGATTAAATGATGAGTATCAACCAGACTTAGTATTTATCAAGGTCTATGTTGTAATGTGACGTATGGTTTGATCATAGTGGGCAAAATCCTTCTCATAGATGCAATTGAGAAGTAGGTTAATGAACAAAGTTCCTGGCAGAATTCCCAGTTCCTAGAGAACTGTCATTTGTTTCATCTTTGTTTGACAGAAGTGGGATATTTTCCTTCTTCACTGAGTGGTTTTCTAATATTTTGAACAGATGAACTGCATGAAAACTGTAACCCCTAAATAAATTAGTCCTTAGTCTCTGTCTAATGCCTAATCAGTTCATGGATTGTGAGGTTTGTACATTTAAGGATACATGTTTTCCTATTGCCAGGCTTGAGAATCCACAACCCTTTCATATTTCAGTCTTAGAGGACTCATTTTAAGAGGATTAGAGATTTCCTTAAAAGCTCTCAGAGACCCTGGAGAACAGAATTGGCCCAAGACTAACAAGGAAATTAAATCCTGTGATTCCCAGGATTTGCTACTTAGGCTGGGCTATGGGCTATATTCTTTGCAGCCAAACTGAAGTTTTGATGGTATGACATCTTTATAGTTAGAAAATCTGATGATGGTTACATTTAATGTAGATGAGACACATATACTAACCACATTCCAAATATCCAGACTTGTGAGTTATAATGGGGAATGGAAAGGTTTTACTCCAACCAGGAAAAAAAAAATACCGTGATACACTCTAGAATTAGAAAATTACTAAGATTTATATTACCACTTATAAGGAATTTATTTTCTATTCTTAACAGAAATATTATCATGTATTTGCTGACTTAGAAAAAAATACTAAACAAAAGGGAATATCTATGTAATGGCTTTCATACACTCCTTGAAAAATATATAAGCTATAAAGTCAAAGTTATTTCTGTGATAAGATAGCACAAGGAGCAAATTTGGTTTTCTTCTTTTTGAAATTGTTTGTTTTAGATAAAATCTAATTTTCTCTAAAAGGAAAACTTACAGGAAGAGAAAAAAAAGTTAAGAATTTAGAAAAACCCTCTAATCTATAAATTGTATGGGATCCTTATTATTTAAGAAATATATCTCAGAAAGCTATAGCTGCCATAGATAGTGATTCCTCTAATGGATCTGAGCAAAGTAAATTAAAAACCTTCTGGGAAGTATTCAACATTCTAGAAGCCATGAAGAACATTCATTACTCATGAGAAGTACTCAAAATATCAATATTAACAGGAGTTTGGAAGAGGTTGATTCCAACCCCCATGGATAGCTGAGGGGTTCAAGATTTCAGTGAAAAAAGTAACTGCAGATATGGTAGAAATAGCAAGGGAAATAAATTTAGAAGTGGAACCTGAAGCTGTGACTGAATTGCTGCAATCTTGTGATAAAACTTTAACGGATGAGGAGTTGCTTCTTACAGATGAGAAAAGAAAATGTTTTCTTTAGATGGAATCTACTCCTGGTGAAGATGCTGTGCAGACTGTTAAAATGACAACAAATGATTTAGAATATTACATAAATTAAGTTGGTAAAGTGGTGGAAGGGTTTGAGATCACTGACTTCAATTTTGAAAGAAGTTCCACTTTGGGTAAAATGCTATCAAGCAACATTGCATGATACAGAGAAGTCATTCTTTAAAAGAAGAGTCAATTGATGTGGCAGACTTCATTGTTGTCTCATTTTAAGAAATTGCCACAGCCATGCCAATCTTCAGCCTCCACCATGCCTATCATTCACCAGCCATCGACATCTGAGGCAAGATCCTCCAAGAGCAAAAAGATTATGCCTTGTTGAAGGCTCAGATGATGGTTAGCATTTTTTAGAAATAACGTATTTTTTTAATTAAGGTATGTACAGTTTTTAGACATAATGCTATTGCACACTTAAAAGACTACAGTGTAGTGTAAACATAGCTTTTATAAGCACTGGGAAACCACAAAATTTGTGTGACTCACTTTATTGCAGTATTTGCTTTATTGCAGTGGTCTGGAACAGAACCCTCAATATCCCTGAGGTATGCCATAGTTTGGGGGTTTATACTTAGGTCTGTGATTAATTTTGAATTTTAATTGTATAAGATAAGGGAGATATGATGAGGTTTATTGATTTTTTTTTCTTATGTACATTAAGTTGTCCCAGCACCATTTGTTGAAAAGACTATACTTTTTCCATTGTATTGACTTTGCTACCTTGTCAAAAGTTAATTTGCCATATTTGTAAGATTTTTCAGGGGATTTTCTTCTGTTTCATAATCTTTTCTCTAATACAACACAGTCTTGATTACTGCTGCTTATATTTTCTTGAAATCATGTGTATGAGTCCCATCCTTAACCCAAGCAGTATAAAGGAATACTGGGATAAGTGCTTAAGTATTCTTTTAGGCTGCTGGGGAGGAGCTATGTTCTTGAGTGTTAACAGATGGTATTGAGGATTAGACCAAAGTTTCAGGTTGTAATAACTGCACACTTACTTATTCAGCTCAATTCTCTGTTCATATGACTTTGGACAGCCTCAGTGGAGTGGCTTTTCTTGAAATTAGAGATTGATAGATGTTTTTGACACTTGAAGAACCAGATCTTTTATACATATATCAAGAATAATCGTAATGATAATAACAATATTTTGCATTGTTTGTGGCGGGGGTATATAGTTTACAGAGTTCTTTCATTTGTATTATCACATCCAATTAAAATAAAAAAGGCTGCAGGATAGTGCTATTTTCCCTATTTTAGAATAAGGAAGCTAATACTGAATTATTTAACAAAGATACGTGTAGAAAATAACACCTTTATCATTTTGGTGTCCATGGATTAAGAAAAAAATAAGACATTAACCAATTCAGTAGGAAATGACTTATGAGCAACACTTAGTATCATCAAAATGAATGCTTGCCTAAGGGTTAACTGAAAGAGGTACCTGTTACCAATCCAAAGCTCTAGGTTGATACAAACAACAAGTTGGTGGAAGTGGGTAGCACTGTATATGGCAACATAATTAGAGTTAATGAGATAAAATTCAGGGAATTATGGAGGAGGTCAAAGTTAACTGAATTGTGAAGTTAGTAGCAATTAACAATAGAGCTACCTTTTCTGCTGAGTTTTAGAAAAAACATCTTTTATGAGTGAGAATTAGTTTATGGGGTTAATTTCCAGTAGTTGCTTGAGAGAGTGTTCCAGAAAAATGTTGTTTCTGAAGAAATGTAGCCAGCAGGGAGACACACCTGCATATGTGTGCACACACACATAGCCTACTTTAGGTGAGTTTTAAAAACTGTTTTTAAATACATGCTATGTCCTGGAAACGGTCCATTAAGCTGAAAGATAATGATTTGTTTTTCCTTTCAACTTAGTCCTTTAAAATTTGGTAATGATAGTAAAACTTTATACTATATACACAATTAACATTTTCCTTCTCTGTGTATTTTTGTAAAATGTCACAGTGATAAATTAAAATATTTTCTTAAAATAGTCTATAAACCATTGAAAGAGTAGCAATAAAAACTATGTCAACTTTACAAGCTGGCTCTTCAGTTTTTCCCTAATTAAAAAATTGAGTGTAAATTTTGAATTTCAAAATCAGTTCATTTCCAACATTGACTCAATTTTATATAAATTTTAAATTACAAGTGATCACATTTTGGACAATTATGAAAAATTCTCTAGGAATAATATGAGAAAAACACAACCTATTTCTGATCCATTTGAACATTAAATAGTGTTTTTATAAAGTCTGCTGGGCAAAGCCTCTACTGGGCAAATCCTGTGTTATTTGCACACAGGAATTCATAGGGTCTATGAGAAAACTAGAGTAGCCTTTTCAAGCTATATTTGTTTCTCATGCACAGTACCAAGTCTTGGAATAGGAATAAAGGTGGAAACACTCAAGTATAGTAAAAATATTGTGTATATATAGATAAATATATATAATGTCTTTCTGTTTTCATATACAATCTCTTGCTAACAAGGGGGAAACAAGACTGAGGCTGTTGATGATTTAATGAACATCCTTCCTCCTGCTAGAAATATAATTCAGAATCTCTCTAAATATAAGGTCAGTAGTTTATGTCCAGATGTGCATTATCACACACCTCTCCATACAGTACTTTTTCAAGATTAGAGTGCATGGCTGGGATATGCCCCATCAGGGTTGCCAAGGGGGTCACTATACATTTGACAGGTACAGAGGTGAGAGTGGGCTCAAAGGAACATTACCATTTACTAGTCTGACAGTGATTTATGCTAAAAGTGGGGTGTGGTTACACAATAGTTGAAGAGCCCGGAAAATGAAGGCAATAGATTAGGAGTTGGGAGTTTGGTATTCTTGCTGGGGGGTACTCTGGTCCAAGAAACCTCAGGAGGGTGAACAGCACGGGGAACCTGGAGAGCTGAGATCAAATGGGATCTGGATGGTCAGGTGCTAACTCTACTGACCCTTGTTACACTCTGAACAGTCATTTTACATGAGCCCCAAGGGCATCAGCTCTATTGCTATTGCCTGTACATCCAGAACAATAGGAGTGATGGACTGTGAGAGAAACACCAAATTACTGCCTCTCTCTGATCCTTGGCTTTGTATCAATACACTAGTGTCAGTAATACCCACTCAACCTCCCTCAGCAAGGACCTGCTAGTGTGAGACAAGAACCCACATTTTGTATGGCAGGCTCATTGGATGAGAGGAGCAGTTATTTAAATAATTGAAAGGACAATACTGAGTTACATTTTTCCCGTGGGTCATGGGATTTGTTTTATTTGCTACCTTTCAAATGGATTAACATAAAATTCCCCAGGTTTAAAAAATAAACAAAGAAAAAATAAATAAATACCCAGATAGGGTATTTTTATGTTTTTATTTTTATGCTTGTAAGTATTTCAGTGAAAACTTAGTGCAAGTCTGAACCCATCTTTTGGATATTTTCTATGTATTTTCTTCACTGCAATGAAGAAATGATAATGTATTTTCTTCATTGCAGGTCCACCTAATCATCTCATGAAAGTGGTTTCTCTATGGAAAGCTTTGTTTTGCTTCCTACAAATACATGCTTATCCCCTAAGGGATGCGTTATAGTCATTGTGGACACGTTATTTAGTATGTGGATTTCTCTGTTTCTGTCTTACAAAAAACTTGTCTGTGTGCCCTTTCATACTGTGTGTAGGATTAGGCATCTTTGTGTCCTTGTGCAGTAGTCTGAAGAATTGTTTTTCCCCCCAGCATAAACAAAAAAACCCCTATCCAGAAGAATAAACAAAATTGAAGCAAATGGAAGATTCATTTAGGCCTATAGAACATAAAAAAGTGGAAAATGATAGGAGGCATGTTGATATTTTTCCCTTCTATGGGTGGGGCAAAAGTGCACAAAATTTCTCTTCGTGAACACCATTATTAACAGTATTTAAATGATCACGAATCCCAATGGAGAGGGAAATTTGTAAGTGTCCCTGTCACAACTTATGTTAGGGATTATGTAACATTATATTCTATGTGTTAGGTTTTTGTTTTTGTTTTTGCCTGTTCACATTCCTTTGTCTTAATAACAGTCCCCTGATTTTTCCTTGGGATGTGGGAGCCAGGTGATGGAGGAGGCCGATGCCATTATCCAGGTTCATGGATTGCTGGACCAGCATGTCAGCCATAGGGTTTCCTCATTTTCTGTCTGTCTGGGTCAGGGACTGAAGGACCTCATCCTACTTGAGCCTGCAGGGACTCATTTGTGGAGGTTGGGAGATCTGTTGAAAAGCTCTCAGTGGTGGCTCTTGTTTGTTACCAGAAGCCAAATCAGAGAGCAGCCACTGCCGCCAGTACAACAAAGAGAAAGCACCTGGATTCCCTCTGACAGTTGCTTAGTGACTGCCCCAAGCTGTTGGACTATGACTCAGCAGCTTTTCCAAAGTGTGACTGCACAGTCTTCTGATTTGTGGTAACTAGGGAGAGAGGCAGCTTCCTTTGTCAAGTGCAGGCACAATAAAGTTTCCACACATCAACTATCCACACCTTATAGGTGAAAATTTCTGTTGTGATTGACAATGTATGTACAGGCATGTGGTTATCCTAATATGATGAGTCAACTCAGGAATACCAAGCCCCTGGGGGATTGGGTGGGTATGTATTCTGTGACAACAAGTGGAGATAGCAATGCTGAGTCAGTAAATTGTGTTTATTTACTGCTTTCAGAGAAGCTTCTCAGTCATCTGCTCTGCAAATCAGCTGAGAAGTAGAAGTGGTTCAAGATCAGAAATGGAAAATCAGCCAATAGCAAAATAGGCCACTTGGACTTTGAAACAAAAAGACACAGGAATCACCTTTAGGGTAGAGGAGGAAACTGTCAAAGGAAATCACAAATTACTCAATCTGAAGAGCCAAAAATTGACTTTATCCCAACTTCTAGCTGCAGGGATTGAGAAACTCAGTGCAAAAAAATCTGGATATCCCTTAAATAGAATGATGTGCTAGGTTATTTGGGATTGGGAGAGGGTGAAATTTGTCACTATAGTTAAAAGGGGTGCTGGTTATACTCTAGTCAAAAAAGCTTATTGGGTAAACTTGACAGTCTGTCCAAAGGGATTTGTGGATGGTGGGGATTCTGTTTCTGATTTTGAAGTTTCCAGTTTACAAGTAGATTACATCCTGCAGAACAGAGTGGAATTTACAGGTTTTTCCCAGATGCAGATCATGTGACTTTAATTTTTTTTTTTTTTAAATTATCAGAGCTAACTAAATATCATTAGCCTGAAGAGTTGATGCTGCCACAAGTTCACCTTTCAGTTAACCTAGACCAAATCTGGTTTATAATAATAGGTGAAGAAGATGAGTTTTATCTTAAATAAACCTGAAGTTGAATCTAGCCTATCAAAACTGGCTAGTAAATACATTTCATTCAACTGTATAAGGTCACAGATAAAGTGCGAAGGGCTCTTGCAGGATTTTGAAGGGTCTAGTAGTCCTTTATAGAAGAAACTATGGGTGATCAGAAAGGTTTAGGTGTATTTTGTTGATTTTTTCATTTGGGTTGTTATGATGACTGATTTGTTTTTGGCATTTAATGGAAAGCATTTAGAGATGCAAGCACCCAGTGTCTTTGGATCAGCCCTACACAATTAATTTTCCCACCTCAAATGCCCAGTGCCCCCACTGAGAAATACTGGGAGACTTAAGAAAACCCCAAGGGCCAAAGAAGTGTCTGAAATACCTCATCTGATCAGATCGTAATAGCAGAGTGTGGTCCAAAGACCAGGACAAGAAATCATTGGCCCCAGAAAATAAAATATCTTCTTTATCTAGGGCTTCTGGGGCCCAGACTTAAGGAAAAGAAAGGGACATCTAGTGAACATACATTGGGTGACTTTTCCACATTGAATAGTTCCATCTGTTCAACAACCTTATGAGAAAGGGGAGATTGCCCTCTTTTACAGACAGGAAAACTAAAGACAGAAAAGAGAATAACTTGCCCAAGGGCACAGAGCTAATAAGTAGCAGACCCCAGGATGAGAGCACAAGACCAAGGGGCAGGCATTAGAAACCTCTCCACCCCTTTTCAACCAGGGCAACCTCACGTAACATAAGGCACTTCTAAGTGAGTTTCATTTAAAGAAATGAAAAGGGAGCCTCAGAGCTAAGAAGTTATCATTGGACCATGTTTTCTTGACTGTGTAAACTAGCTATGAAGTAGAGTTGTTTTTCTAATGGGAATGTGATAAAAGTATTTGAACAATTTATATTCTTGCCAGGGGATCTTGTTACCATGAAATTATTTTTGCGATTCTGTCTTTATGATAAGCCAAGGTCTTTTTATTCTCCTCTTCTGTTCGTTTGTTTATGTTGGTCTACACTGAATACTAAGAGAATGGTGTCGTTTTTATGCCGATCCTATAGACATAGTTACTGAAGAATTAGAAATGATTAGTTTCACAGCCATCTGAAAATGTACTGTTAAGTAGTAAGAACTAATTCTGAAAGCTGGAAACTCTTATGAAAAGCCCATTACTGTAATTGGCTTTTGTGCAACAAATCGAGTATGTTCCTCAGGCCTTCGTAGGGAAATGAAATAAATTGAATATAAACTATATTACCATTCCTTAAAGTACTTTTAACTACTTTGTGTAGTCTAGTACTTCAGAGATATTTGCCAACATTATGGCCTCCCCCACATGTCTCATTCATTTGTTGTTTCTCTTATTAGAATCTAGTAAACAGACCACTGAAGAACATCAGAGAGCACTAACTTAAGGATCTACCTTATTAGATTCAGTTTTGCACTAAATATAATATGACATTCACTTCTTTATCAGAATGAATGTTAAGCCATTAATTTGTATTGATATAACCTTTAGAATGACTCTCCGATCTTGCAGTTTTAATGCATTCTAATCTTTCACCATATATATCTTTAAAATGTTTCCATCTGCATTATTCCTTCCATGTGCAAATTCCATGTATGTACAGTTTGATTATTGCACAGTGCCATTATTAATCATGAGGCAATCACAAATCTTGATGATGACTTAAATTACTACCTATCATTTGTTTAGGAATGCAGGAAGAATGGTGTATTTTTATGGTTGATCATAATATCCTAGAAGGAAGTCACACCTTACATGGGGCTAGTTTGGACAGTCTTCAAGCTCCCCTTTAGTTTTGAGAGACTGATTTTTTATTTCAAGTTTTGAAGGGAACTGTAATGTGTAAATAATAAAATTTTTACCATGTATTAAAACCCATGTATTGAGACATAATGATAAGCTATAAATGATCAATAGTTTACCTCTACTGATTGATCCTCAAGCGAGGGTTTTGAAGCCTCTATTGGAGAATATGCAGGCAGTGGATATATGGTTAACTTCAGGACCTCATTTTTGTTGGTCATAGCTTCCAAGCCTCAGTGTCAACCTCCAAAAGTGTGGCTGTAATAGTGCAAGACTTTTCTCTACCACTGATTTTGAGGCACTGAGGGCTTGACTGGACATCTCTATACAAGAAACTCAACTACCATTCTCTCACCTGGGAAATACTGTATCGGCTGCTGCTTAGGTACGTCTTTCACATGTGGATAAACCTACCTATTGAGCTCAGAATTTTCTATAATACCTTTTCAATTTTAGTGGGTAAGTGATATATCCATATTTCTAAGTCTGACCCTTAGGCTTGGGAATTTATTTAGTACATTCATCTTTAGTTGCCTAACTAAATGTCAGTATCCTCTTGAGTGGTTATTTTGTAATTTTTGTATTTTGTAATGGTAAAGTGTAATTCCTTTATCACTTAGAAGTTGATTCTTTAATGTGGTCACTTTGCATTTAGATGTCTTATGTTTAAGATCAATGTTTACTGAGGAGCATTTAGCACTAAACAGTTTTTGTTTTCAAAGTTTACTAAATATCTGAACTATATTACCCTGTAATATGGTATCTATAGCACAAGTAACAGTTGAAGTTATATTGATTTTAAGTCCCCATCATAAATGTCTGAAGTCTTCTACTCTTTTGAACAGGGACTTGTGACATACGGTTAATAATATGAAGGGATTTTGGTCTTTCATTTTCTTTTCCTTTTTTCTTTTGTGGTAAGTTATTGACACTCCAGATATTAACTTTCTGGAACTCTGAACACCCTTCTCTACGCCTCAGAGAAACTCTCTCTCCTTGAATCTATTGTTTCTCTAGTTTTTCATTCAATCCAACCTTCTCTTAGCCTATAGCTATTTACTTTCTTCTCTATCTGCTAACTTATTTGGAAAGCTACTAAGAATTGAAGTGCATTATTTTATGGTGTTACCTGTCTTTATTCTTTTAGTAACTTCTCTGGTCAACTCTTACCAGTGAAAGAGACATAAGTTTCTTCTATAAAACAAAAATTGAGTTATACTTATCCATCATATGTGTAAAAACCACAATTCTATCTATTTTCTGGAACTGAAAAGTACAGAAACAGACAAGCCAAACAGAATGTTGGGAAATAAACAAACAAATAAAACAATAGCAACAATAACAACATGCAAGGAAAGTAGAAACACAGAAATTTAAAAGGACCTAGGCCAGGAAAGTGTTTTTCCCTGCATTATACATCTTTGTGTGTGTATGATGACAACTTTCACATAATAGCTGCTAAATGAATGCTATTCCCCTTCCTGAGCTGATTCCAAGTTACAGGAGAAACAGAAAGTTACTGGATCTTATTTCCACCCTATCTTTATTCAATCAATTTGAAGCAGACTTAGAATTAATAATCCACAAATCCATGGAGATAGAATAGGAAATCCTAAAATTCTTCCAAACCTACCATCATAGTTCAAAGGAAATCTACATGTCACCTGAGGTCTACAACTCATGTCATTCTGATAATTTATAAACACTGCCTTATATTCTTTTTTCTAAATAGAGATATAATTCACACACCAAAAAATTCACCATTTTAAAGTATATAATTCAGTGGTTTTTCATATATTCACAGAGTTGTGCAACCATCATAACTATCTAATTCCAGAACATTTTCAGCAACCGAGAAAGAATCCACATACCTGTTAGTAGCCACTCCTTATCCCCACTCTCCCTGACACCTACTAATATATTTATTACCTCCATTGGCTCACCTACCCTGGGTATTTCATACATATGGAATCATGTATGTGGTCTTTGAGACTAGAGTCTTTCACTTAGCATGTTGTAGCATTCGATAACACAGTTCCTTTTTTATGGCAGAATTGTATTCCATTGTGTAGATATACTACATTTTGTTCATCCATTGATGGACATTTGTGTTGTTTCCATCTTTTGGTCATTATGAGTGTATTATGCTATGAACATTACAGACAAGTTTTGTTAGATAAATATTTTCAATAATCTTGACTATATGGTAACTTTATGTTTAACTTTTTTTTTTTTTAAGATTGATTGATTGATTGATTGATTGATATGTTGGGTCTTCGTTTCTGTGCTAGGGCTTTCTCTAGTTGCGGCAAGCGGGGGCCACGCTTCATCGCGGTGCGCGGGCCTCTCACTATCGTGACCTCTCTTGTTGCGGAGCACAGGCTCCAGACGCGCAGGCTCAGTAGTTGTGGCTCACGGGCCTAGTTGCTCCGTGGCATGTGGGATCTTCCCAGACCAGGGCTCGAACCCGTGTCCCCTGAATTAGCAGGCAGATTCTCAACCACTGCGCCACCGGGGAAGCCCTATGTTTAACTTTTTGTGGAACCAAGTATTTTCCACAATGCGGTACCATTTTAGATTCCCACTATCAGTGTGTGAAAGTTTCAGTTTCTCCAAATCCTCCTCAACATTTGATCTTCACTTTTTTATTATAGCCACTAAAATGAGTGTGAAAGTGTATTTCACTGCAGTTTTGAATTCTGTTTCTCTACTGGCTAATCATGTTGAGCATCTTATCATGTGATGACTGGCCATTTGAATATCTTCTTTGGAGAAATGTCTATTCAAATTCTTTGCCCATTTTTATAATTGGATTGTCTTTTTGTTGTGTTGTAAGAGTTCTTTATATATTCTGCAAATATTTTCTCTCATTATGTGGACTGTCTTCAATTTCTTGATAGTGTCCTTGATACACAAAAGTTTTTAATTTTTATGAATTCTAATTTGTCTATTTTGTCTTTTGGTTAGTTGTGGTTTAAGATATCCCCACCTAATCCCAGGTCAAAAATATTTACCCCTATGATATCTTCTAAGATTTTTTGAGACTTATTTCTTATATATTGGTCTTTGATCCATTTTGAGTAATTTTTGTATGGCATGAAGTTGGTGTTCATCTTTTTTGAACGTGTATATCCTGTTGTCTCATTTTTGAAAAGACCATTTTTTTTTTTCCCATTGAATGGTTTTTGGCACCATTGTTGAAAATCAATTAGCATAATTCTTTGGGTTTATTTCTGGGCTGTTATTTCCATTGCATTGATTTATATGTGTATCCTTATTCCAGTACCACACGTCTTTTTTGGAGGGAAAAATTTAACTCATAACAAGTCCCTCTAGTGAGCTCTTATTTTCAGTTATTGTTCTTTTCAACTCCAGAATTTCTATTTTTTTCTTCTTCTTCCTCCTTGTTCCCTTTTCCTTCTTCTCCATCTCCTTCTCCTCCTCCTGCTCCTGCTCCTCGTCCTCCTTTAATTTCTCTCACTTCATTGCTTTCTCTATTTGGTGAGACATCATTCTCATACTTTTCATTAGTTCTTTAAATATCATTTCCTTTAGCTCTTTGAACATATCTAAATACCCGAGTAACTCTTTGTCTAATAAGTGCAGTGTCTAGGTTTTCCATAGGGGAAGTTTTATTGATTTTTTTTTTGTCTGGTTTATAGGCAATACTTTCTTGTTTTCTTGCATGTCTCATTTTTGTTGTTGTTGTTATTGAAAAAACAAAGCAAATGGAAATTTTAAATAACATAACATAATTGCAACTCTAAACATCATATATTCCTCCTCCCCAGGGTGTTATATTTGCTTGCTGTAGTTGATGTTGTTACCTTTAACACCTTTTATTAACGAATTCTTTAAAATCTGTGTTTGTCAGGTATGGCCACTGAAGTCTGTGTTTGTTTAGCTTAGTGCTCAACTAATGATTGGAGAGAGATTTCCTTAAACCTGTAGCACTCACAAGTCTTTCTCTTTGCCAAGAGGTCCTATACGCATGTTGGGGCACAGCTTCAGTGTGGCAGTTGGAAACTCTTCATTAGTCCTTACTTCCCACTTATGCAGAGCCTCATGGTTAATCCGACTGAGAGTGTAAGGTTTTTGCAGGGTTGCTGCTGAGCTGGGGAGTGGAGGATGTGACCAGATAAAGTGGTACAAAGATCACTGTTCTTACTGAGATTCAGCTCTTTTTCTTGCATAAATGCTCACCCAGTTGCTGCAAACCTTTGGTCAGTTTCCAGAGTTCTGAAAAAGTTGATTCTAATAATTTGGGGAGTACATTTTTAGAGGTTCTCATTATGCCATTTTCTGTGATAGCACTCTCTGATGTGCTTGGGCTCTCAGGTTCATTTCAGGTTTATTCTTTCTGAATCTACAGAGACCCTCAGTGTTTTCTACTGCTGTTCCCCTAGGTCTTGTCTCTACCAACACAGATGTGGCTTTCATTCGATTTCTTTTCCAGTGCACATGTGCACACACATCACTCATGCCAGCTGTTGCAGATTTGGCTTCCCAGGAAGAAAATCCTGTGATAGAGATTAACATACAGGATGTTGATTTAGGAATGCCCCCTGAGTTCAGTACCTGTGGAGAGGAGGGAAAGGATGAAGGCTTGGACAGAGATAGAAGATGAGCTGTAATGTACTTCAAAAAAAAATTATTTATTTTCATACAATTTTAAAGGTTATTTTCCATTGTACTCTTAACAAAGTCCTCAGCACAACCCATAGGAAGCTCTGTAGCTGTGATGTCCTTTCAGAATTATTCTGAATTAGGTCAAGTGGGCTGGGACTTTGTACCCTTGCATTGAATAGTCATGGATGCAAACTTCCCATGACTTTGGGCAAGGCATCTGCAAAGTCCCTTTTGCCATGTAAGGTAACATATTACAGCTTCTGGAGATTAGGGTGCAGGAATTTTAGGGACACATTGTCTTACCTATAACACAATCTACCAATATACTTTTTGTGAGTTGCATATTTATGAACATGTAAATTTCCCATTTTTCTATTGGTTAGACAGTCTCTTTCTTACTGATTACAGGAGATTTTTTTATTCAGAGGTCCCCATTGTTATACAAACTAAATCCATTACTAAAATATGTCATATGTTAAATTTTTGAAAGTAAACTATATTTCATTATTTTAAGTGAGAAAAAGAGTAATGCACTGTAACACTATTAAAATTTTTTCCCAGATACCACCAAAACACTTTAACACATTCATTTGACAATTTGTGAAACATACATGCACAGTATAAAATATTTAGAAAGTAATTACCTAATTATTCAATAACAAATGAATTCATTAATGTGCACTTTTGCATGGTGTTACAAATGCACTGAAAAATATCAAATATGAATTATATTTTTCTTCTATAGTGCAAAAAACAAATACTATAAGCTAACAATGAAATATTATGTTAAAGAGACATAAAAAATGCCAATTATATTTAGCAAGAAAAGTCATAAAATTTTAACTCACCTACTGAAGAGCTGCCTGAATGGAGTTTGGTAGTTAGTGGAAGGAGACAGATACAATAGATACCTGTTTTTTCGTGCTTGGTGAAAGTCTGCAATTGTGAACAGGTGAAAGAGTGAGTAAAACAGAATATAGGCGATGTTCCTCCTTGTCTGTACCTGCAACTAGGGAAGTGGCAGACTTCCTCTTCTTGTCACTCAAGAGTCTGGAAGTGGATGGCTATGAATCACTGAGTGATATCACCCTCCACCATAATCTCATTAATTCTGGACTTGGATCAACTCTAAATTATATGTCATCATTTAAATTATTTGCAGGTGTTTTGACCTCACTAATTTATCAGTGGCACTATAGATTTTTTTATTTCATTTTTTCCTTTTAACATTTTTATTTTAGTGTAGCATATACAAATCATAAGTTTACTGCTAATGAATTGGCAAAAAATAAATGCAGTTGTGTTGTCATCAATCAGGTGTAGAAAGAGAATATTACCATACTTCAGAGGCTCCTCTAAGACCCTTCCTAATTACTAGCCCCCCTCTCCTAAAGTATCCACTCCCTTAGCTTCTTCCACATTAATTATTCTTTATTCCATATTAATGATTTCTGTCACTTTATTTTTGTCATTAATGATATATGTGTATGTATATATTAATTATATAATTATACATTAATTATATATGTGTACGTATATCTATTATATATCTATTATATATTATATCTATCTATATATATACAGAGAGAGAGAGAGAGAGAATCAAACACTACATATTATCTTATATGTATTCTAGTTATGTATTGCTGCTAACATATCACCTCAAAACTTAGTGGCTTACAGTAAGAATTCCCAATGAAATGGAAAACTCCAGGGGTAAAAAGCAAAGAGGACATAGAAAACCAGAGCAGTACAGGAACAGGCAACCTAACTGGCAGTGTGGGGCTGGGGATATTGTTGCCAACCTCAGTAATCATGGTGCTGAGATTTGAACAGTCTCATGTGGATGAGGGAGGGCCTTTTATAAAGAGAAGAGTTAGAATCGAATTTAACTAAGGCATTACTTGCAAATTTTGAAGAATGTAGATTGTTTGTGGTGGATGCCATAATTGCTCGGAATTCAGGGTGGACAGGTAGGGAGACAGGGGAAGCCATGGCATTCACAATGTGTCTGCTTCTCCACTCTAGATCAGAACATCCTGCAGTTCTCCATGCTGTGGTAAGAGCTTACGTTTCCTGAGTCCTTGCTGTGTGTCAGGCACTGTTCTAAGAACTACACATGTGTTAGATCACTGACATTTACTATAATTAATTGAGGAAAGAACTATTATTATTTCTACTTTACAGATGATGAGTCAGGGCACAAAATGGTGAAGTCATTTGGCCAAGGCCATGTACATAAGAAGATGTGAATCCAGCATTCAAACTGGAGCAATATAACTCCAATATAGTTTTTTCCATTTGTTATTTTTGAGAAATTTCAAATACATAGGAAAGTTGAAAGGATCATACAGTGAACATCCATATACCTAGGGGGAGTTGTTTTGTGTAATTCTGCTGAATAATGTGTTTCAGACATAATGACATTTCACCTCTAAATAAGAGGGTGTTCTCCTGCATATAATGATGATGCCAGGATTATAACTGAGAATTTAAGACTATATCACATCAGCTGATATCTAGAACATACCCAGATTTTCCCAATTGCCCTCAAAAGTATATATTTTATAGCTGTTTTTTTAAAAATCAAGATTCAGTCAAGGTTCACAAATTACCTTAGACTTGTATGTCTCCTTAGAACAAGTTCTCCGTCTTTCTTCTTTTCCCACAATATTGACTTTTTGAAGCATTCAGGCTAGTTGCTTTGAATTTCCCACATTCTGAATTGGTCTCATTTTCTCATGGTGTTGTATAAATGGCTCTTCAATAAAGCCTGGGTTTTATCTACTATGTTACTTTTCCTCTTCTTTAGGCCCTGAGAACTGAGTCACTTACCAAGGAAGCATTTATTTAAAAATTAACGTTGCTTCTTTATCCATAAATAGAACAGGTAATATATTAAAATGTAAGATTATCTTTGGTAATTGTCACAGTGACTGACACCAGGGCCTGATTTTATTGAGTATGTTAGAAACTTTTAAAGGACAAGTTAGGCCATTGGCTGGCCTCTGAATCTTTCCCAATGACCATATGGGCGGCAGATAGTTCTGCTGATATGTATAGTGAAAATGAAATAACATCCGAGTGCCTGCCTACTGTTACACTTGGTTCTACATGTGTGAGTCTGTTTCTGTGTGGGCATATGGGGTGTGTGTGTGTGTGTGTGTGTGTGTGTGTGTGGCTGCACGCACTCACCTACACACACTCATCAACTCCTCACAAAAACCTTGTATTGTCGGTATTATCATCCCATCTTAGAAATAAGAATAGTTATATAGGTGCTCAAAACCATTATTTGCAAAAGATTTCCTCATTCTAAAGCCTATGAGATTTCCACAATTCAAAATAGTAAAAGATTTCACCTCATGCCAATTTTGATTGGCTATTAGTGGCTGAATAGAGTACAGTCTTGAGGATTCTGAGGACACACCTTATCCCGGTGAGAAAAAGTGCCATGGAAAATGCTCAATGTCAACCATGAGCCCCCAGGAAGATAGATGCTAGTACATATGAAAAATATTTGAGAATGTCACCTGACCCCTAATGAGCAAGCAAAGTCTAGCAGGCTCCTATCTAAGAACACCATTTCTTTCCTCCTCCAAAGACAGTCCTGGGTCCTCTAAGATTTTATCAATACAAGGTATCCAGGGGTTGAGGCACTAACTCTTCCAGGTAACACGCACGTTGAAGGGCTGCGGTGACATCTGAAGTTGGTGAGGGGGATTAAATGAGGTTCATAATAGCTCCTTAAAGTGGACAAGAGGTTATTATTTACACCTGACTAGAAATAATTGCTATGTAATGGTCCCATAATGGATCCTCCAAAAGATTCTACACAAGACAGCAGTTAATATAAAACAGCTTCATGGGTCATTTAGATGAAATTCACATTTTTTTGCGAGTGAGAAGTGCTGAATAGATGCTTTCTGTTGAATTCTTCTTAGAGAGCTCCAGACCCATGGAAAGAGTGGAAAGAAAAGCAACTTTGTAGGATGCCTTCTCCAGGCTTCATTTACTCCACTGTACTGAAGGCATTGTGACACAGTAGAGTTATTCCCTTAGAAACAAATGATAATTAGGAATGGAAGCAGATGATTTGATTGCATTATTAAGTCTGAGGTAATTAGAGACATAATTTGATTCCCTGTAATTTGGCTATTAAATAAGAAGTCACCAACAAAGCGATAGATGCCAGTATGAAAGGGTGTAAGGAAAGCTGAAAATTTACTCTTCATCCTTTTTCAAATCTTGCTGCTCTCTGCCTTTTCACAACCCAAGGCATCATTTTGGCACTGAAACTATCATGAAGGCTTTTGTTCAGGTGTCTCTCTGCAACTTCTTAATACGGTATTTCACCAATTACCTAACCTGAACTCAATAGTCTAACCCAGTGAGGCAGGGAAGCTCATTTCATACGGATTTTATATTTGTAGTCAACGTTTAGTGATGTTAAATGATTGGGCCATTATTACCTGAATTTGAAGAGACAGAACAGTAATTAAAACAGTTTTTTTCCCCTCTACATTATGCTGAGTGTAGACGTCAATGTGAAAAATAACACATTATAAAGAAATGTTGGGTAACCCAATGGAATGTATTATCATATAGTTCCAAAGGCTTTTGCCCCTTTTCACTTCATTTTTTTTCATAAATGCACACTCATTTCCTCAACCACAAACAGGAACATTCTCTTTGACTATGGCAGGTCCTAGGGATCCAGGAATTCTTTATCTCATTAAGGCTCTTATCACCTGTTACACCCTTTGGTGTATGGGCACCCTCCAATCACCAAAACGACCTTGAAAACAAATGTACAGTTTTTAAATTTTTTTCTCCAGCTAAAGGTGACATTTTTAAACTGTATGTAAGAATCACTTGAGGAACTTAAGACAACAGGTTCCTAGAATCTGCTCCCAGAAAATGAAACTCTGTTGGTCTTCACCTAGGACTCAGAAATATGCATCTTTTACAAGTACCGTGGCAGAATATAATTCAAGTTATTTTCAAAACTCAGAAACGCTGCAGTTAGAGGGATAATAGAAATTGCTAATGGGAAAGTTATAAATGCACTTAATCTTTCAAAACTTTGTAGCTAGTGTCTTTCATCTATGTTCTTGTGTCTCTTTTCATAAGTTTCTTCCTTACAACTATATTCCGAAGAGATCTCTCTAACCTCTGTAATCTGGTACCAACATAGGACAGGCCATAAAGATGTGACTGGTAGTTACAGTACTGGACAGAACAGTTTTGGAATCCCAGAATGTGATTGTCCATATACCACTAGGCTTTCTTCCTTTATTGGATGACTCTCTCTGAGACACTATAGCTCAAATGGGTACTTTAGTACAAGTTGGAAGTTCACTTCCTTCTTCTATTACTGACTAATATTTGAGCTTCAGTTCAGTATTGCCATCTGTAGTATGATACTATAAACCTTATTTGCCAGAGATTTTCAGAATATCACTTAAGATAAGACTTTTTTAAAAATAGGCTTCATGTTACAGCAGTATTAGGTTTACAGAAAAATTGAGCAGGCAGTACAGAGTTCCCATATACTCTCTCTCCCAATTACTTACTCCCCCAGTTTTCCCTATTACTGTCATCTCCATTAGTGCAGTACATTTGTTACAATTGATGAACCAATAATAATACATTATTATTAACTAAAATCCATACTTTACATTAAAATTCATTTTTTGTGTTGTATATTTCTATGGGTTTGACAAATACATAATGTCACACATTCACTAGTACAGTATCATACAGAGGTTTTACTGCCCTAAAAATCTGTGCTCTGCCTATACATCTCTCCTGGACCCACCCAACCTTTGGTGACCACTGATCTTTCATATCTCTATAGTTTGTCTTTTCCAGAATGTCTTATAGTTAGAATTATACAGAATGCAACATTTTCAGACTGCCTTCTTTCATTTAGTAATATGCATTTAAGATTTAAGATTTCATGGGTTGATAGCTCATTTCTTTCAGCTGTGTCAGGTCTTAGTTGAGGCACGCAGTCTCTTCAGTGTGCACGCGGGCTTCTCTCTGGTTGTGGCCATGGGTTTTCTCTTCTCTCGTTGTGGTGCCCGGGCTCCAGGGCACGTGGGCTCTGCAGTTGTGGCTCACAGGCTCTCTAGTTGAGGTGTGCAAGGTCAGGAGCTGTAGCAGGTGGGCTTAGTTGCCCCACGGCATGTGGGATCTTAGTTCCCTGACCAGGAATCGAACCCGAGTCCCCTGCATTGTAAGGCAGATTCTTTACCACTGGACCACCAGGGAAGTCCCGCTCATTTATTTTTATTGTTAAATAATATCACATTGTGTGGATGCACCTCATTTTGTTTATGAATTCAGCTAGTGAAGGACATCTTTGTTGCTTCTAGTTCTTGGCAATTATGAATGAAACTGCTATAAATATTCAGGTAAGGTTTTGGTGTGGACATAAGTTTTCAATTCATATGGGCAATACCTAGGAGAATGATTACTAGATCATGTAGTAAGCCCATGTGTAGCTTTGTAAAAACTGCCAAAATGTCTTCCAAGATGACTGTGCCATTTCACATTCCCATTGGCAATGAATTACAATTCCTGTCGTTCTACATCCTTTACAACATTTGGTGTTGTCAGTTTTGAATTTCCACCAGTCTAATACGTATATAGTGGTATCTCGTTGTTTTAATTTGCAATTCCCTAATGACATATTGTGTCTGGAATCTTTTCATATGCTTATTTTCCATCTGTATATCTTCCTTGGTGAGATGTACAGATTTTTTGCCCATTTTTTATTGGGTCGTTTGTATTCTCATTGTTGAGTTCGGTTAAGTCTTTTATCAGATATGTGTCTTGTAAATTTTTTTACCACTCTATGTTTTGTCTTTTGTTTCCCTGAGGTGAGTTTTGTGTAAAGTAGAATTATTTTAATTGTAATGAAGTCCAACTTATCAATTGTTTCTCTCACGGATTATGTTTTTGGTGTTGTATTTAAAAACTCATTGCCAATCCCAAGGTCACCCAGATAGTCTCTTATGTTATCTTCTAAAAGGTTTGTGTTTTACATTAGGTCTATGATCAAGTTGGAGTTAATTTTTGTAAAAGGTGTAAGGTTTGTGTCTAGATTCATTTATTTGCATGCGGATGTTCAGTTGTTCCAGCCCTATTTGTTGAAAAACTATCCTTTCTCTGCTGAATTGCCTTTAC
This sequence comes from Balaenoptera acutorostrata, assembly GCF_949987535.1. NCBI lineage: Eukaryota > Metazoa > Chordata > Mammalia > Artiodactyla > Balaenopteridae > Balaenoptera > Balaenoptera acutorostrata. The sequence goes on from NC_080079.1 coordinate 53,579,508, forward strand.
GTCTTTGTCAAAGATCAGTTGATTATATTTCTGTGGGTCTATTTCTGGGCTCTCTATTCTGTTCCATTGATCTATTTGACTGCTCTTTCACCATTGTGACACTGCCTTGATTACTATAGCTTCACAGTAAGTCTTGGAATTGAATAACATTAGTCCTTTGACTTTGTTCTTCAGTATTTTATTGGCTACGCTTGGCCTTTTGCCTTTAAATATAAACTTTAGAATAAGTTTGGCAATATCCACAAAATAATTTGCTGGGATTTTGATTGGGATTGAGTTGTATTTATAGACCAAGTTGAGAGGAACTGACATCTTAACAATAACAAACATGGACTATCTCTGCACTTATTTAGATCTCCTTTGATTTGTAAAATTTAGAGTATTATTGTTTTCCTCATATAGATCCTGTACATATTTTGTTAGATTTATACTTAAGTATTTAATTTTTGGTACTGATATAAATGGTATTGTGTTTTTACTTTCAAATTCCGATTGTTCATTGTTGGCATATAGGAAAGCAATTGATGTTTGTATAGTAACACGTATCCTGCAAACTTGCTATAATCACATATTAGTTTCCAGAGCATTTTTCCTTTTCTTTGGGATTTTCTACATGGGCAATTATGCCATCTGTGAACAAGGAAAGTTTTATTTCTTCCTTCCCAATCTTTATGCTTTTCCTTTCCTGTCTTTTCTTACTGTACTAGTTAGGACTTTCAGCATGATGTTGAATAGCACTCATTAGACAGTGCATCTTTGTCTTGCTCCTGATCTTAGGGATATAGTATCTAATTCCTCGCCATTAAGTATATTACCTGTAGGGTTTTGTATATATTCCTTATCAGTTTAAGGAAGTCTCCCTCTATTCCTAGTTTGCTGAGAGTTTTTATCGTGAATGAGTGTTGGATTTTGTCAAATGCTCTTTCAGCATTTATTGGTATAATCACATTTAGCCTGTTGATATGATGGATTACAGAGAATGATTTTCAAATGCTAGTTAAAGGGTATTTTAAATGTAGTTTCACACACAATGCAACATTTGAAGACCAGGCTTTTTATGTACATTCCCTTGACCAAAAATCTTATCAGATACAAAGAGTAATAGGGAGGGTACTTGGGAAGGAGAGAAAGCCAGAGGGGAATCAGCTGCTGCTCCCATTGCATGCTCTGCTCTAGGAGCATTCCTTACTTTATGTTAAACAAAGAAAAACTTGTTTTACATATGCCAGCATAGTTATCTTTAGTCATCTAAGATTCCCTTGAGAAACAAGAGAGGAGAAGAAAGACCTCATATTGTATCATTTGGTTTATTAGACTTTTATCCCCCTTTCCTTTAGAATCGGAATATCAAGGTTGGTTCCAGAATTTTAGAATTTTAGATTTTACAACTGAAGAAAATCAAAGGGTTTAATTTTTTATTTTCAAATTTTGCCAACTGAGGTTTTGCTTTGCTGGGTTTTAGGACAAATTTTGAAGGGCAGCTTAAGATGCAAGAAGGAGATATCACAGCTCTTGAATTGTCTACAACTTTAGAAGAGTAGGGCCTCAGATGGTTGACTGAATCATCTTTATACTTTATACTCCAAACTGGTAGTGTGGGTCATGCAGATCACATTCAAAATTAAAGGTGGTGTTTCCTAAGAAAAACAGTTTGGTAATGTAATTGTATTGTATTTGTGATCTCACAAATACGCTTTAAACTGTGCTAAGAACTGTGAGATATAAATGGACAGGAAACTAAGATTGCCATCATCATGAAGCTGGCAGCCTATTTGGGGAGACAAAATTAAATGGGAATTACCCAGACAGGAACTGAGCTTTATATGAGCTTTATACCATCCAGTTGCAAAACGGGTGTTACAGAAAATAAACATCTTAAAGAGTCAGAAAAGTGAAATCAGTGTAGGCTAAAGTAGAAAAGGAAGACTCTATGAGAAATGGGGATTTGATCTGCGCTTGAAGGAAGAGTAGAATTTTAGGCAGGTGGAAAAGGTATTCCAAAAACTTTTGAAGACAAAGACAGCACAGAGGTGATTTGTGACTTTCCTATGCTTCTTCCAAAGCATCCCTCTTCCTACTCATAAATAGCTTTGCTTCTTTGTGGCTCACATCTCTGACTGTGTCACTCTCTTCATCTGTTAGGTAGGAACAGATGAAGAGAGTGACACACCTGAATCAATCACCTGATTGTTCCTTCTCATTTTTTTTTACACATGATCACATAGCTCACAGCTTCCTCTCAGTCCTAACCGTTATCCTCATCAGAATGAATTCCAAGTACAGATGCACAGTCATTCTAGAAATCTGGACCATCAGCAATATCCTCCTTTTTCAGCCTATCTCAGCCAGAGAGCCTGTGATCATATCCTTCTAAGCTAGAGTCTCTGCCCTAAAACCCCCGCCTTCTAGCTCCCTTGCTGCAGCACTTCCTATAAACACCTCTTTAACTTCATAACTACCACTCCTTTCACTGCTCCACTTTCCACAGGACTGCTCATAGGTTCACTCACATGGCTTGGATTCCATGGCTCAGCATCATAATCATACTCTTACAGGTCCTTGGCTAGCAACTGTTTTCCCTTGCTTCATCACAGGGAAACACAAAACTTGGCTAAAATTGACACAAAACTAAAGAGATTTCTAATCACCAAAAATGTACAGTTACTTTGCCTTTGGTATGCATGCAAAAGTTGGGGGGGGGGGGCGGAAAGTCAGACCAAACTGCTCAGAGTAATAGTGCCAGCTAAGTTGGCTCAAGAAGGAGAGTTGAACTAACATTTTGTGATGTCCACTATGTGTTAGGCATATTACGTATGAAGTTTAATTCTCAAAAGAATCCAGTGAGATAAGTGTTATGCCCATAACACCTTAAGGCTCAGACAGGTCAAGAAATTGCCCAGAGATACTGGTAAACAGAGACACGGTTCCTGAGAAATGTTAGTCTCCTCTGCTTTGCTGTTTTCTGTAATTACAGAAGTCTCTTCCTTAAGAGAGTCTTCTGGCATCTTGACAGTGAAGTTTATCCCATAAAGAAACTCTTATATTCAGTGTAAATAGCACTCTTTGGACCTTGGCTGTCTCATCTGTTTCATAATTCTAGATGTTAAATTATATTTCATTGTGTGTATGTCTGAAATAATATTAGATTTTGGGGGGTAATATTAGAAGTTGCCATAAAAGAGACTTGTGTATTAAAGTAGCATGTCCAAACTCTAAGAGATTGTCATGTGGGTATTTAATAAGTAATATTTGAAGGTACAATAGAATCCAAAGTACACTTTGAATATATATATGATATATTTATATATATATATATGATATATTTATATATATATGCATATATATGTGTGTGTGTGTGTATGTATGTATGTGTATATATATATATATATATCAGAACACCACTTGCACCCCCTTTAGATATTCTCTCCAATTCTCTCTATAGAACAGCTTCAATGCTGTGCTACCCTGTCTCTGAATCTTATATCCAGGTCCTGTGCCTGCTGCTTTTTGAAGCTCCATAGAAAGAAACTCAAAGCCGGCTCTCTTGGTCACTGCCAGTCAAAAAAATTCTGGATGATAGTGGAAAGACAGTCATCCTTTCTGTTGCTTCAAAGAATTCACATGTTTTAGTGCCATGTGTATATAAAAAACTGTGGCAGCTGATTGGATTGTGGATTTTTGATGCCAATTTTGTGAGGTTATGAAAGCCCAATGCTGGTTTACTACGGTTTCTACCAATAGAGTGACCCCAATACGCCCATGGGTGAGGAGAGACATGGCTATTACACAGAGCAACTTGGTCATGAACTTCCTTATTTATGACCACATTCAGAAAGCCATGAAACTTTCCCACTTACTATCATATTTTAATTCACTGCCACACTTGTGAGCACACGTATAAATCAGGGTGCATCTTTAAAAGATAAATCTTACACCAAATCCAGGGTGAACTAGTGCATCCTTTTTTATGGAATCTATGTGATCTGACTGTAAAGAGCATTTTTGATTAATCAGGACTAAGGTTTTAATAAAGAAACAGAAGGTGGGCTAACCACAAAATTAAAACTCCCAACCATCTCAGAGTCATAAAGTCATGAATATAAAAGTGCTCAAAATATCTCATTTGCATCTTTAAATAACGTCCCTGTTTAACAAGGACAGGGCACTGCCTGGACCAGCAGAGGGCAGTTTCCCATGTATGTTGTCGTTTCCTGGTTCAGTCTTATCGCAGTTTCTTTGTCAATCTTTCACTGCGTAAGAGAGCAGGGCCCTGTGGTAATTAATTGCCATCTGCCCTGTGTTTTCACCAGTGATTTTTACACCCAGTTGCTCAATTGCAATATTGTATCAGCCTCATTTCAACACATGCTGGAGAACAAAAATGAGCCTTTGGTTTCCTAATCAAGTTTGGTCAATTTAAGGATTCTTTTTTGCAGAAACAATGTCAATTTATCCTGTGACTGTGGTATAGCTTCCCTATTAGTAGTTAAAATTTTATGGCTTTCTGAACAAGGCAGATCAAGGTTTAAAATCAGACTCTGCTGCCTAATGGCTCTGGGACCTTATATTTGTTTTACTAATCACTCTGGTTACTTAAACTGGGCTTATTTTTTAAATAGTAAAATGTAAATAATGATAGTATATAGTCCAAGGTGATACTGAGGTTTAAACATCTTAAGAATCCATGAAATATGTACTTGAAGTTTTTCAGCTTACTTATGTAAGTTACACATGGACTTAGAACATAGGCTCCCAATAAATTTACCTCAGGAGTTTTTGAGCTCCATAGCCACAAGCTACACTAACTACCTCCAGGCAAACAATTGAATCAATACACCCATCTGTTTGGTGATTGTAAACATAGCCAAGGATTGATAACAAATGCACTTTGTAGTTCATGAAATGTTTTTATGTGCATTATTTTATTCATTCTTCATGGCCATTCTCTAGCGAGGCAGGACGGCTATTAGGATCTTCCTTTACAATGAGGAACTCGAGCTTCAGAAGGTTAAGCAATTTGTTTCAACGTGGTAATGACAGATACAGAGCTTGAACTTAATTCACTCTGATACCCAGTTCATGGTATTTGTAACGCACGATCTGGTTCCTCTGAAGAGTGACAGCATTTCCCTCTCTCAGAGTCTGCCTCTACATTTGTAACCAACAGAATTAAGACAAATTACCCCCAAGTTTCCTTTTAGCTCTGACATCCCAAGAGATCGTAGGACAATTTCCATGAAAGGGATGGTACTAACATCAGTAGAGAATTATCATGATATTTGTACTAGGCTTGGAGAATGAGGCTTCAAGGCTTAGAAATACTGAAGAAACTTCTTGGAGGGAAGAGAGGTAAAGAAAAAAAGATAGTGAGGCTCCATTAGTCCCTGAGTCAGTTAATCATTAGATTTTTTAAAAAGTCAACTGTTTCTCCTCTTCAATACCCATTAAACATCACCTATCATCATTCTAAATACCACTCCCTAAGACAGAACACCATAATTCTGCCTTTCAAATTTCCTTCTAAACCAATAAATTATAATACACCAAAACTAACTTCTCTCCCTCACTGCCATCCAAACACCACCCTAAAACTAAACCAAGTAACTCCAAATAGGAGTAATAACCATAATAGCTGTAATGATAGTAATAAACATGCGTTAAGTTTTCTGTGTGCCAGAACTGTCCTTTGAGCTTTGAAAGGTACAATTTCATATACTCTTTTTGATCTAATGAAGTGGGTACTTTTATTATCCACTTTATACAGCTGAGTAATTTGCCTCATCATCATCACTCCTGTAGCATTTCTTGTCCAGGCTACTCTCATTTATTTCCTAGTTACTTCAGTAGTCTTTTTACTAGTCTTTTTTTTTTTTTTTTCCTACCCTTACTTACCAACCCATCAGTCTATACAGCATCTGAACTGATCTTTTAAAACATAGATACAATCATGCCATTCTCATGTTTAAATCCTTCATGAGCATTTCCTTGCACTTATAAGATACCTTAAAAAGCATTTCTGGCTGCAACCTACCTTTTTAATTTTATCTCATCTCATTTCATGCCTCTTCCTTCTTCTGTCATGAGGCTTCACCCATAATGAATTCTTCTCTGTAACTTGACTAGATCAAGAATTGTCCCAGTCAATGGTCTTTTTCCATGGGGTTCCCAGACTGGAAAACCTTCCTTCCTATTTTTTTCCTTTGTCATTCCAATGCATATCTCCAAATTCATGTCGTTTCTTCAAAGAGGCTTTTCTGGATTACCTAGTCTCAAGCAGATACACTTAATTCTTTGGTGCGAAGAATTACCCTGCTTTTTCATTATACTTATTATAATTAACAGTAACATACTTATATGCATTTTTACTATTGTGTTTTTTTTTCAAGAGGGAAGGGCCCACGTCTATTTGTTTACCACTTCATATCCAAAATTTTGCACAGTTCCTTGCACACGGTAGAAATGAACTAAATAGCAAAGTCAAGGACTCAACATTTTCATCCTTATTAAACATGCTTATTCCCTTTGCCTCAATTTCTTCCTCCAATAATGCAGGCCATTTAAACAACCTATTCATTAGATGAAAACAAAAATTATAGAACACATGAAGCCATAATTTAAACAAACAAAAAACAACAACAAAAAACTTCTCAAGGATAATAAAAGAATAAGCAGGGATTAAATGAATGACTCCCATCTTTATTATGTCAGATTTTCACCCTCATTTTTTAAAAAATACTACTAGTCTACCTGAAGGTAGCATTCCAGGTATTCTGGATCTAACTAATAAAAAAATTATAGAAATATTACTAGAGGAGGTGAGCTAGTATCCACCCAAGAATTAAGAAGGTACTCAGGGATAAAATTGAGAAACTACTGGCCCAGCATTTAATTGGAAAGGCCATATGATGTAAGTCATAAAATTATAATTATATGGATGAGGTGAATGGTAACTAATTCACCCAATCCCAGAATAATAGAACTAGTAGGCACTCTTCCTAACCCACAACTTTGAAACTTGCAAGAATTACACATTACACTTAAGGGAAATAAAGTGAAACATTTTTAAATAGAGATACACTTTAGAGAATTTATATTAATTCATGAATATCACTATGATGGTATGTTAAGAGGAATGAGGCCATTGGGGCATCCATGATTTAGCTTTTTAACCGGAGGCCCTGGAGCAAAGGCATGCTTGTCTTCAAACCATCCCTTCATGTGATAGGTTAAACACATATTTGATATAATGTGTTAATTACCTACCAGTATACAGTATTTTAGTCCACATTTTGGTGTCAAATACCTTTTCTTTCTTTAATAGAATCATGGAGCCAACTCTCATTTAAGTATGGCAGACCAACCACTTATTAGGTGACCGCAGGACTGAGTGATCCTCTGGAGGATATTTTTTCCAATTACCTCTGCCCTTCAGTCTGTCTGAACTGTCATCCTAAGAAGATGGTTCCATATTCTTTGCCTCAGTGACCACCCACTAGACCTGTTCTTCCAAGGGCTTTGTTCTTACCTTAAATCATTTGTTCAATTGATTATGAGTAAATATTTACTGAATACCTACTATAAACATGCTAGCTGCTGGGGAAATGGAAAAGAAAGGGGCATCATACCACCTCTTGCAATGCATGCAAGAGAAAGAAATATTAATGAGTCATTGCTGTACAATGCATGAAATGCTACAAGAGAGACACTTGCAAGAAACACAGGAAAACTGAAGATGAAATGTCTCATAGAGAACATGACATTTGAGTTAAATTTTAACGACCTAAGTTCATAAGGCAACACTTTCGAGGTGGAAAGAAAACATTTATGGAAGGGAAGAGAGATGTGCTAGAATATAATATGCTCAAGAAAATGAAATTCATTTAAACGGGAAATGTCTAAAGAGGTAGGCATCAACTTAAGGAGAAGTCAAACTCTGTCCTGGAGGAATAGAGACTGGGGCCAATGAGAGAAAAGACTTCACTAGATTTTGAGAGTGAGAAAGAGACGATGCAAGCTTGCTGCTTTCCATCTTGTTTGGCTAGATGGATTATGGTGGCATACTCTGAGATGGAAAGCGCTGGAGGTGGATCAGTTGAGGGTGTGTGTATTTGTATGTTTGTATAATGGAGAGGGAGAAGGTATAGGTGACAGGTTCACCTTTGGATATATTAGTTTTGGGATACCTTGGGTCCTTTAGGCAGAGATGTATAGCAGGCAACTTGATACACAGTCATCAGATGAAGACAAGTTTTGGCTGGAGATAATGACTTAAAAGTCACTATGTGAGAACATGCAGAAAGAACACATAATGTAAAGACAAAGTTGTGTTATTTAATCAGAAGTTGCAAAACAATATAATTTTCTTAGAGGAAAGTTATTGAATTCTGCTATAATGGCCTCAACTTAGCAAATGGAAATGTGAGCCCATAGCAGGTCTTCATTCAATGAATGAGCACATAACCACTTGCCAGACACTATGAAAGACATGAAGCATACTTATACAAAAGTTATGAAAGTTATTTTTTAAGCAAAAATATGCCTCACAGAACTACAAAATATGTTGATTTCTAATTGCCATGTGCTAAAATCCAGGAGAAATAAGCTTCCAGTTCTGATGTAGCAACATTAGGAGGGGATATGTAAGCAACTATGACATTACATCTTTGGAAAAGCTGAACCACTATGGAGCACAGCTTTTTGCTTCTAATAATGGGTGGGGCAAGATGGAAGGGTGAGAACACTATAAGACCAAGACTGCTCATAAACAGGACTATTGTCTTATATATCCAGCTGGTTTGAAATATACATTAATATCTGCTTCAACAGCTTGTCTTGTGGAAGCAATTGAGCCAGGAGCACAGCAGCTGGCAATCAGTGGTCTAAAAGTAGTCACTATATGGCATTCACAACAAGGGCTGGTGTCTAGTATTTGGGAATTTTCTTCCTTGGAACCATGGATAGACCAGACTACAGGAAGTTGGCCACTTCTTTCTCTGTTCACAGTTTCTTGTTAGATAGAGATATAATAGTGAAGTAGACAGAGAGAAGTTAAATAGACTGTTAGCTAATCAGACACACAGACACATGCTCAACACACAGGAGTCACATGTCAAGGAAGATGATAATGCTGCTGCCCTCTATCCCCCTCACCCTGCTCCCAATCTTTTACCCACCTCTGAAGCCATCTGGGGATTTTAATACCTAAAGTTCTTCATACCTAAGCATATTCAAAACTATTGGATTTTTCTTTGACTATTCTAAAAATAATTTGAGAAAAAATAAGCTTGGGCAAGTCAGAAGCATTTTGATGAAAATACAAGGAAGAATTTCAGAGTTATCTGGCCAAAGATTCACTAAAATAGACCCATAAGAGCCACTCAATTTTTGAAAGTTTTGAATATAGTATGGAAATAGAAGATTAGGGATGTAACCAAAGACTTTAAATTCTAATTGCTTGAAAAATAATTAAAGTGGATTTTTATATATTTTATTATGCTTGGACTTCAGTCATACTTCTAGGTCTCTTCTTAACCATTTTATGAGTTAAGGTGTGTTTGTAACAGAGTCCTATGCTTATTTCCTCAGTAAGTATCAAAGCCCTCTCATGTCCTTTTTTTCTTATTAACTCTATTGAAGTTAAGCTATAAAGAACATGGTACCAACTGACTATTAAGGGATTGAAATTTTAAAGTACAGGCAACATTTAGAAAATGACAATATAGCTTCTGCACACATAGCTTAACACTTTAGAGAAAATAGGCAAATAGTCCTACTGCCTGTTTCGAAGGAAGAAAAATAAATAAATTTAACATTATTATCTACTGTATTGTGGTAAATACCATTAAAAGAGTAACACTGGGAATCAGGAGACCTATCTTCTCACACTGTTTTTTTTTAATAACTATCTCTGTGATCTTGATAAGCTACACCCTCTTTGGGTCTCATTTTCCTCATCTCTGAAATGGGATAATTAGACTCATTCTTTCATCTCTAATAGTCTGAGTCTATGAAATAGTTGGATTCAAAGGTAACTGAACAAATCTTGGTAGGAGAGAGTGGTATCATCTTAGGCTCAGGCAAATCCACCCCCAGTTGCTACAAAGAAATGATGAGATAGTCGGGGTCCAAGAGCTTTTCTACACTTGGATGCAGGGATACGCTCTTTGTAGTTTGCATCTCGGAAGCCGGGAGTTGTCAACTTTTCCTGATTCAAGTAAGCGGATGCTCTTCTTCCAGCCACCCTCAGTTATCTGCACCCTGAAACCAGCGGAAGCAAAGATTTCAATCAGATCCACATGCGTACTTGGTGCCACTGGGCATTATATGATTAAGTCTCTAAATAACACTCCAGCCAGAATCTAATCAGAGAGCCTGGATTGCAATTGTCAGTGCATCCACTGGCTATCTGTGTGCTGAATAAATATTGCACTTCCTGTGACACAAGCTTGCCAAGATACTCCTAATCTTTTTTCTAGCATGAGGGCTCCCATTCAGGAACCATGTCCTGGGAGACTGTGGCGAGCTCCTTTACACACCATTTCACACACCTGTTTTTGTCTCCATAAATTTGCAATGACTTTTCCTCTAGGCTTAGATTGATTAGAGCATTCTTCTTTCCCCTCCAGTTGTTACAAAGGCAGCTCTAATACAAATCAGCTCAAATGCCAGAACAGGTCAAATCTTTAGCTTTTAGCCTCCCCAGTGAGCCTAGTTTAAGTTTAAAAAGGAGCTTTTAAGCCTTGCTGTATAATTCTGTCTTTTGGGCTCTGAGCAAGAAACAAGGTGAGTTAGTAATGATCGCAGCAGAGAATTCATTAAGCTGCCCTAATTGAGGGCTGAAGCCAGTGGGGGAAGTAAGGCCCCAAAATTTGACCTGATTGATCCTGGAGACTGCAGTGGGAGGACAACTAACACTCTGTGAAACATCTAAGAACTAAAGGCTTAAACATTTTATTTTACCCTTATGGCATCTCTTTAAGATAAGAATTGTTATCACCATTTTACAGATGGCTCAGAAACGTTAAGTAACCTGCCCAGGGTCACGTATGTACAAGAGCCATGATTAGAATGCAGATCTTTTTTTAGGCTGGTGTTCCTTTTTTCTGTTTCCTAGCCTGCTGGGGAGAAAACCCAGGCTTAGGGAAGTATAAAGCAACATGAAGAATGGTTTTGGAAATCAGTATCCTTTGGTAACAAGAAGCTGAATAAAGCCTGCTGTCATAGGGTTGGAGGGCAGAAGCATGGAGAGGGAGTGAAGCTGAATCCGGCCTCTGTTCCCCGACATGGAATTAAATCTCAGAGATGGAGTTTGGGGTGAAGTAGAAAAGAATAGCTTTATTGCTTTGCCAGGCAAAGGAGGCCACAACAGGCTAATGCCCTCAAAACTGGAGAAGATGTCCCAACCTGCAGGGGGTAGTGAAGAGTTTTCTAGTAATGGTTTGAAGAGGGCATGATCAGCTTGTGGACATTCTTCTGACTGGTTGGTGTTGAGGTAAGTGGGAGTCAGCATCATCAACCTTCTGGTTCCAACTGGTGGCCTGAGGTCTATGTGCTTGTGGGCGGGATACAGTTAACTTCTCCCACCTGGTGGGGGTTTCTGTATCTGCAAAACAGCTTAAAGATATTGTTAGGTATATCCCTTGAGCAGGAACCAGGACCCTGCCCCAAGTCTACACTATTGTTTCTTTTGACTGTTCCTCTCTTGTCTCTGCATCCCCCTCCCTTCCCTAAGTAGCAACTGTTTGAACCTGCTCATTGGAACTCATGGAAGGTCCTGGAGGATGAATGAAACCTATTTCCTGTAATCAAGAAGTGGGGGACACAGAAAGGCTTTTGTGCTCAGGAGCCCCACAGGGTCCTGCTGGGTTGCAGGAGCAGAGAGTGAGTCTGAATGAATTACAGGTAGGGAGGGCAGGTTAGGAGGGAAAGCAGCTAGGGTTCAGGCTTTGTGGAAAATTAGCTGGGGATTCAAGGGTATTCATCGAGAAAGCTCCACTTATAATTTCTCTTACTAGCAATTAAACCCTCCAAAGCCAGCCATACTAGTGTTCCAACATACTGCTCATGCTCGTTGCTAAGTCTCACATGCCCTGCACTAGAGTCAAGCAGCGTGACAACATGTGCCTCTTCCCTGAATTTCACACACCTGAGATGCCCCAGGGTCTGGAGATCTGTCTCTTCCCACCTGCCCTACTCCTTCATCAAGGCCCAGATCAAATGTCTGTAGCCTTCTCTGAGTCCCCAAGGGGAAAATGGAATCTTCTCCTACTGAATTGCCTTAGCACATTTATCAAGTCCCAAGCACATGGCAGTTTTTGTACAAGCCTTGTGTTCCCTGCTAGATCCTCAGATTCCTAAAGGTTGGGGCAAGAGATATGGCAGAAAAAGCACATATTTGAGGTTTGAAAATCTTCTCCTTTCCCCTCTCAATCTCCTTCACAATGATGATGCTCAGGAAATATGTATGAAGTAAAGGAATTTATTCCCACCATTATGCTTGCTTTTTCTTTTAATTTCCTTGGTAGAAACCACTGATCATCCATTGAGTAAGTTTTTATTTACTAAGCACCAACTATGTAGATAATTCTGTGATGGATCAGGTCATAGAAGGCTTTTACTGTCATGCTAAAACACTGAGTGTTAGTCTTATTTTAGGAGAGATATGAATAGGTATGACACAAGGAAGTGACATGATCAGAGTTATTTTTCAGAAAGATACTTTTTGATGCAATATTAAAGATAGAATGGAGGGAGGTGAACCAGACAGCAGGGGGAACAGAAGTTTGTTGGCAACATTCCAGGCATGAGATGATAATGGCTTAAATTAGTCTTTACGATGGAGAGGAAAAGGTCTGATGGAATAATAGACTGTGAATGTCTGTTCATAGACTTTTACAGCCCAGGCTTCACCACCTGATCACTTACAGATGATTCTTAGTATCTGGCTATTCCTTCATTTCAACTCCATGGGATTTGACTTTTCTTCTCTGTAGATTTGCCAAATATAGGAAAAATCAAAAACTTATTACTAAAAGAAAATAAACATATATTACTTTAAAGTAATAGATAATTTATATCATTAAGCAGAAATAAGTTCCAGAATGTGAAGGTCTCAGAACACTGTCATGAAATTGCCAAGAACCATGGGCCATATGGTAATTCCATATTTAGCTCTCTGAGGAACTGCCAAATTCTTTTCCACAGCTAACTTAGCATGTTACATTCCCATTGGCAATGTACAAGTGTGCCAATTTCTGTACATCCTCACCAACACTTGTTTTTATTTTTCTAAATTATGGATATCTTAGTAGGTATGAAGTGATATCTCATTGTGGTTTTGATTTGCATCTTCCTAAAAACTATTGATGTTTAGTATCATTTCTTGTGATTATTGTGCATTTTTATATCTTCTTTGGATAAAGGCCCTTTTATACATTATATTCCCCAAACATAGATTTATATTTATTTTTATGCACTTGTGTGAAAAATAAAAACTGGAGTTACAAAAAATACAGTGATATTGGCTTTTATATTGCCCATGTATTTACCTTTACTGTCAATTTGTATTTCTTCATCTGGCTTCAGGTTACTATGTAGTGTCCTTTCTTTAGAATCTGAAGGACTCCCTTTAGGATTTCCTATAGGGCAGGTTAATAAACACCCTCAGGGTTTGTTTGTTTGTTTGCCTAGAATGTTTTAATTTCTCCTTCATTTTTGAAGGACAAATTTTCCAGATATAGAATTATTTCTTGACAGTTTTTTTTTCTTTCAACATTTTATGTCATCATACTGCCTTCCTGCCTCCATGGTTTCTGATGAAATTGGCTGTTAACCTTACTGAGGATCTCTTGTGCTTGATAAGTTGCTTCTTTTTCCCTTGCTGCTTTTAAGATTCTTTCTTGTCTTTGGCTTTAGCTACTTTGATTATAATGTATCTTTATATGAATCTCTGAGTTTATTATATTAGAATTCATTGAATTTCTTGGATTTGTAGATCTATGTATGTCATTTTCATATCTGTATTAATTTTAGAATTAGCTAACCAAATGCTACAATAAAAGCTTGTTATAAATATGGCATGAAATTACATAATGCCTGTAGACTAATTTGGGGACAATCAATATCTTACAATAATGACTTCCAAGCAGTATATCTTTTCACTACTTAGTTCTTTATTATTTCTCAGTAGTATTTGTAGCTTTCAGTACACTGCAACTACATATCTTCACATATCTTGTGTTAAATACATCTCTTAGTTTAGATGGTTGGTGATATAAAGAGAATGAAATTTTTAGTTTGATTTTCCATTTCTTCACGGATAATATATAAGCACAGATATTTATTTTCGTAAATGAACCTTGAGTTCTCTGACATTATTAAATTCACTTATTCAAATAATTGTTTTGTCAATTTCTTAGGTTTCTCTATATAAAAAATCATGTTGCCTGCCCAAAAAGAAAATTTTAGCCCAAAAAGAAAATTTTACATCTTTCCACTTCATGCCATAAAGTCTTTTCTTAGCTTCTTTTTTCATATCTCTTTTGTCATCTATGTCTTTGCTGATCTTTTACCTAGTTGTTCTATCAATGGAAAGAGAGAAGTGTTAAATCTTCAAAAATGATGACAGAATTGCCTATTTTTAATCACTTTAATTTTTGATTCATGTGATATAAAAGATATAATTTTTATGTCTTCTTCTTGAATTGACCATTTTATCATTATGAAATATTCCTCATCGTTTAAACGTGCATTGACATCACAAGAACAAAAAATCAGAGAATTAAAATTTGTAGTAAAGGCTCCAGGTAAATGATGCATTTTTCTTTATCTTCTGTTGATTTATTTTCCCAAGTTTTATTTTGGCTGAGATTCTGTGACTACAGAAGTCAATTTACTGTAGCAAGTGGATAGCTGAATGTGTCATACTAAGCAATCAAAATAGAAGGCTTTGCATGTGCATGGATGTGTAGGTGTACATAGGCAGATCCTTTGAAATAGACCTTGAGAGATACTATGATAGACTCTAAAGAATGTGATGATTGATAAGACGTAGCTGGGAGAGGAAATTTTAGGAATGATGTCTAGACATCTTGTTTGGGCATCCTAGTGGACAGTTATATCTTTCAGCAAAATCAAAAATACAGAAGCAGCAGCAGGTCTGAGAGTGCAAAATAATGATTACAGCCTTGGACAAGTTAAGTTTAAAGTATCTGCGGAGTATTAAGGTGATGTCCAGTAGACAGCTGGATATATGGTCTAGTGCTCAGGAGGGAGGTGTGGGCTGGAAGAGATTTGGAAGTCATCAATGTCCTGTCAAGGGCTTGTCAAGTGGAAACTCAAGTGAAAGCCCCAAGATTCATTTTATACCCAACAGACAAAATAAAATACCAGGAAATTCTTTGTGTAAATTGTGCATTTCTCTCTGAGAAACCACATTCCTATAGTGAAAAACTTTAGTGTTTTAAAGTTACAGTCCCCCTGTGAAGTGCAGTTTTTGATAAGTGATAATACTATGTCTGTCCCTCTGCCATAAAATCTATATTTAACCAAGTAAAGCAAAAATGGAAATAATAAAAAGAAAATAGTACACAATATTTTAACTTAATAAAACCAGTTTAGCTGTTTTATCCTGGACTCTGTAATTATTGACATAACTTTTAAGTAAAGAGAGTTATGAAAAACATTGGGAAGAGGAAGACTATAAACATGTGTGTGTGTGTGTGTGTGTGTGTGTGTGTGTGTGGTTTTTTATTGTGGTAAAATACAAATAACAGATAATTTACCATTTTATTCATTTTGAAGTGTACATTCAGGTTATTAATTATATTCACAGTGTGCAACCAACCTCATTATAGGAAGTAACAGGTAAATGAGTACAGGGTTTCAGGTACAGAGACCAGTAGTTGAAATACACTGATACGTATTAATTGTCCTATTTTGTGATGTGACACACACACGTACACATACATAATTTGGTGTTATCATCACAAGCCTATAGTTTTGATATTATTATCTCATTTTATAGAGCGTGAAATTAAGCCTCGAGAGGTGTCTTAAACACAAGGGCAGATCTCACTCTTGGAAGTGCGGGATTAGATCTCAAGCCTCTCCATTCCCACTTTACCTTGCTCTTTTTCAAGACAAACTTTTGCCTAAAACACATTCACTGTTATCTAGCTCCAGAACTTCTTTTTCATGCTAAATGGAAACCCTGTACCCATTTAGCAGTTACTTCCTGTAATGAGGTTGGTTGCACACTGTGAATATAATTAATGCCCTGAATGTACACTGTAGGCTTCAGGTACAGAGACCAGTTGGTGTGAGTTGGACATTAACTGCCCAGTGGTTTTCCCATGGCAGTGACCTCTCCTTGAGAGTTGGGCATTACACCAGTGAAGTGAAAACAGTGGAATAAAAACAAGCAGTGAAACGAATGGCAAAGCTTTACTGTTCTTTCATGGCATAAGTTCAAGTTCATTTGTAACACAGTATATATACAGAAGTAGACTTTGAAATGTGGTGAAGAGATTTAGGAGGATCTAAAAGACATCCACAGAATTCAAGAAGAAGTTGCTGAGGAAGTGCATGATTTAATCAGTAAGCAAATAATGAGGTTATATTTGAAAAGTCAGAAGCAGGATGAGACACCATATTGAGGAATTAGGAGAAAGATGAAGGATAGGGGGTGTGGAAAGCAAAAAAGGAAAGAGAGTAGGAGGGAGAAGATATTGATTTAGTCAGATTTAGTCATTCAACAAGTCTTCTTTTTGTAGGGAAAGCTGCTAAGTCATGTTTATCCAAAAGCCAGTGAAACAAGGTGGAAGGACCAGCAAATCAGGAGAGTGGCTTGATTCGTCAATTTCCTGGAGACAGAGCTTTAAAAAAGGAGGGTCCTAGAAGCTTAAGGGGGAGGGTGTGACTGTGCATCTCAGAGATGAAGGGAGAAAGATTTCACCTATCGACCACAATGGTGTCATTAGAACTCTGCTCATCAATGCTTAGAACTAAGAGTAGATTTTAAATTAAGTCAGAAAATCAACTTTTTGATTCATTGTTTATTCACTCATGCATTCACTTGCTCATGCATTTATTTGTTTAATCAACAAATAAAATTTGAAAATCTATTACATGCATGGTCAAAGATATTCCAAAAGTTTTCTGTTAGGTGTTGGGTGACAGGAAAAATAGGAAGAAGGAAAGACAAAATTTTAGTGTGAGAGCAAGGGCCTGACCTAAATATAAGAAATTCAAGAATTTGAATCCATTTTCAGATGTATCTGAATGTGAAGATGGTAGGCTAACGGTAGCTTCCTCAAGTGTACTGTTCTTACCCAGTTAGAACTCACTTTAAAAAAGCATCAGTTACAAAGCCTGGTTATAAGTTCTTTGAAACTTAAATCATATTTCCTCAAAAACTCAATACCATGCATAGCACATTCTAATGTTTTATCCATAAATACCTCATTAATCCCCGATGTGGCAGGGAATAAAATTACCAGGGTATTAAGGTATGCAGTGAACCTTCCCGTGATATCCTGAGAGTTCTGATTCAGAAATACGGCCTTAATTGGATTATAGTGCAGTTGCATTTAACTGTGGAAATTCAACTAAACCACACTGGGGAAAGAGTTAGAGTGGGGCAGAAATAAAAAAAAGAACATTTTAAATAGCAAATGTAGGGGCTTCCCTGGTGGCGCAGTGGTTGGGGGTCTGCCTGCCAGTGCAGGGGACGTGGGTTCGAGCCCTGGTCTGGGAGGATCCCACGTGCCGCGGAGCGGCTGAGCCCGTGAGCCACAATTGCTGAGCCTGCGCGTCTGGAGCCTGTGCTCCGCAACGAGAGGCCGCGATAGTGAGAGGCCCGCGCACAGCGATGAAGAGTGGCCCCCGCTTGCCACAACTAGAGAAAGCCCTCGCACAGAAACGAAGACCCAACACAGCCATAAATAAATAAATAAAAAATTTAAAAAATAAATAAATAAATAAATAAATAAATAGCAAATGTTCCCATATGACAGTTTCTTCAAAGAGATGACATCAACGAATACACATGAGATGGTGGCTTAAGGCTGTGGTGCCTTCACTGTGTCTCATCCCCACTCACCTACTTTTCATAATGTGAATGTCTCCCACTGCTAAAAGTGACCCCTGAGTTAAAGATACACAGGGAGCTTTTTGAGTTGGGAAAGTTCTGTGTATGGAAGACAGAGCCACTGTTGAATCTCCTAGGAGCTTCATGCATCTTTAAGATTTATCTCTTGGAAATTGTTGGCTTCCTCTCCAATTATAATGGGTTTTCCAATAAGAAAATCTCTGTTTCTCCCTGAAAACTCCCACTTTCCTCCTTGATGACCCAAATTTCCTGACTCTCATATCTGTATTCTTAGTACAACCAAAATTCTATGGCAATTCTGAGTGGTCCTGTGTGTTCTCTTTTTCTCAGTGACAGAAGCCAGGGGCAGTACTGTTCATTTCTTTCCTGTGTGCTTTCTTTGACCATATGTGTCCAAACTGATATTATCTCAAATACTAGAGATTTAACATTAGCACTGCATCTACATCGTGAGTTTAATAGATATCTGAGAACTAGATGAACTTTACAGTTCATAATAAGTTGTATCCTTTCTACAAGTAAATGTATTTTTTCATCAAGAATCAACTGTGTCAGTGGCAGGGTCCACTTGTAAAGGCCTCTGTATCAAAAGCAGACTCCGGCTCAATCACTGAATCTGTTTGCTCATAATGGCAGCAAAAATATAGGGATTAGAAGTGAAAGTACAGCCAATGCAAATGATTGTTAGAGAAAGGTCTTTGTTTTGGATAGAATGCGGTAGGAAAAGCTTTGACCCCTGGTGGAAGAAAAACAGTACCCATCAATAGGCCTGGCATATAGCCTGTAGTCAGTAGATACTGCACTGGAGGACAGTGGGCCAGAGTAAAGTGGGAAACCCCGAGAGTGAAGAAACCCACATATTTCTTGATGTGGATTAGTATATTTATTTGAATTTAAATTAAAATCTATCATAGTGTTATTATTTTATGAACAGCAAAGGAAGATAAAGTATAGTCAACTTCCAACACAATACTTTCTGACGTAGAAATTTTTTTTATTTTTTTAATATAAATTTGTTTATTTATTTTTTCATTTTTGGCTGTTTTGTGTCTTCATTGCTGTGAGAGAGCTTTCTCTATTTGCGGCGAGCAGGGGCTACTCTTTGTTGCAGTGCGTGGGATTCTCATTGCGGTGGCTTCTCTTGTGGAGCACAGGCTCTAGGCATGTGGGCTTCAGTAGCTGTGGCCTGTGGGCTCAGTAGTTGTGGCTCATGGGCTCTAGAGTACAGGCTCAGTAGTTGTGGTGCACAGGCTTAGTTGCTCCACGGCATGTGGGATCTTCCTGGACCAGGGCTCGAACCTGGTTCCCTGGCATTGGCAGGTGGATTCTTAACCACTGCACCACCAGGGTAGCCCTAGAAATTTTATTTTAGATGTATTTGGATGTAGAGTTCTAATATATATCATGCTGCTCTATTCTATAAGTCTTTGAATATACAATATCGTCTGTTTCACTGCTTAGTCATAGTGTATTATTTTTGAGGACATTTTAAAAGGCAACTAAACTCAACGCATCTAGTACTAGCAATGTAAATAATACATAGAGCCATGATACAATGGATGGCTATGGCCAAGCCTGCCCATTTCAGGCAATAACACCCTACCACCCAAGTAGCTCCTGGCCTGCTGCCTGGATGGTGCATATTGAAACACTCCATTGATTCGAAGGGATATCAGACTTCAGGAACTTGTACTATGTGAAAAAAACCATGAATCTTAGAACTTTTGAAATGGCATAGATGAAGTAAAACAAGCTCTCTGCTTTTATTGTGATGAACTTAATAAATGTAAGTGTAGCTCTACTCCAATCAAATGATGTGCAGATATGTGGGACAAGAACAAATTCTGAAGAAATTGATTCTAACATGTCGAAATTTGTCATCATGACAGGAAAATCATTATTCCAAGGGATTTGCTGTCTGTACCTGGTAACAGATACCAAGCTTTGCATTAGAGAAAAAATACAGAGATGCAGTGAAATCTTGAGCACCTAGAGGACATGCTGCCTTCTACAACGCGGATGGCTAACATTTGCATAGATAGAGTGCATTGTATGTGCCAGGCTTTGTCATGCACTATTTCTGCTAAACTTCATAGCAATCTTATGAGTTAAGAATCACTGTTAGCACATTTTATTGTTGAGGAACAGAGGTGCAGAAAGGCTAAATAACTCACTTGGTTAGCTAGTAAACAGAGGGTCACAATTCAAAATGCAAAGCTGAAGCATTTCTCACTCTGCTATGCTGTCTCCTGGTAAGTTAGCCTGGGCTAGTAGCTTTCTCTTTACCCGCCAGATGTTCATAAATTAGGCATTTGTGAGTTGGGAAATCACTCCGCAACTTTGGCTTTCTATCACAAGCAATTACGATTCTCTACTGGCTTCACTGTGAAACCAGTGAATGCAGGTGCCCTCGGCATCAGAATATTCGAGAGTGAGTGGTGCAAGGCACTTGTTTGTTTTTCTTCATATACTCTTCCTTGAAGTTTTTAGTTGATGGGATTTTTAAATTATTTTTCAACTATAAAACTAATAGAGTTAATTGTTAAAATGCTAGTCAGTATGAAAGTATACAATGTAAAAACAAAAGTGTTTCCCTCTCTTGTTGCCCACTACAAGGGTAAATCACTGTCAATACTTTGCTCTGTGTCTTATATGATGATTTTTAGATTCATATACAAATAAGGTGTAAGGTTTATAAAACTTATACCAAATTATTCATGTTATTATGAAATGTGCCTTTTTACTCACCAATATAACATCAAAACAAAAATTATTGGTTCATGAATTGCAAAGAAGGATTAACTAATTAAACTATAGTATCAGAAGGTGGAGTTGGGCCTCAATATTTCCTGAAACCAAAATTTTGTACACTCTTCTCTAAACTCAGATTCTTGCATATTGTCATCTGGATTGTCTCTCTCATTGCAAAGCTAATAATTTCTACAGGAAGGGGAATGAGGTTACCAAAAAATTCCCAGGTTCTCTTTTTTAGTTCCACTTCAAAAAAATCTATGGGGGGCTTCCCTGGTGGTGCAGTGGTTGAGAATCTGCCTGCCAATGCAGGGGACACGGGTTCGAGCCCTGGTCTGGGAGGATCCCACATGCCGCGGAGCAACTACGCCCATGTGCCACAACTGCTGAGCCTGCGCGTCTGGAGCCTGTGCTCCGCAACGAGAGGCTGCGATAGTGAGAGGCCCGCGCACCGCGATGAAGAGTGGCCCCCGCTTGCCGCAACTAGAGAAAGCCCTCACACAGAAACGAAGACCCAACACAGCCAAAAATAAAATTAATTAATTAATTAATTAAAAAAAAAATCTATGGCATGACTTTAACTGATTCAGCTTGGGTTAGGTATCCATCTCTGGCTCAATCAGCGGTATGTAAAAGTCTGGGGAATTATGACTGTCACATCTTTGTTCAATTACCCAAGTCTGGAACATTGGGTAATCTTTGGCCTACGGACAGAGAAATTAAAATATGCCAATTTCCATCTTAAACCACATTGTTGGGAGCAGGAACTGGGTGTGGTTTCAGTAATGGTCTCTCCACATCTCTAAACAAATATCACAAGGATAAAAGTTATCTGGATGAGCAAAATGATAGGAATCCATGAAGCAAAGTATGAATGTACCATAGATAATTTGTCATCTCTCTATGGATGGACATTCATCTTAGCTCATGTTCTTCATCATTATAAATATTTTTCATTATTATAAATAATGCTGCTGTGATCATCCCTGCACACATATCTTTGTGTCCATATAAGCATTTCCATATGTGTCCATATAAGTATAATAGATTTATAAAAATGGAACTGTAAATTAGAAGCACATGCATGTTTTAATTTCATAGATACTGTGAAATCCCCACTGAAAGATATTTACACCAGGTTACACTACCACCAATGGTGATTGTTTGTGTATCTCGCAAATCCCTTAAAAACTATTGGATACAATTAACTAGAGGGAAATTAAGCACTTTCTTAAGTGGATTATAAATCTGTCACCTCTAGATAAATATTGAAATTTCTAGGCTCTGTTTTTATATAACTTCAGGTTATGTATTTCTGAGAGTGAATTGACAGTGAGTATGAATCTCAGTATTAAACTTAAGAAAATTCAGGGTTTATTTTCACCAAGAGAGGAAAAGCTATTTAACCTCAAGACTGAGAAAACACTCTACCTCATCATGGAATATGCTAGTGGAAGAGATGTGTTTGATTGCCTAGTAGCTCATGGCACATGAAAGGAAAAGAGGCTTGAAGAAAATTCCACCAGAAAGTATTTGTTGTGCAGTGCTGCCAACGGAAGTGGGTTGTTTATAGAGACTGAAAGGCAGAAAACCTGCTCTCGGATGCTGACATGAACATCAAGATTGTAGACTCTGGCTTCAGCAATAAATTCACCTTTGGCAACCAGCTACAAAACTTCTGTGGCAGTAATTTTGCTGCCCCAGAACTACTCCAGGGAAAAATTTAAGATAGACCCATGTGGGAGGTGTGGAGGCTGAGAGTCATCCTATATGCAGGGGTCATCTGATCCCTGCCTTCTGATCTCAAGGAGCCATGAGAGAAGTTACTGAGTGAAATATACAGTATTCCCTTCTGCTTGTCCATGGAGTGTGAAAATGTGCTCAAGAAATTTCTCATTCTCAGTTCCACCAAGAGAAGCACTCCCAGCAAGAGAGGCCCTTTTGATCAAATTATGAGAGATTCATGGATAAATTTGGGTCATAAAGATGAACTAAAGCCTTATGTGGAACTACTCTCTGACTACAAAGACCCCCAGAGTTGATGGTGTCAATAGGTTTCACACAAGAAGAGATCAGGTACTCACTGATGGGCCAGAAGTTCGAGTGATGGCCACCCATCTGCTCCTGGGACATAAGAGCACAGAATTGGAGGGCTATACTATCTCCCTGAGGCCCCAGCCTTTATCTAATCTGACCAACAGCAGCAATCCTTTCCCATCTCACAAGGTACAGAATAGTCTCTGCCAACCCCAACCAGTGGGGTGTCAGCAATAATGCTGGTTCTGCCATTTCCATCTCTAATTCTCAGAATACTCAGAGTAGCAGTGCAGAAAATCAGCAGCCTTCAGATGGCCAGGAACCAGAACAAAATGCTAGCAGCACAGTCAACTTGCCTGCCACCTCTCTGACTGTCTTGGAAAAGAAGAAAATAACTCCTGTTCCCTACACAAAGAGCGACCTCTCCACCAGCAGAAATCAAAACAGAAATTCCCCATTTTTGGAGAGGGCCAGCTTCCGCCAGAAAGAAAAGAGCCTGACCAAGCTAAGTTCTGGGGCCTCCACTGGCTTCTGCTTCTGCTGCGATTGACCCAGCCTTTGCCCCGCCTGCAGTAGAAACCCATGACAGCCTTAGTGCAGCCCAACCAAGCCTCTGGGTGCTGCCTCACAGACAGCAATGGCGAGGTGCTTCGGCACAGCCCCGTCAGCATGTCCCTGTGGCTTCCCACAGTGGTGGAGTCCCAGACAGGAAATTCCTTCCAAGCTGAACAGCTCTGACATATACACAACCAGCAGAATTTGCCCTGTGGGAATACCCCAGCCTCTCCCTCTGGCGACAGTCAGAACCAGAAGAACTAGTGGAGACTCACACTTCACCTGGTGTGCAGCGGAAGCAGTGATAAAAGAATTTCGAGAGGCTAAGTGGTGCCCACTCTACTTTACATGGAGTATGAAGATCACAAGCACATGGAGTCTACTGGGAGATGTGCAAGGTCCTGGATGCAAACAGCTGCCAGTGTGAGCTAAACAAACAAACACAAAATATAGGGTTGGCCAAAAAGTTCGTTCGGGCTTTGGTACCATCTTATGGCCAAACCCGAACGAACTTTTTGGTCAGCCCAATACTTGCTTCTGTAAATGCATAGTTCCCAGGGCCAAAAGGACTACATGCAGTGGAAGATGGTGGTGTGCAAAGTGCCACTGAGGTCTCTCAATATGTTTGACTTAAGTGGATATCAAGCATTTCCATGGCCTTTAGAAACGTTGCCTCTAACATCACCGTGGAGTTTAAGCTTGAAAAGGCTGCCATGACCCACCGGAGAGATAAGAGGAGAAGTAGGTTGGCTATAGCTGCTCTGCCCCCAGTGTGGACTAGTGTATTTCATCCTCTGACTCTTCTCCTCTTCCCATGACTTTCTCTGTCTTTTCTTCTATTTTTGCAGGGGAGAGGAGATTGGTCTACTGAAATAAAGACAAACCATCCAAATGGAAACACAACACACATCTATCTCTCTCTCTCTCTCTCTCTCTCTTTCTCTTTCTCTCTCTCTCTCTCTCTCTTCCTGCTATTAACTCATAATGTCTATTAGCATTTCTTTGAGCTGACTAAAGTAAACCATTCTTTATAATAATAGACTACATGTTACATAGTAAATGCATTCACATCATGCCCTCTGGAGCAAAAGGGAAGCATAAGATATAAAATCTCTGGATCAGATGGTTAAAACTGTAATCACTTAAAATCAAGGATGGCATGAGAAAACAGGAAAGCACTGAGCAACTTTTGCAAAGAAAAATAAATTTCTTTTCTCTGGGATAAATATAAGCCAATAAAGCTTAGCCAAATGACCTCATGAGTATAAATGTTTTCCAGGCAAAGTTATAAAGTGCTAAGATGAACACATCTAACCTGTTGCAATAAAGCTGTTCAGTAATAAGAGCCCCTGGATTCCATAGCTCTAGGATGGATTAAATATTTTATCTTCTAAAGAACAGTAATCAGCTGGGGAGAGTGAAGGAATTGGCTTTATTTGATATTTGATTTACTTCCCCTGCCATTTCCATGGGTCACCTTTTGGTGTTGACTTTCAATTCAGCGGCTGCTGTAGCACCAGAATCCTGAATTATGAAAAGAGTGGTTTCATTTAGGAGAAGTAAATATTCTAGCAGCTGTGAGTTTAGGATTTAAAAATCATTCTAACTTGCTGAAAACGAACAGTCCCAGCATAGAGTCAAGCGAGAAGCAAATGGCAGAAATACCTGTATGAGTCCATTCACTGGGTGTGTAGTGTGTCTTGTCTATGGCTTACCTTGTTATTTGCTTGTTTTTCTCCCCATTTTCACCTCCCCAGATGCCCCTAACCACTGCATCTCCAACTCTTCTTCTGAAGACCAGCTGATTCCTTCATTCTCTTCATTCATTCAATAAAATATTGCTCATCTATGAAGATACAATATTTAAAATAATTTTCATAGTAGACATGCATAAACAAATATACTGTACTAAGTGCTATTTTAGGGTACCTACTGATGGCTGTTGGAACAAAGAAAATAATATAACTAATTGTGAGTGGAATGATCAGAAGATGAGCAGAGATATGAATTGCAAATATACAAGGAACCACATTTTAGGTAAAAAGAGCTGCAGTAAAATCACAGAGTCTCAGATGTTCTCTGAGGTAGGTAATAATTGGTTATGACATAGGGATGACACAGGGTATGACATGTGGCAAAGTGGTAGGAGATGACACAGAAAGATAAATTGAGATCAGATTCTGAAGAACCCCAAAGAGCAGAAGACCTTGGTCTTTATTCTGGAGGTGAATCATCAATGACAGTGATTAGATGGAGGGTGTATTCTAGGATGATCACTCCATTTTCAGGATAGAGAATTTGCATTAAAAATCCCAGTTTCTAGATTTTTCCACAACATGCAGAAAAAATCTATGAGACCACAGCTTTTGATAATACATGCTAATTCCCAAGGTTGTTGCTTTTAAGAGAGATACGTTTTTAGCGAAATTCCTAGTGAGTACAATTCTCCCTGCTATAAGTAGGCTATGGGAAAATGAGGTCACTTCTTCATATCTTAAAGTTAAAGCAAGAGGTAATATAGTGAGTAGGGAGGCTCTGAGTGTCTGACTCTCTTTTGATCTTCTATGATGATATTCACTCGTAGATAAAGTTACTGAACTGAAATCAATACTCAGTGGAAAGTAACTGCTTATCGGAGGCATAATTTAGAGTGTCAGCCTAATCCCAGTCCCTTCTTTGGTGAACTTCCCCTCTCGCAGTCCCTGTATATTTGATACAATGAGGAAATTATCCCCAAACCCTGGTCCCAAGTGATTGGACAAATCATAGGCACATGACCTAAGGGCAGTCAAGCCCTTAAACTGGCTTAGCACACTTATTGCCTGACTTGGTAAGATTCTCTACCTTGCACCCAAACCATGATCTGTGAACAAGCATCTTTGGCATCACCAGGTAATTAATTAGAAATGCAAAATCTCAGCCTCTATCCAAGACCTCCTGAATCAATCTGCATTTTACCAAGGTTCCCAGATGATCCATATTCATATTAAATTTTAAGGAGCACAACTCTAAACCAGCAGGTCTAGAGAATTTAATTTAAGAAATATTAAAAACATGTGAGTGATTAGCAGACTGGAAAGAAACACATGCAAAGTATAACTGTGTTCTTGTTCATGGCCAGTTACTTCAACAGAAACCCTGTGACTCCTTCTGCTACTGAGGTGCCTGTAGAGCTACTCCATGTCTAGACGCTCCTACCGGTTACAGGTGTTCAAATTCCTCCTGCAATGTTTCTGTTCTTAAATGTCCAAAAGAGTCACATCTTTCATGTGGGTATTTGTAATTAAATTCCTTCCTCTTGGAACCAGCTTGAGATTTTGTTTCTTACAACAAAAGTTGCCAAAAATCAAACACTTCTTATAGTAGCAATCACTGAGGAGTTAATGAGAGCAAATCTCTGATTCAACTGAGTAATTCTAGTAAGAGCAACAATTTCTCTTGTGCAAAAATTTGGCAGCAATTCATTTCCCCAGCCAGACCTGGTCAATGAGGAAGAAGCATATCACTCTCATTTAGGACTTGCATTAATCTCCTTAGGCTAACATGATGACATTCCTTGTACAGAGAAGGATCATTTACTCAAACTGAAAGAAGGAAAGAAGCCATGTCACGAGAAGATTGTCCTCCCTTTTCACAGGCAGAATTGGCAATTTTTGCTGATGCTTCTGTAGTGTGAAGAGTGGGTTTGATGTAGACATTCCAATTTTAAATTCAGGAAGTTTGGCTTTTTCCCAAGACCTTTGCCAGGAGAGACTGTCTCTCTCTCTTTTTTTTTTTTTTTTTTTTCCTGTGTACATTTTTTTTTAAGTATAGTTGATTTACAGCATTATATTAGCTTTGGGTGTTCAACATAGTAATTCAGTATTTTTATAGATTATACTCCATTTAACGTTATTACAAAATAATGATTATATAAGTCAGACAGAGACAAATACTGTATGTTATCACTTATATGTGGAATCTAAAAAATAAAACAATAGAATGTATATAGCAAAACAGAAACAGACTCACAGATATAGAAAACAAACTGATCTCAGAGAGGCAGCTGGGGGTGGTGGCGTGAAACAAGATCTTCATTCCCTGTGCAGGACTTGAACCTGGGTAGCCTGGATGAAAACCAGGAATCCTGGCCACCACACCCCCTGGCTCTCGTCCCCAGTGAAAAATGCATTTCTCACGGAGGCAAAACTGTAAAAACAGGTACAAAGTTTATTATCAGAGACATAGCACAACAACAAGTGGGAGAGCACACAGCGAAACAGTTTGTTTAGTTAAGATAGAGGCAAGGCAGAGATGCACACCCGGAGAGAAAGGGTGTGGGTGTCCTCCATAATGAGGAGGTGTGCAGTAAAGAGGCCGTTAAGTCACTTATATAAGGCAGTTCTTCCGGGTTTTTGTTTACCTTTGGCCAATTATCTGGTTTCTTTTTCCACACCTGACCTGCCTTAGGACCCTCCCCAACATGGGTGTGCAACTTTTTTCCAAGATGGATTACAGCCCAGAGGCCTATGGGACGGCCTTATCATCACATATTATGGGGTGGTGCCCCCTCCTTTTGACCTCCAAGGAGCCTTTCTGCGCATGTGCAATGTTTCCCTTGTCCCAAGGATGGGAAATGTATGACCTCTTGATCTTTTAACAGGGTTTAGTCCCACTCTGTCCCTGCCATAAAAATGTCCAATATCTGGTTATTTACCCTATTTCTGTTGCTGGTTTTTATATCGAGGTGCAGATCTCGAAATACAGACAAGTGTCCAGTCATAAATATGTAATCCTGGAGCCCGCTTGTCTCTTGCTTCAGGAAATATAAACAGGCGACTGGTAATGAATGTCTGGCCTGGAGCCCATCTTCTCACCCCAGGAAGTGTGAACAGGAGGCCAGTTGTAAATGCCTAGCTTGGAGCCCATCTACCTCCTGCCTCAAAATGAGTGGATATCAGTTGGGAGAAGGATGGGTGGTGGGGGGCAAGATAAGGGTATGGAATTAAGAGATATAAACTACTATGTATAGAACAGAAAGAATATATTGTACAGCACAAGGAATTATAGCCATTATTAAGAGAACCTGTCTCTTTACTGGCATTTCCTCCTTTGTTTTCATAAACTCCTTTAAAGAAAATCCTATCCATCATGAGCATTCTGTCCTGCCTCATTGCAAGATATATGACCTTGAGCAAGTTGTTTAACTTTTTTGCTTCTTCATTTCTTTATTTATAAAAGGGGGACATAAAAACCCAGTCATTTTATATATATTATTCATTATATAGAAAATAATATAAATATATATATCTGTATGTGTGTGTGTGTGTGTGTGTGTGTGTGTGTGTGTATATATATATATATATATATATATATATATATAAAATCATACTTGGGTATCCACCCTCCATATCTGTGGTTTCCATAACCACAGATTCAACCAACTGTGGATACAAGGGCCAAATTTATATGTAATTTTCAATGTCAGTTATATAAATGCAAGATATTCTTAAAATGTTCTGTGATGTCTTAGTACCTTTTCAATATGTTTTAGCAGTGGAATTTTTTGTTCAAAAAAATATTACATATTAAATAAACATAAGATCTGGTGGTTTGGTTGAATTAGCTTTGCGGTGATGAAGGTAGTGATCTGAGGAATTGACTCTTCAAACATTGTAACTGAATGTAGGGTTTCATGAAGCATAGTGTGAAAATCAGATTTTTGTATAATTTGAGTCATCATATATTCATCTCAACAATTATTTATAGAGTGACTGAATTCTATATCAGGAACATGGCCAAAATACAAAGATCTCAGTTCACCTGGGAAAGAGATTAAAAGATATATTACATGGTATGTGTTGATAATTGATTTTGGAGTAAGTATTATTGAAGCACAAATCTCTCATCAGTTACCTCTGCCTAATAAAAGTGGAGTAAAACTTCACTTGCTTAATGGTGGTTGGGAAGAAGAGAAATGAGGTTATATTTGACGCAGACCTTTTAGAATTTTTAGAAAATTTTGTGTTAAATAAGTGAGAAAAGAGTGCTCCAAGCAAGGGAAAACAAAGGTAGGTAAAGCCACAGTGCTACGAGTGAGTGGCTTCAAAAACATCACATAGTCTGATAAGATTGGAGTTTGGTTTATGAGATAGAGCAAGACAGTGGTGGAGAAAAGCTAATAAAGGTTGGGACCAAGTTGTGAAGAGTTTTGACTTTCATGAAGTTCTGTCTTTTTGGCAATAATTGTTTAATAAAAGAAAACAAAAATGACTAAATGTCTATTTTGGAAAAACCTCTGTGGCAACCATGTCAAAAAGAGTTTGCTGGATCATTTCTTTTTGCTCCTGCAGGTCCACAAACCATCTTGTCATCCTGTTTTCTATTTTCCAGGAATCTGACCTGCATAGATTGCATCATTGTGCTGCCATGACCTCTAGCTTCTGGTAAGGATCCATCAATGGGAGACACCCGCAGGAGACTAGAGAGGGGTGGAAGAGAGGGCTGATAGACAATTCTTTGCCTTCCAGCGTTCTCCCTTCTGGGTAACCACTGGTGAACTGCATCTCTGTGCCAAAGGCCACAGTTCTTGCTGTGTGGCTTTCTTCAGTTTATGGTAGTCATTTCTTCCTTTTCCTTCTTTCCCATTTATTTATCAGTATGGACTCAAACGTTTTATTTTTTCCAGTGGGGTTATAATCTGCTACTATCATATCTATTTTCAAGTCAGATTGTCAGAATCTTGGCTGTTGAGGGTCCTTCAAGCCCTCGAGCCTTCATGTCCTCTTGACATGTCCCACCATTCTTTGAGTATTTTCTTACTTTGAGGCTCAACACAACATTCCAAACTCTTCTTGTACTTTTAGTGCCTCAGCCCTGGAATCAGCCATTTCTCCATGGAGGTCTAGTTCCTCCTAGTTGTTCAATGTTCAAGGTATGCTCATTGCTGTTTTGGTGCTGCTTCTAGGGGTCTCAACAGGCAGACTTATGGAAGGTCTATCAGTTTATATTGATAACTCCAAATTTAATCCAATACCATAGAATTCTGGTCTTCTCATTTCCATATAATTCCCTTCTCCAACCCTCAGAAATCTGGTTGCCACTATCCTTAGTATATATTTATGTATTTGTCCAATTCTAGAATACATAGAAATTCGTTTCAGAATTTTTAATTCATATTACTGAGAAAAGGAAACCTCCTCAGGTTTAGGAAATGTTGTTAGTAGGTCTCTGCTGTCATGAGCCCTGGGATATTGCACCATTTCTTCTTAGTTTCCCTTAAACTCCATTACACCTCTGCTAACAGGCTTTTTATTAGACACTCTTTAAGTATCTAATTTGACTCTGTCATCTGCTCTCTACTGGGACAATAACTGATAAAATGTGCTAGAGAATGACTACTTACAAGGGGTTTAGAATATGTAGAAAGAGACAATCTGCCCTAGCTTTTATCTATATTCCGGCACTGAGCACTTTGCGTCAGCACCAGTGGATTTTATCCAGTGCCTGGCATTATCATGAACAAAACTGTAGTGAGCCATGCAAGAAGAACTTTATATTATGAGATGTATGCAGACAGAAATTTAGGGAAAGACATATACCCTTTATACACTTTAGAAAATTAAACACCTAATGTTTCAGCCCAACTAGTGTTTTCCACTCTGATTAATAACATTCTATTATTTTTGCATCTCCACCTGTATCTGATCTGGGCATGGTTCCTCCATAGCTACCTTTCCATTGGCAAAACTCATGAAGAAACACAGCACATTACTAAAAAAAGCCATGTAACAATGTGTCATAAAGACATTCTTGGCTAATGTAGTATTACGATTTATAATAGGATATATATATTTGTTCTTCATCCTTAGTTCAGGCACAAAGCTTCTAAAGCCCTTGGATGTCCTGTGAAAAGAGCAATAAAGGTGTCTTTTGTTAATTTATTGAGATGATTTTACAAAGCACCTAAGGATGGAGGCAGGTTGCCAGTGGAGCCAACCATGTGCTTAGAGAGTTGGAACTTTAAGTTCCACCCTCCTCCCACCCCCACCTTTTGGGAGGGGAGAGGGGCTGGAGTTGAGTTCAGTCACCAGTGGCCCATGATTTAATCAATCGTGGCTATGTAATAAACCCCAAATGGCAGGCTTCTGAGAATTCAGTGTTGGTGGACACATGGAGGTACAGGGAGAGAGGCCCTCGGAGAAGTTCTGCACCCTTTCCTTATACCTTGATCTATAAATATCTTCATCTGGTTGTTGAGTCATTATTCTTTAACACCCTTTGTAATAAACTAGTAATCTAGTGAGTAAACTGGTTTTCTGAGTTCTGTGAGCTGCTCTAGCAAATTAATCAAACCCAAGAAGGGGGCTGTAGGAAATTCTGGTTTATAGCCAGATGGTCAGAAGTGCAGGTAGGGCAGCCTAGACTTATGATTGGTATCTGAAATGGAGGGCAGTCTTGTGGAACCGAGTCCTTAGACTGTGAAATCTGATGCTATCCCTCTGTACATAGTATGAGAATTGAGTTGAATTGCAGGATGTAGTGCTGGTGTCAGAGACTTGCTTGGAGATGTGGGAAAACAGAATCCCACACGTTGGAATTAGATACAGAATTGTAACTTTAAAATTTAAACTTTCTCTAGTAATAACTGGAATATGTACATTATTTGTCTTGAGTGTTCATACATCTCAGGGAAGAAGAGAAATAAAAGTTGAGATCCTAAGGCTGAGAAAAAGTTAGCTAGTTGAGTAATCAAAGTTTGTATTAACTATCTGACATGATTTTTCATACATGTCACTTTACAATAATTAACAATAATATATTGATCATGGTACTGGGAAACATGGAATTCCTGAGCCCTATGGCTAAGAATTTAAAGTGGTAAATGATTTCTTAAGGGAAATGTGTTTTTTTTTATACTGGATTTGTCATAGATTGCTTGTACTATTTGATTCAGAAACAAACTCTTCTCTAATTTATTCTTTAAAAAATCATGAAAAATGACCAAAGAGAGTTGTGATAAATCATTTTCATCTCAACATTATTTTTAGTAATTAAATCTTGAAAACTTTTGAAAATATTCAACATTGATATATTTCATAATCTATTTTGATGAAGCTTTTATAAAGTTATACTTTGGTTCAATAAATAATAGTGGACAATTAAATGCAATACATTAAAATTTAAAAAAAAAGGACATGAAATCAAAATTTAACTATTAACTCATATTAAGAATTATGGGCGGAACCTTCAAGATGGTGGAGGAGTAAAACGTGGAGATCACCTTCCTCCTCACAAATACATCAAAAATACATCTACATGTGGAACAACACCTACAGAACACCTACTGAACGCTGGCAGAAGTCCTCAGACTTCCCAAAAGGCAAGAAACACCCCACATACCTGGGTAAGGCAAAAGAAAATAGAAAAAACAGAGACAAAAGAATAGGGATGGGACCTGCCCCTCTGAGAGGGAGCTGTGAAGGAGGAAAGGTTTCCACACACTATGAAGCCCCTTCACTGGTGGATATGAGGAATGGGTGGGGGGAAGCTTTGGAGCCACGGAGGAGAGTGCAGCAACAGGGGTGCAGAGGGCAAAGTGGAGAGATTCCCGCACAGAGGATCAGTGCCAACCAGCACTGACCAGCCTGAGAGGCTTGTCTGCTCACCTGCCAGGGTGGGTAGGGGCTGGGAGCTCGGGCTCAGGCTTTGGAGGTCAGGTCCCAGGGAGAGGACGGGGGTTGGCTGCGTGAAAACAGCCTGAAGGGGGCTAGTGTGCCACAGCTAGCCAGGAGGGAGTCCAGGAAAAAGTCTGGACCTGCATAAGAGGCAAGAGATCATTGTTTCAGGGTGCTCAAGGAGAGGGGATTCAGAGCACCACCTAAACGAGCTCCAGAGATGGGCGCGAGCTGCAGATATCAGCACAGACACCAGAGATGGGCATGAGACACTAAGGCTGCTGCTACAGCTAACAAGAAGCCTGTGTGCAAGCACAGGTCACTATCCACACCTCCGCTGCCAGGAGTCTGTGCAGCCTGCCACTGCCAAGGTCCCGTGATCCACAGACAACTTCGCCATGAGAACACACTCCATGCCTCAGGCTATTGCAGAGACGCTGGTCTCTGCCACCTCAGGCTTGCCCTGCATTCCATACCCATCCCTCCCCTGTGCCTGAGTGAGCCAGAGCCCCATAATCAGCTGGTACTTTAACCCTGTCCTGTCTGGGTGGGAAAAAGATGCTCTCAGGCGACCTACAAGCAGAGGCGGGGCCAAATCCAAAGCTGAACAGCAGAGGCTGTACGAATAAAGAAGAGAAAGGGAAATTTCTCCCTGAAGCCTAAGGAGCCACAGATTAAATCTCCACAATCAACTTGATGTACCCTGCATTAGTGGAATACCTGAATAGACAACGAATCATCCCCAAATTGAGGAGGTGGACTTTGGGAGCAACTGTAGACTTGGGGTTTGTTTTCTGCAACTAATTTGTTTCGGATTTAATGTTTATCTTCGTTGAGTATTTAGAGGTTATTATCATTGGTAGATTTGTTTATTGATTTGGTTGCTCTCTTCCTTTTTTATATATATATATTTTTTTCCTTTTGTTCTTTTTGTGAGTGTGTATGTGTATGCTTCTTTGTGTCATTTTGTCTGTATAGCTTTGCTTTTACAATTTGTCCTACAGTTCTCTCTGCCTGTTTTTTGTTTGTTTGTTTGTTTGTTTTAGTACAGTTTTTAACACCTTCTCATTGGTGGATTTGTTTATATTTTTGGTTTGGTTGCTCTCTTCTTTCTTTTTTTTATTACTTTTTAATTTTTTATTTTTAATGCTATTTTTTATTTTAAGAACTTTTCTTTTCTTTTCTTTTCTTTCTTTCTTTCTTTCTTTCTTCCTTCCTTCCTTCCTTTCTTTCTTTCTTTTTTTTTGATTCTCCCTCTTCTTCTCAGCCGTGTGGCTGATAGGGTCTTGGTGCTCTGACAAGGTGTCAGGCCTGAGCCTCTGAGGTGGGAGAGCCGAGTTCAGGACATTGGTGCACCAGAGACCTCCCGGCCCCACATAATATCAAACGGTGAAAGCTTTCCGACAGATCTCCATCTCAATGCTAAGACCCAACTCCACTCAACAACCAGCAAGCTACAGTGCTGGACACCCTATGCCAAAGAGCCACCAAGACAGGAACACCACCCCACCCATTAGCAGAGAGTCTGACTAAAATCATAATAAGGTCACAGAAGCCCCAAAACACAGCACTGGATGTGGTCCTGCCCACCAGAAAGACAAGATCCAGCCTCATACACCAGAACACAGGGACCAGTCCCCTCCACTAGGAAGCCTACACAACCCACTGAACCAACCTTACTGACTGGGGGCAGACACCAAAAACAACAGGAACTACAAACCTGCAGCCTGAGAAAAGGAGACCCCAAACACAGTAAGTTAAGCAAAATGAGAAGAAAGAGAAATACACAGCAGATGAAGGAGCAAAACAAAAACCCACCAGACCAAACAAATGAAGAGGAAATAGGTAGTCTACCTGAAAAAGAATTAAGACTAATGATAGTAAAGATGATCCAAAATCTTGGAAATAGAATGGAGAAAATAGAAGAAATGTTTAACAAAGACCTAGAAAAACTAAAGATCAAACAAACAATGATGAACAACACAATAAATGAAATTAGAAATTCTCTAGATGGAATCAATAGCAAAATAACTGAGGCAGAAGAACGGATAAGTGACCTGGAAGATAAAATAGTGGAAATAACTACTGCAGAGCAGAATAAAGAAAAAAGAATGAAAAGAATTGAGGACAGTCTCACAGACCTCTGAGATATTAAATGCACCAACATTCAAATTATAGGGGTCCCAGAAGAAGAAGAGAAAAAAAGAGAGTGAGAAAATATTTGAAGAGATTATAGTTGAAAACTTCCCTAATATGGGAAAGGAAATAATCAATGAAGTCCAGGAAGCGCAGAGAGTCCCATAAAGGATAAATCCATGGAGAAACACTCCAAGGCACATAATAATCAAGCTATCAAAAATTAAATACAAAGAAAAAATATTAAAAGCAGCAAAGGAAAAGCAACAAATAACATACAAGGGAATCCCCATATGGTTAACAGCTGATCTTTCAGCAGAACTTCTGCAAGCCAGAAGTGGCAGGACGTAGTTAAAGTGATGAAAGGGAAAAACCTACAACCAAGACTACTCTACCCAGTAAGGACTTCATTCAGATTTGATGGATAAATTAAAACCTTTAAAGACAAGCAAAAGCTAAGAGTATTCAGCACCACCAAACCAGCTTTACAACAAATGCTAAATAAACTTCTCTAGGCAGGAAACACAAGAGAAGGAAAAGACCTACAATAACAAACCCAAAACAATTAAGAAAATCGTAATAGGAACATACATATCGATAACGACCTTAAATGTAAATGGATTAAATGCTCCAACCAAAAGACATAGACTGGCTGAATGGATACAAAAACAAGACCCATATATGCTGCCTAAAAGAGACCCACTTCAGACCTGTGGACACATACAGCCTGAACGTGAGGGGATGGAAAAAGATATTCCATGCAAATGGAAATCAAAAGAAAGCTGGGGTAGCAATTCTCATCTCAGACAAAATAGCCTTTAAAATAAACACCTTTACAAGACAAAAAGAAGGATACTACATAATGATCAAGGGATCAATCCAAGAAGATAGAAAATTGTAAATATTTATGCACCTAACATAGGAGCACCTCAATACATAAGGCAAATACTAACAGCCATAAAAGGGGAAATTGACAGTAACACAATCATAGTAGGGGACTTTAACACCCCACTTTCACCAATGGACAGATCATCCAAAATGAAAGTAAATAAGGAAACACAAGCTTTAAATGATACATTAAACAAGATGGACATAACTGATATTTATAGGACATTCCATCCAAAACCAAAAGAATACACTTTCTTTTCAAGTGTTCATGGAACATTCTGCAGGATAGATCATATCTTGGTTCACAAATCAAGCCTTGGTAAATTTAAGAAAATTGAAATTTTATCAAGTATCTTTTCTAACCACAACACTATGAGACTAGATATCAGTTACAGGAAAAAAATCTGTAAAAAATACAAACAAATAGAGGCTAAACAATACGCTACTAAATAACCAAGAGATCACTGAAGAAATCAAAAAATGCCTAGAAACAAATTACAATGAAAACATGATGACCCAAAACCTATGGGATGCAGAAAAGCAGTTCTAAGAAGGAAGTTTATAGCCATAGAATCCTACCTCAATAAACAAGAAATATCTCAAATAAACAACCTAGCCTTACACCTAAAGCAATTAGAGAAAGAAGAACAAAAAAAATCCAAAGTTAGCAGAAGGAAAGAAATCATAAAGATCAAATCAGAAATAAATGAAAAAGAAATGAAGGAAACGATATCAAAGATCAATAAAACTAAAAGCTGGTTCTTTGAGAAGAGAAATAAAATTTATATACCATTAGCCAGACTCATCAAGAAAAAAAGGGAGAACACTCAAATCAACAGAATTAGAAATGAAAAAGGAGAAGTAACAGCTGACACGGCAGAAATACAAAGGATCATGAGAGATTACTACAAGCAACTCTATGCCAATAAAATGGACAACCTGGAAGAAATGGTCAAATTCTTAGAAAAGCACCATCTTCCAAGACAAAACCAGGAAGAAATAGAAAATATGAAAGACCAATCACAAACACTGAAATTGAAACTGTGATTAAAGATCTTCCAACAAACACAGAAAAACCCAGGACCAGATGGCCTACAGGGGAATTCTATCAAATATTTAGAGAAGAGCTAACACCTATCCTCTCAAACTCTTCCAAAATAAAGCAGAGGGAGGAACACTCCCAAACTCATTCTACGAGGCCACCATCACCCTGATACCAAAACCAGGCAAAGATGTCACAAAAAAAGAAAATTACAGGCCAATATCACTGATGAACATAGATGCAAAAATCCTCAACAAAATACTAGCAAACAGAATCCAACAGCACATTAAAAGGATCATACACCATGTTCAAGTTGGGTTTATCCCAGGAATGTAAGAAACGTCGATATACACAAATCAATCAATGTGATACACCATATGAACAAATTGAAAGATAAAAACCATATGAACATCTCAATAGATACAGATAAAGCTTTTGACAAAATTCAACATCGATTTATGATAAAAATCCTCCAGAAAGTGGGCATAGAGGGAACTTAACTCAACATAATAAAGGCCATATATGACAAACCCACAACCAACATCGTTCTCAATGGTGAAAAACTGAAACCATTTCCACTAAAATCAGGAAAAAGACAAGGTTGCCCACTCTCACCACTATTATTCAACATAGTTTTGGAAGTTTTAGCCACAGCAATCAGAGAAGAAAAAGAAATAAAAGGAATCCAAATCAGAAAAGAAGAAGTAAAACTGTCACTGTTTGTAGATGACATAATACTATACATAGAGAATCCTAAAGGTGCTACCAGAAAACTCCTAGAGCTAATCAATGAATTTGGTAAAGTAGCAGGATACAAAATTAATGCACAGAAATCTCTTGCATTCCTATACACTAATGATGAAAAATCTGAAAGTGAAATTAAGAAAACACTCCCGTTTACCATTGCAACAAAAAGAATAAAATATCTAGGAATAAACTTACCTAAGGAGACAAAAGACCTGTATGCAGAAAATTATAAGACACTGATGAAAGAAATTAAAGATGGTACAAACAAATGGAGAGACATACCATGTTCTTGGATTGGAAGAATCAACATTGTGAAAATGACTCTACTACCCAAAGCAATCTACAGATTCAATGCAATCCCTATCAAACTTCCAATGGAATTTTTCACAGAACTCGAACAAAAAATTTCACAATTTGTATGGAAACACAAAACACCCCAAATAGCAAAAGCAATCTTGAGAACGAAAAATGGAGCTGGAGGAATCAGCTTCCCAGACTTCACGTTATACTACAAAGCTACAGTAATCAAGACAGTATGGTACTGGCACAAAAACAGAAATATAGATCAATGGAACAGGATAGAAAGCCCAGAGATAAACCCATACACATATGGTCACCTTATCTTTGATGAAGGAGGCAAGAGTATACAATGGAGAAAAGACAGCCTCTTCAATAAGTGGTGCTGGGAAAACTGGACAGCTACAAATAAAAGAATGAAAGTAAAACACTCCCTAACACCATACACAAAAATAAACTCAAAATGGATTAAAGACCCAAATGTAAGGTCAGACAGTATAAAACTCTTAGAGGAAAATACAGGCAGAACACCCTATGACATAAATCACAGCAAGATCCTTTTTGACACACCTTCTAGTGAAAGGGAAATAAAAACATAAATATGCAAATGGGACCTAATGGAACTTAAAAGCTTTTGCACAGCAAAGGAAACCATAAACAAGACAAAAAGACAACTCTCAGAATGGGGAAAATATTTGCGAACAAAGCAAATGACAAAGGATTAATCTCCAAAATTTACAAGCAGCTCATGCAGCACAATCTCCAAAAAACCAACAACCCAATCGAAAAATGGGCAGAAGACCTAAATAGACATTTCTCCAAAGAAGATATACAGATTGCCAACAAACACATGAAAGGATGCTCAACATCACTAATCATTAGAGAAATGCAAATCAAAACTACAATGGGGTATCACCTCACACCAGTCAGAATGGCCATCATCAAAAAATCTACAAACAATAATTGCTGGAGAGGGTGTGGAGAAAAGGGAACCCTCTTGCACTGCTGGTGGGAATGTAAATTGATACAGCCACTATGGAGAACAGTATGGAGGTTCCTTAAAAAACTAAAAATAGAACTACCCTATGACCCAGCAATCCCACTACTGGGCATATACCCTGAGAAAACCATAGTTCAAAAAGAGTCATGTACCACAATGTTCATTGCAGCTCTATTTACAATAGCCAGGACATGGAGGCAACGTAAATGTTCACCGACAAATGAATGAATAAAGGAGTTGTGGCACATATATACAATGGAGTATTACTCGGCCATAAACAGAAATGAAATTGAGTTATTTGTAGTGAGGTGGATGGACCTAGAAGACTGTCATACAGAGTGAATAAGTCAGAAAGGAAAAAAACTAATACTGTATGCTAACACATATATATGGAATCCAAAAAAAAAAAAGATAGTTCTGAAGAACTTAGGGGCAGGACAGGAATAAAGACACAGACGTAGAGAATGAACTTGAGGACATGGGCATGGAGAAGTTTAAGCTGGCACGAAGTGATAGAGTGGCATGGATGTATGTACACTACCAAATGTAAAATCGACAGCTAGTGGGAAGCAGCTGCATAGCACAGGGAGATCAGCTCGGTGCTTTGTGACCACCTAGAGGCGTGGGATAGGGAGGGTGGGAGGGAGACGCAAGAGGGAGGAGATAATGGGATATATGTATATGTATAGCTGATTCATTTTATACAGCAGAAACTAACACACCATTGTAAAGCAATTATACTCCAATAAAGATGTGAATTAAAAAAAAAAAGAATTATGAACTCAATCCATTAGAGTTTGTAAAAGTAATGTTATCATATGTAAGTGAAAGAAAATAAATTGGTCAATTTGAGAGGATGCTAGTGAACTAAATTATTTTTTTGAAAACAGGTAAATTAATGGGAAAGTATAAAACATTTGTTTACTTTTTCTATTAAAAGTATACCAGTGGATAAATAGAAATTGGGGGGAAGTTTTTATTTATAGAAGCACTCCAGGTAATACATGAAGAAAAGAATAATAAAACTGGCTTATTTTGCCACACTCAATGAATTATTAGAGGACATAAGCATTGTTTTTCAATGCGTGCTGGTATCACAAAAAGAGAGATAACTAGACCTTATGTATGCCTTGATGGAAGAATACAACACTACCTGTAAATATGAGGTATTTTTACTCTCTCAAAAATATCAAAACTGAGTCAGGTTAAACCTCTAGACCCAACTATTTGTTTAGAGGAAACAAAGATGCAGAGGAACATATTAAATAACACTTTGATGACATAAGCAGTTTACAATTGCTACAGAGTATTTTAAAAATTTCAAGAGAATGAAATGTATTGGAGAGGAGATGTATAGATTAAATGAGATTTAAGAACTCTATTACCCAGTTGAAAATGTCATTTTTGTTATTTAGATCCTGAACCAAATTTAAAAATTATGAACTCAGAAAGGTCATCAATGTTATGGCCTCTTAAAATTTTAACCAACCAATTTATTGAGTTTTCTTACTGGTTTTCTTTTGTAAGAATTTTTTGACTGATTCTCTCTAATTTCCTAGATGTATATTCATAGCATCTTTGGTAATGAAAAATTTTCTTTATCTTTTTCAGTATGTATACTTTTCAATTTTTACATTTTTCAGCTTTATATGGTGATTGATTCCTGATCAGTGTGAAATGTTAGTGAAGAGAATAACCGTTCTTGTTTGTTTTTCATAACTTGTTTTTGGCTTGAGAGATTATGTCATTTACAGTTTTTTTAATTTTTAATTTTTTTATTGAGGTATATAGTTTCAGGTGTACAACACAATGATTCATTATTTATATATATTGCAAAGTGACCACCATAATAAGTCTAGTTAACATCCGACACCCTACATAGTTACCAAAAGAAATTTTTTTTCTTGTTATAAGGACTTTTAACATCTACTCTCTTAGCAATTGTAATATGCAATACAGTATTATTAACTATAATTTTAATAATATTTAATATTTAAAAAATAATAATATATTAATTTTAGTAATACCCTTTTTTCTGTTTTTGCAAGAGGTTTACTCTTAGAGTGATGACTTTCATGAAATGACTTTTTTCCCAAATATTATAAATTGATTCAAACACTTTAAGTAATACATATAAATCATAAAAATTATCATCATCATAACAGAAACAAATAACCAAGTATAATTGGTTACCCAATTAAGAAATAGAAAATTATCTTCAAAGCCCAGTCAAATGCCTTTTCATCACCTATAAGGTATATGTTTTGTTTTGCATTGTTTTCTGATTATAGATTTTGTTTAGCTATTAAAAGTAATTTTTTAAATACTGCAAAATATGAAGAATAAAATTAACAACCAATTTCACCACCTAGCAATGAGCACCCTTAACCTTTTGTACACTTCCAGTGTTTAGTATATGTATGTATGATTATGTGTTTACAAAATATAATCATACTCTCTTTTCACTTGAAATTTTAAAAATATTTATAAATGTTTTGTTATTATAAACATTATTATTGAATGTTAGATCTCTATGAGCATCTCTGATTATTTCCTTATATAAGGTTTTTGATGGTGAAAATAGTGGATTAACGAGTACAAACATGTTTTAGTTATTAAGTATTCCTAAATAGCTTTTCAGAAAGGTGAAACTAGCTACGTTTTGACAGCTTTATATTTTGCAATTCATCGTTTGCTAATTTCTTACATATAATAACATACACTAACTTTTTAATTGTTCAGAATTCATGTATTTAATGATTTTTAAAATAATTTGAAACATTCACACCGTTTCCTTAGGCAATAGACAAATTCTTTTTCTTTTTCTTTCTTTTAAAAGTTTGTTCTTCATTTTTATTCAACATTTTAAAAATTCACAATTAATAAATGTTGGCATTTTCTTATTAAAAATAAAGATGTACAGACCAAAGTGAAAAATCAAAGTCTTTATGTTTTCAAGTTCTACATGAAATGGTGCACTCTTTTTTTTTTTTTTTATAAATCTTTATTGTCGTATGATTGCTTCACAATACTGTGTTAGTTTCTGTTGTATAACAAAGTGAATCAGCCATATGCATACATATGTCCCCATATCCCCTCCCTCTTGAGTCTTCCTCCCATCCTCCCTATCCCACCCCTCTAGGTCATTGCAGAGCACCAAGCTGATCTCCCTGTGCTATGTTGCTGCTTCCCACCAGCCAACTATTTTACATTTGGTAGTGTATATATGTCGATGCTACTCTCACTTGGCCCCAGCTTCCCCCTCCCACTCCATGTCCTCAAGTCCATTCCCTATGTCTACCTCTTTATTCCTGCCCTGCAACTAGGTTCAACAGTATCATTTTTTTTTTTTTTAGATCCATATATATGCATTAGCATACGGTATTCGTTTTTCTCTTTCTGACTTACTTCACTCTATATGACAGACTCTAGGTCCATCCACCTCATTACAAATAACTCAGTTTTGTTTCTTTTTATGGCTGAGTAATATTCCATTGTATATATGTGCCACATCTTTATCCATTCATCTGTCGGACATTTAGGTAGGTTCCATATCCTGGTTATTGTAAGTAGTGCTGCAATGAACATTGTGGTGCGTGTCTCTTTTTGAATTATGGTTTTCTCAGGGTATATGCCCAGTAGTGGGATTGCTGATTCATATGGTAGTTCTATTTTTAGTATTTTAAGGAACCTCCATACTGTTTCCCATAGAGGTTGTATCAATTTACATTCCCACCAACACTGCAGGAAGGTTCCCTTTTCACCACACCCTTTCCAGCATGAAATGGTGCACTCCTGATGCTATGTTGGTAGTAATGTTTGACTGAGATATATTTCAGGTCAGACTTTACAAAGTTAACTGGAATTTTACAGGCGACATCAAACCAGGTGAACTGTACTCCCACAATATCTGTACTATACATCATACTTGTCTATGTTAAAAATTCCATTCCACCATTTTTTCCATAAGTCTGACATGTTGAGAACCACAGAACAAAGTTAAAATGACAGATATTTATTAAACGTCTGGCTGCTGTAGCATTAATGGGCTTAGAATCTTGCATTTCTAGTTTTCAGCTGCCAGTTCCCAAGCAAGTGATTTTACTGATAAAGGGTAGCTTTGACAGGGAAGAAGGGAGAAAGGCAACATGATTTGGAAAATTGTACAGGTTTAATGGAGAGTATTTTTAGAGCCGAAAAGAGAAATGCCTTCAGAGTTTTTTTAAGCTTTTCTTAAGTTGATTCCAGGATACCAACACTGCCTTCCTTATCAAATGTAGCCCGAGGAGGTCAAGAAAAACAGCCCACCCAGTGAGGCAGACAGGCTTTCAAAGAATTGAAAGTGTGAGATGATTTTGGCAAGGGAATTTGTATAGGATATGGGTAAAATGATTCTTTGAGAGATTCTTTTGACCTCACAATTTTAATATTTTATTGTATTCATTTTCTTTTTCTTTTTTGACCTACCTCCTAGGCACTCTATAGTTCAAAAACTCAAAGTACATTGTATGCTCGATGTGGAAAAAGAGGTTGGGAAAACTTAATTTAACATTTTTAGCAGAACCCGTATCTGGAGATTGTCCATGCACACAGGGATTTGGAGTCTTACTTCACCATGAACATGCTCTGCCATGAATGTTCCACCATGGCCCATTCGACTTCAGCAAGATAACGCCTATCTGACTCAATCAGCCCTCTTGACACACACCTGAGCTCAAGTCTCTAATTGTTTGGCTGGGCTTTCTGCCAGTTTTCTATGTCTTTTCTGTGACTGCATTGCACAATCTCTATTCCTTTTCTACTAATCATTTCTCTTTCCCACAGATAATCGAACCCTAAATTCACTTTTAAAATAATTATTCACAACAGTTGTTAGGCTTGGCTTAACATGAATGATTGATTTTTTTTTTTAAGTCTCTTGGACGCACGCAAGGATTCTATGCTTAAATAATTAATAAGAATTATGAGCACAGCACTCTGTGGCTCCTATGTTGCTCTGACTGCTGTTTTCTCCCTGGGTGCACATGCAGCTGTACCCTTCTTTGGCCCATGCAGGAGTGTGTGCACCTCCCTGCCATTTGTGGACCTCTGATACCTCCTGTGCAAGGACCACAGGATTTCTCTTTTCCCA
Organism: Balaenoptera acutorostrata; assembly: GCF_949987535.1. Taxonomy (NCBI): domain Eukaryota; kingdom Metazoa; phylum Chordata; class Mammalia; order Artiodactyla; family Balaenopteridae; genus Balaenoptera; species Balaenoptera acutorostrata. The sequence continues at coordinate 53,623,857 of NC_080079.1, forward strand.
TGAGGGTTAGCCTGACTTTTCACCTCAATGCTTCTATCTCCCACCACCTCCCTGCGCTTATGTAATTTCATTCAAGAACTCACATTTAATAGAACAATAGGCAGGAAGGGATTTTACCTTCAATCACCTTTTGTTTTGTACTGCATCGTAAACCTTCTCTAGATAGATAGACAGACAGACAGACAGACATATCTTGGGTGTGGAGATAAAATGGAAGATGTAAAGGAATCTAAGCACTATGTAGGCATTTGGGTAGATGAGTCATAAAAATGAGTAATCAAACCTCTTCCCTTTCTTGGCATATAGTTTAATTCCATTTACTTCAGATAGTTAGATAATTTTATATAACGAATTTTAAAAGACTTTGACAACAAGACTCAGCAATCATCGGGACTTTTTTAGATGATTTGACTGAAGCCAATATACCCAACATATGCAGAATATCTTTATTTTTGAAGATTTGTTAGTAGCACACTGAAATTTTATTTTCAACACACAGCAGTTGGGCAGCAGTAGAATTGGATGTGGTTGCACATATCTGAGCGTATTCTATAGAATCTCTTCCCTAGGAACTTCTAGTTGAGCTGCTGATGTTTCAGCAATGTGTTTCAGCACACAGAGTTGCATTTTAAAAGGATTTAAATGCTAAACCTAACCAACAGTCTTTGAAAAATTCTATTTTGCCACTAATTTACTTAATAAGGATCCACAATACACTACTTTAGGAGGCAAATACAAAACAGTAGGAACAATATAGCCTGAGTCTTTCTAGAATCTAGAGAATCATTTTAGATTCTTTTGAGAATGAAAGAAGCAAATAGATTTGGAGCCAGTGAGATGTAATGGAAGGTGCCAGGAGATCTAGGTTTATGTCCTCCTCTATATTTTATCTATTTGATCAGAGATTAAATACATGTTAGCATTGTTTAAACACTAAATTTCTGTATAAATACAGATTACTTATATTATTCCTAAATCCTAAAATACTTAGGAACGAGTGCCATCCTCCATAAAATAAGAGTAGGGTGTAAGGTTTTCCTCCCAATATTGTGGAAAGTTCACAATAGTGTACCTACATGTATTTAATCCAGAATTCTCTGATCCAGAATATGAAATAGGGATTCCATTATCTACATTTTAAAAATGAATAAAGTCGTAGAGATTTTAAACTTAAACAAGACACATAACCAATATTATGAGATGCTACTTTAAAATAATGTATTGAGTTCCCTGTTAGAAGAAACCTGAAATATATGGAATATCTTTCTCCATCCCTCCCTGATCCTCACTCAAGCAATTAATAAAGTAATAGCAACAAGCTTTCATTAATTGCTTATTATAGGCTAAGTGCTATTAAAATGCTTTCTTGCATTATATCATTTTTTAAAAAAAGCCTGCATATGCCAGAAGCATCAAAATGTTTTTGCCTCAAGTAGTGCTGTTGGGGCAATATGATATGATGGGATAGACCCAGGGCTCAGGTATTTCCTCCTCTGAACAAAGCAGCAGAGGTTGGGGAAGTAAGTAGAGAACATCCTAAAAGAACAATATGAATACGAAGGGTAAGGAGCAAAGATAAGCGTGACTTCAATGCAGTAGATAGAGAGAACTCCACATTGAACAGCTTAATTCCATGAAATACTAATAAAAATACATAATATCAAGAAAGAAATTGCTTCTAAAATTCCATGTATTCATTCATTAGTTCAACAGATATTTGTTAAGGTTTCTGAACCTTACATCTGCTTTAGGTTCTTTTGTGAATCCTTTGGGTACAGAACTGAAAAAAATATTACTTACATAGAAGATGTATTTTAATCAAGATTAGAATTAAGTGCAAATAATATTAGAAAACTAAGTAAATTTGAAATATATTATGTGCCAATATTTTCTCAGGAAAAAGTAGAAAACTTGGCAAGGTAATAGCCATGAAAAAAATATCTTTAATGGGTGTTATGTACTTGATTTCACATGTTTTAACAAAGTTGTGTCATCAATGTGCCTGATGGTAAATATTCCATAATTTCTGAGTATCTTTGCAGCTTACTGTGATAAAGCTAAAATAAAAAATATATTTAATGTTTATAAGAGGAAATAGATACACACAGACACTTAGATTAATAGTATTGTTTAGTAAACCTTTATAAATTTAATAATTTTTCAAAAAGTATTGGGGTATAGTTGATTTACAATGTTGTGTTACTTTCTGCTGTACAGCAAAGTGAGTCAGGTATACATATACATATATCTAATCTTTTTTAGATTCTTTTCCCATATAGGTCATCACAGTGTATTGTGTAGAGTTCCCTGTGCTATACAGGGAATAGTTATATATTAGTTATCTACTTTATATATAGTAGTGTATATACGTCCATCCCAATCTCCCATTTATCCCTCTCCCCCTTCCCCCTGGTAGCCATAAGATTGTTTCCTACATCTGTGACTCTATTTCTGTTTTGTAAATCAGTTCATTTGTACCATTTTTTTAGATTCCACATATAAGGGATATCATACGATATTTGTACTCTATCTGACTTACCTCACTCAGTATGACAATCTCTAGGTCCATCCATGTTGCAGCAAATGGCATTATTTCGTTCTTTTTTACAGCTGAGTAATATTCCATTGTATATATGTATCACATCTTCTTTATGCATTCCTCTGTTGATGGACATTTAGGTTGCTTCCAGGTCCTGGCTATTGTAAATAGTGCTGCAATGAACATTGGGGTGCATGTATCTTTTTGATTTATGGTTTTCTCTGGATATATGCCCAGGAGTGGGATTACTGGATCACATGGTAGCTCTGTTTTTAGTTTTTTAAGGAACCTCCATACTATTCTCCATACTGGCTGTACCAATTTACATTCCCACCAACAGTGTAGGAGGGTCCCCTTTTCTTCACAGCCTCTCCAGCATTTATTATTTGTAGATTTTTTTTATGAAGGCCATTCTGACGAGTATGCGGTGATACTTCATTGTAGTTTTGATTTGCATTTCTCTGATAATTAGTGATGTTGAGCATCTTTTCATGTGCTTTTTGGCCATCTGTATGTCTTCTTTGGAGAAATGTCTGTTTAGATCTTTTGCCCATTTTTTGATTTGGTTGTTTGTTTTTTTGTTATTGAGCTGTATGAGCTCTTTGTATATTTTGGAGATTAATCCCTTATCAAAAGCTTCATTTGCAAATATTTTCTCCCATTCTGTGGGTTGTGTTTTCGTTCTGGTTATGGTTTCCTTTGCTGTGCAAAAGCTTTTGAGTTTAATTAAGTCCCATTTGTTTATTTTTGTTTTTATTTTCATTACTCTAGGAGGTGGGTCAAAAAAGATCTTGCTGTGATTTATGTCAGAGAGTGTTCTGCCTATGTTTTCTTCAAAGAGTTTTATAGTATCCAACCTTATGTTTAGATCTTTAATTCACTTTGAGTTTATTTTTGTGTATGGTGTTAGGGAGTGTTCTAATTTCATTCTTTTACATATAGCTGTCCAATTTTCCCAGCATCACTTATTGAAGAGACTGTCTTTTCTCCATTGTATATTCTTGACTCTTTTGTCAGAGATTAGTTGACCATAGTTGTGTGTGGGTTTATCTCTGGACTTTCTATCCTGTTCCTTTGACCTATATTTCTATTTTTGTGCCAGTACCATGCTGTTTTGATTACTGTAGCTTTGTAGTATAGTCTGAAGTCAGGGAGCCTGATTCCTCCAGCTCTGTTTTTCTTTCTCAAGATTGCTTTGGCTATTCGGAGTCTTTTGTGTTTCCATACAAATTGTAAACATTTTTTTGTTTTAATTCTGTGAAAAATGCCATTGGTAAATAAATTTAATAATTTTAAATAACATTATTCTTTAAAAAATATAATTTAGCAATCTGTAAAGACATTTTAATAATATTAAAATCACCCAGAAATTTATTTGTAAATTTTAAACCACAGTAAATTACAGGTAATAATATATACCCATGGTATCCACTGCAGAAATTGATTAATGTTGGCTTTTTTATTTTTGTAGCTTAAATTTTTTTAATTAAATAAATAGAATATGCAGATAAATCTGAAGCTTCATTATTCTTTTTAGTTTCTCTTTTCCTTAAAAGCAAACACTGTTGTGTACTTGTTTTGTATAATTTTTGTCCAAGTTTTAAACTATAGCTATATATTTTTTATCCATAAATAACATGCCTGTGTCTGTGTATTGATTTACATAATTTGTATAACTTCCCTTTTTCATTTAATCTTATGTTTTTGAGACTAATTCAAGTTAATACAATAGTTCTATTTTAATTATTTGTTAGGTTTATTCACTTTATGGATATAGCACATTTATCTATTCCTCCATTGATGTCCTTTTTGTCAGTTAGAAGGAGATTTGCAATGTTTTGCAAGATATACATTATCAGGATGAGGAATTGCTCATATATATATATATATATATATATACATATATATAATCTCCAATCTTGGCCTTCTTTAATTATGTTAATTTATTATTGTAACAAAGGTAACTAGCAGTTAGGTCAAATACAAATACCATTGATGGTCATTTTCACTGTCATATAACAAGAATTATTAGTAAGTACTACCTTTTTTTTTTTTTTCCACATACACACACTGTATTTTATTTTTACAAGAGATAAATAGACTGACACCAAGCATTGTACATGGATGACCACAACAAAAGCAACAATGATTGCAATTACCAAACATGAAACACACTCATACTATGTCATAATATTGACATTCAGTCCAGTAATCCTCCACTGTAACAGCTCCTTTACTTTGCAGTGAAAATTGATTTGTATATTCTTTGCCTCTGAGTCCTTGTGGGGTTTTTTTTTCTTAATTCAGACAGAAAGTCACAAAAATTATACTCATCCTCATCAGTTCACTCAGTCCCATGTAATTAATTTTTTTTTCATCTTGATCTTTTGTTAGCACTTTTATGAGTTCATCAGTTTTTCATTAGAGTTCTGAAAATGCTTATTCATTCAGTTCAGCAGTACAGTCAGTTACCAGAAACCTGTACTTGTCAGAGTCTTTTCCATGAATTTCTTGAAGATGAAACCCTTTTATAGGAACATATTTGCAAAATCATCAGAGTACACCCAGAACTGTCTGTAAATGACAAAAGACTTAAAAATGACCATGGTTAAAGATTTGATGAAAGTTCATAATAATGCAGTTGACAAGAAAATTAGTTATTTCTGAGATATACATTTTAAAGTAATAACTAGGATTATTACTTATAACATTATACCAGAACATATAAGATTTTTAGAAGTTTCCTGTAATGTCTGAAACATTTATATTAACATATTTCCATACAAATACAAATATAAGATTTTTAGAAATTTCATGTAATGTCTGAAACATTTATATTAACATATTTCCATACATATTTCCATACAAATACAAATATAAGATTTTTAGAAATTTCATGTAATGTCTGAAACATTTATATTAACATATTTCCATACAAATAACCCAATGAAAGTTTAGTATTAGTTGTTTTGTTTGTTTTTTTATACTGCAGGTTCTTATTAGGCATCAGTTTTATACACATCAGTGTATACATGTCAATCCCAATCGCCCAATTCAGCACATCACCATCCCCACCTCACCGCAGTTTTCCCCCCTTTGTGTCCATATGTCCATTCTCTACATCTGTGTCTCAACTTCTGCCCTGCAAACTGGCTCATCTGTACCATTTTTCTAGGTTCCACATACATGCATTAATATACGATATTTGTTTTTCTCTTTCTGACTTACTTCACTCTGTATGACAGTCTCTAGATCCATCCACGTCTCAACAAATGACTCAATTTCGTTCCTTTTTATGGCTGAGTAATATTCCATTGTATATATGTACCACAACTTCTTTATCCATTCGTCTGTTGATGGGCATTTAGGTTGCTTCCATGACCTGGCTATTGTAAATAGTGCTGCAATGAACATTCGGGTGCATGTGTCTTTTTGAAATACGGTTTTCTCTGGGTATATGCCCAGTAGTGGGATTGCTGGGTCATATGGTAATTCTATTTTTAGTTTTTTAAGGAACCTCCATATTGTTCTCCATAGTGGCTGTATCAATTTACATTCCCACCAACAGTGCAAGAGGGTTCCCTTTTCTCCACACCCTCTCCAGCATTTGTTGTTTGTAGATTATCTGATGATGCCCATTCTAACAGGAGTGAGGTGATACCTCATTGTAGTTTTGATTTGCATTTCTCTAATAATTAGTGATGTTGAGCATCTTTTCATGTGCTTCGTGGCCGTCTGTATGTCTTCTTTGGAGAAATATCTATTTAGGTCTTCTGCCCATTTTTGGATTGGGGTGTTTGTTTCCTTCATATTGAGCTGAATGAGCTGTTTATATATTTTGGAGATTAATCCTTTGTCCGTTGATTCATTTGCAAATATTTTCTCCCATTCTGAGGGTTGTCTTTTCGTCTTGCTTATGGTTTCCTTTGCTGTGCAAAAGCTTTGAAGTTTCATTAGGTCCCACTTGTTTATTTTTGTTTTTATTTCCATTACTCTAGGAGGTGGATCAAAAAAGATCTTGCTGTGATTTATGTCAGAGAGTGTTCTGCCTATGTTTTCCTCTAAGAGTTTTATAGTGTCCAGTCTTATATTTAGGTCTCGAATCCATTTTTAGTTTATTTTTGTGTATGGTGTTAGGGAGTATTCTAATTTCATTCTTTTACATGTAGCTGTCCAGTTTTCCCAGCACCACTTATTGAAGAGACTGTCTTTTCTCCATTGTATATCTTTGCCTCCTTTGTCATAGATTAGTTGACCATAGGTGCGTGGGTTAATCTCTGGGCTTTCTATCTTGTTCCATTGATCTATGTTTCTGTTTTTGTGCCAGTACCATATTGTCTTGATTACTGTAGCTTTGTAGTATAGTCTGAAGTCAGGGAGTCTGATTCCTCCAGCTCCATTTTTTTGCCTCAAGACTGCTTTGGCTATTCGGGGTCTTTTGTGTCTCCATACAAATTTTAAGATGATTTGTTCTAGCTCCGTAAAAAATGCCATTGGTAATTTGATAGGGATTGCATTGAATCTGTAGATTGCTTTGGGTAGTATACTCATTTTCACAATGTTGATTCTTCCAATCCAAGAACATGGTATATCTCTCCATCTGTTGGTATCATCTTTAATTTCTTTCATCAGTGTCTTATAGTTTTCTGCATACAGGTCTTTTGTCTCCCTAGGTAGGTTTATTCCTAGGTATTTTATTCTTTTTGTTGCAGTGGTAAATGGGAGTGTTTCCATAATTTCTCTTTCAGATTTTTCATTATTAGTGTATAGGAATGCAAGAGATTTCTGTGCATTAATTTTGTATCCTGCAACTTTACCATATTCATTAATTAGCTCTAGCAGTTTTCTGGTGGCAGTTTTAGGATTCTCTATGTATAGTATCATGTCATCCACAAACAGTGACAGTTTTACTTCTTCTTTTCCAATTTGTATTCCTTTTATTTCTTTTTCTTCTCTGATTGCCGTGGCTAGGACTTCCAGAACTATGCTGAATAATAGTGGTGAGAGTGGACATCCTTGTCTCGTTCCTGATCTTAGAGGAAATGCTTTCAGTTTTTCACCATTGAGAATGATGTTTGCTGTGGGTTTGTCATATATGGCCTTTATTATGTTGAGGTAGGTTCCCTCTATGCCCACTTTCTGGAGAGTTTTTATCATAAATGGGTGTTGAATTTTGTCAAAAGCTTTTTCTGCATCTATTGAGATGATCATATGGTTTTTATTCTTCAATTTGTTCATATGGTGTATCACATTGATTGATTTGCGTATATTGAAGAATCCTTGCATCCCTGGGATAAATCCCACTTGATCGTGGTGTATGATCCTTTTAATGTGTTGTTGGATTCTGTTTGCTAGTATTTTGTTGAGGATTTTTGCATCTATATTCATCAGTGATATTGGTCTGTAATTTTCTTTTTTTGTAGTGTCTTTGTCTGGTTTTGGTATCAGGGTGATGGTGGCCTCATAGAATGAGTTTGGGAGAGTTCCTTCCTCTGCAATTTTTTGGAAGAGTTTGAGAAGGATGGGTGTTAGCTCTTCTCTAAATGTTTGATAGAATTCACCTGTGAAGCCATCTGGTCCTGGACTTTTGTTTGTTGGAAGATTTTTAATCACAGTTTCAATTTCATTCCTTGTGATTGGTCTGTTCATATTTTCTGTTTCTTCCTGATTCAGTCTTGGAAGGTTATACCTTTCTAAGAATTTATCCATTTCTTCCAGGTTGTCCATTTTATTGGCATAAAGTTGCTTGTAGTAGTCTCTTAGGATGTTTTGTATTTCTGTGGTGTCTGTTGTAACTTCTCCTTTTTCATTTCTGATTTTATTGATTTGAGTCCTCTCCCTCTTTTTCTTGATGAGTCTGGCTAATGGCTTATCAATTTTGTTTATCTTCTCAAAAAACCAACTTTTAGTTTTATTGATCTTTGCTATTGTTTTCTTTGTTTCTATTTCATTTATTTCCGCTCTGATCTTTATGATTTCTTTCCTTCTGCTAACTTTGGGTTTTGTTTGTTCTTCTTTCTCTAGTTTCTTTAGGTGTAAGGTTAGATTGTTTACTTGAGATTTTTCTTGTTTCTTTTGGTAGGCTTGTATAGCTATAAACTTCCCTCTTAGAACCGCTTTTGCTGCATACCATAGGTTTTGGGTCGTCGTGTTTTCATTGTCATTTGTCTCTAGGTATTTTTTTATTTCCTGTTTGATTTCTTCAGTGATCTCTTGGTTATTTAGTAACGTATTGTTTAGCCTCCATGTGTTTGTCTTTTTTACGTTTTTTTCCCTGTAATTCATTTCTAATCTCATAGCGTTGTGGTCAGAAAAGATGCTTGATATGATTTCAATTTTCTTAAATTTACTGAGGCTTGATTTGTGACCCAAGATGTGATCTATCCTGGAGAATGTTCCGTGCGCACTTGAGAAGAACGTGTAATCTGCAGTTTTTGGATGGAATGTCCTATATATATATCAATTAAATCTATCTGGTCTATTGTGTCATTTAAAGCTTCTGTTTCCTTATTTATTTTCATTTTGGATGATCTGTCCATTGGTGTAAGTGAGGTGTTAAAGTCCCCCAATATTATTGTGTTACTGTCGATTTCCTGTTTTATAGCTGTTAGCAGTTGCCTTATGTATTGAGGTGCTCCTATGTTGGGTGCATATATATTTATAATTGTTATATCTTCTTCTTGGATTGATCCCTGGATCATTATGTAGTGTCCTTCCTTGTCTCTTGTAACATTCTTTATTTTAAAGTCTATTTTATCTGATATGAGTATAGCTACTCCAGCTTTCTTTTGATTTCCATTTGCATGGAATATCTTTTTCCATCCCCTCACTTTCAGTCTGTATGTGTCCCTAGGTCTGAAGTGGGTCTCTTGTAGACAGCATATAGATGGGTCTTGTTTTTGTATCCATTCAGCCAGTCTATGTCTTTTGGTTGGGGCATTTAATCCATTCACGTTTAAGGTAATTATCGATATGTATGTTCCTATGACCATTTTCTTAATTGTTTTGGGTTTGTTTTTGTAGGTCCTTTTCTTCTCTTGTGTTTCCCACTTAGAGAAGTTCCTTTAGCATTTGTTGTAGAGCTGGTTTGGTGGTGCTGAATTCTCTTAGCTTTTGCTTGTCTGTAAAGCTTTTGATTTCTCCATCAAATCTAAATGAGATCCTTGCCAGGTAGAGTAATCTTGGTTGTAAGTTCTTCCCTTTCATCACTTTAAGTATATCATGCCACTCCCTTCTGGCTTGCAGAGTTTCTGCTGAGAAATCAGCTGTTAACCTTATGGGAGTTCCCTTGTATGTTATTTGTCATTTTTCCCTTGCTGCTTTCAGTAATTTTTCTTTGTCTTTAATTTTTGCCTCTTTGATTACTATGTGTCTCGGCTTGTTTCTCCTTGGGTTTATTCTGTATGGGACTCTCTGCGCTTCCTGGACTTGGGTGGCTATTTCCTTTCCCATGTTAGGGAAGTTTTCGACTATAATCTCTTCAAATATTTTCTCTGGTCCTTTCTCTCTCTCTTCTCCTTCTGGGACCCCTATAATGCGAATGTTGTTGCGTTTAATGTTGTCCCAGAGGTCTCTTAGGCTGTCTTCATTTCTTTTCATTCTTTTTTCTTTAGTCTGTTCCGCAGCAGTGAATTCCACCATTGTGTCTTCCAGGTCACTTATCCTTTCTTCTGCCTCAGTTATTCTGCTATTGATTCCTTCTAGTGTAGTTTTCATTTCAGTTATTGTATTGGTCATCTCTGTTTGTTTGTTCTTTAATTCTTCTAGGTCTTTGTTAATCATTTCTTGCATCTTCTCAATCTTTGCCTCCATTCTTATTCCGAGGTCCTGGATCATCTTCACTATCATTATTCTGAATTCTTTTTCTGGAAGGTTGCCTATCTCCACTTCATTTAGTTGTTTTTCTGGGGTTTTTTCTTGTTCCTTCATCTGGTACATAGCCCTCTGCCTTTTCATCTTCTCTGTCTTTCTGTAACTGTGGTTTTTGGTCCACAGGCTGCAGGATTGTAGTTTTTCTTGCTTCTGTTGTCTGCCCTCTGGTGGTTGAGGCTATCTAAGAGGCTTGATGGGAGGCTCTGGTGGTGGGTAGAGCTGACTGTTGCTGTGGCAGTCAGAGCTCAGTAAAACCTTAATCCACTTGACTGTTGATGGGTGGGGCTGGGTTCCCTCCCTGTTGCTGTGGCGTCAGAGCTCAGTAAAACCTTAATCCACTTGACTGTTGATGGGTGGGGCTGGGTTCCCTCCCTGTTGGTTGTTTTGCCTGAGGCAACCCAACACTGGAGCCTACCCGTGCTCTTTGGTGGGGTTAATGGCAGACTCTGGGAGGGCTCACGCCACGGAGAACTTCCCAGGACCTCTGCTGCCAGTGTCCTTATCCCCACGGTGAAACAGAGCCTCCACTTGCCTCTGCAGGAGACCCCCCAACACCAGCAGGTAGGTCTGGTTCAGTCTCCCCCAGGGTCACTGCTCCTTCCCCTGGGTCCCGATGCACACATTACTTTGTGTGTGCCCTCCAAGAGTGGGGTCTCTGTTTCCCCCAGTCCTGTCACAGTCCTGCAATCAATTCTCACTAGACTTCAAAGTCTGATTCTCTAGGAATTCCTCCTCCCGTTGCCGGACCCCCAGGTTGGGAAGCCTGACGTGGGGCTCAGAACCTTCACTCCAGTGGGTGGACTTCTGTGGTATAAGTGTTCGCCAGTCTGTGAGTCACCCACCCAGCAGTTATGGGATTTGATTTTACTCTGATTGTGCCCCTCCTACCGTCTCACTGTGGCTTCTCCTCTGTCCTTGGACGTGGGGTATCCTCCTTGGTGAAGTCCAGGGTCTTCCTGTCAATGATTGTCCAGCAGCCAGTTGTGATTCTGGTGCTCTCGCAAGAGGGAGTGAGAGCACGTCCTTCTACTCCGCCATCTTGGTTAATCCAGTAAGTACTATCTTTATGAAACAAATTTCTCAAAATAGATCTTAATTAAAAAATAAACAGCTTTATTGGGATATAATTTACATGCTATAAAGTTCACTCACTTAAAGTGATTTTTAATGCTTTTGAATATATTCACAGAATAGTGTAACCATCACCATAATCATTTTAGATCATTTTTATCTGGTACCCATTAATGAACATTTTAATTTGTTTAAATTAAACAAGCTTTTGCTCTCCCACCCACACAATTCCCACTCAGCTCTAAGCAACCACTAATATACTTTCTGTTTCTACAAATTTGTCTGTTCTAGACATTTCATATAAATAGTATCACAAATGCATGGTATTTTGTGACTGGCTTCTTTCCCCTATCATAACACTTACTGTTTTTGCTATTCATCCATGTCATAGCATGTATTAGGACTTCATTCTCTGTTATTAGCAAATAAATTTCACTATATGGACATGCCACATGTTGTGTATTCATTAATTCAACCATTAATGGACATTTGTGTATGAGTTTTTATGTGGAGATATATCTCCATTTCTCTTGAGTGGAGACTTAGGAGTGGAATTGGTAGGTCATATGGTAACTCTACGTTTAACATTTTGAGGAATGGCTAAATTGTTTTCCAAAGGGCTGCACCATTTTACATTCCCACCAACAGTGTATAAGTGCTGTAATTTCTCCCAGTCCTTGTCAAAACTTGCTATTGTCCATCTTTTTGATTACAGCCATCCTACTGTTTGTGATATTGTATCTTATTTTGTTTTTTCTCCAGTGACGCCTCATACTCAGTCATATTGGGTATCTATTCATGTGCTTATTTGTTATTTTAAAATCTTCTTTGGAGAAATGCCTATTGAAATCCTTTGCCCATTTTTAAATTGATTACTGGCCTTTTAAAAACTATTGAGTTATAATACTTTTTAAAAAATAAATATATTATGGATATAATTATCTCATTAGATATATGATTTACAAATAATTACCCCATTCTGTGGGTTGTCTTTTCCCCTTGTTGATGGTATTCTTTGAAGCACAAATATTTTCAGTTTTGATTAAGTCCAATTTTCAATCTTATAACTTATGCTTTTGGTGTCATAACTAAGATATTATCTAATGAATGGTTATGATTTACTCTTGTATTTTCTTCTGAAAGTTTTATAGCTTTACTCTTACATTTAGGTTCATGATGCACTTTGAGTCAATTTTTGTGTATGGTGTGAGAGAGGGGACCAAATTAATTATTTTGTGTGTGAACATCTATTTGTTCCATACAATATTTTTTTTTGTATCTTAACATCCTCTTCTCCTTCTGTGGTTATCATATTTATTTCCCTTAAATCTTAATGAAGTGAATGACATCAATATTTTATGGTATTGTACCATTCTTCTACTTCTGTTATGAATTCAACTTGATCATAATACTTTATTTTAATACACTACTAAATTTAATTTGTTAATATTTTATCTAGAATTTTTCATCTCATTCTGTTATAATTAAAATATTCATTTATTTTACAATCCTTAAAATTTTCTGATATCAGTTTTCCCAGCTTATGAAATGAAGTGGACAATTTGCTAAATTTTCTACTGTTGAAGCAATTTTATTTATTAAATACAGTGAAATATTATCTTAATGTAAAGGCATCCCTCTGTGTGTGTGTGTGTGTGTGTGTGTGTGTGTGTGTGTGCATGTGTGCATGCATCCACATGCACATTGGCTTACAGGAGAATAAGAAAGGATTTTTGAAAACAAAATAAGTAGTAAAATAATTTTTTTGCATTTTTATTACTTTAATTCAATTTATGTTATGTTCTCCTAAAAACTATTCTGTTCAGTCAATTTTCAAACACATTTACATTTCAAATTCTATATAATGTTCACTCTACATAGTTTTGGATCCCATTTTCATTCACAGTATTTTCTTTATTTCAATCCTGTTTCTTCAGTCTTACTATGTTTCTTTATTTTCAGTCTTTTTCGACAAACCAGTTTTTAGTTTTGTGTGTCACTTCTATCTATTAAATTTTTTTATGATTTAAAAAAAATTTTCATTACAAGTCCACTCTTTTCCATATTATTTTCTTTCTACATTTTGAAGTGGGGAAAAGGTAGGTAAGGAATGTAACTCTTTTTTGATTTACTTAGTTGATTGTTTCAAATGCTATACTATTTCATTTTTTCTTACTATTAACTGAATTTAATGCTGCAATTTTTATGTATTACTTCAGCTGCAAGCCACATGGTTTTAGCATATATTACTTTTGTTACTGTTTAGAATGGAACCTTTATAACTTCTGTTACACTTTCTTCTTAAACCATGGAATAATTAAGGTATCCTTTATTTATTTTCTCACTATGTAGAGTTTAGATTGTTATTTAATTGAAGATTTCTAACTTATTTTATTGTAATAAAAAATGTAGTCGGGATAGTGTTGATTCTTTGAAATTGGTTAGATTTCATTGATAGCCTGATATTTGATCATTTTCTTTCTGAAATGTTACATTTGTCTTTGAAAAACGAATTTATTCTTTATTTTAATATTGCTAATTGTCTAATTTTATTTAATTTTACTTTGCAAATCTCCAGCCATAGCTTCTGCAGCTTCAAAATGTATAAACCTAAGAGCCATTCTGTCTTCAGCTTACAGTGTTTGCCTTAATTCTGAGATTCTTCTTCATTTATAATGCTTGGACATTTCCACCTTTTAATTCTTAATGCTGCTATGTATACCAAGACACTTTGTTATATTTATCGAGAAGTGTTATATGTTTAGAGAGAGAAGCTTGAATAATCAGCTCATATTTTTTTTTCCAAATTTACCAGGAGTCCATAAGAGTAATTTTTAAAGTTTTCAAAATAGGATAATTTTTTAAAAACTGTCCAGTCCAAATAGTAAATTCAGACAAAAATTGCTTATAACTTTGAAGAAGAAAGATTCCAATACTTCAAAAGACATTACAGATTACATAAAAAGAATCCTTCTCAATTCATTTTAAGGAACTAAAGTACCACTTTAAAAAAAAAAGATAAAGATGATACAAAATAGACAATTATAACACATTTCTCATTATTTTAGAGGTTAAATGTTTATATAAAAGTGAGCCAAAGATTTTTATAATAAAACAGCAAAACACTATAAGGTAGTGTTTATCCAATAAATAGGAAATACATGGATGGTTGAAGTTAGAAATCTGGTAATATCTAAAAATATTTTAATGGATCTAAAACGTGTTTATCCAGTTTTACAATGAAGAAACATTTAACGAAATACAAAGTAAAATATCAGTGCTGCTAGTAATACTAAGACTAGAATGATACTTCTTTAAGATGATGTCACTTTTAAACCATAATAATAATAAAAACAACAGTCATAAATACTATAATCATCATTTTAATGCTTGAAACATTCCCATTAAATCAGGTCTATAACAATGTCATATGTAAACCACTCTTTAAGAGTTTTCTGGAAATTGTAAGCAATCCAATTTTCAAAGTATGAGAAAATGGAAGCATATAATTGGAAAAGGCTGGGAAATTAATCATTATTTGCAGATCATATGACTCTACCATGGAAACCTAAGAGCTTAAACTGATAACAATTATTAATTACAATCAGAAATTTAAGTAAGGTGTCAGCTTATGAATAAAGAACACAGAACAACTATCTTTCTACGTATAGCAGTAATCTGGTAACACTTAAGTAAATAAATTCTAAAAGAAAATTATAGCAACTATATGAAGAAAACAAATTATTGACTCACATACAATAAAAAGATGTAAATTTAGAAAATATAATTTAAGATATATATTCTCATAAAACTTATCTATGAAAACTATATCAGGTTTCTTTTCAAGAAATAAACAGTTTTAAAATTCATTTTGAAAGATAAATGCTCTATAATTCTCATATTTCAAAGAAATAATATAATAATAAAGTATGAGCTGTTCTTACAGATACCAAGCCCTGTTAGGATTTTCTGGTCTTGTATACTTTCAGCACATTGACTGTCACCCTTAAACTGTACTTCTAGGGTCCAGATTCACACTTTCCTATAAGAGTGGTCTAACTAACACCACGATCCATTTTGCAGAGGTATTCTTTTTTATCAACTCTGGCAGTACCAACATCTTTTTACAGTTGTGTTGGTGCAATTATTAGGATAATTTATTTGCTTTCTTGCACTATTTTTAAAAACCTAGTGAAGAACAAAAATTTATATCTCAAAAACTTAACCTTGTTTAGATGATGATGAATATCACTGGATTTGGAAAAAAGTGATCTTTGACCTTGGTCTTGCACCCAGAGGATTGAGCTTGATGTACTATTTTTAATAAAGATTAAAATTCAAGAACAGATTTCTGGAATGGAACATTGCATATGTATACTGAACCCTTTAAGTTAGAGTAAAGTTATGTCTGGTACCTCTCTCACTTCTTATGTCTTTTCACTTGCTTATCTTCTTCATTACAATATAAGCTCACTGAGGACAGGGACTTTTTTTATTTATTCCATGATCCTAGAACAATGCCAGACATATGATATGTACCTACTTAATACATGCAGGGAAAGGGGAAGAAGAACCTACTTCTTATGTATCTCACATGGCACTGTGGGAGGCTAGGAAACTGGTGATGGTGTGAAGATGCAGTCGGAAAGGAGAGGCTAATGTGTGGGCAAGAAGGTGTGTTGAAGTCCTGGGCTATGCAAGGGGACATTTCAGCTCTTTCTGTCTCATTTCCTTTCCCAAGGTAAAGGTCAGAAAAGCAGTGCCTACAGGAAAACCCACAAATTGGTCAAGGGACTACTCACTAGCATAGAGCATCCCAATTTGAAGGCAATGACTAGAACCAGTTCTGGAGCTGTTGTAACAAAGTACAAAATCCAGTATCCATTGCTGTGAACACTGGTGGTGGCCACACTTAAGCACGAGGGGAGCATACCCTGCCCATGGAGAACATCTCAGCACCCAACAACTGTGGTCTCGTGATTCCTGCTGTCAGTGTACTTTTGTGCGTTCACCCTCGAGTTCTGCTAAAACTGGGAAGGGGCAAGAAGAGAAAGCCAGCACTTTACCTGGCTGAAAGAGTGGAGTGTAGAAAGTTTTAGTTTTTTCTGTTTTTATGAACCCATTGTACCTCCCAACTCCTCTAAGCTGGGAAAACACCTGTTATGCCTCCCTTGAGCTGGTCAATTTTTTTCTGCTTTACAAGTGGAAATACAATTCCCTTTAGGCTTCAGAGTCTACATTTATAAGGAAATTTCCTGCTTGTTTTTCTCTTCTCAGTTTCCATTTCAAAATGTCTCAGCAAGTTTTTCTGTAAGCAAGCTGTATATAAATGAATGTGTAGGAGCATTCACTACATATTAGAGTCCAGGGTATTGTGATACACATCTGGGAAGGATGTAGAGGAAATCCTCTAGGGTGAAGGCAAGAGCAGGCTAAGGCAGGCTCTGAAGATTAAGACCTGCAAGTATGTCATTATCACAATCTGGCTGACCCTGCTGAGCCCCATTCAAAAACTGAATATACATTCAAATTGGTAGAAAAGCTTTCCTGCTAGGAAGAGATTTCAGACTGGAGGGGTGCAGTTTCTGACTGGGCTTGTTTATCTTGTTATACATCAGCAGGATGGCTGCAACAGTACTTCCTCCTGTCCCACCATTCTTGTTAACAAATTGAGGGGAAGGCTCTTTATATTATCTCCTTTTAAAATGTTAGTATAATAAGCCAATGAAAAGAAATTGATTTATAGAATATTAAAGTGGAATGAAAACTACAGTATTTAAAATTTTTATTTTTATACTATGTGGTATAACACTTTACAAGTAATTCTGGTAATTTCAAAGAGGAAGGAAAATTATTGCTACCATACTGCCTGTATCCAACTTTTCTTGGTGAATTTTATTACATGGTTATCCTCTATTGATTTTTTAAATCATAAAATAAGCATAATTTCTATATAACTATGTTGTTGAGTTTTAAGAGTCCTTTGCATATTTTGGGTAACAGTCCTTCACCAGAAGTGTCTTTTGAAAATATGTTCTCCCAGTTTGTGGCTTGTCTTCTCGTTCTCTTGATATTGTCTTTCCCAGAGCAGAAATTTTAATTGTAATGAAGCTGAGCTTCTCAATTATTTCTTTCATGGATTATGTCTTTAGTGTTATATCTAAAAAGGCATCACCATACCCAAGGTCATCTAGGTTTTCTCCTATGCTATCGTCTAGGGGTTTTATTGTTTACATTTAGGTCTATGATCCAATTTGGGTCATTTTTATGAAGGGTGTATGTCTGTCTAGATTCATTTTTTTGTATGTGGATGTCCAGTTAGTCCAGCACTATTTGTTGAAGAGACCATCTTTGCTCCATTGCATTGTCTTTGCTCCTTGGTCAAAGATCAGTTGACTGAATTTATGGGGGGTCTGTTTCTGGGATCTCTATTCTGTTCCATTGGTCTATCTGTCTATCCTTTCCCCAGTACCACACTGTCTTCATTGCTGTGGCTACACAATAAGTCTTGAAGTCAGGCAGTGGAACTGCCTCCAGTACCTTGTTCAGTAGGGTGGCACTGGGACAATGGTCTGCTTCTGGGTCCACAGTTAGGTACTCAGTTGGCCCACAGTGTGTCTATTACCAGGTGTGTGGCTGGTGTGGCTCCCGCCAAGTCTCAGTGAGGTTCTGCCACATCATTGGATGGGTATCTGGGTGAGCAAAACTGGCCCTGGACCATGGCTGAGAGGAGATAGAACCAAGCCCCCAGGGATGTTTCAAGTTCCATAGACACATTTGAAGTCTGCAGGCCTGATTTTAGAGGCATAGATGGATGTGTCTCCAGCCAGGTCCCAAAGGAGGCTAGACTGGTCCATGACCATGGCTGGAGGGGTTGGAACTGAGTATAGAGGTGTGTGTGTGTGTGTGTGTGTGTGTGTGTGTGTGTGTGTAATATATGTATATATCTGATATATACATAAGCATACATAATCTAATATACTGTTGGTATTATTTTAAATAAACTGTTTTCAGTTAGATCATTAATAAGAAGAAAAATAAAAGATTTTTATTTTATCTTATTTCTTCTTCAGTACTCTTCCATTCTTTGTGTAGATAC
This sequence comes from Balaenoptera acutorostrata, assembly GCF_949987535.1. Classification (NCBI taxonomy): domain Eukaryota; kingdom Metazoa; phylum Chordata; class Mammalia; order Artiodactyla; family Balaenopteridae; genus Balaenoptera; species Balaenoptera acutorostrata. Next base: position 53,642,438 of record NC_080079.1, read on the forward strand.
AAATTTCTGACCTATATTATTTACCTTCTTTCTAAAGAACTTCTTTTAATATGTCTTGCAAAACAGGTCTACTAGCAACAAATTCCCTCACTTTTTGTTTTTCTGAGACAGTCTTTATTTTTCCTTCACTTTTTAAGGGTAATTTTGTGGGGTATAGAATTCTAGGTTGGTGAGTTTTCTCTTTGAACACTTTAAATATTCCCTCCACTCTCTTCTTGATTGCATGGTTTCTGAGGAGAAGTCAGATATAATTCTTATCTTCCTTTATAGGAAGGTGTTTTTTTCCTCTGTCTTCCTTCAGAGTTTTCCCTTTGTCTTTGATTTTCTGTAGTTTGAAAACTGTATGCCTAGGTATAGATTTTTTGGGGCATATTTCTTGCTTAGTTCTCTGAGCTTCCTGGATTTGTGGTTTGGTACCTGGCATTAACTTGATAAAATTCTTAGTCATTATTGTTTCAAATATTTTTTCTCTTCTTTTCTCTCTTTCTTCTCCTCCTGTTATTTCCATTATGTATATATTATACCTTTTGTAGTTGTCCCACAGTCCTTGAATAGTCAGTCTTTGTTCTCATTGCTTTTCAGTTTTTGAGTATACCTCTAGTTCAGAGAGTCTTTCCTCAGTCGTGTCTAGTCTACTAATAAGACCGTCAAAAGAATTCTTCATTTTTATTACAGTGTTTATTTATCTTTAGCATTTCTTTTTATTTCTTTCTTAGGATTTCCATCTCTCTGCTTACATGTCTATCTGTCTATTGCAAGCCATCTGTTTTATCCATTATAGCCTTTAGTATATTAATCCTAGTTGTTTTAAATTCCTAATCTGATAATTCCACTGTCCCTGCCATGTCTGGTTCTAATGCTTGCTCTGTCCCTTCAAACTGTGGTTTTGGCTTTTGGTATGCCTTGTAATTTTTTCTTGATAGCCAGACATGTTGTGTTGTACCAGGTAAAAAGAACTGTTATAAATAGGCCTTTAGTAATGTGGTGGCAAGTTATGCAGGGAGGGGAAGTGTTCTACAGTCCTATGATTAGGTCTCGGTCTTTTATTGGGCCTATGGCTCTAGACTGAATTTCACAAGTGATTCTCAGGTTACTTTTCCCACTTTAAATGGGACAGGATAGCTAGATTGGGTTGGAGTTGGGTATTGCCTTTCCTAGGGTCAGTTAGATTCTGATAATTCCCTAGCATTTTAGGTTCTGGTTAACTAGTTTCCCCTAAGGGCAGGCTTTCTTAAGAATAACAGTGTTCTCTGGTGTATTTCAAAATGGTCCCTTTTCCGCTCGTTTTGCACAGTAGTTTGACCTGTGACTCCCCTCTCTTATGGATCCAAGAAGAGTTGATTTTTCAGTCTGTTCAGCTTTTTACTTGTTATTAAGATGGAGTGGTGACTTCCAACCTCCTTACATGTGGAACGAAACTAGAAGTCCTATTTATAACTTTGTACTTTTTTCTAAACTAATTTCTTCTAATAAATATTGATCTATATTTCTTGAAATGCACCATCTTACTGGAGCTTGTTGTGGAAAAGAGGTAGTAGAGATTTAGTCCACTCCTGTCATTTTACAGATGAAGAAAATGGGGACCCTCAAAAAGCAGTGACATGCCCAAGTTCCTGCAGCCAGTGACCATTCAAGGCTGAAGCACACTGAGGGTTCTTCTCATCCAGGTAACTTTCTCTGCAACAAATAGGAAGGGAGTGAGTGAGTGTAGGTGGGTTAGTGGCTCCAACAAGCCTCTCCTGACTCACAGTGTGTCTAAATGAGGTGTGCAAAAGGCCAAAACAGTGACCACATATTACAAAACCTGAAGGTACCGAGAGAAATTCAGTTGATGGATTGAATTTTTAAAAAATACAATTTCAAGAAAATGACTACTCCATATTCACAGGCCAGATCAAAGGTGAATTTTTAAGGGAATCCCTACTGAGCAGAGTACTTTTCTCCTTCATGTCCATTCCTATATCGCTTTGTTTTAACTACATTTGACATTTACCACATTTTATTTTAATTTCCTGTTCAAATGTCTTCCTCCAACTAGACTGGGAGTATATTAAGCAGAGCACCATTTATTATTACTTTTTATAGTCCTAATATTTAACTCTGGCACATGATAGTTGATCAATATATATTTGGTGAATTGATTGTTACGTATTATCATCATAGGTAGCTTTAAGCACGTAGGTTTTCTCAATTTTTGCAAAAGGGTGAATTGGTTGAACTTCTTCCAAAACAGCCATTTAATAAATGTTTATTCAATATTGGCTTCTACTTATGTGCTATGTTAAGAATAAAGATAGAAAGATGAACCAATGCTATCATCCTTGTCTTCAATGGACTTTCATCTTAATGGGGCATACAGAAAAAAAATCAATAAACACAGTATGCTAAAACTATAATAGAGAAGTACATAGACACGGGACAGGCACCTCCTACACATAGGAACTCTCCCAATAAGCTTCCAAGAAAATAATAAAATTTGAGGTGGGCCTTGGCAGACAGATACAAATTTAACCATGTGCATATGTTAGGAAAGGGTCTTCCATTCAGGGAAAAAAAGTGTATTCTAAAGGGACGGATGTTAGTGTGGGTGGCAAGGGGATGGGACAATGATAGAGTGGTTGGAACAAAAGTTAGTCTGGGAAGTGAGGGTTAATAGATAAGCCGATGAACTCTTGCCACAGTGTGGAATGGGGTAGCAGGATGTGGACATAAGCTTTCAGGTTTTTGGTAGGAGTGTTGATTTTTGACCCCTAAAATTGGTTGTGAACTTTTCCTTTCCCAGATGTTTTCCTACATTAATCTACTACCATTTCAACACATATATGAGATTCTTACCTACTCAGTTAATCTTGGTGGAAAGCAACCAGAATTATTATCTTTTCACTTCTTGTGACCCACTTAGCCAAATACCTTGAACACATTCACTTCTCCCTGTCTCTGAAGTTACCTCCGAAGTCCAATTACTGTGTCTCTAACCTAATCTACATTGTTATCATCCTTTCTCCCTATTTCCAATCTTCTTGTCCTTTAATAAAATTCCTACACAAAAACCACAGTCAAGTCTCTTATAAATGTCAAATGAAAAGTGTTTCCTCTACCACTTTGACTCTTTATAATATCTTAATTCATGTAGAATAAAACTCATACTCATTTTAATCTATAATCTTGCATGCTGTGGCTCATGCCTAATTTTGTGACACTGTTCCCCAAGTTTATCATGCTGCAGTCACAGTGACCTGGTTTCAGTTTTCCCACATGCGTTTATCCCTGTCTTTCCATATTCTTCACAAGACCAGCTCCTTTTTATCCTTCAAGTCTCATTTAAATCTCATACTCTTGGAGTCTTCTTCAAACATGTTATATAAAACATATTGCTTTGATTTATTTTTAAACTTATTTATTTATCCTCACTTGTTGTAAACTAAAATACAGATACAGAAAACTGCTATAGAATGCATGTACAGTTAATTGATTATTATGAGGCTAACATCTTTATTAGCACTTGACCAATCAGGTAAAAAAATATTGTCAGCCATACCAGAAGCCCCTCAAAATGTCTTGTTCTCAGCAATACCTCTCATATTCCCCATAAACAAATATTCTCCTAAGTTTTAGTAATAACTTCCTTGCATTGCTTTAGTTTTATCATACAAGTGTACCTCCCTAAATCTTATGGTTTAGCCTCATCCATTTGTCTCTGTTTTGTTTTGTTTTGATATATCTTTCCAATGGATTTTGATTTATAGGTTTTACTTCTGTCATTTTTTCCTAGTGTTTTATTTTTTAATTGAAGTGTAATTTACATAAAATAAAACACACAGATTGTAAATGTACATTTCAATAAGTTGTTTCAAATCTATGCATCCCTGTAACCACCAGTTCATCATCTCAAAAAGTTCCCTCATCCCTTTTTTCTGTCAATCCCATCTCCCAGAGGCAACCATTGTTCTGATCTTTATCACCATAGTTTTTCCTTGTTCTTGAATGTCATATAAAGAGAATTATGCAGTGTGTACTCTTAAGTTTCAAAGTTCTTTCACTCAACATAATGCTGTTTCATGTATTAGTCATTTGTTTTCTTTCATTGCTAAATAGTATTCCATTCTATAAACATACTATATTATTTTTAATCCATTCTCTTGTTCATGGACACATCAAAAGATTTCAACTTTGAGAAGATATCAATAAAATGTGGACATTCTTATACACGTCTTTTCATGAATGTGTTTTCTATTGGGAAAATTCCTAAAAGTGAAATTGTTGGATTGTATAGTAAGCATATGTTAAACTTTATAAGAAACCAACTGTATTTCAAAACGTTTGTACAATTTTACATTCCAACCAGTAATGCATGAGCATATCAGTTGCTTCACAAATTTGCCAACGATTGGAATGGAATAGCCATTCTAGTGGGTGTGTGTGGTATCACATGGTGGTTTGTTTTACATTTATTTGATGACTAATTCTCTGAACATCTTACAATGTGCCTTTTGGAGAACATTATTTGTGAAGTGTCTGTTCAGGGTTTCCCCTATTTTAATTGGATATTGGATTATTTTGTCTATTCTTATGTTACAGAATTGCTTTATACACAGACACATACATGTTCACACACAGACACACAGACCTCACAAACATACACATTTGTCAGCTAGTATGATGGTGGATGTATGTATTGAGAATATTTTCTCCAAGTCTGTGCCTAGTCTTTTTATTTTCTTACTGGTGTCTTTTGAAGAGACTATTTAATTTTAATGATGTTTAATTCATTGACTTTTTATTTGATGTTTAGTACTTTTTGTACTAAACATCCAAGAAATTGTTACCCATTCCAGGTTTGCAAAAATATTCACCAATGTTTTTATCTAGAATTTTCATTGTTTTAGCTTTTATGTTTATTTATAGTGTAAGTCTCACATTAATTATTGTGTATAGTATGATGTACAGGTCAATTTTTTTTCATACGAATGTCTAGTAGTTTCAGTGCCATTAAAGAAAAACCAAAACTATCCTTTCCTCATTGAACTACTTTGGAAGCTTTGTCAAAAAAAATCAATTGACCTTATATGTGCAAATTTATTTCTCTAATGCGTTAGCCTATGTTTTTTTAACCCTTAACCCAATATACTCTGTCTTGAGTCCTCTAAGTTTCTTCTTTTCCAAATCTTTTTTCACTTTGCTAAGGCCTTTGAATTTCCATGTAAATTTTAGAGTATCTTGTCAATTTAATAAAGGCCTGCTGGAGTTTTGATTGGAATTGTCTTGAATTTTAGATCACTATTTCTCAATCTTTTAAAAAATTGTTTCACCCTTCCCCCCCACCAACTTCAAGGAGAAAAAATAAATTCTATTTAAATCCTCTCAAGCAAGATACATTAAATAATAAAGAATAAGATTCTATCAGGTAGGGTTGAGCCTTGGAAAATGACAAGCCATTGTAATATCTGAGGATTTTTTTGAATAAATTTTCATCCTTTCTAAGGAGTGATGTTGTCCCTGCTGAGAATATATGCTTTAGATCAATGTGGGGAGAACCTTAACAATGTTTAGTCTTCCATTCTATGATCTTGCTATCTCTTTCCATTTATTTAGGTCCTCTTTAATTTCTCTGGCAATGTTTTCTAGTTTTCATTGTACAGCTATTTCACCTTTTTTGTTAAATTAATTTCTAAACAAGAATTTTGGTTTCCTTATGCCTTCAAAAAGTGGTATTTTCATTGTATTTTTAATCATCTATTGTTAATATATAGAAATACCATTAATCTTACTATATTCCCATGGTAACTTTTGTCATTTCAATAATAATTCTGGTAATAGAATTTATTCCTTTTTGACAGATTCCTCCCTTAGGATTTTAAACCTAAACCATCAAGTGTTCAGCAAATAAAGGCAACATCCTTGTGCTTTATTTCTGTTTTCTTCTAGTAACACCTTCCTGAGGGGAGGTTTATAAAAATTTAAGTGAGGAAATACCTTATAAAGTGAAAAGTAATAGGTGTAAGTATTTTTGTTGTTTTTTCTTTTTAGTCTCCTCTCAACATCAACTAGCACCGACTACAATCAGCCAGTGTGCCCATTCTTGTCTTTTTCCTCTCTGGGAGCAGTGTGTCTGCCAGAATGGATGGACTGATTTCCTGGATTACCAAAGGTAGGATCACAAAGCTTTACCTTCATTAGAGGGCAGCTGAGAAAAGGGGAGCCTTCCCAGATGGCCTCCAAAAGAGAATACAACAGCAGGATTTGGCCAATTACTACAAGTTTGTATAAAACAGTGTTTTCTTTCAGGCTACCTCCCTGGAGTATAAATCTACCATTGTGGTTCATAGCCAGTTTCTCTCAGTGCTGGCTGACTTTGATATCCCAGGAGGCATGTGAGAAACTGCAGTCTTGGCTGAATTAAGGTCAGGAGAAATGAAAAAATGCAATTACAGTGGAGACACATTCTCTTTTATTATCTTGTTTTTCTGTATGGCTATGTTCGCTTCAATATTGTGCAAACTTGATAATTAGTTCCTTGAAGATTTCTGGTACTGACTTGAATTAAACTGAGGGAAAAGCTTTCATCAAACATAGTCACATCTGGATATAGAGGAGCAAATGTGTAATACAATGGGAATAAAGGAAAACAGAGGTAAATGCACATGAGGCTGGAAATAGAATGGGCTTGTAAAAGAGAATATAAAAAAGGAAAAAAAGAGCTGAAAGGAAGTTCCAAAACATATCTTGAAAATCTACCACATAGCATATATTTTATATATTTTTCTTGCCTTTTCATAAGATTTTTTTTCTTATTGTTGAGTTGTAAGAGTTCTTTACAGACATACTTCATGTTATTGTGCTTTACAGGTAGTGCATTTTTTACAAATTAAAAGTCTGTGGCAATTCTGCATTGAACAAATCTGTCAGTGCCATTTTTCCAACAGCGTTTACCCACTTCATGCCCCCCTGTCACATTTTGGTTATTTCTCACAGTATTTCAGACTACTTCATTATTGTTATGTTTATTAAGGTGATACGTGATCATTGATATTTGATGATACTACCATAACTCACTGAAGGCTCAATGATGGTTAACAGTTTTAGCAATAAAGTATTTTATTTTAGTTTCTTTTTTTAACATCCTTTTTTTAAAATCTTTTAATTTAATTTTATTTATTTTTTTTTATACAGCAGGTTCTTATTAGTCATCAGTTTTATACACATCAGTGAATACATGTCAATCCCAATCGCCCAATTCATCACACCATCACCACCCCCCCACCACTTTCCCCCTTTGCTGTCCATACGTTTGTTCTCTACATCTGTGTCTCAATTTCTGCCCTGCAAAGTGGTTCATCTGTACCATTTTTCTAGGTTCCACATGTATGCGTTAATATAAGATATTTGTTTTTCTCTTTCTGACTTACTTCACTCTGTATGACAGTCTCTAGATCCATCCATGTCTCAACAAATGACCCAATTTTGTTCCTTTTTATGGCTGAGTAATATTCCATTGTATATATGTACCAATCTTCCTTATCCATTCATCTGTCGATGGGCATTTAGGTTGCTTCCATGACCTGGCTATTGTAAATAGTGCTGCAGTGAACATTGGGGTGCATGTGTCTTTTTGAATTATGGTTTTCTCTGGGTATATGCCCAGTAGTGGGATTGCTGGATCATATGGTAATTCTATTTTTAGTTTTTTAAGGAACCTCCATACTGTTCTCCATAGTGGCTGTGTCAACTTACATTCCCACCAACAGTGCAAGAGGGTTCCCTTTTCTCCACACCCTCTCCAGCATTTGTTGTTTGCAGATTTTCTGATGATGTCCATTCTAACTGGTGTGAGGTGATACCTCATTGTAGTTTTGATTTGCATTTCTCTAATAATTAGTGATGTTGAGCATCTTTTCATCTGCCTCTTGGCCATCTGTATGTCTTCTTTGGAGAAATGTCTATTTATGTCTTCTGCCCATTTTTGGATTGGTTTTTTTTTCTTTTAATTTTGAGCTCATGAGCTGTTTATACATATTGAAGATTAATCCTTTGTCTGTTGATTCATTTGCAAATATTTTCTCCCATTCTAAGAGTTGTCTTTTCATCTTGTTTATGGTTTCCTTTGCTTTGCAAAAGCTTTGAAGTTTCATTTGGTCCCATTTGTTTATTTTTGTTTTTATTTCCATTACTCTAGGAGGTGGATCAAAAAAGATCTTACTGTGATTTATGTCAAAGAGTGTTTTTCCCATGTTTTCCTCTAAGAGTTTTATAGTGTCCTGTCTTACATTTAGTTCTCTAATCCATTTTGAGTTTATTTTTGTGTATGGTGTTAGGGAGTGTTCTAATTTCATTCTTTTACATGTAGCTGTCCAGTTTTCCCAGCACACTTATTGAAGAGACTGTCTTTTCTCCATTGTATACCCTTGCCTCCTTTGTCATAGATTAATTGACCATAGGTGCGTGGGTTTATCTCTGAGCTTTGTATCCCGTTCCATTGATCTGTATTTCTGTTTTTGTGCCAGTACCATATTGTCTTGATTACTGTAGCTTTGTAGTATAGTCTGAAGTCAAGGAGTCTGATTCCTCCAACTCCGTTTTTTTTTTTCCCCAAGACTGCTTTGGCTATTCGGGGTCCTTTGTTTTTCCATACAGATTGTGAAATTTTTTGTTCTAGTTCTGTGAAAAATGCCAGTGGTAGTTTGATAGGGATTGCATTGAATCTGTAGAGTGCTTTGGGTAGTATAGTCATTTTCACAATGTTGATTCTTCCAATCCAAGAACATGGTATATCTCTCCATCTATTTGTATCATCATTAATTTCTTTCATCAGTGTCTTATACTTTTCTGCACACAGGTCTTTTGTCTCCTTAGGTAGGCTTATTCTTAGGTATTTTTTCATTTCGTTGCAATGGTAAATGGGAGTGTTTCCTTAATTTCTCTGTCAGATTTTTCATCGTTAGTGTATAGGAATGCAAGAGATTTCTGTGCATTAATTTTGTATCCTGCTATTTTACCAAATTCATTGATTAGCTATAGTAGTTTTCTGGTAGCATCTTTAGGATTCTCTATGTATAGTATCATGCCATCTGCAAACAGTGACAGTTTTACTTCTTCTTTTCTGATTTGGATTCCATTTATTTCTTTTTCTTCTCTGATTGCTGTGGTGAAAACTTCCAAAACATTGTTGAATAATAGTGGTGAGAGTGGACAACCTTGACTTGTTCCTTATCTTAGAGGAAAAGGTTTCAGTTTTTCACCAATGAGAATGATGTTGGCTGTGGGTTTGTCTTATATGGCCTTTATTATGTTGAGGTAGGTTCCCTTTATGCCCACTTTCTGGAGAGTTTTTATCATAAATGGGTGTTGAATTTTGTCAAAGGTTTTTATTCATCTATTGAGATGGTCATATGGTTTTTATTCTTTAATTCGTTAATGTGATGTATCACATTGATTGATTTGGGTATATTGAAGAATCCTTGCCTCCCTGGGATAAATCCCACTTGATCATGGTGTATGATCCTTTCAAGGTGTTGTTGCATTCTGTTTGCTAGTATGTTGTTGAGGATTTTTGCATCTATATTCATCAGTGATATTGGTCTGTAATTTTCTTTTTTTGCAGTATTTGTCTCTGGTTTTGGTATCTGTTTGATGGTGGCCTCATAGAATGAGTTTGGGAGTGTTCCTTCTTTTGCAATTTTTGGGAAGAGTTTGAGAAGGATGGGTGTTAGCTCTCCTCTAAATGTTTGATAGAATTCACCTGTGAAGCCATCTGGTCCTGGACTTTTGTTTGTTGGAAAGTTTTTTTTTTTTTTAATTTTTTATTTATTTATTTATTTATTTATTTATTTATTTATGGCTGTGTTGGGTCTTTGTTTCTGTGCGAGGGCTTTCTCTAGTTGCGGCGAGTGGGGGCCACTCTTCATTGCGGTGCGCGGGCCTCTCACCGCCGCGGCCTCTCCCGTTGCGGAGCATAGGCTCCAGACGCGCAGGCTCAGTAGTTGTGGCTCACGGGCCCAGCTGCTCCGCGGCATGTGGGATCTTCCCAGACCAGGGCTCGAACCCGTGTCCCCTGCACCGGCAGGCAGACTCCCAACCACTGCACCACCAGGGAAGCCCTGTTGGAAAGTTTTTAATCACAGTTTCTATTTCATTACTTGTGATTGGTCTCTTCATATTTTCTATTTCTTCCTGGTTCAGTCTTGGAAGGTTATACCTTTATAAGAATTTGTCCATTTCTTCCAGATTGTCCATTTTATTGGCGTAGAGTTGCTTGTAGAAGTCTCTTAGGATGCTTTGTATTTCTGTGATGTCAGTTGTAACTTCTCCTTTTTCATTTCTAATTTTGTTGATTTGAGTCCTCTCCCTCCTTTTCTCGATGAATCTGGCTAATGGTTTATCAATTTTGTTTATCTTCTCAAAGAACCAGCTTTTAGTTTTATTGATCTTTGCTATTGTTTTCTTTGTTTCTATTACTCATTTTGTTTGATCACATTAACTGATAAATTTGGTTTTTAGTATTTTTTAAAAATTATTCTCTATTTTAGGAATCTACAGTCTACAACCTGTGGACCAAATGTGGTCCAGCATCTGTTTTTATATGAGCTAGAATGTTGTTACTTTTTTAAATAGAGAAAGAAAGAAAAAAGAAAAGTATGTGAGAGTGACCATATGTGGCACACAGAGCTTAAAATATCTACTGTTACATTTCAAAAAGAGCTTGCTGACCCCTGCTCTGTTTTATTTCGAAACACAGTTTTTAGCACATGCTGTCATAACCCTACTCATATTTTGTCTGTGCTTATCCAATTGCTGGTACATGTGCCTTTTGACTTAGGGAGTGGTGGTTCCATTCCATGTGCAATGGCCATTCATTCCTTGGCACCTATGAAGAGGCCATAGGCGCCAAAGAATGAATGCCCCCTGGCAGCAGTCTTCACTAGTGGATAAACATCCACCATCTTGCCCCTCAAGTGGGAGAGAGAGCTCTAAGGCACGCGTTCTAAGCTAGCTCACAGTGCCCAAAGGGATGAAGCTCTGGTTGACAGGGTAATGGCACGCTTGATACTACATATTTTACGGCTTCCTTCTGTCCCCTGTCCTGCTTCCTGACTCCTTTTCAGTATTTGCTGGTATTCTCTCCCAAACAAACTACTTACACTCCATTCATATGCTGTTGCCTAAAATAGTCTTTGGAATGCTATCTTCTAATTTTTCTGCTTCCTTGAATTTTACCCAGTTCCTTAATTTCATACATAATGCATTCCTGAAAACATGCACAAGTTAAATATGTATACTTTCAGAAGATAGACTTACACTTTATATGTTCTTGGAGAGCCAAATATATCATTTAAAAATTTCTCCTGACAGTAACCTTTAGTCACTAATTTCAAAGACATATTTTAGATATCTTATAACTAAGTTTTAAACTTGTTTTTCTTCACAATTTCTCACACAGTTGACTGTGTTCATCCAATGACTAACTGAGCTAAAGATTCATCTCTTTAGATACACTTAATAATGTTTACCTCTGAGTTTTATCCTATATATTATATTTGTACTGCTTATGACAAGTAATTTCATTTTTAATTTTCTTCTCTTTCCACGTTTTTAATTAAAATAATCAGATCCATATGAAATTAAGATAACTGGAAAAATACTATTCAGATAAAGACAATAGTGCTGCTGCTAAAATATGTGTTTGGCAAACTGGCAATTTCAACTTGAAATATTTCAATGTTGCTATTCATCAGAAGAAGAATGAAAACCATAATTGACTTGAGAAAGGTATTTCAGAGTGAACAATGCATTTTCAAAAGACTGCCATACATAAAAGTTAATTTTTTTTTTTTTTTTTTAAATCAAGAACCCCCTGCTAGCTTTTTTCTCTGTTTATTCCAGGAGTCCCTACAGCTTTGTGTTGCAGGAGCTTTTTAAAATTCTAGTGGTTTTTCTTGCTCTGCTTATTCTTGCAGAAGGAGACATTTATTTACCTTGTGTTTATTTAGTGCAGTGGTTCCCAACCTTGACTGTACAGTGGAATCAAGGGTGCTTTGAAGACAGTACAGAGGCCTGGGTCTCCCCTCCTGAGATTCTGATTTAATTAGACTGCAATATGGCCTGGCCATTGGGAATCGTGAAAGCACCCTGGATGATTTTAATTCACAGACAGAATCAGCTAGGAGTTTAGGCAGATTCTATTGGACTTTGATATGTTCTTGTTTGAATCACGTTACAAGAGGAAAAATGATGCAGTACATAAATTCACAATATAATCCCAACAGGGGGCTCTGTTTCTCTTCTGAAGAGTTTCTTTTCCTTGTGTTTTATTTGAAAGATGGAAGTTGTATGTTCCTGGCTCTTTGAAGAGTGTGGCCAAGTGCTCACCTACTGTCACTGTCTTCCAGGAGGATGCATCAGTACCACCAGCTCATTGCTTGGCAGTCCTACTCTGAGCACCAGGAAACCAGAGACTTTCTATTGCCACTACTGTAGCATAAGCATTGACCCCAAGTCTAGAGAGATTCTAAACAGTTGTTGCTTTAAGGACCTCCCCTCCTCAAGTCTACCATCACTTCACCCTCTCATGGCCCCCTTGTTTATCAGGCATCTCTTCTAGACTGCAGAGTATAAGGGTTTTACTGGGCTCACATCCACTTAATTCTTTGATTATCTAAGGCAGACATGGTTCCAGAATTTCCCTTTTGGAGAAACTTAAGGCATTCCACTGGAAGAGCACTAGAGCTCTTTTCTTGTGTCTTCTTGTGTACAGCAAGCATGGTGTTGTCATCAGTCTCAAGTGTTTGTTTCGCGTTGCTTAATAGAAGCTGGTGGAGACTGTCATTATGACTTTAGGGAAAGTTGCAGAACTTTCTTCAATTTAATCTGATTACACTTTCCTAGTCAACATTTTTGAAATTTTGGTACATGGCTGTCAAGATTCCCTCATTGCTAATGCCAGTGAAGGTTCTCTTTAACTCCTATCTTGTTCACTTCAGTGGTGATCTAGGAGTCAGGAAATAACTGTGGCTGCTCTCTTACATTCTAAGGAAAATGTGATTAGGGACTTTTGATTAAGCAGTTCGGGTGGGCAGAGTACTCTAGTGGGATGTGGTACATTGTCAATGAAGCCAGCAGACATGGATTCATCCCAAGAGGATGGTCTGTTCTAAGATCAGAGGAGCTGCCAACAGTGGCAGCCTTGCCATGTAGGTACATAACACATATGTGTATAATATGTAGTGTCAGAGATGGAAATTCCACTCCTAACCCCTGCCACTGTGTCTTCCAAATTATTTCATGTAGCGTACACTGCCTTTTCTATCATTATTGGGCATCTGCCTGAGCAAGACGGGCCAATCATAATAATTCACCTGATAGGCACAGTTCTTTGGTTTGTGGATGATCTAAGTGGGACCATTCAGAAACTTCCCCAGGACATTTGCAGAGAGTCAAAGCTTCCATCCCAGTCTCTCTAGTGATGAAGCTTGAAAATGTGAGACAGAGGAGTCATCAGTAGCCATATTGCCTGCTCTGTGGATGAATACAATTGACAACTGATGCTGTCAAGCAAAGAGAAGGGATGAGACTCAGAGAAGGTACTGGGTGTGTCAAGTTTCTGAGACCCAACCACCCAGCTGTATCCAGACTTCCATCTCCTGTGTAGCCAGTCAATTCCCTTTCACCTGAAATGCTTTGAGCTGGGTCTCTGTCACTTCCAAACCAAAGAGTTCTGAGTAATAACAGCACTCAAAGTGTAATCAGAGGATCTGAGTTTGAGACCTGCCTCCGACCTTGGGAATTTATATTATAGGCATTCCTGCAAAATGACAATAACAATACCAGCACATTAGAGATAAGATGAGAAAATTCTTGCCTCGGTGTCTGGTATGTAATTATAGACTAGAACAGCAATCAGAAATTAGTTACCTTCCTCTTTCCCTTCCCACTCCTCTCCAACCACCAGCTAAAAGAGCAACAGAGTGAGATCCCAGACACCCAGCAAAGTCCCTGTTCTTACTTTCAGTCCTCTAAGAAAGGCTCTGCTGTATATGTTCTATTTTGGGATCCAGTATGGTTTCACCTGCATCAAGCCCTACACTGTTAAAGAAAAATATAAAAGCAAATCTTTTTGATAATTTTCCTTGCCTGAGAATCCATATATTTCCCTCTTTCTGAATAACTTCATACCTTTTCTTAATATCTGTGATAATGTACAGATCTACAAGCAATTAACCTGCTCCTTGTGACTCATGTTCAGAACTAGGAAGTAAACACTGACGAAGTCTTAGAACACCCACAGAAGTCAGACAATGCAACAGTCAACAGAAAAATAAAATAACATTTCATGTTATTCAATTTCAACAATATCTGTAAACATCTTGAGGAAGCCAAAGTCTTCTATTGATCAGTTTAATATGTCATTCTACTCCAGAGGAAAATGGTAATAAAATGAATGCCGTTAAGTGTTCAGACACCACATCACAATATACTATGTGTGACAGGTCTTTCTGCACTCAGAATGTTCCACATTTACAAATAAAAATCATCTTGTCCGCTTCCTAAAATTGTTCCTTGGTATAAAATTACATCTGTGTAATTTTATATTTCAAACTCTTATCTTGTTCTCATTTGTGCATTTTCCTCCTGCTTCTACTTTTGTGAGGGTAATATATTTATATCCTCACTTTGAGTTCAGAGACAGCAGAGAGAATGAGATAAACACACCAGGGGCCTGACAAGGCCATGGAATACCTCACTCTGTTCCTGTATACTGCCTTCTATTACAGAAATGCACTTGTCCTTGGAAAATTATCTGTTTATTTCCTACTTTTGAATACCTCACTGTCTTTATGCCACTCTACTGCCAAAGTTCCATCAGATAAAAAATAGAAACTAAGCCAGGAAAAACAACAGACAGGCTTTGGTGTCTCAGAAACCATGTACACTTGTCAGTTAACATAGAGTATCATTTCTTTGCATACGAATATAAACACCTGGCATTTAAACTCTGCTTTTTGCCACTGATATTTAGAAGAAAGATTATGAGCCCTGTGGTCAGTAGACAGCTAGTTCCAGTCCAAATTCTGTTGACTAATTATATTTCTCCAATGAAAAGTAATTTATCCTTCTGAGTTTTATGTCTCCATGTTTTGCAAAATAGGAATAATAATTACACATGACCAATAAGTGGTTTAAGGTAGAAATGAGATAAGGCATGTGAAATAAAATCTAAAGCATTTTTGCAAATACCATATTTTAGAGTCAAATCAACCCAAGTAAACTTCCCAGAAGGATCATTGATGTTGTCTTCTGGAAAAATAGTCCTCACAAGTGTCAAATTGCTTCTTCTTTGTGGGAGGAGAGGGAAGTTAAACCACATAATTAGCCATCCATATTTTTTTTAACCACTCAAAGTCTCATTTTCCACTGACATTTGAATGACCTAAGAACATTTCTGAATTGCTAATGGAAGAGAGGCACTGAGGTGACTACAGTAAAAACACCTGCTGGGGGCTGTGACAGAACTGTTACTCATAATGACCCCAGAATCAAGAATCAGTGCCTCATATATCAGTCAAATGGAATTCTTACTTGGTATGCAGTTAACTGAGGGAGCTCTTGAGACTTAGTAACTATTTTAGAATTGATCGCATGCAGGCTTGACCGTTTGCAACATGGGACTTTAGAAAGCCAGAGTGATGCTTCTAAGATCCAACACTGAGCATGCTATTTATCTGTTCTGCATGCTGCAATGGTTCCCCACGTTGGGCTGAATCCTTCCATACGATACCCCAAATCTTTTCCATCTGACTTCATTCTCTCTCCTCTCATGCCATTGTTCCCCCACGGTAGGCTGGCCTCTCCAAGTTTCTATGCATGTCATACCCTCATTGGTGTGTGTAAACGGAGGCTGTTTTTGTCCCATGGAACTGTATTATCAGTATCTCTCACACTGCCCTTTCCCAGTAGGAAGTGAATAAGTGCTGATGAAGCAGCCTGTAAGAACTGTGTATTCTATTTCAGTGTGAAAAGAACAATCTCCCAAGACAGCAGAGACTAGATGGACCACCTTTTTGCTTTTCTTCTGCTGTGTGGCTGTCAGGAAGGTCATCTGGGCTGCTCTAGCTTTCAGTGGAAAAGAATCTGCCTTACATGCCACCAGGCAGTTGTCATTGAATTCATGATCCTTTCTTAACTCATAATTTTCGTTATCCTCATGTTGTGAAAGCCAGGGATTTGGATGTTTAACCATTTCATACCAAACAAAGCCAGACAGTCATTTATAAAACATGTAAGTCTCTGAGAGTGGCAGAATATGGTTTAGAAAAACATAAATCTTGGATAAATATTTTAAAGCATGTCATACCTTTTAAAAGACATTAACTCACAGTAGACTCCTTGGAAGACTCCTTTTTAGCCATGAAAAAATGGCAAAAATACTATACACTGAATCAATATTTCACAAAATAAATAAATGTAGTCCATTATGAACAGAAAGAACCCCTCAGTAAGTTTGGAAATGCTTATAGAAAAAGATTATTGCTTAGACTTAAAAGGACCTGGTCATCTTACTTTTTTTTTTTTTAATTTTATTTATTTATTTATTTATTTATTTATTTATGGCTGTGTTGGGTCCTCGCCTCTTTGTGAGGGCTCTCTCCAGCTGCGGCAAGTGGGGGCCACCCCCCATCGCGGTGCGCGGGCCCCTCACCATCGTGCCCCCCCCCCCCCCCCGCTGCGGAGCACAGGCTCCAGACGCACAGGCCCAGCAATTGTGGCCCACGGGCCCAGTCGCTCCGCGGCATGCGGGATCCTCCCAGACCAGGGCTCGAACCTGTGTCCCCTGCACCGGCAGGCAGACCCTCAACCACTGCGCCACCAGGGAAGCCCCATCTTACATTTTTGACAGAAATATTTGGCCTGGGGTAGAGACGGGCCTCAGGCTAGAGAGTAGAGTTAGGCTGCATTTGCCTCAGAGGGCTGCTGGTGTCCTGGAAAGATCAACTCCAAACCCGAAATATGTGAACGTTTCTTAACTTTATGGAATACAACAGGACACCAGCACCATCCACACCACATCCTTTGATTTGTTTCAAGGTATTTCTCTCTAGGAGAGAATTTGAATCTATAACTGAAGCTGAGATATATAGAAATATATCTGGTAGTGAGATATGAATATATCAAAATTGCAACAGTGAGAATGAATATATCAAAATTGCAACAAAGCTCTAATTTTTAAATGCTTTAATGCCCTTCTGTTTGATTAGCAATAAATGCAATCTTTCTCTGTACCCTGCTCTCTCATTTTCCCCCCTCCGCTGGTAGAACAGATGTTCACCTTTGGAGGGGTCGCAGATGCCCTCATATCTACCATGGGTGGGGATCTCTCTATTCCTCTGGTACCTGAGGTTCTGCTCACCCTTTGCCCTGTTGGAGGCTACACCTGGGGCGCCAGGCTGCTGGCTGTGGCTACTGATTTTCTACTCCATCCTCTCTGGCCAGCAAAATAGTTGTTTGTTTGCTATCCATCTTTCCAGATATTGTTGGAATAAGCAACATTTAGGAGTTTCTTATCAGAGAGTTATTGAACACACAGAGCTCTCAGGCATTAGGGAGAAGGGATGATAATGGTGGGACTTGGTGATGGTCTGGGCTGGGCAGAGAATAGTCAGAAGAGCTTCCTAGTCATCTGAGAGCTCTGCAGTTTAGGGTGTTAAGAGCAGAAGCCTAAGAATCAAGCGTCCTAATTTTAATCCTAATTAACTAGCTCTATGACCTTGGGTAAATTATTGAATCTCTCTTCTCCTCAAATGTAAAATATGAATAATGAAAGTTCCTGCCTGATGGCCTAATTGAGAAGCGCTTAGCCTTATAATTGGTATAAGGTAAGCACCCTCGGAAAGTCTCTTGATATATAGCCTTCTAATGTCAAGCGCAGTAATGATGGCGTACTTCCACTTTTTTTCATTGAGGTGTAATTGACATATAACATTATATTAGTTTTGGGGATACAACATAATGATTCAATATTTGTATATATTGGAAAATGATCATCACCAAAAGTCTAGTTACCATCTGTCACCATACATGGAAACAATTTTTTTTCTTATGATGAGAGTTATACCTCCATTTTTAATTATTAATCCATCAGCAACCTATATTTGATGAACTTTTCTCTTTTATAATGGGCCAAACATTGCCTTTCATTAACTTCATCCACGAATTCTGCCATCAGTTGCTGTGGTAAGTGAGAGTTTGCTCTTTTGCGTGTATTGGTTTTTAAAATATCTGAAGGCAACTATCCTTCCCCCATGAGCTTTCATCATTTCGGGGTAAAATGACCCACTATTTCAAAAGAAAAATACCAAGTCCTAAAGCCATTTTGTCCTCCTTCTTGTCTATACACATTCTAGTTTATCAGTACCTTATTAAAGTGTATCACCCAGAATATTCCAAGTGTGATTAAAAATATGCAGTGCAATTGAACTTCTACTGGTGCAATTTAATATCATATTGGCCTTCTCACCACTGCTGGCACACTGGTGGTGCAAAGTGAGTTTTAAATTACCTAACTCTCTAGAGTTTTTCACACTCCTGTATATCTTGCACTTGTGCAATTGATATTTTTAAGTTACACACTGGATTTATACTCACCTTGGCTAAATTGAATTTACCAGATTCAGCTATTTCAAACTGCTGAGACATTATGGATCCCTGATTTGATCACTCACTGTTACACAGTTCTCCCTCCTTTGTGTCATCCTCAAAAATTATAGGCATGCCATGTATCTTTATGTCATTTATAAAAATGTTGTCCCCAACTTCCAGTTAAATCTGATGAATTAAACAGAATTATCTCTGCTCCTTTCTCTTTTTTTTTAAATTGAAGTATAGTTGATTTACAATATTAATTTCTGCTGTATAATAAAATGATTCAGTTATATATATCTTTTATATTCTTTCCATTATGGTTTAATCTCAGGATATTGATTATAGTTCCCTGTGCTATATAGTAGGAACTTGTTCTTTATCCATTCTATACATAATAGTTTGAATCTGCTAACCCCAAACTCCCAGTCCATACCTCCCCATACCCCCTCCCCCTTGGCAACAAGAAGTCTGTTCTCTATGTCTGTCTGTTTATGTTTCGTAGATAGGTTCATTTGTGTCATATTTTAGATTCCACATATAAGCGATATCATATCCTCTTTGTCGTTCTCTTTCTGACTTACTTCATACATAGTATGATTAGTTCTATCCATGTTGCTGCAAATGGCATTATTTCATTCTTTTTTTGTGTCTGAGTAATATTCCATTGTATATATGAACCATACCTTCTTTATCCATTCATCTGTTGATGGACATTTAGGTTGCTTCCATGTCTTGGCTACTGTGAAGAGCAATGCTATGAACATGGCGGTGCATGCATCTTTTTGGATTATAGTTTTGTCCAGATATATTCCCAGGAGTGGGATTGCTCTTTTCTGAAAGTCTGTTTAAATGACAGATAAGAGGGAGAAACTTAACTACTTGCAGAGATGGCTGCCAACAAGAAATAACCCTATTCCTGTGTAGAATCTTAGAGAGGCTCTGGAACTGGAGGCACCAGATGCTCTGAGAAGCTGGGTTCAGATTTGGAGCTGGGAAATTGTGTGAATTCTGCAAAAGGATCATTTTGACTTTCAGTTCCTCTTCCTCATCTCATCCATCTCAGTGGTTTCCCCTCTACTGACTTTGTGGTATTGAAACCATTTTGCCCTCCTCCTCCATATTCACTCCAGTTTATAAATAACTTGTTAGAGTAAATGACCCAGAAAATTCCAATTCCAAATCAAATAAGTGTTCCAAAGCACACTTTTTTTTTTTTTTTTTTTAAGAAATTGAATCAGATAAGTCCTGGGTTTGGGACTACCAATGGAAAATAAGGGTGGAGGTGAGGTGATATACTGAAAGCAAAATGATGCAGTTAAAACTATCAGAGTGAATCATGAAAACATCCCCCCAGAATAATTTCTTGTTCAGATTCAGAAAATTACATCAAGATTTCTATCTCCAGGCAGAAGATTGGGAGCTTCTTCTACAGAGCACTGACTACCACAAAAGAAAATGCTTAGAGACACTGAAACATAAAGCATCCATTACACTTTCCAAGGCCTCACTCAGATATGAATGAATAGCCAAGAATCAACAAATATATAAATAAATCTACAACATGAAAGACAGTTTCTATCATATCTATTTATATTATTCCTAGAGCGATGATAAAATATATTGAATTCATGAGACAAGAAATATAGAATACTAAAAAAGAAAATAGTAAGAAAGTGTTCTTCCAAATTAATATATGTATGCAAATTTTCAACGCAATAGAAAGATTGAAAGGTAGGAAAAAAATCTCATGAATTAGAGCAAAAAGGCAGACTATGTCCCATAAATAACTAACAGGTGTTCCACAAAGAGGAGAAAAAGGGTCGGGGGGGGGGGATTAAATAAAGAATAATACTGGAAAATTTCCTATTAGTAAAGAATTCAAGATTATTAGACCCCCAAATTGTCCAGCTCAGTAAATATAAAAATAGCACCCCAAGGCATATTTTCATGGTATTTCAGCACCCTAGCTCTGAAGAGAAGTCCTCAAGATATGCCAGAGTGGGAAAGAAAAGGCAGGCTTCTCAGAGGACTTGGAAGCTGCATGGCATTGGATGTCTCTATGTTCTAATATCCTAGAAAGCTGCAAGTGAGAAAATGATGATGTAATACCCTCAAAATTCTAGGTAAAAACGATATCCAACCTAGAATTAAAATTTTTACAAGACTGATGATGAAAATATGAACATAGTCTTTCTTTCAGAAAGAATTACCAGAGGATATAGTCTTGCCAAAGGAAGAAAAAACCCAAGAAAATGAAAGCAATGTAATTGACTGACCTCGGCCAGCTCTGACTCAAGCTATGAGTGGGGCTTTACTCAGTGAGGGGAGAACAGGCTGAAGTGGGAGAAAACCAGGGGAAGGTCTTCTCGTTCTTAAACACCGCAGTACAAGAAGAAAAACCTCTTCATACTAACAAGTTTTAAGCTTCTATTCAAGTCAGATCCACTAGCATTCTGTTAACCCGATGGTTCTCAACACCTTCAATTTCATCCCCTGCCCAGGGGACATTTTACAAAATTTGGAGACATTTTACAAAATCTGGAGACATTTTTGGTTGCAACTTGTAGGGAGACAGGGGCACAATTGGCATCTAGTGGGTAGAGACTATGGATACTGCTAAACATCAGCGCTCCACAACAAAGAATTATCCAGCCCCAAATTAAACTTAAGGCTGACACCGAGGAACCGTGTGCTAACCTAATCAAGTCCCATGGACAAGCCCAATGTCAAGTGGTTAGGAAAGACCCACCAGGAGGTTAGGGCAAGGGTCTAAATGTATAATACTGATGCAAAGGGAGTGAAGAATCAGATGGATAATTTGATCTGACTCATTAGTGTACAAAAATTGAAAATTCCTTTCAAAGATTGTGGACAAATCTTTCATGGGAAATGGGTATTGAGTTTATTTCCTAGAAAGGAAACTAGTGATTATTATTGAATTTCTTTGATTCTAAGATGCATACTTCTTTTTCACACTCAAACATCTCTTACTATTGATGGTATATAGATTTAATGAAACACATTAAATGCTTATTATGTATGTGGCCTAAGATAGGCAGTAAATTCAGAAGGACTCTTAGAGATATAAATAATTATATTTTGCAGATATAAGTGAGGATGAGGACCCCGCTCCACATGCTAGGTGGACAACATTGAAGTCATAACATCTCTATTTGTGTTTCTCACCTATCTGCAAAATGAGGATACTGGTTTGATATTGCTAACTTGTACATTATACGGAATAACACATGCAAAGTAACTCACAGTGCCCACACAGAAAACAGGCATGATAAAATACCACAAGTATATCTCACATGGTGTTAGACTCCTGGCAACTACTACCTAAATTCAGTGGTCTGATATTTTTGTTTCCTTACAGGGCTCGGGCTTAACACACATTTTCCTTAACATGTATAAACACAGCAAGCTAATCAGTGCAGCTCTTTCGGGGGTTCAGAAATACATTTATAAGGTAATGTTGAAGTCAGCATTTGTAAAGAGGAGTTAAAACAAATCTTGTGAAATATTTAAAGATAAATGAGTAATACTTTAGCTGGCTTCAATATTTATTCCTCTAGATCAAAACTTACATCAACCTTCCCATTAAAATTTCCTCTGAGCACCTTATATATTAGTTAATATGAAAATGCAGTTTTTCCTTATACTCTAAATTGTCATGAATATAAATACATATTATTATGAAGAGATAGACCTTGGAAATTGACTGCATTTATAAAGGGGGGAAATCACATAGCAATAACTTTCTATTACCATGACTGTGTAGGGAAGAAATCCTATGTTACTGTGGTACAAAAACAAAAATATGTTTAGCAATGAAAGATAAGTCATAGGTGGGAGTCCTGGGAGAGCTGCCTGCTCCTTTGACTGATGTTCCAACCATATCTTATGCTTGCATCTTCTCAAGCAGATCAAATTCATTTCTAACACATTTTTGCTTCTGAGTTAACATTTTAAGATTGACTGTGGCTTGGATCATCTAGCTTTCCAAATAGATCTGGGAGTGTGTAGCTGCATACCAATGAAGACTTACAATTCATTTCAAATAAAGCTCAGGGCCACGGCAGTAAAAGTCCAAGGCTATCACAGAAAGTGACTACCTTCTGATAGGATTATGCTCTCTGTCAATTTGCCTGTATTTTGTGTTTCTCTACTGAGTTACCGTTAGGTACCACATACAGTCTTGGCATTTTGGGAAGTTAGAGAAAGTGGTTGGCACAATTTTGTGATGATTATAATTCAGCCTCAGATTACTGAGAATAAGATTTTTGGTTGATTTACCTTTGTATTATTAGAACCCCTGTAGTTTGCTGTCTTAATAATGAGGACTCTAATGCCTGAATTACATACCCAGAAATACTTGTTCTTCTGGGCTTTCTTCCAAATTGTAAAGGACATGGCAATGTCATGGCTGCCTTATTTTGACCGTGTAATTCTAATCAAGGTCTCAGGTTAGATTCAGAGATGGTAGCATTGAATGGGGAGAAAGAACCATAAATTAAGAGATGAAAACTCGTTTTAGTCTTGACTTTCTACGACTCTGGACTGCCACTCAACTTCTTTGGATTTCCTAGGCTGGTTTGATGCAGTGACTCTCCATCTTGGCTGTACATCCTAATCACCATAGAAGTCTGTAAAATATGCTAATGCCTGCCTTACTCCCAGGTTATTTGGTGGGCATCTCTTTAGGGGAGACCTGAGTATCCATATTTTTTAACATCCCCCAGATATTCCAATGGAAGCCATGATTAATCCCACTCCTCTGGCTGATTCTTAAGAGCTTTTCCACACTACTTAGTGCAGGTGGGGGACTTGCTCTCCATTCACCTTTTATTCCTTTCCACCAGATTTTTATTTTACCCTCTACTTATTTTCTTTTTCCTTCTTATATGACTGACTTACCAACCCCTACCCTAAAACTGTGAGCTCATTTTCATGATGTGTGGCAATATAAACCTGTATTACTGGTAAAATCAGGCAAAATTTTTAAATCAATATTTTCCTCATATGAAGACACAGTGCTGAGGTTCCTTCAGGTTCCAGAGCTGAAATCAGTCCTGGAAAAAAAAAAAAAAAAAAAAACATAGTTATATGGCAAATGGGGTGGAATAGACATAGCTCACATTTGTTCTTTTTCTGAGTCTCCTGATGGAAGAATTTCTTTGGGAAAAAAAGGTAACTATTTGACAGAACAGTTACTTCCTGTTGAAAATTATTCCTTGTAGCTTTAAAAATACAAGTCTTCCTTGTATCTTTAACAATAAATTAGTTTGGTTATACTGTGTTGTTTATGAACTGTGCCTGTGAAGACCACCGGCCCCACATACAAGGGATTTCTCAATTTCTCCTCCTAAAGAAATCCTGGGGCATATACCATTTTATATTCTGATGGTGAGAGTCTGAGTTGACAGTCTAGATTAATGCAGCCTTCAGCATCCAAATCAGGAGATTAACAAATTGTAGGGAAGCTGTGATTGGTGGATAAAACATTGCTATCTGAGGTGCTCAAATTGACACCTGGTGGATAGAATTTTTTTCTATGTCATTGCTTATAAAATTCTTGTAGATAAAAACTGTAATAAAGAACTCGCTTTGTTATTTATTTTGACTTGACTTTACCAAATGCACTGCAACCAGCCATCATCTACTTCATTTATCTCTTTATAGCCTAGAATGAATAACCTTAAATTAATCAACTGATTACAAATTCCTTAATTCTATGCATCACATTTCTCATTCTTTGCAGTTCTTTTAACTAAAACTGGGAATTAGACTCATGAGGCTATGCTGTCAGTACTGGCTAGGTATTTAGTAGAGACAGACTTACACTGTTTCTATACCTCTGGGGAGTTTCCAGGAAGGACAAAATTACATTCATTAAATATCTGAATTACTTGGAAGGAGAATAGAATTCTGTCTGGTCATGCCCTTGAGAAGTGTACATTTTTATTGCCTCAATCTCCCTCCAGTGGTTCTTTGGGGAATCAGGAAAAATCCAATATGTCAACCTTTTTTTCCTGGTTAAATAATCACCCAAAGCATCAGGTAAATATCATATTCATTCATTCATTCTTTTTTTTTTCAACAAATATCTATGAGTGCTGACTGTGTGTCAGACACTGTCACAGGCAGGCCCTAGGGATGAGAAATTAACTAAACAAAGACTTTGCTTCCAGGATTCAGCTAAGAGAGAAAGGTCAAGTGACACTAAGTACTGTGGAAGAAAATAAAGAGGGTAATGGACAGAGAGGGAGGGAGAAAGTGCTGTGTCATATATCCAGTAGTTAGGGAATTCCTCTCTAGTACAGTAACATTTGAGCAGTACGTGAAAGAAACAAAGAAATCAATCAAGCTGATATCTAAAGAAAAGTTTTCAAGGCAGCAGTAACATAGTGTGCAAAGGCCCTCAGGCCACAGAGTTCTTGGTCTGTTTGGGGAACAGCAAGAAATCTGGTGTGGCTGGAACAGAATGATGAAGAAACAGGGTTGCAGAAAGGTCAGATGCTCAAGAAGGAACAGGTCATTAGGGCTCTGTAGGTCATGATAAGGACTTTGCTGTTTATTATGAAAGAGATTTTTGAACTCCCTCATTCTTATTTTTGAAGGATCAGTCTGGCTTCTGTGATGAGAATAAGCTTTGCAGGCAGCCGTTGGGGCAGAGAGACCAGTTCAGAGGCTTCTTACATGGTTCAGGTGAGCAATGGTGATGGGTTGGCTTAGGGAAGTGTGACTGAGGTGGTATCAGGTGGTCAGATTCTGGACTCATTTTGAAGATAGACCTGAGAAATTAGATGATGGATCGAGTGTGGCATGAGAAAAGAGAAAGAAATCAAGAACACTCTCAGTTTTGTTCTACAGATCATTGTCTTGAGCTCTATTATAGAACTATCTCAGGTTTGAGAGTGAGAGAAAACAGGATTCAAAATCTTCTGTAAACTGGATGATTTTCTTAAATGTTATGAGCCTCAGTTTCTCCAAAGGTACTTTACTAATAACTATATCTAACACATTACTGTATCTTCAGGGTTTAAATTAAGTAATAATCATAACTGTATTAAACTCTATATTTACATCGTAATCTTCACAGCAACACTATGAGAGAAGTGATGTTATCCCAATCATATGGATGAGGGAACTAAAACATGAAGAGATTACAGAATTTGTTCAAGGTCATACAGAGGTAGATCTAGAATTTGAAATCAGGTCTGTTTGATACCAGAACCCAAGTCCCCAAACAGTTCATTGACAACCATAAAAATAATAGTAATCATACTAATACAATAACTAACATTGTACAGCATGCGATGTCTTCTGTTTATTTCCTCACATACATTATTCCTTTTAATTCTTGCAACTCCGTACCAGGTCCATGTATTATCTTTCTTTTACAGATGAGGAAGTAGAGGTTTGTAATGCTCATCTATACCACTTAGCCAATCAGATAGCACACCTGGAAGCCTGGCTTAAAACTCAGATCAACACTACACAGAGCTCTCTGCTCAACTAATGCCAAGATGCTTCTCTACCTCAAGGATTCAGTGTGTAGTCCTCCTGTAGATGTGGGGGAAGAGGGAGTGGTAGGAAAGCTGAATGTGGAGAGTCTTATAAAAACCCCTAAAGCACTGACTAACAGCAGGCACCTGCCCACATAAGATGCCAGAGCAATAAGCAGGGACTGGCCACTTTAACTCTCTGGCTCATTTCTCTGAGGTTGATATTGCAAGATGTTAATCTGCTTCTTCCTCCAAAACCAGAATTCATTTCATTTTTCATTGCTTAATTTTTCAGAAATGATATGTATCTATCAGACAGAACACTTTTGCAATTCATAAGTATTCTCCTTTCACCAGCAAATCCAATAGTTTCATGTTGTCAGGAAAAAGGACCACGAGTGAAAACCTGGTCATTGTTGGAATTTTTCTTTCCCTTGGTGGAATGAAAGTAAAAAAAAAAAAAAAAAAAAAGAAGAAGAAAAAGAAAGAAAAGAAAAAAAAATTGTCAACTATTTCAAAGGTAAAATCTAACTGCATTTGGAGGATAATAAAGAAGAGAAATGTAATTTATTATAAAACAATATTAATAGATTGGTTTCCATTTGTTTTAACCTCAGTTGTTATGAAGTCCCAATATAAATCCAGCTGAATGTTTTTTCAGGGATCTTGTAGTTTTTTTCTTGCCACCATTTGGTCAAAATCTCAAAGGAATTAAATCAGTTCTTGAGTATGAAGTGTATATGATATTAAACTGTGAATTAGTGGGACTTACAATGTAACAGCATATCAGTATTGGAAGATATTGGTACTTGATATCCTGTCAAGGAAAACTGCCCTCCAAATTTTAAGCTGGAAAGTCACTGGAATAACTGTTCAGAAAAGAATCACAACTACATGATTTTTTAGACTTTTGGTACGTATGTTGAGAATTGTGTACAAATTGAAATGTCTGTGTACTGATCCTCAAAACAACCAATAACATCTCAATTATGAAAGAATTTCTTGAAGCAAAAAAAAAAAAAAAAAAAGAAATCAGTTCTTTATAAACCTACTTTTAGAAAGGCAGAGATTAAGGCAGTTCTAGAGACAGCAGTAGACAGAACTCCTTAGAACTGTCATTTAAAGTAGAGAATCCATTTATCCTGATGGTGAAATGCAGCTACAGGGATATTTCTGTATATTCTGTAGCACCATGGAAAAAGGTATAAAGGGAGTAGTCAGGGTGCTTAATGGTGGTTGAGGTATGATGTCTTGATTTCTAGAACACTAAAGGTGCAAATATTTGTTGAACACCCTTGACATGGCTGACACATGACTAAGCATTCTCATATGCTAATTTAATCTTCAGGACTACCACCAGAGCGAGAGTTTTTGTCCTTCCCATTTCAGAGATGAGGAAACAGTCTCAGAGAATTGAAAATGTCTAAAACACATATGGAATATATGGGGAGCTGCTGGGATATACATCCATATTTGTATGACTTCTCTTCATGGCTGCTATACATTGCAGTGCCTTTTCTTACCATCATAACCATACACTAACTTCCCTGTAAAATGGGAGTATTTTTCTGAAAAGATTAACTTTAGATAACATGTGTAAAGTGTACAGTATAATGTCTGGCATGTTTTAGGAAGGTTTATTGTTTTGTTGTTTTTGTTTTTTACTGAGAATGCTTTCTGTTTTATGGAGTTACATGACCAGAGTGCTAAGGGCAAACCATCAAAGTTCGTAATGGTCTCTTGACATTGAAAAGTAGAGAATGTAAATTACCAGAGTTTAAATTAGTAAAGAGCTATTAGTTATATATTATATGTAAAATATAATATATATAATATAATATAATACTGTATATGTATTTTAACCTTAAAGGTTTTACCTGGTGCATGTACTAGTCAGGGTTGTACAAGAGAAAAAGAACCAGTAGGATGGAGATATGTATACTATAATATTATGTAATGTTATACAAATATAATACTACAAGGTATAAGATTATAATATTACAATGATGTATAAAAATTATAATGTTACATATATATATGTAATATGTCTGCAGTCCACAGACAGAATTTCTTCTTCCTCAGGATACGTTACATTTCCCCTTAAGGTCTTTCAGCTGATTGGATGAGGCCTACCCAGGTTACCAAGGATAACCTTCAACTGATTGCAGATGTTAACCACATTTACATAATATCTTTATAGCAACACCTAGATTAATGTTTGATTAAATAACTGGGTCCTGTTGCCTATAAATTTGACACATAAGACTATCTATCACAGTACTTATTTGCCTCACTGTGCAAAAGCAGGAAACTTGCCTGAATCATTTTATCACACTTGATAATCAAGGTATTTTTAAGGTTATCTCCCATGTGGGTGGGGGAACCAATGGGGGAAGAGGGACGGCTTTTCCTTGTGTCTGCACATTTTCCTTAAAAAGTAACTATTGTAGTATTTGTTCTTGCTTATTGAATTATCTGCAAAATGCCCTGAATTCAATATTTTCTTGAAGGCAAACACTTGTTAAATTATTCATAGTGCTTCTTTCTAAGAATAATTTGATTACCTTCTGCCTACATCAGCTAGGAGACTGTAGTACCAAAATTTGAGATTTATAATGTTTTATGTGCATTTTTCCTTGACTATTCTAACCTGTATTTAGAAATGGGAAAATGATAAACTCTGAAAACAATTTATGGAGTATGCTTTATGCTGATGGGGATTGGGATTTTAGAAAAGGTGATCAGAGAAAGCCTTGCTGACAAATTGACATTTGAATAAACATCAAAAAGAAATGAAGAGGAGAGTCATGTAGACATCTGAGCAAAAAGTATTTTAGGCAAAGTTCCTCTGATTGGAGCATGTCTGGTGTGCTCCAGCAAAAATGAAGAAGTGGTGTGGCTAGAGGGGAATTAATGAGAGGAAAGTGGTAGTAAAAGAGAGCAAAGACAAAGAGAAGCCTGATTCATGTAGACTTTTAGGTCTTGTTGTTAATTAGATCATTTTTTTAATAACACTCTCTTCCCTACTTCCATGGGAGGATATACTTCCTTGCCCTGATTTTGTTGACTTGGCAATGTAACTGACATTGTAACCAAATAAATATGCTGCTCAGATCTCCTTCAAAAAAGCCTGCTTCAGCCTTCATAATTGGAACTAGAGCTTCTAGTACGGTCCCTCTGATACATTACTGTGTTCACCCAGAGACTGTACTTCTACTGGGCTGTTCTTAGCCAATTACTGAGCATTGCATGTGCATGAGTATCATTTTTGTGGAACGCAAGCCCCCTGGCATGCAACTTTTGGCTCAAAGATTCCACATTGGTCTAGGTGACACTTTCTTAGAACTGCATTGCAGTCTGATATTCACACTACCCATTTCTTCTTCCTTCCCCCCTCCTTATAAAATTGTCAGACCTGCGTTGCAACTTTGCACTGAAAATTCTTCCTGCCTACTACTATCTAATTCTTTGTCCTTCACTGGCCTTCTTCTACTGAATCTCTTGCATGTCTAATCCCTTACTAGCATCTGGTTTTTAGCAGATCTGAAGAGACAAACTTAACTTGGCTTCATACTGTTATATTGTACTCCCTGCACCTTGATTTTGGCTTGTCATGTGACATGCATTGACCAAAGGTAAGGGGTAGGTGAAGCAGAACTGGACACAATCTCTAGCTTGAATCAATTGCAACTGAGCCTAGACTACCATCACAAAGCCGCAAACAATCACTCCACAGCCATGAGCATAGATGAAGTATTGTAGTTTTAAGCCATTGAGATTTAACAGAGTTTGTTATACAACACTATTGTGACAACAGCTAATTGATACACATAGTAAAATTTTGACTTTTTCTCTGAATTAGATGGAAAACCATTGGAGAGGTTGAAACACAAGATGACATAATCTGAATGATCCTGTTTTAGCAGGTTTATTTTTATTCTTTTTTTAAATTGAAGTATAGTTGACTTACAATGTTGTGTTAATTTCTGCTGTACAACAAAGTGATTCAGTTATACACATATATACATTTTTTAGTACTCTTTTCCATTATGGTTTATCACAGAATATTGAATATAGTTCCTTGTGCTATACAGTAGAACCTTGTTGTTTATCCATTCTATATTTAATAGTTTGCATCTGCTACTATTACATTAGCAGGTTTATTCTTATTACAATGTTGATAATAGAGGTGAAGAGAAAAAGGGCAAAAAGAGAGAAATCCACTATTTGGCTTATGAAATAATCTAGTCAAGAGATAATGGTGGTTTTGACCAAGATGGAGAGAAGTGGTAGAAATCATGATATTCTTCAAAGATAGGAAAGACGGGATTTATTGATGGGATGAAGTGTAGTGTGAAATAAAGAGGAGAAAATGGCAACACCAAGGTTTCTGACCTGAGCAATTGGAATGATGGAGTAGTCTCAACTGAGAGAAGAAACAATCTGAAATCAGGCTTTATAGATACTTGAACATTTCAGCTGCGATCATCTGTATTTCCATCACACTTTAGCCACCCTCTCCCACAGTTACTTCTCGGGCTTTGTCATCACCAATAAATATATCACTTCTAGAATCTAGATTTTGGGTATGCGCCACTCCAGTAACTATCTCTTATTTTTCAAGTTTACCAAATCCAGTAACCCACTTTGAGAATGTTTCAATGTTATCAGGAGTTACAAATTTTATACTATCAACCTCATAATCTTTTTTTTTTTCTTCTAACATAGGATACCATACTTTACTATTAAGACTCCCAGTATAAATTTTTCTCAGGAATACTCACCCACTTGGTAAAAATCTCTATCCTGCTCAGCTGTTCACATCTAAGGCCAGCTTTCTCCCATGCTCAAGCCAATTGCTTCTTCAATTACCCAATCTATCTACCAATGTACCAGCTTCTGCTTTGCTACTAAATCATTTCCATCAGCAAACAAGTATGCCTAAATAGGTCTAGTATGAAATATCTGCTTCTCTTTCCACCCACCCAGGGTGTCCCATGATGGAGGATAGAGGTCAAACTAACCACATGAAGAAGACTGGCCACCCTCCCAGTCAACTCACTGGATCTCATGAGTCCTGATATCAGGACTCCCTCAGCTTCATACACACAAGCAGCCACAACTGCAGTTTAGGGGCCAGTTATTCCTGTTGCCCAGGCAACAATAATATGGACCCAGAGCTGTAACTGGTGTATTGATGGCATAGCTTATTGGAACTTCAGCTATCATATCAGTAAAATGGGAAGGATAATGTAACCTAATCCAAAGGACTGCTATGAAACTTAATTGTCCCCATGCACAGAATAAACTCTTAGTTTATTTTAGGAATATCTATAAAGAGTTTACTTCATTTAGATTTCACTAGGACACATGACCAATAACTAAAGTGACCATGTGAAATATATATCCAGCTTAAGTTTGGGAAACATACTGAAGTAGATAGATCAGGTAAGATAAAGATAGCAAATAAAATATAGATATATGTAGTGACAGATGAGTATTATAAAACATGAACCAATTTTTTCAAGAAACATCCCATTGACATGTAATCAGACACAAATTAATACATGGATACAAATAGCAATTATGCTTCTGTTACTTAACATAATATAAAAATGTGTAAACATCATGGCCAACAGATGAGACTTATAGCACCTATAAGAAAATTTATGACCAATAGCATAAAATAATAAGACCCATGGAATTAGAGGTTTGTTTATATTGGCGTTTCATGACAAGTTTAATTCATTCACATATGAAAGGATTATATAACATTAGAAATGAATTAATATAATTCACCTCAATAATAGATTAACAGAATTTAAAATAAGTGAAAAAGTATATAACTGCTCCAACGTACATAGAAAAGGCATTTGATAAAAATCAAATTTATACCTTAAGGAGGAATAGAACAGAATTCCCTTGACATTATTATACATAACAAATTTTATGCTTAATTTTGAGACTATAGAACTATTCCACTTTGGAAAATGATTTAGTGATTATCTTAAAATTGAAAATATACATATCCTAAAACCCATGCACAACAGTAGTCATTACCTCTTAATATTCTTCAAAAGATAAATGCAGTATGATAGGTTCAGATGATACAGTACAATGCATCTCAAGGAGAACAAATCTCAAGGTGCAATTCTAGTGGAAGAAAGAAATTTAATCCTTTAGGTAGCAGTGCAAGACCAATGTTGTCAGGCTGTTTTTGAGCATCAGAACTTTGCTACTTAAGATGATATGCAGTTAAGGCTGTAAGATTCCCTTATTTTATTTGGAACTATGATACATTTATAGTGTCATATACAAATCTAAGGGCAAAACAATTATATATTGCAAATGTGGAAGGTCTCAAAAATTTTTGTCATGTAATGTTCTACAGTAGAGATTAACAAACTTTACTGTAAAGGGGTATATAGTAAATATTTCAGTCTTTGTAAGCTACAAATGGTCTCTATCATAAATTCTTCTCTGTTATTTTTTCAACCAGCTAACATGTTAAAAAAATTCTTAGCTCTTTTATCTGATCCAGTGTAAGGACACACAATAATCTATTAGGTAAATTGGGTCTTTGGATGGAGCATTCAACATATTTAGTTACTGTGATTGTTTTATAGGCTTTATTCCTATAAAAATCTCTGGGGTTTAAAATGGGAACTATTGGGCTTCCCTGGTGGCGCAGTGGTTGAGAATCTGCCTGCTAATGCAGGGGACACGGGTTCGAGCCCTGGTCTGGGAGGATCCCACGTGCCGCGGAGCGGCTGGGCCCGTGAGCCACGACTGCTGAGCCTGCGCGTCTGGAGCCTGTGCCCCGCAGCGGGAGGGGCCGCGATGGTGAGAGGCCCGCGCACCGCGATGAAGAGCGGTCCCCGCACCGCGATGAAGAGTGGCCCCCACTTGCCGTAACCGGAGAAAGCCCTCGCACGAACCGAAGACCCAACACAGCCAAAAATAAATAAATAAATAAATAAAGTAGCTATTAAAAAAAAAAAAAAAAAAAAAAAAAAAAAAAATGGGAACTATTCATAAGAAAGTCTTCACGGAACTTATGTTCAACACTCATAGTAATCCCAAATAAGTAACTATTGTTCCTCAGTGTCTGATATATTACACAAAATGCATTTGATTTCAGAAATTAAAGTCTGAAAAGTGTAGAGTTAGTCTTTAGAATGCTAAGCACTATAGTTACCTCACCCCTTTGCTGGTTCTTTCTCTACCATCTTTGTTCTTCCAAAACCCTTTTGTCTGCCCAAATTTAACAGCACTGAAAACTTCATTACTTTCAACATTGTAATCTGTTTTTATGTCTCTTCTCCAACGTTTTAATCATAAAAGAGAAAAACCAAATATTGATGGTGAGTAAAACTGTTTTCTATACTCCCATGAAGAACTTACAAATCTTGGGGTTTATATTTTCTAAAGCTGTTAAATATTTATGAATATACCTGTTTATTTAAATAAAGCAATGATTATATAATATAAATAGAGAAAACATTTGGGGATTTATTATATAAATTATATATTGCTGGCCATCAACACATCTCCACACCAATATAAAAAATGATTTATTTTCTCAATGGTGAGAGTTATTTAATACCTACCAAATATTTCAGAAGTGTTATTTTTGGATTCTCATTTTGCTGTAACGAGAGTTCATGAATTTGATACTATTAAGATATACCATATGTGACAGCTAAGGAACGTGAGTTTCCAGGAGGTTAAGTAACTTGATTGAGGTCTCTTAGCCTATCAGGTTTTCCCTTTGTCCTCAAGTCAGCATCAGCAACATGTTCTACATTTAATTGGACCTGAGAAGATGGAGATGAAACCATAAGAGTTTTAGCGCAGTGTGGGCCGGGGGACTAAGCTCAATGCAAGACTTTGCAAAAAACAGGACAGTATAGAAGACAGTGCTTTTCATTATATAAATTCCATACTAAGTCAATTAATAACGATGTAGTGATTTCTACTATATTCTAGAACAATGTTAAGTTCCTTGGTGGATGGCAAAGATATGTAAACACTGTACCTGACCTCAAGGAGTATATACATGATTTGGTGAAAAAAGACCAATAGAGACAGTTAATAATTCACAACAATCGATTGATAAGTCAATCTGATTGGACCTAAAATAAATGCTGTATGTTCAGTTGGGAGATTTTACAAATTTCCCACTGAGAGTAAACCTGTCACATCATTTGCCCTTTGCTATGTCAACATATATCATAAAATTTGAGCAGAGGCAAAGTAAGCTGAATGATGGACATTCAATTAAAAAATAAAAACAGTTCCCTTTGGAAAGAGTAGAGAATAATATTGCTATTCAGCCATTTGTTTAGGAAATACTTAATAGTTGTTGACTTGAGGATTTTCTTCTTATACCAACCAATTCTCTGATTCCCCAACACCAACTTGGGTGTCCAAAAATTAAATTCAGTTCTGACACTAATTATCCAGAGTTAGCCCAGCCTCCTTTGGTTAATTCTCAGTCCCATAAAACTGCCCTTGATTTAGACATCAGTTGCAAATATGGTGTCCAAGGTACGCACATTTCTGCCTGGCCAACTACAAATTCAGGGGTTCCCACACACCCCCCCTCAGGTTTGATAATTCACTAGAACAACTCAAAGAATTCAGGTAAGAACTTTACTTACTACTACTATTTATTATAAAGAATATAATTCAGATTAATATAAAGGATACAATACAACTTGTTACAAAGGATGCAACAGCCAGATGGAAGAGATGCATAGGGTAAGGTATGGGGGGAAGAATTAGGGTTGTGAAGCTTCCATGCTCTCTCTGGGTACACCACCCTCACAGCACCTGGATATGTTCACCAGCCCAGAATCTCTCCGAACCCCATCCTGTAGGTCTTTTTCTGGAGGTTTCATTACATAGGCATGCTTGATTAAATCACTGACGTTGGTGATTGAACTCAACCTCCAATGGAGGTCAGAGATGGGGCTGAAAATTCCAACCTCTAATGACATGGTTGGTTCCTCTGGGGATCAGCCCCCATCTTGTGCTATCTAGGGCCCACCAATAGTGAGTTCGTTAGTATAAACTCAGGTATGGTTGAAAGGAGCTCGTTATGAATAACAAAAGATATTTCTATCCCTCAGGAGATTCCAAGGGTTTTAGGAGCTCTGTGCCAGGAGCCAAGGACAAAGACTAAATAATGTTTTTTTACTATACCACATGACTGAATAAAACATCTTTAGACCAACTCTTTATTTATTGTCAAGATTATCAAACAATGTTTGAAGAAATAGCTAAAGCCTGGAAAGATACCGTTTTTAATAGCTAATAAAAGAAACCCCGGGGCTCTTATGGGGCAGGCAGATCCATGAAAATTTCAGATTGAGAATAAGACTATGCACTCCCATCCTATAAAAGTCAATATGTGTCCAGGCTAATATATATATTTTTTTCTGTGAATTACAAAAGGGAAACTTTTTTTTTTTTTTATTATTAAGCTTCTGCCTCTGGACAATTATCCCTGAGTGGAAAGTTAAAAACTAGAACTGGTGAATCAAGAAAATTTATGTGCTACTATCTACATGCTATCTTGGATAATCTCTGCATTTTTCTCTTTGTTTTTATACTGAATTGAACACAGATATTCTTCACATCTTTGTAGACTCCTGAGTCTACCAAATTATAATCGAAAACTTTTCTTTTTCCACTAATGACAAGAATCTAACCGATTAAATCGTTTCCCTCTAGAATAGTGCTTGACGTTTACAGTAAGAGGGCTTTTTTATAAAGGTAAAAAAATCTTAGGGTCACTAAATTTGTGAAGTTTTCTATTCATTACTCATTACAATTTTTATAAATGTTTTCATCATGTGAGTCTCATATTTTAAAGCAGATGGGTCTGCATAATGACCTTAATAAAATTCTTGTTGTAGAAGTTCATGGATCCTAGATTTGATTTAAAATTATCTATTATTATTAAGTTTTTTATCAAGCATCTGATGTTTTTTATTTTTTTCATACCTCATTCATCTTTTTTTAGTTTTATGTTTATATGTATGTGTATATATATATATATTTTCAGATTATTTTCCCATATAGCTTATTAGAGAGTATTGAGTAGCATTCCATGTGCTATTCAGTAGGTCCTTGTTGATCATCTGTTTTATATAGAGTGGTGTGTAAATGTTAATCTCAAAATCTATCTATACTGGAGAATGTTATCTGTGCATTTGAGAAGAATGCGTATTCTGCTGCTTTTGGATGGCATGCTCTATAAATATCAATTAGGTCCATCTGGTCTCCTGTGTCATTTAAGGCCTGTGCTTCCTTACTGATTTCCTGTCTGGATGATCTGTCCATTGATGTAAGTGGGGTGTTAAATTCCCCCACTATTATTGTGTTATTGTCGATTTCTCCTTTTATGGCTGTTAGCATTTGCCTATGCACTGAGGTGCTCCTATGTTGGGTGAATAAATATTTACAATTGTTATATCTTCTTCTTGGATTGATCCCTTGATCAATATGTAGTGTCCTTCTTTGTCTCTTGTAACAGTCTTTATTTTAAAGTCTATTTTGTCTTTAAGTCTTTAAATAAAACAAAGTTAATAAAATAATTATATTTTAAATTCTACTTTATTTTATTTATTTATTTATTTCTCTAACATCTTTATTGGAGTATAATTGCTTTACAATGGTGTGTTAGTTTCTGCTTTATAACAAAGTGAATCAGTTGTATATATACATATGTTCCCATATCTCTTCCCTCTTGCATCTCCCTCCCTCCCACCCTCCTTATCCCACCCCTCTAGGTGGTCACAAAGCACCGAGCTGATCTCCCTGTGCTATGAGGTTGCTTCCCACTAGCTATCTATCTTATGTTTGGTAGTGTATATATGTCCATGCCACTCTCTCACTTTGTCACAGCTTACCCTTCCCCCTCCCCATATCTTCAAGTCCATTCTCTAGTAGGTCTGTGTCTTTATTCCTGTCTAGCCACTAGGTTCTTCATGACCTTTTTTTTTTTTTTCCCTTAGATTCCATATATATGTGTTAGCATACTGTATTTGTTTTTCTCTTTCTGACTTACTTCACTCTGTATGACAGACTCTAGGTCCATCCACCTCACTACAAATAACTCAATTTCGGTTCTTTTTATGGCAGGGTAATATTCCATTGTATATATGTGCCACATCTTCTTTATCCATTCATTCGATGATGGACACTTAGGTTGCTTCCATGTCCTGGCTATTGTAAAGAGAGCTGCAATGAACATTTTGGTACATGACTCTTTTTGAATTATGGTTTTCTCAGGGTATATGCCCAGTAGTGGGATGCCTAGGTCGTATGGTAGTTCTATTTTTAGTATTTTAAGGAACCTCCATACTTTTCTCCATAGTGGCTGTATCAATTTACATTCCCACCAACAGTGCAAGAGGGTTCCCTTTTCTCCACATCCTCTCCAGCATTTAATGTTTGTAGAATTTTTGAAGATGGCCATTCTGACTGGTGTGAGGGGATACCACACTGTAGTTTTGAGTTGCATTTCTCTAATGATTAATGATGTTGAGAATCCTTTCATGTATTTGTTGGCCATCTGTATATCTTCTTTGGAGAAATGTCTATTTAGGTCTTCTGCCCATTTTTGGCCTGGGTTGTTTGTTTTTTTGATATTGAGCTGCATGAGCTACTTGTAAATTTTGGAGATTAATCCTCTGTCAGTTGCTTCATTTGCAAATATTTTCTCCCATTCTGAGGGTTGTCTTTTCATCTTGTTTATGCTTTCCCTTGCTGTGCAAAAGCTATTAAATTTCATTAGGTCCCATTTGTTTATTTATATTTTTATTTCCATTTCTCTAGGAGGTGGGTCAAAAAGGATCTTGCTGTGATTTATGTCATAGTGTTCTGTGTAAGTTTTCCTCTAAGAATTTTATAGTGTCTGGCCTTACATTTAGGTTTTTAATCCATTTTGAGTTTATTTTTGTGTATGATGTTAGGGAGTGCTCTAATTTCATTCTTTTACGTGTAGCTGTCCAGTTTTCCCAGCACCACTTATTGAAGAGGCTGTCTTTACTCCATTGTGTATTCTTGCCTCCTTTATCAAAAATAAGTTGATCAAATGTGTGTGGGTTAATCTCTTGAGCTTTAAATCCTGTTCCACTGATCTATATTTCTGTTTTTGTGCCCCTACTGTACTGTCTAGATTACTGTAGCTATGTAGTATAGTCTGAAGTCTGTGAGCCTGATTCCTCCAGCTCCATTTTCCTTTCTCAAGATTGCTTTGGCTATTTGGCATCTTTTGTGTTTCCATACAAATTGTGAAATTTTTTTATTCCAGTTCTGTGAAAAATGCCATTGGTAATTTGATAGGGATTGCATTGAATCTGTAGACTGCTTTGGGTAGTAGAGTCATTTTCACAATGTTGATTCTTCCAATCCAAGAACACGGTATATCTCTCCATCTGTTTGTATCCTCTTTAATTTGCTTCATCAGTGTCTTATACTTTTCTGCATACAGGTCTTTTGTCTCCTTAGGTAGTTTTATTCTTAGGTATTTTATTCTTTTTGTTAGAATGGTAAATGTGAGTGTTTCCTTAAATTCTCTTTCAGATTTTTCATCGTTAGTGTATAGCAATGCAAGAGATTTCTGTGCATTAATTTTGTATCCTGCTACTTTACCAAATTCATTGATTAGCTCTAGGAGTTTTCTGGTAGCATCTTTAGGATTCTCTATGTATAGTATCATGTCATATGCAAACAGTGACAATTTTACTACTTCTTTTCAGATTTGGATTCTTTTTATTTCTTTTTCTTCTCTGATTGCTGTGGCTAAAACTTCCAAAACTATGCTGAATGATAGTGGTGAGAGTGGGCAACCTTGTCTTGTTCCTCATCTTAGTGGAAATGGTTTCAGTTTTTCATCATTGAGAACGATGTTGCCTGTGGATTTATCATATATGGCCTTTATTATGTTGAGGGAAGTTCTCTCTATGCCTACTTTCTGCAGGGCTTTTATCATAAATTGGTGTTGAATTTTGTCGAAAGCTTTTTCTGCATCTATTGAGATGATCATATGATTTTTTTCCTTCAATTTTTATTATGGTTTATCATATTGATTGCTTTGCATATATTGAACAATCATTGCATTCCTGGAATAAACCACACTTGATCATGGTTTATGACCCTTTTAATGTGCTGTTGGATTCTGTTTGCTAGTATTTTGTTGAGGATTTTTGCATCTATATTTATCAGTGATATTGGCCTGTAGTTTTCTTTTTTTGTCACATCTTTGTCTGGTTTTGGTATCAGTGTGATGGTGGCCTTGTAGAATGAATTTGGGAGTGTTCCTCCCTCTGCTATGTTTTGGAAGAGTTTGAGAAGAATAGGTGTTAGCTCTTCTCTAAATGTTTGATAGAATTCAAACAAACCTGTGAAGCCATCTGGTCCTGAGCTTTTGTTTGTTGGAAGATTTTTAATCACAGTTTCAATTTCAGTATTTGTGATTGGCCTGTTTATACTTTCTTTTCCTCCTGGTTCAGTTTCAGAAGATTGTGCTTTTCTAAGAATTTGTCCATTTATTCCAGGTTGTCAGTTTTATTGGCATATATAATCTCTCATTGTCCTCTGTATTTCTGCAGTGTCAGTCGTTACTTCTCCTTTTTCATTTCTAATTCTATTGATTTGAGTCTTCTCCCTATTTTTCTTGATGAGTCTGGCTAATTGTTTGTCAATTTTTTTTATCTTCTCAGAATCAGCTTTTAATTTTATTGATCTTTGCTATCATTTCCTTCATTTCTTTTTCATTTATTTCTGATCTGATCATTATGATTTCTTTCCTTCTGCTAACTTTGGGTTTTTTGTTCTTCTTTCTCTACTTGCTTTAGGTGTAAGGTTAGGTTGTTTATTTGAGATGTTCCTTGTTTTTTGCCGTAGGGTTGTATTCCTATGAACTTCCCTCTGAGAAATGCTTTTGCTGCATCCCATAGGTTTTCTGTCATTGGGTTTTCATTGCCATTTCTTTCTAGTTTTTTAAAATTTCCTCTATGATTTCTTCAGTGATCTCTTGGTTATTTAATAGTGTATTTTTTAGTCTCCATGTGTTTGTATTTTTCACAGATTTTTTCTTGTAATTGATATCTAGTCTCATAATGTTGTGGTCACAAAAGATACTTGATACGATGTCAGTTTTCTTTAATTTACCAAGGCCTGATTTGTGACCCAAGAAATGATCTCTCCTGGAGAATGTTTCATGAGCACTTGAGACGAAAGTGTATTCTGTTGTTTTTGGATAGAATGTCCTATAAATATCAATTATGTCCATCTTGTGTAATGTATCATTTAAAGCTTGTGTTTCCTTATTTATTTTCGTTTTGGATGATCTGTCCATTGGTGAAAGTTGGTTGTTAAAGTCCCGTACTATTATTGTGTTACTGTCAATTTTCCCTTTTTTGGCTGTTAGCATTTGCCTTATGTATTGAGGTACTCCTATGTTGGGTGCATAAATATGTACAATTGTTATATCTTCTTCTTGGATCGATCCCTTGATCATTATGTAGTGTCCTTCTTTGTCTCTTGTAATAGTCTTTATTTTAAAGTGTATTTTATCTGAAATGAGAATTGCTACTACAGCTTTCTTTTGATGTCCATTTGCATGGAATATCTATTTCCATCCCCTCACTTTCAGTCTGTATGTGTCCCTAGGTCTGAAGTGGGTGTCTTGTAGACAGCATATATATGGGTCTTGTTTTTGTATCCATTCAGTCAGTCTGTCTTTTGGTTGGAGCATTTATTCCATTTACATTTAAGGTAATTATCTATATGTATGTTCCTATTACCATTTTCTTAATTGTTTTGGGTTTGTTATTGTAGGTCTTTTCCTTCTCTTGTGTTTCCTCCTTAGAGAAGTTCCTTTAGCATTTGTTGTAAAGCTGGTTTGGTGCTG
Source organism: Balaenoptera acutorostrata (assembly GCF_949987535.1). Classification (NCBI taxonomy): domain Eukaryota; kingdom Metazoa; phylum Chordata; class Mammalia; order Artiodactyla; family Balaenopteridae; genus Balaenoptera; species Balaenoptera acutorostrata. The sequence goes on from NC_080079.1 coordinate 53,683,508, forward strand.
ATGAATTCTCTTAGCTTTAGCTTGTTTGTAAAGGTCTTAATTTCCTCGTCAAATCTGAATTAGATCCCTGCTGGGTAGAGTAATCTTGGCTGTAGGTTTTTCCCTTTCATCACTTTAAATATGTTCTGCCACTCCCTTCTGGCTTGCAGAGTTTCTGCTGAAAGATCAGCTGTTAACCTTAAGGGAATTCCCTTGTATATTATTTGTTGCTTTTCCCTTGCTGCTTTTAATATTTTTTCTATGTATTTGATTTTTGATAGTTTGATTAATGTGTGTCTTGACATGTTTCTCCTTGGATTTATCCTGTATGAGACTCTCTGTGCTTCCTGGACTTGATTGACTATTTCCTTTCCATATTAGGGAAGTTTTCAACTATAACCTCTTCAAATATTTTCTCAGTCTCTTTTTCTTTTCTCTTCTTCTTCTGGGACCCATATAATTCGAATGTTGGTGCATTTAATGTTGTCCCAGAAGTCTCTGAGACTGTCCTCAGTTCTTTTCATTCTTTTTTCTTTATTCTGCTCTGTGGTAGTTATTTCTAGCATTTTATCTTCCAGGTCACTTATCTGTTCTTCTGCCTCAGTTATTCTGCTATTGATTCCTTCTAGAGAACTTTAAATTTCATTTATTGTGTTGTTCATCATTGTTTGTTTGCTCTTTAGTTCTCCTAGGTCCTTGTTAATCATTTCTTGTATTTTCTCCATTCTATTTCCAAGATTTTGGATCATCTTTACTATCATTATTCTGAATTCTTCTTCAGGTAGACTGCCTCTTTCCTCTTCATTTGTTCGGTCTGGTGGCTTTTTACCTTGCTCCTTCACTTGTTGTGTATTTCTTTGTCTTCTCATTTTGCTTAAGTTACTGTGTTTGGAGTCTCCTTTTCACAGGCTGCAGATTTGTAGTTCCAGTTGTCTTTGGTGCCGGCCCCCAGTGGGTAAGGTTGGTTCAGTGGGTTGTGTAGGCTTCCTGGTGGAGGGGACTGGTGCCTATGTTATGGTGGATGAGGCTGGATCTTGTCTTTCTGGTGGGCAGGACCACGTCCCGTGGTGTGTTTTAGGTTGTCTGTGACCTTATTATGATTTTAGGCATCCTCTCTGCTAATGAGTGGTGTTGTGTTCCTGTCTTTCTAATTGTTTGGCATGGGGTGGCCAGCACTGTAGCGTTCTGGTCATTGAATGGAGCTGGGTCTTAGTGTTGAGATGGAGATCTCTTGGAGAGCTTTCGCCATTTGATATTACGTGGAACTGGGAGGTCTCTGGTGGACCAGTGTCCTGAACTCAGCTCTCCCACCTCAGAAGCTCAGGCCTGACACCCAGCCAGAGCACCAAGACCCTGTCAGTCCCACAACTTATTTGTAGGTCTTGTGCATGGTAATGAGAAATATCATTGGAAATTCCTGCTAGTGTTGGAGGGTTTCCTGCAGAGAAGGGGGTTGCTGTGGTTCACTGCAGGGACCTCTAACTCTGTTTTAAACATTTCTTACATCTTCTCAGTCTGTGTCTCCATTCTTTTTCCAGGATTGTGGATCATGTTTACTACTGGGTTGGTCAAAAAGTTCATTCGAGTTTTTCCATAGCGTCTTATGGAAAAACCTGAAGGAACTTTTTAGCCAACCCAATATCATTAGTGTGAATTCTTTTTCAGGTAGATTGCCTATCTCCACTTCACTTGGTTGTTCTTCTGGGGTTGTATCATGTTCCTTCATCTGGAATATATTCCTCTGTCATCGCATTTGTCTAACTTTCTGTGTTTGCAGTCCCACAGGTTGCAAGATTATAGTTCCTCTTGCTTCTGGTGTCTGTCCCCTGGTGAATGAGCCTTGTTTTAAGAGGTTTGTGTGAGCTTTCTGTTGGGAGGCACTGGTGCCAACCCACTGGTGAGTGGAGCTAAGCCCTGTCCTTCTGGTGGGCACGGCTGTGTCAAGAGTTGTGTTTAGAGGTGGCTGTGGGCTCAGGAAGACTTTAAGCAGCCTGTCTGCTGATGGGTGGGGCTGTGTTCCAGTCCTTTTTGTTGTTGGTCTGAGACATCCCAGCACTGGAGTCTTCTTCGGGCTGTTGGGTGGGGCCATGTTTTGGCATCAAAATGGTGGCCTCCAGGACAGCTGACACTAATGAGTACTCTCCAGTACCTAGTGTCATCCCTGCTGAGAGCCATAGCTGTACCCCACCTCCCCAGGAGACCCTCTGAGACCAGCAGGTAGGTCTGGCCCAGGCTCCTATGAAGTCACAGCTTTTTCCCCTGGGTCTCAGTGCACACAAGAGTTATGTGCACCCTCCAAAAGTTTCTGTTTCCCCTAGTCCTGTGGAGTTCCTGTGATCAAGCCCCACTGTCCTTCAAAGCCAAATGCTCTGGGGGCTTCTCTTCTCAATGCCAGACCCCCAGACTGGGGAGCCTGATGTGGGGCTCAGAGCTCTCACTCCTGTGGGAGAATCTCTGCAATATAATTATTTTCCAGTTTGTAGGTCGCCCACCCAGCGGGTATGCAATTTGGGTGTATTGCAAATGCGCCCCTCCTACCGTCTCATTGTGGCTTCTTCTTTGTCTTTGGAAGTAGAATATCTTATTTGGTAGGTTCCAGTCTGTTTTGTTCAATGGTTGTTCAGCAGTTAGTTGTGATATTGTTGTTTTGTGAGAGGAGGTGAGCTCAGGTCCTTCTACTCCACCATCTTGTCTGGGGATCAGCCAAAAATTATCTATTATTTTAAAAATGACCTATGTCATTATTTGATTTTCTACTTTACCCAAAATAAAGTATATTTTATGTAAAAATTTCATAAACTTTTAAAAAATGTCTTCTTTTAGTGTTTGGTACTTGCAACTTTGAAGGAGCTTCCATTTCTAAGAAAGATAAGCTTCTCCTGTGTAGTGAAAGAAAGAGATATTTTGGTAAACCTAGATGCATGGTCAGGTAATGAGGATGACCTCAGGAAAGGGACAGACTTTTAGCAGGACTGGGAAATGTGGTTTAGAGATTGAGCTTCTGAAAGCTGAATAAGAAATAGTTTGGGCTAAGATGGAGTCCATATATAATGATGATAGAGTCCCTCCAAGTAACAGAAAGAAAGGGGTTTAATCCTAGAATTAAATACATTTACTGAGAATTTTAAATGGAATGAGATCTATTCTAGGAATTTCAAGAGCAGCTTTCAAAGCTGAGAGTCCAGGGAAACCAAACCTATTGAAAATCTGAGAGAAGCAGAGATGTGCAAGGTGTTTCAGAAATAACTCTCTCTCAGAGAAGATCTAAAACCTCACTGACAAAGCTTCATAATCTGGAGTCGTTTTCTGTTGTACAGTTCTATGAATTTTAGCACATTCATGGATTAGTATAATTAGCACCAAAGTTAGGATACAGAAAATATCCATCACCCCTCAAAATTCTCTCAAACTACTGCTATGTACTCAAACATACTCAAGAAGAAATATAAAATCTGAATACTTCTGTATCCAGTAAGATACTGAATAATATAATTTTATCCTAAGGTATATTCCATATATAGGTGTTTTCACCAATAAATTTTAAGGAAGAAATGATGCTAATCTCACACTATCCCTTCTAAATAACAGAATAAGAAGAAAGTTCTTTTACTAGTTTATGGAGTCAGGCTAACCTTGATAACAGAACCTCTCAACATTGCAACTTAGGAAAATTGAATGAATTTTCACTCTAGAGTATATGTAAACAGCACATAAACATTATTATCACACCAAATACAAATTCTATTAAAAGGATAATATATGGCAACAAAGTAGTGTTGATTCCAGTAAAACAAGTTTGGTTTAACATTTAAGAATAAAATTCACTGCATTAACAGGATGGAGGGGAATAAAGCATAAATTTCATCAGTTGCCAAAAAAAGCATTTGATAAAATTCAGCATTAATTCATACTTTGAACTCTTAGAAAACTAGGAAACTAGGAATAGAACTTTCCTTATTTGATAATAAAGTATCTATAAAAAATATCATCCTTAATTTTGAAAATATTGAAAACTTTCTCTTTGAATTCAGAAGTGAGGCAGAATACACACTTTACACATCTGATCACTTTTAATCAACATTCTCTTGGAAAACAGATGGTACAATAAGACAAGAAAAAGAAACATTTTTAAGAACTGGAAAAGAAATAAAACTATCATTATTTATAGACTAAATAATTGAGTATACACAGAAAATCCAAAAGACTCTATATATGAACTTATTAAAATTAATCATGAATTCATCATGATTTGTAGCTTGAAAGTCATATCAAAATCAATTATATATCTATATAATCAACAAATGTTTAGAAAATATTTTAAAATGTTTTTTGTAATATAATTAAAGTCTGCTATACTTAAAATATTGAATTTTGCTTGATATTATCTAGTAATGTTAATAACCATATTCCTAAGACCCAGAAATTACACTGCCCTTGGAAAGTCTTCATATACCCTCAGGAATGAGTATATCACTATTTCAGGAACAATAACCTAGAGAATCCAATGGGAAACGTCTTTGAAGTAACCAGAACTCTAAAACTAGCCTCCAAGAAACCCTGGCACTACAAAGGACATAGGGATACCCAACTTTTACAGGGAACTATTATAGGACTGAATTTTGAAAGATTAAATTTCAGAGCCATTCACTGTGAAGCCTGTTGACATAAGCACAGTGACCAGAGCCCCCATGAGGGTAATGAGATAAAATCACAATGAGGTGTTGCTAGGTCTGTTCTTTTGGCTACATCATCCTTGAACTGAAAATATAAAAGGGAAATAGGAATATATGAGTCAGCTTGGATGAGACAACCAAGATTCAGGCCAGTCCAAGAATAATCTTGCACAATTTCTCCTTATCATCTTCAAATATTGCTGTCTTTTGAGTATGCGTTCTTACACATATTCATGATTTGAGAAACTAGGGTATCCCTTTTAAAGTGAGAAAAGCTGTGCCTTCCACCCAAGGGGCTACAGGTTAGTAGAGTTGTAGTAATTCGTAGGATGGCTAGTGAGAGTTCCCAGGTCAGTCTGCTATCAGAGGCTGCTGTATCACTATAGCTGATTATCTGAAGCTTTCATCATCATGGGTCTTAATATATGCCTTGCCAAATGAAAACATTTGTATTTGATTCTCCTGCATTCAAACATCACTCTACAAAGTCAATGTGCAGCACATATTTGTCATTTCACCTGTGATGTCTGATTAAAGGGCAGTTTAGCTATTTACTGAGAGCAAATAAAATCTATTTCATATAATACCAACTTTGTTCATTTATTCATTCAACAAACATTAATGGAACACCTACAAGAACCAAAAATTATTCTAGGTGCTAGAGAACTGTAGCAATTAAAACAAAATAAAGACATTCTGTCCCTTAGGGAACTTAAATGGTGGGAGACACCAAAGAAACAAAAGAAATATGTAATATACTTACTATATTAGTTGGTGATAATTCTATATCACTGTGCAAATAGTTTCTACAATCCATTCATTAGGGAATGTTGCATCAAAGGCAGATGCAGTCCAATTGAGCCTTATGAAAATCCAATTACTATGAACTTAATAAAAAGCTTAATTGTAACAGAGGCTCATACAGTTTATTTACTTATGCCAACCATCAAAATTCAGTAACTAGAATCATCAGGGACATTATAAGCCATACAGATTAATTTAAACAGTGAATTTTATAAAGTCAGTGGCTAAAAATCTTATTTAAAGCTTAAAACCATGACAGAAATGCCTATGAGGAAAGAAGAATTTGACACGGGCACACATTAATGTGTGCATATAATGAAGACAAAACATGAGATTGTCAAAAATTCAACTTCCCTCATGTTTGAATTTTCCTTGGGACAGGATGGTAGATGAGTTTCATTTTTGTGCCAACCCAGATTGTTTACCCCGGGCTGCCCAAAGCATTGTGTTTGAGGACTGCAGCTCCTATTAAAAACCTATGTGTGATTTTTTGCTGGCCTGACAATAGGCAATAAAAAGTCTGCACCTGGCAAGCTGCTTTCCTATGCTAAGCAAGGTACGCACAAATGCACTGCAGTCTTTGACATGACATTAACGACTCAGAGAATTCTAGCTAGTCATGCTCTTTGCATGTTTGGAATCATAGCCCAGTCATCTTCATTCCTAGTTTTTCTTAGAGGCTTTGAGCAAAGGGTCTCTTCAGGTGGCTCTGCTGAGATCACTTAATGGGGGCCGGGAGGTCAGGAAAACTTGCAAACACTTTTCCCCACTCACACTCAGTAACCAGTACTCTTCCACACCTAGTCTGACCCCTTCTCCATTTCCCCAGGCCTCTATCCGGAAAACAGCAGGGATTTTTGATTGGGGTTCTCATCAGTTTGACAACCTCCACCTGACCCTCCTCCCATGACCCTTTCCATGCAGGAGAATAAAAGGGGAATTAAGTTGGTGCTTCTCCGTTTAGCCAATAGTTTAGCCAGTCTTTCTCTGGACCTGAGGGTTTCACATCCTCGGGTTTTGCATCCGCGGATTAAATAACCAAGCGTCTTCGGTTGGTGAATTAGTTGTTGTGAAACCGAGGATACCTAAGGCCGACTGTGTAATTGTATGAGGCCGTTTTAAATAAGGGATTTGCACATCTGCTGGTTTTGGTATCCCCGCAGGTTCCTGGAACCAGGCTCCGAGGGAGGACTGCACTATGACAGTAAGTGATGTAAAGCTTCACCATTATTTGCATCTCAGCTCCTTGTTAGAGGCTACTGCAACACGTAGCAGGCTCTCCATCTCGGCTGAGCTCCTAGTACTGTGAAGCCAAGTCTCCCTTTAGCACTCAGGAGTATCTTTTCAGTGATGGGCCCCTGCCTGAACCAAGCCCTGGGGGACTGGCACCTTCATGTTAGACCATTCGGGCGTCTCAAGAGGGTGGCCTGGGAATCAGCCCTTTGTGAGGTTTAGGTTGCCAGGGGCCGCTGTTCTCCCCTCCAACTTTATCTCAGCTGCACCTGATGCCCTCGATGTCTGAACTGTTTGGGTCTAGTGGCAGTTTTCATCCAAGGTGCCTCAAAGCTCACTCCTATCCAAAGCCCTGTTCTTCTCACTCAGAGATAGTTCGAGAACATCTTCAATTGTCCGGTACCAGCGATAAGAATGAGTGAAAGGTGATATATCATGGAAGAGAGAACTGCAGGTGACCCTCAAACAACATTGGGGTTAGAAACGCAGTCCCTCCTTCACCCCTATGCCACGTTCAGGAAGGAAAAGATCCCTGTACTACTTACCTCTCCCTCAAAAACGAAGGGATTGATAAATGACTCACCCAAGTGCAGGAAGCTGAAATAATTTGCACAAAATTAGGATGCAAACCCTCGTTCTGTTGATTTCACATACTGTGATCTCCAGTGTAATACAAACTTTCCCCTCCCCTTTAGTTAATGTAAAGATCTGTAAAATGAAAATACAGGTGCTGTCTTTGTTGAAAAATACTAGATTTAAATAGACCAGAGCATTTCAAGGCTCCGTTGTTCAAGAGTCGCCTGTAGTCATATGTGATACTGTGCTCCTAAAGATGGAATATGCTTTGAATGTATGTATTTATAGCCCAGTCACTTTCATTCTTAGGTCTCTTTTTGTGAGGCTTCGAGCAGAGGTTCTCTTCAGTGGCCTGCTGCTGAGATCTCCTTATGGTGTCCAAGGAGAGCAGGAGAACCTGCAAACACTTTTCCTCGTTCTGACTCAATACCCAGTACTTTTCCATGCCTATCCTGGGCCCCTTCTCCATCTCCCCAGGCCTCTGTCCGGAAAACAGCAGGGATTTTTGATTGGGGTTCTCATCAGTTCGACAACTTCCACCTGCCCCTCCACCCGTGACCCTTTCCATGGAGGAGAATAAAAGGGGAATTAAGTTGGTGCTTCTCCGTTTAGCCAATTGTTTAGCCAGTCTATCTCTGGACCTGAGGGTTTCACATCCGCGGGTTTTGCATCCGCGGATTCAATAACCAAGGGTCTTCGGTTTGTGAATTAGTTGTTGTGAAACCGAGGATACCTAAGGCCGACTGTGTAATTGTACGAGGGCGTTTTAAATGAGGGATTTGCGCATCTGCTGGTTTTGGTATCCTCGTGGGTTCCTGGAACCAGTGCTCTGAGGGAGGACTGCACTATGTCAGTAAGTGATGAAAAGCTTCATCTTTATTTTCATCTGAGCTCGTTGTTAGAGGCTACTGCAACACGTAGCAGGCTCTCCATCTCGGCTGAGCTGCTGGTAGTGTGAAGTCAAGTCTCCCTTTAGCACTCAGAAGTATCTTTTCAGTGATGGGCCCCTGCCTGAACCAAGCCCTGGGCGACTGGCACCTTCACGTGAGACCACTCTGGCATCTCAAAAGGGTGGCCTGGGAATCAGCCCTCTGCGTGGTTTAGGTTGCCAAGGGCTGCTGTTCTCCCCTCCAACTTTATCTCAGCTGAACCTGATGCCCTCATGTCTGAATTGCTTGGGTCTAGCGGCAGTTTTCACCCAAGGTGCCTCAAAGCTCACTCCTATCCAAAGCCCTTTTCTTCTCACTCAGAGATAGTACGAGAACATCTTCAATTGTCCGGTACCAGCGATAAGAATGCGTGAAAGGTGATATATCATGGAAGAGAGAACGGCAGCTGACCCTCAAACAACATGGGGTTAGAAACGCAGTCCCTCCTTCACCCCTATGCCACGTTCAGGAAGGAAAAGATCCCTGTACTACTTACCTCTCCCTCAAAAACGAAGGGATTGATAAATGACTCACCCAAGTGCAGGAAGCTGAAACAATTTGCACAAAATTAGGATGCAAACCCTCGTTCTTTAATTTCACATACTGTGACCTCCAGTGTAATACAAACTTTCCCCTCCCCTTTAGTTAATGTAAAGATCTGTAACATAAAAATACAGGTGCTGTATTTGTCGAAAAATATCCACATTTAAATGGAGCAGAGCATTTCAAAGCTCTATTGTTCAAGGGTCACCTGTAGTCACATGTGATAACGGGCTCCTAAAGATGGAATATGCTTTGAATGTATGTATTTATAGCCCAGTCACTTTCATTCTTAGGTCTCTTTTTGTGAGGCTTCGAGCAGAGGTTCTCTTCAGTGGCCTGCTGCTGAGATCTCCTTATGGTGTCCAGGGAGGGTAGGAAAACCCGCAAACAGTTTTCCTTGTTCTGACTCAGTACTTTTCCATGCCTAGTCATCGGCCCCTTCTCCATCTCCCCAGGCCTCTGTCCGGAAAACAGCAGGGATTTTTGATTGGGGTTCTCATCATTTCGACAACCTCCACCTGCCCTTCCTCCCGTGACCCTTTCCATGGAGGAGAATAAAAGGGGAATTAAGTTGGTGCTTCTCCATTTAGCCAATTATTTAGCCAGTCTCTGAACCTGAGGGTTTCACATCCTCGGGTTTTGCATCCACGGGTTCAATAACCAAGCGCCTTTGGTTGGTGAATTAGCTGATGTGAAACCGAGGATACCTAAGTCCAATTGTGTAATTGTACGAGGCCGTTTTAAATGAGGGATTTGCGCATCTGCTGGTTTTGGTATCCCCGCGGGTTCCTGGAACAAGTGCTCTGAGGGAGGACTGCACTATGTCAGTAAGTGATGAAAAGCTTCATCTTTATTTTCATCTGAGCTCGTTGTTAGAGGGTACTGCAACAGGTAGCAGGCTCTCCATCTCAGCTGAGCTCCTGGTAATGTGAAGCCAAGTCTCTCTTTAGAACTCAGGACTATCTTTTCAGTGATGGGCACCTGCCTGAACCAAGCCCTGGGCGAGTGGCACCTTCATGTTAGACCACTCGGGTGTCTCCCCAGGGTGGCCTGGGAGTCAGCCCTCTGCGTGGTTTAGGTTGCCAGGGGCTGCTGTTCTCCCCTCCAACTTTATCTCAGCTCCACCTGATGCCCTCATGTCTGAATTGTTTGCATCTAGCGGGAGTTTTTACTCAAGGTGCCTCAAAGCTCCCTCCTATTCAAAGTCATGTTCTTCTCAGAGAGAGTTCGAAAACAACTTCAGTTGTCCAGTACTAGCAATACGAATGCGTTAAAGGTGATATATCCGGGAAGAGAAAACTACAGCTGTCCCTCACACAACATGGGGGTAGAAATGCAGTCCCTCCTTCACCCCTATGCCACATTCAGGAAGGAGAAATTTCCCTGTACAGCTACCTCTCCCTCAAAATGGAAGCGATTGATAAATGACTCACCCAAGTGCAGGAAGCTGAAACAATTTACACAAAATTAGGATGCAAACCCTCGTTCTGTTGATTTCACATACTGTGATCTCCAGTCTAATACAAACGTTCTCCTACCCTTTAGTTAAAGATCTGTAACATGAAAATATAGGTGCTGTATTTGTTGAAAAATATCCACATTTAAATGGACCAGAGCATTTCAAAACCCTGGTGTTCAAGGGTCAACTGTAGTCTTTTGTGATATCTCGCTATTAAAAATGGCATATGCATCATCTGTATCTGTAAGTATGATTCCACAGTGTCACCTAATAGCAAATAGGATATGATTTTGTGGTTATAAAGTGTCTTAGGTGTTATTTAGTCTCTAAGGTGTTTGTTGCCCTTGTGGATAAAGCTATGTGCCAGGAAGTCCAGTCAATCATAGCAAGTCCCACAATTTTCTAAATTTCCTAGATTTCAGGCAAATTCACAGGTTAGTACTGCTGGAGATGTGACTATGTGGATGTGGGTAGTGAGCCTTCTATAATTATTGTTACTGGACTAGGAAATGAAGAGTATTAGTTCATTAAGGAGACTCCACTGACTTTGTAGTCGGCACACCTAAACTAAATTCTTGGTTCCATCCGTGGCTAGAAATGTGACTTAGGCAAATTATTGTTTACTAGCTGCAAGTCCTCATTCCCATAATAAGTAAAATTCTGACAGTAGGTAATGGGGCTATTGTGGTGATTAAAGAAATTAATGTATTTAAAAATTCTAACCCTACAAATGGTGCACAGCAGCAGGCATTCAACAATAAAAGACATCTTCTCCTCTTCAGAGAAAGATAAACATAGAAGGGCAGTGGCCAGTCACTGGAAGAGACAACTGAGGAAGTTGAGTTCATCTTGCAACTCTCAGTGGAATTGTATAGATTTAGTACAGTTGTATCCTTTATAAACCAAAAAATAGGTAATGCAGCTAGGACCCAGGAAGGATTGGAACAAAAATAGAATGACACAGTTTATAGGCATACCTTGTTTATATTGCAGGTTTGGTTCCAAATCACCATAGTATAGCGAATATTGCAGTAGTGAATTTCAGCAATTTTTTGTTTCCCAGTGCATATAAAAATTATGCTTACAATATAATGTAGTCTCCTAAGTGTGTAATAGCATTGTCTAAAACATAGTACATACCTTAATTAAAAAGTATTGTTGAAAAATGCTACCAATCACCTGAGCCTTCAGTGTATCATAATGTTTTTGCTGAGGATTTGAAATACTGTAACGGTTACCAAAATGTGACACAGACGTGAATGGAGGAAATGCTTTTGGAAAAATGGTTCCAATAGACTTGCTCAGTGCAGGGTGGTTACAAACCATCAATTTCTCAAAAATTCAGTATCTATAAAGCACAATAAAATGAGGAATGCCTTACACAAAAAGGAATAGCAGCATCTCCTGATTTGCTGTCTTTTTTTCTGGTGTTTTATGACCTCTTAGCTTCTCTAAGCTCCTAATTCTGTGTGTTTCTCTTTGCAGTATAAGTACAGTCAATCTCTCTATGCACCAAAGTATCTTCTTAGTTTAACTGTCTAGGAGAGACAAACCAGCCTCTATAAGCAGGTCTTAAATCTAAATTGGCAGTGAGATCTGATTGGTTCAGTGTGGATCAGATGCCCAGGGCTGGAACAGTCAACTGTATCCAAGGTGGTTGGATTATATAACTGTACTTACAGCTTTGGCTGTAGTTGCAGAATGTCGTGGGAGAGGATACGGAAATACTCTTTGCAAAATGAATATAGTAGAGATGTCCATTTTTTTCTTCTCCCTCCATCAAAGAAAAGTTATTAGTATTTCTCTTGCTCATAATCTAATTAAATACATGTTTTTTACCTGAGTTCTTAATGAAGGGCAATGCGTTGGCCATGTCTGTAACACATTGAAATAAAGCAAACAACAAAAATGAACCAAAAGGCAGAGGTAGAATTTCTATGTAGGAGAACTTTTACCTCGTTAATGGTGAGGCGAGGAGCAGTTTTGAAGCCATATATATTAAGAAGAATTGAGAAAATCCTAATTGTACATATCAAGGAAGGATGGTTTGCTTCTGAAGCAAATTGTGGCTATGTTAAAACCAATCTCATTCTCCATCCAATCCACTTCTTGCTATTACCATTGAGAAAAACCACACCATGAAACCAAAGGTAAGGGTATTAAAACAGTTATCTTCAGAAGTCTCTACTTTATATACTTTGTTAAAAAATATACATAACTTTGCATGAGTACCCATTACTGTTGTCTTGTTATTACATATATTAACAGACATTTATTTATGCACATATATATTGTTTTCAATAGGAAGTACATTGTATACTTTACATCCAACTTTTACACCTAATCGACATCTTTTCATGTTCATAATGTGAGCAAGTTATAAAGCATACAGTTTAATTCCTGTTTAAAACAACACGTATATGTATTATAGATGTATATATGTGTGTATAAAGTAAAATCATATAAATGATAAACATTTCAATTTCTAGATATAAGCTTGAACTCTAAAATTTAAATAAACTTTCCACAATAGTATCTCGAATACAAGGCAGTTCTAAGGATCTAAATTTTTCTTCCGTGTTTTGAGATACTTGTTGTATTCTCCATGGTAGTAAGAACATATTATTTTACTAGTTAACTGAATTTTATTTTAATGTTAAAGGTTTGTATGATCGTATCTTCTCTCTTAATTAGTCTTGCAAGTGATTTTTTTTTTCCACCAAAGAACTTGCTCTTGGGCATTTTAATTTTTTTATTCAATATCTATATTCTAACTCATTATGTTCTGCCATTATCTTTATTGATTCATTTCTTTTGACTTTCATAAAATTGTTTAGTTTTGTTTTACAGAAGATTTGCATGAAATTCCTAGTTTAATTTTATTTTTCTTGTTTAATCATAAATCATGTATACATATGGATTATCCACCTAAGAAGACTTGGCCTACATAGCTCACATTTTGTTATGCAGTATCTTTCTATTGTCTTTTTTTTAAAAAAATGTTGTAATTTTTGTTTTGATTCTCTTTTCCCAATCTTTACTTATGAAATGTCTGCTGAAAATATAGCAATCAAAGTTTATTTAAATTATTATACTCATTCTTAGCTTTTTTACATTTTGAACATTGAATACAGCTCTAAAATTTGTTTAATTACATTGATTGAGACATTTTTCATGTCTTAATACAGAATTAGTGTTATATGTGCAACTGGACAGTGAAATACAGATAAAAAAGGGAATTTATGAAAAACATAACTTGAATGATGATCTTCTTACCTGAAAAAGTAAAAACCATCCAGAATTGAGAAAGAAAAAATCAGCCCTGTTGATAATCACACTGTAGCAGACACAGAAAAGGCCCCTAGCAAAGCCAACATAAAACAGTGTTTCTCCCAAGGCCACAGTATAGATGCAAAATTCCTTCATGAATGTACCCAATTCAGAGCTGATCCTCACTTCCCATTTTTCAGAATCACCCAGCACAAGCTTAAAATCCATAAAAATTTCCATCCTGCCTCTTCCTAGTGAGATGCTCCATCTTTCCCCTTGTCCATTCTCCCTGTTACAGCAACTTAGTAGACCCACTTCAGTTGGACTGTGTGACCAAAAGTGTTCCTGGTGCTCATTCTCTGATGGCTTTACCTCCCCTAATTCCATAAGTGAACTGAAATTACGTATACTAAAATTATTATAATATATAGAAATACGAGAAAATCTGCATAGGCACTAAATATGACAAAGGGTACCAATAATGTCCCATACAGTTTAGGGATATTCTGTTATGTGAAGTACTGGTGGAAGAAAATGGAAGGAAGACAATGAGGGCAAGTTGGTAACGTCCCTTGATGTTTCCTTTTGATTCTCTTTGAGCCTCACAGAAACTCTGTGTGGTGTGGAAGGTTGTGCTGCAGTGGTGGTCTCTGGGCACACTTTCTTATTTGTCCGAATTCCATGTATATTTCTGTCTGAGTCTCTTGCGGTTGCTTTTGAGCTGTGTCATTTACCTTGTGACCTAGTGACAGTTTCAATTTCTTCAGAATAAAGAAATCATACCTACTTCTCAAGAGCGTTTTAAAATCAAAAGAGTTAATGCTTTTGAAAGAAATTGAAACCTTTAATTGCTATTGTCTGGGAGGGGGGAAATTTTCTGCTACTGTTCTTAGTCCTTTCAGCTGATATAATAATTAAGGCAACACAAGACAGATTAATAGGAGAAAAAAAGCCAAATTTAATTTGTAAGGGCAGAGTTCTTGTAGAAATAGAACCTCTGAAGTGACCAAAGTAGATTGTGTATTATTTTTAGATAAAGAAACAATTATTTGTTAAGGTTTAATTAAACAAAGGGGTTTGTGTTTGGGGTGACAAACTAGTGAAGAAGTAACAAAGTTTGTTTATATAGCTTTCTGAGCCTTGAGTTCCCTAACTGGTGATAAGGATGCTTTCTATCCTCCTGGTATAGAGAGGATACCTTCCCATGTGAGATAAATTTCCCACTATTTCCCACTATTGGGGGGAAAAAGGAGTGTCAGATTGGTTTTTAATTATTTTTTATTGAAGGATAGTAGATTTACAATGTTGTGTTAATTTCTGCTGTACAGCAAAGTGGTTTAGATATATAATGTATATACATATACATTTAAAGAAGTATTTTCCATCATGGTTTATCACAGGATATTGAATGTAGTTCCCTGTGCTCTACAGTAGGACCTTTTTGTCTATCCATTCCATATATTATAGTGTGCATCTGCTAACCCCAAACTCCCAGTCCATCCCTCCTCTCACTCCACCTCCCCCTTGGCAACCACAAGTCTGTTCTGTATGTCTGTGAGTCTGATTCTGTTTCATAGATAAGTTCATTTGTGTCACATTTTAGATTCTACATATAAGTGATATTATACGGTATTTGTCTTTCTCACTTCACTTAGTATAAGAATCTCTAGTTACATCAACAGTGCTGCAAATGGCATTATTTCATTCTTTTTTATGGCTGAGTAGCATTCCATTGTATATGTGTACCACATCTTCTTTATCCACTCATCTGTCAATGAACATTTAGGCTGTTTCCACGTCTTGGCTGTTGTGAATAGTGCTGCTATGAACATAGGGGTACATGTATCTTTTTGAATTATAGTTTTGTCTGTATATATGCCCAAGAGTAGGATTCCTGGATCATATGACAACTCTAATTTTAGATTTTTGAGGTACTTCTATACTGTTTTCCATAGTGGCTGCACCAACTTACATTCCCATCAACAGTGTAGGAGGGTTCTGATTCTCCACACCCTCTCCAGCATTTGCTATTTGAAGACTTTTTAATGATGCCCATTCTGACCAGTGTGTAGGTGATACCTCATTGTAGTTTTGATTTGCATTTCTCTAATAATTAGCAGTGTTGGGCATCTTTTCATGTGTCTGTTGGCTATCTATGTCTTTGGAGAAATGTCTATTTAGTTCTTCTGCCCATTTTTCCAGCAGGTTGTTTGTTTTTGTGTTGTTGAGTTGTATGAGCTGTTTGTATATTTTGGAGATTAAGCCCTTGTCATTCTCATCATTTGCAAATATTTTTTTCCCATTCTGTAGGTTGTCTTTTCATTTTGTTTATGGTTTCCTTTGCTGTGCAAAAGCTTGTGAGTTTGATTAGATCCCATTTGTTTAATTTGCTTTTATTTCTATTGCCTTGGGAGACTGACCGAAGAAAACATTGGTATGATTTATGTTAGAAAATGTTTTACCTATGTTCTCTTCTAGGAGTTTTATGGTGTCATATCTTATGTTCATGTCTTATGTTTCAGTCTTTAAGCCATTTTGAATTTATTTTTGTGTATGGTGTGAGGGTGTGTTCTAACTTCATTGATTTACATTTGACTGTTCAACTTTCCCAACACCCTTTACTGAAGAGACTGTCTTTTTCTCATTGTATATTCTTGCCTCCTTTGTTGGAGATAAATTGATTGTAGGTGTGTGGATTTATTTCTGGGCTCTCTATTCTGTTCCATTGATTCGTATGTCTGTTTTTGTGCCAATACCATGCTGTTTTAATTACTATAGTTTTGTAGTATTGTCTGAAGTCTGGGAGGGTTATGCCTCTTGCTTCGTTTTTTCCCTCGGGATTGCTTTGGCAATTCTGGGTCTTTTATGGTTCCATATAAATCTTAGGATTATTTGATCTAGTTCTGTGAAAAATGTCATGGGTAATTTGATAGGGATCACATTAAATCTGTAGATTGCTTCGGGTAGTATGGACATTTTAACAATATTTGTTCTTCCAGTCCAAGAGTGTGGGATATCTTTCTGTTTCTTTGAATCATCTGTGATTTCCTTTATTGTTTCATAGTTCTCAGCATATGTCTTTCAGCTCCTTGGTCAGGTTTATTCCTAAGTATTTCATATTTTTTTGGTATGATTTTAAAAGTATTGTTCTTTTACATTCTCTCTCTGATATTTCATTGCTGGTATAAAGAAATGCAACCAATTTCTGTATGTTAATCTTGTACCCTGTTACTTTGCTAAATTCGTTTATCAGTTGTAGTAGTTTTTGTATGGAGTCTTTAGGGTTTTCTCTGTATAGTGTCATGTCATCTGCAAATAATAATTTTACCTCTTCCCTTCCAAGTTGGATATCTTTTATTTCTTTTTATTGTCTGATTGCTGTGGCTAGGACTTCCAATACTATTTTGAATAGAAGTGATGAGAGTAGGCATCCTTGTCTTGTTCCAGATTTTAGTGGGAAGGCTTTCAGCTTTTCACCGTTGGCTGTGGGTTTGTCATAAATGGCTTTTATTATGTTGGGATATGTTCCCTCTATATCCACTTCGGTATGAGTTTTTTTAAATCATAAATAGATGTTGAATTTTATCAGTTGCTTTTTCTGCGTTTATTGAGATGATCATGTGGTTTTTGTCTTTTGTTTATGTGGTGTATCCCATTGACTTGTGTATATTGAACCATGCTTGTGAATTTGGGATGAATCCAACTTAGTTATGGTGTATGATCTTTTTTATGTGTTGCTGGATTTCGTTTGCTGCTATTTTGTTGAGAATTTTTGCATCTATATTCATCAAAGATATTGGCCTCTGATTTTTCTTTTTTGGTGGTATCTTTGCTTTTGGTATCAGGGTGATGGTGGCCTCATAGAATGCCTTTGGGAGTGTTTCTTCCTCTTCAATATTTTGGAAGAGTTTGAGAAAAATTGATATAAGTTCTTTGTATGTTTGGTAGAATTAGCCTGTGAAGACATCTGGTCTGTTTGGTAGAATTAGCCTGTGAAGGCATTTGTTTGTAGGGACTTTTTAAAATTATTATTACAGATTTTATTTTATGTCTGGTGATCAGTCTGCAAATTATGTATTTCTTCTTGATTCACTTTTGGTAGGCTGTATGTTTCTAGAAACTTGTCCATTTCTTCTAGGTTGTCAAATTTGCTGGCATATAATTGTTCATAATATTCTCTCTTTTAATTTCTGTGGTATCAGTTGTTATTTCTCCTTTTCCATTTCTTATTTTGTTTATTTGGGTTCTCTCTCTTTTTTTCTTGGCAAGCCTGGCCAAAGGTTTGTCTATTTTGTTTACCCTTTCAGAGAACCAGCTCTTGGTTTTATTGATTTTTTTTCTCTTTTTTTTAATCTCTTTTATTTATTTCCTCTCTGATCTTTATTTCTCTCCTTCTGCTGACTTAAGTTTTCTTCTTTTTCTAATTCTTTTAGGTGGTCAGAGTGGTTTTTAAATCATTTTTTTCCACTGGTTGTTTCTCAAGTAACTTTAAATCAAAGTAATCAATATGTCATTGTGGCTTATCTTGGGGTGGCCTGTCCTGAGCCCCAACACTATGCAACAAGTGCCCATTATTATTGTTTCTATTATTCTTATATAAATTATATCAATAAAGGAGCCAAGGTCTGGAAAAGATGAGAGACCTTCTTGTTTCCATTATTTACTAACAAAGTGACTTTGGGAAAGTGGCATATCCTCTCTGAAGATCAGTTTCCTTACCTCTGAAGTGAGGAGCATAATAGTGCCTAACTGAATGGCACTGTGAGAAGGATTAGATTACTACAGTCATGCGTAATGCACAGGAGGTGCCTGGGCACTTAACATGTGCTCAGTTAATGTTAGCTGCTATTGCTGGGAGGGGCAGCTTAGAGCCAAAAGTCCAACTTTGGATGCCAAGTCTTCTCTTCTGGTAACTTCTCACCTTTCTTTGGAAGTAAGTGGAAATAGGTAACATTTTAAATTTGCTTTGTAATTTGTGAAGTGTGCTACACTGGTAAATGTTGGACCATAGCATGTGAGGTGGCATCTTTTCTGTTATCACATTTGTTCAGACCCTACCTTCCATGTTTACTTTTTTAAAAAAAAATTTCTTCTAGAACTCATTTTCAAGTTAAAATTTTTTTAAAAAAATTTACATGAAATGTAAGGGCAGAGCACTCTAAGGACAGCTTTTATCTTCAAAACCTTTAGACAGTCTCTGATTTGGTTGTCACTGAATGTCACCTCTGCTGCTATGGGGATGTCTACATATTTTAGCAGGTTTTATCAGTGAATTTCCTAAAAGTGATTTGCCAGTGGTTTTAAGACTGTAGCTAACAGGTTAAAGTCAAATTAGAGTAATCCCAGTATCAGTAGAAGAAAAACTATTTTTGCAAGATGTTAATCATATAATTGTTCTGAGTCATGGTATTTATTCTGGTTTTGCCCCTTATCATAATCTAAACATTTAATGAGCTCTTGTCATTCAAATGTACATTTTGCTTTAAAAAAAATCCTGCCATTAAACATAATTTAGGATGCTCTATTTTCCCTCCGTGACACACATGTCATCTGGATAGTAAGCATAAACCAGATAAAAAAATCACTCTTCCTGGGCCTCACTGAACAGCAGGGAAGCAAGAGATACGCAAAAGACACATCAGAGAGGAACACATTTTGTTTGGGCGCATTATGTAAAAGTAACCCCTTACCTGCTTGGCAAAATAATTTTTGGTTCAGTGGCCTCATAAGTTGCAGATGTTAGGGGTTTCTTTCCTTGGCAATACCAGAAGATACCCTTGTACCTGGAAACTCTGGAATGCAAAACCAGGCATCAGTTGTTTAATACTTGAGTCAAAAGTAATGAGATGAAATGAATGCAATCAATTTCAGTTACCTTCTGCTTCAACAATGAATAATTAATACATGGGGTTTTTCTAGTGTTAGCTCCAGTCCCACTACACTTAGGGATGGTGGAAACTCGGAGCCTGGGGTACCTGAGGGAATTTCCTCTATAATAATTATATTTGGATCTTCTTGTTAAAACCAACTTAGTGAACTTCAAGGCCACCTCAGGGCTAAATAACAGGCTATTTTTAAAAATCTCCCATCTTCTTTGTCCATTTCTCTCCAGGCATTTCCCAGGTTCTGTTTCCCAAATGCCCTGACCCAAATAAAAATCCCTTTCTTGTTCTCTGCCTGCCCTCTCAATCTTGATGAGTCAAGTTTTATTGTGCCATCTGGCCAGTTAAGACCTAGATTCAGCCTCCAGCCCCTGTTTCTCTTACATTCTTCAAATATGTGTCCCACGTTCCCCCTTAATCTCTTCTCTGAAATCCACCACACAGGGCTTTGCCACTTGCTGGCACCAAATGGGAGGATACCCTCCCATCTTCCATCCAATTCCAGATTGATCCATGTGAGGGTTTTCACTCTGTGCCCCAAATTCAGATATACTATAAATGGGGTTGCCAGTAAAAATCAGGATGCCCAGGGTTAGGGACTGTTTGTCCTCCTCAAATTTACATGTTAAACCCTAATCCCCAATGTGATAATATTTGGAGATAGGGCTTTTGAGAGTTAATTAGTTCATAAGAGTGGAGCCCTCATGATGGGATTAGTGCCCTTAAAGAAAGAGGCAGGAGAGAGCTTGCTTCTCTCTGCTCTCTTGGTCATGTGAGGATGCCACAAAAAGGCTGTGAACCAGGAAGAGAGACCTCACAAAACCTGACCACTTGGACTTTCATCTCAGACTTTCCAGCCTCCAAAACTGTGAGAAATAAACTTACATGGTATTTTCTTATAGCAGTCTAAGACACCCATATAAATTTGAATTTCAGATTTTAAAAAATGGAATAAAATCAGTGTTTAAAAATTATTAGGTGTTTGCCTGAATTTGGAATTTAATTGTATTTTTTATTTGTTAGATCTGGCAACCCAAATTGTAAAATATTCCCCTTTCTATAGTACTTAGCTATGTTCTCCCAAATCGCTTCTGAGATCTGGAGACTAAGGAAATGCAAGTCTCAATTCAACACAGCAGGTCATTGTCCCAGTCAGGGTTTATGTCCTGTCTATGGTCAGTAGCACTGTGGCGAGAGGGATTCACATAGACTTTTCTGCTTTTTCTTAGGAAGAAAATGTCTGTGTGTTTGAAAGCTACCTAAAACCATCACCCACACTGTGCAGAATGTGTTCATTCTGAAGTTACTTTAGGAAACCAGCTTACTATCCAGTGTCCTCCTCCCTGACACATCTTGGAATGTGACTGTTGACCCTACATGTGTGGTATGTTGGGGCTACAGCCTGTTTTGAACTTGCAAGGCAGAGGGACGATTGCAGCATGCACCTTCTAAGTCACACATCAGTCAGCCACCTCTGTTCAGGACATCTGTAAATTGAAGGTTTCTTCTGTAGTCATCTCTCCTTGCTGCTCAAAGGAATTTTTGTTTTGTTTTGGTTTCATTTATCAGAACAGAAATGTTATGAGCTTCTGTATTTCTGTGTATTAGACAGAGAGCCTGACACAAATTTACTACTTTGTTGTTTCTTACCTTTATTTTCAATCCTGCTTAGAGGTTATTTCAAGCTAACAGCAGGATTTCTTTGCCTCACTAATGTGTCTCCACTGCTCTATGTCTTCCTCCTCCTCTTCTGTTCCCCTTCCTTTTTCTCCTTCCCTTTCCCCTTTCTCTTCTTCCCTCTACTCCTCCTCTTCCTTCTAGCACTAAGTATGGCAGGAACTGCATGGGTTTTACCCTCAAATAGATACACCTGTAAATTTCAGTTCAGTCACTTACTTAGACAAGACCTTGGGAACATTGCCTGGGCTATGTCTTCCCATCTAGAAATGAAGGTAATGTAGCACACTACTCTCACAATGCTCTGAAGATTAAATGAGGTAATGTATATAGAGTTCTTGGCCTGTAGTAGTTGCTTAATAAATGCTATATTCTTTCCCTTTCTTCCAATCAGCAACACATAAGTATGTAAAAATACATTTGCACATACATGTCAACATAGCTAGTTTACACCTTAGCCCTGCTTGCTCTTTGAGGATGTAGTTCAGGTTCATGAAGATGTTTTCTGGAATCTCCAATTTCTAACTCCCAAAATGCTTCCCTTTGAAATTAATAATCTTTTTGCCTATCAACATTGTTTAATTAGTGCTACAATCAAGGCTTAGATTTTGTCTTAAGTTCATTAATTTCCTTGGGTCCTCTCATTCCTGTTGGGTTTCATCTACAAGTTCTATCTCTTCTCCACATGTGACTCCAACAGTGTCCCTATTTGGATAACTTTACCTTTTCAGACTTCTCAGTGTACCTGTTACCTCAAAAATCCGGGATGCAAAAAACATTATTTGCCTTTGAATGCTAATCCCACCGCCCCCAGTAAGATATCTATGTTAGAAGACTTGCTCAGTAAATATACAACTACATGAATGTAGTAATGACTATCCACTGTCCCTCTACTTATAAGCCTTCAGCAGCATCCCATCATTCTAAGGGTACAAAACAAGTCTGTAACATGGTCTACAAGATCCTGCCTTGTTGGGGCCCTGGGACCTCCCAGCATCACCTTACACTATCCATTCATTCATTCATACAGTCAACAAAGAAATATTTGTCAAGCACCTACTATATATCAGAAAAGACTGTATATCCAGGAACTGGGTGTAGAAGTGTATAAAGCAGAGAAATCCATTTCCTCATAGATCTTAATTACAATTACAATTAGGTAAAGGGAAACAGGTAGTAAAACTAAATAATAATATTTATAATATGTTAATGGTGCCATATGTTCTGAAAGAATAAAGCAGGAAAGGAGTTTATAGTTCTGTTACTCTGCAGAGTTCTAGCACTTGGACTTCTTTGTACCCACTTCCTTTCTCAGGGGAACTCAGTAGATGTTATTTCCTCTCCTTGGAAAAACATTTTCTGCAAAGCTTTGCCTAGTTTTCCTACTATTTACCTTGCATTACTTCAACTCAAGTGTAACTCTAATTTCCTCAGGTTAACCTTCCCTAACCTTCTGCTTTCCCATCACCTCATTTCACTCCACCACCACCACGCATGCCAGAGGACAATTCCCAGTGTGTTCTATGCTTCCCTGAGCTGTAATTCTTTCTTTCAGAAGACTTTTCTCAGTTTGGAATTATCTACTCATTATGAGATCAATTATTTAATATGTGTCCTCATACTAGAATGCAACCTTTTCAAGAAGAGGAACAGCATCTGTTTTTTGCCCTGCTCTTATCCCCTGAACCTAGAACAATGCTTGTCATGCAGTAGGCACTCACAAATGTTCACAGAGGGAGGGCTCACGGTAATACCATGCAATAGCCATGGTGTCCACATGCCAAGAGTCATACACACGTTAGGAATAAGGCAGCAAAACAGGGACTATAAACTGCTTTAAACCCAGCTTTATGTACATCATAATTTACATCAGTTCTAAAAATTGCTGATGGTATCACAGTGCTTTCAGCATAGAATTTAAAATTTCTAAGTGATCAATAAAGAATCAGGAAATGTCCTCCACTTATTCCATAGAGCCAAGAAATGAGATGAAATAAATATGACATAGATCTTGCCCTCAAGAAATAAAATTTCCTGCAAAAAATGAAATGTTCCTACTCATGGGAATCAAGTCTCTGACCTTTTGATTTTATCCAAATGACTAAAAAGAGCTGTAGACTTACATCTGGGATTCTTGGCTAATTGATGAAATTTTGTTTTGTTTTACTAAAAAACTTTTTCCACCCTTGCCTCTCTCTCTGTGAACTGAAGTTGAAGGGTGTAGTGTGCCTCCTGCTACATTATTTCCCATCTCCTAAATCCCATCTCAAGAAGAAACTCTCTATTTGATGCAAAGGCATTGGGAGTGTAAGGGGAGCTGGCAGATATGTGATTTGTGTGGTGGAGGGAATGGCCACCTTGCCCAGGTAGGACAGAAGCTGCCCAGGATGCTGAATTGTCCTGGTACCATCTGCTTGACTGACCCACTAATCTGCCAGCCAGTTTTTGTGAACACCAGAATTCTTTCCCAGTGCAGATTTCTTGAAACATCTCTTATATCAATTAAAGACTAAAGAACAGATGGTGATTTCTTGAGACAGCGAAGTATTTAACTGATTCATGACTCATGTAGGGAACAGTGATAATAACCAATTCGGCATTGTATGCTTTGGCTTACTTTTCTTTTAGGTTGTCAGTTTCCAGTATGTTAGGAGATTTCAGGCTTAAAAAAAGGAAATATGCTTCTCCGCTTCAGGTGATGGAGGCTTATCAGGATGCCCTAGGAAGTCAGCAAGCACAGGGATCTGTCTCAATAATGTCAAAGTCAGGCTTTAATGGAATGGAGGTGTGGTATTCACCACCTTTCAGGTACCAAAGCATCTCCAAGGACACTCATCAAAACTAGCGACTGCCATCGAATTTGACAATGTCTGCCAAAGCATAGCGCTGTGCCCAGCACACAGAAAGAACTCAGCAAACTACATCTGTTATGCTACAACAGAAATTTAGGAATTTAACAGCAGGTTTATTGAGCTAGTCATTCATTTTAGCATACTATTGAAAGGATGTACCTATATTTCTCTAATTACGTTACCATATTCATAACTCTATTTTTCTCTGACCCTACCCCACTAGTTTCTGCTGCTTTCCTTCCTTTCTCTCTCTCCCATCCATCTCTCTCTCTCCCTCTCATTTACAACCAAAATTCCCTGAAAGAATCTGATGAGGCCTGGTATTCACTATGCATTGTCAGAACACACCCACTAGATATTCTTGTGCCAAATGACTCCTTAAATTGCCCCTTAAAACTGACCCATCACTACTCCTCTTGGATCTGAGTATAGGCCCATGATGCCCTCTATCCCAGCCATGTTAAAAGGTCCACAGGACAGAAAGCATGGGGAATTATAGATGAGTCACCCTGAGGGATTCTGCTTAGATTGAGACTGGGGATACAGGGTACATTGAGTTTCCAGTAATTCTTTTTTCTTTTCCTCTGGAAGCTGGTAATCAGTTGCTTTTTTTAAATTTTTTAATTTAAGTATAGGAAGTTTTATTTGGTTGTTCAACATTTTTTAAAACTTTTTTTAAATTGAAGTATAGTTAATTTGCAATATTCTGTTCGTTTCAAGTGTATAGCAAAGTGATTCCATTACATATATATGTATATATATATATATGTAATATATATTCTTTTTCAGATCTTTTTCCATTATAGGTTATTACAAGATATTGAGTATAGTTCCCTGTGTAGGTCTTTGTTTATTTTATATATAGTAGTATATTTTAATCCCAAACTCCTAATTTATATATATAAGTTGCTTTTTATACTGGGGTCAAGCCTGTAAAAATCTGTCAGTGAACACAAAAACTGTTGCTCAGGAGGTTGTTGAGTGCCAACCTCGTTAGACTTAGGGAGCTGTTTGGAAAGTCTGCAATAGTTCACAAAGAATCTTCCCATCATGCCTGTCTCCAGGTGCCTGGAGCCTGGCTAGACCGCACCAGCTCATTTTGGGCTCAGGGCTAAGTAAATGCTTCCAAATTCCTGGCAGGGCAGGATAAGGTATCAGGGATATCAGAAGGTAGATAGACTTTGGTTCAGATCAGTGTTCTGTCGGCAACTATCTATTATGTCACTCAGCCTCTCAGGGGTACAGTTGATTCACCTGTAAAAAAAAAAAAAAAAATAGGTTGTTACGTGGCTTTTATGAGATAATGTATACAAAACACCTAAGCAATAAACACCAACGCTTTTCCCCTATGAGCCTTATTCTGCACATACTTAGCAGCTCTTCTAGCCTCTCTTTGCTTCTTAGACAGCAGTGGGCCCTTCCAGTGTATGTATTTACCAGGTTGGAGCTCTGCTTATACTCTGTGGAGACGTATAGTCACATTTCACATTGAGGTGCTGGCAGTGCAGCATCTTCTGGTAGAAAGTGGACATGAGGAGCTGCCGAGGAGCCAACCCTGAGTGACTTGTGTGATGGGGATGGGTGGATGGAACCCGGGTGCAGCCTGGGCTAGACCTGGCAGATCAGGACCTGGACCAGACATGACGTCCCCATTGATGTGGTGAAACCCAGCCTTAAAAATCACAACAAGAGTGGAAATCATGGTCTTGGTTATGAATTGCTTTCTATGCGTGCTCAGAACACTTCATCCCACCTTGATTCTGAGCTTCCAGGCACAAACCTTGCTGATTTGAAGCCTTACCCTCCTGCCTCTGTGTCTTCCCTCTTTGAAGGCATAGGGACACCCTCCTTTGGTGAAAGGATCCCAAAGTAGTAGCTTACACAAATCTTTTATGAGTACTATTGACACCATCAACCTCTAAGGAGTATACTTTTAGGGATCAGAAGTTCGTACAGCATTCCCAAATATCAGTGCCAGATGTTAAGATCTCATTAATTAAATAGAGACAAACTGCTGGGACTTTGGCTTATTCAGATGAAAACTCCTATTAGAATGTGGTGTATACACATTCCATGCTAGGTTTTAATCTGTGTCTAAGTAGAATATAAGTTTAGAGGAAAATTTGTGACAATGTCATTTTTAATTTCCTTAATAAGATATGTATTTCTTGAAAAATGAAACTTCCTTATTTATCTTGGATTTTTTTTTTCATCGGTGCTATCACAATGACTTGAAGATATTGGGTCCTTGACATATATTTAATGAGTACATACTGATCATTTTATTAATGTTACGGCTGCTCTTGGAGTTAATAACCACCCCAGAATATTACTGCTATGCAACACCATCTGTTTGGATTACAGAATATTCTGATCACTTCTCTCTGCATCATCCACCTTCACATGTTCATGAAGATCTTAAGGTACTTATTCTGCCCCAAATCGTAGGCCTTCCTACTCACACCTTCTTTCTCAACCCAAAATTGCAACACATCCTCATAAATTTTAGAACAGTAAGACTAGCCCAAGCAAAGTAGAGGGGAGGGAATAAAATATTTTAAATGCAGATTATCATGATAGAAAAATATAGTAAAACTTATAAATAAGTACTACTTATTTGCAAAATTGAATAAAATAGATCTCTGGCAATCCTTTAAAAACAAACAACAAAAAGAGAAATACAGATGCCCTAAGGGGGAATAGTCAGCAGATGTAAAATAGATGAAGATACAACATTTCCCAGTTCCTTGCTAAAGGATACTAAAATCCAAAATGGGATAAAGAGAGCATAACATAAGAAAACCCAAAACCAGTGTCCTATCATGTCAAGACCCTAAATCATAATATCAAATATTATCTAGCATTATATTAAAAGAATAATGACAAATATAGTTTATTCAGAGACTGCACATATGGTTTGACATTAGTTATTCTATTAATATAATTCATCACAATTAAGAGTTAAAGAAACTAAAGCTATTTATCAAACCCTGGTGTCAGAAATAAATAAGCATTACATTAAAGACTGAGTCACACCTGAAGATACTAAGAAGCTTGACTACATACAAATCTAAAATGTCCATATATTATCCTGGGATAACTGCTGACATCAATTTGTTGTGTATATTTTTAGATAATTTTTTGTGCAACATACATACATGCACCTGTAGCAATATATGGTCAATTATTCTAATTATTTAGATTTCACTATGTAAAAAAGCACACCAAACTTAGCTGTATAAAATAATACACACTTATTATTGCTCAGGGGTCAATGGGTCCATAGTTAGTAGGATGGGCAGCACTGCTGAACTTGGTGGGAATTTCTTGCATGTTCTGGGGAGTTCCTGGCTAAGGCTGGTTCAGACTCTTCTCCTTACACACACATTGTTACATTGAAAGAGGGGTCCACGCAGGGAGGGTAATAATTGCAGCCATTTTTTTCTTTTTTACAAGCAGTATATTTCAAGACCCAAGAAAGAATACTGTATCATATCCATGTATTCTGATAAAATTTTGATGAAATTTAATGTCCATATGAAGAGGGAAAAAAAATGCTTAGTGGGTCAGGAAGAGAAGTATTTCCTAAAATGATAAAAGATATAGAACTCATGCCAATAGTCAATAACATGTTTAATGATAAAACATTTCACGAATTCCTACTAGAATTAAGACAGGGGTGCCCTCTATCATTACTAGGGAAGAACTGGGCAGATCAATAGGGAGTTCTTGCCTCTCCTACCCTCATGCAATTGACTAATTGACCACAGTAGAAACAGTTTATCCCTACTGCTGCTTTAATTGAAGGGTGTAAAGGAGATTTCTTAAGAGGTGATTTTTAGATGCCAGAAAACTCGGATGGTTCCTGGGGGTTGGTCTCTAAGCAGGTTGGGAACTTGGCATTAAACTTGGTGTCAGTTTTACACACTGTTAGCAGTTGCTTCCAACCAAAAAATTAGTAAAGTTAATTCTAATGATGGTTTTCATTTAGTACACTACGTCAGAGGAAAGTCTGGAATTTAATTCTCTTAAATTTGAAACATCTGACATTATTGTTTATACTGTTGCAAATAAAGGTTAAAAACTCCTGCATTGAAGATGAGATGATTTTTTTCTGCGTATGTGTTGATGATACAAACATAAATTTTGGTGATGCACAGTATTATGGTACAGATAAAACTCATACCTAATTAAGAAACTTTTGGAACAAAAACATTTTTGGAATTAGCTATGGTACACATATGATTCATAATTTTATCCAATCTTTTTGTACCAATGCAAATGGAAATTATAATTGTAGAAGTTTACATATTTTTTAACATCTTTATTGGAGTATAATTGCTTTACAATGGTGTGTTAGTTTCTGCTGTATAACAAGGTGAAGCAGCTATACATATACATATATCCCCATATCCCCTCCCTCTTGCGTCTCCCTCACACCCTCCCTATCCCACCCCTCTAGGTGGTCACAAAACACCGAGCTGATCTCCCTGTGCTATGTGGCTGCTTCCCACTAGCTATCTGTTTTACATTTGGTAGTGTATACACGTCCATGACACTCTCTCACTTCATCCCAGCTTTACCCTTCCCCTTCCCCATGTCCTCAAGTCCATTCTCTACATCTGTGTCTTTATTCCTATCCTGACTTAGGTTCTTCAGAACCTTTTTTTTTTTTTTTTTTAGATTCCATACATATGTGTTAGCTATGGTATTTGTTTTTCTCTTCCTTACTTACTCTATGACACACTCTAGGTCCATCGACCTCACTACAAATAACTCAATTTTATGTTTTTTTTGTGGCTGAGTAATATTCCATTGTATATATGTGCCAAAATTCCTTTATCCATTCATCTGTTGATGGACACTTAGGTTGCATCCATGTCCTGGCTATTGTAAATAGAGCTGCAATGAACATTTTGGTACATGACTCTTTTTGAACTATGGTTTTCTCAGTGTATATGCCCAGTAGTGGGATTGCTGGGTCCTATGGTAGTTCTATTTTTAGTTATTTAAGGAACCTCCATACTGTTCTCCATAATGGCTGTATCAGTTTACATTCCCACCAACAGTGCAAGAGGGTTGCCTTTTCTCCCCAACCTCTCCAGCATTTATTGTTTCTAGATTTTTTGATGATGGCCATTCAGACCAGTATGAGATGATATCTCATTGTAGTTTTGATTTGCATTTCTCTAATGATTAGTGCTGTTGAGCATCCTTTCATGTGTTTGTTGGCAATCTGTGTATCTTCTTTGGAGAAATGTCTATTTAGGTCTTCTGCCCATTTTTGAATTGGGTTGTTTGTTTTTTTGTTATTGAGCTGCATGAGCTGCTTGTAAATTTGGAGGTTAATCCTTTGTCAGTTGCTTCATTTGCAAATATTTCTCCCATTCTGAGGGTTGTCTATTCGTCTTGTTTATGGTTTCCTTTGCTGTGCAAAAGCTTTTAAGTTTCATTAGGTCCAGTTTGTTTATTTTTGTTTTTATTTCCCTCTCTCTAGGTGATGGGTCAAAAAGGATCTTGCTGTGATTTATGTCATAGAGTGTTCTGCCTATGTTTTCCTCTAAGAGATTTATAGTGTCGAGTTACATTTAGGTCTTTAATCCATTTTGAGTTTATTTTTGTGTATGGTGTTAGGGAGTGCTCTAATTTCATTCTTTTACATGTAGTTGTCCAGTTTTCCCAGCACCACTTATTGAAGAGGCTTTCTTTTCTCCATTGTATACTCTTGCCTCCCTTATCAAAAATAAGGTGACCATATGTGTGTGGGTTTATCTCTGGGCTTTCTATCCTGTTCCATTGATCTGTATTTCTGTTTTTGTGCCAGTACCATATTGTCTTGATTACTGTAGTTTTTCAGTATAGTCTGAAGTCTGGGAGCCTGTTTCCCCCAGCTCCATTTTTCTTTCTCAAGATTGCTTTGGTTATTCGGGGTCTTTTGTGTTTACATACAAATTGTGAATTTTTTTTATTATAGTTCTGTGAAAAATGCCATTGGTAGTTTGATAGGGATTGCATTGAACCTGTAGATTGCTTTGCGTAGTAGAGTCATTTTCACAATGTTGATTCTCCCAATCCAAGGACATGGTATTTCTCTCCATCTGTTTGAATCCTCTTTAATTTCCTTCATCAGTGTCTTATATTTTTCTGCATACAGGTCTTTTGTCTCCTTAGGTAGGTTTATTCCTAGGTATTTTATTCTTTTTGTTGCAGTGGTAAGTGGGAGTGTTTCCTCAATTTCTCTTTCAGATTTTTCATCATTAGTGTACAGGAATGCAAGAGATTTCTGTGCCTTAATTTTGTATCCTGCTACTTTACAAATTCATTGATTAGCTCTAGTAGTTTTCTGTTAGCATCTTTAGGATTCTCTATGTATAGTATCATGTCATCTGCAAACAGTGACAGTTTTACTTCTTTTCCAATTTGGATTCCTTTTATTTCTTTTTCTTCTCTGATTGCTGTGGCTAAAACTTCCAAAACTATGTTGAATAATAGTGGTGAGAGTGGACAGCCTTGATTTATTCCTGATCTTAGAGGAAATGGTTTCAGTGTTTCACCATTGAGAATGATGTTTGCTGTGGGTTTGTCATATATGGCCTTTACTATGTTGAGGTAAGTTCCCTCTGTGCCTACTTTCTGGAGGGTTTTTATCAGAATTGGGTGTGGAATTTTGTCAAAAGCTTTTTCTGCATCTATTGAGATGATCATATGGTTTTTTGGCTTCAATTTGTTATATGGTGTACCACATTGAATGATTTGCATATATTGAAGAATCCTACATCCCTGGGATAAACCCCACTTGATCATGGTGTATGATTTTTTAATGTGCTGTTGGATTCTGTTTGCTAGTATTTTTGCATCTATGTTCATCAGTGATAATTGGCCTGTTTTCTTTGTGACATCATTGTCTGCTTTTGGTATCAGGGTGATGGTGGCCTCGTAGAATGAGTTTTGTGGGTGTTCCTCTCGCTCGTAAATCTTGGAAGATTTGGGGAAGGATAGGTGTTAGCTCTTCTCTAAATGCTTGAAAGAATTCACCTGAGAAGCCATCTGGTCCTGGGCTTTTGTTTGTTGGAAGATTTTAATCACAATTTCAATTTCATTGCTTGTGATTGGTCTGTTTATATTTTCTGTTTCTTCCTGGTTCAGTCTCGGAAGGTTGTGCTTTTCTAAGAATTTGTCCATTTCTTCCAGGTTGTCCATTTTATTGGCATATAGTTGCTTGTAGTAATCTCTCATGGTCCTTTGTATTTCTACAGTGTCAGTTGTTACTTCTCCTTTTTTATTACTAATTCTGTTGATTTGAGTCTCGTCCCTTTTTTTCTTGATGAGTCTGGCTAGTGGTTTATCAATTTTGTTTATCTTCTCAAAGAGCTAGCTTTTAGTTTTATTGATCTTTGCTATTGTTTCCTTCATTTCTTTTTCATTTATTTCTGATCTCATCTTTATGATTTCTTTCCTTCTGCTAACTTTGTGGGTTTTTTTTCCTTCTTTCTCTAATTCCTTTAGGTGTAAGGTTAGGTTGTTTATTTGAGATGTTTCTTGTTTCTTGAGGTAGGATTGTATTACTGTAAGCTTCCCTCTCAGAACTGCTTTTGCTGCATCCCATAGGTTTTGGGTCATCGTGTTTTCATTGTCAGTTGTTTCTAGGTATTTTTTGATTTCCTCTTTGATTTCTTCAGTGATCTCTTGGTTATTTAGTAGTGTATTGTTTACCCTCCATGTGTTTGTATTTTTTACAGATTTTTTCCTGTAATTCATATCTAGTCTCATAGCATTGTGGTCAGAAAATATACTTGATATGATTTCAATTTTCTTAAATTTACCAAGGATTTACTTGTGAACCAAGATATGAGCTATCAAGGAGAATGTTCCATTAGCACTTGAGAAGAAAATGTATTCTGTTGATTTTGGATGGAATGTCCTATAAATATCAATTGATATTTGATATTGTTCCATCCAAAACAAGTCCATCTTGTTTAACGTATCATTGAAAGCTTGTGTTTCCTTACTTATTTTCATTTTGGTTGATCTGCCAATTAGTTAAAGTGGGGTGTTAGTAGGGGAGTTTATGATTGTATTACTGTCAGTTTCCCCTTTTTTGGCTGTTAGCATTTGCCTTATGTATTGAGGTGCTCCTATATTGGGTGCATAAATATTTACAATTGTTATATCATCTTCTTGGATTGATCCCTTTATCATTATGTAGTGTCCTTCTTTGTCTCTCATAATAGTCTCTATTTTAAAGTTTATTTTGTCTGATATGAGAATTGTTATTCCAGCTTTCTTTTGATTTCCATTTGATATTTGGAATATCTTTCCATCCTCTCATTTTCAATCTGTATGTGTCCTTAAGTCTGAAGTGGGTCTCTTGTAAGCAGCATATATATGGGTCTTGATTTTGTATCCATTCAGCCAGTCTATGTCTTTTGGTTGGAGCATTTAATCTGTTTACATTTAAGGTAGTTATTGATACGTATGTTCCTATTACCATTTTCTTAATTGTTTTGGGTTTGTTATTGTAGGTCTTTTTCTTCTCTTGTGTTTCCTGCCTAGAGAAGTCCCTTTAGCATTTGTTGTAAAACTGCATTGGTGGTGCTGAATTCTCTTAGCTTTAGTTTGTCTGTAAAGCTTTTAATTTCCTCATAGAACCTGAATGAGATCCCTGCTGGGTAGAATAATCTTAGTTGTAGGTTTTTCCCTTTCATCAGTTTAAATATGTCCTGCCACTCCCTTCTGGCTTGCAGAGTTTCTGCTGAAAGATCAGCTGTTAACCTTAAGGGGATTCCCTTGTATGTTATTTGTTGTTTTTCCCTTGCTGCTTTTAATATTTTTTCTTTGTATTTGATTTTTGATAGTTTGACTAACATGTGTCTTGGCATGTATGTTTCTCCTTGGATTTATCCTGTTTGGGACTCTCTGCTCTTCCTGGACTTGATGAACTATTTCCTTTCCCATATTAGGGAAGTTTTCACATATAATCTCTTCAAATATTTTCTCAGTCCCTTTTTCTATTCTTCTGAGACCCCTATAATTCAAAGCTTGGTGCATTTAATGTTGTCCCAGAGGTCTCTGAGACTGTCCTCAATTCTTTTCATTCTTTTTTCTTTATTCTGCTCTGCAGTAGTTATTTCCACTATTTTGTCTTCCAGGTCAGTTATCCATTCTTCTGCCTCAGTTATTCTGCTATTGATTCCTTCTATAGAGTTTTAAATTTCATTTATTGTGTTGTTCATCATCGTTTGTTTGCTCTTCAGTTCTTCTAGGTCCTTGTTAAAGGTTTCTTGTATTTTCTCCATTCTATTTCCAAGATTTTGAATCATCTTTACTATCATTAGTCTTAATTCTTTTTCAGGTAGACTGCCTATTTCCTCTTCATTTGTTTGTTCTGGTGGGTTTTTACCTTGCTCCATGTGCTGTGTGTTTCTCTGTCTTCTCGTTTTGCTTAACTTACTGTGTTTGGGGTCTCCTTTTCGCAGGCTGCAGGTTCATATTTCCCGATGTTTTTGGTGTGTGCCCCCAGTGGCTAAGGTTGGTTCAGTGGGTTGTGTAGGCTTCCTTTTGAAGGGGACTGGTGCCTGTGTTCTGGTGGATGAGGCTGCATCTTGTCTTTCCGGTGGGCAGGACCACGTCTGGTGGTGTGTTTTGGGGTGTCTGTGACCTTATGATTTTAGGCAGCCTCTCTGCTAATGGGTGGGGTTGTGTTCCTGTGTTGCTAGTTGTTTGACATAGGGAGTCCAGCACTGTGGATTGCTGGTCGTTGAGTGGAGCAGGGTCTTAACGGTGAGATGGAGATCTCTGGGAGAGCTTTTGCTATCTGATATTATGTGTGGCCGGGAGGTCTCTGGTGGACCATTGTCCTGAGCTTGGCTCTCCCACCTCAGAGGCACAGACCTGACACCCAGCTTGAGGACCCAGAGTGTGTCAGCCACACAGCTCAGAAGAAAAGGGAGAAAAAAAGAATAAAATTTAAAAGTTATTAAAATAAAAAATTGAAATAATTATTAAAAATAATGAAAAATTTAAGATGTAATAAAAAAAGGAAAGAGCAAGCAAACCAACAAAGAAATCCACCAATTATAACCAGTGGTAAAAAAAACTACTAAAAAAAACCCAAAATACAAAAAAAGAAACAGAACCCTAGGACAAATGGTAAAAGCAAAGCTGTACAGAAAAAAATCACACAACATCCACTGCCTCAATTTTGGGATGATTTATTGTTTATTTAGGTGTTCCAGAGATGCAGGGTACATCAAGTTGATTGTGGAGATTTAATCCGCTGCTCCTGAGGCTGGTGGGAGAAATTTCCCTTTCTCATCTTTGTTCACACAGCTCCTGGGGTTCAACTTTTTATTGGGCCCTGCCTCTACATGTAGGTGTCCTGAAGCCATCTGTTCTTCTCTCAGACAGGATGGGGTTAAGGTAGCACCTGATTAGGGGCTCTGGCTCACTCAGGCCTGGGATAGGGAGGGGTACAGAATGCAGGGCAAGCCTGTGGAGGCAGAGGCTGGTGTGACATTTCAACAGACTGAGCCATGCCGTGTGTTCTCCTGGGGAAGTTGTCCCTGGATCACGGAACCCTGGCAGTGGCCAGCTGCACAGGCTCCCAGGGGGGTAGGTGTGGATAGTGACCTGTGGTCACACACAGGCTTCTTCGTGGCTACAACAGCAGCCTTAGTGTTTCATGCCCATTTCTGGTGTCTGCACTAATAGCCGTGGCTTGCACCTGTTTCTGGATCTCGTTTAGGCGGTGCTCTGAATCCCCTCTCCTTGAGCAACCCGAAACAATGGTCTCTTGCCTCTTAGGCAGTTCCATACTTTTTCCCAGACTCCCTCCTGGCCAGCTGTGGTGCACTAGCCCCCTTCAGGCTGTGTTCACGGTGCCAACCCCAGTCCTCTCCCTGGGATCCAACCTCCGAAGCCTGAGCCTCAGTTCCCAGCCCCCACCCGCCCCAGCGGGAGAGCAGACAAGCCTCTCAGGCTTGTGAGGGCTGGTTGGCACCAATCCTCTGCGGGAATCTCTCCGCTTTGCCCTCTACACCCCTGTTGCTGCACTCTCCTCTGTGACTCCGAAGCTTCCCCTGGCCCCACCCCTCATCTCCGCCAGTGAAGGGGCTTCCTAGTGTGTGGAAACTTTTCGTCCTTCACAGCTCCCTCCCAGAGGTGCTGGTCCCATCCCTATTCTTTTGTCTCTTTTTTCTTTTTTTTTTTTCGCCCTACCCAGGTACGTGGGGAGTTTCTTGCCTTTGGGGAAGTTTGTGGTCTTCTGTCAGTGCTCAGTAGGTGTTCTGTAGGAATTGTTCCACATGTAGATGTATTTCTGATGTATTTGTAGGGAGGAAAGTGATCTCCACGTCTTACTCCTCCACCATCTTGAATGTCTTCTCCTACATATTTTTATATACGCACATTTAGAGTAATGTTAAAAAAAATTTCATGATGATACAAATAATGAATACATAAATGTACATTAGCAGAGCAGCACATGATTTCTGTCTTTGCTGCCCATTGTCACCAGTATGTTAAAATCATTTGAACCTTTAAAAATCAACTTTGTAAACCAACCTAAACTTCTTAAAATGGTATTAAACTGTTTTGTACATGAGTTCTCTATACTTTGGTTGAAATTTCTTTAAAATTTGTGGAAATGTTTACTGAAAGAATATAATAAATTATACGTTCATCCTATTTAGAAAGCCAAACTGTATACAAAAAAATAAAAAAGAAAAATCCAACATAGATAAACTGCAGTGATTTTAAATACCCAGAATATTCAAGAGAAACATCATCTAAATATGGGGTAATAATAAACATATTATGCATATAATACCACATACCTTTTGCCATATAGGAACCAACATTAAGAACATTATTAATTGAATGATTCCAGTAATGAGAAAAATTGAGTGCTAGAAAAGATTTGGGAATTAATGTGATCAAACAACAGTAGAATTTATTGTTGTCTCTAAAAAATTAAGAAAGAAATGAAGAAGAAAAAGTACCTTACTTCATGGAGTCTAAGATTAACGTGTTAACATATCAAAATTTTTGAAATTTAAATGAGTCTCATAATCATTTAAATAATCGTTTAAAAAATTTATTGGAATTAAGTTGATTTACAATGTGTTTCAGGTGTATAGCAAAGTGATTGAGTTATACATATATATATATATACATTCTTTTTCAGTTTCTTTTCTCATGTAGGTTATCACAGAATGTTGAGTAGAGTTCACTGTGCTATACAGTAAGTCCTTGTTGGTTATCTATTTTATATATAGTAGTGTTTGTATATTAATCCCAAGCTCTTGATTTATCTTTCCCCACCACGTTTTCTCTTTGATAACCATAAGTTTGTTTTCGATAGCTGTAAGTCTGTTTCTGTTTTGTAAATAAGTTCATTTGTATCATATTTAAAATTAGATTCCACATAGGTGTGATATCATATGGTACTTGTTTTTCTCTGTCTGACTTACTTCACTTAGTGTAATAATCTTTAGGTCCATCCATGCTGCTGCAAATGACATTATTTCATTATTTTTTATGGCTGAGTAATATTCCATTTGTATATGTACCACATCTTTATCCATTCCTCTGTCAGTGGACATTTGGGTTGCTTCCATGTCTTGGCTATTGTAAATAGTGCTGCAGTGAACATTAGAGTGCATGTATCTTTTCAAATTATGGTTTTCTCTGGATATATGCCCAGGAGTGGGATTGCTGGATCATATGGTAGTTATATTTTTACTTTTTAAAGGAAACTCCTTACTGTTCTCCATAGTGGTTGTACCAATTTACATTCACACCAGTGGTATAGGAGGGTTCCCTTTTTTTCCACACCCTCTCCAGAATTTGTTGTTTGTAGAGTTTTTGATGTTGGCCATTCTGACCTGTGAGCTGATACCTCATTGTAGTTTTGATTTGCACTTCTCTGATAATTAGTGCCAAGCATCATTTCATGTGCTTTTTGGCCATCTGTATGTCCTCTCTGGAGAAATGTTGATTTAGATCTTCTACCTCTTTTTTATTGGGTTGTTGGTTTTTTGACATAGAGGTGCATGAGCTGTTTGTATATTTTGGAGATTAATCCCTTGTCTTTTGCTTCATTTGCAAATATTTTCTCCCATTCTGTGAGATGTCTTCTCATTTTGTTTATGGTTTCGTTTGCTGTGCAGAAACTTGTAAGTTTAATTAGGGTCATTGTTTATTTTTGTTTTTATTTTCATTACTTTAGGAGATGGAACCAAAAAGATATTACTGAGATTTATGTCCAAGAGTGTTATGCCTGTGTTTTCCTCTAAGAGTTTCATAGTATCTGGTGTCACATTTAGGTATTTTTTCCATTTTGAGTTTATTTTTGTGTATGATGTTAGAGAATGTTCTAATTTCTTTCTTTTACATGTAGCTGTCCAGTGTTCCCAGCACCATTTATTGAAGAGACTGTCTTTTCTCCTTTGTATAGTCTTGGCTGCTTTGTCGTAGATTAATTGACCATAGGTGTGTGGGTTTATTTCTGGGCTTTCTATCTTGTTTCATTGATCTATATTTCTGTTTTTGTGCCAGTACCGTATGGTTTTGATCACTGTGGCTTTGTAACATAGTCTGATATCAGAGAGTCTGATTCCTCCAGCTCCATTTTTTTTTCCCCCTCAAGATTGCTTTGGCTTTTCGAGTTCTTTTGTGTTTACATACAAATTAAAATAATTTTTTTTCTATTTCTGTGAAGAATGCCATTGGTAATTTGATAGGATTGCATTGAATCTGTAGATTGCCTTTGGTACTATAGTCATTTTTACAATATTGATTTTTTCCAATCCATAGAACATGGTATATCTTTCCAACTGTTTGTATCGTCTTTGATTTCTTTCATCAGCATCTTATAGTTTTCAGAGTATAGGTCTTTTGTCTTCTTAGGTAGGTTTATTCCTTGGTCTGTATCATGTTGAGCTATGTTCCCTCTATGCCCACTTTCTGGAGAATTTTTTTTTTTTTATCATAAATGGGTTTTAAATTTTGTCAGGAGCTTTTTCTGCATCTATTGAGATGATCATATGGTTTTTATTCTTCAATTTGTTGATGTAGTGTATCACACTGATTGAATGGTGCATATTGAACAATTCTTGCATCCCTGGGTTAAATCCCACCTGATATGGTGTGTGATTGTTTTAATGTATTGTTGGATTCGGATTGCTAGTATTTTGTTGAGGACTTTTGCATCTATGTTCATCAGTGATACTGGCCTGTAGTTTTCTTTTTTTTTGTGGTATCTTTGTTTGGTTTTGGGATCAGGGTGATGGTGGCTTCACAGAATGTCTTGAGAGTGTTTCTTCCTCTTCCATCTTTTGGAAGAATTTGAGAAGGATCAGTATAAGTTGTTTGTATGTTTGGTAGAATTTGCCTGTGAAGCCGTCTAGTCTTGGACTTCTGTTTGTTGGAAGTTTCTTAATGACTGTTTCAATATCAGTACTTGTGATTGATCTGTTTATATTTTCTATTTCTTTCTGGTTCAGCCTTGGAAGGTTGCATCTTTCTAAGAATTTGTCCATTTCTTCTAAGTTGTCCATTTTATTGCCATATAGTTGTTTGTAGTAGTCTCTTATGATCATTTTGTATTTCTGTGGTGTCTATTGTAACTTCTCCTTTTTCATTTCTAATTTTATTGACTTGAATCCTCTCCCTCTTTTTCTTGAGGAGTCTGGTTCATCAATTTTGTTTATTTTCTCAAAGAATCAGCTTTTAGTTTCATTGATCTTTTCGGTTGTTTTCTTCATCTCTATTACTTTTGTTTCTGTTCTAATCTTTGATTTCTTTCCTTCTACTCAGTTTGTGTTTTGTTTGTTCTTCTTTCTCTAGTTGCTTTAGGTGTAAGGTTAGGTTGTTTGCTTGAGATAATTCTTGTTTACTGAGGTAAGATTGTTTTGCTATAAACTTCCCTTTTAGAACCACTTTTGTTGCATCCCATAGGTTTTGGAGCATTGTGTTTTTGTTGTCACTTGTCTCTAGGTATTTTTTGACTTGCTCTTTGATTTCTTTAGTGATCCATTGGTTGTTTAGTAGCATATTGTTTATATTCCACGTGTTTGTGTTTTTTACAGGTTTTTTTCCCCTATAATAGATTCCTAATCTCATAGCGTTGTGATTGGAAAAGATGCTTGATATGATTTCAGTTTTCTTAAATTTACCTAGTCTTGATTTGTGGCCCAAGATGTGATCTATACTGGAGAATGTTCCAGTTGCACTTGAGAAGAAGTGTATTTTGCTGCTTTTGGTTGGACTGTTCTATAAATATCAATTAAGTCAATCTGGTCTAATGTGTAATTTAAGGCCTGTATTTCCTTATTGATTTTCTATCTGGATGATCTATCTATTGGTGAAACTGGGGTGTTAAAGTCCCCCACTATTATTGTGGTGTTACTGTTGATTTCTCCCTTTATGGCTGTTAGTATTTGCCTTATATATTGAGGTACTCCTATGTTGGGTGCATATATATTTACAATTGTTATATCTTCTTCTTGGATTGATCCCTTGATCTTTAGGTAGTGTCCTTCTTTGTCTCTTATAACACTCTTTATTTTAAGGTCTATTTTGTCTGATATGAGTATTGCTACTGCAGTTTTTTTTTTCCCCATTTGTATGGAATAGCTTTTTCCATCCCCTCACTTTCAGTCTGTATGTGTCCCTTGTTCTGAAGTGGATCTCTTATAGACAGCATATATATGGGTCTTATAATTGTATCCATTCAGCCAAGCCGTGTTTTTTTGGGGGGGCATTTAATCCATCTACATTTAAGGTAATTGTGGATATGAATGTTCTTATTGCCATTTTGTTAATTGTTTTGGATTTGTTTTTGAAGATCTTTTTCCTTCCCTTCCTCTTTTGTTCTCTTATGATTTGTTGTCTATATTTAGTGTTGTGTTTTGATTTGTGTGTGTGTGTGTGTGTGTGTATCAATTGTAGATTTTTGGTTTGTGGTTCCCATGAGGTTTTGATATAGCATTCTATATATGTACAAGATTATTTAAAGTTTCTGGTCTCTAAATTTCAAATGCATTTCCAATATACTGCATTTGTACTCTCCTCACGATTGCTAGTTTTGATATCTTATTTTTGTGTGAATCATTTCCTATCTTTACTTTATGCCTGCCTTCACTGGTGAGCTTTCCCATTTGTAATTTTTTTGTCTAGTTGTGACATTTTCTTTTCTACCTAGAGAAGTTCCTTTAGGATTTGTTGTAAAGCTTGTTTGGTAGTGCTGAATTCTCTTAGTTTTTGCTGTCTGTGAAACTTTATTTCTGTGTTGACTCTGAATGAGAGCCTTGCTGGGTAGAGTATTCCTGGTTGTAGGTTTTTCCTTTTCATTACTTTAAATATATCATGCCATTCCTTTCTGGCTTGCAAAGTTCCTGCTCAAAAATCAGCTGATAGCCTTATGGAGATTCCCTTGTATGTTATTTGTTGCCTTTCTCTTGCTACTTTTAATATTTTTTTCTGTCTTTAATTTTTGTCAGATTGATTAATATGTGTCTCGGCATGTTCTTCCTTGGGTTTATCTTGTATGGGACTCTCTGAGCTTCCTGGACCTGAATGAGTGTTTCCTTTCTCATGTTAGGGAAAGTTTTAAGCTATAATTTCTTCAAATATTTTCTCTGGCCCTTTCTCTCTCTCTTCTCCTTCTGAGACCCCTATAATCTGAATGTTTGTGCATTTAATATTGTCCCAGAGGTCTCTGAGACTGTCGCATTTCTTTTCATTCTTTTTTTCTTTCTTCTGTTCTGTGGCAGTGATTTTCCAGCTCACTTATCCATTCTTCTGCCACAGTTATTCTGCTATTGATTCCTTCTAGTGTATTTTTTGTTTGTTTGTTTGTTTTTAAACAACTTTATTGAAGTATAATTGCTTTACAATGGTGTGTTAGTTTCTGCTTTATAACAAAGTGAATCAGTTATACATGTACATATATTCCCATATCTCTTCCCTCTTACATCTCCCTCCCTCCCACCCTCCCCATCCCACCCCTCTAGGTGGTCACAAAGCACCGAGCTGATCTCCCTGTGCTATGCGGTTGCTTCCCACTAGCTATCTATTTTACATTTGGTAGTGTATATATGTCCATGACACTCTCTCACCATGTCACATCTCACCCCTCCCCCTCCCCGTATCCTCAAGTCCATTCTCTAGTAGGTCTGTGTCTTTATTCCCGTCTTGCCAGTAGGTTCTTCATGGCCTTTTTCTTTTTTTTCCTTAGATTCCATATATATGTGTTAGCATACTGTATTTGTTTTTCTCTTTCTGACTTATTTCAGTATGTATGACAGACTCTAACTCCATCCACCTCATTACAAATACCTCCATTTCATTTCTTTTTATGGCTGAGTAATATTCCATTGTATATATGTGCCACATCTTCTTTATCCATTCATCTGTCGATGGACATTTAGGTTGCTTCCATGTCCTGGCTATTGTAAATAGAGCTGCAATGAACATTTTGGTACATGACTCTTTTTGAACTATGGTTTTCTCAGGGTATATGCCCCATAGTGGGATTGCTGGGTCGTATGGTAGTTCTATTTGTAGGTTTTTAAGGAACCTCCATACTGTTCTCCATAGAGGCTGTATCAATTTACATTCCCACCAACAGTGCAAGAGTGTTCCCTTTCCTCCACACCCTCTCCAGCATTTATTGTTTCTAGATTTTTTGATGATGGCCATTCTGACCGGTGTGAGATGATATCTCATTGTAGTTTTGATTTGCATTTCTCTAATGATTAATGATGTTGAGCACTCTTTCATGTGTCTGTTGGCAATCTGTATATCTTCTTTGGAGAAATGTCTATTTAGGTCTCCTGCCCATTTTTGGATTGGGTTGTTCGTTTTTTTGTTATTGAGCTGCATGAGCTTCTTGTAAACCTTGGAGATTAATCCTTTGTCAGTTGCCTCATTTGCAAATATTTTCTCCCATTCTGATGGTTGTCTTTTGGTCTTGTTTATGGTTTCCTTTGCTGTGCAAAAGCTTTTCAGTTTCATTAGGTCCCATTTGTTTATTTGTGTTCTTATTTCCCTCTCTCTAGGTGATGGGTCAAAAAGGATCTTGCTGTGATGTATGTCATAGAGTGTTCTGCCTATGTTTTCCTCTAAGAGTTTGATAGTGTCTGGCCTTACACTTAGGTCTTTAATCCATTTTGAGTTTATTTTTGTGCATGGTGTCAGGGAGTATTCTAATTTCATACTTTTACATGTACCTGTCCAATTTTCCCAGCACCACTTATTGAAGAGGCTGTCTTTAATCCACTGTATATGCTTGCCTCCTTTATCAAAGATAAGGTGACCATATGCGTGTGGGTTTATCTCTGGGCTTTCTATCCTGTTCCATTGATCTATATTTCTGTTTTTGTGCCAGTACCAAACTGTCTTGATTACTGTAGCTTTGTAATATAGTCTGAAGTCAGGGAGCCTGATTCCCCCAGCTCCATTTTTCATTCTCATGATTGCTTTGGCTATTCGGGGTCTTTTGTGTTTCCATTCAAATTGTGAAATTTTTTGTTCTA
This sequence comes from Balaenoptera acutorostrata, assembly GCF_949987535.1. NCBI lineage: Eukaryota > Metazoa > Chordata > Mammalia > Artiodactyla > Balaenopteridae > Balaenoptera > Balaenoptera acutorostrata. The sequence goes on from NC_080079.1 coordinate 53,725,924, forward strand.
GTTCTGTGAAAAATGCCAGCGGTAGTTTGATAGGGATTGCATTGAATCTGTAGATTGGTTTAGGTTGTAGAGTCATTTTCACAATGTTGATTCTTCCAATCCAGGAACATGGTATCTCTCTCCATATATTTGTATCATCTTTAATTTCTTTCATCAGTGTCTTATAATTTTCTGCATACAGGTCTTTCGTCTCCTTAGGTAGGTTTATTCCTAGATATTTTATTCTTTTTGTTGCAATGGTAAACGGGAGTGTTTTCTTAATTTCACTTTCAGATTTTTCGTCATTAGTGTATAGAAATGCAAGAGATTTCTGTGCCTTAATTTTGTATCCTGCTACTTTACCAAATTCATTGATTAGCTCTAGGAGTTTTCTGGTAGCATCTTTAGGATTCTCTATGTATAGTATCATGTCATCTGCAAACAGTGACAGCTTTACTTCTTCTTTTCTGATTTGCATTCCTTTTATTTCTTTTTCTTCTCTGATTGCTGTGGCTAACACTTCCAAAACTATGTTGAATAATAGTGGTGAGAGTGGGCAACCTTGTCTTGTTCCTGATCTTAGTGGAAATGGTTTCAGTTTTTCACCATTGAGGACAATGTTGGCTGTGGGTTTGTCATATATGGCCTTTATTATGTTGAGGAAAGTTCCATCTATGCCTACTTTCTGCAGGGCTTTTATCATAAATGGGTGTTGAATTTTGTCGAAAGCTTTCTCTGCATCTACTGAGATGATCATATGGTTTTTCTCCTTCCATTTGTTAATATGGTGTATCACATGGATTGATTTGTGTATATTGAAGAATCCTTGTATTCCAGGGATAAACCCCACTTGATCATGGTGTATGATCCTTTTAATGTGCTGTTGGATTCTGTTTGCTAGTATTTTGTTGAGGATTTTTGCATCTATGTTCATCAGTGATATTGCCCTGTAGTTTTCTTTCTTTGTGACATTTTTGTCTGGTTTTGGTATCAGGGTGATGGTGGCCTCGTAGAATGCGTTTGAGAGTGTTCCTCCCTCTGCAATATTTTGGAAGGGTTTGAGAAGGATAGGTGTTAGCTCTTCTCTAAATGTTTGATAGAATTCGCCTGTGAAGCCATCTGGTCCTGGGCTTTTGTTTGTTGGAAGGTTTTTAATCACAGTTTCAATTTCAGTGCTTGTGATTGGTCTGTTCATATTTTCTATTTCTTCCTGGTTCATTCTCGCCAGGTTGTGCATTTCTAAGAATCTGTCCATTTCTTCCAGGTTGTCCATTTTATTGGCATAGAGTTGCTTGTAGTAATCTCTCATGATCTTTTGTATTTCTGCAGTGTCAGTGGTTACTTCTCCTTTTTCATTTCTAATTCTATTGATCTGAGTCTTCTCCCTTTTTCTCTTGATGAGTCTGGCTAATGGTTTATCAATTTTGTTTATCTTCTCAAAGAACCAGCTTTTAGTTTCATTGATTTTTGCTATTGTTTCCTTCATTTCTTTTTCATTTATTTCTGACCTGATCTTTATAATTTCTTTCCTTCTGCTGGCTTTGGGGTTTTTTTGTTCTTCTTTCTCTAATTGCTTTAGGTGCAAGGTTAGGTTGTTTATTCGAGAAGTTTGCTGTTTCTTGATGTAGGCTTGTATTGCTATAAACTTCCCTCTTAGCACTGCTTTTTCTGTGTCCCATAGGTTTTGAGTCGTCGTGTCTCCATTGTCATTTGTTTCTAGGTATTTTTTGATTTCCCCTTTGATTTCTTCAGTGATCACTTCGTTATTAAGTAGTGTATTGTGTAGCCTCCATGTGTTTATGTTTTTTACAGATCTTTTCCTGTAATTGATATCTAGTCTCATAGCGTTGTGGTCGGAAAAGATACTTGATACGATTTCAGTTTTCTTAAATTTACCAAAGCTTGATTTGTGACCCAAGATATGATCTATCCTGGAGAATGTTCCATGAGCACTTAAGAAAAATGTGTATTCTGTTGTTTTTGGGTGGAATGTCCTATAAATATCAAGTAAGTCCATCTTGTTTAATGTATCATTTAAAGCTTGTATTTCCTTATTTATTTTCATTTTGGATGATCTGTCCATTGGTGAAAGTGGGGTGTTAAAGTCCCCTACTATGATTGTGTTGCTGTCGATTTCCCCTTTTATGGCTGTTAGTATTTGCCTTATGTATTGAGGTGCTCCTATGTTGGGTGCATAAATATTTACAATTGTTATACCTTCCTCTTGGATCGATCCCTTGATCATTATATAGTGTCCTTCTTTGTCTCTTGTAATAGTCTTTATTTTAAAGTCTATTTTGTCTGATATGAGAATTGCTACTCCAGCTTTCTTTTGATTTCCATTTGCATGGAATATCTTTTTCCATCCCCTCACTTTCAGTCTGTATGTGTCTCTAGGTCTGAAGTGGGTCTCTTGTAGACAGCATATATATGGGTCTTATTTTTGTATCCATTCAGCCAGCCTGTGTCTTTTGGTGGGAGCATTTAATCCATTTACATTTGAGGTAATTATCAATATGTATGTTCCTATTCCCATTTTCTTAAATGTTAGGGTTTGTTGTTGTAGGTGTTTTCCTTCTCTTGTGTTTCTTGCCTAGAGAAGTTCCTTTAGCATTTGTTGTAAAGCTGGTTTGGTGGTGCTGAACTCTCTCAGCTTTTGCTTGTCTGTAAAGGTTTTAATTTCTCCATCAAATCTGAATGAGATCCTTGTTGGGTAGAGTAATCTTGGTTGTAGGTTTTTCTCCTTCATCACTTTAAGTATATCCTGCCACTCCCTTCTGGCTTGCAGAGTTTCTGCTGAAAGATCAGCTGTTAACCTTATGGGGATTCCCTTGTGTGTTATTTGTTGTTTTTCCCTTGCTGCTTTTAATATGTTTTCATTATATTTAATTTTTGACAGTTTGATTAATATGTGTCTTGGCGTGTTTCTCCTTGGATTTATCCTGTTTGGGACTCTGTGTGCTTCCAGGACTTGATTAACTATTTCCTTTCCCATATTAGGGAAGTTTTCAACTATAATCTCTTTAAATATTTTCTCAGTCCCTTTCTTTTTCTCTTCTTCTTCTGGGACCCCTATAATTCGAATGTTGGTGCGTTTGATGTTGTTCCAGATGTCTCTGAGACTGTCCTCAGTTCTTTTCATTCTTTTTTCTTTATCCTGCTCTGCAGTAGTTATTTCCACCATTTTATCTTCCAGGTCACTTATCCATTCTTCTGCCTCAGTTATTCTGCTATTGATCCCATCTAGAGTATTTTAAATTTCATTTATTGTGTTTTTCATCGTTGCTTGGTTCCTCTTTAGTTCTTCTACGTCCTTGTTAAATGTTTCTTGCATTTTGTCTATTCTATTTCCAAGATTTTGGATCATCCTTACTATCATTACTCTGAATTATTTTTCAGGTAGACTGCCTATTTCCTCCTCATTTGTTAGGTCTGGTGTGTTTTGCCCCTGCTCCTTCATCTGCTGTGTGTTTTTCTGTCATCTCATTTTGCTTATCTTACTGTGTTTGGGGTCTCCTTTTCACAGGCTGCAGGTTCGTAGTTTCCATTGTTTTTGATATCTGTCCCCAGTGGCTAAGGTTGGTTCAGTGGGTTGTGTAGGCTTCCTGGTGGAGGGAACTAGTGCTTGAGTTCTGGTGGATGAGGCTGGATCTTGTCTTTCTGGTTGCACGTCCATGTCTGGTGGTGTATTTTGGGGTGTCTCTGTCCTTATTATGATTTTAGGCAGCCTCTCTGCTAATGGATGGGGCTGTGTTCCTGTCTTGCTAGTTGTTTGGCATAGGGTGTCCAGCACTGTAGCTTGCTGGTCGTTTAGTGAAGCTGGGTCTTGATGTTGAGATGGAAATATCAGAGATTTTTGCCATTTGGTATTACGTGGAGCTGGGAGGTCTCTTGTGGACCAGTGTCCTGAAGTTGGCTCTCCCACCTCAGAGGCACGGCCCTGATGCCTGGCTGGAGCACCAAGAGACTTTCATCCACATGGCTCAGAGTAAAAGGGAGAAAAAATAGAAAGAAAGAAAGAAAGAGGATAAAATATAGTGAAGTAAAATAAAGCTATTATAAAGCAAAGCTATACAGACAAAATCTCACCCAGAAGCATATACATATACACTCACAAAAAAAGGAAAAGGGGAAAAATTAATATATCCTGCTCCCAAAGTCCACCTCCTGAATTTGGGATGATTCGTTGTCTATTCAGGTGTTCAGCAGATGCAGGCACATCAAGTTGTTTGTGGAGCTTTAATCCGCTGCTTCTGAGGCTGCTGGGAGAGATTTCCCCTTCTCTTCCCTGTTCGCACAGCTCCTGGGGTTCAGCTTTGGATTTGGACCCGCCTCTGCGTGTAGGTCGCCTGAGGGCGTCTGTTCCCCGCCCAGACAGGATGGGGTTAAATGAGCAGCTGCTTCAGGGGCTCTGGCTCACTCAGGCCGGGGGCAGGGAGAAGTACGGAGGAGGCGGGGCGAGCCTGTGGCGGCAGAGGCTGGCGTGACGTTGCAGCAGCCTGAGGCGCGCCGTGTGTTCTCCCGGGGATGTTGTCCCCGGATCCCGGGACCCTGGCAGTGGCGGGCTGCACAGGCTCCCGGGAGGGGTGGTGTGGAGAGTGACCTGTGCTCGCACACAGGGTTCTTGGTGGTGGCAGCAGCAGCCTTAGCGTCTCCTGCCCGTCTCTGGGGCCCGCGCTGATAGCCGCGGCTCGTGCCCGTCTCTGGAGCTAGTTTAGGTGGTGCTCTGAATCCCCTCTCCTTGAGCACCATGAAACAAAGAGGCAAGAAAAAGTCTTGCCTCTTCGGCAGCTGCAGACTTTTTCCCGGTCTCCCTCCCAGCCAGCTGTGGTGCGCTAACCCCTTCAGGCTGTGTTCACGCTGCCAACCCCAGTCCTCTCCCTGCGATTCGACCAAAGCCCGAGCCTCAGCTCCCAGCCCCACCCGACCCGGCAGGGGAGCAGACAAGCCTCTCAGGCTGGTGAGTGCTGCTCGGCGCCGAGCCTCTGTGCGGGAATCTCTCCGCTTTGCCCTCTGCAGCCGTGTTGCTGCGCTCTCCTCTGTGGCTCCGAAGCTCCCCCCTCTGCCACCTGCAGTCTCTGCCCACGAAGGGGCTTCCTAGTGGGTGGAAACCTTTCCTCCTTCACAGCTCCCTCCCACTGGTGCAGGTCCTGTCCCTATTCTTTTGTCTCTGTTATTTCTTTTTTCTTTTGCCCTACCCAAGTACGTGGAGAGTTTCTTGCCTTTTTGGAGGTCTGACATTTTCTGCCAGCATTCAGTGGGTGTTCTGTAGGAGCAGTTCCACGTGTAGATGTATTTCTACTGTATCTGTGGGAAGGAAGGTGATCTCCGCATCTTACTCTTCCGCCATCTTCTCTCCCTCTAGTGTATTTTTCATTCCAGTTATTGGATTGCTCATCTCTTTTAGTTTATTCTTTAAACCTTCTAGCTCTTTGTTAAACATCTCTTGTAACTCTCCATCTGTGCCTCCATTCTTTTTCCTATGTTGAATCATCTTTACTATGATTACTCTAAATTCTTTTTCAGGTACTTTGCCTGTCTCCAGTTCATTTCGTTGTTCTTGTGGGTTTTTATCTGGTTCCTTCATCTGGAACACATTTCTCTGCTGTCTCATTTTGTCGAACTTTCTGTGTTTGTGGTCTCCTTTCTCCTGGCTGGAGGATTGTAGCTCCTCTTGCTTCTGGTGTCTGCCCTCTGGTGGGTGAGGTTGGTCCTGTGGCTTGTGCAGGCTTCCTGATGGAAGGGGATGGTGCCTGCCCACTGGTTGGTGGGGCTGTGTGTTGTCCCTCTGGTGGACAGGGCTGTGTCAAGTATTGTGTTTAGAAGTGGCTGTGAGCTCAGTATGGCTTCAGGCACCCTGTCTGTTGATGGATGGGGCTGTATTCCTACCCTGCTGGTTGTTTGGCATGAGGCGTTCCAGCACTGGAGCCTGTAGGCTGTTGGGTAAGGCCAGGCCTTGATATCAAAATGGTGACCTCTAGGAGAGCTCACACTGATTAATATTCTCTGTGGCCTCTGCCACCAGTGTCCTTGCCCCCCACCCCAGTGAGGCACAGCTGACCCCTGCCTCCCCAGGAGATCCTCCAAGACTCGTACATAGGTCTTGCCCCAGCTCCTATGGATTTACTGCTTTTTGCTGGTCCCAGTGTATGTGAGACCTTGTGTGTGTCCTCCAAGATGGAGTTTCTGTTTCCCCCAGTCCTGTGGAGCTCCTGCACTCATGCCCTGCTGGCCTTCAAAGCCAAATTCTCTGGGGGTTCCTTCTCCTGATGGTAGTCCTTCAGGCTGGAGAGCTTGACATGGAGCTCAGGACTCTCACTCTTGTGGGAACACTTCTGCAATATAATTATTTTCTAGTTCATGTGTCGCCCACCTGGCAGGTATGGGATTTGATTATGTCATGAAAGCACCCCTTCTACTGTTTCGTTGTGGCTTCTTCTTTGTCTTTGAATGTAAAAATATCTTTTCTGGTAGGTTCCAGTCTTTTTTTTGTCGATGATTGTACAGCAGTTAGTTGTGATTTTAGTGTTTTTGTGAGAGGAGGTGAGCTCAAGTCCTTCTACCCCGTCATTTTTTCCAGAACTAAGGAGTTGCTTTTAGTTTGGATGTTTGCTGCCTTTTCCCTTATCATGTGCCGGCCATTATCCCCTTGATAATGGGGTGTGCAGGCCTGGTGGCCCTTGCACGCTCCCAGATGGTAAGGGCAAGGCTTGGTGCCTGCTCGTGGGTCTCCTACCAGTGGCTCTGGTCCACGCACTCCCAGGACAGTGGGGGCAGCACTTAGAATCTGCTCATGGGTCTCCTAGGGTGGCTGCTATCTGCAAACTCCCGGGACTGCAGGGGCAGTGTTTGGCACCTGCTTGTGAGTCTCATGGGCAGCTGACCTCTGTGCCTCCTGGGACAGCAGAGGACAGTAAAACTTGGTGTGGAGAGTTAGAGGTAATTTCAAGTATCCAAGTGAAGACACTTAGTAAGCAGTTGAATAAAACTTTCTGGGCACCAAGCGAGAGATCTCTGTGTCAGGAAATTTCCAAGCTACAGTGGTATGATCCTACAGTGGGCGAATTTCACCTCTCTGGTCCTGAGTCCCCTCACCTTGATAGATCACATGTTCTGTTGGACTATCTGGTGAAGGATCTCTCAAATCACACTGCAGGCTCAAGTCAGAAGAAGTCACTCATCTTGGCTGCTCTGGGCATCTCTCAATTGTTTTTAACCAAGAAACAACCGTGATAGAGTTGTCACTGCTGGCTTCTGCTCGACTTGAACATAGCTATTCATGCTGTCATTGTATCAGTTGAACTATGTGCATTGTTGACACTATATGTGGGGAGTTAAGTTGTTTGAAGTATCTTCTAGCAGGACTAATATGATTTTTAAGTCAAAATGAAAAGTTGTATTCAGAAAGGTGGAGAAATACAACATTAAGTTATAAATTGGATATTGTTAAAGCAAATATCCATCATAGGAAGGCTAACAGCAATCTCATACTTTCGTTTTTCAAAGCAGTAAGCAAGAGCTTTCCAGGATATAAGAAAGGAAGTTAGTCACTAGTAGAAGGAACTACATTACTTTTTTATTTATTATTATTAAGACTTTTTAAGTGGCCTTTTACTACTTTTTGCTACTGAGATGTATGCAGAGGTATTGACTTTTATAAGTTTAGCATGCCACTAAAGCCTGGGAAATTGTCAGTTCCCCCTAAATGTTGAATGGAATTTCAAATCTAAGAGCAATATTGAAGAATTATCAAAGGTACTGTTGTAGATTAATTGGCAGCACTTTTTAAATATTTTTGAAGGAGATAAGATAATAGTGTGTCTTATGATTTATATCATTTTTAAGTTTTTATATAAATGTATTCATAACAAACCAGGACAGACTCAAGGCAATAACAGTAAAAGGTAGGGAGGCAGTACTGCTGACTGTAGAATGTTGGGGGAAATGTAGAACATTAATTGTCTTTTACAGAGGACTGTATAGATGTTGATAAACTTAATATATAAAGTGAACCCATATAAGAAAAATCAAGATTTGAAGTTGTTTCAATTTTACTAAATTCTAAATATTTTCAAATTTTACATTTTCTTTCTCCATGATCCCTGAAATATTCAGAATTGTGGATTTTATTGTATAAATGTCTGAAGTTTAATTGATCAGTATCCTAACTACAAAGGGATTGCTTGGAAGGGGTGATTGAAGAAAATATTTGGAATTTATGATTTGAAAGTAGGGCCCACAGGATTTATTGATAAATTGTATTTAAGTTCTGAGATAACTTTAGATTTATTTTTAATCCTTTATGTTTTCTTGAGCAAGTAAAAGGATGGAGTTGCCAGTATGTGAGATGGTGAGAGAGAAGAGAGATCAGGTTTTCAGAGGAGGTCAGAATTTCAGTTTTACACCCACTTAATTTGAGATGTCTATGAGACATCTTAGTAGGTATGTTGTAGGTTTTGGATACAGGAATCTCAAGTTTGCAGGGGTAACTTGAGATGGTGATACAATGTTTGGAATCCTCACCATAGAAATAGTATTGAAAGCCATGAGAGTAGATGAAATTCACTCAGATAGAATATAGAGAAAGAAAAAGTTTCAGGTGGAAACCATGGGTCATACCAACATTTATAAGTCAGATGGAACAGAAGGAGGAAGCAAAGGAGAATGAGAAGGAGTGGCCAGTGAGGCAGAAAGCAAACTAGAAGAGTTTTAGAAGGGAGGTGAAGAACTGAAAACCAAATGAAGAAAGTGTGTTTGAAAGCAGAGGAAGTCATCTACTGTGTCAAATGCTACTGATGAGTCAAGTATGATGAGGACTGAGAAAATTGATTATAGTATAACAAAATGGAAATCGCTGGTCAGCTGGACGAGAATAGTTTCAGATGACAGGTGGTTATGAAAGCCCAACCAGAGCAAATTTTAGAGCAAAAAGGAGGAAAAGAATTTAAGATAATACAGATGGACAACAATTTCTGAAAGTTTCACACTAAAGGAGAGAAGACAAGGTGGGTAAGTAGCTAAAGAGAAAGGTGCCCAAGATAGTGTTTGGTTTAAAAAAAAAAATGAGAAAATAATAGCAGACATGTATGTTGTTGATGGAAAAGAAAGAGTAAAGAAGAAATAAATGATGGTGCCAAAGAAAGGAGAAAATCTGCAAGGAATGGTGCATAGTGTACAAGTGGAGAGGTTGACCTTTGGGAAGATTGTGTAAAGATCATTGACAATAACAGGAATGGAAGCCAAATGTGTGAGCACAGAGCCCTGCGGTTGTGCAGACATAGAGGTGGAAACTCGAAAGTTCTTATGACTTTGCTTTTCTTATGAAATAGAAAGCAGTGTATTGGCTGAGAGTGAAGATGGGGGACATGAGAGCAAATTATTTTGTTCCCTGCAACATGTGCTTGAAAAAGAATTTATAAGTGTTTTCTCAATAATGCCCTATATGTGTATGTTATAGCAAACTTGCTGATTGTCTTAACATTTATATATTTGCTACATTCTTTGTCTCATTTATTGCTCTTTACATCTGTAGAATGGGGACAATAATGCATCTCTTAGAATATTGTTGGGATGTGTGAAGTTAATTTAAATGAAAATGTATAAAAATATCTTTAACTTGGATTGCATGATATAACAATGAGTTTTTTTCTGTTTTCTTTTTGTTATTTTTGCCACTGAAATCAAGAGGAGGCTTTCTTTTTAGAGAAATTTATTTTGTTTTATAAAGTCTCCAGTCTGGGACCTTGTGAGCGAATGAGGACTTATCCTGGTTGTTAATTAGCGATGCACACCAGGCCAGTTATAATTAAATGCATACTCCCTGTCACTTGCAGGTTAAATACGTGGTTCATGGTATCAGACAGGAGGAGAAGCTTTATGAATGGTGCTCTCAAGTGTAGTCTGTTTCACAATATAAATTTATTGCTGGGAAGAAATTGCTCTTGGCAACATAATTATAGGTTGAAAAGAACTGAGGGGGAAACAGTTCAAGGTATAGCATAAGCCATGACTACCACAATCAGGGGGTGACAGCCTGGCAGGAATCTGTGCTAGTGTGACTGGATTGCCATGACCTCTGATGCCAGCTTTGTCTGTATCATAAATTATTTCACCCATAGTGATCAGGTGATTGATTTTTTACCCAAGAACAATGACTTTACTCCTTTTTTTTTTTTTTTTTTTTTTGCTTAAAACAGCAGAATTTATTTTCTCAGTATCCTGGAAGCCAAAAGTCTGAAATTAGAGCTAAAATCAAGGTGTCAGTAGGGCTGAGCTCCCTCCTGAGGCTTTAGCGGGAAATCCATTCCTTCTCGTTTCTGGCTTCCGGTGGCTGCTGGCTTCCTTGGCTTGTGGCTGCATCATTCCTGGATGGTGGGCAATTAATTAGCATATAATGCACTCTTACCCAAACCTCACGACTCATAATCCATCCAAAACATTATTTCCTTTTTTTCTCTCATGTGAAGTTTGGGTTTCTACCTATTCAAAGCATAGATGATGATGCATACAAGTCTTAGAAAAAGGAATAGTCACAATCCAAATTTGTTTCAGGTACTTGATACCAGGTAATAGCTTTCAAGCCGCAAACTCACAGAAATACTTAAAGTTACTTTTAATGAATTGCTGGAGGCTGAGTGTGAACTAATGTGAGAGGGAGAAACTCTTGGTATCTGTGGTCTTAGAAGAGGACTGTGGGCTTTACTTCCAGGAACCTCACCGTGTTCTCACACTGTAGGTCGGAAGAAGATCCCTTCCTGGATCTGATAGGGAGAGGGGAAGAATAGTCATTGTGAAATAAGCCCAGAGTATTCTCCACATCAGAGGTCTATGGTGCAGGGGGAAGACCCTTCACAGAACCTTATACCACCTGGATGAAGGGCAATTACCCTACTCTAATCCCCTCTAGCCTTCCTAGGCACTTAAGAGGGAAGGAAGGAAAGACACACTTGTATCGATAAATCACAGCCCAGGGACACCAGCCCCCTAAAAGATGGAGTTTAAATCATAAAGTTATAGAACACTTCCTCCCCACACATATAACCACACAAACAACAAGTCTGCAGCATAAAAACAGTGGATTATAGCCAAAGAGCTGTAAGGTGCAAACTCTATTTAAAGAGAGTTCTCAGATAACAGGGGAAACAAAGACAAGTACTTTTGAGGAATGTCTACTTTTGGGGAATGTCTCCCTCCACTCATGGGCTATCAGTTTAACATCCAGAACTCAACTTCAACTTTTATTTTTCTGTGTTTCTTCCTGAATACTTAGCCATGCATGCTTTCTCCACTTTCTCTTAAATTTCCATAGTACTTGCAAATATCTCACTAATTAACCCCCATATCTTGACTTTAGTTTTTTTTTCTTTATACATACTTTTGTTTTCCCAACTAAATGAAACTCCTAGAGGAAAAGTTTGTGCTTATACATCTTTGAGTTGTTCACAGGGCCTAGCCTATAACAGACACAAAACGTTTTTTGAGAATGTTATTTTATAACCTCACTTACCTTAAACTTCTGGCTGTGTGTGAAGAATGTTTCATTGGGTCCTGGCATCATTACCTGTAAGTGGAAATATCTGGTCTATGAATTGCATGTGTGGATGGTAACTCTGCCCTCAACCCTGGCTCCACTAAACATCACAACTGTTGTGTTTTAGTCTTCTTTTTATCCCTGAAACTTTTGGTGGGGGGGGCTGCTGAAAACTTTTAGTGTACATGATTGATCAAAAGTTTTTCCAGTATGACTTTTCTCAGAATATGTGATTTTGATTTTCTGGATGAGAAATGACTCATATGCCATAACATAACAAAATTGTATCAATATATAAGATCTCAATATATAGAAAAAGATATTTTACCTATTGCCTAGAGTCCCCAAAATCTGACAAATGAAGGACATGGCAAGTGACAGATTAGTTAACGTTATGACAAAATGGAAATAGCAGTATGGGATATGCTTGCAACACATATCATGCTTCTTTCCAAGTTCAAAAAGAAAAATAGGGCAATGCTGTGTCATTTAGGAACTGGACTGTGGAAATGAGTCTTCATTAGAATGACAATCTGAGATTTTTTTTGTTGAAGTACAAAAAAAAATCATATTAGCATTTGCAGCATGAAATGTTATTAAAACTAAACCAGATGTTACATTCATATTCCAAGTTGTGAAGTCTTCCTAGCAGTGACAGTGCATTAGCAAACAAAGTAAGTAAACAATATGATAATGTTGGAATATTGGGCTTGCTGCCATCAAAGGTAAAACATAATCTCAAAGAAAATCACCCAGAATAAGGAAACCAGAGAATACTCTTATTGGTATTTAACTGAGGAAATCTAGATAGATCAAATATAGATATGGCTCCAAAAAGAATGTTCTCTAAATGCACGAAGACAATCCAAGCTGGATTTTGTTTGTTTTTCCCAGATGGAAAATTGGAAAAAAAATTTTAAGGACTGGGACTCTAAGTGAACCCTTAAGAACAATTGAAACTAAAGAATGTATTCTATGAGCAGAATTCAAAACATTGAAATACTTTGATACATTGCATTTTATTTTTGGCTACATATATTACCTGAATACACCTGGGGCAGAGTGGCCAGGTGAGAAAGATAGACTTTGGTGTCAGATCTTATTCCAAATCATGATATAAAATGTGACAGTAAGATAAAATCAAGTCTCAGCATTCTCATCCTTAAAATAGAAATGATAATTATCTTATAGGGTAGGATGAAAGTCTGAAAACGATGTAATATATGAAATGCATCAAACCATGTGCCTGGCACCCAACAGGCGGACACTAAATGTTAGCTCTTATTTTGTGGCTTTCAGTACAAAATCATAGCCAAAGAAAGAATAGTTTAAAAAAAAAAATTTAGCAGACAGAGATGTAAACACACAAAATACATCCAGTGGCCACCAAGCTTCTCTGAGTGCTTCATGCTATCCCACTGGGAATGCCTCCTCTAGAGCCTGAGAGCTCTCAAAGGACCAAAGCTGGGTTATGCTGTTTTGTGAAATGATGCCCCACTTTGTGTGCATTGTATTTGGAAATATTTGTTCGTATTGTGCTACGTACCATATAGAACGTTTAGCAAACCAGTGCTTTAATATTCAAGTTAAAACTTCCCTTATCCATAGGGTTGGTATGTGAATCTGAAGAAGACTAATGGGAGGAAAGCTGATGGTGATTGTCATACTGTATTCGGAATTCTCTTCTCCCCTCTGAGGCTTAGTTACGGTGACAGGTTCAGTATGCCTGGCTCCCTGTACTGTTAGGTAAAGTTGTTGCTCATGGGACTCCTCAATCTTTTATTGATAATGGACACTTACTTGACATTCCCTTCCTTCAGGTCAACTTATAAAAGCTTTCTTTAAAATTTCTATTTTTATCAGTCACACCAAAAATATGGCAGTCATAAATCTTTACATAATCATCAACATAAAATAACAACATAGCCTAAACTGCCATATGTACAGATAATCTGATCATAATTTTTAAAATGGATAAATGAATACAAAAGGATAACTTCACCGTCCCCCCAAATAAAACTACTTTAAGACAAAAGGCAACAAATTTAATCTCAAGCATGTTGCCTGCCTGTTAAAGAGAAAGTAGAAACAAGTTGGATATAGGATTTCAGGCTAGCTTATAAACACTTTCTGGACCTGTCTTCCAGGTCTCTAATATTTTCTCATATGTTTTCTATCCACAATGTGAATATTTCCATGACTTTATATATCAGATCACTAATTTCACCTGAATTCACTTTCAACCTATTATTACATATTTTTGATTTCAAAATTTTGATGTTATTTTTTTAAATTCCACAGACTCTAATTTTTGCTTTTTGTTATTATTTTTTTGGATGATATTATTACATTTTATTAATTTAATACTTTCTGTAATTTCTCTGAGGATAGAAAGCAGAATTACTTAAAACTGCATTTGTTCTCAGAAGAATTTCCAGTATCCTCCAGAGTGAGATGTTGGTTTGCTCATTTTGGTTCTTTTCTTTCATTTATGTGTTTCTTAAAGATTGATTCCTGATTCCTTCACTCATCAGATATTGTCTGATTTGTATCATCTAGAAATTCTTCAACATTTTTTTTTTTTGGTCTTCTAATGATAATCTCTCCTTATTTTGACACAATTGTGAATTTGTTCTTTTTTCATTTACTTTTTTGCATTCCAGTTTGATTTTGGGAGAGAACACAGTTAAACTTGCATACTCAATTTACCATCTTGATCTAGAATTCTGCTTTTAACTCTTTTGGGGTAAAACTGATCCTGTTTTGTAAGCCAGAATTGATTATACTCAAGTGACTGATGATTCCAGCCCATTGGTTTAGATCACAGGTCTGGATCACTGTCATCATCTAACAGGTTAACTGCTGGATTCTAATGAAAAGAGATCACCTACTAGTTCAGTTTAGTGACCCCCCACAAATGTCCCAGGATATGTTTCTCTCTGACATCATTGTACACACATTTACCTATAGATCAGAATCAATGCCTGTACAATTATTGCTACTGCAGCAACTCAGGTTTAAACTTGAATGATTGTTTTACTATCATTCTTCATTGTATATAATTCACTGAGAAAAATGACACCCTGATTGTGCCCTTTTTCTTGTTTTATAAATATTCATTTCTTCCTGGTAATATGAAAAATGTTGAAATGAAAGTTTCAGGTTTTCCTGGGGAGAAAATAAATGACAATTTTCAATTACTGTACTGCTTATCACAAAAGCAGTTTCATTTGCCTGATGGCTTCACTGACTGGTGTCAAGATAATGCCAAATAGAATGTTTTGCTAGCCTAATGCCACCCACAGAGCTAGACAAAATATTGCTTTTCATATACTTTACAAAAATAGTAGCTATTAATTGTGCTGCTCAACCATAAGCTGATCAAGCTGGAGAAAACAAGAAATGTGGCATTTACAGTTTTGGAAGCCACTTCCTTCAGATTTCTAGTCACTAATCCATAGTTTAAATCTTGGACTTAGGAATATTTACCAAATTCTTTTAGGTCTCCTGATCTACTGAATGTCTAGTTATTGCATGTAAATGAAGTAGAGTTCTAAAGAGGTTTGAGGCCACTGACTAAGATTTACTACAATATTGTGACTCAATGTGCTTTTGTACTCTGGTTTATTGTATTAAAGGTTAAAATAAGAATTGGTACATAATTTTTAACAATTACTGGACATAATCATAGACAGTTTTCTTCAACAAGAATTTATTGGTGCTTATGCCATGTCAGATACTATTTTAAGCACTGTGGAATATAAAATGGTAATTTCAGAATTGTGTGTATAGTTTTTAAAGAAAGACGAGTGTTTAAGGTGCAAGGAGTATAATGGTAAAATTTTCTAGAAAACTAGATTAGGACTAGATTGTGAAAAACCCTGAATGCAAGGTCAAGGGATGTAGATGTAGAAGGAACCATTGTAGACATTACCCAGGAGAGTGACATAAGAGTGTGTGTATGCTTTAGAAATGTCATTTTTGTCACAATTCGAAGGATTCCCAGATATGCAATGAGACTGGATGCAAGGAGTGCAGAATTACATCTACTAGAGGACATAAATAGTGAACATGTGGATGGAGAATAATCACAAACATAGAGGCAATATAGTTTTGCAACTGACTAGTAGATTGAAACAGAAACAGATGACTAGATTATTGTCTGGAATTACAGTAATACATGTGACATGTCTCTTGGGAAGTCATGACATTGAAACTTTTACAGTCAAATTCACCCTTTAATACTACAAGCTAATTTTCCATGTAATAGAATGGAAAGATAGATAAATATGCTGGTTATCTTAATAAGAGATCCTTAAAAGAACTACAGTGTGGTGGTTAAAAAAAAAAAAAAAAAAGCACATGTGTTGAGACCTCAGTTAAAATTCTGACTGTGCCATTGCAAGTCATATGACCTTAGGCAAGTTACTCAATCTTTCTAGCCTCCGTTTCTTCACTTTCTGAAAGGAAGATAGGCATGACAACATCATAGAATTGTTTTTAAATTTAAGTGAAATATTATACATAGAACACTTAAGGCAGATTCTGGCAAATAATAATGGCTCAAAATTTTAGTCATTACTATGTAGACAAATGAATTTCAAAGTCATCTTATGATACCCTATTTCAATTCAACTCTTATACAGAATTGCAATATATAAAACATATCAAAGTAAAACTTAGTGTCTATTTATTTTGTAAATTCAGATGCATGACTTTTTTTCTTAATAGTAGATGAATTACTAGGGACAAATCTTAATCCATATAGACTTTAACATACTAATATTTGGTACAGTCCATTTGATTACATGAGGGTTTTTATTGAAGTTTTTAAATAAAATATTGGTAAATAGGTAAAATTCCAACGAAATGCTTGCAGAATGACGGAAGCATCTCTGAGGAATTCCAATCTTCTTTGGAAGACAATTTTTAAAAATTAAAAAACATGAATGTAGTACAAGCCCCATCACCCTCATTTTGCAGATGGGAAGCACCCTGAGAAAGAAATGACATGCTCAGATTGGCACAGCAGGTTACTGGCAAGGCCAAGACTTGTTCTACTTTGTTCTTGGAAATGTGTAGAGCAGGGCAGTGTAATACTCCTCAGGTAATTAAGACACACTCCTTCAAGCAGCACCTTCTCTGTATTTTCAGTTTTGTTCTCCAGACCTCTCAGTTGCTATTGTCTCCTTTTCACCTTCATAGTAAAGCTATGGAGGAAACTGTGAGTGATTCAGCAAAACTCACAAAAATAGAACCTCCCAAAAGGCAGGATTTTTGTCTGTTTTCTTCACTACTGAATCGCCAATGCCTGAAACAGATTCTGACTTATTACCAAGCTCTTATGTTTGTGGAATTAATGTCCTTTTTGGGACTAGTGGATGGATGTTACTTCAATTAAAATAATAATGATAATTAAGATAATGATACCACTTTTAAAAGATTTATTATCGGCTAGGCAATAATCTAAGCACTTGATATCTAATAACTTTTTTAATCATCTCAGCAGAACTACTGGGTAGGTGGTGGTGTTATCTGCATTTTGCAGATGAGAAATTTAAGGAATGTAAAGTTTAAATCATTTTTCAAAGTTGTACAACGAACTGAGTGGCAGAGCCAGTATGGGAACTAAAGAGTTTGGCTCTAGAGTTTACCCTCAACACCACTAGAAAACAGCTACAGGATAAGTCTGGAGTTTCATTTTCCTCCTGCAAGTTTTCTATTGTTTCAGAATGAGACAGTGCATGAAGTTTTATATTGATATTTCAGCCAGAGCAGTAGGTTGTCTTTTTCTAGAGGAGGAGTGAGTCCCTGGAGGAGGGCTCGGTGAGCACGTCAGGACCGACAACAGATCTGGGCCAGGGATGACCTGCAGTGGGTGATTATCCGGCTGAGGTGGTTTTAAGCAAATTCTCACAACTTATTTGGTGCCTCTCCCTTCAAGAAGTGGATCTTTACTGTGCCCAATTTGAATGTGAGCTGGACTTATGACTCACTTCTAATGAATAGAATACAGCACACTAATGATATGTCACTTAAGAGATTAATTTATATAAAGACTGGCTTATGCCTTGGGCTCTCTCTTGGATCACTTGCTCTGGGGGAAGCCAGCTGCCATATTGTGAGGAGCCCTATGGAGAGACCTGCATGGTAAGGGACTTAGATATTCAGCCAACAGCCAGTGAGGAACTGAGGCCTGCCTGTACCACTTGAGTGAGCTCCACAGGACTGCAGGCCTGGCTAGCAGCTTGACCATGACCCCTTGACAGATCGTGAGCCAGGACTTCACATCTAAGCTGCTCTCAGACTCCTGAACCATGAACAGTGAGACAATCAGTGTTGTACTAAGATGCAAAGATTTGGAGTAATTTTTACACATCTATATAGATAACTAAATATTGACCTAAGTCATCAGAGAAGGAAATGTATGACATGAATTGAAGAAAGGCAACCTTCTTTGTGATACTGATTCTTTTTACCTCCTTAAATAAGTTTAGTCTACATCATAAAGTATGAACATCCACTTCTCTGAAGGGGTCCTTAAGAGGCTACAGTTTCATAAAGATCCCCTAGGAGGGTCTTTATACATGCCCCATATAGAGTTTGATATGAGGACATAAGAAGCATTTTCTACCGCATTTGCTCTCTTTATTGAAAACTCAGAGGCCCAAACCATGCCCATCTTAGTGATTATTTTTCCATTGTATCATTAATAAAGGAAAAAAGTACTTGCTGGTCTGGGAGAAGACTAATTGATAGAGGGGAAAGAAACAAATTAGAGTTGGTAATTCTATTGTGATAAAATGTCTTAATGCTAAAATTACATTGTAAAGCTGGGTCATATAATTTTCAAGGGAGGCTTTTTAGTGTACATTGCTCATTAAAATGCATTTGTATGTGTATTTTAATTTGATGAATGGTGACACCTTCCCATTCAAAATGCCAAGTAATGGTTGACAAAGAGTTCAAGAGGGACTAAAACAAACAATAGGAAAAAGTCTGTGTAAAAAATTGTGATCCCCAATCAGAACATGCAGGGGCCATATTCAGAAACTCTTACTACGGTATCAAAATCAGTGCCTCCCCCAAAACCATACATCAGGCATTATGAATTTTAAGTATGTAGCTATAGAGAGAGTTTATTTAATCTTAAAAATATTGTATTTCAAAATGTACTGGCAAATTTAGGTCCTTGTTGATGGTAGCAGAAAGAAAAAATATTCCTTTTTCTATAATTCAATTTTCATGTGATGATAGTGGCTTGGATAAGAGTGATAGTTAGGTTATGAAAAGTGAAAAAATATTGATATCAGAATGTTTTTGAAGGTAGAGTTGACAGGCTTATAGGTCTGATACAGAGTATGAGACAGAAGAACCAAGGTAGAAATCAAAGTTTGGCCTGAGGAGCAAAATAATCAGTAGTGCTAGTAACTGTAATTGAGATTAACAGATTAGGTGATGCTCGGTGAAGTCAGGAATTGTGTTTAACCTTTACTCCTTATTTATACCTAAGTATAGTTGTCAAGTATACAGTCAGATTTACAAATCCACAATGCGAGGGAAAAGTTGTCACTGAAAAGATAAATTTGGATATCATCAGATTGTAGATAGTTGTGATAGCCAGCCTCCAAAGTGGCCCCAAATGATTCCTGGCCCCTGGTATTCATGATCTTGTTTGGTCCCCTCCCTCATTTTATCAGGGTTGGTCTGTGTGACTAATAGAATATGCAAAGGGAATGAAGGATGGCTTGCCACTTCTGAGATTAGGTCATTGTTTTAGTCAGTGTTCTCCCAAGAAACAGAAGAGGGGCATTGGGGGTGGGGGGGGGGAGAGTGATTCATTTAAGGAATTGGCTCATGCAGTTATAGAGACTAGCAAGTCCAGAATCCAAAGAGTGGGCCAGCAGGCTGGAGACCCAGGGAAGAGCTGTTGTTGCAGTGAAAGTCCAAAGGCCGTCTACTGGCATAATTCCTGCTTGCTCAAGAGAGGTCAGTCTTTTGTTACATTCAGGCTTTCAACTAGTTAGGTGAGGCCCAACCACATTGCAGAGAGCATCTGATATACTCAAAGTGTACCAATTTTGAAATGTTAATCTCCTCCAAAAACACCCTCACAAAAAAATCCAGAATAATGTTTGACCTGCTATCTGGATCTCGTAGCCCAGCCAAGTTGACACATAAAGTTAACTATCACAGTTGTAAAAGACATATGGCTTCTTCCTTACTCTTTCAGATCACTTTCTTTTGGGAAAGCCAGCTGCCATGTTATGAGGATACTCAGGCAGCCCTGTAGAGAAGTTCATGTGGTGAGATATAGAGCCTTCTGCCACATAAATGAGCCATCTTCAGAGCAAGTCCCTCAGCCCTAGTCAAACCCTCAGATCACCTCAGCTGTAGCCAAGAGCTTGACTACAACCTCATGAGAGAGCCTGACTAAAACCACCCTGCTACGCTGCTACTGGATTCTGAACCCTCAGAAAATGTGTCATATAATAAATGTAGTTGTCAAGCTGCACAATAGGGAGGTAATTTGTCATGTAGTAATTGATAACTAATACAGATTTTGGTGCCAGAAGTGTTTAAGTATTAACTAACACTTAAAAGTGAGGAAGTGGTTTTGGAACAAGTCAGTGAGTGGATGTGAGAAGCATGGATGAAGGTGTTGGTTAAAGCTTGAAGAGCCCTGAGGAAATTTTGTAGGAACATCATGGCCCTTGAAGAGGCTGTGATTGATGAAAGTAAGGAAAATCTTTTTGGAAACTGGAGTGAGGGAGTTCCTTTTATGTGGTGATGGAATGTTTAGCAACACCATTTTCTACATTAATGAGGAAAGTAGAAAAAATACCTAATGAATTGGATGATGTCACTAACGAGATTTCTAGCTAGAGTGGTAGAGGAACCACTTGTTTTTATCCTGCTGCTTATAAGTAAAATGGGAAATGATAGAGAGGAACTAGAAGGACTGTTGAACCTGAAGGAGTTGGGACTTAATAGTGTTGAAACTTTTCAGGTTTTCCAGTGGGAAAATGATGCTAAAATTAAGAAATGGCTACTAAACAATGATTAAACACAGGACATTGCTAGGAAAACATGGGCTAAAGATAAGGCATAAAGTGTGACTGTAAAATCCTCTAAGACCTCAGAAAAATCAAAAGTGGTACATCAGAATATCATTCTGTCAGACAACAGGTCCTCTAATGACAGTAAGTGTGTAGCTCATAGATACTCTTAATCAAACCATAAAGCTTCCAAGAAGCTGGAGAGCATTGTTTCTCAGCTGGCTCAGAATAAGCCCAAGTAGAGAAGAGCTTATCTAAAAGAGGTGTGCAGGTGTGTTTTTGTCTAACAAGTAGGGCAAGTGACTTCTCTCTTTAGTTTCACAGGTCTTCGGATTTAGAGAGAAATTGCACTTGAGAGAGATACTTAAGGAATTAAATTCAAAAAGCTTCATTTAAGCTGGACACGATCCCTGCCTTCTGGTATTCACACCCTTGTTTAGATCTCTCACACACCATATTGAGGTTAGTCTGTGTGAACAACAGGAAATGACAGAAGTCTTAGTATGTTACTTCCAAGGCTATGTTATATGACATTGTGGCTTTTGCCTGGTTCTTTTGCAATACTGCTCTGAGGAAATCCAGTGTCATGTTGTGAGGACACTCAAGTAGCACTGTGAAGTGGCCCTTGTCAGGAAGAACTGAGGCCTTCTTCCACCATCCAGGAAGAAACTGAGGCCTATTTCCAATAACCACATGAGAAATCCATCTTGGAAGCAGATCCTCCAACTTGAGTCCAGGCTTCAGATAACCTTCACCATAACTGGTAGCTAGACTCTGACTCCAGGAGAGACCTTGAATCAAAACCATCCACCAAAACCACTGATGAATTCTTCACCCTCAGAAACCATGTGAGATAATAAATATTTGTGGTTTTAAGCTGTTGAATTTGGAGTAATTTGTTACACAGCAATAGATAACTAATACAGTGGTGTTTAAAGCCATTAGTTTGGAGAGATCTCCTAGAAAGTGAAGGTAGTAGGTAGGGAAGTCATGCTGTCAGGGAACTGGTGCCTCTGAAGCCTGCTGGTGTTTGTATCAGAAATGAGGGGGAAGATACAGCTGTATAACTTTGGCAAATCAACTGGCATTTATTTTCCCTGTCCATCAAATAGAGATAGAATAGCCTACAGTGATGTGGGTGAAGATTAATGAGATAATGTTCGTAATGTATATAATATAGTGTCTGCAACATTATAGAGTCTCAACTGGTATTTTCCTTTTTTCTTATACCCTACTTACCATAGTTTTAGGTTTTCATTATCATTAACAGGACAGGATCTCAGATGTTCAGATGAGCATCATTGAACTGTGTTAAATTTTCAGAATTATTTCGAATTAGGTTGACTGTGCTCTTTGTATATATCTTCCTTTCCCTTTAAATTGGTGTGTTCTGAGATCCATTTTCCAAGGTCAGTAAAAGAATGTTATCTTATCAAAATATGCATCTATACCTTTAGAATTATATATAAGAAATATTACTGGGGAAGGGGCAGATTAAGGACTTAGCTACAGAATGATTTAGATTTTACTTTTAGTTTTATTCATGTTCATTTATATTTTGTCTATCTGTTGAGAAATTTCTATTCAATAGTATATTTTTTTTCCTAAGTGTAACATCCTGGGAAATTTTTTAAGCAGTGAGAAGTTAGAAGGTATCTATTTAAAGCAGATGGGTAAAAAATGTACTTTCCTCAGAAATCATTTAATGTCACACTTAGGAATGCGGTACAGCTAAAATATGAAATTAGCCATCAGGCATCTGACAATTTTCTTCCTTATCTGCCAGTCAAATGCTTCAAAAAGACTTAACGATACTGAATTTCATAGAGTATGGGCAAAATTATATTCTTGTTGATGGGAGAAAATGCAGGGCAATTATTTACTTCTGCTTGACTCCCTTAGAATTTTGGAATGAAGACTCTATAAAACTTGTATTGTTGTGAAATAAACGATGACTAGATCACAAATTCCATTTTAGACGATGATACTTATGTTTTCAAAACAGTGGGCTCAAAAAATACGTCAATATCTTTTAATACAAACCTACATAGAAAGTGAATTGTAACCTTGTCAGGGTAACATTGTAAATCTTAAATGGTGAGTGTGTCCACCACATAAACACGTGGCATGTTTGCACTGCTAACATGGATGTTGGAATTACTTTTTATTACCCTTTTTACCTGTTGCTTTTCTAATGCTTTAACTTCTACTCTTTACTGGTACATTAAGCATGTGGAAAATCATTCACTTTTTGCTTCCTAAAATATAAATTTCATTCTTAGGAAAAATGTTTTGTGAGGGAAGAGAATGAAGTTTTTTTGTTTGTTTGTTTTGTGAGGGGACTCTACATGGCATAGGTCTAGTTCCCTGAAAACAGACTCTGAGATGAAAATTTATGTTGAAGAAGTTTATTAGAGCTCTTCCATGGAAGTGTCTGTAAGAAGGAGGAAAACAAGTTTGGGTGGAAGGAGAAGTTAAACTGGTGAAGCTATGTAACAGAAGCATTCTGGAGGTGGATTTGACCTTCATATGTGTCCTAGTACCCCTTCATTGGCTAGTCATTGGATGCAGGCTGCCCCCAGAGGGAAGTGCAAACCTGTAAGCCGAAACTGCTAGATATCCAAGAATTTGCAAACTGTTATTAAACTGTTGATACCTTGATATCAGCCATCATGGGACTATTTCAGGGCTTTGCTTTTGGAGCACAAGTTTACCAGCACAATACTGGGTACATCCTTGGGCAAGGTGGTTTCCTTCAGCAGAACGTAATACCCAGAGAGGTATATAGCTGTGAGCCGTTAGCAGGCAACAGTCTCAGAAGCCAAAACAATGAGTGTCCCAGTCATTAAAGGGGGGATTTGGGTAGTACAGCACGACACATGCTACAGTCCACACCATTTATCACCCACATTCACTTGCTTTGTACAGTAAGTTCTCCTCATATGAGAAAGATCCCTCCAGAATTCCAGGTGCTCTCTTTTCTTTAGGTAATTTAGAAAATGAAGATTAGTTAGTAGACCTTTAAACCATACGTGATGCTCATCAACTTCCTTCCTCTCTTTTACAATCCCTTGTATATTCCCCTTATACTTGGCTAGCACCTCTGCAGGTCTAGGTGGCGTATCTGATGGGGTGAACCTTATCTTCATAACTGAGTGCCAAATGACTCCCAAATGGATCACCTGGGTGCCAGATTTACTTATCCCTGACCCCACAAGCCCTATCACCTACTGATGGTCAAGGCGAATTACTCCTGGCGGTATGTTGACTCCTTTCTTTACCTCTGGTATCTCGACTCAAAGGACTCGAAGTGAGTAGATGGAAACCTGAAAATAAAGTTTAGTGAAAGTCTGTGTCTCCTGGTGGAAGTGTTATGCCTTTGGGAACCAGAAACTCCAGATCCTAAGATTCTAGAGAATACAAATACAAATTTCCTACATGGGTTATTGCGAGTGACAGTAACTAAGGCTACTCGTATTCCTACCCCCTTAGTTCTTGGATTCATCTATTCTAACTGGAGACCTTACATGCTTCTGTCTTTAAGCTGGTACTCCAGCCGGGTCAGGGAAACACTTTTGGGGTGGTATCACGTATAGTACGAAACCCATGGTCATGTGTCCACTGCCACATCTCCTTTGGTATGAAGGTGGTCCCATGGTCTATGGTGTTATGCAGGATTCTGTGCTGGTGCATCAAATATTCTGAATATCTTTGCATAGTGTGTTAGCTGGGGCCCTGTCGTCAAGAAAGGAAAAGCCGTACCTAGAATACACGCTGATTCCAGTCAAGATGTATAGCTTTATTCTAAGGTAAGAGGAATCCAGTGTAATAAACTTGCCACCAAGAAGTTTTTTTGGTGGATAATAATTAAGGTGTAATGTTGGTTTGTGTTGTGGCACGTTTAACATTTGGCAGAAGCAGTAACTATCAGTCTTAGTGAGTGGGAACATACGCTGTGTGTGTATTTTCTATCTCTGACCTGATCCATTTATGAGCTTATTGTATGAGGAATGGGGTGGCAGATGACAAGGGCTGACTGATGGCAAAATGCAGAGTTGCTTTGACTACTTGGTAGTTCAGTACTTATTTCATTGAGTGTGTTTTTTGATGGGCATTGTTACACAGTACAGAGTCTTCAAATACTGTGACCACTTCCTTTGGTACATCCTTATGCTTCTTTCCCAGATCTCTCTGTCCTCAATCTTCCAACTTTCCCCTTCTAGGCCCATGGAAATTCAGCCAGTCATTTGCCATTTCTCATTAGTCCATTTGCATTCTTATCTTGAATTGCTTCCTTTTCCACACAAAGTGGATAACCAGTTGTCTGAAGCTTGGCCTTTTTCTTTCTCTATCATCTGGTCAAAAAAAAATTCGCTCATGTGGTCATAGATATGAGCAGAGAGAGAAGCACAAGTGCAGCATTAATAAATTATATGGAGTTCTGAGCTATCTGCTTATGCCAGGATGCTACCTTACTTATGTCTGAGCATACCACTTTCATATTACAATGAATTGCTGTTGGACTGGTCCAACCAATGACTTCATGAGTTTGACAGGATGTAGCTATGGTCACATGGTCAAATGATTTCCATGGTTAGATATTCTATCAGGGTGCAGTAGCAGACCAGTAGCTGTTTGTCAAATGGTATATAGTTTTTCACTTCAAGGCAGGAACTTGCTGATCCCTGGAGGTCTGATTGTGATTTTTCTATTGGAGGATTTAATAAATGCCACATGGTACCTTTACCATGAAAGTGGTATCCTCTAAGATTTTAATTGAGTAAAATCATGTACTGTAAAAGTTAAGAGCTTAGGATTTGGAGTATGGCAGACCTTGATTGAAACCTTAATTCTGCCATTTTTTTAGTAAGTTACCTTGGATGAGTCATATAAGCTAATTCTTGATTATTTTCCCTGAAAATGGGGAAGAGGGGAGGAAGAACATAATCTAATAAGGTAAGTTAAAGATAGCCCAAAATATAGCAAAGCATCTAGTGTGGCGCTGGCTTGTAGAAAATGCTTAAGGAGTAGAATTTGAATTTTTATAATAATTATCAATATTATCATTTTAAAATTTTACCTGAAAACCAGAAAGATGTGTTCACTCAATTTTCAGATGTACATTTGGTGGATCTGAATATTTTTGTTTGTTAAGTGTTAGTGTGGATGTGTGTGGATGTTTTACATTCATAAGTAAATACTCATCTGTATCACCTTGACTGACTAAATGAAAATAAAGACTGTGTCTAGACAAGAACAAACATCTGAATATTGAGATTGTGGAAGATGAAATGTTCATACCATACTTTATTCATAATTTATTAAAATAAATATAAAAGAGCACAAATGAGTTGTCCCACCAAGAAATTAAGAGAACACAAAATTAAAATGTGAATTGTTAAAATAGCTAGGGGTACTACTGAATCACACGAAAATATATGTTCTATTTATTTCTCCCAGTCCATCATGTATTCAAACTATTGTCCTGCAAACTTGTTATCAAAAAGAGGCCACTATATATTATCAGTAGAAATTAGAGAAAGGCTCTAAAGAGCTATTTTCTTTATTTCCTTCTTTCTTTCATTATTGTGTTTCCTTTAGCAAAATGTAAATTGTGATAGTTTAATTTTGTGTTCCCATTTGAAATGATGCTTTGAAAATTACTGCAATTACATAACAGATAGGAGGAAATTTCCCAATTAAAGTCTATATTATAGAATAAAAATATAAACAAAGCCTCTAAACATATACTTCCCTACTGTTCCCCCATTAAACTCCACCTACAGTTAAATAAAAAGTTTATATTGTCGTTGGATGTGTTGTATATGCCAAGACTCCAATCATTTTATTATATATACCAAAGAATCTTGGTATGATTTTTAATCTAAAGGGGCAAGAGCTAATGGAGAGGGCAGGTAGAAACAACAGCACTTAAAATCCCGCTTGACACTGCAGATGGATAACGCTAGTGAGTCCTTACTCTGGGGCAGCCCAAGGTTGGTGCTGCATCTTCAGCCACAGGAAGCAGTCTTAGTATGGGGTTTCTCTCTCAAGTTGTGGAGACAGTTGACTAGAAGAGGTTCTGTGTTCCAAGTCAAGCAAAAAAGTCATGTAGAGAAATCACCCCAGCTCAGAGACCTTGTCAGCAAGAAAAACAGTAGAGGCAAATGCCCTAGCTCTGCTGCCCGCATATCTTGCTCTCTAAGCACACCATTTCTGGACCTCAGAACTCACCATATAAACTTACATCAGCCAGCTGTTGAGCTTAAGGTCTGATCAAAGGATGCTATCAGAAATCAAGCAGTACTGGGGAAAAAAATAAAGGAAATAGGTCCACCCAATTCATGGACAAACATGTGGGTGATCTGGATGGCCGTCCCTTCATTCAGAGTAATTATGTAAATAAAAACTGGTGTAAGACCCATGGAAAAATCCACATCATTAAGAAAGGAGAAAAATATAACTAGCAAGATTCAGAGGAATGCATACATGTATATGTGCCTCTAGTCCCATATCCATATCCAAATTTATATGTACATTTTACATATGTCTATTTCTATATATCCATAAAAGTTGCTTGCCTTATTCCAGTCTTGTGTGCTGATGAGATTTCTCAAACTATACTTATTAGAAAAGGGTATGAAATGCAATTTTAAGTTTATTAATAAAAGATACAGAGACAAATGTACATCAGCATCAGACAAGATACTTCTGGGTGACATCCCAATGGGTTCTGTCCTTACAGAAGGCAAGCAGCCAACACCAGCTTCAAGATGGCAGAAGAGTAAGACGTGGAGATCACCTTTCTCCCCACAAATACATCAGAAATACATCTACATGTGGAACAACTCCTGCAGAACACCTACTGAACACTGGCAGAAGACCTCAGACTTCCTAAGAGGCAAGAAACTCCCCCATGTACCTGGGTAGGGCAAAAGAAAAAAGAAAAAAAACAGAGACAAAAGAATAGGGATGGAACCTGCACCAGTGGGAGGGAGCTGTGAAGGAGGAAAGGTTTCCACACACTAGGAAGCCTATTCACGGGTGGACACTGCAGGTGGCGGAGGGGGGAAGCTTCGGAGCCATGGAGGAGAGCACAGCAACAGGGGTGCAGGGGGCAAAGAGGAGAGATTCCTGCACAAAGGATCAGTGCCAACCAGCACTCACGAGCCTGGGAGGCTTGTCTGCTCACCTGCCGGGATGGGTGGGGGCTGGGAGCTGAGGCTCCAGCTTCAGTCGGATCCCAGGGAGAGGACTGGTGTTGGCTGCGTGAACACAGCCTGAAGGGGGCTAGTGCACCACGGTTAGCCGGGAGGGAGTCCGGGAAAAGGTCTGGAACTGTCAAAGAGGCAAGAGACTTTTTCTTGCCTCTGTTTCCTGGTGCACGAGGAGAAGGAATTAAGAGCATTGCCTAAAGGAGCTCCAGGGACGGGCGCGAGCCGCGGCTATCAGCGCGGACCCCAGAGACGGGCAGGAGATGCTCAGGCTGCTGCTGCAGCCACCAAGAAGCCTGTGTGTGAGCACAGCTCACTATCCACACATCCCCTCCTGAGAGCCTGTGCAGCCCGCCACTGCCAGGGTCCCGTGATCCAGGGACAACTTCCCCAGGAGAACACACAGCATGTCTCAGGCTGGTGCAACATCACGCTGGCCTCTGCTGCTGTAGGCTGGCCCCATACACTGTACCCGTCCCTCCCTGCTGCCTGAGGGAGACAGAGCACCCTAATCAGCTGCTCCTTTAACCCCATCCTGTCTGAGCGAAGAACAGATGCCCTCAGGTGACCTACATGCAGGGGCAGGGCCAAATCCAAAGCTGAATCCCAGGAGCTGTGTGAACAAAGAAGAGAAAGGGAAATCTCTCCCAGCAGCCTCTGGAGCAGCGGATTAAATCTCCACAGTCAACTTGATGTACCCTGCATTTCTGCAGTACCTGAATAGACAACAAATCATCCCAAATTGAGGAGGTGGACACTGGGAGCAATGATATATATACTTATTTGCCTTTTTCTCTTTTTGAGAGAGTGTATCTATATGCTTCTGTGTGTGATTTTGTCTGTACAGCTTTGCTTTTACCATTTGTCTTAGGGTTCTGTCTGTCCATTTTTTGTTTTTGTTTTTTTTTAGTATAGTTTTCAGTGCTTGTTATCATTGGTGGATTTGTCTTTTGGTTTGGCTGTTCTCTTTCTTTCTTTCTTTCTTTTTTAATTACTCTAAAATTTTTAAATTATTTTTTGTTTTTTATTAATAACTTTTTTTTCTGACCTTTTTCTTTCTTTCTTTCTGATTTTCTCCCTTTTATTCTGAGTGGTGTGGATTACAGGCTCTTGGTGCTCCAGCCACACGTCAGGGCTGTGCCTCTGAGGTGGGAGAGCCAACTTCAGGACGTTGGTCAACAAGAGACCTCCCAGCTACACCTAATATCAAATGGCGAAAATCTCCCAGACATCTCCATCTCAAGGCCAAGACCCAGGTCCACTCAATGATCAGCAAGCTACAGTGCTGGACACCCTATGCCAAACAACTAGCAAGACAGGAACACGACCCTACCCATCAGCAGAGAGGCTGCTTAAAATCATAATAACGTCACAGACACCCCAAAACACACCACAAGACGTGGACCTGCCCACGAGAAAGACATGATCCAGCGTCATCCACCAGAGAACAGGCATTAGTCCCCTGCACCAGGAAGCCTACACAACCCACTGAAGCAACCTTAGCCACTGGAGGCAGACACCAAAAACAATGGGAACTACGAACCTGCAGCCTGCAAAAAGGAGACCCCAAACAGAGTAAGTTAAGCAAAATGAGAAGACAGAGAAACACAGCAGATGAAGGAGCAAGGTAAAAACCCACAAGACCAAACAAATGAAGAGGAAATAGGCAGTCTACCTGAAAAAGAATTCAGAGTAATGATAATAAAGATGATCCGAAATCTTGGAAATAGGATGGAGAAAATGCAAGAAACATTTAACAAGGACCTAGAAGAACTAAAGAGCAAACAAACAATCATGAACAACAAAATAAATGAAATTAAAAATTGTCTAGAAGGAATTGATAGCAGAATAACTGAGGCAGAAGAATGGATAAGTGACCTGGAAGATAAAATAGTGGAAATAACTACTGCAGAGTAGAATAAAGAAAAAAGAATGAAAAGAATTGAGGACAGTCTCAGAGATCTCTGGGACAATTATAAATGCACCAACGTTCGAATTATAGGGGTCCCAGAAGAAGAAGAGAAAAAGAAAGGGACTGAGAAAATATTTGAAGAGATTACAGTTGAAAACTTCCCTAATATGGGTAAGGAAATAGTTAACCAAGTCCAGGAAGCACAGAGAGTCCCATACAGGATAACTCCAAGGAGAAACACACCAAGACAAATATTAATCAAACTATCAAATATTAAATACAAAGAAAAAATATTAAAATCAGCAAAGGAAAAACAACAAACAACATACAAGGGAATCCCCATAAGGTTAACAGCTGATCTTTCAGCAGAAACTCTGCAAGCCAGAAGGGAGTGGCAGGACATATTTAATGTGATGAAAGGGGGAAACCTACAATCAAGATTACTCTATCCAGCAAGGAACTCATTGAGACTTGAGGGAGAAATTAAAACTTTTACAGACAAGCGAAAGCTAAGAGAATTCAGCACCACCAGACCAGCTTTACACCAAATGCTAAAGGAACTTCTCTAGGCAGGAAACACAAGAGAAGGAAAAGGCCTACAATAACAAACCCAAAACAATTAAGAAAATGGTAATAGGGACATACAAATTGATAATTACCTTAAATGTAAATGGATTAAATGCTCCAACCAAAAGACATAGACTGGCTGAATGGATATGAAAACAAGACCTGTATATATGCTGTCTACAAAAGACCCACTTCAGACCTAGAGACAAATACAGACTGGAAGTGAGGGGATGGAAAAAGGTATTCCATGCAACTGGAAATCAAAAGAAGCTGGAATAGCAATTCTCATATCAGACAAAATAGACGTTAAAACCAAGACTATTACAAGAGACAAAGACACTACATAATGATCAAGGGATCAATCCAAGAAGAAGATATAACAATTGTAAATATTTATGCACCCCATGTAGGGACACCTCAATACCTAAGGCAAATACTAACATCTGTAAAAGGGGAAATCGACAGTAACACAATCATAGTAGGGCACATTAACACCCCACTTTCACCAATGGACAGATCATCCAAAATGAAAATAAATAAGGAAACACAAGCTTTAAATGATACATTATACAAGATGGACTTAACTGATATTTATACGACATTCCATCCAAAAACAACAGAATACACTTTCTTCTCAAGTGCTCATGGAACATTCTCCAGGGTAGATCATATCCTGGGTCACAAGTCAAGCCTTGGTAAATTTAAGAAAATAGAAATTATATCAAGTATCTTTTCTGACCACAATGCTCTGAGACTAGATTTCAATTACCAGAAAAAATCTGTGGAAAATACAAGCACATGGAGGCTAAACAATATACTACTTAATAACCAAGAGATCACTGAAGAAATCAAAGAGGAAATAAAAAAATACATAGAAACAAATGACAATGGAAACGTGATGACCCAAAACCTATGGGATGCAGCAAAAGCAGTTCTAAGAGGGAAGTTTATAGCAATACAATCCTATCTTAGGAAACAAAAAACATCTCAAATAAACAACCTAACCTTACACCAAAAACAGAGAAAGAAGAACAAAAATCCCCAAAGTTAGCAGAAGGAAAGAAATCATAAAGATCAGATCAGAAATAAATGAAAAATAAATGAAGGAAATGATAGTGAAGATCAATAAAACTAAAAACTAGTTCTTTAAGAAGATAAACAATATTGATAAACCATTAGCCAGACTCATGAAGAAAGAAAGGGAGAAGACTCAAATCAATAGAATTAGAAATGAAAAAGTGGAAGTAACAGCTGACATTGCAGAAATACAAAGGATAATGAGAGATTACTACAAGCAACTATATACCAATAAAATGGACAACCTGGAAGAAATGGACAAATTCTTAGAAATGCACAACCTTCTGAGACTGAACCAGGAAGAAATAGAAAATATGAACAGACCAATCACAAGCACTGAAATTGAAACTGTGATTTAAAATCTTCCAACAAACTATAGCCCAGGACCAGATGGCTTCACAGGTGAATTCTATCAAACATTCAGAGAAGAGCTAACACCTATTCTTCTCAAACTCTTCCAAAATATAGCAGAGAGAGGAACACTCCCAAACTCATTCAACAAGGCCATTATCACCCTGATACCAAAACCAGACAAAGATGTCACAAAGAAAGAAAACTACAAGCCAATATCACTGATGAACATAGATGCAAAAATCCTCAACAAAATACTAGCCACCGAATCCAACAGCACGTTAAAAGAATCATACACCATGATCCAGTGGGGTTTATCCCAGGACTGAAAGGATTCTTCAATATACGCAAATCAATCAATGTGATACACCATATTAACAAATGGAAGGAGAAAAACCATATGATAATCTCAATAGATGCAGAGAAACCTTTTGACAAAATTCAACACCCATTAATGATAAAAAAAAAAAAAACCCTCTTGAAAGTAGGCATAGAGGGAACGTCCCTCAACATAATAAAGGCCATATATGCCAAACCCACAGCCAACATCATCCTCAATGGTGAAAAATTGGAACCATTTCCACTAAAATCAGGAACAAGACAAGGTTGCCCACTCTCACCACTATTATTCAACATAGTTTTGGAAGTGTTAGCCACAGCAGTCAGAGAAGAAAAAGAAATAAAAGGAATCCAAATCAGAAAGGAAGAAGTAAAGCTGTCACTGTTTGCAGATGACATGATACTATACATAGAGAATCCTAAAGATGCTACCAGAAAACTCCTAGAGCTAATCAATGAATTTGGTAAAGTAGCAGGATACAAAGTTAATGCACAGAAATCTCTTGCATTCCTATACACTAAGGATGAAAAATTTGAAAGTGAAATTAAGAAAACACTCCCATTTACCACTGCAACAATAAGAATAAAATATCTAGGAATAAACCTACCTAAGGAGACAAAAGACCTGTATGCAGAAAATTATAAGACACTGATGAAAGAAATTAAAGGTGATACAAATAGATGGAGAGATATACCATGTTCTTGGATTGGAAGAATCAACATTATGAAAATGACTCTACTACCCAAAGCAATCTACAGATTCAGTGCAATCCCTATCAAACTACCACTGGCATTTTTCACAGAACTAGAACAAAAAATTTCACAATTTGTATGGAAACGCAAAAGACCCCGAATAGCCAAAGCAATCTTGAGAAAGAAAAACGGAGCTGGAGGAATCAGGCTCCCAGACTTCAGACTATACTGCAGAGCTTCAGTTATCAAGTCAGTATGGTCCTGGCACAAAAACAGAAATATAGATCAATGGAACAGGATAGAAAGCCCAGAGATATACCCACGCACATATGGTCACCTTATCTTTGATAAAGGAGGCAAGAATATACAATGGAGAAAACACAGCCTCTTCAATAAGTGGTACTGTGAAAACTGGACAGCTACATGTAAAAGAATGAAATTGAAGCACTCCCTAACACCATACACAAAAACTCAAAATGGATTAAAGAGCTAAATGTAAGGCCAGACACTATAAAACTCTTAGAGGAAAACATAGGCAGAACATTCTATGACATAAGTCACAGCAAGATCGTTTTTGATCCACCTTCTAGAGAAATGGAAATAAAAACAAAAATAAACAAATGGGACCTAATGAAACTTAAAATCTTTTGCACAGTAAGGTAAACCATAAACAAGACGAATAGACAACCCTCAGAATGGAAGAAAATATTTGCAAATGAAGCGACTGACAAAGGATTAATCTCCAAAATTTACAAGCAGCTCATGCAGCTCAATATCAAAAAAACAAACAACCCAATCCAAAAATAGGCAGAAGACTTAAATAGACATTTCTCCAAAGAAGATATACAGATTGCCAACAAACTCATGAAAGAATGCTCACCATCATTAATCATTAGAGAATTGTAAATCAAAACTACAATGCGATATTATCTCACACTGGTCAGAATGGCCATCATCAAATCTACAAACAATAAATGCTGGAGAGGGTGTGGAGAAAAGGGAACCCTCTTGCACTGTTGGTGGGAATGTAAATTGATACAGCCACTATGGAGAACAGTATGGAGGTTCCTTAAAAAACTAAAAATAGAACTACCATACAACCCAGCAATCCCACTACTGGGCATATACCCTGAGAAAACCATAATTCAAAAAGAGTCATGTACCAAAATGTTCATTGCAGCTCTATTTACAATAGCCAGGACACGGAAGCAACATAAGTGTCCATCATCAGATGAATGGGTAAGGAAGATGTGGCCCATCTATACAATGGAATATTACTTAGCCATAAAAAGAAACGAAATTGAGTTATTTGTAGTGAGGTGGATGGAGTTAGAGTCTGTCATACAGAGTGAAGTAAGTCAGAAAGAGGAAAGCAATTACCATATGCTAACACATATATATGGAATCTAAAAAAAAAAATGTCATGAAGAACCTAGGGGCAAGACAGGAATAAAGAAGCAGACCTACTAGAGAATGGACTTGATGACACGGGGATGGGGAGGGGTAAGCTGGAACAACGTGAGAGAGGGGTAGTGCATATATGGACATATATACACTACCAAATGTAAAATAGATAGCTAGTGGGGAGCAGTCGCATAGCACAGGGAGATCAGCTTGGTGCTTTGTGACCAGCTAGGAGGGAGGGAGGGAGGGAGATGCAAGAGGGAAGAGATACGGGAACATATGTATATGTATAACTGATTCACTTTGTTATAAAGCAGAAACTAACACACCATTGTAAAGCAATTATACTCCAATAAAAACGTTAAAAAAAAAAAAAGGCAAGCAGCCAATTCCCATGAAGTAATGTCATATGTGTGTTTGTGTCTGTGTATGTGTATATTCAAATATAAACCACTACTGTTTATTGCCCAAATCAGTAATTGGTGATTGTCTACAGACTGCAAAAGTAGATCTGAATACCGTTTTCTCCTTGACTTTTCCCTTGTTGTAGTTGAGACATATTTTAGGACAAGAAATGGCTTCCCCACAGCGGCCTCTTGCAGTTAAGACTTCTCTGGGAGAGATATAAGAAAGTTTTGCCCGTGCAACCGGTGTTAATACATTTTTTAGTTTCTGTTTGAAAAACAATAGAGAAAGGTCATATGGCCAAATGTGATAAACCTATCCACTGCTGTGTTCACCACATACGGATTTTCTAAAAGCAAAATGTAAAAGGCCGAGGCTTTTAAAGCAGGGATGGTAAACATTTTCTGTAAAGGGCCAGATAGTAAGTATTTCAGGCTTTGTGGGCCATACAGTTCGTATCAAGGCTATCAGCTCTGCAATTGCAGGGCAGAGCTACCACAGGCAATATGTAAATGAATGAGCATGATTGCTGTGTGACAAAAACAAGCAGCAGTCCATATTTGTCCCTTGGGCCATAGTTTGTGGACCCTGATTTGGTGAGTATATGGACCTTAGTGGACCTTATGGTACTGACCAAAAAAAGAAGGCAAAATAAAACGATACAGTTCTGTATGGAATTGAAGCTTTTTATATTGGGGACAGAGCGGGGGAAATTGAGATGATTAAGGAAGAGTGCTATAGTCCAATAATGGAATTATCTTGATTTCTTTTCTTTAGAATCACTTCAGAATTGACACTTCAGGGGAAACAGCCATGTTCCAGCAAGAAGGCCAACTAAGCTCTCCTGTAGCAAAAAGGTAAATATGCTGAATAAATTGTACTTTTAAAAATACATAACAAGGCTTTCCAAACCAGCGACTGGGAGAGAGAGAGACAGAGAGAAGAGTCTCCAGCTGCCAAAAACATAGAGAAAACTGAAAGCAAAATAGTAAGTATGTGACCTGATTATACCCAGCACTTATGTTGTGGGTGTGTGTATGTCTGTGTGTTGGGGGAATACTTCGGGAAATACTGTTAACTAAAGATTGGAAGGTTGTTTTTCTCTTTTTTTAATGCTGAGGTTTGAGAAAGTATGAAATATTTTAAAAATACAAATAGACAGTAATAGAATGACACAAGGCACATGATTGTAGTGGAAGCTGTGGTTGGTATACTACACAGATGTACCTCGCAGACCCAAGCAATGCACACATGCCCCCACAGCTGAAGGCTAGAACTGTGCATTGAATTGCTCTTGGCTGAAGCAAAGTGCCTTGCCCAGGCTTTGACCTCCTTCTCAGGGTCAGCCGAAAGCCTATCACTGGTCAAGGCAAAGGTCTCAATACTCAACACCCTTGCCTCAATTTGGGAAATCTCTGAAGGGTCATCCCAGCTTCAGACATCCCTGTGGGATCAGATGGTGCCCCTGTTCTGATCATTTTTCTCTCTACCCAATCCTTATTTCCTCATTTTCTTTAGGAGTTATTCTCAAGTGTCTACAAATCACTGTCTCAAATTCTATTCCCAGGGAAATGGACCTAAGACAGTCATCACCCAGCTTTATAAATTAGCATTCTTTCTTATATATTTCAGATACTATTTTTATTTTCATTGAGGAATTAAATATTTTAGACACAGTTGAAAACACTTCCTTCCCATTATCTCTAGGGTAATTTGCAATCTGCAACTCAGTGTTTGTAATTCTCATGAACACTTCTGTATTTTAGCATATATTTGTGAATCCACAAACATTGTATAGTAATTTTTGCAGGTGTCTAAACTTTATATATGGTACTATAGAATACATTCTGCAACTTGATTTTTGTTTTTACTCAAAATTGTTTTTGAGATCTACAGTTGCTGATATAACTAACTCTTTAAAATATGATCTAAAGCAAATATGTCAAAATATTAACAGCTGTTAAATTTCAAATGAAGGCACATGCATATCTGGTGTATCGTTTCCTGTATACTTCTTTCTATTGAATGCTTCAGGATTAAACATTTTTCGAAAGTAAACTAGTTTAATTCAAAGAAAAATAAAAACATGGAAATCCACTGTTTTCCTTCTCCACATGCATCTAGTCAGTAGAGTCCAGACTGTATTGCCCAACAGCCTGTCACTGCGTGATTCAAACAAACCTAACTAGCTCTATCAACAGCTCCATGCTGGCCTGGTCTCTTCTCTGGCCCATCATTTTCAAAGGTATGCTCCATGGAAGGGTAGCCTTGAAAAATGCTTTATGAAAAAGGTATTCCCCAGTCAAATAATCCATTAATTCTGCAAGCTCTAGACCTCTCTTGGATGTACATTTGCTTCTCCATATTAAAGGCAGAGAGAAATTCTGCAGTAAATAAATCTATTCAATTTTTATTTAACTGGTATTTCCTAATTTTGTTTTTTTCATGAAATTTTTTGCTGACAGAGCTCCTAGTAGACTTCCCATAGAACCAGTGCACTGTACACAGTTTACAGTCACCACTCTAGTTGTATTTTGTGTGGTTGCTGTTCATCCTCAAACATTTCATGAATTATTGTGCCTCCATGTTTTGTACTATCTGTCATTCATTTGAGTAAGTTTCTTTCATCTGCCCAGTACAAAGCTTGCTGTGCTTCTAAAGCAGTTTAATATGTCAGTTCTATTGTGTGGACTACCCAAGGCACTCCCTTATCCACTAAAGAAGATCCTAACTAGTGAGAATCTCAGGCTGGATCAGTATTTGTCCTGTTTACTCTTAGTGACTGACCAGTACCTGGTACATAGATGGAATTCAATAAATGTGTGTTGAATGCCTAGTGGGTGGATGGGTAAATAATATGTGTTCTCATGGAGTTAGTGCACGCTTATCATATTATATTAAAATCACTTGTTGATACATTTCACACACTAGACTGCAAGTTCCACAGTGGTAGGAATTATGGCTGATTCATGATTGTGTCTGCAATGCTTAACATGACGTCTGTTATGTAACAGGTGCTCAGGAAATACTATTTGAAATTCTGGGGAAAATGAGAGAATGAATGTAGAGGGAACTCAAAACATTGATATGGAAGTCAATCTTGAAATATTCTCCAAAAAAATGTAATAGGGGAAGAAGTGAAAAGAATCTGGTTAGAACAGTTAGCCTATTTAAATGTGTATAAATTATCTTTAACTCTTTTGTGCAATTTTCTTTCTCTCTCATTGCTCTCATTTTTATATGGAGAGAGTAGCTCTTAAAAGTAAGTTGCTCAGGAGTCCAAGTATCAAGTCTCAGAAGGCACTTGATGAAAAACACTTAGTTTGTACAATTTATAAGCAGCTTCCAAGATTTGTAGCATGCTGGCCTAGCACCAGGATTACAATCCCTCAGAGACAGTGTACTCAGGGCATGGATGACTTCTTCCAGAGAAGTGAAAATCCTACAGTCCAGCAGTGAGCAGGAGCTAATGGGTTTAGAAATTTTGTTATTAGCTAACCTGTGATTGTTCAGATTATCATTATTCTTCTTTAATGGTCCTAGTCAAAAGTATCTTGGTTCAAATGTTCTCTCTGATTATCTCAGCTTCATCATGCTTGATAATTCTTTCTTCTCCTCCAACTATTTGATCCATCACTTTTGAACCTGGAACCCAGTATTGTGTGGCAAATATTTTCTCTTGTATTTTCAGTCTCTTCATAGAATTGAACTCTAACTCCACGGCTTTAGAAAAGATCTTTCATGGAAGGTACTATTCCTCTCCTCCTCTCTCAAATCAATCACATGTGTATCACACTCCTGAAATAACTTGGAGTAAAGAAGTGAGTTTGGCACCTCATGCACTGTGCTATTTTTCTGGACCACGTCTTTCTTTACATTATGCAATACTCTCTATTGCTTGAGATTCGTGCCAGCCTATACAGTGGCTACCTCTCTATGCTGAGGCCACCTACTGACTCCAGTCTACTTCTCTTGGTCTTTTCTCTGCCCATCCCTAGAGACTGTAGTAGGAGCTTTTCAAATGTGCTCTTGTAGAACCCTGTAATTTCCCAAGAATGAATCAGCATATGATTCTGCATCTGCTTGTGTGTATTCCTTAGTAGAATGTGACTCCTTGAGAGTAAATATTGTCTTTTTTTCATCAAATGTGCTAATATTTGGCACAATGCCTGCCCCCAAATTTTACGCTAGTAAATATTTGTTGAAGATCTGAATGATTACAGGGTACAGCAGGGCAATAAGATCCAGGGCTTCATCCCAAACATATCATTAACATTGTTGATATTTTTCACCAGTGATCCTCAGGTCTCCACAAAACTCTCCTAATTGCCACTGGCTGCTGTGTTTGCTGGCCTTTTGCTCATTTATATTTCTCAGACAGCTTATCATAGTACATAACTTTTTTTTTCTTTTCACTGATTTCCTGGTTCATGTTCTTTGCTGTAAGGTGAATTATCAGTATTCAGAAGCTGGGTTAAGGGAGACTATTTAGGCAGATAACTGTTAATTCAGCTTAGAGAGGACATATTACCAAGTAATCTAGAATTTTTTTGCTGCCCTGACCAATATGGAGAGACCTTCAAAACTGCTACCTACTAACCCCACCAAGCTGGTATATCATCACATCCCAACTCCAGTACTTAAGCAACTATACCATCCGTGGGCAGGGCACTTCACCTTAAACTTATACTTATGGGATGTTTGTGTTTTAATTTGGGGCTGGATGAATAATGAAGAAAGATGGTCTCATATTAAGAAATTTGGTTCATGAAGACTTGTAGGTGTCTTCCTCAATTTCACTGCTCCTGTGAGATACTCCTAAATCCACCTAACTTTTAGAATTATTCATATTACTTTATATAAACTCTTACACTAACTTCCAATTTGCCCTGCTCTGTTCCTCACATCTGCTTATTCAATGTTGAGTAATCATTCTGTAAGGCCACCAGAGTCCTTACCAAAGCTTTATTTATTGTTAATAAAGTCTGACCAGTGAAACATCCCTTCCTCCCAGTGGCCCATAGATTTCAACTCATGTCCTTCTTACCTGAATATTACCTTGATTCCAGTGGCCCTGGATTAGATTGAATTTCAGTTAAAAATCCTATTGTTCAACATTGACTCTTAGTTACAATTTTTTTCTAAACTCTTGTGAGTCAACTTAAGTTAAATCAAATTGAACACACTTAAACTGAAGCTGTTCAAACAAAGAAAAATTATAAAGACACAAGGAGCCTGATATATCCTCTTCTCCTGTCTCCACAAATGAGCTATATGGACCATCAGCACCTGAACCCTCTAAAGATATGGCAATAAATATTTCAGTCCTCTTGACCTATCCCTGACCACACTATGTCTGTCTGGTCATTTGTCCTGGAGAAAACTAAGGAGGAAGGAAGATAAGGTCTCAGTTTCCTTTCCACATGAGCAGTTTTCACAGGTATCTTCACAGTTTTACCTTGCTACATGTAGCTTCCTAGCTAGACACTGGCCATTCACTATTGCCCTCATCCACTCTGCAGGATGGAGCTGATCGTTTATATTGTGTGGTTCAAAGGGAAGAACCCATTCCTACTCCACTGCAGTATCTGCCTTTATTTTCCAACTCTGGCAGACAGAATCTGGAGTCTCATCTTAGCTTCATCACAGTCTTAAGAGGGCATGTATGAGTAGTAGCTTCATTTGTCATCAGTTGATTGAAATACATGTTAACAATGCCATCTGTATACGGCACACTTTTTGCTCTCTATGAAGTATTTGGCAAAGGAAAATATTGCAGTATATATTTTTCTATACATATCACATGAGGAAACAGCGTATATACTGAGAAACCATTTTAGCTAAAAAAGTTGTCCCTATATAGTGCCTGAGCTAGGGACCATATTTTCCTCAATCCCTCCCTAAGTTACTTGGCTCTTACTTTCTACATTCAGATGGACCCTCCTCTGGAAATCAATGGACTCAGTCACATATTCGCATTCTGTTGTATGCTCTGAAATACCAAGTGATGTTCTATAAAATTTCTCCCTAAACAACTTGTTCTCTGATTCACAGAATACCAACATGATAATGTTTCAGAGCTAGCTAGGATATAAATGTGCATCACTTATGTTCTTAAAGAGCACCACTTGAAAAATAAGGGCTTTGAATCATTGTCATGGGAAAGGAGCTCCTATTTCAAAGCCAAAGATGTGACTGTTTAGTACATTTAAGCATTCGATATAGTGCCTATGATGATGTAAAACATCTTTGGTAGTAAAAAGATGTTGGTGTTTTAAAAGCTCTATTTGATAAAAATGTACCTGGACAAGTCATAAAAGAAGCAAACCAAAAACGAAAAATTCTAATAGGAAGACCTTGGGCATATATGGACTCTGGCAAAATTCATACATTGCATCCCAATGCAGGGAGTATGGTCATTGTTTTTCATATGAAGCCACATTAATTTTCACTCT
The DNA here is from genome assembly GCF_949987535.1 of Balaenoptera acutorostrata. Lineage (NCBI taxonomy): Eukaryota > Metazoa > Chordata > Mammalia > Artiodactyla > Balaenopteridae > Balaenoptera > Balaenoptera acutorostrata. The sequence continues at coordinate 53,766,909 of NC_080079.1, forward strand.
GATCTGGTTTTGAATTCTGGCTCTCTAATTAATTATGTGACTTCAGGAAAGTAATTCAACTCCTTTAACCTATAAAATAAGGAGTGGTTAGTTCCTTAAAAGTGTTACAGAGTTGATGGGGCTATCAAATAAAACAGTTTGTGAATGAATTTAGCAGAGTAGTGAACCACTGTCGGTGATCAATAATCATTAGCTTTCTATAGTACATTAACTGCAAAAAGAAAATCCTTGGATATATTTCTTAGAAGGTATCCTTATTAGGGAGAGAATCATTAAAAATGATAAGTATATGTGGAACTTAAGCAGAGATAAATGTATTTAGGAAAATGATGTCTACACATAAAGTACATTATCTTTTTTCTTTAACTTTTTGTTTTATATTGGAGTATAGTTGATTTACAATGTTGTGATAGTTTCAGGTGTACAGCAAAGTGATTCAGTTATATGTATACACGTATCTATTCTTTTCCAAATTCTTTTCCCATTTAGGTTGTTACATGATATTGAGCAGAGTTCCCTGTGCTATGCAGCAAGTCTTTGTTAGTTATCCATTTTAATATAGCAGTGTGTACATGTGAATCCCAAACCCCCTAACCATCCCTTCCCCCCACTCTTCTCCCCTGGTAACCATAAGTTCAGTTCTCTAAATCTGTTAGTCTGTTTCTGTTTTGTAAATAAGTACATTTGTATAATTTCTTTTTAGAGTCCACATATAAGTTATATCATAAGATATTTCTCTGACTTCACTCAGTATGACAATCTCTAGGTCCATCCATGTTGCTGCAAATTGCATTATTTTATTCTTTTTAATGGCTGACTAATATTCCATTGCATATATGTACCACATCTTTATCCATTCCTCTGTTGATGGACATTTTGCTTGCTTCCATGTCTTGGCTGTTGTAAACAGTGCTGCGATGAACATTCGGGTGCATGTATCCTTTCAGACCACGTTTTTGTCCAGATATATGCTTAGGAGGGGGATTGGAGGATCATACGGCAACTCTATTTTTAGTTTTTTAAGGAACCTCCATACTGTTCTGCATAGTGGCTGTACCAATTTACATTCTCACCAACAGTGGAGGATGGTTCCCTTCTCTCCACACCCTCTCCAGCATTTATTGTTGGTGGATTTTTTGATGATAGCCATTTTGACTGGCATGAGATGATATCTCATTGTGGTTTTGATTTGCATTTCTCTAATAATTAGTAATGTTAAACATCTTTTCATGGGCCTCTTGACCATCTGTATGTCTTCTTTGGAGAAATGTCTATTTAGGTCTTCTGCCCATTTTTTGATTGGGTTGTTTGCTTTGATGATATTAAGCCACATGAGCTTTTATAAATTTTGGAGACTAATCCCATGTCAGTCACATCATTTACAAATATTTTCTCCCAATCTGTGAGTTATCTTTTCATTTTGTTTATGGTTTCCTTTGCTGTGCAAAAGCTTTAGAGTTCAATTAGGTCCCATTTGTATATTTTTGTTTTTATTTCCATTACTCTGAAAGATGGATCAAAATGATATTGCTGCAATTTATGTCAGCCTGTTCTGCCTATGTTTCCTCTAAGAGTTTTATAGTGTCTGATCTTACATTTAGGTCTTTAATCCATTTTGAGCTTATTTTTGTGTATGGTGTTAAAGAATGTTGTAATTTTGTTTTCATTACATGTAGCTGTCCTGGTTTCCCAGCACCATGTATTGAAGAGACTGTCTTTCCCCCATTGTATAGTCTTGCCTCCTTTGTTGTAGATTAATTGACCATGGGTGCGTGGGTTTATTTCTGGGCTTTCTATCCTGTTCCATTGATCTCTATTTCTATTTTTGTGCCAGGACCATACTATTTTGATGACTATAGCTTTGTAGTATAGTCTGAAGTCAGGGAGCCTGATTCCTCCAGCTCTACTTTTCTTTCTCAAGATTGCTTTGGCTATTCAGTGTCTTTTATGCTCCATACAAATTTTAAGATTTTTTGTTCTAGTTCTGTGAAAAATGCCATTGGTAATTTGATAGGGATTGCACTGAATCTGTAGATTGCCTTGGGTAGTATAGTCATTTTTACAATATTAATTTTTCCGATCCAAGAACATGGTATATCTTTCCATCTGTTTGTGTCGTCTTCAATTTCTTTCATCAGCATCTTACAGTTTTTGGAGTATAGGTGTTTTGCCTCCTTAGGTAGGTTTATTCCTAGGTATTTTATTCTTTTTGATGCAGTGGTAAATGGGATTGTTTCTTGAATTTCTCCTTGCAGTCTTTTGTTGTTAGTGTATGGAAATGCAATAGATTTCTGTGTATTAATTTTGTAACCTGCAACTTTACCAGATTCATTGATGAGCTCTAGTAGTTTTCTGGTAGTGTCTTTAGGATTTTCTATGTATAGTAGCATGTCATCTGCAAACAGTGACAGTTTTACTTCTTCTTTTCCAACCTGTATTCCTTTTATTTCTTTTTCTTCTCTGATTGCCATAGCTAGGACTTCCAAAACTATGTTGAATAATAGTGGTGAGAGTAGACATCCTTGTCTTTTTCCTGATCTTACAGGAAATGCTTTCAGTTTTTCACCATTGATGATGTTAGTTGTCGGTTTGTCGTATATGATCTTTATTATGTTGAGGAATGTTCCCTCTATGCCTAATTTCTGGAGTTTTTATCATAAATGCGTGTTGAATTTTGTCAAAAGCTTTTTCTGTATCGAGATGATTATATGGTTTTTATTCTTCAATCTGTTGATAATGGTGTATCACACTGATTGATTTGCAGATATTGAAAAATCCTTGCATCACTGGGATAAATCCCACTTGATCATGGTGGGATTTTAGCAATTCAGATTGCTAGTATTTTGTTGAGGATTTTTGTGCCTGTGTTCATCAGTGATATTGGCCTGTAATTTTCTTTTTTTATTGTAACTTTGTTTTTGGTATCAGGGTGATGGTGGCCTGATAGTATGAGTTTGCGAGTTTTCCTTACTCTGCAATTTTGCAAAGTTTGCGAATTTTCCTTACTCTGCAATTTTTTGGAAGAGATTCAGAAGGATAGGTGTTAGTGCTTCTCTAAATATTTGATAGAATTCACCTGTGAAGGCATCAGGTCCTGGAATTTGTTTGTTGGGAGTTTTTAAATTTCAATTTCAGTGAATGTGATTGGTCTGTTCATATTTTCTATTTCTTCCTGGTTCAGTCTTGGGAGATTGTACCTTTCTAAGAATTTGTCCATTTCTTTCAGGTCGTCCATTTTATTGGCATACAGTTGCTTGTAGGAGTCTCTTATGATGCTTTGTATTTCTGTGGTGTCTGTTGTAACTTCTCTTTTTTCGTTTCTAATTTTATTGATTTGAGTCCTCTCCTTTTTTTTCTTGATGAGTTTGGGTACCAGTTTATTATCAATTCTGTTTATCTTTTCAAAGAACCAGCTTTTAGTTTCATTGATCTTTGCTATTGTTTTCCTTGTCTCTATTTCATTTATTTCTGCTCTGGTCTTTATGATTCTTTCCTTCTACTAACTTTAGGTTTTGTTTGTTCTTCTTTCTCTAGCTGCTTTAGGGGTAAAATTATGTTGTTTATTTGAGACATTTCTTGTTTCCTGAGGTAAGATTGTCTCACTGTAAACTTCCCTCTTAGAACTGCTTTTGCTGCATCCCATATGTTTTGGATCATTGTTCTTTCATTTTCATTTGTCTCTAGGTATTTTTTGATTTCCTCTTTGATTTCTTCAGTGATCCATTGGTTGTTTAGTAACATATTGTTTAGCCTCCACACATTTGTGTTTTTACAGTTTTTTCTTGTAGTTGACTTCTAATCTCATAGTGTTGTGGTCAGAAAATATGCTTGATATGTTTTCAGTTTTCTTAAATTTACCAAGGCTCATTTTGTGGCCCATCATGTGGTCAATCATGGAGAATTTTCCGTGTGCACTTGAGAAGAAAGTGTATTCTGCTGCTTTTGGATGGAGTGCTCTATAAATATCAGTTAAGTCCATCTGCTCTAATGCGTCATTTAAGGCCTATGTTTCCTTATTGATTTTCTGTCTGGGTGATCTGTCCATTGATGAAAGTGGGGTGTTAAAGTCCCCCACTATTATTGTGTTACTATTGATTTCTCCCTTTATGGCTGTTAGTATTTGCCTTATATATTGAGGTGCTTCTATGTTGGGTGCATACATATTTACAATCGTTATATCTTCTTGGATTGATCCCTTTTGATCATTAGGTAGTGTCCTTCTTTGTCACTTAAAACAGTCTTTATTTTAAAGTCTATTTTGTCTGATATGAGTATTGCTACTCCAGCTTTCTTTTGATTTCAATTTGCATGGAATATCTTTTTCCATCCCCTCACTTTGTCTGTATGTGTCCCTAGGTCTGAAGTGGGTCTCTTGTAGAGAGCATATATATGGGTCTTTTTTTTGTATCTATTAAGCCTGTCTATGTCTTTTGGTTGGAGCATTTAATCCATATACATTTAAGGTAATTATCAATATGTATGTTCCTATTGCCATTTTCTTGATTGTTCTGGGTTTGTTTTTGTAGGTCTTTTTTCTTCCCTTCCTCTTTTGTTCTCTTGTGGTTTGATGACCATCTTTAGTGTTGTGTTTGGGTTGCTTTTTCTTTTTTATGTGTATATCTATTGTAATTTTGGGGTTTACTTTTCCCATGAGGTTTTGATATAGCAGTCTATATAGGTACAATGTTGTTTTAAGTTGCCGGTCTCTTTCCCGCCTAGAAGAGTTCCTTTAGCATTTGTTGCAAAGCTGGTTGGTGGTGCTGAATTCTCTTAGCTTTTGCTTGTCTGTAAGGCTTTTGATTTCTCCATGAAATCTGAATGAGAGCCTTGCTGGATAAGGTATTCTTGGTTGTAGTTTCTTCGCTTTCATCATTTTAAATATATCATGCCACTCCCTTCTGACCTGCAGAGTTTCTGCTGAGAAATCAGCTGATAACCTTACAGGAGTTCGCTTGTATGTTATTTGTCATTTTTCCCTTGTTGCTTTTAATATTTTTTCTTTGTCTTTAATTTGTTATCAATTTGATTGCTATGTGTCTCAGCGTGTGCCTCCTTGTGTTTATCCTGCCTGAGATTCTGTGCTTCCTGGACTTGGGTGACTGTTTCCTTTCCCATGTTAGGGAAGTTTCCAGCTATTATCTCTTCAAATATTTTCTCAGGTCCTTTCTCTCTCTCTTTTCCTTCTATGTCCCTGTAATGCACATGTTGGTGTGTTTAATGTTGTCCCAGTCGTCTCTTAGACTGTCTTCATTTCTTTACATTCTTTTTTCTTTATTCTGTTCTGTGGCAGTGATTTCCACCTTTCTGTCTTCTAGGTCACTTATCCATTCTCTGCCTCAGTTATTCTGCTATTGATTCCTTCTAGTGTATTTTTCATTTCAATTATTGAATTGTTCATCTCTGTTTGTTTGTTCTTTAGTTCTTCTAGGTCTTTGTTAAACATTTCTTGAATCTTCTCGATGTGTCCCTCCATTTCTGAGATCCTGGATCATCTTCCCTATCATTATTCTAAATTCTTTGTCTGGAAGGTTGCCTATCTCCACTTCACTTAGTTGTTTTTCTGGGGTTTTATCTTCTTCCTTCGTCTGGGACAGAATCCTCTTCTGTTTCATTTTGTCTAACTTTCTGTGATTGTGGTTTTCATTCTGCAGGCTGCAGGATTGTCGCTCTTCTTGCTTCTGTCTGCCCTCTGGTGGATGAGGCTATCTAAGTAGCTTGTGCAAGCTTTCTGATGGGAGGGACTGGTGTTGGGTCTTGTCCCTCTGATGGGCAGGGCTGTGCTCAGTAAAACTTTAATCTGCTTGTCTGCTGACGGGTGGGGCTATGTTCCCTCTCTGTTGGTTGTTTGGCCTGAGGCAACGCAGCACTGAAGCCTACAGATTGTTTGGTGGGGCTAATGGTGGCCTCTGGGAGGGCTCAGGCCAGTGAATACTTCCCAGAACTGCTGCTGCCAGTTTCTTTGTCCCCACAGTGAGCCACAGCTGCCCCCCACCTCTGCAGTAGACCTTCCAATACTAGCAGGTAGATCTGGCCCAGTCTCTTATGGGGTCACTGCTTTCTTTCCCCAGGGTGCTGGTATGCACAAGACTTTGTGTGTGCCCTCCAAGAGTGGAGTTTCTGTTTCCCCAAGTCCTGTAGAAATCCTGCAATCAAGTCCCGCTGGCCTTCAAAGCCAGAATCGCTGGGGACTCCTCCTCCTGTTGCTGGGCCAACAGCCTGGAAAGCCTGGCGTGGGGCTCAGAACTTTCACTCCACTGGGAGAACTTCTGTGGTATAATTGTTTTCCAGTCTGTGGGTCACCAACCTGGAGGGTATGGGATTTGATTTTATCCTGATTGCGCCCCTCCTACTGTCTTGTCATGGCTTCTCCTTTGTCTTTGGATGTAGGGTATCTTTTTTGGTAGGTTCCAGTGTTTTTTGGTTGATAGTTGTTTAGTAGTTAGTTGTGACTCCAGTGTTCTTGTAAGAAGGAATGAATGTACATCCTTCTACTCCACCATCTTGAGCTCCACCAAAGCACGTTATCTTAATCCAGTGTAAAAGGAAATGAATTTTCATCCTTTCTTTAAAATAATCATTCATTCAGAAACTATGGAATAGTAGTAACAACAAACTACATGGAACCAGGAAGCTTGAATAAATCCTAGACCCTCTCTGAGACTCAACTTCCTTATCTGTAAAGTATCTAACTCACTGTTGGCTTGAATGGGAAGTAAAGATATGAAATACTAGGTGACAGTTAAGTGTGAACCATAGAGTACTATACAATACAGGGCATCATTCAGTTAATCCATCAGCATGAATTTAGTAACTGCCTCCTAAGAGTTTTATTCTGGACTTAGTTCTGTCAAGCATTCCAGGAAAAATGCTACTAGGATCGAGTTTCTGTAATTTCAACATACATTGGGATGTATGATTAAGAGAAAGTTTTAAAAAAATGTATTATCTGGTGTTTATAAACCCAGCTATTATTCCTTTGAACAAACTGTTATTTTAAATAAGAAAAATAAATATTGTATTTTACCTTCCCTTATCCCTTTTTCAATGCTCTTCCTTTCTTTATAGTGATTTGAGTTTCTGGCTTATATCATTTCTTTCTGAAAAAACTTCTTTGAACATTTCTTTTAAGACAGGTCTGTTGGCAACAGATTCTCCCAATTTTATTTTTTTGTCTGAGAAAGTGTATTTCCTTCACATTTGAATGAAAGTTTTGCAATGTATAGAATTCTATGTTGGTAGGGTTTTTTTCTCAATACTTTAAACATTTCACTTCACTTTTCTCTTCTGTGCATGGGTTCTAGGGAGAATTCAGATGTAATTCTTACCTTGTTACTCTATAGGTAAAGTGTTTTTCTCCTCTGGCTCTTTCAAGATTTTTTGTTTACCTTTGATTTTCTGAAGTTTCAATATATATCAGTGTGGTTTCGGGGTTTTTTTTTTTTTAACATCTTTATTGGAATAAAATTGTTTTACAATGCTGTGTTAGTTTCTGATTTCTAACAAAGTGAATCAGCTATACATACACATATATCCCCATATCTCTTCCCTCTTGCATCTCCCTCCCTCCCATCCTCCCTAACCCATCCCTTCAGGTGGTCACAAAGCACGGAGCTGATCTCCCTGTGCTATGCAGCTGCTTCCCACTAGCTATCTATGTTATATTTGGTAGTATATATAAGTCCATGCCATTCTCTCATTTCGTCCCAGATTACCCTTCCCCCTCCCCATGTCCTCAAGTCCATTGTCTAGTAGGTCTGTGTCTTTATTACTGTTCTGCCTCTAGGTTCTTCATAACCTTTTTTTTTTTTTTTTTTTTTTTAGATTCCATATATATGTGTTAGCATATGGTATTTTTCTCTTTCTGACTTACTTCACTCTGTATGACATACTCTACATCCATCCACCTCACTACAAATAACTCAATTTCGTTTCTTTTATGGCTGAATAATATTCCATTGTATATGTGTGCCACATCTTCTTTATCTATTCATCTGTCAATGGACACTTAGGTTGCTTCCATGTCCTGGCTATTGTAAAGAGAGGTGCAATGAACATTGTGGTACATGACTTTTTGAATTATGGTTTTCTCAGGGTATATGCCCAGTAGTGGGATTGCTGGGTCGTATGGTAGTTCTATTTTTAGTTTTTTTAAGGAACCTCCATACTGCTATCCATAGTGGCTGTATCAGTTTACATTCCCACCAACAGTGCAAGAGGGTTCCCTTTTCTCCACACCCTCTCCAGCATTTATTGGTTAGATTTTTGGATGATGGTGATTCTGACTGGTGTGAGGGGATACCTCATTGTAGTTTTGATTTGCATTTCTCTAATGATTAATGATGTTGAGCATCCCTTCATATGTTTATTGGCAATCTGCATATTGTCTTTGGAGAAATGTCTCTTTCAGTCTTCTGCCCATCTTTAGATTGGGTTGTTTGTTTTTTTGTTATTGAGCTGCATGAGCTGCTTGTAAATCTTGGAGATTAATCCTTTGTCAGTTGCTTCATTTGCAAATATTTTCTCCCATTCTGAGGGTTGTCTTTTGGTCTTGTTTATGGTTTCCTTTGCTGTGCAAAAGCTTTTAAGTTTCATTAGGTCCCATTTGTTTATTTGTGTTTTTATTTCCATTTCTCTAGGGGCTGGGTCAAAAAGGATCTTGCTGTGATTTATGTCATAGAGTGTTCTGCCTATGTTTTCCTCTAAGAGTTTGATAGTGTCTGGCCTTACACTTAGGTCTTTAATCCATTTTGAGTTTATTTTTGTGTATGGTGTTAGGGAGTGTTCTAATTTCATTCTTTTACATGTAGCTGTCCAGTTTTCCCAGCACCACTTATTGAAGAGGCTGTCTTTTCTCCACTGTATATTCTTGCCTCCTTTATCAAAGATAAGGTGACCATAGGTGCATGGGTTTATCTCTGGGCTTGCTATCCTGTGACATTGATCTATATTTCTGTTTTTGTGCTGGTACCATACTGTCTTGATTACTGTAGCTTTGTAGTATAGTCTGAAGTCAGGGAGCCTGATTGCTCCAGCTCCATTTTTCTTTCTCAAGATTGCTTTGGCTATTCGGGGTCTTTTGTTTCCATTCAAACTGTGCAATTTTTTTTGTTCTAGTTCTATGAAAAATGCCAGTGGTAGTTTGATAGGGATTGCATTGAATCTGAAGATTGCTTTGGGTAGTATAGTCATTTTCACAATGTTGATTCTTCCAATCCAAGAACATGGTATATCTCTCCATCTGTTTGTATCTTGTTTAATTTCTTTCACCAGCATCTTATAGTTTTCTGCATACAGGTCTTTTGTCTCATTAGGTAGGTTTATTCCTAGATATTTTATTCTTTTTGTTGCAATGGTAAATGGGAGTGTTTCCTTAATTTCTCTTTCAGATTTTTCATCATTAATGTACAGTAATGCAAGAGATCTCTGTGCATTAATTTTGTATCCTGCTACTTTACCAAATTCATTGATTAGCTCTAGTAGTTTTCTGGTAGCATCTTTAGGATTCTCTATATATAGTATGTCATCTGCAAACAGTGACAGCTTTATTTCTTCTTTTCCGATTTGGATTCCATTTATTTCTTTTTCTTCTCTGATTGCTGTGGCTAAAACTTCCAAAACTATGTTGAATAATAGTGGTGAGAGTGGGCAACCTTGTCTTGTTCCTGATCCTAGTGGAAATGGTTTCAGTTTTTCACCATTGAGAACGATGTTGGCTGTGTGTTTGTCATATATGGCCTTTATTATGTTGAGGTAATTACTTCTGTGCCTACTTTCTAGAGGGTTTTTTTCATAAATTGGTGTTGAATTTTGTCAAAAGCTTTTTCTGCATCTGTTGAGATGATCATATGGTTTTTATTCTTCAATTTGTTAATATGGTGTATCACATTGATTGAATTGTGTATATTGAAGGATCCGTGCATTCCTTGGATAAACCCCACTTAATCATGGTGTATGATCCTTTTAATGTGCTGTTGGATTCTGTTTGCTAGTATTTTGTTGAGAATTTTTGCATCTATGTTCATCAGTGATATTGGCCTGTAGTTTTCTTTATTTCTGATGGCTTTGTCTGGTTTTGGTATCAGGGTGATTGTGGACTCATAGAATTAGTTTCGGAATGTTCCTCCCTCTGCTATATTTTGGAAGAGTTTGAGAAGGATAAGTATTACCTCTTCTCTAAATATTTGATAGAATTTGCCTGGAAGCCATTTGGTCCTGGGCTTTTGTTTGTTGGAAGATTTTTAATCACTGTTTCAATTTCAGGGCTTGTGGTTGGTCTGTTTATATTTTCTATTTCTTCCTGGTTCAGTCTTGGAAGGTTGTGCTTTTATAAGAATTTGTCCATTTCTTCCAGGTTGTCCATTTTACTGGCATATTGTTGCTTGTAGTAATCACTCCTGATCCTTTGTATTTCTGCAGTGTCAGTTGTTACTTCTCCTTTTTCATTTCTAATTTTATTGATTTGAGTCTTCTCCCTTTTTTTCTTGATGAGTCTTGCTAGTGGTTTATCAATTTTGTTTATCTTCTCAAAGAACCAGCTTTTAGTTTTATTGATTTTTGCTATTCTTTCCTTCCTTTCATTTCATTCATTTCTCATCTGATCTTTATGATTTCTGCTAACTTTGGGGTGTTTTTGTTCTTCTTTCTCTAATTGCTTTAGGTGTAAGGTTAGGTTGTTTGAGATGTTTCTTGTTTCTTAAGGTAGGATTGTATTGCTATAAACTTCCTTCTTAGAACTGCTTTTGCTGCATCCCATAGGTTTTGGGTTATCATGTTTTCATTGTTATTTGTTTCTATGTACGTTTTTATTTCCTCTTTGATTTCTTCAGTGATCTCTTGATTATTAAGTAGTGTGCTGTTTAGCCTCCATATATTTGTAGTTTTTACAGATTTGTTCCTGTAATTGATATCTAGTCTTATAGCATTGTGGTTGGAAAAGTTACTTGATACGATTTCAATTTTCTTAAATTTATCAAGGCTTGATTTGTGACCCAATATATGATCTAGCCTGGGGAATGTTCCATGAGCACTTGAGAAGGAAGTGTATTCTGTTGTTTTTGGATGGAATATCCTATAAATATCAATTAAGTCCATCTTGTTTAATGTATCATTTAAAGCTTGTGTTTCTTTATTTATCTTCATTTTGGATGATCTGGCTATTGGTGAAAATGGGGTGTTAAATTCCCCTACTATGACTTGTTACTGTCGATTTCCCCTTTTATGGCTGTTAGCATTTTCCTAATGTATTGAGGTGCTCCTATGTTGGGTGCATAAGTATTTACAATTATTATATCTTCTTCTTGGATTGATCCCTTGATCATTCTGTAGTGTCCTTCTTTGTCTGTTGTAATAGTCTTTATTTTAAAGTCTATTTTGTCTGATATGAGAATTGCTACTCCAGCTTTCTTTTGATTTCCATTTGCATGGAATATCTTTTTCCATCCCCTCACTTTCAGTCTGTATGTGTCTCTAGGTCTGAAGTGGGTCTCTTGTAGACAGCATATATATGGGTCTTGTTTTTGTATCCATTCAGCCAGCCTGTGTCTTTTGGTGGGAGCATTTAATCCATCTACATTTAAGGTAATTATCGATATGTATGTTCCTATTCCCGCTTTCTTAAATGTTTTGGGTTTGTTATTGTAGGTGTTTTCCTTCTCTTGTATTTCTTGCCTAGAGAAGTTCCTTTAGCATTTGTTGTAAAGCTGGTTTGGTGGTGCTGAACTCTCTCAGCTTTTGCTTGTCTGTAATTTCTCCATCAAATCTGAATGAGATCCTTGCTGGGTAGAGTAATCTTGGTTGTAGGTTTTTCTCCTTCACCACTTTAAATATGTCCTGCCACTCCCTTCTGGCTTGCATAGTTTCTGCTGAAAGATCAGCTGTTAACCTTATGGGGATTCCCTTGTGTGTTATTTGTTGTTTTTCACTTGTTGCTTTTAATATTTTTTCTTTGTATTTGATTTTTGATAGTTTGATTAATATGTGTCTTGGCATGTTTCTCCTTGGATTTATCCTGTATGGGACTCTCTGCTCTTCTTGGACTTGATGAACTATTTCCTTTCCCACATTATGGAATTTTTCCACTATAATCCCTTCAAATATTTTCTCAGTCCCTTTTTCTCTTCTTCTTCTTCTGGGACCCCTGTAATTAGAATGTTGGTGCATTTAATATTGTCCCAGAGGTCTCTGAGACTGTCCTTAATTCTTTTCATTCTTTTTTCTTTATTCTGCTCTCTAGTAGTTATTTCCACTATATTATGTTTCAGGTCACTTATCCATTTTTCTGCCTCAGTTATTCTGCTATTGATTCCTTCTAGAGAATTTTAAATTTAATTTATTGTGTTGTTCATCATTGTTTGTTTGCTCTTTAGTTCTTCTAAGTCCTTGTAAATGTTTCTTGTATTTTCTCCATTCTTTTTACAAGATTTTGGATCATCTTTCCTATCATTACTCTAATTTCTTTTTCAGGTAGACTGCCTATTTCCTCTTCATTTGTTTGGTCTGGTGGGTTTTTACCTTGCTCCTTCATCTGCTGTGTGTTTCTCTGTCTTCTCATTTTGCTTATCTTACTGTGTTTGGGGTCTCCTTTTCACAGGCTGCAGGTTCGTAGTTCCTGTTGTTTTTGGTATCTGTCCCTAGTGGCTAAGGTTGGTTCAGTGGGTTGTGTAAGCTTCCTGATGGAGGGGGCTAGTGCCTGTGTTCTGGTGGATGGGGCTGGATCTTGTCTTTCTGGTGGGCAGGTCCACGTCTGGTGGTGTGTTTTGGGGTGTCTGTGGCCTTATTATGATTTTAGGCAGCCTCTCTGCTAATGGATGGGGCTGTGTTCCTGTCTTGCTAGTTGTTTGTCATAGAGCGTCCAGCACTCTAGCTTGTTGGTCGTTGAGTGGAGCTGGGTCTTGGTGTTGAGATGGAGATCTCTGGGAGATTTTTGCCATTTGATATTACATGGAGCTGGGAGGTCTCTGGTGGCCCAGTGTCCTGAACTCGGCTCTCCCACCTCAAAGGCACAGGCCTGGCACCCAGCTGGAGCACCAAGACCCTGTCATCCACACAGCTCATAATTAAAGGGAGAAAAAAAAGAAGGAAAGAAATAAAAAATAAAAAGGATATAAAATATAATAAAATAAAGTTATTCAAATAAAAAATAATTATTAAAAATAAAAAAATTTAAAAGTAACCAAAAAAAAAGAAAGAAAGAAGAGAGCAACCAAACCAAAAAACAAATCCAGCAATGATAACAAGCACTGAAAACTATATTAAAACAAACAAACAAAACAAAACCTGGCAGAGAGAACCCTAGGACAAATGGTAAAAGCAAAGCTATACAGACAAAATCAAACACAGAAGCATACACATACACACTCACAAAAAGAGAAAAAGGAAAAATATATGTATATCATTGCTCCCAGAGTCCACTGCCTAAATTTGGGATGATTCATTGTGTATTCAGGTGTTCTACAGATGCAGGGTACATCAAGTTGATTGTGGAGATTTAATCTGCTGCTCCTGAGGCTGCTGGGAGAGATTTCCTTTTCTCTTCTTTGCAGAGCTCCTGGGGTTCACCTTTGGATTTGGCCCTGCCTCTGCCTGTAGGTTGCCTGAGGGCATCTTTTCTTCGCTTAGACAGGAGGGGGTTAAAGGAGCAGCTGATTTGGGGGCTCTGGCTCACTCAGGCTGGCGGGAGGGAGGGATATGGAATGCAGGGTGAGCCTGCGGCGGCAGAGGCTGGCATGACGTTGCACCAGCCTGAGGCGCACCGTGTTCTCCCAGGGAAGTTGTCCCTGGATCACGGAACCCTGGCAGTGACGGGCTGCACAGGCTCCCGGGAGGGGAGGTGTGGATAGTGACCTGTGCTTGCACACAGGCTCCTTGTTGGCTGCAGCAGCAGCCTTAGCGTCTCATGCCCATCTCTGGTGTCTGCGCTGATAGCCACGCCTCACGCCTGTCTCTGGAGCTCATTTAGGCAGAGCTCTCAATCCCCTCTCCTCGCACACCCCAAAACAATGGTCTCTTGCCTCTTAGGCAGTTCCAGACATTTTCCCGGACTCCCTTCCAGCTAGCTGTGGTGCACTAGCCCCCTTAAGGCTGTGTTCACACAGCCAACCCCAGTCCTCTGTCTCTGGGATCTGACCTCCGAAGCCGGAGCCTCAGCTCCCAGCCCCCACCTGCCCTGGCAGGTGAGCAGAGAAGCCTCTCAGGCTTGTGAGTGCTGGTCAGCACCAATCCTCTATGCGGGAATCTCTCCGCTTTGCCCTCTGCATCCCTGTTGCTGCACTGTCCTCCATGGCTCCGAAGCTTCCCCCCGCCAACCCGTCTCCGCCAGTGAAGAGGCTTCCTAGTGTGTGGAAACTTTTCCTCCTTCACAGCTCACACACTGGTGCAGGTCCCATCCCTATTCTTTTGTCTCTGTTTTTTCATTTTTCTTTTGCCCTACCCTTTTACGTGTGGAGTTTATTGCCTTTTGGGAAGTCTGAGGTCTTCTGCCAGCATTCAGTAGGTATTCTGTAGGAGTTGTTCCACATGTAGATGTATTTCAGATGTATTTGTGGGGAGGAAGGTAATCTCCACGTCTTACTCTTCCGCCATCTTTAAGGTGTCCCATGGGGGGTTTTGTTTTATTTTGTTTTGTTGCGTTTATCATGCTTGGCGTTCCTGAGCTTTCTGGATCTGCAGTTTGATGACTGATGATAATTTGTGGAAATTCGCAGTCATTGTTGCTTCAGATATTGCTTTGGTACCTTTCTGTTTCCTTTCCACCTGATCCCATTATGCATGTTATACTTCTTGTAGTTGTCACATAGTCCATTGATGTTCTGTTCTTCTTTTCTTTTTTAATCATTTTTCTCTTTGCTTTTTCAGTTTTGGAAATTTCTATTGCCGTATTTTCAGGCTCAGGAATTCTTTCCCCAAACATGACCAATCCGCTAATGAGCCCCCAAAAGTCATTCTTCATTTCTGCTACAGTATTTTTTATCTCTAGCATTTATTTTTTATTGTTTCTTAGAATTTCCATATCTTAGCCTATATTATCCTACTCTTCTGCATGTTATCTTTTTTTCAACTAGAGCCCTTAGCACATCAATCATAATTGTTTTAAATCCTGGCCCAACTCTAGTTCTAATACTTGTTCAGTCTCTTCAAACAGTGTTTTGTTTTATTTCGAATTTTTGGTAGGCCTTGTAATTTTTGGTTGAAATTCAGACATAATGTACTGGATGAAAGCAAGTCCAATAATTAGGCCTTTAGTGGTTTGGAGGTAAGATGTGTGTGTGTGGCAGGGGGAGGGAGTATTCTCTAGTCCTGTGATTAGGTCTTAATCTTTTGGTGAGCGTGTACCCCTGGACTGTGAATTTTACTGGTGTTTCTCAGTGTTTTTTTCCATATTAGGTAGGAGAGGATGGCTAGAAGGGGCTGGAGTTGGGTATTTCTCTTCCCCCAGGTAGGCGAGTCTCTAATAAAACCAAAGAAGGATAGGCTCTGGTAAAATAGATTCTCTTGAGGACAGGCCTTATTAGGAAGAACAGAATATTCTAGCATACTTCAAGATGGTTCCTTTCCTCCTCCATCTGCCAGAAGCATGAGGGGATTTTTCTCTGATAGTCACTGGAGCAGTGCCCCAACCTTTTTGGCACCAGGGACTGGTTTCATGGAAGACAGTTCTTCCACGGACCAGGGTGGAGTGGATGTTTCAGGCAGTCACGTGAGCGATGGGGAGCTGCAGATGAAGCGTCACTCGCTCACCCACCACTCATCTCCTGCTGTGTGGCCCAGTTCTTAACAGGCCATGGACCAGTACTAACCCAGGGGTCGGGGACCCCTGCACTTGGAGGACCTGGTAGAGCTCATGGAGGTGAAGCTCACAAAACTGTGGGGGGACTCCAATGACTAGGTCCCCTGGAGTTTTTAATACTAAGACTTACTTGTTCATACTAATCCTCTAACAGTTTATCAATTACAGTTTAGATTTTCCTACTCTGGCATTGGTTACTGCAGAGGTTTCTACTTGTGGGTTTCTGCTCGAGTAAGTTGTGATTCTCTGTATCTGTTTGTCCTTCTCTCCAGTTTTGGAAGCAGTGGTTTGCCCCATGACCTTGCTTCTCTGATAGATAAGAAATCTTGTTGATTTTTCAGTCTGTTCAGTGTTTGATGTGTTATTAGGATAGAGTGGTAACTTCTAATCTTTTTAAATGCTGAATTAGAAACAAAGTCTCAGATTAGAGGATTTTAAATTTTAAAAAATACTTTGAATATATGAGAAACAAAGGTTATGAGACATACATGAAATAAAACTAGATTATTGATAGAATCTTCAACAGTGTTTTATACCAGAAGAAAATAAAGTAATATCTTTAAGATATGTGAGAATAAAGGTATAACCAAAGATTGGCTTTCTATTATAAAGGGAAAAAGATAAAAACTGGTATCTTATATATATGAAAGAACAAATCTCACTGGAAAGGTATATATATAGGTATAAATATATATATATATATATATATATATAGTATATATATATATATATATATATACTATATATATAGTAAAGGTAGGGGATTAATCACTTACAAAGTTAGTATGAGAGTTAAAAGGCAAAAGTAGTAAAAAATAATTGATTACAATAATTAATTAAGGGGTAAATTAGATAAAACATGTAAAATGGGACAGTGAAAACATAAAATACTGGGGAGATGAGTGTAATAATGTTGAGCTTTACAATGGGATCAAACTTAGGTTATTATCAACTTAAAATAGACTGCTATAGATATAAGTTTTAATATGTAGGCCTCATGGTAACCACAAAGCCAAAACCTATAGTAAATATGCAAAAGAGATAGGAATGTAAGCATACTAGTAAAGAAAGTCATCAAATCATAAAGGAAGAGAGCAAGAGAGGAACAGAGAGGAAATATAAAAATAGCCAGAAAACAATTAACAAAATGGCAATAAGCACATACTTATCAATGATTAATTTAAACATAAATGGACTAAATTCTCCAATCAAAGGACAGAGAGTGGCTACATTGATTTAAAGAAAAAAGACCCATCTATATCTTACCTAGAGGAGACTCACTTCACACGTAAGGACACACACAAACTGAAAGTGAAGTAATGGAAAGAGGTATTTCATGTAAATGGACACCAAAAGAAATCTGGATTGTGACACAGATAAAGCATTTGCCAAAGTTCTACATCCATTTATGATACAACTTCAGCAAAGTGAGTATAGAGGGAATGTACATCAACATAATAAAGGCCATATATGACAAGTCCACAGATAATTTCATACTCAATGGTGAAAAGCTGAAATCTTTCCCTCTAAGATCAGGAACAAGACAAGGATGCCCACTCTTGCTACTTTTATTCAACACAGTATTGAAAGTCCTAGCCAGAGTAATTAGGCAAAAAAACCAAAAAACAAAAACAAAAAATCCTAAAAATTGAAAGACATCCAATTGGAATGGAAAAAGTAAAACTGTTACTATTTACAGATGGCATGATATTATATACAGAAAACCCTAAAGACACCATAAAAAAAAAAACTCTTAGAACTAATAAGTGAATTCAGTAAAGTTGCAGGATTCAAAATCAATGCACAAAAAATGGTTGCCTTTCTATACCCTGACAATGAACTATTGTATACGTTAAGAAAACAATACCACTTACAATTACAAAAAAAATAAAATAAAATACCTAGGAATAAATTTAACCAAGGAGGTAAAATTATTTTAAAATATTTTAAATTTTCAAAATACCTGTGTTTTGAAAACTAGAAGACATTCATGAAAAAACCTCTATCAAAATCCCAAAGGTATTTTTCACAGAAATAGAACAAATAATCCTAAAATTTGTATGGAACCATAAAAGACCCTGAATAACCAAAGCAATCTTGAGAAAGGAAAAGAAAACTGGAGGTATCACAGTCCCTGATTTCAAACTTTATTACAAAGCTATAGAAATTAAAAGTTTGATATTGGCATAAAAACAGACACACACATCAGTGGAACAGAATAAACAGCCCAGAAATAAACCCATGCATATGTGGTCAATTAATTTGTAACAAAGGGGCCAAGAATATACAATGGAAAAGGAACATTCTCTTCAATAACTAGTGCTGGAAAGATTGGGCAGCCACATACAAAGGAAGGAAACTGACCACTATCTTATACAGTACACAGAAAGTGGATTAAAGACATGGATGGACACAGGATCTGAAACCATAAATCTCCCAGAAGAAAACCTAGGCAGTCAGCTCCTTGACATAAGTCTTGGTAATGGTTTTTTGAATTTGAAAGCAAGGGCAACAATTGAAAAAATAAACAAGTGGGACTACATCAAACTAAAAAGCTTCTGAGCAGCAAAGGAAATGATCAGAAAAATAAAAAGGCAGCCTACTGAATGGTAGAAAATACTTCCAAATTACATATCTGATAAAGGGCTAATATCCAAAGTATATGAAGAATTCATACAACTCGACAGCAAAAAAAACCCAAACACTCCTATTACAAAAGAGGCAGAAGATCTGAATAGACATTTTTCCAAAGAAGACATACAGGTGGCCAACAGGTACATGTAAAGATGCTCTGTATCATTAATCATACAGAAAATGCAAATCAAAACCACAATTAGATATCACCTCACATCTGATAGAGTAGCTATTATCAAAAAAACTGGAAATAAGTGTTGGCAAGGGAGTGAAGATAGGGAACCCTTTTGTGCTATTAGTGAAAATGTAAATTGGTGCAGCCACTATGGCAAGCAATACAGAGATTCTTCAAAAAAATAAAAATAGAACTACCATATGATCCAACAATTCTACTTCTGGGTATTTATCCAAAGAAAGCAAAAATACTAACTCAAAAAGATATATGCACCCCCATGTTCATTGTAGCATTATTTACAACAACCTAATGTTCATGTTCATCAGCGGATGAATTGATAAAGAAATTATGTATACCCACACACACACATGCACACACACACAAGCAATAGAATACTATTCAGCCATAAAAAGAATGAAATCTTGGCATTTGTGACAATATGGATCGACCCTGAGGACATTACGCTAAGTGGAATAAGTCAGAGAAAGGCAAATACCATATGATCTCTCATATGTGGACTCTAAAAAGTAAAATAAATTACAAACAAGCAAACAAACCAAGCTCATAGAAACAGATTGGTGGTTGCCAGAGGTCAGGGGTGGGAGAAATTGGTGAACTGTTTATTTTTTTTGTTTTTCTTTTTTTTTTAGTTTAAATAAACAAATTTTAAAAAATAGATGTCAGTTACAGAACAGTAGCAAATATACTAAGGATAGTAGAGCAGAAAGATGAAAATAACCTAGGGATTCCACTTGGTTGAGTCTTCAAATTAACCAGCCCTTCAATTGCCCTATCTTCAAACTTCTTATTTGACCTAATAAAAATGTACAGTTTGCACCACAAACACACACATAACTTATGCAAAAACTCCAGAAACTTTTTTGCCATGCAAACTTCTGCAAGATTCTGCTACAAAGTGAGCGTCAAACTACCAAATTGACTAGAGAGAGATCATCATAAAACCTGATGGTGAACATTAAATATGTAGTTTCCTGTGAAACTAGGAATAAATCAGGAGTCCCAAGTACCATGGGAGGACACATATTCCTCATTATATAAATACTGAAAAATCATCCCTCTCAGCTCTGTTCCCCACCCCATAGCCTCAAAGCTCCAATCTTCTGAATAGCTTCTATTTACCTCCTCTCCTTACCAATGTCTTTCTATGGACATATCTAGCTTTGTAGGCTCACCATGAAAGCCAGTTGTCCTGGATCCCCAACCTTCAAGATGAGGGGAAAAAAAAAAACCCTGAAATATAAAAGAAACAAAGCTACGCTGGCTATAGCTGCAGTCAAAATTCCTTCACTCAGGGTCCTCTCTGGTATTTCAAGGGTGAATACCAGATTAGATTACTTTAACCTTAAGTCTCCCAGATCATGTTAAAACAATTTATGGACATCTATACTTCAAAGATGAAAGCCATATATGCTGTCATTTCAGCATTCACCTAGGCGTCTCAGATAATGTCAGAACTCAAATACACATTCATCGTTTTACAGAGATGAGCAAGTTTTCTGCTCTCCACTTTTTATTTAGTATTAAGGAAGAATAAAAGTCCATGATTCAGTGGTTGAAGTTCACCAACTGTGCTAATTGCTAATTTGGCCAACCTAGAAATAAAATAGGACATATGTGAATGTAGTTTGTACAATAGATGAGAAAGCATGCCCCCTCCTTTTAATGAAAAACTCATTTTGGAATATAAGTAAAACAATATTTGATTTTATTTCATGCATTATATTTCTAATGTTCAGGTAGTTCCAGAATCAGAAGCTCAAAAAAAGGTGAACTGCCCCCTAGTAGTGTAATTTTGCTCCCCAATAAATATCTCAAGGGGGTATTTTCAGAATTTCTTTCTCAGTGGTCCTCATTGTATAGGCCTCCAGAAGTCCAGGGTCATCACCATTCTAATGCCTCAAGAAAAAGAAATGAGCACAGGTGTGGACATGCAATGCATGATGTCATCTGCTGTTTCTGGTTCAATTTGGTACAGCAGCATATCAGGGAATGAGCCACCTAATCAACAAAGAAGCATTCCACCCCCCCCCACCCTCTGCCAGCATAAAGAAGAGAAGAGGTGACAGGCAATTAAACAAAGAAAAATTGAGTGTAAATTTATCTGGAATGATATACTGTTTTTGATGATCACAGATTTCTTTGTATTTATTTATTCACTCATTCATTTAATGAACATTTATGAGAATTAGTGACAAACCAAACACTATGATTGGTGCTGGGATTGCAAAAGGGAATAATCTGGTATTTATTACAAAGGAACAGTGGTATCCATGGGGCAGGAGTCAAATGAAATAAAAACAAGCAAAAAGGGCAATTTTACTAAGAGTTCTAATGGAAATGTTTTGATATACTCTTTGGGCTTAATGGAGTAATTTAATGTAGTCTTTTGGAAGCTAGAAGTAGTTCACAGAGAAGGTAATGTTAAAGCTAGACTTGAAGCAATGGCGCAAACCTTTAGGATTAAATTTTGCTAAACACAACAAAAGAGCTATAAATCACAGTAAACTTCATAAAAGCTTATTTCTCTTTTTTATAAAATAATAAAGAGAACAATAATAGAAGACACACCAATATTTGGCTTGCTATGAGCCAAGCACTATTCTAGCACTAACATATTTTAACTTATTTAATGCTCAAGCCAACCCTTTGAAATGGATGATACAATTAGGCCCATTTTATTTATTTATTTATTCCACCCCCCATTTATTTATTTATTTATAAAAATTTTATTGGAGTATAGTTGATTCACAGTGTTGTTTTAGTTTCTGTTGTATAGCAAAGTGAATCAGTTATACATATATCCACTCTTTTTTAGATTCTTTTCCCATATATGTCATTACAGAGTACTGAGTAGAGTTCCCTGTGCTGTACAGTAGGTCCTTATTAGTTATCTATTTTATATATAATAGTGTGTATATGTCAATCCCAATCTCCCAGTTTATCCCTCTCTTTCCTCCTTGATAACCATAAGTTTGTTTTCTACATCTGTGACTCCATTTCTGTTTTGTAAATAAGTTCATTTGCACCATTTTTTTAGATTCCACATATAAGCAATATCATATAATATTTGTCTTTCTCTGTCTGAGTTATTTCAGTCAGTGTGACAATCTCTATACCCATTTTAAAGATGAAGAAATTGAGACCCAGAGAAGACAAGTAATTTGCCAAAGGTCGCACAGTTAGTAAATAGTAGATCTGGAATTTGAACCCTGGCAATCTGTTTCCAGAGTCAGGAGTTGGTCCTCACTTTTCTTGTGCATTATATGATTTTGAGGCAATGAGAGAGACAGAAGCATGGTATTTTTATCGAAGCCTTATAAATTCTACTGCAACATGTGGACATACTCAGAAATGTGTGATTGAGATCATCTCTCAAAGAAACAAGAGGCCACATTTCCTGAATGTGAAAAGCACAGTAAGATAGAGGTCGTGGCTTGTGTATGTCCACTGGCTCCTTGTATAATAGTATCAAAGGGAAAGCAGGATGCTTTATAACATGAACATAGTGACTGTGTCATGAAATATGTGCTTCCCTCTCATGCTGTTTAGCTAGGAAATAAAGAGATGATTTCTAGTCTTATAAAATTGCAAAATTTGTCAGAAATTTTAGAAGTTTGTATACTAAATTTAACAAGTAAATTGAAGGAAGGAAGGGAAGAATGAATGAACGGGAATTCCCTCCTTCCAAATCTCCAAGTTTAGAAAACAAGTGGTATATCTGTAGAGGAACTTGGAGGTGCAAATCTACATATTTCAGCAACAACAAAAATCTGCCCCATGATGGTGAACTACCACCCCAGGAGGTAGTTCAGGATGGGGCTGACTGGGGCAGCTGGTGTTCATTTGGCAGGTAAGAGCTCTGAGTATCAGTCATGTATTTGATGGAGAGAGACTCTAAATTAGGCAAACAAACAAATAGGTTAAAAGCCTGACTTCTCAAATGAGACTCCAGAAAACTAAATTTCTTTCAAGGTACACTCTTAATCATGAGAGCCATTCATTATCTAGAGAGGTAGAGCTCAGCTCATCTAATTGTTCCCACCCACCCATCCCAAATTTAAGTTAATTTCCCATCTAGTGTTAATTTTATTAACTTCATACAAATGCACATGAGACTATGTCACTTCTTCATTAAGTGGGTTTTAATAGTACTTAATAAGAATAATGTCTGGCAGGAAATGGCAGGCTCTATATTTACATGCAAATACAATTTGTCTTTGCCAAAGTTAAAACTCATCATGGTATTTTGTACATTTTATATGTCCTTCTGCAAAACCCCTGTAAACCTAAGCAAAATGTTTTCTTCAGTGGAAGACATAGCTGACGTTCAACTGCTGAGGCAGCAAGGGGTAGAGACACAGGAAAATCCTGCTCACCTGTTCATACTCTGGAGATTCACATGGTGATTGTGATTCTGTGTAAATTTGTTTAAGCCTAACCCTTTGAGATGGGCAAAGATGGCATACCTGCTATTTTCTTAGTCTTATTCTTGAGAATAAGAATTCTCATGAGAATTGGAGATAGAGTCATTGGTGTGCAGCAAGTCAGAATGTTGAGATAAAGATGTAAAGAATGATGGTTTGCAGCTCACCTGGTTCAACTCATTTAACAGGTGAGAAAACTGAGGTCCGGAGAAAGTGACTTATAGATTGTAGGCTTACATGGAAAAACAAGTTCCTCTGATTGTTTATGATGGGGTAGATGTATATTTGTTAACACAGAAATAATTTCCACGAAGATTTAAGCGGTATGGGATTTTAATTCCGGAAAGGCATATACCAAAATCTTTTTCTGAGGCTTTTTCTCTTTTCAACTTGGTTTTCAGGTAAATATTTTATAGTATATGGTTCAATTTTGCTTATCATTATTTTCTGATTAAATATGCAAATATAGCAAATAACAAATCGGCATTGCTTGTGTAAAGGAGGTAGGCAAAACATATTTAGATATTGGTATTCTTTCTCACCCATAATATTAGCAAAGTTTAGAATCAATTTAGACTGGCCAACCGATGAGGCCACAGTGTGAATTTCGGAAAAGCAATTTGCATGGCGGGTGTTTAATAAGGCTTTTGCTAAGAGCTGGAATTTCCCCCAGGGAGGAGAGAAAGCACTAGTGTTTTGTTACTCAATGTGTGCTCCATGGAATACCAGGATGGGCATTACCCAAGAGCTTGACAGAAATGTGGAATTTCTGAACTCATCCTTACCAATCAGAATCTGCATTTTAACAAGATCTCTGTGTGTTTCATAAACACAGTAGAATTTGAGAATCACTATTCTGAACTAGAACATAAACACTACTTGCATCAAATCACTGATTGAGTTTGAGGAAGCATATGAAGGAAAGAAAGGGTAAAAAAAAAAAAAAGAGGGTGTAACAAATAGAACTGGGGAAATATAAATACAGTCATAGAAGACTTGTGTTATATTTCTAACCTAGCCTAGATTATATAACTTCTTTGACAATTTTCTTATTTGTGAAGAGGTTAACAGTTTCTATAAAGGCATACCTTGTTTTATGGCACTTAGCTTTATTGCACTTTGCAGATATTACATTATTTACAAATCGAAGGTTTGCAGCAACCCTGAGTTGAGCCAGTCTATCAGCTCCATTTTTCCAACATCGTCTGCTCTCTTCATGTCTCTGTGTCACATTTTGGTAATTCTCACAATATTTCAAACTCTTTCATTATTATTACGTTTGTTATGGTGATCTGTGATCAGTGATTTGTTGAGGTTACTATTTTTAAAAGATTTCGACTCACTGAAGGCTCAGATGATGGTTAGTATTTTAGCAATAAAGTATTTTTAAATTAAGGTATGTATATTGAGTTTTAGACATAATGTTATTGCATACTTAATAGAGTACAATTTAGTGTAAACATAACTTTTATGTGCACTGGGAAACCAAAAAATTTGTGTGACTCTCTTTATTGCGATATTCCCTTTATTGCCATAGTTTGGAACTGAACCCAAAATATCTCTGAGGTATGCCGGTATCTTATGAATAATTTGAGCATTAAATGTTGAACATGCAGCAACATACATGATGTATAGGAGATAAGGGTTTATTAACGCCGTTTTCTTTTTCCTTACTGTGCAAGTGTAGGGACATATTTGGTGGCTTTATAGTCCTAAAGCAAAGAGAAGATATTAAAATACAACTAAAAAGACATGTTATGTTGCTTTGGGCTACAATTCTTATTTTCAAATTTTATTAAGTGTTTCTAGTATTGAGTCTAGTACGAAGTCTTGCAGAAATAAGCTTTGGCAAGAAGGGCTTGGACACTTTCCCTTCCTAAAAAGGGAGGTAATGATGGGTTTTAATTGCAACACAGAGCTTTTGATATCAAAATAATTTTCAGTGATAGTGTTGGTCTTAGCAGAGAGCACAGAATTTATGAGATTAAAGCCCTGTGAGTACATGCACATACTCTTATAGCTTTTTATGCAAATTGAAATTCCTCCTTCATTTTCCATTTTGAGAATCAAAGATTAAGGATAATAAAGCTTTTTAACTTAGCTAAATTAGTTAGATGCATTTTATTACATCAATCCATACTTTATCATAGGCCATACTTGGCAAATTCTCTCCACTTTAATTATTCAGAAGATAATAATTCAATGATGGAGATATGGTTCTAAATTAAAATTACAGAATTTTAATAAAATTTTGAGCCAGTATCTTACCTGTAACCATTGATGTACTTACTAAGCCCATGTGGTTAAGCTAGCATGAATACTGAGAATTTTATATTTATTTAATAAAAATATTTTGTATGTTTACCAATAAAGGCAAGTGTCTTGGAATAAAACACTTGTTACAAAAAAAAAAAAAATAGCAATGTATTTCATTTTGAATGAAATACAATGTCTCCAAAATTTAAATCATTCAATTAAAACAATAGTGTTATAATAACTATAATGAAAACATAAAACCAATAATTAAAATGATAAATCTTGACAGAAATAATTTGATATAATATTAATGTGTAAATTCATCTCCAAAAGAATAGATATTTGTACTGATGTTACCAGAGGAACATAGCTGGATAAGAAGTATGAGACCTTTGAGATATTTTTATTCTTACAGAATAATACAATTTTTTTAATGTGTTTTTTTTCTCATCTCTTCTTTTCTATATTTAAATAGCTAATGCAGTCACATAGCTCAAAATTCAAAATATACAAATGTGTACAGTGAAAGTTCTTGCTCCTACCCTGGAATTACCGTCACAGATTTCCTTTCCCTAAAAGAAGTGATAAAAACAGTAGTTGTTGAACTGTTCCTAAACCTTTTCAGTCAGTTGCCTCAGTTAACCCGCAACACAACCCTTTAGTTGGCAAATTTATTCCCCATTTCACAGATGAGGAAACTGAGGCTCTGCACCAAGTACAGTCTACCTTGGTATCCACCTGGAATTTGTTCCTGGACGCTGTGCGGATACCAAAATCCATAGATGCTTCAGTTCCTTATACAAAATGGCGTAGTACTGTCAGCTCTCCATATCTGTGGGTTCCACATCCAAGGATAGGGAGGGTTGACTACAATTTACTCAAGTATTTAAGACTAGTAGTGACAGTGTTGGAACTGGAACTCAGAAAATCTGGGTACTTATGTTCTTAACTACGTACCTCTCATAACTCTTAACATACCATCAAACCAAACAATGTTTCTTATGTTTTCTTTCAAAGAAATATATATATAGGAGTAATTACAAATAGTAAAATGTTATGAATCTTGCCTTTTCCATGTAACTATATATATTTTAGATATTATCCAATATTATTGATTGAAGTACTTCCTTATTCTTTTATTTTTTAAAGTACTCAATAGAAAAAAATTTCATTCTATTTATTTTATTGTTTGAAGTAACTAGTCCTGTATGGATGGAAATGATGTGGTCTCTAGTCTTTTCCTATCATAAATGATATTGCAATGATTATCCTGTACACTTCACTATTTTGCACACATGTGAGTGTAACTGGAGGATAATATCCCATATGTAGAAAGGCTAAGGCAAAGGTATATGAATTTTAAATTTTGATTTGCATTGCACAGAGATTTAAATTTTGATGCAACCCATAGAGATTGTACCAGTTTTTACCCTGAATATAATATATTAAGGCTTCTGTTTTCTTATACACTGACCAACACTGTGTTATAAAACTATTGGTTCCTGACCAGTGTTATAATAAAAAATATACATTTTCTGGCATTTTAATTATTAAAATTCAGCTTTTCATTTTGAAAAGATTTCAGATGTACAAAAATGTTGCAAAAAATTACTAGAAATCCGCTATACACAATCAACAGTCCTCAAATATTAACATCTTAAATAAACATAGTACATTTACCAAAACCAGGAAATTAACTTTGATACAAAACTAATTTACATACCTTACCAAAATTTCACCGCATACACTACTAATGTCTTTATACTGATCTAAGATTAAATTCAGAATCATACACTGTACCTAGTTGCCTTTGATACCTTAGTCTTTTAATCTAGAATAATTTCTATATCTTTTTTCCCCTCTTTTATTGCCTTGACATTTTTTAACAGGACTGACCAGTTATCTTGTATGATTTTGGCTTGCCTAATGTCTCTTTGTGACTAAATTCTGGGGTAAGAATACCTTAGAAGCAATGAGGTGTCTTTCATTGTATCACAAGGAACATGAGTGGATTTGGTTCCTCTACTTATGATTTCAAATTTGATCACTTGCCTCAGATGGTACCTGGCAGGGTTTCTACTGTATGGTAATTTTACCTTTGTAATTATTGGATATCTTCTGGGAGATACCTTGAGACTATGTAGATGTTTTAAAATCACACATTCATCCACTAATTTTAGAATCTATAAGTGAAGATAAATGATGATTTTCTATTTCTAACATTCATTCTACATTGAGTAGATAGAAATCTACTCTAAGGAAGAGTTTTCCTTCCCCTCCTATCAACTTATTTATTGCTTATTGATTGATTGATTCACTTGTTCATATCAGTTTAGACCCATGGAATCTTATGTTGTTCTATGATTAACAGGTCATTATTTTCTTTTTTGCTCAAATAGTCCTACATTTGGCTTTATCGAGCTTCATCATGCTAGTCCCTGTGGCTTATTAACATAGCCCCATTGTTTTGGAGTCTTTTCTTTGCTTTTCTTATATTAAGAAAAGGAGATTAAGTCACCTAAATTTTACTTTCACTGAAACTTTTAAACTTTTGTCCATTTTTCCATTTAGGTGTTCATTTTTCGTATTGATTAATAGAAATTCTTTTTATAAGTAGACAAGTAATTCTTTTTAATATTTGTTTTATAGTTGATCATTCATGATTTAATTTTCTTATGTTTTACATTCATAAATTTGTTTTTAATGTAATAAAATTTATCAAGTTTTTAAGCCTTCTGGGTTTTGTTGCCATAATTGGACAAGCCTTTCCTACTCTTAAAATATTTTTCCCCGTTCAGCATACTTTTCCTTTAAGTACATTTACTGCTGATTTTTTAAATGTTTATATCTTTGATCTATTTGAAATTTATCTTAGTATAAGATGTTCTATATAAATCTTTTTTCTCCAGATGATTACTTTGAACTAAAAAATGCACATTTATTGTTTAATTCATCATTTTGACATTTATTTAAAATTCTACCTATATTTAATAATAACATTATGTATTTGGTTTTATTTCTTCCATTAATTTATGTCTGTTGATGACTTTGTAGCATATTCTTTTATTTGTCTAGTTGTACAGTGCATTTTAGTATGCTAATTAAGTACCCTTCTTTTTACTTACCTTTTTCATATTTTTTCTGCTTATTTTCTTGTTTATGTTTTCATATGAAATTTAGCTTATACTTGTTCAGATTAAAAAATCAATTATTATTTCTGGAGTCACATTAAGTTAGGAAGAATTGACATTTATACAAATATGAGTCTTATTATCCCAGGTTGCAGTAGTTAACTTTCTGTATGTTCAAGTCTTTCTTGAGTCTTTTAAGAATGTTTTAAAGTATTCTTCAAATCCAGAGAGTGCATTAAGTTTATTAAGAAGTAGTTTATCACTATTTAAATTATTTCAGATGAGATGTATTTCCAATTTATGTTTTGTTGTTGTTTGTAAAAGGAAAGCTATTCTGTTTTTGAATTTTATTTTATTTTTTTATACAGCAGGTTCTTATTAATTATCTATTTTATACATATTAGTGTATATATGTCAATCCCAATCTCCCAGTTCATCACACCACACCATCACCACACCCCCCACTGCTTTCCCCCCTTGGTGTCCATACGTTTGTTCTCTACATCTGTGTCTCTATTTCTACCTTGCAAACTGGTTCACCTGTACCATTTTTCTAGATTCTACATACCTGCGTTAATATACGATATTTGTATTTCTCTTTCTGACTTACTTCACTCTGTATGACAGTCTCTAGGTCCATCCAAGTCTCTACAAATGACCCAGTTTCATTCCTTTTTATGGCTAATATTCCATTGTCTATATGTACTACATCTTCTTTATCTGTTCATCTGTCAGTGGGCATTTAGGTTGCTTCTATCATCTGGCTATTGTAAATAGTGCTGCAATGAACATTAGGGTGCATGTGTCTTTTTGAATTATGGTTTTCTCTGGGTATATGCCCAGTAGTGGGATTGCTGGGTCATATGGTAATTCTACTTTTAGTTTTTTAAGGAACCTCCATACTGTTCTCCATAGTGGCTGTATCAATTTACATTCCCACCAACAGTGCAAGAGGGTTCCCTTTTCTCCACACTCTCTCCAGCATTTGTTGTTTGTGGAAAGCTATTGATTTCTACATGTGGATTTTGTATTTAGAAATCTATCTGAATTTCTTCATCATAACAGCTTTTATCTGTTGAATCATAGATTTTCCAAATATACATTCACATCAGTGGCAAATAGTGAAAATTATTATTTTCTTTCTCATTTTCATATGTCTAATTTCCTTTGTGTGTCTATCTACAATGGTCTATACTTTCAAAACGGTATCAGAACCGTGGTAATAGTGGCCATCCTTGTCTTAGAATTCTGATGAGAATGCTTCTGATGTTTCCTTGGTAAGAAAAAAAAAAAATGAGTACAGAGAAGAGAGAGCTGTATTTCATCATGTTTAAAGAGCATCTATGTATCCTTATTTTATTGTTTTTTTACTCAAAAAGGGGTACTAAATTTTATCAAAGGCCTTTCAACATCTATGGAAATGATCTATATCTTTTTCCTATAGTCCATCAATATGAAAAAATGAATACGTTTCTCAATGATGAAACATTCTTGCTGTGACGGAATAAATTTCACTTGGTTATGCCATAGTGTTATTGTTTTAATGTGTGGCTAAACTGTGTTTGATAATACTTATTTAGCATTTTCATCAGTAATCATAACAATTGTTTGGTTTTTTACAAATTCTTCGTTGGATTTTTATGTCATTGTAAGAGTAGCTTCATAAAAAGAGACTTACTTGGTTTCTTTCTTTATGTTATTGAACATTTTCAATAGCTTTGTAATTTTCTAATCTGTAAAAGTTTTTTTAACATTTCCCTGAGAAAATGTCTGAGTTTGGTGATTTCTGACAGAGGGTTAGCATTTTCACAACTGTATTTTTCCATAGTGAGTGGTCTATAGATTGAGTTGACTTAATTTAGTGAAAATTTTAAAAAATATATTCCTTTTTTCACTGCATTTTCAATTGCTTCTGCAGAGTCGAACAACATAGTCTCTTGTCAGTTTCCTCCAAATATCGTGATTTATCCCTCTTCATTTATTATTTTATGAATGTGTGCTTCCTACTTCTGCATTAGCTGGTTTATTGGTTTGCTCAAAGATTTGGTGTTTGGTTTATTTATTAGTTCTGCCATTTTTCTTATTTCTAGTTAATTACATTCTGCTTTTTATCTTTATTAAATCCATCCTTCTGCCTTCCCTTGGTTGTTTGTTTTGTTTTGTTTTTCTATCTTCAATTAAAACTTCATGCTTTGATTTCATAGCTTCTGATATGAATGGCTTTCATGATTGATATTTTTAGGTATTCTACAATTTGGGGTTGGATTTTTTCTTAAATTGTTTCAGAAAAACTTCTTTTTGTAATTTCCAGGTTTTAGGGACTTTTTGGAATATATTGTTTTAATGTTACATTCTTGTTTCAGTTCTGTGTGATCAGAGAATGCTATCTTATTTCTACTTTGATATATACAGAGGCTTTATTTGTGGCTTATTATTTGGTTAAATTTATGAATACTCCATATATATTTCATAAAAATGTGTAGTCACAGTTTTCAAGAAACAAAGTCTTAACATTTATACTATTTTAAGGTTTTAAATAAAATTTAGATTCATTTTGTTAAATTCCAAAAGTACGCATTGTGATTTTTTTTAGAGATTACATGGCAGATAATTGCAAGATCGATTGGTGGATTATTTATTTTTTTTACAAAGTTTAAATTTTAAATTTAGGAATATTACCTAGTCCTCTTTAAACAAAATTTGTTTTACATTTCTTAGCGAAAGCTTCTTTAGTTTGGTTTAAGTGTTTTCATATATTCCCTGTTTATTTTCTTTTAAATATTAGCTATTAATTATATATAATATATATTAGATTATCTCAGTTTCATAAAAAATTTAAATCAGAAAGTAAAATGACAAAGTATAAATATAACATGATATTATAACTTTTGTCACTTTTCATGAATACACACAGATACACAATTACATATATATAATTATTTTAATTTGTTACATAGAATTCCTTTATATAATTTTACAATTAATTTGTTAAAGCGCTCTCCCATTGATTGCCATTTAGGTTATTTCCAAAATTTTGCTATTATAAACATTGTATCCCCACAGAAATGGTTATGTGTGTGAATATGTAAATGTATATACAAACACACACTCACACATATACCTGGAAAATGCCAATTTAATTCCAAGGACTCATTTCTATAAGAAAAAAATGCTTTTTCTCAGAATGCACATTTAAAATTGATAGGATTAAGAACATGGATTCTTATTGCCACATTGCCCCCAAGAAACATTTTATTTTGAAGAAATGTACAAAACAGATTTGCTTATAATAGGCCTGTTTCTTTTCCATCCCTCAATCTGGTTGGAATGAAGATGGGTGAGGGAATGGAGTTTAGAATAGTGATAAAGATCGTGTCTCTACATGGCACTATCCGTGGCACACTTTTCCATTTTAAGGTAGCTATTTCTGTGAAGCTATAGCAAAACACTCGCATAAAGAGTGTTTCTTCTGAATGTCTCCAGCAATGAAAAAGCCCTGTAAAAATGACTGCATCAGTTCAGCTACATCAAGATGTCCTAATTTGTCAATATAGTCACTGTTATTTGTGCTAGGATTATTATTATGGATTTTCTTTTCTCTGTGATGTACTGTGTTTTGCATTTTTTTGGTTTTCATCATGTATTATTATCATAATTAGAAAAATGTACTGCAATAAAAATGCAAGATTGTAAAGACAGAGTTTAGAGACAGAGATGAGTAGCCACTGGTCAACTCGGACCTCTACAGCCCCTGCCACCCACCAGGACTCTGAAGGATTATCTGCTTAAGTAAATTGTAGGCAAGTCTGGCTCTACTCACCTAAATAGCTTTATGGTATAGAGCTGCTGTTTGAGGGGTTGTAGAGACTTCAGATTGGCTAAGCTGGCACACAGGCTAGTATTTGTTACCCTCAATTACCAACCTCTGTAAACAATTGAAATATAATCTTTATAATTTGGTCTAATCTATGCTTCCAAAACTCACTGCCTCTCCCACAGAATTTCCCAGCAAGTTCTCAAACTGGACAGGTGGCCATTGCTTAGACCCAAGGAGAGGGTCACAGTTCTGCTTCTCTTCTAATTGCACATTCATGCTCCCCAGAGAGCTCCTAGGAGGAAGAGTTTGAGAAATGGATAAAAGCAACACACGTGAAATTTCACTGAGTGGGCTACATTGAAGGTAACATGAAATTTCAAGGCATTTTCAGGAATTCTTCAGTGAGAGAGAATGTCTTAGGTACTTTGCAGAGTTTATCATTTACATCTTGGACAGTGACTCCTCTGTCTTATATTTATATCCAGCATTTAGGATGTGTCTTGTGGACATGCATGTTACTATCAGACACAGGTGCCAAAATAATCTGGGCAAACAGTGAAGGAGAGTGATGTGTTGGTTCTGAGTTGTCCCTGTTAGAAAAAGAAAGACTTCTTTTGCCCTAGGATATCTTAATTTCACAACCCCTGTGACTGTTGCAGTTACTCACTAAGACCCACACATGAAGAGGGAAAAGGACAGGGACTCACAAAGAAGGGAGAATTTAACTTTGATATAGGATATTTGGGTTCATCTTGATTCCAGACCCCAGCACAAGCCTTTGTGATCTTCTAGGGAAGATGAGGTTTAGATGGCCTCTTATAAGTTGACTGGAATCCATCTTTACAGACTTACCTCTCATCAGGACCACAATTCCTGCCTTCCCTCTGTTGAAAACAGTAAGTCCCAGATAACATCTTCCTGAGCATGGCAGCTTTCAGCTTTTCCTTTTTCTGTTTCTGAATTTATGCAGACACTGTTCCCTACACAAAATGCCTTTCCTCACTTTGTTCATCTTGAAATACCTACCCATTGTGAACATACGGCATGACAACTCTGGTTGCCTAGAACCAGAACCTGAGGAAGGGGTGGGTTGTACATCATTTATTAAAGGGGAATATTTTAGGGAAAATCTGGAAGAGAGTGAGGAAAGTGGTGGAGTGAAGGAGAAGGATTTGAGCAATGATATGGCCATGGGTAATCTAGGATGTCCTGATGCACAGGGACCTCTGGATCCATGTCTCCACCTGAGGCAAGGGCTCTGGTGTTTTTTATTCTCAGAGCAGTCAACCTTTAGCTGTGGGACGCCTCCTGGTAAAGACAGGGCCTATAGACTGAGGGAAATGCTCCTGAGAAAGTGGAAAGTTGTGAGTTCTTAGCAACAAATATTTATAGCAGCTGTCAGATGGGTGCACCAGCCTGGTCAACAGGCTCTGGTGAGGATACCAGCAGTGTCTTCCATGCTTGCTCTGAGTTATCATGTGTGTGGGGATTTGACAAGCAGATACCCCAAAAACGTTAATGCAGAAAAATAAAAGGAGCAGAAATCAATTCTGGAAGCCATTTAGTTGTCTTTTTGTTGTTCTATAAAGATTTTCAATCCAGCAACTTGGCCATCTCTAGAAAGTACTTAGGTATTCACAGATGAGCATTTTTTAGTTGTGTTTTAGAAAAATACATATTTTCTCAATTAATATCTTCTAGCTAAATGGAATTCTGCTTTTTATAGTGCTTTAGACATATTGCATTTTGTTTACCAACTAAAAATAATCTACTTACAGCATTTTTCAAGAAATAAGTAGTTGTTTTTTTCACCAGATATCCCAAAGCACTTACTGATAAAATTGAACCAAGATTGAATAGGACAAAAGTAATTCCAATTTCACTAGATGGTATGCCTTTTTAAAGACAGACCTAAGACACTAAGCAAAGAGGAGATGAATTATCTTCCTGAGATAGCTATTGGTTGATGAAAACAAAATTCATATGGATTTCCCTGGAACCTGTCCTGGGGTTTCATAATCACATTAACTGCTGAGACATTTAGAGAAATGACCCAATATCTACACGTTCTTCCCACATCTTCAAGAAAATCTTTACTAGCTTGGTGAATACTCTTTGGGTAATAAAAGAACAATATCCTAAAGCAAAGAAAGATCTTCACTGTGTCACTGTCCCCAAAGGACAAAGCTTATATCCTCAGTGCAAACACAACTTGGATCCTATAGATAAAGAGAGTAATATCACAATCAGGAAATAGGATTCTTATGTTATTCATTAAAATTATTGACCTCTGAACATAATTTCCAAATAGAACCATTCTCTACTGTGCCTTTTTCACCAATCTAATAATTAATTGACGCTAGGTACCGTGTTTTTTTCATTAGATGTGCATGCACAGTTTCTGTTGGCAGAGAACTCCAATAGCCAGTTGCAGAGAAAAATAGAGTAATAACATCTACTTTTAGTAAGTTTTCTTACCTTTTAGGTATGAAATAGCTTCATGGAATGACTCTGAGTTCCCCCTACATTCCAAGAAACAAATGCAAGTTAACGTTTTTGTCATTACTGGGACCTGAATTCCTCCCAGAATCTGAAAAATGCCCTGGGGTCTAATAGAGAATGAACATTTTGGAGAATTCCCTCTTTTTGGTGGTTACCAGTCCTCACTGGAGACTCTCAAGATAGAGATCGTTCCAATCTATGTCACTTCAACACTGCTGCCTGGGCCCTTTATGAACCATATTTGAGTCATAGGATTCTTTGGGGCTGCCAGGTCCCCCTGTGCCCCAGCTCCACCTCTCCTTGACCATTGTGTATTCATTGCGTCTAAAACCTTGCCACCTTATCAAAGAGCTGCCACCAAGGAGCCTGTGTGTCTTTCCCTCCAGTCTGATGCCCTCAGTGGCACTCTCCTCTCCTTATTGCAGCAAAGAGCCATTTGTTCCTAGTCTCTATCAGAAGGATTATCTTTTCCATAAATATCAATCTCTTCAATGAGTGCAGGCTTTTACTAAAGTAGCAATGTGTATTGACTTCAAAGTGCTCTTCCTCTTCCACCCTGAATAAAAGGGTGCAGTAAGAATAATTTAAAAATAAAAACCTGCTTTAAAAATGTGAATTATAGGGCGTGAGTGGGGAATGGGGTAGCAGTAGATTGGGAAGGGAAAATACAGCAGAAAGACACAGATATATCCTTCACATATCCTCTAACCTCAACTGAAAAAAATACAATAGGCAACATTTTAAAATTATGAGTTATCCAATGAAGGGAGGAAAAAGTGTAATACTAATTTGGTTTTAAATCCTTCCATTTTTTCTTTCCATTGGTGGTATGACTATACATTGATGCAACCCAAAATGGAGAGCAAGTTGGCAAATATTTATCTGTCTAAACTGCAAATACTCTTGCTCTTTTACCCAGTAATTCTACTCCAGCAAATTTATTTTGCATTTTAAACTAATGCTAAGAGAGGTATCTACAAGTATATGCATTACAGCATTTTTAAAAAATAACAGAAGCTAGACATAGCATCAGCCAGATTAATAGATATGGTACATCCATCTAATGTAAAACTTCATAGCCACAGAAAAGGAGAAAGCTCTTTATATACTAATATGGAGTGCTAACAAGACCTTAAAGCAACATTTTTAAAAGCTTGGACTTTGAAGCTGGATATTAAACAAGGAAAATATAATCTCTCTGCACATCATTTTTCTTATTTAAAAAAATGAAGATAACAATATTGCTCCCCTCGTGGGATTATTATGAGGGTTATATGAATAAATACTTGAAAAGAGCTTAGAATAGGACCTGACATATAGATTCGTGCTATGTAGTGTTAGCTATTTTCATTCCTGTGGCAAATTAAATGGGAGAAAACCGTCAAAACAGTGTGAATAATATGCTTCTATTTCTATAAAAGTGGGAAATACAACTGCACATTTTTACTTATGTTTACATATAATACATTTGGAAAGTTATGCAAAAAAGCATTAACCCTGGTTGTTTATGGGAAGGAGAATTAGACTGTGTGTAAGGGGAAAAAAAATTTTTCAGTGTATGCCCTTGTATGTGGTTAAAATTAGGAATAATGTTAATTTATTATCTATTTAAACTAAATAAATTGATAAAAACAAATAAGACCTTCCATGCAGCAAAATTACAAAAAGGAATTTACTATTTATGCTTCTAGTTTTTTGCCATTTTGTTTTTGTATTTCTTAGGAATTTACTTCTAAGTATGATACATATTAGAGAATCTATCAAGTACTTTTCTTAATATTATCAAATCACTCTAGTCCTGTATTGTGTTGATTTTATATCCTGAAACCTTATCGAATTGTTGATTAGTTCCAACAGTTTTTTGGTCCTCACGGTGGAGTTGACATTTAATAAATTATGACTAAATAAATGAAAGAAGGAATACATGAAGAAAATCATCCATAGACTTTTGACCAAATCCCTTCCCTCTTAAACCTTTAAACCTTTCACTGGCTTCCCATCAGCTTTACAGTAGAGTTTACATGATACGCAAAGCTCTACCCATCTCTGTCTCCTGTCACTCTACTTGTTTCCCACTCTGTGCCCCAGAAACACTGAGCTTCCTGTAGCTTCTTACAAAAACCTGGCTGGTCTCTTGCATTTATAATTTTTTCAGTTGTCAATGACAATGATGAAATAGATTGTGTATATATTTTCATAGGCAGGGATAAGGAAGTAGAATTAAGGGTACTTGCTTATTTTTAATTAAACACAGGATGAAACAACAAAATGAAGCATGATTCTCTCAAGAATACCTCCAAACTCCAGTCTTCCAGCTGGGTTAGATGTCCCAGCTCGTGGCTCATTATCTTATCTTATTGCATTATAATTATGCCAGGCTGAACAGTCTGAGGGCATGGGCTCTCCCACACCCCATGCAGGTTATAGAGTAGACCTTCAAATAGGAGTGGAGAAATAAATGAAACTCAAATGACTAAAAGATCTTAACTACAACAATGATCTGAAGAATCTTAGCACATCTCCCCACTAATGAAATACCTGTTCCCTTTTCTGTATTTTCTATTTAATGTCCCAAACCAATAAAACAAAAGGAGAGTTATCTTTATATTGTGATTTTTCTTACCATCAAGTCTCTCTTATCTATTGATTGCTCACAAATAAGCTATGATATTTATAATGGGAAAGCGTCTTCCTACTTGATCATTGTGTAGAATGAAAATGGTGTCCATCTTGAATAAAAGGGGGATATTCTGGGTTATAGTCTAAGTAATAAAGTCTTAAGGAGAAATAACATTATAAATCATAGGAAGAGGGACTTCCCTGGTGGCGCAGTGGTTAAGAATCCGCCTGCCAATGCAGGGGACGTGGGTTCGATTCCTGGTCCGGGACGATCCTATGTGCCGTGGAGCAACTAAGCCCTTGCGCCACAACTACTGAGCCTGCGCTCTAGAGCCCACGAGCCACAACTACTGAAGCCGGCGAGCCTAGAGTCCCTAAGAGAAGCCACCGCAATGAGAAGCCCACGCACCGCAACGAAGAGTAGCCCCCATTCACGGCAACTAGAGAAAGCCCACGTGCGGCAGCAAAGACCCCGAACGCAGCCAAAAATAAAATAAATAAATCATAGGAAGATGCTCAAATTTATTAGTAATTAGAAAATTTGAAATGTAAATATAATGAGATGTTATTTTAGTCTTAATAGTTGGACAAAAATTACAATACTAGATACTGCCAAATGTTGGCAAGGATGTGGGCATGTAAGAACCTTCATGCCTGTTTGGTGGTCATGAAGTCTAGTGTAGCCAATCAGCTTAAATACTTTATGCAAAGTAAGTAGCATATGTTCAGTGTAAACATGCAGTTCTCCTGGATATATAGTTTTCTGTGTATCCTATAGACAAGGGTCTGTTAGTGAACATGAATAAGGATGTTCAGTGTTCCTTTGTCTTTGATGGCAGAAACTGGGGGCCATCTAGGAGTCCATGTGGAGGATGTGCATGACCAACTGTAAGGTTTGGATAATGCCTATCTTACAAGAGATTTTGTGAGCATTAAATGAGTCAATGAATGAAAAGCACTTAGCTAAATGCCTGTGACTTAGTAAATGCTCTCTAATACTAGTTATTACTCATCTTATTTTTATAATACAAATTAGTGATACCTGCAAATAAAACACCATTTGACATAAATACATACCTATAAGAAATATACATCAAACCCCTCAGAGTTGTTGCTGTGGAATGAGAGTGGGAAATAGGGATTAAAAAGAGATAAATGCACAGCTATCGCAAGAGGAGGTCATGTGTCAGGAACTGAGGAATATGAATAAACTTTCTGCACCAGAGTTCCAAAAAACAGGTAAAAGATTAAACAAAGGGTTTGCTTCTCGGGAGCATGTATGTTAAAGGTGATTTCAGCTGCAAGTGAGATAATGTCCAATTGAAAGTGGCTTAATCATAGGTGTTATTATTGCTCAAAATAGACATTTGGAGGTAGGTAGTCCCAGACTCGATTCAGTTCTAAGTGATACTATTCTGCCTCCAGTCTTTAAAGCCCTGGCTTTCACACTCTGCCTTTGCTGTCCAGATCATAAGAGAAGCCATATCTCAGGGTCCAAATGGTAGGGAAAGGAGAGGACTCACTTAGGACATCTGTCTTTTAACTAAGAAGAAAACATTTCCAGAATCTCCACCACCAGCAATCATACCATCAACTCAGATCAAGCCCATTACTCTGGATGGGTTAGATACAGCAGAGCTGTGAGGAAAAGCAAATCTAGCATGGGATATTGGCAGCCCCTCTGACAGAATGTTGGCTCTTCCTACAAGGCAGAAGGGGATGGGAATGGCTCCTGGGTAGGTCACCAAGTGTATCTGCCATATGAGGGTGAGGAAATGGGATCTATAAAGGATAGGTTGACCTCATACTACTTGAGTTAAAAATCACCACTTACAGGCCTTTGACCTTACGGAAATGATTCAACCTTTCTGTGCCTCGTTTACCCCAACTGTGAAAAAGGAGTAATAATATCCACCTTATAATTGTGCACTAAATAAATGTCAGTTATTATTACTATTTATTAGTAATTATTTAAACAATTGAGGGATTTGTAGTTTTTTGGTTCTCCATTAAAATCCCGAGATTGTCATTTACTTGCAATGGCTATTCCTATGCACACATGCTCTTACTCCAGGGTGATATTGTCAGATATCCCTTAAGGGGCAATGTCTTTTGTTGTCAGGGGGTAGGGACAGTTCTATGGGAATGTAATTTAGTACCTGGTAGGGGCCAGGGATGCTGCTAAACATCCTACAATGTAAGACAGCCTCCACAATGGAGAATTATTCAGTCCAAAATGTTAATACTGTAAAGACTGAGAAACCCTTTTATGTAACTGAGACTCAAATAGGTAAAAACTGGACATTTTAACCACCTATATCAACCACATTTTTTGTCTACAAAATGGAGATAATGATTCCTTCTCTATAGCACTATTGAGAAGATTAAAAACCCAACATGTGTACAGCATGCCAAACAGAGTGAGCTAACAGTTCACTTCACTGTGGCTCAGCTTCTTCAACTGTAAAATGTGATAATACTACTTCATTGTAAAGTTACTGTGAGGATTAAATAAGATATGCTTGGGGTTCCCAGCACATAGTAGGTAATGTTAAGTATTAGCTACTTTCTTTCTTCCCTTCTCATTAATCTTCAAAAGACAGAACTTTGACCCTCTTAAGTGATTAGGTAATGAAGGAGCTGCTGAGAAACAAATACAACAATACAACTTAAAGCAAAGCTTGGATCCCTGGAGTTGAGAAATTTTTTCACTATTCAGTTGTCACAAGAGATCACTTATGAATTGTATTAGATCAGTCATGCTGTAATAAAAATTTGTGCATCCAGTTCCAGAGTTAGAAGCATGAATTATAGGAAAACAAAAATAAAATCAGTTCTTAACCCTGTTTTCCTTTTGATTTTTAAAAGTCTTTAATGGCATTTACTACAATTTGTAACACTGAAGTTCCAAATGCTTACTGGTCAATTCACTGTAAACACTATAGTGCATATTTACTGTACAAAAGTCCATATTATTCATGTAATGAGTCTTGGTAATAAAAGAGCAACCAGTGTTTCATTTGTCCCTGTTACTTCACACAGTGCACTTTTGAGGTCTGAAATATGGAAAGCACCTTCTTTCAAAAGGAAATATCACAGAGAAGAAAGGCACTGTCAGTGTGCTGGTTGAAACCAAATGAGACTTGAGGCTAAAAATAACTCTGAAGCTTGACCTTGCAAACATCCCCACACCTTGCACTTTTGAACTCAGACAAGGGGTAATGGCCAACATAAACCAGGCTCAAATCCTGTTATTACTTAAAGATTTCAAAATTGCTAGTCAATAAAATGGAAGAGAAACTGTACATCCACATGTAGGAAATAAAGATAAAAGTTGGTTGAAAAAATGTGGTGGTTAGCATTGGGAGGAGGGGATGGGGGCAGGGGGGCTCAAGACAAAGCACCAGATACCAGCAGTAAAATAGAAGAGTACAGCTCACTGTGGCCCTTCTAATTGCCATGGAATCAAGCCAATGGGGTTAATGAAACTAGCCTGAGCTTTTAGTATTTCATCTTTTGCTGCTTGAACTCTGTTTTGTTTGCTTTTTATCTTCTGTAATGATTATGAAGGCAGACATCCAGTAAAATGAGAAACATGTAAAACACATAAAATACCTGCTGTTATTAGTTGACAAAATAGATATTCATGGATTTCTTCTTTCCTTCCTTTTCTGTTTAGGGTTAGAGAATTTACAGATACCACCTCCATCACCTCCCTTAAGTACTTAGATACATTTTTCCCTTAAGGGATTCTACTTTATATTGAGCTAAAACACATTTCTTGTTTTTTTGTTTTTGTTTTACTCATTGGTCCTATTTTTAACACTTGAGTTCACATGCCAGATCTTGAGTAATTTGAAGAAAAAAGCCATATTCCTGGTACATTTTCCTATCTCTTGGCTATATATTCCTGTTCCTTGTGATATGTCAAGTTTCCTCACTGTTCTGACTATATTTTTGAATTTTCCCAGGTGGTTCAGATTTTCTTACGAGAGTCATACTGTGAAGCAAAAGAAGGGTTTTAAGGGTGGCCTAGAGCAGTGCTTAACTTTAAATGTGCATTCCAATCACTGGGAGGTCTTTTTTTAAATTGAAATGTAGTTGATTTACAATGTTGTGTTAATTTCTGCTGTACAGCAAAGTGATTGAGTTATACATATATATACATTATTTTTCTAATATTCTTTTTCATTATATTTTATCATAGGATATTGAATATAGTTCCCTGTGCTATACAGTAAGACCTTGTTGTTTATCCATTCTGTATATAATCGCTTACATCTGCTAACCTCAACCTCCCACTCATCCCTCCCCCAGCCCCCTCTCCCTTGGTAACCACAAGTCTTTTCTATATGGCTGTGAGTCTGTTTCTGTTTCATAAATAAGTTCATTTGTGTCATATTTTAGATTCCACGTATAAGTGATATCATAAGATATTTCTCTTTCTCTGACTTACTTCACTTAATGTGATAATCTCTAGTTGCATCCATGTTGCTGCAAATGGCATTATTTCATTCTTCTTTGTGGCTGAGTAGTATTCCATTGTATATATGTACCACATCTTCTCTATCCATTCCTCTGTTGATGGACATTTAGGTTGTTTTCATGTCTTGGCTATTGTGAATAGTGCTGCTATGAGAATAGGGGAGCATGTATCTTTTTGAATCATAGTGTTGTCTGGATATATGCCCAGGAGTGGGATTCTTGGATCATATGGTAATTCTATTTTTAATTTTCTGAGGAACCTCCATACTGTTTTCCATAGTGGCTCCACCAATTTACATTCCCACCAACAGTGTAGGCGGGTTTCCTTTTCTCCACACCCTCTTCAGCATTTGTTATTTGTAGAATTTTTAATGATGGCCATTCTGATTGGTGTGAGGTGTTACCTCATCATAGTTCTGATTTGCATTTCTCTAATAATTAGTGACGTTGAGCATTTTTTCACATGCCTATTGGCCATCTGTATTTCTTCTTTGGAGAAATGTCTATTTAGGTCTTCTGCCCATTTTTCAATTGGGCTGTTTGGTTTTTTGTTGTTGAGTTTTATGAGCTGTTTGTATGTTTCAGAAATTAAGCCCTTGATGCTTGCCTCATTTGCAAATATTATCTCCCACTCTGTAGGTTGTCTTTTCATTTTGTTTATGGTTTCCTTTGCTGTGCAAAAGCTTGTAAGTTTGATTAGGATCCATCTGTTTATTTTTGTTTTTATTTCTATTGCCTTGGGAGAATGACCTAAAAAAACATTGGTACAATTTATGTCAGAGAACATTTTGCCTATGTTCTTTCTAGGAGTTTTATGGTATCATGTCTTATGTTTAAGTCTTTAAGCCATTTTGATTTTATTTTTGTATATGGTGTGAGGGTGTATTCAACTTCATTGATTTATATGTGGCTTTCCTACTTTCCCAATACCACTTGCTGAGGAGACTTTTTCCCACTGTGTATTCTTGCCAAGTGGGATTCATCTCAAGTTCACAAGAATGGTTCAACATATGAACATCAATCAATGTGATACACCACATCAACAAAAGAAAAGGCAAAAACCACATGATCATCTCAATAGATGCAGAAAAAGCATTTGACAAAGTTCAACATCCATTCATGATAAAAACTCTTACCAAAGTGGGTATATAGGGAACATATCTCAACATAATAAAAGCTATGTAAGACAAATCCACAGCCAATATAATACTCAATGGTAAAAAACTTAAAGCCTTCCCGCTGAAATATGGAACAAGACAAGGATGCCTGCTCTCACCTGTTCTATTCAACATAGTATTGGAAGTCCTAGACGCAGCAATCAGACAAAAAAAAGAAAAAAGAAAAAATGTGTCCAAATTGGAAGGGAAGACATAAAATTGTCATTATATGCAGATAACATGATACTATATGTAGAAAACCCTAAAGACTCTGCACAAAAACTATTAGAACTGATAAATTCAGCAAGGTAGCAGGATATAATATTAACATACAGAAGTTGGTTGCATTTCTTTAGACTAACAATGAAATATCAGAAAGGGAATGTCAACAAACAATACCATTTAAAATTACACTCCAAAAAATAAAATCCTTGGAATATAAATGAACTATTTTATTCCTGACCAAGGAAGTGAAAAACATATGTGCTGAGAACTATAAAACATTAATAAAAGAAACTGAAGATGATTCAAAGAAATGAAAAGAGATCCCATGCTCTTGGATTGGAAGAATATTGTTAAAATGGCCGTACTACCCAAAGCAATCTACAGATTTAATGTGATCCCTATCAAATTACCCACAACATTTTTCACAGAACTAGAACAAAATTCCTAAAATTTATATGGAACCATAAAAGATCCAGAATTGCCAAAGCAATCCTGAAGAAAAAGAACAAAGCAGGGGGCATAACCCTCTCAGACTTCAGACAAATACTACAAAGCTACAGTAATCAAAACAGCATGGGAACTTCCCTGGTGGTGCAGTGGTTAAGAATCCGCCTTCCAGTGCAGAGGGACACAGGTTCAATCCCTGGCCTGGGAAGATCCCACATGCCGTGGAGCAACTAAGCCCATGTGCCATAGCTACTGAGCCTGCACTCTAGAGCCTGTGAGCCACAATTATTGAAGCCTGTGTACCTAGAGCCTGTGCTCAAAAACAAGAGAAGCCGCCACAATGAGAAGCCCACGCACCGCAACAAAGAGTAGCCCCTGCTCGCCACAGCTAGAGAAAGCCCATGTGCAGCAACAAAGACCCAATGTAGACAAAAATAAATAAATAAATAAATTTATTTTTAAAAAACAGCATGGTATTGGC
The DNA here is from genome assembly GCF_949987535.1 of Balaenoptera acutorostrata. Lineage (NCBI taxonomy): Eukaryota > Metazoa > Chordata > Mammalia > Artiodactyla > Balaenopteridae > Balaenoptera > Balaenoptera acutorostrata. The sequence goes on from NC_080079.1 coordinate 53,811,067, forward strand.
ACAAAAACAGACATATGGATCAATGGAACAGACTAGAGAGCCCAGAAATAAACCCACACACCTACGGTCAGCAAATCTTTGACAAAGGAGGCAAGGATATACAATGGGAAATCTTATTAAGGTCCAGATTCTGCTTTACTAGGTATTAGTGATGGTCTAAGAATGCAGAGTAGAATATATTATGAATTTCCTCATTCTAAGCACTATTCATCTGTGAATGCAGTGTAAGACACACATTTTTGTGCACATGTGAAAGAGCCCCAATCACCTTTCCTAGACTCTGGGATGGCAGCAGCATTTTAAAAAAAATATTTATTTGTTTTGTTTTAGCAGTATTGTTTCAATATATTCTCAAGAACATGAATCTTACTACTCAGGTAAATATCTCACCATCCTTCATTACTCAGGGCAACCATTGAACCATTTTGGTAGGTAGCTGGTGGCTACCTACATAACCGCTTCCTTTGCAATTGGTGCCGATTAGTCTTTAAATTTTAATGTAAAATTCGCTCTCTTCCTGCACTAACCTGTTATCTCCAAGGAATGGCAACACCATACAGCCAAGTGTTCAAAATAGAAACTTTGGAAGTTACTTGCTATTCCCCTCCACTTCATATTCTTAGTCAATGAATTTATTGCCAAGACCTGTTGATGATACTTCCTAAATAGCTTGTAGTATTACACATGCTGCAGAGCTCAGCTTAAAGATTGCTTTCTCTAAGAAGCCCTCCCATTTTCTCTACCATCCACATCCACAACCACATCTACACCCAACCAGTTGACCCCTTATGCTCGATTATGTCTGAGCTACTCATGCTTCTCCTCTCTTAATCTTAGCGTCTTTATTATTATAGAGGCTTTATATGTTTTTTTTCCCACTATCACCCCCAGTCCCAGCAGAGGGTCTAGAACAGAGAAAAGGTCTAACAAGAGCCTTTGGGGGCAGGGGGGATGGGCAAGATAGGGGTATGGGATTAAGAGATACAAACTATTATGTATAAAATAAATAAGCAACAAGGATATATTGTATAGCACAGGGAATTACAGCCATTATCTTGTAATAACCTTTAATTGAGTATAATCTGTAAAAATACTGAATCACTATTCTGTATACCTGAAACTAATACTGTAAATCAACTATACTTCAATTAAAAAAATAATCTGTGGAATGTTTAGTAAATATTGAAAAGACCTGTGCTTGATTTAGCACTGTCTATCTAGGTGAATTGCACTGGCATTCACTTGGAATGAAGTCTAACTTTAGTTGCTTATCAAAATAACTTTATTTTGCAATTTGAAGTGCTTTTCTGTAAGTGGGGATCATTAAAAGTGAATTTTTCTATTAATATTTGAAAGCCTTTTAAATGGTGCTTTAACCTGTATAGTGTTCGTGGATAGCATCATAAACAAAATCTCTCACTTGCTCTTAACTTAAAAAAATAAAACCATAATCACATCTCAGCACATTCTATATTTTAAAAGATTGTGCTGAAGCAGTTTTTCCTGATGCATGAAGGATGGATGCCCTACATGCTTTTCTGGAACCCGTTTGTATCTGCTCTCACACACACACAAATATGTTGTGCTGAATGCTGGCACCAGCTGTCCATGAAGATTATGATCTAGGAGTAAAGTGGTCCACTATGCCAGTTTTGCCCAGGATTTCAGGGTTTCTTAGGATATGGGACTTTCAGTGTCAGAACCAGGACAGTCTTTGGCAAACTGGGAGGGTTGGTCACAATAGCCAGTGTTGGCTGGCTCTGGGACCTAACATTTTCTCATAATGCCAGCCTAGTTCCAACGTCCATAACAGCCAGACCTGTTAAAGGAAGTCACGATAGCTGGGGTAGCTGCCTTCTAGATACAAAAGGGAAATTTGACTTGGAAAGCTTTCCTGGCCGATCTGCCCTTTCAACAGATTAATTCCTTGTCACCTTGTATTGAGATCATTGCCATCAAAAGGCCAGCCATGGCAGAAAGATACCTCCCCCTTTTTTTTAAGCTGAAGACTTATTTTCTACTATTTATAAAGAACCAGATTCTATCCTTTTCTGTAATATCAGTCATGGCAGCCATCTGATGGTAATAATTTAACCATCTGCAACTGCAGTCATTTAGTAAACTCTTTGCAAAAAATAATCCATAAAATGAAATGCAAATTGGATGAATTCAGAGGCACATATTTCTCTAATTAATACTGTATCCTTAGGGAATTATAGGTTCCTTTTGGCAACATTCATTTTACTGAAATCGTCTCTGGAAATGCCATTTAAACAGTGGAACATTAAAATTTTAGAAGGAAATAATGTGATTTCTTCAGAAATGTCTCCAACTTAATTAAGTCAGTATTTTCAAAACAGGGCTCTTTTAAGAGTGGAAGTTTAGGTACAGGGTCTGTTCTCAAAAGAGAAAAAAGAAAAATAGAATGGCTTCCTAATGTCTAGCGCATGAAATTCAAAGTGCTTAATCTGGTTTTCAAAGGCTTCTTTCAAAAGAGGCCTGAAAATAACCATCCCAAAGTCTTTTCACCATCTTCCTGGAAACTTTCTCCATTTCTTCCTGGTAGGTCAACGACTCTTCAGACACTACTGGGACTGTGTCTTGTACATAGTAGGCACTCAGTAAATATAGATTAGATGGATGAATAACTGATGGATAATAAATGGAGTCAAGCTTTTACTCATGAATTGCTCCTTACACAGAATATGTTCCTTTTTCCTGTTTACATATGCTCATTTTTTTTGACTAGAACTTCTCTGATGTCTTTTAATTCTAACATGTTATAATTTAACAAACCATTGTTCCAAGTGTTTGATGTATGGTTTAAGCTATGTGCTTTTTAATTTTTTTCATCATATCTCTAGCAGCCATCTAGACCTTAAGCTCCTTGAGGGAAATGTCCACAGTGAATGCTGCTAAATGTTTAGAATCTTTATCCCAGAATTGGTCATGTTATCATTGCCAAAATGACAGATTATCTCTGATTCTCCCCCTCTCATATTCTACTCTGTTGCTCCTTCTCTTTTTTTCTAGCTTAAACATACCGCATACTAGGTCTCCCCTTGCCAAAGGGCTGCATGCTGAAAATCCATCTCTCTCTACTCGTTATTTTTCCTGTTCTACTTCTTAACCCAAATTCCTGTTTAAATATCCAATTGCTACCAAAAAAGTAGAAGTAAAGAATTTGACTAAATCATCGAAGGTGATTTCACCAAGGTTAATAACAAAAATAGAAGTATTTTAGTTTTTAAAAGGCCATTGTTAAACCAAATACATGTCTATATAATAAATGTTCAAGTATTGGGAATCGATAGTTTTCAAACAGTTTGAGGTAGAGGAATGAATGTATGTGTGCGTGCTTTCTTTAGGGAGACAGATATTTCTTTTGCCATTAGCAGTGCCCGAAACATGAATAAGAATAAGGATTAAGTGGTGGTGAGGGGTCATGGGCCAATAGTGGCTGGTAATAAAGAAGAATTGAACCTTCAATTAACTGAATTGTTAGTGGTAAGGAATAAGGTTTGCTATATCTTGCTGTTATTAAAATTGAGAAATTTAAGGGAACAAGATAGTCACAGGAAGATCCTTTTTCAATTCTTGGGAGTGCTGTACTGAGGTCAGAATAAAATCGCTTAATTGACTACATTTTTTATTTCCCAAGTTCTGACAATTGGAATAGATGTCCTAAATGATGACCCTAAATCCCAACATGGGCTGTAATGATGAGACAATGAGATAATGTGAGTAAAAAGCATTTTGTGAGTCACGGTGCACAGTGCAAATATAAAAAAGACCTTTTAATACATACCTATCTAAAAATTAGTATTTCTTTGTAAAATTGTTACTTGCTCTTTTAATTACTTAATGTGAGTAGATAACCATGTTTTAAGAATGCTATAGTAAAAGTTCCTTAAAGGGTCAGAGGTCTGCCTAAATCACTTCCATTATTCTTTGTACCTCTGACATTTCATAATATATTATTAACACGAGTGAGGGAAATACTATTTCAACAATTAGTATGTATTCAATATGAAATATATGTAATTTCTTTCTATTAGCATCCCACCTGCCTTCTGTCAAGCAACTTAGTCTGCAAAATCTCCAGATGATGAGGTCTAATCCAGGGAATCTTCATGAACTTGGGATGTATAAATCAGTTTTAGTTCAATCCTTCTCCATACCTGATCCTCCCTTCTTGCCAGACACTGTTCTCTCCTGGCCACCAAGTGACCACTATTGCCAGTCAGACCAGTAAGAACTAGGGCTGGAGGGTTAGCTTCCATCATTGGTACTCTGGAAGGAGTTGTTCACTGAGGGCTGGTATCACACACTGTGATAGCCCACAGCTGATGTACTCAAGGCACAGAAGATCCTTGGTACTGGTGGAAATGAATGGGCAATGATAGGTTCTTCAAGAAAAGATTCATTTCCTGTGCAATTTTCTCCACTTTGGAGGTCCTCTGAAAGGTTGACATGGAACTTCATTATGCCTCAAGACAGGCAGCACATCATAGTATTCCTCTGAAAGACCTCCCCTTGTCTGGTACCCAGAGAAATATTCAAAAAGTTACTCCAACTGGTATAGTACAACTATTGACAATCAGAACAGCGGGATGGAGTCTGTGCTAGTTTTAGTCTCTACTTCGTGGCTCATGGGGAGTCCTCTCAGAATGGTACTGAGAGGTGGGAGGCACTCAGGGGCTGGGACAGCTGCTGGTTTTTCTATGAGTCAGAAGGCTTTCCATTTTAACAACCAGTGGAGCCAGGTTGGGACACTTTGCCAAGGAGCTTTCTATTGTGCATTGGGGTGGGAGATCACAAGAAAACATCAAATGAATCTCATTTCCTTGGTAGGTCTGGTGAAGAAATTGGGATGGGTGTGTGTCCACCTTAAGAAGACAGCATATGAATACTCTTTGTGACTTTTTTTTTTTCCAGTTGTTTTGTGTATTTCTTCTATTGCGTGAAAAATATAGTACATATATAGTCTATTCTTTGGCCAGATGTTTGTCTTAATTATCATCTGTTAGACATGATATGACCAGGTTTTTTTGTTCTTCCTTTATCCAACTCTAAATCAACCAAAACCTTAAACCACCCCCCCCCACCACCCCCTACTCTTCTGTGAGATATAGCATGCTCCAGTCTGTCAGGAACTGACTCTTGAATTTCCTGAGTGTCCATACAGTTGACCTTTGAACAACACCTGAGGCACCATCGCCCCTGCAGTTAAAAGTTCACATCCTGCTCCAGATTATATCCCTAAATCTCAGGATCATAATGCATGCCAATTGCCTCACTGTAAATCAAATCTACAAAAGCCAGTTTTACTTAATGAGGGTTTTTTTTAGCTTGGAAAATACCTTCCTGAGAGTATTTAGACTGCACAAAATGGGACAATGGGTGATGGTTGGTCTTAAAGGTTTTTGAAAGTTTTCTGCTGTGATTTAATTGATAGACCTAACACACTATAATAGTCTCTATAAATGAGGTGGGGTGGAGGAGAGGAGGAGGAGGAAGAGGGGAAAGTAAAAACAAGAAGGCTTATTATTTTCTCAAGAGTTCCTTTTAAATGAGTCAACTGGAGGATAGCTTAACTGAAACTTGTGAGAGATTCCATAACCCTTTGAAGCAGCTCTGCGTACCAGGTGTTACCATCCCAGAGAACACAAAGCCAAAGTTCAACCCAGTATGTGGCCAGCCTCTACATTAACAGATCTTTCCTTAACTGGGGTTTCATTTATCCATTCCATGAATATATATTGTAGAACAAGATAGCTCGTCTCCCTGTTCACTTCTAAGTTTGTCAGCTGAAGTGCATTTGGAAACATGTGCAGCCCTGAAACCAGCAAGCAGTTCAGAGCTAGGATGATTTCCTTACCACGTTGATTTCATGTTTTATGGTACATTTTTTTTTTAACCAAAATGGCTGGAATGGTGATTTAATAAAATGTATTTGTTTATTTAACAAATATTTACTGAGCACCTCCTATGCACTTGGCACTGTCAGGAAATAAAGAGATACTAAAATATTATCCCTAACTTGAAAATCTCAGTATCAATGGATGTGATGGTTAATTTTATGTCTACTTGGGGTGCCCACGTAGTTGGTTGAACATTATTCTGAGCATGTCTGTGAGGGCATTTCTGCATAAGATTAACATTTGAATTGGTAGACTGAGTAAAGCAGATGCTCTCCTCAATGTGTATAGGTTGGAGGCTCAATAGAACAAAAGGCTGAGTAAGAAAGATTCTCTCTTTCCATCTGATTGTCTTCACATTGAATGCAGGAAAAGAGCAGTGTCCCAGACTAATACTTATACCATTGGCTCTCCTGGTTCTCAGGCCATTGGTCTCGGACTGAATCTGAACCTTCAGCCTTCCTGGGTCTCCAGCTTACAGATCACACATCATGGGACTTCTCAGCTTCTAAAATTAGATGAGCCAGTTCTTATAATATCTATCTATCTATCTATCTGTCTTATTCATTCTGGTTCTCTAGGGAACATTAATACAATGGGAGAAGCATGATGTACACAGTCCTAATCCTACATCAATTATTATTTGTGAGTCATGTGATAACAGATACAGAGTGCCTTGGGAGCACATAAATGGACATGAATTCATTATTTGAGGGGCCAGTCAGAGAAGGATTCATAGAGGAAATAACACTGAGCTGGCTCTTTTTTTCGATTTTTCCAGGCAGAGAAGTTGGGATATTATGTTCTAGGGACTGGAAACAGCAGGCACAAAAATATGAGTCATTCACTATCCATTTCTTCAAAGAATGGTGAGAGTTTCAGAATGACTCGATTTTACACCATATAGGGAGCTATCAGAAAGATGCATGCGGCATTTGCAAAGTAAAAAGACCATATTATATTCCATAAGGAAAGCAAGGCATGCTTGAATCTCATCAAATCAGATCTACTTTTTGGGAAACTGAGCATCATTGCCTGGTTGCTAATTTACCTGTAATGAATGGTCTTCTTACAAGTTCCTGAGCTATCTATCTTCTCCTATAAAATATTCCTCAACTTTCCTTTATGCTGCTGTCCTTACCTAGTTGAGCTCTTCTGGACTTCTGACCAACAGAAAGTGTGAGAGAATAATTTTGTATAGTTTGAAGCCACTGAATTTTTTTTACAACAGCAATAAAGATCTAATTCACTACTGCCTGGTTTTACACAGGAGAATAAACTGTTCAGTTTCTGTTTTTAAAATATAATGTAATTCTCAGTGGAAACATTAAGGAATGCAGCAGAAGCCTGAGCCTAGTAGTAACAGTATTTTGGATTAGGATGGTGGCATAAGAGATCCAGAAAAGTGTTTGGATTTGATCATGGGGAAGTAAGAGCTTCCAAGTTAGTGACGGATCAGATATTCAAGGAGAGGGAAAGTGATAGGTCCACAATTAGTCTTAGGTGTCAGGCTTCTGGAACTGGTGAGTGCTGTTTTCAGCTGAGGAAAAGGAAGTACTTTAGGGAGAACAGGCTGAGAGGAAAAGATTTTCTGCCGTTCAACTAACTAACTGGAACTAACTAGCTAACTATGCGTGTATATATAAAAGATGTATATATATAATATGTATATATAAAGTACATACATATACACACATATATATATAATTTCTTTAAAGAAATGTACTTGTAGGGGAAAAAATACCTTTTGCAAATACTTCTCTTGAACTGTTCACCCAACAGTCTTTATCTTGAGTTACAAAATGTTCCAATGCCTGTGTTATATTTCAGCCTCAGAAAATAACAAATTTGCCTTTGGTTCTTCACAAAAATTAGCAAACTCTGTGAATTTGCTTACTCAATCCTGAAATACACAGCTGCAGACTAATTACTAGAAGAGATTGAATGCACTTTTGATATATGCAGGATGACATATTTATCCAAAGAAATTCTTCCCATGTACATTTACCTGTGGGAAATGTAATGAGAATCAACCCCCTGGTGCCCCTCATCATCCGTGGTCCAATTTTCTGAGTTCAGTAGTTCAGTGCCCATCAAAACATGAGTCTATTTCACTTGGAAGGGCTTGACTTATAATATCATATAATATATTAAGTGTGATATATATGTATATACATATATATTTATACAAAGTTTTATTGGTCTCAGCAACTGTTTTTGCTTTTGTCACTCTTTCCACAGAGCAGAGTCTTAGAGGCAGAAGAATGCAAAGGTTAAGAGAATGCTCATTGACCTCATTTAGCGGTTGTGTGATTTGAGGAAGTGATGTCTCTGTACTTCAGTTTATTCATACATATGATGGGGGTAAAAATAATAACTATTTCATTGTGTTCTTGTTTGATGCTAAATGAGTTCATGCCTGCAAACACTTAGCACAGGGCTTATCACCTAGAAAGCATTCAGAAACATTCTTGTAGCTACCCTCAAGATCATCTAACTGAACTCATTTAACTGACAGAGAAGAAACTAAAATACAGACACTTCACCTTACACATATTCATATGCACTGAATCCAGATTACCTGAATCCTAACCCTGGACACTGAGATACCATGCTGCTAATCATTGCCTTGCTTGTGCTTGAGAGTCACACAAATCAGAATCACCTGAAATTCAGATTACTGGGCATGACCCTCAGAGTTTCTGATTCATTAGGGTTCTAGCAAAACTCAGATGAAGCTGATGCTGCTGATTCAGGAGTCATGTTTTAAGAATTGTGAAGTTGACTTTGAGGCAGAGACCAGTTAAGAGTCTATCTCAGTGTGCTGGATTAGATCAGGGATTTAAGAGGTAAAATTGATAGAAACTTAATGTCCCGTGGGAAGTAAGGGAGATGAGTGAATGTTGAGATGTCTGTCTCAGACAGCTAGGAAACTGCTTATTAATTTAGATTAGGAAAACCATTAGGAGTAGATGGTCTGGGAGATGATTGTGGGCCCAGTTTTAGATAAGCCAAATGCGAGGTGCCCAGAGCCTGAAAAACAGGAAGAAGTGCTAAATCATCAGTTAACAGTTTGAATCTATAACTTTGGCAAAAGCACTGAGCAAAAGTTAAAATCTCTAGCTGTGTATGTGATCACTGAAAATGTGGAAATAAAAAAAAAAACTGTATAAATTGAAAAAGAAGGATAAGAATAAGAACATCACTGTTCAATAGAGGCACAGAAAGAGACTAAGAAATGTTTGTCAGGGGAATTAGGAGTGAGCAGTAGGAAGGTGACATCCTCCATTATCAGCAGAAATTGCGCCTTAGAATACAGGAATATATATATATATATATATATATATATATATACACATACATACATACATATATATATATATATATATATAGGATTTAGAGGTTTCAAAAGAGTAATGGGACAGAAGCCAGACAGTAGATGATATGTCCTACCCGTGCATTTGCTAGTAAGCTAAAGCATAAAGCAGCTTAATAACAAAAAAAAAAAGAAAATTGATTATGAACAGCTCTGAATTTGCTCCAAAACTCCAGCCACGTTCTTACTTGCTTACTGAACATCTCTCATCGGCTATCTCACACTTAAAGACTTCTTGAGACTTCCAGGTTGATTTGACCTAAAAATTAAAATTGCCCACAGGTAAACTGATTACTTTGGCTCCTTCTCAAGTTGACCATGGCACTCGTAGACCTTTTTCTTTCTATCACTATCCAATTCTAGTTCCTAATGATTGTCACATTGATTCTGTCTTTCTAACAGTTTTCATATCCATCTTTAGCAGCTTCCTGATGCTACTATGTTAGTAAGATTTAAGTGTCTCCTCTATTTCTGCAGTTGACACTTACCATGTTATTCTTCCTCCAGCTCCAGTCCCTTCCAGTCTGTCAGTCACAATCACACAGCTGTCAGGGTGACATCTCTAAAAGAGAAATCTGCTCAGGCCACTCTCCAGCTCAAAATTCACTGACCTTAGGTAAATTCCAAATGATTTTTGGCCTATGATAGAAGGTCCTCCTTTCCTTCCCAGCTTTAGTTTGCATTGAAATTCCTTTAACGTTGTAAACTATTTGTAGATAAAAAATAGTTCTTATAACTGTAATAAAAGCTGATATGTAGAGTTTCCATTGTGTGTCACAAACTGATAAATATATACAATATAATATTTAATCCTTGGCTTGTCCCACTCTACCCCACTTCTGCCCTTCCAGGCCAGCAACCATATTAAGATCTCAGACATCATGCCTAAAGCACAGGCTCAAGCTAAATAGAACCATATAGAAAAGACAGCCAGGTCTCAGAAACTAAGACCCAAAAGTTTCATTATTAATTAAAATTTAATGGAAAGCACAATTTGGAAGGCTGGTGATCATGCCTATGATCCTATACCCTGGTTCAAATTTAAAGGAAATATCATCTAATAATCAAATACTGGTTGGATGAGGACTGGAAGAGGATTTGCATTTCTAATTCTTTGAGTATATGTCAACAATTTTAGTAGTATGCGTTTTTATCCTGGATTAAGAAATAAGCCTCAGGAAATTTAGGTGACTGTCTAAATATATACATTAAATAGAATGCAGATAGAGTAATTTACATGTTTACTTTTTATGACTTTCAAGATTTTTCTTATTGAGATAGAATCTCACTGAACTACATATACCTTAAGAGTATAGTACAATGAGCTTTGACCCATGTAATCCACATCCTAATCTTGATTGCTGTAGCGTTATAATAAGTATTGAAGTCAGATGGTATTACGTCTTTTGTTTTTCTTCTTCAAAGCTGTTTTGTCTAATTTAGGTGATTTGTATTTCCATATAAATGTTAGAATTCGCTTGACAACCTCTACAAAAAAATCCTGCTGGAATTTTGATTTATATTTAATTTAAAGACTAATTTAGGATAATTGATATATTTATACTGTTGGGGCATCAGTCTATAAACATGGAGTACCTTGTTATTAAGTTGGGCTGTCTTTAATTTCTGTCAGAAATATTTTACAGTTTTCAATACAGAGTTCTTAGAAGTGTTTAATTAGTTTTTTAATATATTTATTTTATTTATTTATTTTTGGCTGTGTTGGGTCTTCGTTGCTGTGTGCAGGTTTCTCTAATTGTGGTGAGCGGGGGCTACTCTTCATTGCAGTGCGCAGGCTTCTCATTGCGGTGGCTTCTCTTGTTGTGGAGCACGGGCTCTAGGTGCACGGGCTTCAGTAGTTGTGGCAAGTAGGCTCAGTCGTTGTGGCTCACGGGCTTAGTTGCTCCGCAGCATGTGGGATCTTCCCGGACCAGGGCTCGAACCCAAGTCCCCTGCATTGGCAGGTGGATTCTTAACCACTGTGCCACCAGGGAAGCCCAGAGTGTTTAATTATTAAATTTATTCCTAAGTATTTAACGTTTTAGAATGCTGTAGTTTTAAATTTCTTGTTGCAAATTGTTTATTCCTAATATGTAGAACTGCAATTAATTTTTGTATACGATTGATTTTTGTATATGGACACCGTGCCTTATAATGTTGCTAAATACTATTAATAGTTTTAGTAGTTTCCCTGTCCCCCACCCCTCTTTTAGACTCCTTGGGATTTTCTACATATACTATCATACCATCTACAAATAAAAACAATTTTACTTCTTCCTTTCCAACCTTAATTCTTGTATTTTTCCTGCCTTATTAAGCTAGCTGGAACTTCGCATACAATGTTACATAAAAGTGGTACAGTGGACATTATTTCCTTATTCTTGATCTTACAAGGAAAGCCTTCATTATGTTTAGTGTTAGGTGTAGGTTTTACATAAATAGTCTGTTTAAGATTGAAGAAATTTCAGTTCACTTCCTAATCTCCTGAGATATTTTATTTTGAAAGGATGTTGAATTTTGTCAAATGCTTTTTCTGCATCTAGTTAGATGATATGATTTTTTTAAAACCTGTAAATGTGGTTAACTATACTGAATAAGTGTCTAATGTTAATTGTATTCCTGGGATAAACCCTACTTGAGTAAATATTTTGCATCCTTTTATGTATTATGTAATTGATTTTCTAATATTTTAATTTTTTAAAAAAATTTGTAATCATGAGGGTTATATTTGTAATGTCTGTGTTGTTTCCTGTAATGTGCTTGTCTGTATTTGGCATCAGTTTCACTGGCTTCGTAAAATGAGTTGGCCAGTGGGCTTCCTCCTCTATTTTCTGAAACAGTTTGTGTAACATGAGCATTATTTCTTCATTACTGCTAACACAATGCACCAGTGAAACTACCTGGCCCTGGAGGGGTTTTATTTTGTGTTGGAAGTTATTTTAATTACAAATTCAATTTCTTTAATAGATATGCAGCTACTTCTGTTTCCTATTTCTAGCTGTGTTTATTTCGATAAGCTGTTCTAAAAAATTCTGTCCATTTCACGTAACTTTGAATTTATTAACCTAAAATTGTTCATAATATCCAATGATTATCCTTTTTATTCATGAGGAACAGTAATATCTTTTATTTCTAATGTTGGAACATTAGTTTCTAATGTTTTATTTCTAATTTTATTTCTTATCTCTTTCTTCATCTCTCTTGTTGGAAGCTTAACAGTTTAAAACTCTTCAAAGAACAACTGTGGTTCATTGACTCTACTGTTTGTCTCTTTTTGATGTTGTGGGTTTCTGCTCTTTAATGATTTCCTTTCATTTATTTGTTATGATTTCACTTTCCTCTTCTTTTTCTACCTTCTTAAGGTGGCAGCATAAATCATTGAATTTATGCCTTTCTGTTTTTCTACAATAAGCATTACAAACAGTAAATGTCCCTCTGACACTACTTTATCTGCATCCTTCAACTTCTGATACATTGTATTTAATGGTCATCTTAATATTTTTAAACTCCTCTTTCAGTTCTTCTTTACTCATGGCTTACTTATAAGGGTTTGCTAATACGCAGATATTTGAATTTTTTCTAAATATATTATTGATTATTTGTTTTCAGTGTAAGACCATTTTGATCATGGAATATACCCTTGTATGATTTTCAGTCCTTTGAAATTTATTGGGAGTTGTTTCATGGTCTAGAATAATACCTAGATAAGTGAAAAGAATCTGTCCTTTTGTTTTTGGGTGAAGTGTTCCTTATGTAAGAATGAGATCAGGTGACTTATAGTGTTTAAGTTTTCTAAATTGTTACTGATTTTTTAACATACTTGTTCTCTCAGTTTCAGAGAGAGTAGTGTTAAATTTTCAGTATTATTTTATATATATTGATATATTTCCCTTTAGTTCTGACAATTTTGTTTCATGTATTTGGGGGTGTAGATAGTTTAATAGACATATAATATTTCTATATCTTCTTGATTAACTGATACTTTCATTGTTATGTATGACTGCTCTATCTCTGGTAATACTCTTCATTTGAAGTCTACATTTTCTGATATCAGGATAGCCTTACAAACTTTGTCATGTTTAGTGTTTCTCTGGTATTTACTTTAAACCTGCTTGTATCTTTATTTTTAAGGTGTGTTCCTTATAAACAATTTATACTATTTGGTTGTAGTAGACAGAAAATTCTCCCCACCAAAGGATGTCCTTTGTGATCCCGAGAACCTGTGAATATGTTACTTTACATAGCAAAAAGGACTTTGCAGCTGTGATTAAGGATCTTGAGATTGGGGGAGTATTCTTCATTATCCAGGAAGGTCCAATCCTCATAAGAGAAAGAGGAAGGCAGGGTCAAAAGAGATGTGAAGACAGAAACAGAGGTTTGAGTTCATGCACAGCCAAGACCTGAGGAATGTGGGCTGACTCTAGAGGCTGGAAAAAGTAAAGAAACAGGTTGTCCCATAGACCCTCAGAAGGAACACAGCCTTGCCAACCCAGTGTAGAATTCTCACCTCCAGAGCTAAAAGGTAATGTGTTGTTTTAGGCCGTTAAGCTTGTGATAAGTTGTTACAGCAGAAATGGTTAACTGTTGGTTGTTGCTTTTACCCAGTCTTGTAACTTCTCTCTTATAGTTAGGGAAGTAAGTTTTAATTCTGCCAACTTGGTATTTGATTTCTATTTATTACATCTGCTCTTTGTTCATCTGTTCTTTCTTTTCTGCATTGTTTGGGTGAATCAAGTATTTTTTATTATTCTTTTTTACATCTTTTATTGCCCTTTTGGATATACACACCATAACATCTTTAATTTTCATCATACCCCTTAAAAAATATTCCATTAACTCATAAACAGTGGAAGAAATTTATAGTAATGTAGTTCTAATTACCACCCTCCTGTCCTTTCTGCCCTTGTCATGTATTTTAACTTCTCCCTTCACTAAAAACTGTCCACCTTCCCCAGTAAATGCCACAGGCTCCTTTTATTTTTAAAAATTATTTTATCTATCTTCTTCAGATTAGAGAATTTATACTGATCTGTCTTCAAATTTACTGACTCTCCCTTTCATAATACAATGAATTTATCATTTCAGGTATTGTACTTTTCCATTACAGAGTGTTGTTTTATTACAGTTTTCATTTCTCTGCTAAAATTCTCTACCTTTTCACTCTTTATGATCATGTTTTCCTAAAGTTCTACAACATATTCATAATGTTTGCTTTAAAATGTTTTTTTAGCAACTAAATTAAACTTCTGAATTGACTAGGGATGTTGTTATCATCTGAATTTTTTGTTTGTTTTGATTATGAATCACTTTTTCTGTATTTTTTTTTACAGATTTCTTTATGAATGTGTGTCTAATGATGTATTATTTTATGCTTAATATTGAAATACTTTGTAGACATTCTGGGTTATATTGTTTCCTTTAAAGAGCATTATGTTATATTCTGGCAGGCAGTTGTATCCCTGGTTGATTCTTTTGGGTCTCGAAGGTTATTTTTATTAGTGTTATGTCGGTCTCTTTTGGTATGTCCTCAGTCTTAGAGAGTGGCTCTTATTCTATGACATATTCTTTACTTCAAATGATTTCAAATGAATGGCCAAGGCCAATGAAGCCTCTGTACTCTGGCTGGGCTAGAACGTCAGAGTTCCCCAGCACATGGTGACTTCTGGAGCTTCCACTGAGCTTTCAGCTCCATTGAGCTCCCTTCTTCTGGGATTAATGGAGTGTTGCTCTGCTCATGAACAGCCTAGCAGCTTCCTGCTTTCCTAGATCCTGTCCCATATATTGGAACTGCTTCAACATCCCGGAACTCTAATCTCTTCCTCCATTTAGGAAAAGTGTCGCTTTACTTGGGTTTTCCCTACCTTGCACCACAGTAAGGGAGTGCTCCCAATTAGAGAACCAAGGCAAATAGGGGCTTTATTCCTGACTTTCTCTTTTCTCAAGGATTATAGATATATGTTTCCCACTTTTTTCAATGCATGAAAATAGTTGTCTCATAGATTTTGTCCAGTTTTATAGTGTTTATGGCAGAAGGGCAAGTCCAATGTCAGTTATTTTGTCATAGAGGGAGGTTGAAGTCTTACCCAAGCAGCCATACTTGACTTCAAGGTACATGGTTTTCTGTTATACATTCCAAGAACTGTTATCTGAGCCTTGCCAATACTTCAGGCTCTGAAGTCTCCAGGGCAGAATCTGTTTCCTTGCCTTTCCCAGCTTCTAGAGGCAACCTCCATTTGTTGGCTTGTGGCCCTTTCTTCCATCTTGAAACCAGAAGTGTAGCATCTTCAAATCTTACATCACGTGACTCTGACATTCTGCTTCTGTTTTTACATCTCTTTCTATCTTTGACTCTTTGATCTTTCTCTTATAAAGGTCCTTTTGATTACACTGGGCACAATTGGATAACCAAGATAATATCTGCATCTGAAGAACCTTAAGCTAATCACATCTGGAAAATCTCTTTTGCCTTGTAAGATAATATACTCATTGTTTATGAGGATTAGGACATAGTATCATTAGAGGGATATTATTCTACCTAACACACAAATTTTTTTTAAATTGTCTTTGAATTTCCACTTTGGTGACCCAACATTATGACAGGTGGGGATAAGATAATGACCCTAACCTAATGAAGTAATCAGCCACATTCCTATGAGTGATTTTGTCTCTTTTGGTGGTTATGAAGAAATTAGATAAGGAAGTTTTTCTTTGCTATTCAAATCTGTGGACAAATATTTCTTTTCTGCCTATTACTCATTTCTTTTCAAATAGTCCTGAAAAGAGACTATCAATCTACAGATAATAAGAGAATAGAAAAAAAAAAAAAAAACCTTCACATATAAGTTCCTAGGCTGTAGTCAAAAAATACGTTAGCAATAAAGGTCCCAAGCTGTCCAGATCTTTTCTGAATGAGAGATGTTGATGATCGCAAGATGTGTAGGTTTATAACTGATCCACTGAGCAGCAAAAAGTTACCACCACATTTATCCCTGTAATCCCAAGTTTCTGGAAGCCTGTTGGAGCCTGTTGCCCTCCTCCTAATAATTTCTTAAAGCCATCTAGTTGTCCAAGTTGATATGCTGTAACCGTATCAGAATTTGGAACATATACATGAATGCTAATCATACAAAGGAATATGAAAACAAATAAATGCATCTAGTTGCAACTTTACAAAAATTTGCATGACCGTAGAAATGGGACAGAAATTAAATAACAAAATTTACCTGCTATGGTAGGTAGCAGGTATTTTCTGCTTTTATTTATTCATTTGACTTTTAATTCAGGAATTCTTATTTAGCTCCTAATATGTGCCATATATTATGATGGGTGCTAAGGAATCAGATATGAAATATATAACTTCTACCCTAAGGAAACTGGCAAATTACCAGGCCAAATAGTAACAACAACAATTATAAAATGTATGAGAGTTGTTATGAAGGTTTTCACACAAGGTATAATTGAAAATTAGAGATGGGGTTGTTGATAAAGACGACTGGGGAGTCAGATATAGAGCTTCCAAAAATATTAAACCTTAAAGAAAGTATAGTGATTCTCCAACTGAGGTTAGGGAAAGATTTGTTAAACAGAGAACAGTAATGTACAGAGGTGTGGAGTCAAGTCAATATGGAGATAAACTTGGAGATATGCTGTCATTGTGGATGACTGGAAAAGACTCTGTATGGTGAGGGTCGGTTAAATCACACTGTCAGGCAAGTAAGAACCATATAGGATATGTTAAAAATAGGTTTTGAGTTATTTTCTTTAATACTATGTATCCATTTTCATAATGCATAAAAATCATACAAGGAAAATTGTTGAGTGAGGAGCCATGATGTGTGTTTCTCCTTTGGCTCTCTGCAATTCCTTAAATGGAAGGTCAGCTCACTAGAACATTCCTTTAATCTTCACAGTACATTCTGCATTGTCTTGGAGCCATAGTTGCATCTCAATCCATAAAGATTTTCATTCCCTTCCATTGGATTGATACCTGGAAAGAACAAACTCTTGAAGCTGAGGAATACCCTTTTTATTATTTTACTAATATTTAATTTCAAATCCCATTTAGAGGTCGTATGTGGCCTTTTCTACATTTTACTGGACCCAAAACCACTACTCCTAGTATCCATGTCAGCAGGTGGTATTACCAACATTCACCTACTCTATGAAATACCTTTTGCTATTGACAACCTTATCTCCCAACCTCCAAACTAAATATAAAGCATTAGAAAGTGAAAACTTGTATGAATGTGGTAGCATTAATTGGTAATTGAAGGTTTTCTTCCTATAGTGGAAAGAGGTCAGGCTAGAGTCAAACAGATCTGGTTTTGAATCCCAGCATTGTTACTTAATGTGTGACCTTCAGCAAATTACTTCACCTCACTGAACTTCAGCTTCTTCATCTCTAAAATGAGGATAATGATGATGTTTAGTTATTTCTGTGGAATAGAAATAATATGTGGACTGCATCTAACACTAAGTAGGATTCAATAATTGGTAGCTATTATTATCATCATGGTTTATTATCATCATTTCCCAGAATTTGGTCTCTTTCCCTTAAAAAGTATTAATCTCTAATCCCAGACATAGAGTATTTCCATAAACTTGGAGGAGTGGGCAGTCACTGAAATAATTACATGCATACACTTTTCTTCTGCCAGCTATTCCTAGTGATTAAATATATTTGCATATGCAAATTAAAACACTGTGTACTCATTACTTTAAATATGTTTTGCATTAGGTAAATGAAATGCTTATTGAAGATGATATAAGGCTAAAAGCAGAATATTGTCAAAACAAGTTATAAGATGTATTTTTTAAATTTATTTTTTCAATATGGCAACACCACTTTTACTTTTAACCATACAGTGTGTGTTTGTGTGTGTGTGTGTGTGTGTATATATATACACACACACACATTTTATTGAATATTTTTCATCAGTACACGTACTAGTGTATAACTAAATTCCGTTAACAATTATGGTTGTTGTAGCTCCATTACAGGTGTACTTTAAACTTTCTTTAAATTTCATGTTAATTATACAAGGATAATTCAGGTATTTTTCTCTTTTATTCTTGACCACAGCCTAAAGCAGAAATGAAGACAAAGTCAGAAAATGCTCTCCTTAAACACTAAAGCCAATAAAAATTTATTTTTTAAAAAAGACAACAGATTATCTATCTGTGCAGCATCTCCAACAAAGAGACTTGAAAACTTCCCAAATGTTATTAAGTGATTGGAATAGCTGATGTCCTTCCTCTCTCTTTCAGCACTTCAGTCAACGTCTTTGTCTCACTGGTCCTATCTCAGTGTAGGCACACCTTCATTTACCATCCTTATTATTAGAACAAACAAGCAAAATTGTTCTCTGGTCCCCTTCTCTTTCCCGCCGGTGATTGCCTGAGCTCTTTCCTGATGATTTTCTATGTACTTTCACATGTATATTCTGGCTCTATCTCCATGCTTTTCTCTCAACTCAACTTTTTCAGAGGAGTCTTTGTTAACTAGAGTCGTTTTCAATTTCCCATGTCTCAACCCATGAGTCCTCAACTTACCTTTGCTGCCTCTGCCTTCTCATCTCTCCATAGCTTCTCCCATCCCCAATCTAAACCATTCCACGGTTAAAGATCTATTCTGGTTGGAGACTAAAGGTGTAAAGAATAGCCAATCATTCCTTATTAATTAATTAATGCATTTAATGCCTCCAAGCTTTATGTAAGTTGCTTTTTGTTGTTGGCTATGAGGTTCACTGCCTGTTCTTGGGTCTTTAAGTACCTGACTATCCTCCTGTGTAGTTCACATTATCCTCTTAATAGGCGTTATTTTCTTGGACTTTTAATAATTTACTAAGGGTGGTTTCTTGGATTTTGCCATTCCAGTAAGGTTATTTGATCATAGCCATACCTGAGAACATTAAAGATTTCATGTAAGCAGCAAACACACATTAAACAGGAAAGAAAAAAAGAGATGAGTCTCCAAATACCCAATAAAGAATAAAAAGATAATGAGAGAATCAGGGAGAGTCTAACTCTGTCCTCTCAATCAAGCTGCCATCTGAATTCACATTACCAACCCCTGTCCTCAGCAGTAGTGCTTTGTTGCATCATTGAGGTTTATCCTCCAGTATGTTAGATCTTTAAAAAAGGCAATAGGGCTTCCCTGGTGGCGCAGTGGTTGAGAATCTGCCTGCCAATGCAGGGCACACGGGTTTGAGCCCTGGTCTGGGAGGATCCCACATGCCACGGAGCAACTGGGCCCGTGAGCCACAATTGCTGAGCCTGCGCATGTGGAGCCTGTGCTCCACAGCGGGAGGGGCCGCGACGGTGAGGGGCCCGCGCACCGCGATGAAGAGTGGTCTCCACTTGCCGCAACTGGAGAAGGCCCTCGCACAGAAACGAAGACCCAACACAGTCATAAATAAATAAATAAATAAAAGAACGTGAAAAAAAAAAAAAAGGCAATGAAAATTGCTTGATTATGTAATATCTGAGTCAGATAAGTCTTTCGCCTTGCATTACTCTCACCTGCGAAGAAAAGGTCTTTTCTTTCGGTAATACTTTCTTCTCCTTCTCTCTCATCCAATTCCACCCTCTCCCTTTTCTCTGAGTTTTTTACTTCTGATTGGTTTCAATCTGTTCAGACACTAAAATGTGTCGTGTAAATGCACTACCATCTCAAAAGCTTTTATTCTTGCTGCATGCTCTGAAGCAAAAGCAGCACAAGGTTGTACTTGTGT
This sequence comes from Balaenoptera acutorostrata, assembly GCF_949987535.1. Classification (NCBI taxonomy): domain Eukaryota; kingdom Metazoa; phylum Chordata; class Mammalia; order Artiodactyla; family Balaenopteridae; genus Balaenoptera; species Balaenoptera acutorostrata. The sequence goes on from NC_080079.1 coordinate 53,831,097, forward strand.
GAAGTTTGAAAAAAAGAAATGTGGCACACCACAAAGGATATGATATATGTGCTATTATTTCAGGGCTCTGTAGCTCCTGTGTTGTTGTTATTTTTTAATCCCAAATAACTCAAGTATTGGTCAAAAATATTTTGGATCTGTATAGCACTCTGAAAGAGCCTAAAAGTTCCCAAGGAGTTGTTCTGTCCTTACTGGACTCTCATGATGACAACATAAAAAGAAAAAAATGCGGAAGCACTTCCTAAAATGTTTTGTGTGCTACAATCTTGTACTCTTATAGCCTCATACTCTTAAAGCCTCATATGAGTTTTGTGCATTCTATCTAGAAGAGAGCGTACAAAATCTTCATGTTTGATCACTATAGTATTCCAGAGTCAGCTTCATTCAATGCCAGAGGCCCACAAAAGATTAGGCTCTTTGAAGGATGAGATAGGGAAGATTTCTTTGGGCAAATGTCCTGGAAATGCAAATGTATGGACTGTTCTTCTGTCATGGCAATTTTTCAGCATCTGCGTAAAAGTCGAGGTCCTCTGCCATCTCTAATTCTGGAAATACATTTATTGGAAAAAGTTAATTCTAACTATGTCTTAGGTTCCCCAAAGATGTTGGCTGATTTCCTGTCTTCACACGAATATCTTTACTGGTTAACAATGCATTCTCTATTTTCCAAAGGTTTGGTGAAGATACAAACAAGGTTATGTCTACCATTTTCTAGTACAGAAGGCCTTCACGTGCCACTGCTGAGCTCCATTTTATTTCTAAGAATAAGACCATGTCGGTCTGCCAAAACTTCAGCCTGCAATTTTTGCAGATTTTAGATCAAAATAATCCAGATTTTCCCTGGGTTTGCTTTTAAGTCCTGTGTGAGGTTGAACTTGGTGTGCAAGCCCCTGAAAATCAGACAGTATAGCCTGAGATTATCCAGTAGGACAGGGGATCCAAAGAGAAGGAATACAGAGAAAAGATTGATTTGGATGATGTGGATGCCATCCAGAGCCTTGGATAAAATGCCTGTAGTCCTTTTTAAATTTTCCATTTAATATTGATTCTTAATGTCTATGGATGATTTTCTTCATCTATTCCTTTTTTCGTTTATTCAGTCAGAATTTATTAAATGTCAACTCTACACTGACGACATAGGATAGGATTACTTTCTATGAAAAGCTTGTAGTCAAGGCATCAAATAGCCACTTTATCAAAATACGTATAGTAGACTCTTGAGTCAGCCAATTACTGTAAGAAAACAAATGGCACAGTCAATTTAGGGTTAATTTAAAAAGGGAGTATTTACAGAGGTACAGTGAGGGAAAAAACAAGGATAATTCAGTATCCTGCAGCCAGTAGTAGCACAGCTGTTAACACCCAAAAAGGTGACAGGAGTGAGTGGTTACAAGAAACGGAAGAAAGAATTGCTTAGCAGAGGCAATCTTTAGAAAAACCTTTGCTCAGACAAAAAGAAAAAGAAAACAGTACAAAATGACTTATTTAATTTATTTATTTATTTATTTATTTGGCTGTGCTGGGTCTTAGTTGTGGCACACGGGATCTTCATTGCTGCCTGTGGTATCTCTCACTGCGGCATGCAGGATCTAGTTCCCTGACCAGGGATCAAACCCGAGCCCCCTGCATTGGGAGCTCAGAGACTTAACCGCTGGACCACCAGGGAAGTCCCCAAAATGACTTTGAATGGAGGAAGACAGGGAGTAAAAAAGATGGCATTCTTCCTCCAATCTCCTAAAAGGATTCCCCATTGGCTGAAGTCAACCAGAAGACAGAGGACTAGAGAACCCATCCATCCATATATCTGTGCAAGTCAGCTGTGCAGTTGGTGAGCTGAAGAGAGAAAGGGAAAGAGTAGATCTAGAATGCAAGTGAGGACATCTTTTATAATTTACCCTTTTTTACTGCTTAACTTCCTCCCTTTCCTTTTATCTGGGGAAAACTCTGTAATAATTAAACAAATAAGTTTCTGTTCTTGTGAAGGGGAACAGAGTACGTCACCCCAAAATGAGTTACTTTGGCATTGTGGATTCTTTTGAGCTGAAGGCAATTTGGACCCAGCAGACTCAGGAAAGTTTTTCTTTTTCTTTTTTTTTTTTTAACCTCTCCCTTAACTGCCTAAAAGAATTTCTAATAGAGGGCTTGTGCCAAAAGAGAGCTAACACCAGAGAGAACTTTTTATATCAGAAAGACTTAACTGCACGGCATGCCAAGAATTTGTTTAGCAAACATTTGTTCTTCTCATCTTCCTGTGCATTGTCTTCCTCTCCTTGGAATCCCCAGACCCCTACCCTTCTCCTTAGCTCAAGACGGCATATAAGCCTCTATTGCCTGAGTGTCTTTGAGCCTTTCACGTTTGGGGGATCCCATACATATGTAATTAAATTTGTTTTTCTCCTGTTAATGTCTTACGTCAATTTAATTATTAGAACAGATGAAGAACGTCGACGGGAAGATGGGGAAAGTTTTCTACCCCTACATCAGCCTTCATATTATAAAAGATGAATCATTTTGGTCTCACTAATACCTGAAACTTAACTCATCTACTAATGGTGCTCTTGGCAAAAAGTGGTGGGGGTGAGGGTGGGAGAAAAGTGGAATAGAAACAGTAATATAAAATGCAGCTGCTATATTTAGTGCAGGATTTTTAGAACAAACATTTTATTAGAATCACATATACCATCATATATCGGAAACATCTGTATCTGTTGCTGCTAAATTATTAAGAGGTCTACCACGTATTTATACCTCATTCTTTATGGTGTACAGAGCAGGGGTTGGCAACTTATTTTTCACTTTGAAAAGGAATTCCATCATGCCCCAGACTACTACATCCCTAGGAATGTTATTGACATTATAGCACTCTTTACTTTCTCTGGGTCTGTCTCTCACCCACTGAGTCTATCAGTAAAACATTTCTTAGTAATGCTACATAACAAATAATCACAAACTAGCAGGGCATAATACAATAAGCATTTCTTACTAAGTTTATAGATTAGCTGGTATGACTCTGCTTTACTCTATGTCAGCTTGAATGTGTCATCTTCAAAGTGCAGGCTCTGCTATACAAGTTTCTCCTTCTCCTCCTGGTATCTAGTGTGCCAGTGAGAGCCCTGGTGATGGCAGAGGGGTGAGAAAACAAGGAGCAGCACACAAAGCCTCAAACTTTGGGACAGAACAGACATTCTGTCATTTCTGCCTCCATGCTGTTGGCCAGGGTAAGGGGCATGGCTGAGCCTAATGTCAATAGGTAGCAAAAAATATTCCACCTTTATGGGAGGAATACAAAAGTCACATGGTGAAGGGCTTAGAAAAAGGGAGGGGTGAAGTTCTAGGCCAATAATGTAATCTACCACAAGGATCCAAAGGGTTTAAAATGTCATCAGTGGCATGGGCTAGCGTTAAGTTCTGTGAGATATCAAGAAGATTAAGGTCATTTCAGGCTTTGATAGGACATTGAGGTTAACATGTTGAAATAGCCCTGAGATTGACAAAAATGGTATACTTCTGTCCCTTCCATTAAAACTAAATTTACTTCTAAATTTCCTTACTTAAGGTGAGATCTTATAACTCTTATGGTGGATAGGCTATCTCTTCCTGTACTGTTTGATCTAGGCTGTTTTGGCATCTAACTCTCCTTGGAAGGAGCAAAGACATGATACAGGTGAGCTTGTGAAGCAAATTCCCAGTTGCAGATTTTGGAAGGCTCTTCTGCAGGCGAGAGCTGCGTTCCTCAAATGAGGGAAAGAGCTTCTGCCAGCAAGGGGTTTACAGAGAAATTTGGAGACTCAAGCTTTCAACCTTATCTATGTCTGCCCAAATATCTCCATGTCTTTTCTTAGGATCTCATGTCTTTTCTTGACTTAGTATAAAAGACTTGGCAGGATTGAACTGGTGCAGCTTTTATCGTTGTTATCTTATTGTCTGCAACTCTTATTACCAGACCCTGGACATTACCTACACCTTTTTTATCATGGGGTTAGAGGAATAAGGGACTTCGTGGAAACTGCTATGGAGCCCTAAATTTCATACATGTTCTTAGCTGTACGTTCATAGATTTTATTTTCTCTTTGCCCTTATGGATGCTCACTAGGATTGTTAGAAAATACATGATTCCGCCAGTTTTATAATTACTGTTCTTGCCATAGCAACTAATTATCACATTCAGTGATCCTCTAATACCTTGCCTTCTACCTCCTTTGCATCTAATACCAGCACTGGTGATATTATGATTAATCATGGTGTAATTATATGCATTAGATAATTCATATTCCATTTCCACCCCCAAAAGTAGATTAACTTTGTACCCTTGAATATACGATTAATTCAAATGCAAAATCTCATCTTAAAGGTCTGTTTCCTGAAGCCTCTTATGATACCCATTACTATATCAGTCAACCTCTCAACAGAAAACAGATGGCATATTCAAATTAGGATCATTTTTTTTCAAAGGTTTGTTTACAAGGGGATGCAGTAGATTTAAAGAGGGCTGCCAATTCTTTGAAACTCCTTCACTGTGAGAGTTTCCCCTCTTTTTGAACTTGGATTAACCTGTGACTACTTTGACCAGGAGACTACCAGTAACACTATTTGAGTTCTGGGCTTAACCTTTAAGGGGACTAGTAGCTTCCATCTTGGTCTATCCAAACCCTAAACCACCAAGTAAGAAGGCTAACCTGTAAGAAAGACCAACTGGATGTCGTGAGACCACAGTGAAAGGGAGAGGAGCCCCATCAGCCCAGCTCTTTAACCATCCCAACAAAAGTGCAGAAATGTTAGTAAAATCTGTATACTTAGGTTTAGTTAAAGCCATGTGGGGCAGAAGTGGCCAGCCAAGACCTGCCCATGTTCCTGACCCACAAAATTGTGTGGTATCACATAACAGTTGTTTTAATCCACTCTGTGGGTAGTTTGTCATAGGGCAACTGATAATGGGAGCGGAACTTGGTACCAGAAAATGGGTCTCTGTTCCAACACAAAACAAGGCTATGTGACATTGGCTTGGGGCAAGTTGCAGAATGGAAGCTAGAAGTAACTCAAGAGGTTCAGTTGGAAGGACCTCACGGAGCCTGCTTCTGAAGGCTTGGAGGACATAAAGAAAATGTTATGGGAGGCTGGAGGAAAGAAAGACTATTTGTATGTTGTGACAGGCAACACAGTTGCCTATGGAAACATGGAAAATACCCAAGGCACTTAATATATTTGTAGAGGGTGATGGAAGTATTTCTAGAAAGTTATAACTCGCTTTTTCTGGCTACCCTATGAGAAAAGAGAGATACAAGAAGAGAGAGGTAAACTAAAGAGGAATTTTAGTTTTAATTTGTAAGCAGAATTTAGCAAGGATAGAAGGCCAGGGATGGGCTTTCTATCTTTCAAAAGGCTCTCAAAGTAAGAATTGGCCTCAAGGCAAAGTTCAGATCCAGAGCAGTAAACTATGACCTCAGGGGAAAGATAAAGTTAGGGTGTGGTTATAAGGCCCTTATTAAGACCTAAGAAAGATTCAGCTTTCTAAGAATATTAGGGTATGCCTTGCAGGTGGTTTCAGTTATAAATAAGGTTTTCTACGAATATTAAGCACAGTTTCCTTGTTATAGGTTAAATTGTGTTCTCCCAAAATTCCTACGTTGAAATCTTACCCCCCAGTACTTCAGAATGTGACTTTATTTGGAGATAGGCTTTTTACCAAGTTAAAATGATATCAGGGTAAGCCCTAATTTATTATAATTCTTGTACTTATAAAAGGGAAAATTTGGATACAGACTTACAGAGAGCTATTATGTGAATGTTAAGGGAGACGTTAAGATGATGCTTCTACAGACTGATGAACACCAAAGATTGCCAGCAAATCCCCAGAAGCTAGGGGAGAGGCACTGAACAGATTTTTCCTCACAGCCCTCAGAAGGAAACTACCCTGTCGACAACTTGATCTTGAACTTCTGACCTGTGGAACTTGTGGACAACCAATGTCTGTTGTTTAAGGCACCCAGTCTGGGGTACTTTGTTAAGGCAGCCCTAGCAGATTAATACAGTCCCTCATCAGCCTTACATGGTTCCCAAGGATAGGAAAACCTGTGTATAAGAGTTCTCATGAGTATGGTTTTGTTTAATGGAGTAAATTACAATTTGACAGAAAGGCAGCCAGTACGTTCTTTTAAGTGACTGAGACTGGAAAGGCCAGAGACAGAAAAAAATGAAAAGAGGGACCCTCAATCAACTAGGGGCAGGTAATAAGCTGAGAAACATGCTCAGCTGAAAACACCATTTCTTACTGAAAAGCGTGGATGTTTGCAGGGTCGAGACAAAAGCCACAGAGAATCACTCCCAGGGAGAAAGACTGGGTTCTAATAAAGATAACCAGATGTGCCCAACTGGGTTTTAGAATTATCATGGATCAGTAACTGCTATGTGCCTTCCACTTCCCCTCTTTTGGAATAGAGGAATCTATTATGATTACCCTTTCTCTATTGCCCCATTGTATGTTTCGACATATGAAGAGTAGAAAACATGTTAGTTTTTTATACCAAGAGGAACCATATTCAACGAGCTGCACTCGAGCAGCCCCATTTACCTGGGCCTAATTTAGATGATGAGATCCTGAACTTCAAGCCAATGACAGAAAGGGTGAGACTCTAGGTCTCTTAGAAGGAGGTAAATGTATTTTGTATATTACAGGTATATAAGTCATTTGTGGCCAGAACAGGGACTGAGGTAGATGAGCATTGGCTACCCATCCTTTCAGAAAAATTACCATTGAGAAGTGAGGTCTTTCCCCCCACCGCTTGAATCTGTGAAACCTATGACTGCTTTAGCTCAAAAAGTACGATAGAAATTACACTATGGCAATTGGTAGGCGAAATTTTAAGATGGCCCCCAAGATTACATCTTCTTGTATGTGCATCATATATAATCCCCTTCCCTTAAGTGAGAGTAGGAATATCAATATGATGGGATATCACTCCCATGATTATGTTGCACGTTGAAGGAAAGGAATTTTGCAGATACGATTAATACACCAAGTATGTTGATTTTGAGTTAATCAAAAGGAACATTTTCCTGGGTGAACCTGAACTAATCAGAAAAGTCTGGAAAGGAATAGGCCTTTCCTGAAGGAAGAGATTCAAAATATTAGAGAACTTCTCTTGCTGGTGTTGAATTTGCAAAGAGCTATGCTGGTGTTGAATTTGCAAAGTCTGTGGCATGAAATACATGGCACAGAACTGTGAGGCTCTAGAACCTGAGAGTAGCCCCTGGAAGACAGTGAACAAGAAAACAGGAACCTTGGTCCTACAACCACAAAGAAGTAAGTTCTGTCAGAAACCTAATAGAGCTTGGAAGAAGACCCTAAGCCTCAAATGAGATCCCAGCCCATCCAATACCTTAATTTCAGCCTTGTGAACCCTAAGCAGAGAACCTGCCAGGCTGGGCCTGGACTTCTGACCCACACATCTGTGAAATAATGAATTTTTGGTAATTTATTACAGAGCAACAGAAAAATAATACATGTTTTATATCAAAATGGGTTGCTGCTGTAACAAATACCTAAAATATGTTCGCAGCTTTGCAATTGGGCAATAGGTAGAGACTGGAAGAATACTGAGTTGAAATTCTTAAATGCCATGAACAGACACCTAATTGAAACACAGACATTGAGGATGTTGCCAGTAAGGTCTCAGAAGGAAACAAGGAACATGTTATTGGAAACTAAAGGAAAAGGGACTTTGATATGTAGTATCAGAAATCTTAGCAGAATTGTTCCTGCAATTATGTTGACAGCAGAATTCATAACTGATGAATATAAATGTATAAAGGAGGAGACTTCTAAATATATTTTGGAAGTTTCTGCCTAGTTTCTCCTTGCTGCTTGTAGTAAAATGTGAGAGACATAAGTTGAAGGAAGAATTGTTAAACAAAGAAGAAGCAGGGCTTAATAATTTGGAAAATTCTTAACCTCTCTAGGTGACAAAAACACTAAAAGTAAAAAATTGCTGCCAATAGTGTGGCATAAAGAAAAGGCTGAATGTTCTGTGTTCTTTTATGTGCTGGACAGTTAGGTATGGTCACAAGAGGAGACACAGGAGAGGCTCAGGAAAACAAAAGTTTATTATATTTAGCCCTCAAAAGGGGGGTGTCACCACATGGCACTCAGGGGAAGGCACCAGGTTTTGGTCAGCAGGCAGAAGTGAGGAGTAAGGGGAAAAGTGTAGGCCAGGGCCTTTATTGGGATTTCTTCAGGAAAGGCAAAGCAGGACAGAGTAAACATCTTAGGAGTGGCTAGTTTGAATATTTCCAGTGGACTTTGGGCTGTAGCTGTGGTCTCTAGTAGCCTGGTACCTGGCCCTGGGATGATTGAGGCAAGGGAAGACTGTTTTCTGGGTTGTAAGGGCCAGACAGAAGAGGTATGGATTGGTTAGTTTGCATATCACAGCCATGCTCCTAGTTGAGCCCTTTGCTATCTCTAAGAACTGACTAATCTGAGAGGGGAAGTCTCTCCCTAGCCAGAAAGTTTTTTAAGATGTCAAAACATCACAATATACAGCAAATGAAATATAGAAACAGTACACTGAATTTATGACTCTACAACCTTTTGCCTGTGGGTGTAACTTTTGCCTAATGGGCTGAAACCCAGTAAAATCCATTGAAGACCCCCCAATATTCTTGAGAAATTTTTTTCAATAGAAATATTGCTAGCTTGGACTGGAAGGGATAGAGAGAATTTGAAATGAAAGGCTTTCAGACCAGCAAAACTCTATTGGCAGCATGTAGGCTGATAAAACTACTCAGCTTCAAATACTTGCTACTTTTCAAGACAAAGGAAGGATGACTCAGAGTGGAAACAGTAGCCCAGAGGGCAGAGTCTAGAGACCCAGAGGATTATTCCTAATCTTTAAAAAGGAGTCAAGGAAAAGCTCACTATTTGCCCAGCTCTTACAGAACTTTTAGGAACCAGTAACTCCTTTCACCTATTTTTCCCCCTTTTGAACTGGAATATCTATAATTGTTACCTATACTTGTCTCACCATCATGAATTGGGAGTGTTAGGGCCAGATACATTGTCTCTTTAGTTTCACAGGTCCACAGAGGAAGAAAAAATTTTGCCCCACAAGCTGAATTTAACGGATTATACCCCAGAGTTTCCTCTTTACCTGATTTAGATGATAAGTTCTTAGACTTTGAGTTGATGCTATTATGATATGAGATTCTTGAGTACCTTTGGAGAGGTGAATGAATTCTCATTTTGGAGGGATATAAAACGCTGGGGACTTTGGAAGGACTGTGATAAGCAAATTTCTAAGGGGGGGTCCCCAAGATTCCTCCCCTTTGGGGTACATGCTCTGTGTAATCCCATTCCCTTGAGTGTGATTAATATTGATACTTGAGGATATGATGGGATGTTTGTTATACAGCAATAGAAGACAGATACAGCCAGATACTAACCTGGTTTTTAAGAGGACTGGCAGCTTTCAATTTGGTCTATTCAAGCCAGATAAGAGATGATCTCTTCAAGCCACATAAGAGCCACCATGTAAAAAGTCTGACTACCCCACTGGAAAGGCAAGGTGGAAATGTCCTGAGACCCACATGGTAAAAGGAAAGGGTCCACCTGAGCCCAGTCTTCCAGTTGACCCTACCAATGCTCCAGGGATATAGATGAAACCATCTTGTACACGTCAGACCAGTCCAGCTTTCAGCTGAACACCACCAAATGAACCATGTCAATGCTACATGAGGCAGAAGAATTGGTCTGCCAAGTCCTGCCGGAATTCCTAATCTAAACATCGAGAAAAAGTAAAATGTCTGTTGGTCAATTTGGGAGAAGTTGGTTATGCAGAATGGATACCTTGAAGGGGAACTATTTACAGAAATACAAATGAGGCATGATCATAAAGGATCAAGCTATAACCCAAAGTCAGTGAATGGCAGACTTTTAAAGACCACTATACCAAAGAGAAAAGGGGAGAAAGGGTTAGTATAACCCTGCAGTGGGTGGTGGTTTATAGGAGACCACCTTGAAAGAAGTACAGATTTGGGGGTTGAAGAACACAGTCAGTCCGAGGAAGCATCCATGGGAATAAAACCCCTAACCTTATCCTCCTTTCTGCCTCTGATCTCCTGCTTCCAATTGGTCAAAACTCTAGAAGGCACAGGTTAGGACAGTCCCTTGTGGTTTATAGAGGTCAACCTTCTGGGGCAGAAAGTATGGTAGAGATGAATGAATAGTAGGTCTGATAGAGCCTAGGGAAGATATCCAGCCCAGCTGTAATCCCTGCTGTGATGGAGAGACACACAAGATGTGTAGGTGCTAAAAGCTCATTAATGCATCTCAGGGATTAAGAATTCAGTAGGCTTTCTTGAGGATCCGTTGCTTGAAAGATTAGTAAGAGTTCTATTAGCAAAGAGTTAAAGAGGAGACAATTTATAAAAAGAGAACAGCAGGAAATCACAAGGAAAAAAGTAAAGATACTGTGCTTTATTGTACTTCTGAGTAATTAGAGCAAAGCAATTAGCAGTAGCATTTACCATGATACACCATTACTATTTTTGTTTATTGCTAAACCACTTATTGATGAAATAAGTTGACTGTCAGATTTTCAACAATATACCACATCCCATCTGTCATGTAATTGGCATTTTCAGCAAATGGAATCATTTGGGGACACTCTCTTGCTTTGATACTCACACATTTATTTTATCCTCTTCCCTTTTCTAAATGGTTTCTTTGTAAATCAGCATCTTTAAAAAAGGAAAGAAAAAAACACAGCAGGATTCAGTGGGACACAAAGTTGATACTGTGATCAGAGATCCAGCCTGGAGTAAGGAAACAATGTACTAATCTGGACTTCTGCAGCAGAACAGCACTTGTTACAGACCTTTTGCTGGGCCTCTTTCACAGTATTCGTGAGGTGCCCCACTTACTGAACAGGATGGCAGGTCCGTGGTCATAACTGTTAAGCCCATGAAGCAAAGCAGATATTACATCTGTAAAATGAATGCAGCAATCTCACACTAATTAGATTTCCTTTCAAAAGATAGAAGTTAAGGGGGAAAAAAATTGTTTTTTTTGCACCAGGCTACTGATGTGGCAGGAACACAGCAGGAGATACCTAGTTTGTTGAGCCAGAGGTATAATGAAGTGGACATGTGTTTGCAAATACTTCACTTTATGTGCAGCTTCCGATAAAAGCCATAAAGGTTTTATATTCTGCCAGATTTAATAAACACTTCTGTCTAGTGTTTGTGGTCAGATGCAAAAAGGCAGTGACTTGCATATGTGCTTAGGGGCTATTTTCTGTCATAGTCTCTCAGCTGCTGTGCTTCTGCATTGGCAAGAAGCCAAATATTCAGCATAAATTTATTTGTAGGACAAAACAGTTGCAAAAGGCCCAGCCTGTTGACATAATGATGCTGATTGCTCCCTTACTGAAGCAATCTGAGATTGTTGTAGGGTTTTTGCTGAGGACTTGAGCTGAGAGCATGAAAGTATTCCTGTTTAATGCCCAAGGAAAGCTTTTTTTAACTTCATTTTTTAATGCATTTCCTCACATTTAAACATTCCTCATCATAAAGGGGGTCCTGGACCCAGCTCCAAATTGTGTATATGGAGGCTTCCCCACACCAACAAGAAACTCTCAGATGCCAGCAGTTCTACCCAGAGATAGAATCAGATTCCATGGGTAAAGGGCTCAGTCCCCCAAGCCTACCCTCTATTTCAGATGCCAGTTGCAAGCTCAGGTTGCTACCTATGCTTCTGACCAACAGGCTACAAATTGGAGGTTCCCTTGATGCCCACGTCAGGTTCAATTAATTTGCTACAATGGGTCACAGAACTCCGGAAAACCAGTCTACTCACTAGATTACTGATCTATTATAAAAGGATATTAAAGGACATGAATCAACAGCCAGCCACAGAGATAGACATAAGAGATACACAGGGCGAGATCCTGAACAAAGGAACTTCTCTGTTCCTGGCACATGGAAGCGTTCTGGTTTCCCAACATGGAAGTTCTCAAAAAATGAGCCAAAAAGCTGTCCTTCGGGGATTTTATGGAGACATCATTATATAGTCATAACTAACAAAATCTATCGGTCAATGATGATTGATTCAAACTCCAACCACTTGCCCCTCTCTGAAATCAGGGGGTGGGAGGACTGAAAGTTCCAACTCTCTAATCACATGGTTGGTTCTCCTGGCAACCAGCCCCCATCCTTGGGTAGGACTGAAAAGTCACCTTCCCTGAAGCATTTTCATGAACTGAGGACAACAGACCAAATATTATCCCACTGTTCTTCTCCCTCAGGAAATTCCAAGGGTTTTGGGAGCTGTGATGATGAATACGAAGGCAGAATATATATATATATATTTCTCATATATATATTTGATCAACTGAATGACCAAATAAATATATTTTTCCTATAAATCACATCACATTTACCTACCCTGACACTTAGAATACCTTTAAACTCACACCGTTATTATTACAAAGCACGTCATACTTTCCTCCCTCCCACCACTGTAAGGAGAAGAGCAATGTCTAATTTTATATTAATTTTGAATGACTCAAACAGTAAACTGATTTCTTTCTTCTGATGAATGAATTCAACGGTAGAGAATACAAAATGTACAAAGCACAAGTTATCGTCACACACTTCCCCACTCATTATCCCTCACCTTTCTCCAGAGATAACCACCATTATCAGTTAGAGATGTCTCTGGATAGCTCTGAAGTCTTGCTGCCTTTCCCCTGATGGTGTTTATTTAGCTCAGCAGGTCTTAGCCAGCCCCAAGTGAAGTGGAGGTTACTCAATTGATAAGTTCCAAAAGTTTCCCCCTTCTAACAAGACTACTACGCCATTGGGGACTTTCACTGTAACCTATTGTTTCACTATATATTCCATACAACATTTTGCAACTTTCTTACAAATTTGTACAGATTTGGGTAGCGTTTCCTCTCCTGGACCCTTTCCCAAGGGACATCAGCACTAGGACTAAACAAACCTTTCTGTGGGATTCTCTGCCTCTTAGATTTTCCCAATTTTATATTGCATGGCACTAGATGTATATGTGTCTGCATGAGGTATATATCTTTTAAAACATTTTCCATACTATTTGAATCTATATATCTAAATCTATATCTAACCATAATAATGTATATATACAATTTTATGTATTATGGTTTTGTTTCTTCCATGCATAGGCTTAATATAGTATAACCTATATTCCCACCAACTATATATTAGAGTATCCTATATTCACATCAACCAGCACTATGATAGTTTACATTCCTTGAAAGCTGATGAGGAAAGAAAAAAAATACACATCCTTTATTTCGCATTTTCCTAGTTGCTAATGAAGTTGACCATACAGCCTATGGGACATATTAATCTTTTTCTATGAATTTTTTTTCCCTTACCATTGATCATTTATTAATAAGTTTTATTATCAGTGGAAATAATTAGGCTAACAAGTTTTCCCAATGGAGTTTATCTATTAGAGCATTCTTTCCCCATAGAGTTGAACTATCAATGTTGTCATTCTTTTCTGTCAGCAGATACATTACTCTATGTCCAATATTATTCAAATATTTATCCATTCCTGTGTCAATGCAAACATGTCCAGATCATTCCAGCTCCTAACCTATTTTTAGTGATAGTACTTGTTTGACCTCATTGTTCTTCTTATTATAACATCTATAGAGTTTCATGTATATGCTTAACCATCCCAGTTTCTTAAATATTTTGTTGAAGTTTTAATTGAGATTAAAGTAATATTTTCCACCATAGTAGGACTGTTTTCTCTGTTCCAGTTTTTATATGGTTCTTGTTAATTTACTCTTATCTAAATTAAATTTTAGTTTAGTTATAATCTTTTTTTTTTCTTTTACATTTTCAAATTGGTAATTGCTGGTATACATCATATGTGTATATATATATTTATATACATATATCTATTATCTAGAAATCTCATTGTAATAATTTGAATTTTATAAAGGTGATAATTTCTTCAAATAGAAAATTTCCTACCTTTTTGATATTTATTAGTCTTTATTTTTCTCCTTATTATATCTGCATGGTTATCTAATACTAAGATAGTGGTGGTAATAGCTATCATCCCTGCTTTTCTCCCATTTTAATATAAAGTTTTTATAAAACTTGAATGAAACATTTTTATAAAAAAACAAATTTTTAAACCTCTGACAAAAAAGGATAGAGTAGGAGGGTTCTTGTGTTCCCTATCCAGGCAATACTTTGTATTCTCCAGCTCTCCAATTATTTTTCAACTGATGAATATAAAATATTATTACATATTTCAACTGGTTAAAGACCTAAATGTAAAACACAAAACTATGAAACTTCTAAAAGGAAACATGGGAAAAAACTCTGAATGACTTTGGATTTGGCAATGAGATTTTAGATAAAACATCAACAGCACAATCCAGGAAGTTTTTTTTTTCTTTAGATAGCTAATTTGGACTTCGTAAAAATTAAAAACTTCATCCCTATGAAAAACACTGTTAAGGGAATGAAGAGATAAGCCAGACAGCAGGAGAAGTTTTATGTAAGACTTGTATGTGTGAAAGGACTTGTATCCAAAATATATAAAGAACTCTTAAGACTCAACAATAAGAAAACAACAATAACTTCATTTAAAATGCACAAAAGATTTGGACACACACTTCACCAAAGAATATATACCTTTACAGGCCTAATAAAATGAGTAAAATCAAAAAACATGACAACACCAATTGCTGGCAGAGTTTAGGTGCAATAAGAACTCTCATTTATTGCTGGTGGGAATGAAAAATGGTAGAGCTATTTTACAAAACAGTTAACAGTTTCTTATGAAGTTAAACATTGTTTTACCATATGATCTGGCAATTTTGTCCCTATGAGTTTACTCAACTGACTTTAAAACATGCAGAAACTTGAATGCAGATGTATACAGTAGCTTCATTCATGATTGCCAGAAGCTGGATGCATACATTATGACCTTCAATAGGTGAGTGAACAAACTGGTATATCCATATAAGGTAAATGTTATTCATATTACTTGCAAGCTAACAAGATGGGCTGCCACATTTTCAAGGATACTAGCAGAAGATCCAAAATCCCTTGTTCAGAGACAAAGCACATCATTGGTCCTGACACAGCAGTCAGCTGGAGTTTCATATTAGCATTGGTTCCCCATGGAGACAATGTAGAGCTGCTCAGGTGACATTATATATGGTGGGCACATGTCCATATATTCTGATAGTTATTAGGGACTTATTACAAGAGGATTGGTTTTATAATTAAATCCAATATCATCAAAACTTTGATAACATTTTTCCTGTATTTATATTTTCCATACTTCTTCAGCTTATGGTATACACTTAATAATAATTTTTTTTCATTATACTACATGAAGAACAAAGTTGATAGTAGCTTCCTCATGTATAAAACAATTCATACTTAGTATTAAATCATATTTCTTTTTCTGGAAATACCAGTGACAAGATATCCAGAGAAATATTCCTACTAGGGAAACACATAAACACTCTGTATAAAATTAAAAAGAGTATCTATATCAATAACTATTTACATATCCATTCTCTGTATAGAAATCCCCATCTGTAGTTAGAAATTCCTCATGGCTGGAAACTGGGTTTGAAACTGGAGCAGTAACACTTCTGTTATGAATAATCCTGCTGACATAGGCTAATCAATGAAGGCTAAAGCCAAGTTTTAATATGTATAGGAGGACAGCAGACAAATGTGTTAGGTCTATACAGAGTGGTATTGGAGTGAAATGCTTGAAAATACCTGCTTCATTCTCAGCTTTTGGTAAATGTGGAAGGAAAAGCCAAGCCCAAAAATGTGGTGACCCAATGTATTTGACAATGTATCTGACAGAAGCAAAAATAAATTCTATATGGAAGGACAGACTTGAGACCCAGGTCTTCTTTGAATTTCAATAAGAAAAATGCCAGTGGAAACGAGCACAAAGTTTAAAACAATTCCAAGACCCTTGAAGAAACATGTCACCATGAGCAAGAGTCAGCAGAAACAACAAGCTGATGAATTGGGCCTGCAAAAGTTTTCTTTTTTTCCAAAATCAAGTCAGTTGCATATTTTATGTTAAAATTGGAAAAAGACAACTGAAGGAATTCCAATTAAAATTATTGATAAAATAAATTAGCAAAATCGGTATAACAATATTAATCAGAACCTGCTTAATCAAGTTAAATGGAAAGAAAGCAAAGTATAGCTAAACAGACAATAAATTTATTTATTATATGGAAAAATGCCTAGTAATTTCATTATTTACTCATTATATAGTTATATATCTCAAAAAATAAAGGGGTTATTTAAGAACACTATAGTATTAAAGGAACTTAGTGTCTGGTTACAAGGTAAGTGTAGAAATAATTACTGTTTAGTATATGTCCCAGCAATTACCAGCTAGAAAATAATTGAAAGTAAATGAAAGAAATTATAAGAGACATAATATCAACTAAATGTATTTTGAAATATGCATATTGTAAAATGGGTATTACTTACAAAGAAAAATCCATGCAAATTCACTAAGATAGTAAATCAGGGTTATGAAAGTGGGAAAGCATAAGCATAACAGATGACAGCAGACATAGAGCCATAGTGTCTGGGTTCAAGTCCCTACTCTGCCAGTTACATCTCTGTGACCTTTGAGAAATTTCATAACCACTGTATCACTCAGTTTCTTCAACTGTAAATTCCAGATATTAATAATACCTATCCCATTGGGTTTTACAGAATTTGAATGCATTAATACTGTGTACATATAACACTGCCTAGAATAACAATGTTATAAACTTGTCAGTTATTCATATTATGGGTAAAACCTGAAAATTTTAATATTTTGCAAATAAAGCCAAAGCCTGATACCAACATTCACAATCAAACTCAAAACGATTTTCCTTTGCATTCAAAACAATAATTTAAAAATCAAATAAATTAAAAACAAGTATGAATAATAAGGACACTCTATAAAAAAATAGCCAGGTATATCTATCATTATGAGCTATTAAGTGCAAAGTTAGATAAAATGGGAAGATACTGGGAGTATTATTAGAATTATAACCCTGGAACTTTCTATAAAAATGCATTAAGATATTAGCAATACCAAGTACCATGGATTTTAGGCTTGATACAGGTCAGATATTCCAGTAGGCTTTTTTAAAAAATAATTTTTATTGGAGTATAGTTGATTTACAACACTGTTAGTTTGTGCTGTACAGCAAAGTGAATCAGTTATATATATACATACATCAACTCTTTTTTAGATTCTATTTCCATGTAGGTCATTACAGAGTATTGAGTAAAGTTCCCTTTGCTATACAGTAGGTTTTTATTAGTTATAAATTTTATACATTGTAGTGTGTATATGTCAATCCCAATCTCCCAATTAATCCCTTCTCCCCTTTCCCCCTTGGTAACCATAAGTTTGTTTTCTACATCTGTGACTCTATTTCTGTTTTGTAAATAGGTTCATTTGTGCCCATTTTTTAAATTCCACATAGAAGTGATATCATATGATATTTGTCTTTCTTTGTCTGACTTACTCAGTATGACAATCTCTAGGTCCATCCATGTTGCTGCAAATGGCATTATTTCATTCTTTTTAATGGCTGAGTAATATTCCATTGTATATATATACACCACATCTTCATAGATATTCCAGTAGGCTTTTAACCAGAAAACACCAACACAATAAGGTAGGTGATTTTTTTACTATCTCATTGCTACAGGTAAGGACACAGAACAAAACAGGGGCATTAAATAACTTGTTGGTAGCTATAGCCTAACAAAAGGCAAGAAAATATTTTAAGTATGAAATTGTAAATGTCAATCATATATTACATATGGTATAATTTACTTTATTAAATATATGAAAAGTTATATAAATAAAACTGGACACCTCATGCATCAGGCTGGGCCCAAAGTTTTAGTCCAATAAATGGTAAAGCCAACCCATAAAGCCTTGGTGAATAATGTCAGCCTTCCTACTGTTTTCCTTGAGGTCTGTAAACAGACACACAGAGTAAAATAGTGTTAACAAATCCAAGCTCACCACACGAGCTCAGCCAGTAAGTTGAGAGACAAGGTGTTGTGGCAAGGAATAGTGACTTTTTTTGAAAAGCCAGAAAACTGAGAAGATGGTGAACTAATGTCCTAAAGAACCATCTTAACTCCTGGTAGAATTCAGGCTTATTTGATGCTAAGGGAAAAGGGGAAGCGGGAGGGTTTAAGATTAAAGAGTAAAGGCAGATTGCAGACTTCTTGGAGCCACTTTGCCTTCAAGGGAAACATAACCTTTCTTCTTCCGCTTGCTCACATAGGCTGGATCACAAGGCTCCTGCAAAACTTAAAGTTGTTAGCAGTTATTTTTGCTTTACCACCCTTTGCTTATTTGCAAGGTTTCTAGGCTGAAAGCAAACTCATCTACAACAAGTAATAGCCATAACTAACCCAGGGGTGGGCTGGGAACTTTCTTAAGGGAACTTAATGAGCTATTTGGGCACAAGCAATATTTCTCTAGTGCTTAACTCTTGACGTGCAGGGCTAAAGTAATAGCATTATATAGGCTGAAGAATGGGGGAGGCACAATCAACATGGTGTTAGTTTTTTTCTTCCTCTGTTACAATAAGCTAGAGGACACCTTAAGCCTCCTCTTTACAGGTTCCCGTCCTCCAGCTCATCTTTCTCCTGTCACCTCTACACCTTCTCCCACTGCCTTTCTTCTTTCCCCTGGCATCACTGTACTCCCACATCTCCCATTTCTGGGAGATGCACCTGATACCCTGATCTGATAGCATCTCTTGATACAATTAGCAACCCCTCCTTTTCTATTTCCCCAATTTCAACCGATAAATCTGGTGAGAAATACAATAATTGATTTCTTTTCATAACATATTTATTTAAACATATAAGTCCATCTCTCTTTGCATACAAATTTTAAACATATTTCAATGTCCATATATAATTATCTCTCACAGGATATTTTAATGGCATAGTAATCTTCCATTATATGCATATTTACTGTTGTTTCTAACCAACTCTCAGTTGTTGAAAAATTTGGTTGTTTCACATTTTTCACTGCTGCAAAAACTGTAAAACAAACAACCCTGAAGTTAATTATGCTAAAAGTCTGACCATATGCCTAATTATTTCCTTAGGATAAATTTCTAGTAATTGAATTTTTGATTCAATGTTTATACATATTGTTAAGGCTTTTGATACACATAATCAAATTACCCTGCAGATAGTTTATACACATTTAAATTCACTCCAACAGTGACTGAGTGATAGTAAAAAAAAGTTTCTCATTGCTGTTTTAATTTGCATTCCACAGTAAGGTGTGAAATTGTTTAATAATGTTATTTTTACCAAAAATATAGCCAGTTGTCTTTATAGCAATTGTTGATTTAACCAGTTGAGACTGAAACTGTAACAACCCAGAATGGTATACACACATAGACATACACACAAAACATATTTCTTATGCATTAAATAAACACACCCACATGTATACACATTTCAGATCACAGGCTGAACACCTAGAAAGTCAAATAGATAGTTGTCTAACTTCTAAATACTAATATTTACCATACAGAGCAGTGTTTTTCAGTGTGTTTCCAAGCCCATGAGTGGTTTGTGTAATAAATTTAGAGGATCAAGATAAGCTTTTCCCAACTACCATCAAATAGAACAGAGAAAAATATATATGTGTGTATGTTTTCTTTTTCTTCCATTTTATTTTATTTAAATTTTTATTTTATCTCGAAGCGTAGTTGATTAACAATGTTGTGTTAGTTTCAGGTGTACAGCAAAGTGATTCAGTTATACATATATATGTATCTATTCTTTTTCAAATTATTTTCCCATTTAGGTTGTTAAATAATATTAAGCAGAGTTCCCGGTGCTATACAGTAGGTCCCTGTTGGTTAATTATGTTAAATATAGCAGTGTGTGCATGTTAATCCCAAACTCCCTAACGATCCCTCCCCCCTCCCCTAAACCCCTGGTAACCATAAGTTCGTTCTCTAAGTCTGTGAGTCTGTTTCTGTTTTGTAAATAAGTTCATTTGTATCATATTTTTAAATTAGATTTCACATATGAGTGATATCATATGATATTTCTTTCTCTGCCTGACTTACTTCACTGAGTATGACAATGTCTAGGTCCATCCATGTTGCTGCAAATGGCATTATTTCATTCTTTCTTATGGCTGAGTAATATTCCATTGTATATATGTACCACATCTTCTTTATCCATTCCTCTGTTGATGGACATTCAGGTTGCTTCCATGTCCTGACTGTTGTAAGTAGTGCTGCAATGAACATTAGGGTGTGTGTACCTTTTCGAACTATGTTTTTCTGCAATATATGCCCAGGGGTGGAATTGCAAGATCATATGGTAGCTCTGTTTTTAGTTTCTTAAGGAACCTCCATACTATTCTCCCTAGTGGCTGTACCAAGTGGCTATACCACCCTAGTGGCTGTACCACCAGCAGTGTAGGATGGTTCCCTTGTCTCTGCACCCTCTCCAGCATTTATTGTTTGTGGATTTTTGAGGATATTCATTCTGACTCGTGTGAGGTGATATCTCATTGTAGTTTTGATTTGTATTTCTCTAATAATTAGTGACATTGAAAATTTTTTCATGTTCCTTTTGGCCATCTGTATGTTTTCTTTGGAGAAATGTCTGTGTAGGTCTTCTGACCATTTTCTAATTGGGTTGTTTGTTTTGACGATATTAAGCAGAATGAGCTGTTTGTAAATTTTGGAAACTAATTCCACATCAGTCGCATCATTTGCAAATATTTTCTCCCATTCTGTGGGTTGTATAATTTGTTTTGTTTACAGTTTCCTTTGCCGTGCAAAAGCTTTTGAGTTAATTAGGCCCAATTTGTTTATTTTTGTTTTTATTTCCATTACTCTGGGAGATGGATCAGAAAGATATTGCTGGGGGGACCTTCAAGATGGCAGAGGTGTAAGACATGGAGATAACTGTTCTCTCCACAAATGCATCAGAAATACATCTACATGTGGAACAACTCCTACAGAGCACCTACTGAACACTGGCAGAAGACCTCAGACTTCCCCAAAGGCAAGAAACTCCCCATGTACAAGGGTAGGGCAAAAGAAAAAAGAAAAAAACAGAGACAAAAGAAGAGGGATGGGATCTGTACCTCTGGGAGGGAGCTGTGAAGGAGGAAAGGTTTCCACACACTAGGAAGTCCCTTCACTGGCGGAGATGGGGTGGGTGGGTGGGGGGTAAGCTTCGGAGCCACGGAGGAGAGCGCAGCAGCAGGGGTGCAAAGAGCAAAGTGGAGAGATTCCTGCACAGAGAATCGGTGCCAACCAGCACTCACGAGCCTGAGAGGCTTATCTGCTCACCTGCCAGGGCGGGTAGGGGCTGGGAGCTGAAGCTCGGGCTTCTGAGATCAGATCCCAGGAAGAGGACTGGGGTTGGCTGTGTGAACACAGCCTGAAAGGGGCTAGTGCCACAGCTAGCTGGAAAGGAGTCTGGGGAAAAGTCTGAACCTGCCTAAGAGGCAAGAGACAGTTGTTTCAGAGTGCATGAAAAGGGATTCAGAGCACTGCCTAAATGAGTGCCAGAGATGGGTGTGAGCTGCAGCTATCAGTGCAGACACCAGAGATGGGCATGAAATGTTAATGCTGCTACTGCAGCCATCTAGAAACCTGTGTGCAGGCACAGGTCACTATCCATACCTCCCCTCCCAGGAGGCTGTACAGCCCGCCACTGCCAGGGTACCGTTATCCAGAGACGACTTCCCCAGGAAAGCACGCAGCGCACCTCAGGCTGTTGCAACGTCATGCCAGCCTCTGTCGCCGCAGGATCGCCCTGCATTCCGTACCCCTCCCTCCCCCCGGCCTGAGTGAGCCACAGCCCCCTAATCAGCCGCTACTTTAACCCTGTCCTGTCTGGGTGGGGAACAGATGCCCTCAGGCAACCTACATGCAGAGGCAGGGCCAAATCCAAAGCTGAACCCCAGGAGCTGTGCGAAAAAAGAAGACAAAGGGAAATTTCTCCATGCAGCCTCAGGAGCAGTGGATTAAATCTCCACAATCAACTTGATGTACCCTGCAGCTGTGGAATACCTGAAGACACAATGGATCATCCCGCCAAAATTGAGGCGTTGGACTTTGGGAGCAAATGTAGACTTGGGGTTTCCTTTCTGCATCTAATTTGTTTCAGGTTTTAAGTTTAGCTTAGTTGAGTATTTAGAGCTTATTATCATTGGTAGATTTGTTTATTGATTTCGTTGCTCTCTTCCTTTTTAAATATATATATATATATATATAATGTTTTCCTTTTACTCTTTTTGTGAGTGTGTATGTGTATGCTTCTTTCTGAGATTTTGTGTGTATAGCTTTGCTTTTACCATTTGTTCTAGGGTTCTGTCTGTCCATTTTTTGTATTTTTTTTTTTTTTTTGGAAACTTTTTAGTGCTTGTTATCATTGGTGGATTTGTTTTTAGATTACGCTGCTCTCTTCTTTCTTTCTTTCTTTTTTTATTATTTATTTTAACTGTTTTTAGTATTTTATTTTAATAACTATTATATTTTACTTTCTTCTTTTTTTCTTTCTTTTTTTTTCTTACCCCTTTTCTTCTGAGCAGTGTGGCTGACAGGGTCTTGGTGCTCCAGCCGGGTGTCAGGCCTGAGCCTCTGAGGTGGGAGAGCTGAGTTCAGGACATTGGTCCAACAGAGACCTCCCAGATCCACATAATATCAAAAGGCAAAAGCTCTCTGCAGAGATCTCCATCTCTACACTAAGACCCAGCTCCACTCAACGACCAGCAAGCTACAGTGCTGGACACCCTATGCCAAACAACAAGCAAGACAGGAACACAACCCCACCAAGTAGCCGAGAGGCTGCCTCAAATCATAATAAGGTCACAGACACCAAAAATCACACCACCCAACACAGTCCTGTCCACGAGAAATATCCAGCCTCATCCACCAGAACACAGGCACCAGTCCTCTCCAACAGGAAGTCTACACAACCCACTGAACCAACCTTAGCCACTGGGGGAACACACCAAAAACAATGGGAAATAGGAACCTGCAGCCTGCGAAAAGGAGACCCCAAACACAGTAAGTTAAGCAAAATGAGAAGACAGAGAAATACACAGCAGATGAAGGAGCAAGGTAAAAACCCACCAGATTAAGCAAATGAAGAGGAAATAGGCAGTCTACCTGAAAAAGAATTCAGAGTAATGATAGTAAAAGATGATCCAAAATCTTGCAAATAGAATGGAGAAAACACAAGAAACCTTTAACAAGGACCTAGGACAACTAAAGAGCAAACAAACAATGAAGAACAACACAATAAATGAAATTTAAAATTCCCTAGAAGGAATCAAGAACAGAATAACTGAGGCAGAAGAACGGATAAGTGACCTGGAAGATAAAAGAGTGGAAATAACTACCACAGAGAAGAATAAAGAAAAAATAAAAATAAAAAGAATTGAAGACAGTCTCAGAGACCTCTGGGACAACATTAAATGCACCAACATCTGAATTATACGGATCCCAGAAGAAAAAAAAAAAAAGAAAGGCACTGAGAAAATATTTGAAGAGATTATAGTTGAAAACTTCCCTAATATGGGAAAGGAAATAGTCCAGGAAGGACAGAGAGTCCTACACATGATAAATCCAAGAAGAAACATGGCAAGACGCACACTAATCAAACTATCAAAAATTAAATACAAAGAAAAAAAATTAAAAGCAGCAAGGGGAAAGCAACAAATAACATACAAAGGAATCCCCATAAGGTTAACAGCTGATTTTTCAGGAGAAACTCTGCAAGTCAGAAGGGGCTGGCAGGACATATTTAAAGTGATGAAAGGGAGACACCTAAAAGCAAAATTGCTGTACACAGCAAGGATCTCATTCAGATTTGATGGAGAAATTAAAACCTTACAGACAAGCAAAAGCTAAGAGAATTCAGCACGACCAAGCCAGCTCTACAACAAATGCTAAAGGAACTTCTCTCAGCAGGAAACACAAGAGAAGGAAAAGACCTACAATAACAAACACAAAACAATTAAGAAAATGATAGTAGAAACATACATATCGATAACTAACTTAAATGTAAATGGATTAAAAGAAATACACTGGCTGAATGGATACAAAAACAAGACCTGTATATATGCTGTCTACAAGAGACCCACTTCAGACATAGGGACAGATACAGACTGAACGTGAGAGGATGGAAATAGATATTCCATGCAAATGGAAATCAAAATGAAGCTGGAATAGCAATTCTCATATCAGACAAAATAGACTTTAAAATAGAGAATATTACAAGAGACAAAGAAGAACACTACATAATGATCAAGGGATCAATCCAAGAAGATATAACAATTGTAAATATTAGTGCAGCCAACATAGGTGCACCTCAGTACATAAGGCAAATGCTAACAGCCATAAAATGGGAAATCGATAGTAACACAATCATAGTAGGAGACTTTAACACCCTGCTTTCACCAATAGATCATCCAAAATGAAAATAAATGAAGGAACACAAGCTTAAATGATACATTAAACAAGATGGACTTAATTGATATTTATAGGACATTCCATCCAAAAACAACAGAATACACTTTCTTCTCAAGTGCTCATGGAACATTCTCTAGGATAGGTCATATCTTGGGTCACAAATCAAGCCTTGGTAAATTAAAGAAAATTGAAATTGTATCAGGTATCTTTTCTGACCACAGTGCTATGAGACTAGATATCAATTACAGGAAAAAATCTGTAAGAAATACAAACACATGGAGTCTAAACAACACACTGCTTAATAACCAAGAGATCAGTGAGGAAATAAAAAAATACCTAGAAACAAATGACAATGAAAACACAGTGACACAAAACCTATGGAATGCAGCAAAAACATTTCTAAGAGGGAAGTTTATAGCAATACAATCCTACCTCAAGAAACAAGAAACATCTCAAACAACCTAACCTTACACCTAAAGGAATTAGAGAAAGAAGAACAAAAAAACCACAAAGTTAGCAGAAGGAAAGAAATCATAAAGATCAGATCAGAAATAAATGAAAAAGAAATGGAGGAAATGATAGCAAAGATCAATAAAACTAAAAGCTGGTTCTTTGAGAATATAAGCAAAATTGATAAACCACCAGCCAGACTCATCAAGACAAAAACGGAGAAGACTCAAATTAACAGAATTAGAAATGAAAAAGAAGGAACAACTGACACTGAAGAAATACGAAGGATGATGAGAGATTACTACAAGCAACTATATGCCAATAAAATGAACAACCTGGAAGAAATGGACAAATTCTTAGAAAAGCACAACATTCTGAGACTGAACCAGAAAGGAAATGTAAAGTATAAACAGACTAAATCACAAGCACTGAAATTGAAATTGTGATTAAAAATCTTCCAACAAACAAAAGCCTAGGACCAGATGTCTTCACAGGTGAATTATACCAAACATTTAGAGAAGAGCTAACATCTATCTTCCTCAAACTCTTCCAAAATATTACAGAAGGAGGAACACTCCCAAACTCATTCTACGAGGCCACTGTCACCCTGATACCAACACCAGACAAAGATGTCACAAAGAAAGAAAACTACAGGCCAATATCACTGATGAACATAGATGCAAAAATTCTCAACAAAATACTAGTAAACAGAATCCAACAGCACATTAAAATGATCATACGGCATGATCAAGTGGGTTTATCCCATGAATGCAAGGATTTTTCAGTATATGCAAATCAATCAATGTGATACACCATATTAACAAGTTGAAGGAGAAAAACCACATGGTCATCTCAATAGATGCAGAAAAAGCTTTCAACAAAATTCAACACCCATTTATGATAAAAAAAAAAAAAACCCTCCAGAAAGTAGGCATAGAGGGAACTTACCTCAACATAATAAAGGCCATATATGACAAACACACAGCCAACATCTTTCTCAGTGGTGAAAAACTGAAACCATTTCCACTAAGATGAGGAAGAAGACAAGGTTTCCCACTCTCACCACTATTATTCAATATAGTTTTGGAAGTTTTAGCCACAGCAGTCAGAGAAGAAATACAAGGAATCCAAATTGATAAAGAAGAAGTGAAACAGTCACTGTTTGCAGATGACATGATACTATACATAGAGATTCCTAAAGATGCTACCAGAGCACTACTAGACCTAATCAATGAATTTGGTAAAGTAGCAGGATACAAAATTAATGCACAGAAATCTCTTGCATTCCTATACACTAATGATGAAAAACCTGAAAGAGAAATTAAGGAAACACTCCCATTTACTATTGAAACAAAGAGAATAAAATAACTAGGAATAAACCTACCTAGGGAGACAAAAGGCCTGTATGTAGAAAACTATAAGACACTGATGGAAGAAATTAAAGATGATACAAATAGATGGAGAGATATACCATGTTCTTGGATTGGAAGAATCAATATTGTGAAAATGACTCCAGTACCCAAAGCAATCTACAGATTCAGTGCAATCCCTATCAAACTACCACTGGCATTTTTCACAGAACTGGAACAAAAAATTTCACAATTTGTATGGAAACACGAAAGACCCCAAATAGCCAAAGCAATTTTGAGAATGAAATATGGAGCTGGAGGAATCAGGCTCTTGGACTTCAGACTATACTACAAAGCTAGCAGTAATCTTGACAGCATGGCACTGGCACAAAAACAGAGATATAGATTAATGGAACAAGATAGAAAGCCCAGAGATAAACCCACGCACATATGGTCACCTTATTTTTGATAAAGGAGGCAAGAATATACAATGGAGAAAAGAAAGCCTCTTTAATAAGTGATGCTGGGAAAACTGGACAGCTACATGTAAAAGAATGAAATTAGAACACTCCCTAACACCATACACAAAAATAAACTCAAAATGGATTAGAGACCTAAATGTAAGGCCAGACTCTATAAAACTCTTAGAGGAAAACATAGGCAGAACACTCTGACATAAATCACAGAAAAATCCTTTTTGACCCACCTCCAAGAGAAATGAAAATAAAAACAATAATAAACAAATGGGACTTAATGAAACTTAGAAGC
Source organism: Balaenoptera acutorostrata (assembly GCF_949987535.1). Taxonomy (NCBI): domain Eukaryota; kingdom Metazoa; phylum Chordata; class Mammalia; order Artiodactyla; family Balaenopteridae; genus Balaenoptera; species Balaenoptera acutorostrata. Next base: position 53,858,209 of record NC_080079.1, read on the forward strand.
TTTTGCACAGCAAAGGGAACCATAAACAAGATGAAAAGACAACCCTCATCATAATGGGAGAAAATATTTGCAAACAAAGCAACTGACAAAGAATTAACCTCCAAAATTTACAAGCAGCTCATGCAGCTCAATATCAACAAAACAAACAACCCAATCCAAAAATGGGCAGTAGACCTAAATAGACATTTCTCCAAAGAAGATATACAGATTGCCAGCAAACACATGAAAGGATGCTCAACATCACTAATCATTAGAGAAACGCAAATCAAAACTACAATGAGGTATCCCCTCACACCAGTCAGAATGGCCATCATCAAAAAATCTACAAACAGTAAATGCTAGAAAGGGTGTTGTGAAAAGGGAACCCTCTTGCACTGTTGGTGGGAATGTAAATTGATACAGCCACTATGGAGAACAGTATGGAGGTTCCTTAAAATCAAAATATCGAACTACCATATAACCCAGCAATCCCACTACTGGGCATACACCCTGAGAAAACCATAATTCCAAAAGAGTCATGTACCACAGTGTTCATTGCAGCACTATTTTCAATAGCCAGGACATGCAAGCAACTTAAGTGTCCATCAACAGATGAATGGATAAAGAAGATGTGGCACATATATACAATGGAATGTTACTCAGCCATAAAAAGAAACGAAATTGAGTTTTTTGTAGTGAGGTGGATGGACTTTGAGACTGTCATACAGAGTGAAGTAAGTCAGAAGGAGAATAACAAATACTGTATGGTAACACATATATATAGAATCTATAAAAAAGAAAAAAAAAATGGTTCTGTAGCACCAAGGGGTAGGACAGGAATAAAGACACAGGTGTAGAGAATGAACTTGAGGACACAAGGAGTGGGAAAGGTAAGCTGGAATGAAGTGAGAGTGTCACATGTACATATATACACTGCCAAAAGTAAAATAGATAGCTAGTGGGAAGCAGCCAGATAGCACAGGGAGATCAACTCCGTGTTCTTTTGACCAACTAGAGGGGTAGGATAGGGAGAGTGGCAGGGAGACACAAGAGGGAGGAGATATGGGGATATATGAATATATATAGCTGATTCACTTTGTTATAAAGCAGAAACTAATGCACCATTGTAAAGCAATTATACTCTAATAAAGATGTTAAAAAATGTTATTGCTGAGATTTATGTTAATGAGTGTTTTGCCTATGTATTCCTGTAAGATTTTTATAGTGTCTGGTCTCACATTTAGGTTTTCAATCCATTTTGAGCTTATTTTTGTGTATCATGTTAAAGAATGTTCTAATTTCATTTTTTCACATGTAGCTGTCCAGTTTTCCTAGCACCATGTATTGAAGAGTCTGTCTTTCCTCCATTGTATAGTCTTGTCTCCTTTGCTGTAGATTAATTCACCATAGGTGAGTGGCTGTATTTCTGGGCTTTCTATTCTTTTACATTGATCCAGAGTTCTTTTTTCATGCCAGTACCATACTGTTTTTTTTTTTTTTTTTTTTTAGCATCTTTATTGGACTATAATTGCTTTACAATGGTGTGTTAGTTTCTGCTTTATAACAAAGTGAATCAGTTATACATATACATATGTCCCCGTATCTCTTCCCTGTTGCGTCTCCCTCCCTCCCGCCCTCCCTATCCCATACCTCTAGGTGGTCACAAAGCACAGAGCTGATCTCCCTGTGCTATGTGGTTGCTTCCCACTAGCTATCTGTTTTACGTTTGGTAGTGTATATATGTCCATGCCACTCTCTCTTTGTCACATCTTACCCTTCCCCCTCCCCATATCCTCAAGTCCATTCTCTAGAAGGTCTGTGTCTTTATTCCCGTCTTGCCACTAGGTTCTTCATGGCCTTATTTTTTTTTTCCTTAGATTCCATATATATGTGTTAGCATACTGTATTTGTTTTTCTCTTTCTGACTTACTTCACTCTGTATGACAGACTCTAACTCCATCCACCTCACTACAAATAACTCCATTTCGTTTCTTTTTATGGCTGAGTAATATTCCATTGTATATATGTGCCAAAATTCCTTTATCCATTCATCTGTTGATGGACACTTAGGTTGCATCCATGTCCTGGCTATTGTAAATAGAGCTGCAATGAACATTTTGGTACATGACTCTTTTTGAACTATGGTTTTCTCAGGGTATATGCCCAGTAGTGGGATTGCTGGGTCATATGGTAGTTCTATTTTTAGTTTTTTAAGGAACCTCCATACTGTTCTCCATAGTGGCTGTATCAATTTACATTCCCACCAACAGTGCAAGAGTGTTCCCTTTCCTCCACACCCTCTCCAGCATTTATTGTTTCTAGATTTTTTGATGATGGCCATTCTGATCGGTGTGAGATGATATCTCATTGTAGTTTTGATTTGCATTTCTCTAATGATTAATGATGTTGAGCATTCTTTCATGTGTCTGTTGGCAATCTGTACATCTTCTTTGGAGAAATGTCTATTTAGGTCTTCTGCCCATTTTTGGATTGGGTTGTTTGTTTTTTTGTTATTAAGCTGCATGAGCTGATTGTAAATCTTGGAGATTAATCCTTTGTCAGTTGTTTCATTTGCAAATAATTTCTCCCATTCTGAGGGTTGTCTTTTGGTCTTGTTTATGGTTTCCTTTGCTGTGCAAAAGCTTTAAAGTTTCATTAGGTCCCATTTGTTTATTATTGTTTTTATTTCCATTTCTCTAGGAGCTGGGTCAAAAAGGATCTTTCTGTGATTTATGTCATAGAGTGTTCTGCCTATGTTTTCCTCTAAGAGTTTGATAATGTCTGGTCTTACATTTAGGTCTGTAATATATTTTGAGTTTTTTTGTGTGTGTATGGTGTTAGGGAGTGTTCTAATTTCATACTTTTACATGGGCCTGTCCAGTTTTCCCAGCACCACTTATTGAAGAGGCTGTCTTTTCTCCACTGTATATGCTTGCCTCCTTTATCAAAGATAATGTGACCATATGTGCATGGGTTTATCTCTGGGCTTTCTATCCTGTTCCATTGATCTGTGTTTCTGTTTTTGTGCCAGTACCAAACTGTCTTGATTACTGTAGCTTTGTAGTATAATGTGAAGTCCAAGAGCGTGATTCCTCCAGCTCCATTTTTCATTCTCAAGATTGCTTTGGCTATTCGGGGTCTTCTGTGTTTCCATACAAATTGTGAAATTTTTTGCTCTAGTTCTGTGAAAAATGCCATTGGTAGTTTGATAGGGATTGCATTGAATCTGTAGATTTCTGTGGGTAGTAGAGTCATTTTCACAATATTGATTCTTCCACTCCAAGAACATGGTATATCTCTCCATCTATTTCTATCATCTTTAATTTCTTTCATCAGTGTCTTATAATTTTCTGCATACAGGTCTTTTGTCTCCTTAGGTAGGTTTATTCCTAGTTATTTTATTCTTTTTGTTGCAATGGTAAACGGGAGTGTTTTCTTAATTTCACTTTCAGATTTTTCATCATTAGTGTATAGGAATGCAAGAGATTTCTGTGCATTAATTTTGTATCCTGCAACCTTACCAACTTCATTGATTATCTCTAGTAGTTTTCTGGTAGCATCTTTAGGATTCTCTATGTATAGTATCATGTCATCTGCAAACAGTGACAGCTTTACTACTTCTTTTCCGATTTGAATTCCTTTTATTTCTTTTTCTTCTCTGATTGCTGTGGCTTACACTTCCAAAACTGTTGAATAATAGTGGTGACAGTGGGCAACCTTGTTTTGTTCCTGATATTAGTGGAAATGGTTTCAGTTTTTCACCATTGAGGACAGTGTTGGCTGTGGGTTTGTCATATATGACCTTTATTATGTTGAGGAAAGTTCCCTCTATGCCTGCTTACTGAGGGGCTTTTATCATAAATGGGTGTTGAATTTTGTTGAAAGCTTTCTCTGCATCTCTTGAGATGATCATATGGTTTTTCTCCTTCAATTTGTTAATATGGTGTATTACGTTGATTGATTTGCGTATATTGAAGAATCCTTGCATTCCTGGAATAAACCCCACTTGATCATGGTGTATGATCCTTTTAATGAGCTGTTGGATTCTGTTTGCTAGTATTTTGTTGAAGATTTTTGCATCTATGTTCATGAGTGATATTGGCCTGTAGTTTTCTTTCTTTGTGACATCTTTGTCTGGTTTTGGTATCAGGATGATGTTGGACTCCTAGAATTAGTTGGGGAGTGTTCCTCCCTCTGCAATAGTTTGGAAGAGTTTGAGAAGGACAGGTGTTAGCTCTTCTCTAAATGTTTGATAGAATTCACCCGTGAAGCCATCTGGTCCAGGGCTTTTGTTTGTTGGCAGATTTTTAATCACAGTTTCAATTTCAGTGCTTGTGATTGGTCTGTTCATATTTTCTATTTCTTCCTGGTTCAGTCTCGGCAGGTTGTGCATTTCTAAGAATTTGTCCATTTCTTCCAGGTTGTCCATTTTATTGGCATAGAGTTGCTTGTAGTAATCTCTCATGATCGTTTGTATTTCTGCAGTGTCAGTTGTTACTTCTTCTTTTTCATTTCTAATTCTATTGATTTGAGTCTTCTCCCTTTTTTTGTTGATGAGTCTGGCTAATGGTTTATTAATTTTGTTTATCTTCTCAAAGAACCAGCTTTTAGTTTTATTGGTCTTTGCTATTGTTTCCTTCATTTCTTTTTCATTTATTTCTGATCTGATCTTTATGATTTCTTTCCTTCTGCTATCTTTGCGGTTTTTTTGTTCTTCTTTCTCTAATTGCTTTAGGTGCAAGGTTAGGTTGTTTATTTGAGATGTTTCCTGTTTCTTGAGGTAGGTTTTTATTGCTATAAACTTCCCTCTTAGAACTGCTTTTGCTGCATCCCATAGGTTTTGGGTCTCCAATGTCATTTGTTTCTATGTATTTTTTGATTTCCCCTTTGATTTCTTCAGTGATCACTTCGTTATTAAGTAGTATATTGTGTAGCCTCCATGTGTTTGTATTTTTTACAGATCTTTTCCTGTAATTGATATCTAGTCTCATAGCGTTGTGGTCGGAAAAGATACTTGATACGATTTCAATTTTCTTAAATTTACCAAGGCTTGATTTGTGACCCAAGATATGATCTATCCTGGAGAATGTTCCATGAGCACTCGAGAAAAATGTGTATTCTGTTGTTTTTGGGTGGAATGTCCTATAAATATCAATTAAGTCCATATTGTTTAATGTATCATTTAAAGCTTGTGTTTCCTTATTTATTTTCATTTTGGATGATCTGTCCATTGGTCAAAGTGGGGTGTTAAAGTCCCCTACTATGATTGTGTTGCTGTCAATTTCCCCTTTTATGGCTGTTAGTATTTGCCTTATGTATTGAGGTGCTCCTATGTTGGGTGCATAAATATTTACAATTGTTATATCTTCTTCTTGGATCGATCCCTTGATCATTATGTAGTGTCCTTCTTTGTCTCTTGTAATAGTCTTTATTTTAAAGTCTATTTTTTCTGATATGAGAATTGTTACTCCAACTTTCTTTTGATTTCCATTTGCATGGAATATCTTTTTCCATCCTCTCACTTTCAGTCTGTATGTGTCCCTATGTCTGAAGTGGGTCTCTTGTAGACAGCATATAACGGGTCTTGTTTTTGTATCCATTCAGCCAGCCTGTGTCTTTTGGTGGGAGCATGTAATCCATGTATATTTAAGGTAATTTTTGATATGTATGTTTCTGTTCCCATTTTCCTAAATGTTTTGGGTTTGTTATTGAAGGTGTTTTCCTTCTCTTGTGTTTCTTGCCTAGAGGAATTCCTTTAGCATTTGTTGTAAAGCTGGTTTGGTGGTGCTGAACTCTCTCAGCTTTTGCTTGTCTGTAAAGGTTTTAATTTCTCCATCACATCTGAATGAGATCCTTGCTGGGTAGAGTAATCTTGGTTGTAGGTTTTTCTCCTTCATCACTTTAAGTATATCCTGCCACTCCCTTCTGGCTTGCAGAGCTTCTGCTGAAAGATCAGCTGTTAACCTTATGGGGATTCCCTTGTGTGTTATTTGTTGTTTTTCCCTTGCCACTTTTAATATGTTTTCTTTATATTTAATTTTTGATAATTTGATTAATATGTGTCTTGGCATGTTTCTCCTTGGATTTATCCTGTATGGGACTCTGTGTGCTTCCAGGACTTGATTAACTATTTCCTTTCCCATATTAGGGAAGTTTTCAACTATAATCTCTTCAAATATTTTCTCAGTCCCTTTCTTTTTCTCTTCTTCTTCTGGGACCCCTATAATTCGAATGTTGGTGAGTTTAATGTTGTCCCAGAAGTCTCTGAGACTGTCCTCAGTTCTTTTCATTCTTTTCTCTTTATCCTGCTCTGCAGTAGTTATTTCCACCATTTTATCTTCCAGGTCACTTACCCATTCTTCTGCCTCAGTTATTCTGCTATTGATCCCGTCTAGAGTATTTTTAATTTCATTTATTGTGTTTTTCATCGTTGCTTGGTTCCTCTTTAGTTCTTCTACCTCCTTGTTAAATGTTTCTTGCATTCTGTCTATTCTATTTCCAATTTTTTGGATCATCTTTATTATCATTATTCTGAATTCTTTTTCAGGTAGGCTACCTATTTCCTCTTCATTTGTTAGGTCTGGTGTGTTTTTACCTTGCTCCTTCATCTGCTGTGTGTTTTTCTGTCGTCTCATTTTGCTTATCTTACTGTGTTTGCAGTCTCCTTTTCACAGGCTGCAGGTTCATAGTTCCCGTTGTTTTTGGTATCTGTCCCCAGTGGCTAAAGTTGGTTCAGTGGGTTGTGTAGGCTTCCTGGTGGAGGGGAGTAGTGCCTGTGTTCTGGTGGATGAGGCTGGATCTTGTCTTTCTGGTGGGCATGTCCTCGTCTGGTGGTGTGTTTTGGGGTGTCTGTGGCCTTATTATAATTTTAGGCAGCCTCTCTGCTAATGGATGGGGCTGTGTTCCTGTCTTGCTAGTTGTTTGGCATAGGGTGTCCAGCACTGTAGCTTGCTGGTCATTGAGTGAAGCTGGGTCTTGGTGTTGAGATGGAGATCTATGAGAGCTTTTCGCCATTTGGTTTTATATGGAGCTGGGAGGTCTCTTGGGGACCAGTGTCCTGATGTTGGCTCTCCCACCTCAGAGGCACAGCCCTGATGCCTGGCTGGAGCACCAAGAGCCTTTCATCCACACAGCTCAGAATAAAAGGGAGAAAAAATAGAAAGAAAGAGAATAAAATAAAATAAAATAAGGTAAAATAAAATAAAGCTATTATAACAAAAAATAAGAAAATTATTAAGAAAAAATTTATTGGGGAGGGAGAAGATGGCGGAAGAGTAAGACGCGGAGATCACCTTCCTTCCCACAGATACAGTAGAAATACATCTACACGTGGAACTGCTCCTACAGAACACCCACTGAACGCTGGCAGAAAACGTCCGACCTCCAAAAAGGCAAGAAACTCCCCCCGTACTTGGGTAGGGCAAAAGAAAAAAGAAATAACAGAGACAAAAGAATAGGGACGGCACCTGCACCAGTGGGAGGGAGCTGTGAAGGAGGAAAGGTTTCCACGCACTAGGAAGCCCCTTCGTGGGCGGAGACTGCGGGTGGCGGAGGGGGGAAGCTTTGGAGCCACGGAGGAGAGCGCAGCCACAGAGGTGCGGAGGGCAAAGCGGAGAGGTTCCCGCACAGAGGCTCGGCGCCGAGCAGCGCTCACCAGCCCGAGAGGCTTGTCTGCTCACCCGCCGGGGCAGGTGGGGCTGGGAGCTGAGGCTCGGGCTTCGGTCAGATCGCAGGGAGAGGACTGGGGCTGGCGGCGTGAACACAGCCTGAAGGGGTTAGCGCACCACAGCTAGCCGGGAGGGAGTCCGGGGGAAAAAGTCTGCAGCTGCCGAAGAGGCAAGAGACTTTTTCTTCCCTCTGTGTTTCCTGGTGCGCGAGGAGAGGGGATTCAGAGGACCGCCTAAACGAACTTCAGAGACTGGTGTGAGCCGCAGCTATTAGCGCGGACCCCACAGCAACAGGGGCGCAGAGGAAAAACGGAGAGATTCCCGCACGGAGGCTCGGCGCCGAGCAGCGCTCACCAGCCCGAGAGGCTTGTCTGCTCACCCGCCGGGGTGGGTGGGGCTGGGAGCTGAGGCTAGGCTTCGGTCGGATCGCAGGGAGAGGACTGGGGCTGGCGGCGTGAACACAGCCTGAAGGGGTTGGCGCACCACGGCTAGCCGGGAGGGAGACCGGGAAAAGGTCTGCAGCTGCCGAAGAGGCAAGACACTTTTTCTTGCCTCTTAATTTCGCTGCGCGCAAGGGGAGGGGATTCAGAGCGCCGCCTAAACGAACTCCAGAGAAGGGCGCGAGCCACGGCGATCAGCGCGGACCCCAGAGACGGGCGTGAGACGCTGGGGCTGCTGCTGCCGCCTCCAAAAAGCCTGTGTGTGAGCACAGGTCACTCTCCACACCGCACCTCCCGGTGGCCTGTGCAGCCCGCCACTGCCAGGGTCCCGGGATCCGGGGACAACATCCCCGGGAGAACGCACTGCGCGCCTCAGTCTGGTGCAATGTCACGCCGGCCTCTGACGCCGCAGGCTCGCCCCGCCTCCTCCGTACCCCTCCCTCCCCGCGGCCTGGGTGAGCCAGAGCCCCCGAGGCAGCTGCTCCTTTAACCCCATCCTGTCTGGGCGGGGAACAGACGCCCTCAGGCGACCTACACGCAGAGGAGGGTCCAAATCCAAAGCTGAACCCCAGGAGCTGTGCGAACAGGGAAGAGAAGGGGAAATCTCTCCCAGCACCTCAGAAGCAGCGGATTAAAGCTCCACAAACAACTTGATGTGCCTGCATCTGTTGAATACCTGAATAGACAACGAATCATCCCAGATTCAGGAGGGGGACTCTGGGAGCAGGAGATATTAATTTTTCCCCTTTTCCTTTTTTTTGTGAGTGTATATGTATATGCTGCTGGGTGAGATTTTGTCTGTATAGCTTTGCTTTACAATAGCTTTATTTTACTTCACTATATTATAGCCTCTTTCTTTCTTTCTTTCTATTTTTTCTCCCTTTTACTCTGAGCTGTGTGGACGAAAGGCTCTTGGTGCTCCAGCCAGGCATCAGGGCCGTGCCTCTGAGGTGGGAGAGCCAACTTCAGAACACTGGTCCACAAGAGACCTCCCAGCTCCACGTAATACCAAGCGGCAAAAATCTCCCAGAGATCTCCATCTCAACATCAAGACCCAGCTTCACTCAACGACAAGCAAGCTACAGTGCTGGACACCCTATGCCAAACAACTAGCTAGACAGGAACACAACCCCATCCATTAGCAGAGAGGCTGCCTAAAATCATAATAAGGCCACAGATACCCCAAAATACACCACCAGACGTGGACGTACCCACCAGAAAGACAAGATCTAGCCTCATCCACCAGAACTCAGGCACTAGGTTCCCTCCACCAGGAAGCCTACACAACCCACTGAACCAACCTTAGCCACTGGGGACAGATACCAAAAACAACGGGAACTACGAACCTGCAGCCTGTGAAAAGGAGACCCCAAACACAGTAAGATAGGCAAAATGAGACGACAGAAAAACACACAGCAGATGAAGGAACAGGCTCAAAACACACTGGACTTAACAAATGAAGAGGAAATAGGTAGTCTACCTGAAAAAGAATTCAGAATAATGATAGTAAGGATGATCCAAAATCTTGGAAATAGAATAGACAAAATGCAAGAAACATTTAACAAGGATGTAGAAGAACTAAAGAGGAACCAAGCAATGATGAAGAACACAATAAATGAAATTAAAAATACTCTAGATGGGATCAATAGTAGAATAACTGAGGCAGAAGAAAGGATAAGTGACCTGGAAGATAAAATGGTGGAAATAACTACTACAGAGCAGGATAAAGAAAAAAGAATGAAAAGAACTGAGGACAGTCTCAGGGACCTCTGGGACAACATTAAACGCTCCAACATTCGAATTATAGGGGTACCAGAAGAAGAAGAGAAAAAGAAAGGGACTGAGAAAATTTTTGAAGAGATTATAGTTGAAAACTTCCCTAATATGGGAAAGGAAATAGTTAATCAAGTCCTGGAAGCACAGAGAGTCCCATACAGGATAAACCCAAGGAGGAACACGCCAAGACACATATTAATCAAACTGTCAAAAATTAAATATAAGGAAAACATATTAAAGGCAGCAAGGGAAAAAAAACAAATAACACACAAGGGAATCCCCATAAGGTTAACATCTGCTCTATCAGCAGAAACTCTGCAAGCCAGAAGGGAGTGGCAGGATATACTTAAAGTGATGAAGCAGAAAAACCTACAACCAAGATTACTCTACCCAGCAAGGATTTCATTCAGATTCAATGGAGAAATTAAAAACTTTACAGACAAGCAAAAGCTGAGAGAGTTCAGCACCACCAAACCAGCTTTACAACAAATGCTAAAGGAACTTCTCTAGGCAAGAAACACAAGAGAAGGAAAACACCTACAATAACAAACCCAATACATTTAAGAAAATGGGAATAGGAACATACATATCGATAATTACCTTGAATGTAAATGGATTAAATGCTCCCACCAAAAGACACAGGCTGGCTGAATGGATACAAAAACAAGACCCATATATATGCTGTCTACAAGAGACCCACTTCAGACCTAGAGACACATACAGATTGAAAGTGAGGGGATGGAAATAGATATTCCATGCAAATGGAAATCAAAAGAAAGCTGGAGTAGCAATTCTCAGATCAGACAAAATAGACTTTAAAATAAAGACTATTACAAGAGACAAAGAAGGACACTATATAATGATCAAGGGATCGATCCAAGAGGAAGGTATAACAATTGTAAATATTTATGCACCCAACATAGGAGCACCTCAATACATAAGGCAAATACTAACAGCCATAAAAGGGGAAATTGACAGCAACACAATCATAGTAGGGGACTTTAACACCCCACTTTCACCAACGGACAGATCATCCAAAATGAAAATAAATAAGGAAACACAAGCCTTAAATGATACATTAAACAAGATGGACTTAATTGATATTTATAGGACATTCCACCCAAAAACAACAGAATACACATTTTTCTCAAGTGCTCATGGAACATTCTCCAGGATAGATCATATCTTGGGTCACAAATCAAGCCTTGGTAAATTTAAGAAAATTGAAATCGTATCAAGTATCTTTTCCGACCACAACGCTATGAGACTAGATATCAATTACAGGAAAAGATCTGTAAAAAATACAAACACATGGAGGCTACACAATACATTACTTAATAACGAAGTGATTACTGAAGAAATCAAAGGGGAAATCAAAAAATACCTAGAAACAAATGACAATGGAGACACAACGACCCAAAACCTATGGGATGCAGCAAAAGCAGTGCTAAGAGGGAAGTTTATAGCAATACAAGCCTACATCAAGAAACAGGAAACTTCTCGAATAAACAACCTAACCTTGCACCTAAAGCAATTAGAGAAAGAAGAACAAAAAAACCCCAAAGCCAGCAGAAGGAAAGAAATTATAAAGATCAGGTCAGAAATAAATGAAAAAGAAATGAAGGAAACAATAGCAAAAATCAATGAAACTAAAAGCTGGTTCTTTGAGAAGATAAACAAAATTGATAAACCATTAGCCAGACTCATCAAGAGAAAAAGGGAGAAGACCCAGATCAATAGAATTAGAAATGAAAAAGGAGAAGTAACCACTGACACTGCAGAAATACAAAAGATCATGAGAGATTACTACAAGCAACTCTATGCCAATAAAATGGACAACCTGGAAGAAATGGACAGATTCTTAGAAATGCACAAACTGCCGAGACTGAACCAGGAAGAAATAGAAAATATGAACAGACCAATCACAAGCACTGAAATTGAAACTGTGATTAAAAACCTTCCAACAAACAAAAGCCCAGGACCAGATGGCTTCACAGGTGAATTCTATCAAACATTTAGAGAAGAGCTAACACTTATCCTTCTCAAACTCTTCCAAAATATTGCAGACTGAGGAACACTCCAAAACTCATTCTACGAGGCCACCATCACCCTGATACCAAAACCAGACAAAGATGTCACAAAGAAAGAAAACTACAGGCCAATATCACTGATGAACATAGATGCAAAAATCCTCAACAAAATACTAGCAAACAGAATCCAACAGCACATTAAAAGGATCATACACCATGATCAAGTGGGGTTTATCCCAGGAACGCAAGGATTCTTCAATATACGCAAATCAATCAATGTGATACACCATATTAACAAATTGAAGGAGAAAAACCATATGATCATCTCAATAGATGCAGAGAAAGCTTTCGACAAAATTCAACACCCATTTATGATAAAAGCCCTGCAGAAAGTAGGCATAGAGGGAACTTTCCTCAACATAATAAAGGCCATATATGACAAACCCACAGCCAACATTGTCCTCAATGGTGAAAAACTGAAACCATTTCCACTAAGATCAGGAACAAGACAAGGTTGCCCACTCTCACCACTATTATTCAACATAGTTCTGGAAGTCCTAGCCACAGCAATCAGAGAAGATAAAGAAATAAAAGGAATCCAAATCGGAAAAGAAGAAGTAAAGCTGTCACTATTTGCAGATGACATGATACTATACATAGAGAATCCTAAAGATGCTACCAGAAAACTCCTAGAGCTAATCAATGAATTTGGTAAAGTAGCAGGATACAAAATTAATGCACAGAAATCTCTTGCATTTCTATACACTAATGATGAAAAATCTGAAAGTGAAATTAAGAAAACACTCCCATTTACCATTGCAACAAAAAGAATAAAATATCTAGGAATAAACCTACCTAAGGAGACGAAAGACCTGTATGCAGAAAATTATAAGACACTGATGAAAGAAATTAAAGATGATACAAATAGATGGAGAGATATACCATGTTCCTGGATTGGAAGAATCAACATTGTGAAAATGACTCTACTTCCCAAAGCAATCTACAGATTCAATGCAATCCCTATCAAACTACCACTGGCATTTTTCACAGAACTAGAACAAAAATTTTCACAATTTGTATGGAAACACAAAAGACCCCGAATAGCCAAAGCCATCTTGAGAACGAAAAATGGAGCTGGGGGAATCAGGCTCCCTGACTTCAGACTATATTACAAAGCTTCAGTAATCAAGACAGTTTGGTACTGGCACAGAAACAGAAATATAGATCAATGGAACAGGATAGAAAGCCCAGAGATAAACCCACACACATATGGTCACCTTATCTTTGATAAAGGAGGCAAGCATATACAGTGGAGAAAAGACAGCCTCTTCAATAAGTGGTGCTGGGAAAATTGGACAGGAACATGTAAAAGTATGAAATTAGAACACTCCCTGACACCATGCACAAAAATAAACTCAAAATGGATTAAAGACCTAAGTGTAAGGGCAGACACTATCAAACTCTTAGAGGAAAACATAGGCAGAACACTCTATGACATACATCACAGCAAGATTCTTTTTGACCCAGCTCCCAGAGAAATGGAAATAAGAACACAAATAAACAAATGGGACCTAATGAAACTGAAAAGCTTTTGCACAGCAAAGGAAACCATAAACAAGACCAAAAGACAACCCTCAGAATGGGAGAAAATATTTGCAAATGAAGCAACTGACAAAGGATTAATCTCCAAGATTTACAAGCAGCTCATGCAGCTCAATAACAAAAAAACGAACAACCCAATCCAAAAATGGGCAGAAGATCTAAATAGACATTTCTCCAAAGAAGATATACAGATGGCCTACAGACACATGAAAGAATGCTTAACATCATTAATCATTAGAGAAATGCAAATCAAAACTACAATGAGATATCATCTCACACCGGTCAGAATGGCCATCATCAAAAAATCTAGAAACAATAAATGCTGGAGAGGGTGTGGAGGAAAGGGAACACTCTTGCACTGTTGGTGGGAATGTAAATTGATACAGCCACTATGGAGAACAGTATGGAGGTTCCTTAAAAAACTACAAATAGAACTACCATACGACCCAGCAATCCCACTACTGGGCATATACCCTGAGAAAACCATAGGTCAAAAAGAGTCATGTACCAAAATGTTCATTGCAGCTCTGTTTACAATAGCCAGGACTTGGAAGCAACCTAAATGTCCATCGACAGATGAATGGATGAAGAAGATGTGGCACATATATACAATGGAATATTACTCAGCCATAAAAAGAAATGAAATGGAGGTGTTTGTAATGAGGTGGATGGAGTTAGAGTCTGTCATACAGAGTGAAGTAAGTCAGAAAGAGAAAAACAAATACAGTATGCTAACACATATATACGGAATCTAAGGGAAAAAAAAAAAGGCCATGAAGAACCTAGTGGCAAGACGGGAATAAAGACACAGACCTACTAGAGAATGGACTTGAGGATATGGGGAGGGGGTAGGGTGAGATGTGACAGGGTAAGAGAGTGTCATGGACATATATACACTACCAAATGTAAAATAGATAACTAGTGGGAAGCAGCCGCACAGCACACGGAGATCAGCTCGGTGCTTTGTGACCACCTAGAGGGGTGGGATGGGGAGTGTGGGAGGGAGGGAGATGCAAGAGGGAAGAGAAATGGGAACATATTGTATATGTAAAACTGATTCACTTTGTTATAAAGCAGAAGCTAACACACTATTGTAAGGCAATTATACTTCAATAAAGATGTTTAAAAAAAAAAAAAAGAAAAAAGAAAAAATTTATTAAGAAAAAAAAAATTTAAGTAAAAAAAAAAACCAAAAAGCAGACGGACCGAACCCTAGGACAAATGGTGAAAGCAAAGCTATACAGACAATATCTCACACAGGAGCATACACATATACACTCGCAAAAAGAGGAAAAGGGGAAAAAAATAATATATCCTGCTCCCAAAGTCCACCTCCTCAATTTGGGATGATTCATTGTCTATTCAGGTATTCAACAGATGCAGGTGCATCAAGTTGTTTGTGGAGCTTTAATCCGCTGCTTCTGAGGATGCTGGGAGAAATTTCCCTTTCTCTTCTTTGTTCGTACAGCTCCCGGGGTTCAGCTTTGGATTTGGACTCGCCTCTGCGTGTAGGTCTCCTGAGGGCGTGTGTTCTTTGCCTACACAGGATGGAGTTAAAGGAGCAGCTGCTTTGGGGGCTCTGGCTCACTCAGGCCGGGGGAAGGGAGGGGTACGGATGTGGGGCGAGCCTGCGGCGGCAGAGGCTGGCATGACATTGCAGCAGTCTGAGGCGTGCTGTGCGTTCTCCCGGGGAAGTTGGCCCTGGATCACGGGACCCTTGCAGTGGCGGGCTGCACAGGCTTCCGGGAGGAGAGGTGTGGATAGCGAGCTGTGCTCGCACACAGGCTTCTTGGTGGCAGCAGTAGCAGCCTTAGTGTCTCATGCCCGTCTCAGGTCTGTGCTGATAGCTGCGGCTCAGGCCCATCTCTGGAGCTCCTTTAAGCGGCGCTCTGAATCCCCTCTGCTTGCACACCAGGGAACAAAGAGGCAAGAAAAAGTCTCTTGCCTGTTCGGCAGCTCCAGACTTTTTCCCGGACTCCCTCCCGGCTAGCTGTGGTGAGCTAACCCCTTCAGGCTGTGTTCACGCTGCCAACCCCAGTATTCTCCCTGGCATCCGACCAAAGCCAGAGCCTCAGCTCCCAGCTCCCACCCACCCTGGCGGGGAGCAGACAAGCCTCTCGGGCTGGTGAGTGCTGCTCGGCACTGATCCTCTGTGTGGGAATCTCTCCGCTTTGCCCACCACACCCCTGTGGCTGTGCTCTCCTCCGTGGCTCCGAAGCTTCCCCCCTCTGCCACCCGCAGTCTCTACCCACGAAGGGGCTTCCTAGTGTGTGGAAACCTTTCCTCCTTCACAGCTCCCTCCCACTGGTGCAGGTCCCGTCCCTATTCTTTTGTCTCCGTTATTTCTTTTTTCTTTTGCCCTACCCAGGTACTTGGGGGGTTTCTTGCCTTTTGGGAGGTCTGACGTCTTCTGCCAGCGTTCAGTGGGTGTCCTGTAAGAGCAGTTCCACGTGTAGATGTATTTCTGATGTATCTGTGGGGAGGAGGGTGATCTCTGCATCTTACTCTTCCGCCATCTGGCCCAGACCCCGCCATACTGTTTTGATGACTGTAGCTTTGTAGTATACTCTGAAGTCTGGGAGTCTGATTCCTCCAGCTCCGTTTTTCTCTCTGAATATTGCTTTGGCTATTCGAGGTCTTTTGTGTCCCCATACGAATTTTAATATTTTTTGTTTTAGTTCTCTGAAAAATGCCATTGGTAATTTGATAGGCATTTCATTGAATCTGTAGATTGCCTTGGGTAGTATAGTCATTCTGACAATATTTATTCTACCTATCCAAGAATATGGTATATCTTTCCATCTGTTTGTGTCGTCTTCAATTTCTTTCATCAGTATCTTGTAGTTTTGGGGGTATAGGTCTTTTGTCTCCTTAGGTAGGTTTATTCTTAGGTATTTTATTCTTTTTGATGGGATTATAAATAGGATTGTTTCTTGAATTCTTTTTTCTGATCTTTCATTTTTAGTGTGTAGAAATGTAACACATTTTTTTGTATTAATTTTGTAACCTGTAACTTTAATAAATTCATTGATTAGCTCTAGTATTTTTCTGGTAGCATCTTTAGGATTTTCTGTGTATAGTATCATGTCATCTGCAAACAGTGACAGTTTAACTTCTTCTTTTCCAATTTGGGTTTCTTTTTTTTTTTTTTTTCTTCTATGATCGCCATAGTATTGGATCATTGGTCCTATGATCCAATACTATGTTGAATAATAGTGGTGAGAGTGGACACCCTTCTCTTGTTCCTGATCTTAGAGGAAATGCTTTCAACTTTTCAACATTGATTATGATGTTAGCTGTAGGTTTTTCTTATATGGTTTGTATAATGTTGAGGTATGTTCCCTCTATGCCCACTTTCTGGAGAGTTTTTATCATAAATGTGTGTTGAATTTTGTCAAAAGCTTTTTCTTTATCTATTGAGATGATCATATGGTTTTTGTTTTTCGGTTTGTTGATGTGGTATATCACACTGATTGATTTGCAGATATTGAAAAATCCTTGTATGCCTGGGGTAAATCCCACTTGATCCTGGCGTATGATCCTTTTAATGTATTGTTGGATTCAGATTGCTAGTATTTTATTGAGGACTTTTGTGTCTTTGTTCATCAGTTATGTTGGCCTGTAGTTTCCTTTTTTTGTGGTATCTTTGTCTAGTATTGGTATCAGAGTGATGGTTGTCTCATTGAATGAGTTTGGAAGTATTTCATCCTCTGAAATTTTTTGGAGGATTTTCAGAAGGGTAGGTGTTAACTCTTCTATAAATGTTTCATAGAAATCTCCTGTAAAGTCATCTGGTCCTGGACTTTTGTTTGTTGGGAATTTTTTAATCACAATCTCAATTTCAGTCCTTGTGATTGGTCTGTTCATATTTTCTATTTCTTCTTGGTTCAGTCTCAGAAGATTCTACCTTTCTAAGAGTTTGTCCATTTCTTCCACGTTGTCCATTTATTGGCATATCTTTGACTGCAGTAATCTCTTATGATTCTTTGTATTTCTGTGGTGCCCATTGTAACTTCTTTTTCATTTCTAATTTTATTGATTTGAGTCCTCTCCCTTTTTTTCTTGATATATATGGGTCTTGTTTTTGTATCCATTCAGCCCGTCTATGTCTTTTGGTTGAAGCATTTAATCCATTTACATTTAAGGTAATTATCAATATGTATATTTCTATTTCATTTTCTTAATTGTTTTGGATTGCTTTTTAGGTCTTTTTTCTTCTCTTTCTCTTTTGTTCTCTTGTGATTTGATGGCTAACTTTCATGTTGTATTTGGATTCTTTTTTATTTGTTGTGTGTTTATTTATTGCAGATTTTCACTTTGCAGTTATCTTCAGGTTTTGATATAGCAGTCTATATATAAACAAGATTGTTTTAAGTTTTTGGTTTAATTTCAAATGCATTTCCAATATCCTGCATTTGTGCTCTTCTCACAATTCCTTGTTTTGACATCATATTTGTGTGCAGATGATTTCCTACCTTTACTTTATATTTGCTTTGCCTGTGAGCTTTTCCATTCATAATTTTCTTGTTTCTAGTAATAGCCTTTTCTTTTCCACTTAGAGAACCTATAGCATTTGTTGCAAAGCCATTCTCACGATGCTGAATTCTTTTAGCTTTTGCTTGTCTGTAAAATTTTTGATTTCTCTGTCAAATCTGAATAAGAGCCTTGCTGGGTATGTGTGTATGTTTTCTTAGTAGCATGTAAGATGTGTTTCTTAATGCAAGCTGGCATCAAAAAAAGTTTGAATGCCATTGATACACATATTTTGTAGAATTAAATGTGCTAATGCATGTAGTGAGGTTTGTGTAATATTTGGCATACAATATGTACTCAGTATATATTTGTATAAATGTTATGATCATTAACCACATATGCTTCTGTGTGTACACCATAATCGGGAAAATGTAAGGCTTTTTAAATGAAAATATGCCTTCTGATATTCATATAATAAACCTCTGCCAAGGAGTTCATCACTGCCTACTTCTCCTAAAATATGTGATTCCTCCTGAACTGACAGCTTTATCACATAGTCTGAAAAAGCTAGTTTCTATTTACTGTGCCCTGATTTACACTAACTAAGGTTCATGTGGCTAGGCTATTCATTCCATAACATGCAGCTGCTCATGGGCATAAACTGAAGCTGCCAAGTCTCTTTTGTACCATTGACCCTCTATATGGGACACAACTGTTCAGAAAAGACAAAGTAGCAGAATTCTCCTTACTTAAGTCCAAGGCTTTTAACTTGTTCCTAGGAGGAAGTTCTTAGCTCAAAGAGAGGTAAAGGAGCAGGTGTCTCAGTAAACTCAAGACATTAAAAAATATATTTATGTATACATATATAAAATAAATTTTCTGTATTCTTAAGTGAATTATTCTCAGATCTCAACTTATTTTCCTTTTATACATTGTTCTTTAAAAATCCCTTTCTTAATCAGTTTAGAAAGTTTTGTGAGAATTTCACCCTTGAAAGGGATATATCTTTCTATTAATATTCCTAATATAGATTTAAATGAGACCATTCATTTTTCAATGATTTGATGCTTATAATCCTTTTTTGCTTAGGAAAAAGCTTAAAACACATTAATTCTGCAGTCTTAACCCGAGCATCCATCATGTGATAAATGGATTATAAAACTTATGCTCGTTAATCAAAGGCTCATGGCATGACCAAAGCAGGAGTGGTAGTGATGGGCACATTGAGAAGCACTGGGGAAATGGCTCCCTATTCCAATCCAAACCATCTTCTTAACCAGAAATGTGTTGCCCTATACACCAGTGACCCTCAAGAGGTCTCTGAATATAGCTTGGAAAGCCCTGCATGATCAGGCCACTTTTACATTTTTAACTCCAACTTGGGCATTTTACTCTCCCTTAATCATGTTCAAGTTCTAGTCTATGATTCCAAGTTTCTCAAACGTTTCTTTTTCTGTCCTGCCTCTGGACCCTAACCTCTAGTCTCCTCTATGTCTGGATCTGTGTCTCTGTAGATGTAAGACACGTACCACCAGTGGTTTAAGGAATCATTTTAGACTGATGCTCAAACAGAGCTTTGAATATCATTGTTTCATAGTATAAGGAAAGTTATCTTCTGATTAGATCACTTAAATGAAAAAGTCTCATTTCCATACTGAGTGAATTTATTTGTTTGTTTGCTTAACACTTAGATTGCTAATATCCCCTTTTTATTGGGAGAGGGAAGGTCTGAGGCTCAGAAATTTCTGCTGGAAATAGTAATTAGCTAAGATTTAATTGTATGCTTGTGTCAGTGTATTTATTTTCAGAGATTCCTTCTGCTTATACTGCATGATTTTTATTTTCTTCTTATGGGAATGATATAAATGTGTCTTTTAAAACAATTTTAATTTAAATTTTAAAAATGAATTGATCAAAATAAGTATTCAGTAAATAATGTTATTGTATGTATGTGAATATGCAAAAGTCATGAGCTTTGGTAGGCGTATAAGTAAAGTTTTGTAAATCCTGACATAGAATATTCTTCCCCACACTGTTTCTGTATCTTCAGTTCTCATTTGAAATATCACTTTTGTCGGAAAGACATCTTTGACTCTCTCTAGAATCCGGTTCCATTACCTTCTTTCTTTATTCCCTAATTCCCTCTACTCATCTATCAAATGATATATTCCTTTTCATAAAGTTGCCTATATACTCATCTTTATCTCCTTTATCAAATTCTGTGAAGGCAGATGCCATTCAAAATGTCAGGTGATAAATATTTGTTGAATCAGTAAGTGTAGAACTTGGATGAACAAGCGCTCAGGTTGTGAAAAGGGTGGAATTATCATGATTAATTCCCTAAAACATGGACTTGAATTGTTGCTCTTTTGTTTTATTCAAGACTTGGTTTTTCCTTAAAAAAACTTTTTTTTACCCTAGTATTAATCACAAGATAAAGAGGTTGTAACTTGAGACTTGCTAGACAATGGACATAATAGGAGCAGACTAATACCAGACTTGACTTACAAGCTGGCTGGGGATTCCATATAGTCTCTCTGCCTGAGAGTCGCCAAACTCAAGGTTTGGTTGAGCTGAGTCACCAGAAACTTGTCATACTAAACACGTGATTGGGCCTGAGACTGAAAATCCACCACCCTGATGATAATTAGTCTCAGAGTCTTTGCAGTTGTTGATGCTATATTCTGGACATTCCAGACATGTTATACGTCCATGAAAAGGAGCCTGATCTAGGGTGTGTGCGATTGTGAACAGAAACTTGTAAACCAGGGCTATGAATAGAAATGAATGGCAGGGATTTAAGATATCCTTAATTTGTAACGAACTGTGATGGATGCTGAGGGGGAGTCAGTTAACGTTGGCGATTGCATTCAGAGAATATCTGTTATTGGAGAGATGGCAACTTATCAGTTAGTCAGTAATTGAGGATTTGATTAGCCAATCAATAATTTACTACCTTAACTGTCCATAAAATATTTCATTGCGAAATCTTAAATGAGTTTTGAAATTACTCATGTTAATTAAATTTCTTTCTTAGGCTGTGCCTATGAAATCATAATATTCTTTTATTATAGCAAACTAAGCTATTTAAAGAGAAAGACCATTGCACAAAGAAAAACTATGTTACATATTGTGTGCTTCATTTATGTAGCATTTCACCATATAAATCAAATTGTTATTACATTCTGCAGCATAACATATCTCTTAATGAAGAAACAAATTACCCCCACAAACAAGTGTTTTCTTTTTCCCTTCTGGGTATTCGAAGTTAAAAAAAAAGGTAGGGCATTGTTCTTTTTTTACTATTAATTAATTAACTAATGTTTATTTTTGGCTGCATTGGGTCTTCATTGCTGTGTGCAGGCTTTCTCTAATTGCGGCAAACGGGAGCTGCTCTTCATTGCGATGTACAGGCTTCTCATTGTGGTTGGCTTCTCTTGTTGTGGAGCATGGGCTCTAGGCGTGTGGGTTTCAGTAGTTATGGCTCGCAGGTTCTAGAACGCAGGCTCAGTAGTTGTGGCACATGGGCTTAGTTGCTCTGCAGCATGTGGGATCTTCCTGGACCAGGGATTGAACCCATGTCCCCTGCATTTGCAGACAGATTCCCAACCACTGAGCCACCAGGGAAGTCCTAGGGCATTGTTATAACAAGCCTAATTTGTCACCCACGGGAACCATTATATTGTATGAACGTACTGAATTTGCATTTCATAAGGCATTCATGGACACATTATCTAATCACAAATATTAAAATATCACTTATTTCAAAAATTACAACAAAAATGGAGCAAACATGTGATATGTGATCCCATATGATTTTAGAGATAGGTAGAGGATTGTATTTCTTCATTCATTCAATATTGATCAGCCTATGTGTCATGCACTGTACTATATGGTCCCTGTCTCCTTGGAAGTTTAATTTATTAATTTATTTTTAATTTGTTTTATTGGTGAGATTCACTTTTTAAAAAATATTCATTTTGGAAAATATAGGATCTCAGGAGGTCACTGTGATGGACTGCTAGCTGTGCCTCTTCTCATGCACCTGGATTACATTTCTTATCCTCCCTCGCAATTAGTTGTGGCTAAGTTAGTGAGATCTGGACAGTGGAGTATTAGTGGCAGTGATTGTGCCTGACCTATGAGAACTTTCCACTTGTGCTCCATCATGTTCTTTCCCCTCTACCAATTGGATGCAGATGATGAAAAGTTCTGGAGAAGGAAGGATCCTGCATCCCTTAACTACTGAGAAGTGGAAAGCATACCACCAAACAAGAAGAATGCCACCTTTGCAATATGGAAAAAACAAATGACCTGATAGGTTCTTACCGTTATACATTTGGGAGGCTGTTAGAGCAGTTTAGCCTACCCTAATTACCATAGTCACATAGACTCAGACATAGATGCACGGTTTTGACGCTTAGTTCCTTCACTTATACTTCTGTCACTTTGGACAGTTGGGTAATTTCTCTAACATAACTTACCTCATCAGAACTTGAGGCTTATATAATAGCCACCATATATGGTCATTGAGTAGAGGAAAGGGGTTGATATATGTACAGGGATTAAACCTGCCCCTAGTAAATAAATAATTTGGCTATTTTTGTTATTATTCCTCAGAGGATCCTTGAGAATCTGAGAAGAAAGCTAAAGTGGACACATGATGTTTCAAAATGAGAAATGGAAGCTCCCATAATCTTGGGCAGGTTGGCTGGAGGAGGTGGGACCTATAAGAGAGGTGTAGAATCAGAAACTTGCCCTCTGGTGAGAAAGTTGACAATCATACCAAGCTCCTCACTGGATGCTATAAAACTGTCTGTTCCCTGAGAATCCCTGTATTTCAAAGACTGTCTGATATGGTTATACCTTTCCATGGGGAATAAACTCCCAACAGTACCTGGAGAGACACAAGTTGTTCTGATGGAGGTGATACAAAGAGCAGTTGAGGAAAAAAAGAAGAAAAATGGGGGAGGGGGTGAAGCTCAAGAAGAAGAAGAACAAATGGCTTCAGCAGCAGTGAAGCCACACCAAGAAAACATGTGAAATCTGAAATCCCTCAAGGATGGGAGAGAATATGGAATTTTGGGGGGTTGCAGGAACCCAGAAGGTACACCATCAACAACCCATGCTGTTTCTTCCCCTGCCCTTTCAGGGTAGAGGAGTTGGAGATATATTTGTAGAGGGGACCTACATGTGTGAACATTATTATACCCATTTTAACCAGTCAGAGAACTGTGCATTCATGTAAGTTTCTCTAATAGTATACACTATTGCCATGGCAGGTCTAATTATAAGGAAGAGGAACATTTAACATCCCTCTTGAGATAAATTGTGGACTGTCTTATCATAATTACACAGATTTATTTAACACACTTATTTCCTCAAAAATAACCTTAGGTCCAAAAATGTAAATGTTCTTATTGTGCTTTGATTTATTAATTTTTATATATGGGAGCAAAGCACTTTAAGAAATTTTCTATTATTCACTTTGAAAGCATTTGTCTGAGTCATCCTGGTTCTGGGAAGTCAAATGAAAATTTTATATTTCTGATTTTAATTTGACAAAAATCACGCTAAGTGGTTCTAATGAATATCTATCTGACTGTTTAGATCTTCTTATGACAGGTTTTCTTTGTAAGAACTAGGAACTCCCAGAGACCACTCTTAGAAGAATGAGAAGAACAGGAGATAAATGGGAAACGGTGAGAGGCTTTGGGCTGGAAGAGATGGCCTTGGATTCAGTGTTTAGCACTAACACATGTGGTTAAGGTTATTTCCTCACACACTGGGTTTGAAGTGCTAATTTTCAAGGTCGGGGGCCATACATATGTTACTGCATTAGCCAGAAAGTTTGTTCTGGTTTCACACATCCAATAACATTTAATTTCCTTCTGAAGCATTTCTCCCCTTTCATCTGATGGGGATCTTAGTCAGATGAGGTGAGCATTTGATCTGAATGGAACAAATTAGAATCAGTTATGGGGTATTTTTTTTAAATTTTTTTGAATTTTATTTTATATATTTTTTTATACAGCAGGTTCTTATTAGTTATCCATTTTATACATATTAGTGTATATATGTCAATCCCAATATCCCAATTCATCACACCACCACCACCCCCCTCCACTTTCCCCCCTTGGTATCCATACATTTGTTCTCTACATGTGTGTCTCTATTTCTGCCCTGCAAACTGGTTCATCTGTACCATTTTTCTAGGTTCCACATATATGAGTGAATATACTGTATTTTATTTTCTCTTTCTGACTTACTTCATTGTGTATGACAGTCTCTAGGTCAATCCACCTCACTACAAATAACTCAGTTTCGTTCCTTTTTATGGCTGAGTAATATTCCATTGTATATATGTACCACCTCTTCTTTATCCATTCGTCTGTCAATGGGCATTTAGGTTCCTTCCATGACCTGGCTATTGTAAATAGTGCTGCAATGAACGTTGGGGTGCATGTGTCTCTTTGAATTACGGTTTTCTCTGGGTATATGCCCACTAGTGGGATTGCTTGGTCATATGGTAATTCTATTTTTAGTTTTTTAGGGAACCTCCATACTGTTCTCCATAGTGGCTGTATCAATTTACATTCCCACCAACAGTGCAAGAGGGTTCCCTTTTCTCCACACCCCCTCCAGCATTTGTTGATTGTAGATTTTCTGATGATGCCCATTCTAACTGGTATGGGGTGATACCTCATTGTAGTTTTGATTTGCATTTCTCTAATAATTAGTGATGTTGAGCAGCTTTTCATGTGCCTCTTGGCCATCTGTATGTCTTCTTTGGAGAAATGTCTATTTAGGTCTTCTGCCCATTTTTGGATTGGGTTGTTTGTTTTTTTTTAAATTGAGCTGCATGAGCTGTTTATATATTTTGGAGATTATTCCTTTGTTCATTGTTTCATTTGCAAATATTTTCTCCCATTCTGAGGGTTGTCTTTTCATCTTGTTTATGTTTTCCTTTGCTGTGCAAAAGCTTTTAAGTTTCATTAGGGCTCATTTGCATATTTTTGTTTTTATTTCCATTACTCTAGGAGGTGGATTAAAAAACATCTTGCTGTAATTTATGTCAAAGAGTGTTCTTCCTATGTTTTCCTCTAAGAGTTTTATAGTGTCTGGCCTTACATTTAGGTCTTTAATCCATTTTGAGTTTATTTTTGTGTATGATGTTAGGGAGTGTTCTAATTTCATTCTTTTACATGTAGCTGACCGGTTTTCCCAGCACCACTTATTGAAGAGACTGTCTTTTCTCCATTGTATATCCTTGCCTGCGTTGTCATAGATTAGTTGACCATAGGTGCGTGGGTTTATCTCTGGGCTTTCCATCCTGTTCCATTGATCTATATTTCTGTTTTTGCTCCGGTACCATATAGTCTTGATTACTGTAGTTTTGTAGTATAGCTGAAGTCAGGGAGTCTGATTCCTCTAGCTCCATTTCTTCCCCTCAAGACTGCTTTGGCTATTCAGGGTCTTTTGTGTCTCCATATGAATTTTAACATTTTTTGTTCTAGTTGTGTAAAAAATGCCATTGGTAATTTGATAGAGATTGCATTGAAATTGTACATTGCTTTGGGTAGTATAATCATTTTCACAATATTGATTCTTCCAATTCAAGGACAAGGTGTATCTCTCCATCTGTTTGTATTATCTTTCATTTATTTCATCAGTGTCTTATAGTTTTCTGCATACAGGTCTTTTGTCTCCCTAGGTAGGTTTATTCCTAGGTATTTTATTATTTTTGTTGCATTGGTAAATGGGAGTGTTTCCTTAATTTCTCTTTCAGATTTTTCGTTATTAGTGTATAGGATTGCAAGAGATTTCTGTGCATTAATTTTGTATCTTGCAACTTTTCCAAATTCATTGATTAGCTCTAGTAGTTTTCTGGTGGCATCTTTAGGATTCTCTATGTATAGTATCCTGTCATCTTCAAAGAGTGACAGTTTTATTTCTTCTTTTCCAATTTGGATTCCTTTTATTTCTTCTTCTTCTCTGAATGCCATGGCTAGGACTTCCAAAACTATGAATAATAGTGGTGAGAGTGGATATCCTTGCCTTGTTCCTGATCTTAGAGGAAATGGTTTCAGTTTTTCACCATTGAGAATGATGTTTGCTGTGGGTTTGTCATATATGGCCTTTATTATGTTGAGGTAGGTTCCCTCTATGCCCACTTTCTGGAGAGTTTTTATCATAAATGGGTGTTGAATTTTGTCAAAAGCTTTTTCTGCATCTGAGATGATCATATGGTTTCTATTCTTCAGTTTGTTAATATGGTGTATCACATTGAATGATTTGTGTATATTGAAGAATCCTTGCATCTCTGGGATAAATCCCACTTGATAATGGTGTATGATCCTTTTAATGTGCTGTTGGATTCTGTTTGCTAGTATTTTGTTGAGGATTTTTGCATCTATGTTCATGAGTGATATTGGTCTGTAATTTTCTTTTTTTGTAGTATCTTTGTCTGGTTTTGGTATCAGGGTGATGGTGGCCTCATAGAATGAGTTTGGGAGTGTTCCTTCCTCTGCAATTTTTTGGGAGAGTTTGAGAAGAATGGGTGTTAGCTCTTTTCTAAATGTTTGAAAGAATTCACCTGTGTAGTGATCTGGTCCTGGACTTTTGTTTGTTGGAAGATTTTTATCACAGTTTCAATTTCATTACTTGTGATTGATCTGTTCATATTTTCGATTTCTTACTGGTTCAGTCTTGGAAGTTTATGCCTTTCTAAGAATGTGTCCATTTCTTCCAGGTTGTCCATTTTATTGGCATAGAGTTGCTTGTAGTAGTCTCTTAGGATGCTTTGTATTCCTGCAGTGTCTGTTGTAACTTCTCCTTTTTCATTTCTAATTTTATTGATTTGAGTCCTCTCCTGCTTTTTCTTGATGACTCTAGCTAATGGTTTATCAATTTTGTTTATCTTCTCAAAGAACTAGCTTTTAGTTTTATTGATCTTTGCTATTGTTTTCTTTGTTTCTATTTCATTTATTTCTGCTCTGATCTTTATGATTTCTTTCCTTCTACTAACTTTGGGTTTTGTTTGTTCTTCTTTCTCTAGTTCCTTTAGGGGTAAGGTTAGATTGTTTATTTGAGATTTTTCTTGTTTCTTGAGGTAGGCTTGTATTGCTATAAATTTCCCTCTTAAAACTGTTTTTGCTGCATCCCATAGGTTTTGGATCATCGTGTTTTCATTGTAATTTGTCTCTAGGTCGTTTTTGATTTTCTCTTTGATTTCTTCAGTGATCTCTTGGTTATTAAGTAACGTGTTCTTTAGCCTCCATGTGTTTGTGTTTTTTACTTTTTTTCCCTGTAATTGATTTTTAATCTCATAGCATTTTGGTCAGAAAAGATGCTTGATGTGATTTCAGTTTTCTTAAATTTACCAAGGCTTGATTTGTGACCCAAGATGTGATCTATTCTGGAGAACGTTCCATGTGCACTTGAGAAGAAAGTGTAATCTGCTGTTTTTGAATGGAATGTCCTGTAAATATCAATTAAATCTATCTGGTCTATTGTGTCATTTAAAGTTTGTGTTTCCTTATTAATTTTCTGTTTGGATGATCTGTCCATTAGTGTAAGTAAGATGTTAAATTCCCCCACTATTATTGTGTTACTGTCGATTTCCTCTTTTATAGCTGTTAACAGTTGCCTTATGTATTGAGGTGCTCCTATGTTGGGTGCATATATATTTATAATTGTTAAATCTTCTTCTTGGATTGATCCCTTGATCATTATGTAGTGTCCTTCCTTGTCTCTTGTAATATTCTTTATTTTACACTCTGTTTTATCTGTTATGAATATTGCTTCTCCAGCTTTCTTTTGATTTCCATTTGCATGGAATATCTTTTTCCATCCCATCACTTTCAGTCCGTATGTGCCCCTAGGTCTGAAGTGGGTCTCCTGCAGCCAGCATATATATGGGTCTTGTTTTTGTATCCATTCAGCAAGCCTGTGTCTTTTGGTTGGAGCATTTAATCCATTCACGTTTAAGGTAATTATCGATATGTATGTTCCTATGACCATTTTCTTAATTGTTTTGGGTTTGTTTTTGTAGGTCTTTTTCTTCTGTTGTGTTTCCCACTTAGAGAAGTTTCTTTACCATTTGTTGTAGAGCTGGTTTGGTGGTGCTGAATCCTCTTAGCTTTTGCTTGTCTGTAAAGCTTTTGATTTCTCCATCGAATCTGAATGAGATCCTTGCCAGGTACAGTAATCTGGGTTGTAGGTTCTTCCCTTTCATCACTCTAAGTATATCATGCCCCTCCCTTCTAGCTTGTAGAGTTTCTGCTGAGAAATCAGCTGTTAACCTTATGGGAGTTCCCTTGTATGTTATTTGTCGTTTTTCCCTTGCTGCTTTCAGTAATTTTTCTTTGTCTTTAATTTTTGCCTCTTTGATTACTATGTGTCTCGGCTTGTTTCTCCTTGGGTTTATTCTGTATGGGACTCTCTGCGCTTCCTGGACTTGGGTGGCTATTTCCTTTCCCATGTTAGGGAAGTTTTCGACTATAATCTCTTCAAATATTTTCTCTGGTCCTTTCTCTCTCTCTTCTCCTTCTGGGACCCCTATAATGCGAATGTTGTTGCGTTTAATGTTGTCCCAGAGGTCTCTTAGGCTGTCTTCATTTCTTTTCATTCTTTTTTCTTTATTCTTTTCTGCAGCAGTGAATTCCACCATTCTGTCTTCCAGGTCACTTATCCGTTCTTCTGCCTCAGTTATTCTGCTGCTGATTGCTTCTAGTGTATTTTTCATTTCAGTTATTGTATTGTTCATCTCTGTTTGTTTGTTCTTTAATTCTTCTAGGTCTTTGTTAAACATTTCTTGCATCTTCCCGATCTTTGCCTCCATTCTTTTTCTGAAGTCCTGTATCATCTTCACTATCATTATTCTGAATTCTTTTTCTGGAAGGTTGCCTGTCTCCACTTCATTTAGTTGCTTTTCTGGGGTTTTATCTTCTTCCTTCATCTGGTACATAGTCCTCTGCCTTTTCATCTTGTCTATCTTTCTGTGAATTCAGCCTTGGGGTTTTGCTTAAACTGTAAGGAAGAGTTCCTTCTTTTCTTCTGAGACATGTAGTTGTAATTACTGTGAGTCTTCTAATTTCAAAGAACTTCCAGAATGAAGTATAGCTAGGAATAATAAATACTTACACTGCCACTCTTCTGCCCCCATGATAGTCACTCTTAAATAAATTACTATCATAATCCTTCCCAATAAAATACTTTAGTCAGGCAATACTAATCTACCAGGATTGGGTAAAGATGATACATGAGCTGTCTCCAGGATTGAGTGAAAAATAAATAATTTTATTATTTATTTTTAATATAGCATTTAAATTATATTTTGATATCAAGTGGTCTGTGTCACCAGTATAACAGATCTTTTCACTGTGAGTCAATAATTTTTGGTTAATCTTCTTGTAATAAAATGCTTTATATTATATAACCATTAGCTATATATATTCACTATATTATTATTATATAATATATATTATATATATACACATAAAAATAAGTATATACATAGCATTTGAGATATTCTATAATTAGAATTGTATTTCTTTCACTTATGAAACTTTTGGATATGTTTGGTGTAGAATAAAATACCAATTTTACAGATATGGATATTGATGCCAATGAGAATGCTTCTTCGCATCTGTGTCCTCTGCAGCCTCACTGCATTCCTGGTTACCAATAGATATGTAATAAAATAAAGATAAAATTCTAATATAAATACACTTTGAAGTACCAGAATGAGAGTGTAGATTGTCAGATCTTATAGCTCAGCTTAAGAAGACAGTCCATTGGGTGTTTTTCATTAAGGGAAATGTGGGGGACATGGGTGGGACACAGTGGATATAAAACATGACCCAATTTGTTTTTGGCAAAAACCAATCTGGCATAAACAGATTTCAGGACACCAGAGTCTAGGAGAATAGACCAGTTAAGTGCCTCCAGCTGCTAACTGAAGGAATAAACACATAGTCAAATAAACAGATGAGTGATTGAATAAATTAAAAGAGTGCTATCTGCGTTTTGTTAGACTGTTTCGAGGAGAGGGAAGTTGGAGCATTAATTTTTAAGCCTGTAAGCTCTGCATTCCCTCTCTATTGGACAGGATCAGGGTGGTGTCCTTGACGTTACTTTTGATTCAGTGGTTCTTAAAAAACCAGGATGAAGTCAGGGGTGATGTGGCAAGGAGCAACTGGCAGATTTGTTAACGAGGTCTCTTAGTTTCCTTCATGATTTTCCAATCCAGCTTCTCAGAACGGGAAGACAGGCAGGAAAAGGCAAAAGAAAAAAAAATCTTGTCCAAGAACAAAGCTGTTTTCTAAGTCTTAAGTACCCAAGAGAGAATGGAAGGCAACATAACATAATGGCATTGGTGTTGTTAAAGATGTTAAACAGGGGCCAATTACAAAGTGAGTTTGGCATGTGTTTCTTCTGGAAATGATATGACATAGCACTGGTGGGTAATCTTATCTCAGATTGCTGGCCAATCCTTGGGCATTCTGTTTGACCCTGTGAGATTTGTGCCTCAGTATCATCTATCTCTTTTTTGGTGTAGTGATTCTGCTTCAGAAAATACAAACAGAATTGGAGAGAAAACATAGAGATTAAAAAGTCCATTAAAAGTCACATGATTTTTCTTCATGACTTGGATTTGGCAACAGTTTATTAAATATAATACTAAAAGTACAAACAAAATTTTTTTAAATAGATAAATTGGACTTCATCAAAATGAAAAATGTTTGTATATTAAAGGACACTGCCAAGAAAGCAAAAAGACAATCAACACAGTGGGAGAAAATAGATGCAAATCACATATCTGATAAGGCTCTAGTATCCAGAGTATTAAAAACTCTAATAAATCAAGAAAAAAAGGCAAACCAAAAGAAAAAAAAAAAAAAAAAAAGAGGCAAAGGACTTCAATGGATATTTCTCCAAGAGCATATACAGATGGTCAAAAGCACATGAAAGATGGTAACATCATTAGTCATTTGGGAAATGCAAACAAAAACTATAATGAAATACTATTTCAAACCTACTAGGATGGCTATAGTAATAAGGTTTAAAGTATTTAATAATGTCTTGCCATGATGCGGAGTAACTGGAAACCTCAAAAATTGCTGGTGAAAATGTAAAATGGTCAAGCTAGTTAGAAAAGAGTTTGGCAGTTGCTCAAAAAGTTAAACACAGAATTATCATATGACACAGCAATTCCACTCTTTATCCTCAAAAATTGAAAACAGGTGTTCAGATCAAAACTTGTACACTGATATTCATAACGGGAGTTTTAACTAAAGCTCAAAGGTGGAAACAACCGAAATGTCTGTCAGCTGATGAGTGGATAATCAAAATGTGTATATTCATACATTGAAATTATGTGACCATGAAAAAAAATGAAGTACTCATAGTTGCTGCAACATGGATGGACCTTGAAAACGTTATTCTGAGTTAAAGAAGCCAGACACAAAAGGCCACATCTTGTACGATTCCACTTATATGAAATATACAGGATAGACAAATCCACAGAGACAGAAGTCAGGTTACTGAGGATTACAGAGAGGTGGTAAGGGAGAGTGCTTAACGGATATGGAGCTTGCTTTTGGGGTGATTAAAACGTTCTGGAACTAGATAGTGGTGATATTTGCATTCACACTGTGAATATACTAAATGTCACTGAATTGCGTATTTTAAATGGTAAATTTTGTCATGTGTATTTTAACACACATACACATACAAGATCTCTAGAGTAGGGAACAAATCTTTTCATTTACACACAGAGTAAATAAAGTAATTGCCTGAGGCCTCAAATTCCAATGAGATGATGCAATGAGAGCCATATGTTACCTGAACAGGCAGAGGGATTTGCACCACAGGAGAAGAATCCCAACGTTTAAAAACTCAGAATGTATACTGAGCTACTGGCATTGCTGTCATTCTCCCCCCCTGAGATAAAGAGAGAAATCTTATCTTTTAAACTGGATGTAAACAAATCCTCTCTTGGGGAGGAAAGAAAGGTCTCTACCCCAGAGTGTAAGCAGTCATATCAGGGAAGATTAAAAAAAAAAAGGCATCTGTAGACTCTATTCCTTTTAGAATGGAAGCAACATAGCTCTAGAGAAAAAGAGGCAAGTATCTCTGAGTTTATCCCCCTTAGAATGTGAGCGAATGGCTGTTGGGGAGAAGAGATATGCTCTATCTTTATATCCTGTCAATTTC
The DNA here is from genome assembly GCF_949987535.1 of Balaenoptera acutorostrata. NCBI lineage: Eukaryota > Metazoa > Chordata > Mammalia > Artiodactyla > Balaenopteridae > Balaenoptera > Balaenoptera acutorostrata. The sequence continues at coordinate 53,890,396 of NC_080079.1, forward strand.
TATTATTCAGAAGGTCTAGATAGAAGGACAGAGAGAAAACCAGTTGGGATGGTCTTTCAACACTGGTCTTAAAAAAAATTTAAAAACTAAGTACCGTTTTGGTTTCTCACTATGCATCCCTCTTTTCTGTTTGAATACTTCCAAGGAACTCATTTCCTTCTGGAGCCAATTACTCTATCTTTGAAATAAGTTTTTCTTTGGACTGGTCCATGCTGGGTTTTAATTATATATATGTCATGGAAAGAACAGGGTCTATTACATATAGAATATAGATATTTAATAGTATTTAATATACAGATGAATAGTATTTAATAACTTCTCGTGTTTAATATGTAGACAGTATTTAGTAGCCTATGGGAATAATTGCTATAACATGACATTGAATTAATTCCTAATACTATGCAAACTTTTACACTACTTCCTTATTTCATTTTACTATGAATTTATTATTTAATTAACTATAATCGTTAATTTTCTTCAAACTTGTTTCCATGCTCAAAAGGTAATACGAAGTTTTACAAAATTTTGCTTTGAAATCTCGCAACATAGTTGGTTTTGAGAAGTCTGACTCAAAATATAAGTTTCAGCAGAGTTCTGACTTAATTAACCTGTTTTTTACTGTAAAGAGTGTAGAGTGTCTAAAAAACAAAACAACAAAAAATAAAATGATATAGTAAACAGATCACTTGTATTGGAAGAACTTTTCATAACTGAGTCCCTTCTCTCTAACGCTTCATTAAAATGGAGTTATGCCTGCCTAAAAAATTAAGCTTAGGATTACATGACATATGTTTAGAATTCAGCGCTAAGATTCTAGATTGAAGATTATTTACAGAGCCCATGCTTGCCTCTATGATATTTCCCTTACCTTAGAGGGGAAAATAGAAACTATAATGAACTCTATCAGCCATAAGTGGGGACACCTGAAACCTTGGCATGGGCAGATGCCTTGAATGATGATGCTTCATATGTCTGAACCCCATTTGTTCCATTCCAAGCTTAGACTGCTTTAATGTGGGAAGAAGAGTGAACTCTTTCAGGAATGCAAAACAACAGAGTACCATTAATCTAGGCCCAATTCCTGGCCCAGGTGCCCTTCTTCTTTAAGTGAGTAACTTTATTCACATGATGGAAGGGGGGCAGAGACTGTCAGGAGTGAGGTAAAGCTTTACACATGACGTGAGAGTAAACCAACTAGAATCATTTAGTCTAGAGAGAAAAAGGTGATAAGGACCTTGACTGAAGTGTACAGAATCATAATACATGTAATAAGGACTGCTTACACTCTCTACTCTCTGGCCTATAGTCATAGATTCACAGAGTCTTAATGATATGTGATAGCAAAGTGCTTCTAGGTCATTTATTAGCTCTTCTCCTAACATTAACCTTTTCCCTACCTTATGAGCATGAGAAATAATAGTCAATGTTCAAGTGTTCTTCAAAATAAGAATGGACGTGTATAGTGGTAGAGGGAGTGGGACTGTTTTTAGAAGGAGAAGATAACATACATATTGAGTACATATTATATGCCCAGTGGCCCAGATTAGAGACTACATGGTCATTTGGAGATTAAACTATTCTTCTTTGGTGAGGTACTGTCCATCTTGAAAGATTAGGGGGTGAACCTGTTTATGATTTTATGAAATGATATGCATGTAAATCCCACCTCCTTCCTTTGCAGTCATATGCCAAAACTCCTGAGGAAGGTATGCAAACTAGGGCTTCAGGACCTGTAGACAATTGCCAAGGCTCTAGAAATAATATGTACATACCTTCTGCAGAAACATGCACACACACACGCACACACACACACATGTACGCACACACACACACACACACACACACAGTAGTTTCAGAAGTTATCCCATAAGCACTCTTTATTAAAATACTACAGTGGAAAAGCCCAGTCTAATAGCAGCAACATGGAAGCTTAATACGATGGTGAGGTAGTATAATGGTGAAAGCAGATGAACATGAGTCAAACAGACTGGGTTCAACTCTTTTACTTCTGTTTCCTCACTTGTGAAGTAATAAGGCATAACTTAAGTTAGTTGTGAGGCTCAAGGGAATGTGCACATGAAGCTCTAAGCACAAGATAAGTATCAAAAATAGTTACACATTATCATGACAATTTAGAGATGAGGAGACAGTTAAATGAGATGCTTAAGGTGATAGAGTATTGATAGCAAAAATCCAATTGTTATAGAAAGTAGGGTCCAGCTGCTTGTTGCTCTAAAGCCAATAAAGAGCAAAGTTGGTGAAAGGGCAAGTTTGCTTTATTTTGGAGGCTACCAACCAGGGGGGAGGGTGGGCTTGTATCCAAAGGCCGATTCCCCCCACTGACAACCATTGGGCAAGAGCTTTTAAAGGGGAGTTTCAGAGGTGTATGGGCGGAGGAAGGGGGCTACATGCAGAACAGCACAGTCAGCTCTGACAGTCATCTTGAAATTGGTCATATGGTGGTCTGATCAGTGTCATCTTTTTATTTATTTATTTATTATTTATTTATTTATTTATTTATTCACGGCTGTGTTGGGTCTTCGTTTCTGTGCAAGGGCCTTCTCCAGTTGCGGCAAGCGGGGGCCACTCTTCATCGCGGTGCGTGGGCCTCTCACTATTGCGGCCTCTCTTGTTACAGAGCACAGGCTGCAGATGCGCAGGCTCAGTAATTGTGGCTCACGGGCCTAGTCGCTCCGCGGCATGTGGGATCTTCCCAGAGCAGGGTTCGAACCCGTGTCCCCTGCATTGGCAGGCAGACTCTCAACCACTGCGCCACCAGGGAAGCCCTGATCAGCGTCATCTTGATTGTTTTAAGCACAGTTAGTCTTCAGTTCCAAGGTCGGTTTGTTCCCATTGCTTTGAGGCCAGTTCTCTGAACTGTGGCAGCTGATGTCATGGCTACATGTAGTTAACTTCTTCTACCTGGTGTGAGTTTCAGTCTCTGTAAGACAGCTCAAAGGATATGTTTCAGAATATTATCTATAGCCCTTCAGGAGGAACTGAAGGTCCTCGACTTTGCTTAATGATTAAACTATTATATTATTATTTTGTCCTGTTTGACTGTTTTCCTTTGCTTCTGCATTTTCTCACTTCTTTGGTTAAATTTATTCTTTGACTATAGTTTTCTACAGACAAAAGGCAGGCAGAGGACACAACAGGGAAGGACCATAAGGTCCTGTTCTGTTTCATAATCATGTATTTAGCTTTTTTTTTTTTAAGAGTTTTTTTTTTTTTAATTTATTTTATTTATTTATTTATGGCTGTGTTGGGTCTTCATTTCTGTGCGAGGGCTTTCCCTAGTTGTGGCAAGCGGGGGCCACTCTTCATCGTGGTGCGTGGGCCTCTCACTATCGTGGCCTCTCTTGTTGCAGAGCACAGGCTCCAGACGTGCAGGCTCAGTAATTGTGACTCACGGGCCCAGCTGCTCTGCGGCATGTGGGATCTTCCCAGACCAGGGCTCAAACCCGTGTACCCTGCATTGGCAGGCAGATTGTCAACCACTGCGTCACCAGGGAAGCCCCATGTATTTAGCTTTAACCTCATGAAATATTCACGTCATAGGTGATAACCCTAGGATATAGGACAACAAGGGCAGTAAAATGACACTTTCAAAAATGAAAGCCATTTATCCAACAAATAACTATTAAATTTCCCATTTACAGATAAGAAGACAAAGGCTGAGTGTAAGTGCAAACTGTCCCAGGGAAAATAGGTAATAATTGGTGAAGCCCAGTCCTCTGCCACAAGGATTCAATGTGAAGTGTTTTATTCTGAGTACCAGGAAGGGAGCAGGGATTTTGTATTAATCATCTCAGTATTTCCATTTGAACAAACATATGTTAATATTCTTATAATGAAGTCTGTATGAAGTAGAGTGGGTTCATATATTAGATCATTTTAAAATGCTTATTTAATGAATAAATAAGTGAATGAGAATGAAGTTTAAATAGAATATTAATCTAGAATAATACATTGTTCTGAATAGTTTCCAAAAAAAGTTTCCATATTATAGAAATTGAATATCTTTGTATCTGGAACTGTGTGAGGTTCATGAAATATACACACACTAATAAGATATGTTTCATGCAATAAGATATTCCAAACTCTGCTCATTTCACTGCCTCTGTGTTGCTGCTAACGCAGGTTATGAGTTTGGAACTTCTCATAAAAATTCTCAAAATATTAATTCCAGTGCAGTAACTTTTAAAAAAATTTTATTGGAGTATAGTTGATTTATAATATTGTGTTAGTTTCAGGTGTACAGCAAAGTGATTCAGTTATACATATACATATATTCCTTCTTTTTCGGATTGTTTTCTCATATAGGTTATCACAGACTACTGAGTAGAGGTACCCTGTGCTATACAATAGGTCTTTGTTGGTTATCTATCTTATATATAGTAGTGTGTATATGTTCATCCTAAGCACCTGATTTATCCGTCCCTCCCCATGTTTCCTCTTTTGTAACTGTAAGTTTTTATTTCGATTATCTGTTAAGTCTGTTTCTGTTTTGTAAGTAAGTTCATTTGTATCATTTTTTAAAATTAGATTCCACATATGAGAGATGTCATATGATATTTGTCTTTGTCTGATAGACTTCACTTATTGTGATAATCTCTAGGTCCATCCATGTTGCTGCAAATGGCATTATTTCATTATTTTTTATGTCTAATATTCCATTGTATATATGTACCACATCTTCTTTATCCATTCATCTGTCAATGGACATTTAGGTTGCTTCCATGTCTTGGCTATTGTAAATAGTGCTGCAATGAACATTGGGGTTCGTGTATCTTTTCGGATTATGGTTTTCTCCAGATATATGCCCAGGAATGGGACGGCTGAACCATAGGGTAGTTCTATTTTTAATTTTTTAAGGAACCTCCATACTGTTCTCCTTAGTAGTTGTACTAGTTTACATTCCCACCAACAGTGTAGGAGGGTTCCCTTTTCTCCACGCCCTCTCCAGCATTTATTGTTTGTAGACTTTTTAATGATGGCCATTCTGACGGGTGTAAGGTAATACCTCATTGTAGTTTTGATTTGCATTTCTCTGATAATTAGTAACGTTGAACTTCTTTTCATGTGCTTTTTGGCCATCTGTATGTCTTCTCTGGAGACATGTCTGTTTAGATCTTCTGCCCAGTTTTTGATTGGTTTGTTTGTTTGTTTGTTTGCTATTGAGCTGCATGAGCTGTCTGTATATTTTGGAGATTAATCCCTTGTTGTTTGCTTCATTTGCAAATATTTTCTCCCATTCTTTGGGTGCAGTAACTTTTTAAAGGCAGTAAAATGAACTGAAATTGCATAGAAATTTCAACCAAAAATTCATATAGGCTATACCACTTTAAGGTTCCAGATTTTAATTTAAAGTTCTTTATAAGTAGGCATTAAAAAGCTGCCTGTTCCAACCAGTGGACACCGAGAAGGAAGAAACCTTGAAGGACACTGTGTGGCTACCTCTTTTCATACTATATATCCAGGCTTTAAAGAATCCTCCTAAAGGAAACTTTCCTGGCCCCTTCCCTAAGAGGACCCCACCATTAGGCTCTAATATTGCACCATATGTTTCCTTGTAGAAGTGATCAAAATGTATGATTACTTATGTTTTGATCACTCTCTACTAGATTATAAGGTCCTTGAGGCGCTAAGACTCCGTCTGTTACATTAACCATTCTGTTTCTAGCATGTAGCACATTTCTTTCTATAAATAGGTGCCCAGGAAATATTTATTGCATAAATGAAACTAATTTATTAATTATAAATAAGTGGCCTTTTAAAGGAGAACACAAGAAGATCTTCAAGTATGCAGCTGGCAAAATGAATTATTTTTTGTATTTAATAATAGGAAGGAAGGGGCAAAGTGTAAGGGATAAGTCAAGTCTTAGAAAGGGGATCATATGGATAGTGTTCATTTTATACAACCTAAATGTCACTGAAAAAATAATATTGAGTCCAAACTGGTTATTTTATAAACAGCTGTTCCACTGGGGGAAAAAATGTTATAGAGAGCTTCCATATCAGTCAATATAACTAACTTACGGTCTCTGTGCGTGGAACAGGGTCTAAAGAGGACGAAATTAAAGCCTATAATCTATTTACTCCCTTTACCAGGAGAAGAGTCCTAGGTGAAGGAAAAAAAAAAAAGGTGACACAGTCTGATATCCTTGACAGCATGATATCCGGAGCTGCGAGCAAAGAGACTACAATATTTGTTAGGAAAGGAGTTCTATATTCTATTGAATAAGGATGACTCTCTTTTTAAAAAATTTTACTGAAATATAGTTGATTTACAATGTTGTGTTAATTTTTGCTGTACAGCAAAGTCACTCAGTTATAGATATATATATTTTTTTCTTTTTTAATATTCTTTTCCATTATGATTTTATCACAAGATATTGAATATACTTCTCTGTGCTTTTCAGTAGGACCTTGTTGTTTATCCATCCTATATATACTAGTTTACATCTGCTAATCCCAAACTCCCAGTCCTTCCCTCCCTCACCCCCCAAACCCCCTTGGCAACCACAAGTCTGTTCTCTATGTCTGTGAGTCTGGTTCTGTCTTGTAGATATGTTCATTTGTGTCATATTTTAGATTCCATATATAAGTGATATCATATGGTATTTGTCTTTCTTTTTCTGACTTAGTTCGTTTAGTATGATAATCTCTAAGTCCATCCATGTTGCTGCAAATGGCATTATTTTGTTCTTTTTTTATGACTGAGTAATATTCCATTGTTTATATGTACCCCATCTTCTTTATCCATTCATCTGTTGATGGACATTTAGGTTGTTTCCATGTCTTGGCTATTGTAAATAGTGCTGCTCTGAACATAGGTGTGCATGTATCTTTTCAAATTATAGATTTGTCTGGGTATATAAACAGGAGTGGGATTGCTGGATCATATGGCAACTCTATTTTTAGTTTTTTGAGGACCCTCCATACTGTTTTCCACAGTGGCTGCACCAACTTACATTCCCACCAACAGTGTAAGAGGTTTCCCTTTTCTCCACATCCTCTTCAACATTTATTATTTGTACACTTTTTAATGATGGCCATTCTGACCGGTGTGAGGTGATACCTCACTGTAGTTTCGATTTGTATTTCTCTAATAATTAACGATGTTGAGCATCTTTTCATGTGCCTATTGGCCATCTGTATGTCTTCTTTGGAGAAATGTCTATTTAGAGCTTCTGCTCATTTTTCAGTTGGGTTGTTTGTTTTTTGTTATTGAGTTGTATAAGCTGTTTGTATATTTTGGAAACAAGGCCCTTGTCAGTTGCATCATTTGCAAATATTTTCTCCCAGTGTGGGTTTATTTCTGGGCTCTCTATTCTGTGCCATTGATCCATATGTTTGTTTTTGTGCCAGTACCATGCTGTTTTGATTATTGTAGCTTTGTAGTATTGTTTGAAGTCTGGAGGGTTATGCTTCCTGCTTTGTTCTTTTTCCTAAGGATTGCTTTGGCAATTCTGAGTCTCTTATGGTTCCATATAAATTTTAGCATTATTTGTTCTAGTTCTGTTACAAATGTTGTGGATGGTTTGATGGGGATCACATTAAACTGAAGATTGCTTTGAGTAGTATAGGCATTTTAACAATATTAATTCTTCCAATCCAAGAGAATAGGATTTCTTTTCGTTTCTTTGAATCATCTTCAATTTCCTTTATTAATGTTTTGTAGTTCTCAGCATGTAAGTCTTTCACCTCCCTGGTGAAGTTTATTTCTAAGTGTTTTTTGTTTTTTTGGCTGCAGTTTTTTAAATGGATTGTTTGTTTACAATCCCTTTCTGATATTTCATCGTTAGTGTAAAGAAATGCAACTGATTTCTGTATGTTAATCTTGTATCCTGCTACCTTGCTGAATTTGTTTATCAGTTCTAGTTGCTTTTGTGTGAAGTCTTTAGGGTTTTCTATTTGTAGTATCATGTCATCTGTATATAAGGACAATTTTACCTCTTTTCTACCAATTGAATACCTTTCATTTCTTTTTCTTGTCTGATTGCTGTGGCTAGGATTTCCAATACTAAGTTGAAGAAAAGTGATGAGAGTGGATATCCTTGTCTTGTTCCAGATTTTAGTGGGAAGTGTTTCAGCTTTTCATCATTGAGTATTATATTGGCTGTGGGTTTATCATAAATAGCTTTTATTATGTTGAGATATGTTCCCTCTGTACCCACTTTGGTAAGAGTTTTTATCATGAATGAATGTTGAATTTTGTCTAATGCTTTTTCTGCATCTATTGAGATGATCATGTGGTTTGTGTCTTTCTTTTGTTGATGTGGTGTATCACATTGATTGATTTGCATATGTTGAACCATCCTTGTGTCCCTGCAATGAATGCAACTTTGTCGTGGTGTATAAATTTTTTTTCATGTGCTGTTGGGTTTGGTTTGCTAATATTTTGTTGCATCTATATTCATCAAAGACATTGGCCTGTAATTTTCTGTTTTGGTAGTGTCTTTTTCTGGTTTTGGTATCAGGGTTATGGTGGTTTCATAGAATGTCTTTGGAAGTGTTTTTTCCTCTTCAGTCTTTTGGAAGAGTTTGAGAAGCATTGATATAAGTTCTTCCTTGTATGTTTGGTAGAAATCATCTGTGAAGCCATCTGGTCCTGGACTTTTATTTGTAGGGACTTTTTTTTATTATTATTACAGATTCTATTTCACTTCTAGTGATCAGTCTGTTGAAGTTATCTATTGCTTCTTGATTCAGTTTTGATGGGCTGTATCTTTTCAGAAAGTTGTCTATTTCTTTTAGGTTGTCAGATTTGTTGACATAATTGTTCATAATATTCTCTTTTTTTTTTTTGTATTTCTGCAGTATCAGTTTTGATTTCTCCTCTTTCATTTCTTATTTTGTTTATTTGGGTCTTCTCTCTTTTCTTCTTGGTGAGTCTGACCAGAGGTTTGTCAATTTTGTTTACCTTTTCAAAGAACCAGCTCTTTGTTTTATTGATATTTTTTCTGTTGTTTTTTTTTTTAATCTCTATTTTATTTATTTCCTCTCTGATCTTTATTATCTACTTCCTTCTTCTGACTTTAGGTTTTGTTTGTTCTTCTTTTTCTAATTCTTTTAGGTGGTGGGTTAAGTTGTTTACTTGAGATTTTTCTTGTTTCTTAAGGCCTTATTGCTATAAACTTTCCTCTAAGAATTGCTTTTGCTGCGTACCATAGATTTTATATGATTGTGTTTTCATTGTCATTTGCCTCAAGATATTTTTAAATTTCTTCTTTGATTTCATTGTTCACCCATTGTTATTTTTATTTATTTATTCTTTTGGCTGCGTTGGGTCTTCGTTGCTGTGTGCAGGCTTTCTTTTGGTTGTGGTGAGCGGGGGCTACTCTTTGTTGTGGTGTGCAGGCTTAGCATTGTGGTGGCTTCTCTTGTTGCAGAGCATGGGCTCTAGACACACGGGTTTCAGTAGTTGTGGCACATGGGCTTAGTAGTTGTGGTTCGTGGGCTTCAGAGAGCAAGCTCAGTACTTGTGGTGCATGGGCTTAGTTGCTCTGCGCCATGTGGGATCTTCCTGGACCAGGGACGAACCCGTGTCCCCTGCATTGGCAGGCAGATTCTTAACCACTGTGCCACAAGGGAAGTCCAACCTGCTGGTTTTTTAGTAGCATCTTGTTTAGTCTCCATGTAATTGTTTTTCTCTCATGTCTTTTTCTGATTTCTAGTTTCATGCCGTTGTGGTCAGAAGAGATGCTTGAAGTAATTTCTATACTTTTAAATTTATTGAGGTTTCTTTTGCATCCTAGTATGTGTTCAATCCTAGAGAATGTTCCATGTGCACTTGAAAAGAATGTGTATTCTGCTTTTTTTTGCAGGTAATGTCCTGAAAATATCAATTAAGTGTAACTATTCCATTGTATCATTTAGGATCTCTGTTGCCTTATTGATTTTCTGTCTCAAATATTTGTCTGTTGATGTGAGTGGGGTGTTAAAGTCTCCTAATATTATTGTATTCCAATTAATTTCTTTTTTTATATCTTAATATTTGTTTAGTATATTTGGGTGCTTCTAATTGGATGTATATATGTTGATGAGTCTAATATCCTCTCCTTGGATTGATTCTTTTACCATTTTGTAGTGTCCATCTTTATCTTTATTTATAACCTTTGTTTTAAAGTCTATTTTGTCTGATATGAGTATTGTGACCCCCTCTTTCTTGTCATTTTTGTTTACATGAAATATCTTTTTCCATCCTGTCACTTTCAATCTATGTGTGTCCTTTGCCCTAAAGTAGGTCTCTTGTAAGCAGCATATTGTAGGCTCTTGTATTTTTTTTTTTCCAATCTGCCACTCTGTGTCTTTTGATTGGAGCATTTAGTTCATTGACATTAAGGGTAATTATTAACAGATAGGTATTTATTGCCATTTTAAACCTTGTTTTCCTGTAGATTTTATATCTCTTCTTTGTTCCTTTCTTTTTCTTTTTGTTTTTCCTTTTGTGGTTTGATGATTTTCTTTTGTATTATGCTTCTTTTCAGTTTTTGTGAATCTATTGTATGCTTTTGATTTGTGGTTACCCTGTTTTTCAAGTATGTTAACCCCTTCCTATATCTACTTGCCTTAGACTAGTAGTCATATAGGCTCAAACACATTCTACCAAAAAAAAAAAAAATCTACATTTTCTTATTCTCCTATCCCACATTTTATGATTGTGATGCCCTCTTTTACATCTTCCTGTTCATCCTTTTGGTGTTCATTGTGGTTATCATCAATTTCACAGAATTTTTTCAATTTTTTTTTAATCTGTGTACCTGCTTCTTTAAGTGATTTACTTTCCAGTTGTGACCTTCTCTTTCCTATAGATTCTTACATCTTTTCTATTTAGAGAAGACCTTTCAGTATATCTTTTAGGATAGGTTTAGTATTGCTGTATTCTTTTAGTTTTTGCTTTCTGAAAAATTCTTTATTCTAAATGATAATCTTGCTGGGTAGAATATCCTAGTTTGAAGATTTTTCCCTTTCAGGGCTTTGAATATATCTTGCCACTCCCTCTAGCCTGCAACATTTCTCTAGAGAAATTAGCTGAGAGGCTTATAAGGATTCCCTTGTAATTAACTCTTTGCTTTTCTCTTGCTGCCTTTAGAATCCTCTCTTCTGCTGTTTTTTATTGTAATATGTCTTGGTGTAGGTCTGTTTGGGTTTATCTTGTTTGGGACTCTCTGTGTTTCCTGTATCTGGATATCTTTTCCATCTTTAGGTTTGGGAAGTCTTCAGCCATAATCTCTTCAAATATATTTTCAGTCCTTTCTTAGTCTTCTCCTGGTATCCCTATTATGTGTAGATTGACATGCTTTATATTATCCCATAGGTCTCTCTTTTTTTAAGATTTTTTTTTTTTGATGTGAACCATTTTTAAAGTCTTTGTTGAATTTGTTACAATACTGCATCTGTTTTATGTTTTGTTTTTTTGCCCCCGAGGCATGTGGGATCTTAGCTCCCTGACCAGGGATTGAACCCACACCCACTGCATTGGAAGGTAAAGTCTTAACCACTGGACCCCCAGGGAAGTCCCTCCCATATGTCTCTTATATTGCTGTCATTTTTTCTCGTTTCACTTTCTGTCTGCTGTTCTGATTGGGTGATTTCCATTATTCTGTCTTCCAGATCACTTATTTGTTCTTCTGCATTATTCATTCTGCTATTCATTGCCTTTAGCTCAGGTTTCATCTCAGCAAATGAATTTTCTAATTTTTCTTGGTTCCTCCTTATAGTTTCTAGTTCCTTGTAATAGTAATCCACACTTCTATCGATAGTCCTTCTTAATTCCTTCAGTATTTTCATTATCTCCTTTTTGAACTCAGTATCTATTAGACTAAGGAGGTCTGTTTCATTGTTTGTTCTTTCAGGGGAATGCTCTTGATCTTTTAATTGGGAGTGGCTCCTCTGCTTCTTCATTTTACTTATATTTCTCTTGCTCTATGAGTTTAGGAGAAACAATTATCTACTGTGGTCCTGGAGGGCTATTTTTTTGTGGGACCATCCCTGTGTTGCCTGCGTGCATTTAATATTTTTTGATGTGAGGGCTGTTTTCAGCGCGGATGCCTTCTGCATTTTTCCTCAGTGTATGATGTCCGTTATCCCCTTGATTGGAGGTTGATGGGTGTTGTGGTGACCAGAGACTGCACTAGATGTTGAGCAGGGCCTCCTCTTTGCTCTGTGGTTGTCCCTACACTTTGAGGGGCTGGGTCTGTTGCTTAGTTGTTGGAGTAGAAGGCCCCAGATCCATTTCTGAGCTATGTTTCTGAGCTGTGGTGAGAGGTAGATGGGATTAGAGTACTCCCACTGGGAGAGGAGCCACTGAGTATTCCTCTTCCAGAGCTTTTCACTGGTGAGTGTGCTCTATTGTGTTTCCTGTCACCCGTTGTGTGGGCTCACACAGTACACTGTTGTTGGCACTGCCCTCGGCCCTGTCTCAACCTTGGGAATGCTGGCAATCGGCCCTGTGTCTCAGGAGTTGTTTTCACAAGGCCATCAGCACAGATCCACTGAAGTCAGATCCCAAGACTGCAGTAGTCGTGCACCTGGACCCACTGTGGGAGCTATGGAGGCAGTTCAGACCCTGGCCTGGCCCAGCCCTTATGTGTACATGCACACAAAGCCCACAGCTGCTAACACCAAACCTGTTCCAGCTATGGGAGCACCCGTTGTCCACTCGGATGTCCTGCAGGTGCTGAGTTTACAAAGCCAACAGCAGAGGTGTAAATCTGTGGCTTGTGCAGCCACAGGGAGAGATTTCAGCACTGCTTCCTAAGTCTCACAGCCCCTGGAGCTCAGCTGTGGTTTCAGCCCTGCCTCTACAAGTAGGCAACCCGCTGACGTCTGCTCTTGGAACCTGCTGAGGTGGCGGCTGGAGCATGGGACTCCACTGAGGTAGCCCTACCCCCCAGCGGCAGCTGGGGTACGAGAGCCTGCTGAGGTGCGTGGGAGCCCACTGAGGCTGGAGCCCCGGAGGCTGCAGCTGGGGCGTGAGAGCCCACAAGGATGTCTCTTTTAAAGGATTGCTTGTAATAAAGAAAAAGGAGGAAGAGGAGAAGGAGAAGAAGAAGAGGAAGAAGAAAAAAAAAGAATCATCATTTATGGATTTATGAGGTATGAGGCATGTCTCCATGGACGATATCACCAAAACTAGGGCATTGAATGGAGATCATTCATAGACTAAATTCTCTCTACTCCTGTATCTAACTTAAGAGACCTCATCTATTCTGGGCCAGTACATGTATGTTCAGTGCAGGAAAGAAAAAATTAAAAAAGACCTGAGGAGTTGCCTTGATTTCCAAGACCTCAATCTGCTGCCTCTGAGTTTCTTGATTTTCTGTATTCGTAAAATTACAAATAAAGCTTTATACAGGATAATATTTCTCATTCATATGCCTGTTTGAGAACTGGGTGCTTTGTGTTACCTCACCATATGTGACCCTCTTCTGCCAATGAACACTGCAGTGAATATGTGAAATATTGACTCTGCCAAAGAGATATTTTTTAAAAAGCACCTCTCTGTGTAAAATTCTAAAAACATCTTGCTTTCCTGACAAAACAAGACATAGTACTTGGAAAGTATCTTTGCCCCTTGTCTTTCCCTCTTCCTGGAATATAGACATGATTTTTTTTTAATTTATTTATTTTATTTTTGGCTGTGTTGAGTGTTTGTTGCTGTATGCAGGCTTTCTCTAGTTGTGGCAAGCAGGAGCTACTCTTCATGGTGGTGTGCGGGCTTCTCATTGTAGTGGCTTCTCTTGTTGCAGATCATGGGCTCTAGGCATGCAGGCTTCAGTAGTTGTGGTGCACGGGCTTAGTTGCTCTGCGGCATGTGGGATCTTCCCGGACCAGGGATCGAGCCCATGTCCCCTGCATTGGCAGGCAGATTCTTAACCACTGCACCACCAGGAAAGCCCTAGACATGATTCTTATAGAAGCAGATGCTGTTTTGTTATCATAAGGACAAAAAAATAAAGTCCAAGAGTTTAAAATAGCCCCAAGATTGATATATAGAAGCTACTGGAATAATGTCATTAGCCACAAAGATCTGGACTTAATATTTAACAAATGTTTAATAGAGAAACAAATCTCTATTAAAGCTACTGTAGCCATTTTCAGTTACTTGCAACCAGCAGAAAAGCATTTCTAAATTATAGAGTACGTATTAAAATGACTGGAATCATCTCAGTTAATGTTTTGGAAGGTCAAATAAATTTTAAAGTGTTATAGATACAAACTCTCAATAAATCCATGTGATTAGTAGGAATCTGCAAGATAATCCAGATATCTGTAGTAAAAGACATAACCAGAAATGAAACAGTGATTTCTTTAACTATGCATTTCAGACATCTTTATCCAGTGAATAACTACTTAATCTATACAATCTCCTATGCATTAAACCTATACTATATATCCCCTGTTCAATATATATGTTGAGTTTCTGTGAGCTTTCCTGACAAGCTCAGGAAATGAAAAAGCTCTCATATGGAACTCTTATTAACTCTTGATCTTCACATTAATCATACTTCACAGGATGAGCCCAGTTTTTAATGTAAATTTTACTCTTTGTTCCACAACTGCTTGAAAATCCCAGATCTCATCAAGATAACGGTTTCTCTTTTTTTCCCTTATCACCCCACTCCATTTCATTTTTTGGGTTTGGAATCAGAAAAATTGAATCTGATACAGTGGTGATTTGACACATTCTTTTACCTCTTGTGCCAAAGTTTACTTATATCCAGAAGAGTAGAAAGGATTCCTACCTCACTGTTACTTTGAAAATGAGAGAACATTCATTTACAGAGTACCTTTTGCCCTTTTGTACTGGTAGAGATAAATGCAGAGTTGGTGGCCAAACTCATGAATTTTGAACTGTTATTAGTGCTTAAATTTTTCATTGTTCACTCAAATGAGAAAAGGGGAAAGGCCAAAGATCAAAGAAACTTAGGCTGAACTCTGTTATTTTGTAAGTTAACTGAATCAAATGTGAAACATGAGTGACATCTCCAAATGACCTCATCATTATCTTCTTAGAGTACAAAAGTCACATTGTCCTTTGTAGCAGACAGCATTTATATGGAAATGAGAGTGGCTCAAGATGCAAGTTACAGTATTGTTTTATGCCTGAATATATTGAGCCTAGGATCTGTGTGTAGGGGCCTCCATTACATGTGGTCATTGAAACTTCAGATGAGACCACAGTTATGTAATCATAGAAGAAGTGGCCTCTGGGTCTCTTGCCTGAGGGTGATGATCAAACACAGGGTTTAGTCACATACACTCAGAAATGTACTCTTGCCACATAAGGGAGTAGAATATAAAGAGAACTGTATAAAGGGATCCCATTTTTTAAAAAAAGGAACAGAAAATGTTTTCTTGTTTTTTGATTACCTAGATTTATGGAAGGTTCAGGTAAGAAGAGATACTAGAAGTTGTACATTTAAAACCCTTCATTTTACAGATGAAAAATAAAGACTTCAGTGAGGGGAAGTAATAACATAAATCACGGTAGTTAATGGTCAGCAGGAGAACCTAGGTATCATAACCTCCAGCTTTGCATTGGTTTCACTTCCTTTCTTATCATTCTGTTACAATATTTTCCCTTTCTAGGTGAGTGTTAAAACCATAAATAAATGCTGTAGGCAAGAATAGACCATATATGCTTTTGGAGCAAATAAATGTTGTTACAAATAATATTACCTCTATGAGGTGACTTTGCTGGAAGAATAGAGAGTAGAAGACTTGGATTTTTTTAGATCATAAATGGAATATCTGGTCTTTCAGTGGTAAGCTCCTAGGAATATTTAGTAAAACTGAGCTGATGCCCTACTGTCACTCTCTTTGTGTTTTCTCATGGCTTAGATTTAACTTTGATTTTCTGAGTCTATCCCTGCTTATCTGCGGGGACATCAGTCTGCCTGACTGATCTGGGCACTAATTCTCATCTAACTTTGTTAGTCTTCAGTCAACATTTCTGGATCTCTGGATATTCTCAATGATAAATTTCCAGAACCATCTAGAAATTATTAACCCCACTTGATTTAGTATGAGCCCAATATAAGTGGACCATACCATATTCACAAAAATACATAATGATCATAACTTACCGGGATCAACCTCTAATTTATCAAGATATATTAGGTATTATAATTTGATCTATGCTATGCCCACTTGGATCTCTACTTGAGCATCCATCACTGATCTCTAGCCGAATTCTCTTCTCTCCATAAGAGTGTCCCTGAGGTCTTAACTATGTTCTACACACTCTAGGGTACCAAGTAGTGATGCTATTGTATGGAATTGTGCACCATCATAATAGCCTTATAATTCTTCCAAATAAAGTAATCTGTGCCGGGGGATAATTCCAACTATAATGATTATCTTAATCAAGCTCCTATCCTAGTAACAGCTTTCCATCACATTTCATCTATACTAATGAAGAACTTCTGATGATATAACTAACAGTTGTTGCTCTATGGCAATAACTATTAGTTGTTTTCCTAATATCTGATCTCCTCTTGTTCCTTAATAAGAAGACTCCGATTTATTAAAGATAACAATGTGCCCAGCTGAAAGATTACATTTTCTAGTTCCCACTGCATGTAGGTATATCCATGTGCTTAAATTCTGGCCACTGAGATATAAGAGGATATGGGGTGGTTCTAACTTCAAAGGTGCTTCATAAATCAGAAGAGAAACTGGAATGTGCTGCTATTGTTCTTGCAGTATGATAGACATGCATGATACATACATATATAAGTAAACTTCCAGAAAGCAAACACAGGGGACACAGGGACAATTAATGAGAGAATTTATCTCAAGAGAGCAGAGTACGAGGCCACAATTTGGGCAAGCCCAGGCAGTGTCTACACAGTCCCCCATCAGGCTGTGACTAGTGGATGGCCAGTAACTGAGAATGTTTACCAATCTCTCTTTTTCTGAGGGCATTTTTAATATGGTAACTCTAGGCACCACTCCCCTATCATTGTGTATTGAGTGCATTGGGAAGAGATAATTATATCTTAACTTAGAGTTCCTTTTGATCTAGTGACCTATATCTGGAACTAACAAAGAGGACTGGACAGATACTGAGAAAAAATGTTGAGGTTGTCTATGTATGGAAAAAAGATTTTCCCAAAGACACAGATTATGGCGAAGATTGCCATTAGTTACAATATACATTGTTTCCTATTACCTTGTTAATTGAACTCTGATCCCTGACCACCAAAAATTTATCTGTCATCACTGGGGTTGCCCAACATGAGATAATTTTTCATCTGTAGGAAAAAGAAGCCACTTTTTTTTTTTAACATCTTTATTGAAGTATAATTGCCTTACAATGGTGTGTTCGCTTCTGCTTTATAACAAAAAAAGAAGCCACTTTTAACTTTGTTGTCTGTTACTAGTAACTACAATTATTTTCTTACTGAACTTAACCCTGCATCTGTTATTATTTTAATCTAGAGCAAGTTCCCATATTCAACCATCATCACAAGTTTATAAAATTAACAACTTATTGTTATTGAAGTATAGTTGATTTACAATGTGTTCATTTCTGCTGTATAGCAAAGTGATTCAGTTATACATATATATGCATTCTTTTTTTATATTCTTTTCCATTATGTTTTATCATAGGATAATGAAAATAGTTCTCTGTGCTCTACAGTAGGACTGTGTTATTTATCCATTCCATGTGTAATAGTTTACATATGCTAACCCCAACCTCCCACTCCATCCCTCCTCCAACCCCCTTGGCAACCACAAGTCTGTTCTCTATGTCCATGAGTCTGCTTCTGTTTCGTATATAGGTTCACTTGTGTCATATTTTAGATTCCACATATGAGTGATATCATATGGTACTTGTCTTAGTATGATAATCTCTAGTTGCATCCATGTTGCTGCAGATGGCATTATTTCCTTTGTTTTTATGGCTGAGTAGGATTCCATTATATATATATGTACCATATCTTCTTTATACATCCCTCTGATGATGGACATTTAGGTTGTTCCTTGTCTTGGCTATTGTGAATGGAGCTGCTATGAACATAGGGGTTCATATGTCTTTTTGGATTAGAGTTTTGTCTGGATATATGCCCAGGAGTGGTATTGCTGGATCATACGGTAATTCTATTTTTAGTTTTTTCAGGAACCTCCATACTATTTTTCATAGTGTCTTTACCAACTTATATTCCCACCAACAGTGTAGAAGCTACCTACCCTTTTCTCCACACCCTCTCCAGCATTTGTTATTTGTAGACATTTTAATGATGGCCATTCTGACCATTGTGGGGTGGTACCTTATTGCAGTTTTTTTTTTTTTCCTTATTGTAGTTTTGATTTGCATTTCTCTGATGTAAAGGTAACAACTTGATCATAATTCCTGTGCATTTTTCTTTTTTAACATTAAGGTTTAACATCCAGATACACATCTGTTCTCACCTTGATGAGCATCTCAACAAATACACTAATTAATCTATTAAGTAATTAACCTGTTAGTAAAGATGTGGATTTGTGTATATCTAAAATAGAGAATGAAACAATAGATAAATTTCATTGGGTAAAATGTTTTGCATATAGTAGGGACTCAAATGTTGATTCCATCCTATAAAGAGCAAAGAACATGTTATCAAGTCACTGGTGTAATACAACTCTAGATGTTCATGTGATTTTTTTTCCAGTTTTGCTTTAGATCTAGGTAAAACCTTTATCATATAGAGAAGATGGAAAATTAATAGAAGATAGTTATCAATGATGGGATACATGCCAGGTGCTAAATGCTCTTACTGCATTAACATGTCCTTGTGATTTGGGTATTCTTTTCCTCACTAAGTAGATTATTATACTGAGAATGAGAGATCAGATCACTTCTAAATTTTTATGCACCTCATAATTTTGAAGCCAGAATGAGAAAGCAATTTTGTCTGATTTAAATTCTGCGTTCTTTCCACTACTTCAGATTTATTATATAGGGGAGGTATTGGGACATATTGCTTTGACTCATGTTAAACAGGCACCTTTTGGAGTGGCCTGAGACCAGTAACTAGGCCTACACATTGAGGTGGGGCAGGAACCAGGAGAACAGTCATTGGTGCTGCAAAGAAGGTGATTTTATCAGACAGAGCCAAATATGTAGAAGATGCTATTGGAGGAAATCTAGTGTGGCAGGCAAATTTCTACGATGGCCACCATGATCATCACCCTCTGGCATTACACCCTGGATAATCCCCCCACCTTCGAGTCTGAGCAGAACCTGTTACTATCTTCTAACCAATAGAATACGGCCAGGGTGATCAGATGCCACCACCTTGGCTAGGTTACATTATGTAGCATTCGTGGGGGGGGTGTCACTTCTGTGATTATGCTAATTTATAGAAGACTCTGTCTTCTCACAATGGAGCAAGAGACTTTCCTTCTTGCCTTGAAGAATCCAGCTGCTGTGCTCTGAACTGCCTGTGGAGAGGGCCATCAGACAGGGAAACGTAGGTAGCTTCTAAGATCTGAGAACCTTAGTGCTATGGCCACAAAGAAATGAATTCTGCCTATAACCTGTATGAGCTTGGGAGCAGATATTTTCCCCAGTCAAGCTTCCAGGTGAGAACACAGCCCAGCCTACAGCTTGATGGCAGCCTTGTAAAATCTTGAACAGACCATCCAGCTAATTCATGCCCAAACTCCAGACCAATGGAAATTATGAGACAATAAATGTGGATTGATTGAATCTACTAAGCTTGTGGCATCTTGCACACAGCAGTAGAAAACTGATATAACTAGTGAAGCAGTTGGCATCAAGGAGACTTAATTTCAAGATAACATGACAGGAAGTTGGTACTAGATGGAACTTCTTTCCTGGAAGAACAAGGGTGCTAGAAAGTATATAAATAAATGACCCAAGAACAATGTAGGACTTGAGTTTTCTGCACAAGAGCACAATACATGAGTATGGATTGAGAGTAAAGCAGTCCCCAAAATGAGCCAAACATTGTTCATTCATAAATATTTACCGATGACAAATCTGATGAGAGAATAAATGAATTAAATATGAACAAATTACCCAGACAAGACAAAGAAAGAAGATGCAAAATAATGAGGAAGTTGAAAATAAACTTCTTACTCCAGACCTGTGATTCAGAAACTGTGGGGAAGGAGTGTAGCTATCTGTTTTCACAAGCCCTACAAGAGATTCTGATGTGCAGTAGCATTTGTGAACCACCAATAAAGACTAAAAGAGGTAAAAGATGACATTTTGACTTTAAAAAGTGATAGGCTATTTTTAAAAAGGGTCAATTTTATTATTCTCTTACTCCTTGCAATAATATAAAAGGAAAATAATGTATGCTCATTAAGTATAACACTGAAACTACAAGCACACCTGAAACTTTATGTTAGAAGTTGTTATGGACTAAATGTTTGTGTCCCTCCAAAATGCATGTGGTGAAGCCCTAATGTGATGGTATTGGGAGGTGGGCCTTTAGAATGTAATTAGGTCATGAGAGTAGGGTCCCCATGACGGTATTCGTGTCCTTATAAGACATGGAAGATAACCCTTTCTCCAACTTGTGAGGATAAAACAAAAAGGTAACCATCAGTAAACCAGAAAGAGGGCCCTCACCAAAAACACGACCTTGCTGCACTCTGATCTTGGACTTCAGCCTCTAGAACTATGAGAAATAAATATTTGTTATTTAAGTCGCCCAGTCCATGGACGTTCTATTGTAGTAGTCCAAATTGACTATGAGAGAAGTAAAGGGAATTAGAGAAGTAAAGAGAATCAAAAAAGGGGGCTATGGGAAAATATTGAATTTCTCTTTGTTTTATTGTCACATGGTCATAAAAGAATTAGATTGTATATAAAGCAACCGTTTTTCTTTTTGTCTGCATACAGTAAGGGGCGTTTCATTTTATAATAAATCTTTCTGTTTTAAAATATCACTGTTCTCTTGGGACCTGAAATTTTTCTTCTGCAGATTTTTATTTGACATTGTAGTTAAAAAGCCGTATATTCTTTGACATGTGCCAAAATAACAACGTATTGGAAACGTCCCAAACTACAGGCATAATTAATGAATCCAACTGATACAATATGTAAAGTCAGAAGAGTAGATACTACCTTCACACATGCCCATCTAACAGAATGTCAGATTCACTTTGTTTCAGTACTTGCTTAATATCAAAGATTGCAAGTACATGACCTCTCAAATAACTTTTAAGTGCTGATTTTTACTTTTTCATATGTTGAATACTTTTCACATTTTAAAGACAATCTGTTTTGAAAGTACATTTAAAATCTTG
Source organism: Balaenoptera acutorostrata (assembly GCF_949987535.1). Lineage (NCBI taxonomy): Eukaryota > Metazoa > Chordata > Mammalia > Artiodactyla > Balaenopteridae > Balaenoptera > Balaenoptera acutorostrata. The sequence continues at coordinate 53,911,678 of NC_080079.1, forward strand.
AAATCAAGAGGCAAATAGTGCAATAAAATTAAGTGTTAGAAAGCAAAAACTAGGAAAAAACTTGTATCATTAAGTTCACAAAACTACATTTATAGAATTTATATAAATTTAATATTAAAAATCAGAAGACTTACATTTGATATTCTTTCTATAGCAGTGGTATTTAAAATGTTAGAAACTGTGCCTTTCCTAAATATTGCTTTATTCGGGAAAGCAAATATCGATATTTTACAGTTTCCTTAGTATAGACCTTTTTTGAGAAAATAAAACGCTGTGATAATTTTGTTTGTGGGGTGTTATGGACTGAATTATATTCCTCGCCCAAATTCATATGTTGAAGGCTTAACCCCCAATGTGACTATATTTGGGGATAGGACCTTTAAGGAGGTAATACAAGTTCAGTGAGGTCATAAGGGTGTGTCCCTCATTCCATAGGGCTGCTGTCCTCATAAGAGGCGGAAGAAACACCAGAGTTCACCGTCTTTCTGTAAACACAGAGTAAAGACCACGAAAGGACAAAGCATGAATGTGCCACCTATAAGTCCAGAAGAAAGGTCTCATGAGAAACAAATGAGGAACCTGTGGAACATTTATCTTGGACTTAGAGCCCCCAGAACTATGAGAGGAGAAATTTCTGTCGTTTAAGCCAGCTTGTCTGTAGTATTTTGTCATGGCAGCCCAGGCTGACTAATACACGTGATCATACATTAATGTCTCTAAAACAATTCCTGGTACAACGGGTGCTAAAAAGATATTTGTCAAATAAAGGAATAAGTGTAGAGAGTTTTCAGTTCTCCATATGACCACAGATATCTTAACTTCACATCTCAAGGACATTCTTATTATCCATAGAAACTGATCCATAAACATCTAATGAATGCAATTTTATGCTGTTTTGTAAACTGTGCACGTTTGGTTTTTCTAAGTGTGTAACTATGCTTATATAGCTATGAAGAGTAAATCCTTATAGTATGAAAGACATTTGTCTTGCAATCAAAGTATAAATAAGATAAAACAAGGGTAAAAGAATCACCCTTGACCTGCATTGGGCTCTAACTTAAGGGTCTCAGTGCAACATTGTTCAAAGTACTGGAGCATGTAGGTAATTGATCCCTGAGGACAAAACCCTCCTTGTTTTGCCTATAGAAGTATAGGAACTGGACAACAAATGATTTAATATCCATTTAATGTCCTGGGTTTTATACCAGAAGCAATGTCAGTACCTTCCTCTCAGAGCCCATTAGGGCAGAATTAGATCTCAGGCCCCACTTAATTGAAAGGAAGATAGGAAGTGTGTGGGAGCACCTGGATAGTAGTTGAACAGTAAATATATCTGCCACATATCAATCTTAGGTTCCAAGATTTTAGTGACTATTTATTGAAACTTTTCTGGTTCTAAATATTTCATCAATCAGGGTTTGCTCCCGAAAGTATTTCAGGGATTTAATACAAGAAATTAGGAACTTACATAATATTTCTAAGGGATGGTATTGTGAAGATTAGGAAAAAAACAACAGCAGTGATCTCAGGGAAGCAAGAAGTTGTATGAATGTGCAATGATACCACCAGATCCTGTAGTCCTAAAGCAGGTGATTGCCTGGGAGATTTTGGGGGGTTGCTGCAAAGCCTCAGGTGTGTGGACTGCCCAAATCCCACACCTGGCATTGGTGTTACAGAGGTCCTAAGGATTCAGCCACTCTTCCTACTTCTAAAACTTGTGGCAGTAACTCTCACTGATGGAATGTAAACTGGAATTTACTGGTAATGAATTTTGAGAAATGTACTTTTCAGACTTTCATACTCTGAAACACATGCAAGAGGATAGAAACAAGTGGAGCACATTCCTGGTTGTTAAATAGAAAATACAGTTGTGCATACATGCAGGCATGTGTGACTGACTCTATAATTGCTTGTGGTTCCATTTTGGCTTTGGCTTCCAAGAAATTCAGAAATTTCCCTCCTTTGTTTCTTAATCTTATTTCTCATATTCTATGAATATTAATAAAACCTACCGTGGTTGAGCAGAAGGACTGGTAGTATTCAATTTCTTTTATATCTAAAATGCTATGATTGTAATATTGTATCCTTGCCTTTGTCAATATTTAAAATTCTCATCTGTGAAATGCAAAGCTTCAATTTTAGTTACAGTTTCATGATTAATCTGCATTTACCAACTTCAGTATATGCTAAAGAAAATTATTCCCATTTCAAGGCAAGTCCTGATACCCATATCTCTGAAGTAAATGTTATAAAAACATAAATGGGAAATTAAGTGCCCAGTAAAATATTTATGACCTTTGAATCGAGTTTATGTTACCATAATTCTGAAGTTGTATATGATTTCGGCTGATAATTATAGTATTTTATGAGCAAGCAGTAATAGGATGTGGCTGTGAAAATAGTAATCTTTCCATTGTTGAAATGTTACCCTTTTCTACTTGGAGCTTTCTTGAACAATTAATGTGCAATATGATATTTATGAGAAATGCCCCAGATATATTTATGAAAGTATGCAGAGTTGTTTAAATGTGAATTTTCACTGCAGTATTATTTACAGTAACAAAAATCTGAATGAAACCTAACTTTCAGTCAATAGGAAATTGTTTAAATTTATTACAGTTCATTTCTTTTTTCTCTTTATTTTATTTTTTTTAACATCTTTATTGGAGTATAATTGCTTTATCCCTATGCCACCCTCCCTATCCCACCCCTTGAGGTGGTCACAAAACACCGAGCTGATCTCCCTGTGCTATGCGGCTGCTTCCCACTAGCTATCTATTTTACATTTGGTAGTGTATATATGTCAGTGCCACTCTCTCATTTTGTCCCAGCTTACCCTTTCCCCTCCCCGTGTCCTCAAGTCCATTCTCTAGTAGGTCTGCATCTTTATTCCCGTCTACAATGCAATATTACTCAGCCATAAAAAGAAACGAAATTGAGTTATTTGTAGTGAGGTGGATGGACAGTTCATTCTTATAATGGGATACCATGCAAAGCCTACACAGAATTAGGAAGGTAGGTTTGTATGTGCTCATTCAGCAAAATGCCTTTCTGGGCCTTACAGTCAGTCATTTCTCCAAAGAATCCATGTTCCTTTTAGTGGAACATATTATTCAGAAACCAAGACCTGAGCAGTATATGTGCTCATAGCTACTGGATTGTGTCTATTCCCAGGACCTCTCAGTGGAGACAGCTGGGGAAGTAACGTATGCACACACACACACACACACACACACACACAAACACACACCTCAGTTTATTTTTATTTCTATTCAGATCGAAAACTGTGAGTTCACCCTGATACTTCAATTTCCAGTGCAACACAAGAGAATTCATTCTTGTTCTCCCTCTTTTCAAATTTGTACCTCCCCTCTCAAACAGTGAGGAAGCTGGCTCCCATTATTCTGAAATATTTACTTGTTTAATCAGTCCCCTTTGTATGTAATAATTCTCCATTTAGCAGCTCGCTATCGTCTCACATGTGTCCCTTTACCTCCCTTTGGCACTGACTTCCTGTCCCACTGAGAATTGCCCTTCTTCCCCTCTGCGACTCCAACCTCCAGCTCTGGGCTGCCTCCTCAGTTGCCCCAAGGAGGGCCCTCCTCACTTCACTCAGGCTCTGTCATCCCTCCTCCTAGGGCCAAGCCTGGGGTTTGGCCAGAAGGAGGGCACAGGATTCCTTTAAGAAATGCTTTGTGCATAATTAGGACTCTGATCCTTGGTCATGCATTATTTCAATTCCAGTACACAATGACTTCCATGTGTCAAGTGTTGTGACTGGTACTGCAGAATACAGCTCAAGGCTGAGCAAGAACCAGCCTGTGCAAGATTCCAGCTTCCTGACCTCTTTCCTCAGCCATTTCTCTTTTACGTGCCTCTATGCTTGGCCCCTTTGCTGAGCTGGGTTTGTGCATTTGTTTTTTGTTTTGTTTTGTTTTGTCATCTTTATTGGAGTATAATTGCTTTACAATGGTGTGTTAGTTTCTGCTGTAAAAAAGGTGAAGCAGCTATACATATACACATATCCCCATATCTCCTCCCTCTTGTGTATCCCTCCCACCCTCCCTATCCCACTCCTCTAGGTGGTCACAAAGCACCGAGCTAATCTCCTTGCGCTATGTGGCTGCTTCCCACTAGCTATCTATTTTATGTTTGATAGTATATATAAGTCCATGCCACTCTCTCACTTCGTCCCAGCTTACCCCTCCCCCTCCCCGTGTCCTCAAGTCCATTCTCTACGTCTGCATCTTTATTCCTGTCCTGCCCCTAGGTTCTTCAGAACCTTTTATTTTTTATTTTTTTTTAGATTCCATATATATGTGTTAGCATACGGTATTTGTTTTTCTCTTTCTAACTTACTTCACTCTGTATGACAGACTCTAGGTCCATCCACCTCACTACAAATAACTCAATTTCATTTCTTTTTATGGCTGAGTAATATTCCATTGAATATATGTGCCACATCTTCTTTATCCATTCATCTGTCGATGGACACTTAGGTTGATTCCATGTCCTGGCTATTGTAAATAGAGCTGCAATGAACATTGTGATACATGGACTCTTTTTGAATTATGGTTTTCTCAGGGTATATGCCCAGTAGTGGGATTGCTGGGTCGTATGGTAGTTCTATTTTTAGTTTTTTAAGGAACCTCCATACTGTTCTCCATAGTGGCTGTATCAGTGTACATTCCCACCAACAGTGCAAGAGGGTTCCCTTTTCTCCACACCCTCTTCAGCGTTGATTGTTTGTAGATTTTTTTGATGATGGCTATTCTGACTGGTGAGAGGTGAATACCTCATTAGAGTTTTGATTTGCATTTCTTTAATGATTAACGATGTTGAACATTCTTTCACGTGTTAGTTGACAATTTGTATGTCTTCTTTGGAGAAATGTCTATTTAGGTCTTCTGCCCATTTTTGGATTGGGTTGTTTGTTTTTTAGATATTGAGCTGCATGAGCTGCTTGTATAGTTTGGAGATTAATCCTCTGTCAGTTGCTTCGTTTGCAAATATTTTCTCCCATTCTGAGGGTTGTCTTTTCGTCTTGTTTATGCTTTCCTTTACTGTGCAAAAGCTTTTAAGTTTCATTAGGTCCCATTTGTTTATTTTTGTTTTAATTTCCAATTCTCTAGGAGGAGGGTCAAAAAGGATCTTGCTGTGATTTATGTCACAGAGTGTTCTGCCTATGTTTTCCTTTAAGAGTTTTATAGCATCTGGCCTGACATTTAGGTCTTTAATACATTTAAAGTTTATTTTTGTGTATGGTGTTAGGAAGTGTTCTAATTTCATTCTTTTACAGGTAGCTGTCCAGTGTTCCCAGCACCACTTATTGAAGAAGCTTGCTTTCTTCCATTGTATATTCTTGCCTCCTTTGTCAAAGATAAGGTGTCCATAGGTGCGTGGGTTTATCTCTGGGCTTTCTATCCTGTTCCATTGGTCTATGTTTCTGTTTTTGTGCCAGTACCATACTGTCTTGATTACTGTAGCTATGTAGTATAGTCTGAAGACAGGGAGCCTGATTCCTCCAGCTCCATTTTTCTTTCTCAAGATTCTTTTGGCTATACCAAGTCTTTTGTGTTTCCATACAAATTGTGAAATTTTTTGTTCTACTTCTGTGAAAAATGTCATTGGTAGTTTGATAGGGATTGCATTGAATCTGTAGATTGCTTTGGGTAGTAGAGTCATTTTCACAATGTTGATTCTTCCAATCCAAGAACATGGTGTATCTCTCCAACTGTTTGTATCATCTTTAATTTCTTTCACCAGTGTCTTATATTTTTCTGCATACAGGTCTTTTCTCTCCTTACGTAGGTTTATTCCTAGGTATTTTATTCTTTTTGTTGCAGTGGTAAATGGGAGTGTTTCTTTAATTTCTCTTTCAGATTTTTCATCATTAGTGTATAGGAATGCAAGAGATTTCTGTGCATTAATTTTTTATCCTGCTAATTTACCATATTCATTGATTAGCTCTACTAGTTTTCTGGTAGCATCTTTAGGATTCTCTATATATAGTATCATGTCATCTGCAAACAGTGACAGTTTTACTTCTTCTTTTCTGATTTGGATTCCTTTTATTTCTTTTTCTTCTCTGATTGCTGTGGCTAAAACTTCCAAAACTATGTTGATAATAGTGGTTAGAGTGTGTAACCTTGTCTTGTTCCTGATCTTAGTAGAAATGGTTTCAGTTCTTCACCATTGAGAAGGATGTTGGCTGTGAGTTTGTCATATACGGCCTTTATTTTGTTGAGGTAAGTTCCCTCTATGCCCACTTTCTGGAGGGTTTTCTAATCATAAATGGGTGTTGAATTTTGTCAAAAGTTTTTTCTGCATCTATTGAGATTATCATATGGTTTTTCTCCTTCAATTTGTTAATATGGTTTATCACATTGATTGATTTGCATATATTGAAGAATCCTTGCATCCCTGGATAAACCTCACTTGATCATGGTACATGATCCTTTTAATGTGCTGTTGGATTCTGTTTGCTAGTGTTTTGTTGAGGATTTTTGCATCTATATTCATCAGTGCTATTACCCTGTAGTTTTCTTTTTTTGTGACATCTTTGTCTGGTTTTGGTATCACGGTGATGGTGGCTTCACAGAATGAGTTTGGAAGTATTCCTCCCTCTGCTATATTTTGGAAGAGTTTGAGAAGGATAGATGTTAGCTCTTCCCTAAATGTTTGATAGATTTTGCCTGTGAAGCCATCTGATCCTGGGCTTTCGTTTGTTGGAAGATTTTTAATCACAGGTTCAATTTCAGTGCCTGTGATTGGTCTGTTTATATTTTCTGTTTCTTCCTGGTTCAGTCTCAGAATGTTGTGATATTCTAAGAATTTGTCCATTTCTTCCAGGTTGTCCATTTTATTAGTATATAGTTGCTTGAGTAATCTCTCATGATCCTTTGTATTTCTGCAGTGTCAGTTGTTACTTCTTCTTTTTCATTTCTAATTCTGTTGATTTGAGTCTTCTCCCTTTTTTTTTTTCTTGTTGTGTCTGGTTAATTGTTTATCAATTTTGTTTATCTTCTCAAAGAACCAGCTTTAATTTTATTGATCTTTGCTGTCATTTTCTTCATTTCTTTTTCATTTATTTCTGATGTGATCTTTATGTTTACTTTCCTTCTGCTAACTTTCGTTTTTTTAGTTCTTCTTTCTCTAATTGCTTTAGGTGTAAGGTTAGGTTGTTTATTTGAGATTCTTCTTGTTTCTTGAGGTAGGATTGTATTGCTATAAACTTCCCTCAGAACTGTTTTTGCTGCATCTCACAGGTTTTGGGTCATTGTGTTTTAATTGTCATTTGTTTCTAGGTATATTTTAATTTCCTCTTTATTTCTTCAGTGAGCTCTTGGTTATTTAGTTGTATTGTTTTGCCTCCATGTGTTTGTATTTTCTACAGTATTTTTCTTGTAATTGATATGTAGTTTCATAGCATTGTGGTTGGAAAAGATACTTGATATGACCTCAATTTTCTTAAATTTACCAAGGCTTGAATTGTGACCCAAGATATGATCTATCCTGGAGAATGTTCCAAGAGCAGTTGAGAAGAAAATGTATTCTGTTTTTTCTGGGTGGAATGTCCTATAAATATCAATTAAGTCCACCTTGTTTAATGTGTCATTGAAACCTTGTGTTTCCTCATTTATTTTCATTTTGGATGATCTGTCCATTGGTGAAAGTGGGGTGTTAAAGTCTCCTGCTATGATTGTGTTACTGTGAATTTCCCCTTTTATGGCTGTTAGCATTTGCCTTACGTATTGAGGTGCTCCTATGTTGGGTACATAAATATTTACAATTGTTATACCTTCTTCTTGAATCAATCCCTTGATCATTATGTAGTGTCCTTCTTTGTCTCTTGTAATAATCTTTGTTTTAAAGTCTACTTTGTCTCATATGAGAATTGCTACTCCAGCTTTCTTTTGATTTCCATTTGCATTGAATATCTTTTTCCATCCCCTCACTTTCAGTCTGTATATGTACCTAGGTCTGAAGTGGGTCTCTTGTACACAGCATATATATGGGTCTTGTTTTTGTATCCATTCAGCCAGTCTGTGTCTTTCGGTTGGAGCATTTAATCCATTTACATTTAAGGTAATTATCGATATGTATGTTCCTATTACCATTTTCTTAATTGTTTTGGGTTTGTTATTGTAGGTGTTTTCCTTCTCTTGTGTTTCTTGCCTAGAGAAGTTCCTTTAGCATTTGTTTTAGAGCTGACTTGGTTGTGCTGAATTCTCTTAGCTTTTGCTTGTCTGTAAAGGTTTTAATTTCTCCATCGAATCTGAATGAGATCCTTGCTGGGTAGAGTAATCTTGGTTGTAGGTTTTTCCCTTTCATCAGTTTAAGTATGTCCTGCCACTCCCTTCTGGCTTGCAGAGTTTCTCCTGAAAGATCAACTGTTAACCTTGTGGGGATTCCCTTGTATGCTATTTGTTGCTTTTCCCTTGCTGCTTTTAATATTTTTTCTTTGTATTTAATTTTTGATAGTTTGTTTAATATGTTTCTTGGCATGTTTCTCCTTGGATTTATCCTGTATGGGACTCTCTGCACTTCCTGGAGTTGACTGACTATTTCCTTTCCCATATTAGGCAAATTTTCAACTATAATCTCTTCAAATATTTTCTCAGTCACTTTCTTTTTCTCTTCTTCTTCTAAGACCCCTATAATTCGAATGTTGGTGCATTTAACGTTGTTCCAGAGGTCTCTGAGACTGTCCTCAATTCTTTTCATTGTTTTTTCTTTATTCTGCTCTGTGGTAGTTATTCCCACTATTTTATCTTCCAGGTCACTTATCCGTTCTTCTGCCTCATTTATTTAGCTATTGATTCCTTCTACACAATTTTTATTTAATTTATTGTGTTGTTCATCACTGTTTGTTTGCTCTTTCATTCTTCTAGGTCCTTGTTAAACGTTTCTTGTATTTTCTCCATTCTGTTTCCAAGATTCTGGATCATCTTTACTATCATTACTCTGAATTCTTTTTCAGATAGACTGCCTATTTCCTCTTTGTTTGTTTGGTCTGGTGGGTTTTTACCTTGCTCCAACATCTGTTGTGTATTTCTCTGTCTTCTCATTTTGCTTAACTTACTGTGTTTAGGGTCTCCTTTTTACAGGCTGTAGGTTTGTAGTTCCCATTGTTTTTGGTGTCTGCCTCCAGTGGGTAAGGTTCTGTATGTTGTGTCGGCTTCCTGGTGGAGGGGACTGGTGCCTGTGTTCTGGTGGATGAGGCTGCATCTTGTCTTTCTGGTGCACAGGACCGCATCTGGTGGTGTGTTTTTGGGTGTGTTTGAACTTAGTATGATTTTAGGCAGCCTCTTTGCTAATGGGTGGGGTGGTGTTCCTGTCTTGCTAGTTGTTTGGTATGGGGTGTCCAGCACTGGAACTTGCTGGTCATTGAGTGTAGCTGGGCCTTAGTGTTGAGACAGAGACCTCTGGGAGAGCAGTCACCAATTGATATTACGTGGGGCTGGGGGGTCTCTGGTGGTCCAATGTCCTGAACTCTGCTCTCCCACCTCAGAAGCTCGGGCCTGATACCTAGTTGCAGCACCAGGACCCTGTCAGCCACAGAGCTCAGAAGAAAAGGGAGGGAAAAAAAAAAGGAAAAAAAGAAATAAAATAAAGTTATTAAAATAAAAAATTAAAAAATAATTATTAAAATAAAAATATAAAAAGTAATTACAATTTTTATAACAAGAGAGCAACCAAACCAATAAACAGATATACCAATGATAACAAGTGCTAAAAACTATACTAAGATAAACATAAAAATCAGAAACTAGTCAGTAGCATACAGCAAACCCTAAGTCTATATTTGCTCCCAAAGTCCACCTCCTCAATTTTGGGATGATTCATTGTCTATTCAGGTATTCCACAGATGCATGGTACTTCAAGTTGATTGTGGAGATTTAATCCGCTGCTCCAGAGGCTGCCGGGAGAAATTTCCCTTTCTCATCTTTGTTCACACAGCTCCTGGGGTTTAGCTTTGGATTTGTCCCTGCCTCTGCAAGTAGGTCACCCTCTGGTATCTGTTCTTCATCCAGATGGGAGGGGGTTAAAGGAGCAGCTGATTAGGGGGCTCTGGCTCACTCAGGCTCGGGGGAGGGAAGGGTATGGAATGCGGGGTGAGCCTGCAGTGGCAGAGGCTGGTGTGATGTTGCAACAACTTGAGGTGTGCTTTGTGTTCTCCTGGGGATGTTGTCCCTGGATCACATGACACTGGCAGTGGCAGGCTGCACAGGATCCTGGGAGGGGAGGTGTGGATAGTGACCTGTGCTTGCACACAGGCTTCTTGGTGGCTGCAGTAACAGCCTCAACATTTCATGCCCGTCTCTGGTGTCCACACTGATAGTCACAGCTTGCACCTGTCTCTGAAGCTTGTTTAGGTGGTGCTCTGAATCTCCTCTCCTGGTGCACCCTGAAACAATGGTCTCTTGCCTCTTAGGCAGTTCCAGACTTTTTCCCGGACTCCCTCCCAGCTAGCTGTGGCACAGTAGCCCCCTTCTGGCTGCGTTTAAGCAGCCAACCCCAGTCCTCTCCCTGGGTTCTGAACTCTGAAGCCCAAGCCTCAGCTCCCAGCCCCCTCCCACTCTGGTGGGTGAGGAGACAAGCCTCTCAGGCTGGTGAACGCTGGTTGGTACCGATCCTCTGTGCAGTAATCTCTCCACCTTGCCCTCTGCACATCTGTTGCTGCAGTCTTCTCCGTGGCTCCAAAGCTTCCCACCCGCCCATCCCCCCATCTCCACCAGTGAAGGGGCTTCCTAGTGTGTGGAAACTTTTCATCCTTCACAGCTCCCTCCCAGAAGTTCAGGTCCCATCCCTATTCTTTTGTCTCTGTTTTTTCTTTCTTCTTTTGCCCTACCCTTGTACGTGGGGAGCTTCTTGCCTTTTGGGAAGTCTGAGGTCTTCTGCCAGCATTCAGTAGGTGTTCTTTTAGAGTTGTTCCACATGTAGATGTATTTCTGATGTATTTGTGGGGAGGAAGGTGATCTCCACCTCTTATTCCTCCACCATCTTGAAGGTCCTTCCTCTCCATTATGGTTTATCATATGATATTGAATGTAGTTCTCTGTGCTATCCAGTAGGACCTTGTTGTTTATCCATTCCATGTACAAAAGCTTACATCTGCTAACCCCAACCTCCCACTCCATCCCTTCCCCAACCCCCTGTCCCTTGGCAACCACAAGTCTGTTCTCTATGTCCTTGATTTTGTTTCTGTTTCATAGATAGGTTCATTTGTGTCATATTTTAGGTTCCATATAAGATATACTATGGCATTTGTCTTTCTCTTTTTGACTTACTTCAGTTAGTATGATAATCTCTAGTTGCATCCATGTTGCTGCAAATGGCATTATTTCCTTTTTTTATGGCTGAGTAGTATTCCATTGTATATATGTACCATATCTTCTTTATCCATTTGTCTGTTGATGGACATTTGGGTTGTTTCCATGTCTTAGCTATTGTGAACGTTGCTGCTATGAACATAGGGGTGCATGTATCTTTTTGGATTCCAGTTTTCTCTGGATATATGCCCAGGTGTGGGATTGCTGGATCATATGGTAATTCTATTTTTAGTTTTCTGAGGAACCTGCATACTGTTTTCCACAGTGCCTGCACCAACTTACATTCCCACCAACAGTGTAGGAGGGTTCCCTTTTCTCCACACCCTCTCTAGCATTTGTTATGTGTAGACTTTTTAATGCTGACCATTCTGACCAGTGTGAGGTGGTACCTCATTGTAGTTTTGATTTGCATTTTTCTAATAATTAGCGATGTTGAGCATCTTTTCATGTGCCTATTGGTCATCTGTACTTCTTCTTTGGAGAAATGTCTGTTTAGTCTTCTGCCCAGTTTTCAATTGGGTTGTTTGTTATTTTGTTGTTGAGTTGTATGAGCTGTTTGAATACTTTGGAAATTAAGCCCTTGTCAGTCGCATTGTTTGCAAAATTTTCTCCCACTCTGTAAGTTGTCTTTTTGTTTTGTTTATGGTTTCCTTTGCTGTGCAAAAGCTTATAAGTTTGATTAGGTCCCATTTGTTTTTGTTTTTGTTTTTATTTCTATTGCCTTGGGAGACTGATCTAAGAAAACATTGGTACGATCTGTCAGAGAATGTTTTGCCTATGATCTCTTTTAGGAGTTTTATGGTGTCATGTCTTATGTTTAAGTCTTTAAGTCACTTTGAGTTTATTTTTGTGTATGGTGAGAGGGTGTGTTCTAACTTCATTGATTTATGTGAAGCTGTCCAACTTTCCCAATACCACTTGCTGAAGAGACTGATCGCAGTAGAATTTGTGCATTCAAATACTTTCTTTTACCAATTTTTCATTTATTCACTGATTAACATATGTTTATTGAGCATGTATTGCAATGCAGAAACAGAGAGCAAGCCTGTCCCATGATGAGGCTCAAGAAATAGAAGTCTAATTGCGAAGGACTTATAGGCCCTGTCAAGGATATGGGGTGCCTTTTCTCATCCAAAGCACAATGAAAGGTACTGTGGAAGGACAGAATTATCAAACTATTGTTAATTTTCTTGTACAACTTGAGTTCACAACATGAGGTCCAACATGCCTTCTGAGCCTTGTGGATGGGAGGGTACAAGTATCTAATGACAATCATTACCATCATCATCACCAACATCATCATCACCACCACCACCATTTTCTTAGCAGTATAAAAGGGGAAATACTTGCAGAAGAGAAATGTTTAAGTGTTTGAAGTGACCTATCCTGGTGGTGAATACAGTGTGTATAAAAACCAAGGGAGTGATCTCTTTACTGATATAGGAAACATAGCTGAGTGTGAGGATCCTGCATTCAGTCTTCAGTGTGTTGATCCTTATGCCACTGTATCTTCTCCCTGATTTCATCTCAACATGTCTCTTCTATTCTCCTTTTTAACAGTGAGGCTAGGTTTTTGTATATGTTTTTGGTTTGTTTCTGAGATGTCCTGCCTTATGCATGTTTTGTCTTTGATTGTTTTTCTAAACTTTTTATTTTAAAGTAGTTACGTACTTGCAAAAGAATTGAAATTACTAGAGAGAGTTCTCATATCCTCTTCACTTAGTTTCCCTTAATGTTAACATCTTCCATCTTAACATCTGGTACATCTATCAAAACTAAACAATTAACATGTGCACAATACTATTAAGTAAATTACAGACTTTATTCAGGTTTCTCCAATTTTGTTTTACTAATGTCTTTAGTTCCAAAATCCAATCCAGGACACTTTGTGTATTAATTTTCTAGAACTACCATAACAAAGTACAATAGATTGAGTGGCTTGAACAGCAGAAATTTGTTGTCTCACAGTTCTGGAGGCTAGAGGTCCAAGATCAAGGTGTCAACAGTCGATTTCTTCTGAGGCTTCTCTCCTTGACTTGTGGATGACCATCTTCTCCCTCTGTCATCACATGGTCTTTCCTCTGTGTGTGTCTGTGTCATAATTTCTTCTCAAAAGGGCTCCTGTTTTATTGGATTAGGGCCCACTTTAATGACCTCATTTAACCTTAATTACCGCTTTAAGGATCCTATCACCAAAACCAGTCACATTCTGAGGCACTGGGGGTTAGGACATCAACATATGAATCTTGTGGGGACACAGTTCAACACCAAACACTATGTTTTATTTCATTATTTTGTCTCCTTAGTCTCATCTAATATGTGACAATTACTCAATCTTTTTTTTCCTTGAAATTTTTGAACGGCATTGACCAAAATATATACAGTTTACAGACTATCTCTATATTTATGTGTGTTTGATATTTTCCCATAATCAGACTGGAGCCAGTGGACTCTGGGAAGAATATTACAGAGGTGACCAATTTACCTGAGACTGAGGGATTTCTTGGGACGTGGGATATTGGTTCTAAAACAGGGACTGTCATGGGCAAACTTACAGTTTGAGGGTTGCAATGAGCAATTACAACACAGAGTAGGATGTAAGTTTGCATTTAATCTCAGATATCCCTATTCTAAAAATGTATCAGCCATTTGCTGATGTAAGAATGTTCTCAAGTGACTAAGACTCTTCTTAGAGTCCCATTCCCTTCACATACAGAGTCACTCTCCTGCTGCCCCACTTTCTCTGTCTCCTGTTTTCTCTATCTCTCTCTGCTCTCCCTCTCTCAGTGCTCCTCATATTTTTCTTCCCCTCCTTCCAAAACTCTTCTCTTTCATCCCAGGCTGTCCCTTCAAAACTAAAAATTTTTGTTTCTTTATTATTCAGAAAAATCTATCCCTCCCCTGAAACTTTACTTTTTATGTTCAAAGAGAATATGTGGGCAAACTAGGATACTCAATAGTTTCAGTTGCCTCTGAACAGAGGGATATAAAGAAAGGCATCCATTGAGGAAGATAAAGAGAAAAGAAGAGAGAGAGAGAATTACAGGGAGAGAGGGAAAGGGTCATACAGATGTAAAAGCTACAGATATTTGTTTATGTTTGTATGTATATATTTTTCTATGGATATATTTATATATGTATCTCTCTATGTGTATGTAGATATATTTAGAAGGTGGGGAGAGGTAGAGAGAATGGTCTTAGTTTCAGTCCTCACTTTGACACTTATATATATAATCTTTGGCAAGTCATGAACTATTTTTGAGTCTTCGTTTCCTTATCTGTATAGTGGGTATAATAATATCTTCTTTATAGGATTGCAGTAAATATTTAATATAGGTGTATATTAGTTATTAATTATATAATACACAAAGTATAAGACATTTTTATAATATATATTTTCATTTTTAATACACTTTGTTAAAAAAATATACCAAAACCATCCCATATCGTCACTTCCCAAGGTCAAAGAGAAGTCCATGCACAGTAATTCTTCAGTGCTTTCCTTTCTTTGTTTGGATTATATATGAAACAATGCCATGGGGTCAAATTTATGAAGTCATGAGAAAGGCCTAGGCTTTGGTCCTCTGAAATACCATTCCTTCTTGTTACATGATTTCACATAGGATATTATATCAGATCTGGGAGTTCTCACAGCACTGACCCTCACCAAGTTGCTCTCTGCTGACCTCATGTGACGCACTGGACACACAGGCTAAGAGCTGAACCTTCATAGACATCCAAGCAGCTTTTATCAGCTGAGATCCTGACTCCTGTGGGGTACTCTGTGGCAGACGCGTACTCTGCTGCCTCTATGCACCCACAAAATCCTGCCTTCTAATTTGAGAGGCTTTTCTCAGATTGCACACCCCCTCCCTCTACCACCAAAGCTTTCAACACTTGCCCACCCTCCCCTGGAAAGTCATCCCCATCCCTTCGGGGGCCAGGATTCTGAAAATTCTACTCAAGGGAAGAAGGAAGTCCAGAACTCAAAGACAAAATGCCTGATGTTTTCTTAACAGGGGACATTCACTTGCTATAAACACATATTTTGCTGATGAGTTTATAATAGCTCCCCCCAAAGTGACATGAATTAATTAATTTATGAATAATTTACCCCCTAGTTTTAGTACTGTTATAAAGTAGGTATTTAATAAAAGTTTAGTAGCTCTTTCTTCCCAACTTTTGTTCACAAAGACTATCTGGAACCATTTCTGCTTCCTCTGAGAACTGACTAATGAGAAGATACTTAGGAAAGAAAATATGCTCTCTATATATCCATTAGTATAAACAAGCTTTTAGTCACCTTAATTGTTCTAATGGCAATAATTAATGCAGCCACTTAAGGTGATTCTTTCTTTAAAAGACTTAATCATTTCCATTCAAATTTATGACCCATTCTAATATAGTGTCGAAACAATTTTCCTGTTTTGGAATCCATCTTAGTGTAAATACTCAAAGGAGATTATTGACTTGTTAAGACTCTGTTAATTCCCAGGTAGTTGAGATGCTGTCAGAGTTGGGAACTATGAAAGGGATAATAGGGACAAACACAGGATTTAGAAAGTTTTAATACCAATCCTATCTCTACCCTGATCTAACTCCTGACTTTTCTTCAGAGGTTCACTTACCTATTTGTAGCTTCCTTGGCCTTCTTTCTCTTCCCTGAACTGCTAAAGCCTTTTCTTCTCTAAGAACTTTTGTGTACGTAATTTCCCTTGCCTGGAATGTTGCCCACACTACACCTCACATGGCTGAAGCATGTGTGGGCTTAAATATGTCCTCCCGAGGGAGGGCTTTCATAAACATCTTCATAAGTGGGTGCCAAATCACCCCTGCTCTGTGCTGTCATGGCCTATTCACATCCTTCATGACACTTGTCAACACACACACACACATATTTATTTCTTTATTAATTTTTTTGTCTCAGAAAGTTACTCTAAGCAGTGAAGGTTAGGACCATTTCTATTTTATTAACCAGTGTCTTACCAAATTCTTGAATGAATAAATGTTGGTCACAGTTTAAAAGATCATCATATAATATTTGCAAAGCATCAGTTGTTTAGGACAATAAAGGAGGAATCTTAAATTTTGCTCCTCAGTATTACCTTTATTACCCATACCAGAACAGTCAGCTCTCTTACACAGATTATCATCACTTCACACTTATCCTGGCTCGGAAGCCAGCCATGCATGCTAGCTCCAAAGAGTATGGGATTGAAAACACAATTTGAGCTTTAAATTAAAAACACCTAATTCCAATCTAAAAATTGATCTCTAGCATCTGAAACAGCAAAAATGCCTAATATTTACTGAGTAGTTCTCTGAAATTCAAAATTTGAAAACATTTTAAAATGGATATATACTGAGATAGATATAGAGGTTGCAAT
This sequence comes from Balaenoptera acutorostrata, assembly GCF_949987535.1. Classification (NCBI taxonomy): domain Eukaryota; kingdom Metazoa; phylum Chordata; class Mammalia; order Artiodactyla; family Balaenopteridae; genus Balaenoptera; species Balaenoptera acutorostrata. Next base: position 53,928,401 of record NC_080079.1, read on the forward strand.
TCCACTATCAAATATATTATAATGATTTTAGAGAATGAAAAGTTATTGTTGAACTCCCCTAAGATCATAAATGATTAACCTTTATGATTTTTAGAGTTGGAAGGGACTTTAAGGATTATTACAGAGAAAGCATGAGAAATCCCACTATCAGTGTAAAATACTAAACAAATCATCATTTTTCCCCCAGTCTTTGTGTAATTGTTATCACACACCCCAGTCCAACCAACCATCATCTCTTACCTGTGTTATTCCATTGGCCTCTCATCATGATCTCTTTCATCTATTCTTACTACCCTGAAGCCATTTTCTACACCAAAGCCAAAGTCATCTTTTTAAAGAAAATCTGAACAGACTTCTCCTCTTCTTAAGACTCTCTGATGATGCCTTTTTGCACTTAAATTAAAATCAAAACTCCATACTCTGTCTTGTAAGACCCTATGTGACATGGCTTGTGCGAGCCTGTCCTCTGTGACCATCTCCTTGAGCTCATCCTAGCTAACTCTGCTGCAGACACTCTGGCCCTCCTGCTCCAGCTTGCCAACCTTTCTCCCACCTCAGAGCCTCACACTTGCTGTTCCTCCTACTTGCGTTGTCCTTGCCCAGTTCTTTGGGTGACTCCTTTTCAGTACTCAGTATGGAATCATCTCAGAGGTGTTTTTTCCAATTACCCTGTCTAAAATAGCTCCCTCCCCTCCTTTCCCACTCATCTACTCCTTATTTCCTTAGGTTTTTAAATCACAAGCTGAAATTAGATTATTTAATTGCTTATTTATGGTCTATCTCCCTCATAGAACTCTAGCCCAAGAAAAGTAAGGACCTCGTCTGTTTTGTTTGCCACTGTATGTCTTGCTTTTAGAATTGCTCTCACACATAGCACTCAATAGATACCTAAGGAAGGGAGGGCGGGAAAGGAGGTCAAAAACACATGAATGTGTTTACATGTTGGGGATATCTGTGTGGAGAATTATTTCACCCACTCTGTCCACCCAATCTCTCTGCACAGGAGACACTTGGTCACCATGGTTTTTAAGGGAGAAGTGGGTGGGCTCACAGGGTGAAGCCTGTGTTCTTCCTTACCACAAAGAAAACAGCGTGGTTAACAGGACAGTATTTTTTCTCTCATGTCACATGGGCTCTGGTACTTGATGACCGACTCGCTCTCTGCTTTCTCTGTCATCAGACATCACATTATCAAAGGACATAAATACACATTTTACCTTTGCTTCAGGGAGCAGTTATTATTAATGTCATTTTATTGATGGCAAATAGAATTCTGCAAACCAGCTCAGTATCACATATGATTTTAAAGACATTTTTGAACCACCCCAAATCCATTCTAAGCTACTAGAAAGCTTATACCACTCTTTCCTCACCAGAGGCCAACAGTTTTCATTGATGGTTTGATGCTGGGAGCTATCTGTCATGTTTTAAATAACGGAAAAATATGCATCAGCTTCCTGAGTTGGAAAGTGACAGACAAGAAAGTTGCCATTTGCCCCTGGGTGTAAGGGAAATGAGATAGAAATTGGTACAGCGACTTGGGGCTGTTGAGCAAATATGTCTAACCTCTGGGAGATAGGAAGCCTCAGGGGGGAATATAATAATATTGTCCTGCTTCTTTTTGCTTCCTATGTAACACTCAATTGTGATGTAAAGAAGCAGAACAGAAGCCCCAGTTAATCAAACCAGAGAGGCATGCCAAAAACTAAAAGGCAAATCCCTTCAAAGAAAACACTGTAAAACAATGTACTAATTAGGATTGTAAGGATAGGAAGCAAAACCATTACTTTTTTATGAAATATTGAATTGGGTTTCATAAATTAGACTGTTGAAAATTATTTTTAACATCTCCTGAATATAAAAGTAAAACATATCCATTATAAAAATAAATAGAACATGTTGAAAATTGTATAAAATTCTCAACATCTTACTGCACAGAAATAACCATTGTTAATATTTTAATATTTTCTTCCAATGGCTTACATTGAGAACATTTTCTAAAGCAATCAATATTCTCTGAAAGCATAGTATTTAATAATGCAATATGATCCATCTTACTGTTGGATTGTAATTTAAGCATTTCTCTGTAGCTGCATTTTGGGGTATCAATTGCTTTTATTAGTTTTGTTTTACTCATGTATGTATGTATATGTAGGAAAAATATGGGAAGGAATGCATGGTGTATAAATTTATTATTTGTTATAAAATTATAATTCAACTTTATCCTATATCCTAATTTACTGTAATACTGGGGAAAATATCTAAGAGTATTTCAACTTTACAGGATTTAATAAAATTTCGTCATTATATAAAATATCATGATTTGTTTAACCATTTGAATTTATTATTTCCTATTTTAAATAAGGCTGTAGTAAATATTCTTATACATAAATCCTCATGTAATTTTCTGTATATAACTTCTATTATGAAATATTTCCGCCATAAAAGATAATATCATATACACACTGCCATTCTTTCTGTGTGCATGTGGGAGGGTGGGGGGGTAGGTATGCAGATATTCATGTTCTTGACATTTGCTCATATTTCCACTATATGTTGTCCTCACTGAGGCATCACATTTTGTCATTTTGTTCATTGCTACCATCTAGAACACCACCTAGTATATAGTAGGCATCAGTTCAGATTTGTTGAAATAATTAATCAATTAATATTTGGGTGTTGTTTTCTTATTTTTAAGAGCTCTTTATTTAAGATAGTAAACTTTTGTAACATATGCCATAAATACTGTTCCAATTTCATCATATACTTTATATTTTTATAAATATCCATTTAAAATTTTATTCTGTAAATATAATCCAATTTTGGGTTTCCTCTTTGCTTTCATTCCTAGAAAGTTCTTGCCCAACTACATTTCTTCTCGGTCTTTTATGGCTTATCTATTACATTTAACTCTTTATTTCATCAGTATTTTATTATAGTATGTGGTATAAGGTAAGGACCTATATTTCCCTTTTTTAAACTAGCCAATTTTCTGGCAACATTTCTTGAACAAAGTGAATTTATAATTTAAAATGTCCTTCATTTCTATTCATTTTTTAAAATTTATGAGTTCGTTTCTGGGCTGTTGCTTATATTTCTCTTTATACCTGCATCAACACACTAAGGTTTAACAATTATAGCAGTAAAACATCTTTTATTTTATAATAAACTGTCCCTATTTTTTCCATATAGTTTTATTTTCCAAACTGCTTTTGGCTGTTCTCATTCATGTATTCTCCAAAATATTCCTACTATGTCTTTTATTTGATTGCATTATAATTATAAATGAAACTAGAAATTCTTGAGAAGTTTAAAATATGAAGTTTTCCCATGCAGAGAAAAATTATATTCCCATTTATTTAAATATTCATTAATGCTATCTTATTTGGTAGTTCCCTTAGATTTATTTCAAGGTAATGTATATTTATGTTAATATTGCAAATAGGATCTTATTTATCGTATATTTTCTAGCCATTCTATTTTGTTTACAGGCTTATTACTGAAATTGTTTATAGTATCATTCTGTTGACTTCTGAATTTTTTCAGATCCTTGTGACTCTACGTTTGCCATATTTATACCTATTTTATTTTCTTATTGCTAGATAATGTTCATCTATGTTAGCTTTGTTAACAGTGAAAAAGTGACCTTGTTCTTCAAGGAAGATGAATCTAATATTTAATTGCTATGTCTAATACTGACCATTGACTTTGCATTGTTAAGGAAGTGGGTTTTTTTCCCCTTAATTAACAAAATGCTTTTTTCAGGATTATAAATTGAATCATATCTGATTTTTTTCTATTTATGGAAATAAATCATGTTACTAAATACATTAATATTAAAATATATTTAAATTGCTAAAATAAACCTTATGCTGTCATGGTAATTTTTATTATGTGAGTATAATCCATTTGCAAGCATTTCATTTGAGTTTTTTGCATACATATTTATAAGTGATATTGCAAATAGCAATTACCCAAAGACAGTTCTGCTAAACATTAATGAAAGAGTAAATGTACTTAGGAAGATAAAAGGTTTTGTGATCCAAATATTTATGGGACTTTTTTTTTAAGTGCATTATATTATTTTCTAACTTTCTCAGTTGAATTCTTAATTTAAACACATCTTTCTTGTTTAATGTTGAATTCATCCAAGGCTCTGCAGATACCACTGAGTTCAGCTTTGGCTGGTTTTAAACATTTTTTATGTCTTGCTTTTTATACTCTAAATTTTCTTTAACTGAAACTTTTATTTCCTCTTTGATACCTGTTGTTTAGAAGAGAGTAGAATTATTTTTGTTTGCTTTTTTAACATTTAAAAACGTTACTTTCCATTTGTTTGGTTTTTTTTTAAGCTTTGGAACAAATAATGTATCTTAGGCAGAAAGAGTAGGAAATTCACTTCCTGCGTTTTTAACTCCAATACTATTGGGGCCTCTTTTTACATTGCTAATTTTCCTATTTACTAATTCTGACAGATTTCAGTTGTGCTCTATTTCTTCTTTAAATAATTTTTTTCTTGACTTTATTATATAACGTGTTTTCTCTTTTACTGACTCTCAGCCATTGCTCTTAGTCTTTTATCTCATTTCTGAGTGTAAATTTTCTTATTTTGATATAATAGCTGATAATTTCTAAGGTGCAACATTAGAGCAAATCTCATTTTGAAAAGTCATGACCTCTGCCTATTAAAAGCTGTATGTTTGACCTTTGTTTTTCCCTACAAATTGCTTCACAATGCTCCTGTTGAGATATTTTGTGGTCTCTCTGTCTTGACCATCACAGGTTTCTCTAGGGCTTGTGTCTGCCTAATAATGGTTGGTGTGTGGCAGAGATTGAAAGAATCTTCTGTATTTCTTCTATTAACCACATACACCCTACCCTAAGCCCCTTCTGGCTTTAGCAGCCACTGAATCTGGATTTAGGGGAGGGAGATGGAGGCACCCAAATTGGAACTTCACTTGACTTATCTTGGTGTCACCTTGTATGTTGAATTGCATAAAGGATCGGGTAGGCAAAAGAAAAAAAAAAAATACACACACACACACATTTATGATATTTCCATGGTGTGGTGGCTTGAAGTGAATGGACATGAACGTGCAACCACACACTAACTCTTGCTATGTTGAAGCAGATGACCTGAGGATCACCATTTTGTACACATTCTTCACTTGATGAAAAGAGTGGGTGTAGCTATGGCCATGCATATGATCCTTCTGGCCTCCTTCCTAGCACTACTGTCTGTCATATTTGGGATAAGAAATAGCAATTTTGCTAAATATCTGATCACTGCACTTGTATGTGAGAATTTCAAATAACCCGTAAAATTGGGTGCAGTTCCCATTCATTAGTGCTATGCTCTGCCCTCATTTCTAGCACTGGTTATAACCTATCTGAGTTTGGGGAACTAGGGTCAGGATCATCCTCACTTAGCCTTGGAGAGTCTACGCTGTCTTGAACATTTGAACTATGATTATCAGAAATTCCTCAAGGAAGATAATGATAGAGGTTAGAAAATAAAGGGTAACTCTTCAAGGACTCTGGTTTGAAATCCAGCCCCTTACAATTTGTTATCTGGGAAACTTTGGGCAAGTCTCTTAACTTCTCTACGCCTTGGTTTCCTTATCTTTAAAATGGGGATCATATTTATATCTACCTCATAGGGTTATTATGAAGACTAAATAAGTTAATATATGTAAAACATCTAGTGCCGGACATATAGTCTCAATTCTTTATAATGGTTTGCTTTTATGTCACTCCTTCCAGGTTCCAAAGCTGATGGCAGTTTTTAAATCATCGTCTCCTTTAATGCTCAGTTTTTTGAGTATGGATTGTGAGATGTGAATATAGTCAGCTGTACAGAGGTTTCTCTAGGGCTTATGTCTTTTTATCCAGCTGTCTACATTAGCAAAATATTATGATTTTCATGGTCAAAATCCATCAAGCAGGCTGCTACAAAACACAAAATTAATACCGTGAGAGAACACAATATCTGTTTCTATCTCTACATAGAAATATGCTAATGCCAAAAAGCCATTAATGCATATATGTGTATATACAGTGTTGAAACACTGACACAAGTCAAAGGTAGGTAAACATTTAAAACTCAAATAGTATATATGATAAATATTTAAAGGACCCTTTGAAAATATGAATGTGTTTCATCCATATAGTGGCTTGTGTAACCATTAAAAATGTTATGTGTGAAGATACTTTACAAACTGAGGAAATTATTAGAGACCATATGTAAAGTTAATAAAGCAGGACGAAATGTTTTAAATATTAGATGACTCCAATTATTAAAATATGGAAAGTATATATTTATTCAACTAAAAATATTGGAAGGGAATATACTCAAATATTAATAGTGGTTATCTCCTGTGGTGTTTTTTTTTTTTTCTTCTTATATATTCTTTGTGTAAACATGTAACATTTTTTCTAATTAAAAGTTGAAATTAAGCTTCATTAAAATGATGCATTTCTGATCGAATCTAAACCAACTACAGTTATATTGATAAGCAAAATAAATAAAAAATAAAAAATTCAGGTGATGTTTAAACTGCATATATTACCACTTCCAGAAATCAGTTGAGCAATGTCTAAAATAAATTTTCAAAGTGGCCATACTAAAAGGTAGAACTATGGTGACAGTAAAAAAGATCAGTGGTTGCGGAGGAGTGGGAGAGGAGAGAGGAATGAATAGGTAGAGAACAGAGGATTTTTAGGGCAGTGAAAATCCCTGTATAATACCATGATAGTGAATACATGTCATTATATATTTGTTAAAACCCATAGAAGGTACAATAACAAGAGTGCACCATAATGTAAACTATGAATATTGGGTGACTAGGATGTGCCCATGTAGGGTCTTCAGTTGTAACAAATGTACTGCTCTGGTGGGGGTGTTGATAATGGAAAAGGCTATGCATGTGGGGGGCAGGAAGTATATGGGAACTCTCTGTACCTTCTTCTCAGTTTTGCTGTGAACTTAAAACTGCTCTAAAAAAAAAAAAAAAGTAAAAAAAAAGAAAGCAAAAAACGCCATATTCATTAACCCAGCCATACAATTTCTTATAATGTGTAACCAAGACATTATTGCAAAAAATTATTCTTAACCAGTGAAGTTCACAGATCTCCTTATTAACCTTATAAAATTTTTACTGATAGACCTCCTCTCCCTACCAAAGAATGTACATACTAACCTATACACAAACATTATTTACAATTTTGAGGGTATATGGACACTATGACACTTGTTCATGGACCCACAGTTTCCTTTCAAAAGAAAGGAAGAGTAAATAATGTGTATTTTAATATTAATTGTGGAATTACTTAGGGTAGTGAATGAATGGAAGCAATTTAAATAATAATTATTATATTATATATAATTATATTATTTGAATAATTCAAATAATAATAGAATGTCTAAATAAGTCATAATAGAAGAACAAATTGGAATTTAGCCTTTAAATTGTTTACAAAGACAATGTATTACCATGGTATAGTATGATATACTATTTTTTAAGTTATAATAAACCACAGTAGGAAAATAATGGTGATATATACATATATATTACATATATATATACATATGTATATATGATATATACATATATATATATTGAAAAATGAGAAGAAAGTATATAAAGACACTATTTACTATGGTCTTAGCATAATTGAATCCATGCCGATTATTTTCTTATTTTTCACACTTTCAGTAACATTATTTTTAAAGTAAGATAAGAAAGCAAAGCAAAAAGAAATTTATTAGTTAAATCTTTCTATTGTATAACTTTTCATGGCATAATGTGCCTAACTCTTCTTTTTCAATGGAGAAAAGACTCACAGTGATGCTTATTCATTTTTTTAGCTGTAATGAATGGACTCTGCAGGACAAATTATTTTAAAATCAAAATAATTCCCCCCCCAAAAAATAATAATAATAATTCCCCATTTCTCAAACTCTGTGCTATACAGTACTTTTCAGCTTTATTTGGATCCAAGGAAGACTGCAACTCCTTGTATCTGTGTATCAGACATTTTAATTCTCAAAATATGTTTGCATCTGCCTCCATAATTGATTCAGTAGCTTCTTCTGTATTTAGCTTAAAATATGGGAGCATTCAGTGAAAGGTGTCAATGAGAAAATAAGGAGAGGTTAATAGATAATAATTTCTTTATAATTCTCCCTATTTTTTTCTATCTTTTTATCTACACAAATTTTCATAAACTTTGTGTCACGTTAGAAGAAATGGCAAAGTGGACATTTTAGTATATTTAAATGTTTGTACATTTAAATATACTAAATAGGTATAATTAATGCCCTATAGAAGTTCTAAAACATTAAATATTATTATGGAAAGAAGAGTCCACTTATGCAGAAGAATTATGAAAAAACTGTATTATGCAAACTATTTGCCAGTATTTCTCTACATTATTTTAACCTTAGATTTGATTTGATTTTTACTCAGTATTTTACTTGAAGCCTTTACAAATATTGTTATTGGTTTGTGTTTTGGTCATTGTTTAAAGGATGATTGCTTTGTTTTACTTATTGTTTTGTTCTTTTATGTGAATGGATGATTTTGTCTTTGTCTCTTAGAAAATGGAAAATATTGTTGTAAACAACAATAATAAGAAGGTTGAAAAGTTTGTTAACAATATTAGGAAAATTAAAGGGCCCTGGGGTATGTCTGTATATGAGAAGATACTGGTTAATGTCATGAACCTTATAATCACATTTGAAATGTTCCTAGTTTATTCCCCCAGTAATACAACTCAAAGAACAAAGCTATTTTTTTCTACCAAGTCACATCAATGTCTCATTTTAGCTGAAAATTCCCTGTTTAATAAAAGAGAAGTGAGATAAGAGGAACATGCAGTAAGAATCTAACCTAAGGGAATCTGAGTGTCCAGCTTCATCAAAGGCTACTGAAAAGGGATGATGGGGAAAATTGCCTCCACATATGTAAACTTATGGAAGTCAAGATTATTACTAGATTGACTTAAATTCACTTCTTAATTTTTAATAAGTAGTATGATTTATCTCCCTGGAAACGAAGTGCAGACATAATGGAACTTTACTAGGATGTCAAGGGACATACAGCTCATATTATTTCCCATAGCTTTCATATCCCACACATTGGTGGACATCATTCTGAAATGTTTTCTTGGAAGAAGATAAAGGAGATACATATACACTCCTTGAAACAAAATTATTATCACAGGCACAAAAGATCAGTTTTGGTAAATTTATTTTAAATGACAACTAAAAATATTCTGCTGACCATTTTGCATGTATTCTTCTCTGTGTGATTTACATTCTTTGTTTAAAATATGATTCGTCAAATATATTAATTAAGAAGTGAATTTGTTTTTTATTTAGATTTAATGTGTACAGTTGCATCCTTGAAAAAGTAAGAAAGAGCCAATTAATTTCCCACTAATTATCTTTAAAATATGTACATTGGCTACTGGAAAATGTGTAGTGATTTTAAGGTAAGTTTTCCATTCTTCCATTTGTTTCAGTTTGAACAAATGTATCTATTCTCTAGACTTTTATTGGTAAAGATAAAGTTCAAAAGCAGACTATATAGAACAAACCTTAAAGATAATCACTATATTTTTTTTGCTGTAGGCATTTCCCAGGAAACATATCTGAATTCAAGGTCTTCCATGTCATAAGAGTTTGGAGTGTCACATACTTGGGTGACCTGTAAAGGAAAAATCTAAGGAAAAGGAGTACAACATTGAGTTTTAACACACCATGTGTACTGTGCTGTGCGTGTGTGTGTGATTGTCTAAGCCCTTACATTTAAATTAATTTCAGAAAGAAAAGTATCAATGTAAAGTGTAACAAGGCTGTGTGAGTGGTTTATCAGACATCTAAATATATTAAAAACAAGTTAAGAAAATGTGGATTTTTTTCCCTTCTATTTCAATTTTGTAAACAACTATATGGAATCTGTATAACTTTAAAAACCAACACAATTTAAAGAGATGTACTGTTTTTGATTCAGGTTTTCAACATTCTGTGTTGTTTTATTCAATACTTAGGAATTCAGATGTTGACCTCAATGAAGATAAATTATAGATGGGAGAATTAATGCTACTCAGGATGCTGCTGGAAGAGCCAACAGATACTAATTTGTTAAAAACAGCAATTACAACCAAAATTAAGTAAGTAACCTCTGCATTTTTTTGGTCTATTGTGTCCCCCAAAGACAGGATTATTTCCAACTATAATGTGAATAGTGCCTCCAGAGAATATATTCACTATTAACTGGAGAGTTTATGTTAAGAAGTTTGAGATGCAAATAATTGAAAATATCAGTAAATATCCTGTGTATCCAATGAGAGTGTGTCACGGCTTCTGTGAGAGGAGAACAGCTTCAAGGTCTCATGCCTTCTCTGCAGAACCCTTTGCTCTGGCTTCATTAAAAGTTCACAGTTTACAGTTTCTTAAAAAAAAAAATCTGTGGCAAATACTGACTCAAAAATCTGGGGCAAATTTTGATGCTCAAGCTTTGAAATTAGATATTTTCTTGGCCATCCCTTCTTCTTTATTACCTGGCCTAGGTAAATTTACTAACAACAATCACAAAAGGGATCCTGTCTATTTCTCCATGGAAATTAAATGGAATATTATAAATGTAAGTCATTCACAGGTTGATATACAGATTCCAATAATTTTGAAGTCTTACAGCCATTATCTTTCCGAAGGGTTATGTTACTGGATGACAAATAATGAGGCAAAGTCTGAGTTGGAATGATTGGCTAACATTCCATCCAATTTGAAAGGGAAATCAGAGATGAACTAGATCATCCTCCTTGTTTGACAGATGGGGTCATGGAGCTACTATTATGTATACTTAAATTAGAAGATTTCACAAAGACAACTTCCAATATAAAGATTTTCTAATTCATTTCCAACAATAAGAATTATTTTCTATCACATCATTAATTCTTTCATAGGCAACAATACACATGCAATCAATACAGGTTTTTATGACAAAAAGTTATCAAAGTACTAGAGGCCTAGTACTTTTAAGTCTCTGCTAGTATTTTCACATCTTCACTGGGTATCCAACATTAACATGTGGTTTCCCCACCACCATTCTGCCCTCACCACAACTCCTTACTAGAGTTCAGTGGGCACGAGAAGTCAAAGACACCTGTTTAGGCCCCTTTGAGAGATCTAATGGCTAAATTTGTAAAAAAATATATTTGAAATTATACACTATAGGGACAGTAATCATATATACCCATAGTTTAATCTTCATTTCTAAGAGAGAATCTAGCAGACATTCTACTCCAGGGTCTTTTGAATTTTCCAACCCAAGGATATTTCTGCTTACCTTAGAAAGAGAAAAAACTAGAAAATGCCTGTATTACCTAAACATTGCCAAGTTGGCTGATTTCTAAATGATTTTATTTCGTTGGCATTCCATGAGGCAATCACTTTAATATTTGTCAAATGAAGCAAAAATAAAGCCACCAAAATAATCAAACACCTAAATGTAATATACATATATATTTTATATATACTTATATATGTATGTATGCGTGTGTGTGTGTAGTCACAGTAGGAAGCAGATTATTATGAGAGAACGATGTTGATCTTAAGGAATGAATTTCTTCCTTTACCCTCACTATTTCTTTAAAAGGGAAAGAAAGAATAAAAGAGAAGAGATAAAGCTTATTTAAAGGCCTCATTTCCCATGACATATTGGGATGCATTTAAAATTGAGAACAGCCCAGAAACATTGTGCTGGTCTTTCTTGGATGAAGACTGAATTTCTGTAGACTAAAGTACAAACAGAGTACAGACATGCCGTCATTGAATACACTGTACTGAATCTATACAATTGAATAATAATTTAAAAAGTATTCTTTATATATAAAATGTTTCCTGGATACCAAAAGCTCAAATAAAAACCCCACCCCTCCTGCTGTGTTCCTAGGTATACTGTATACTCATTTGGGAAATGTTTCATAGCACTTGTCTAAGGGCAATATTTTCTGGTTTACAGGGCTGGAATCAAAGGAGTCACCACCATCCCCCCTCACTTAGGGAGTCATGGTTTCCTATAGCACCATACTGCAAGGTAAGTGTGAGTGACGACTGCATACATCAAGCTATTCTGGTGGAGATCTGGTTATTGAGAGCTTTAGCCGTAGTCGCCAAAAGCCCCACTCAAATTGTAGCTGTCAGTCAATTCATAAGCCAGTGACCATTCTCTGGAAATCTGCTTGGCCCTTCTGTTCTCTTTTTGGTAGGTCTGATATGTTATGATCAAAACAGGTTAATTGTGGAGTCCTGAAAATAGCACTGTTTCTCCTCCAGAGGACCTTGCTATTGCTGCTTGGAAATAATGTAAAGCATTGGAGAGTTGATCTATCTACAAATATTTAGTCCTTCACCCATAGCAAGGTAGATATTGGACAAGAGTGTAAAACATAGAGCACTTAATGTGCATACAAAAACCAGAGAATTTAGATGCCAATTCTCCGACATAATTTCCACTATTTCTCATTAGCATAAAATTGTTCATATATTTTGAACAACAGCATTCTATAGAAGTCACTGGCAAATCAGAATAACACACACTTTCTAAAAAAAGACATCAGAAGATGATGCAGAGTGAAAAATAATGAGTGACATTCATTCTCCAGTAAATAATGAATATGCAACTAACTTAATTACCAAATCTCCAAATACATATTCACATAACAAATACAGGGAAAATGAAGCAAAATCAAGTGTCTTGTAGAAATAAACACTTCTCTGTAGGCACGTGAGCTTGAAGGACAAGGTATCGATGTCTCCAGGTGTTGGCCACGTTAGATCAACTTTGAAAGTCTTGATGCTATCAGCACTTGTCTGCTGGTGCCCAAAGAGGTGCTTTTTGAGTGTGGACCCTTTTCACAGGAGAGCTTCATATTCCAAAAGGAGACAAATAACCACTGAAAGTGACCATTAATAATTGTTCTTTACAGAGGATTTTTGTCTCCACAGTTTGGACATAACTTTATCTCTAAACTTTACATCGGGCCTTCAGTGGATGTGTGTAACTTTCATACATTTTAGGACGCACAAGTCTGTTTATAATCACATAATATATAGTTCTACTTTAAAAAAAAAAATAAGGGGTCGGATCAGGACTTAAGTTTGATTGACAACCTTCGATCTCCTTAGAGCAAAAGATATATTAATATAACTGCAGTGAAAGATGTTAAAAAAGAAATAACTGCAGTGAGTCACAAAATATACAAACTCCTAATTAGGTGGATTCTGTATGAATCCATTTAGATATTAAACAGGTAGCATTTTAGTGAAAAACCCAAGACAAGGTTGACTTGGGAGGACTTCCAGTGAATGTTTGATAATTGTGATAAATTTCAACACAATAGCATATCGAATATGCAAATTATGGGGTTTTTATACACCAGTTAATTAAAACCATTTTTCTAAAACTTTCCCAAAGATATATTTCTAAATGAGAATTTAGATAATTGAGACATTAAAAAGTTGTAATAATCTTTTTTAAGAGTCTAGTATTACCTCTATATTCAAAACAAACGAACAATAGTGGGACAACTAATGAACACCACGAAGCTTTTGTTAAATTTAAAATGCATTTCTACCAAAATGTTTTCAACATTTGAGACTTTTGAATTTCCGCTAAACAGTGTTGATAAGAACACAATGTTCTTTATTTTCCCTGTATGGCATTATGTCTATTATTTATGTCTATCATCAAAGAAAGAATGTTCTCAGAGAGCAATTTGCAATGTATTTTAAACAGAAACAGCTTAACCTTAAATAAGAATTGTGTATATTCAATATTAGATTCAGAAATAGTTAGTTACATTCCTTTTCAGTGGAATGTGAGTCTTCCACAGGAAGGTTTAATCAAGGTTTTCCCAAACTTCAGTAAAAGAAATCTTTTATATACTTTCAAATACTATGCCTTTTTATTTAAAACAGTGTAAACATAACACCACCACCAATAATTGGAAAAAGACTGGTTATGTGAACACTAATTTCCTTGAATGCCCCATGAAAATAAGGGTAAATAAAACAGACAAATCTTCAGAAGTTTCAGTTCACCTTAGCAGTGATAAAAATATTGCTTTATTCCAAATGAACATACAACACAATTTACTGTTCTTTGGGGGGGGCTTCCTGTGAACTGAATAGTCTGGGTTTTGTGATTTCAACAATTTATTCTTTCCATATTAACCACAGAAGCCAACATCTTGGTCCACGCGTAGTAGACTTGCTACAAAAAGTAATGAGGAAAATGAGAAAACAAAGGGTAACTAACTATCAATTTGATCATTGGCTTGTATAAATAATTTAAGTACGCATGATTCAAAATACACATCCCCAACTCGCCTTGTGATACTGATATCATTAATGAGCCAATAGCTGTTCCTCTCAAAAATATTCACATCAGAAAATAGTCTAGACATTGTCAAGAGTTTTATAGGACCCCACCATGCACGTGACCTTGATTTACTAACTGAACTTTATACTTAATGGAAAAATTTAAAGCGAACAGATCTAAGAGGGAAATTTTTTCTGAATATTAGATTCCCTGATGTTTCAGAACAAATTTTAGCAAGCTTAACGCACACACATGCACACACATACGCACAAGGAACATATGTGCATACAGCATACCGGTGCTCGAGTGAGCAAGCCCAGACACACACGCACACAGGCACACACACTGAGAAATGCTCCTTTGGAGCCCCTAAACGATCTCAAACGAAAACATTTCTATTAGCTATTAGCATGATTTTAGTGACACGACAGTGTGATGTTTTTTTGTCTCTTTTTCTGTAATAATTTCTTACCTCCCTCTGAGATTCTGTGCCTTCAAATTTCAGAGGAAGCTGGCACGTAAGAGTGGCTAAGATTGCCCCATGACTCCCTCTGTCTCCTGCCCCTCTCCTTCCAGAGTCTTTGTGCCGTTCTTCAAAAAGTAAATAGAAGACACTATATTTGTTGACGTGACATAACCTGTGATGAGGCTGTCGAGTGAATAGGAATTTAGGGATTAGGATTGGCAAGCCCAATGGCAAGGGCCACCTGCTCACTGGCATGTCCACCCTTGGGATACACCTCTTCTCTTTGAAACAGGGTAACTGCCAGCACTTTTTTATGAGGTCACTGGCACTGTTGGGGCTGAGGGTCTGAATTGCCCACAGCTACTAAGAGCCAAAGAGGACAGTGTCGGGACTAAATAAAATTGTATTCAGAATTCTACCCAAAAGCTTTAGTGGTAAGCTTTATCCCTCCTGAAACGTTTCTTTCCCTTTAAAAAAATATTTTGTTAAAAAACACTATGAGGGCGATAGACTATTTGGTTTCTTCTAAGTAGATGCTCTTAAATTAATGCATATAAATAATTTGTATTTAATCTCCTCTCTTTCCTGTTGAGCAAAGCATAGAACGCACAGATTCTTACATCTCAGGTCACTTGGTCAACGCAGGGTCTCTTTGTATTTCCTTTCTTAAGACAAATTGGGCCTCTCGTTCTGATTTGGCTGTGGAACTCAGCGGGAGAAAGGCTGTGTTTTCACTCGCACTGTCCTCGGTTTCTACGCTGGCCAGTTCGTAGTCTTCTGACCGCCTGGTACCAGTCAGAATTCGGATCTGCTCCTGGACAGTTTCTAGCAATATTTTCACTTCTTGTTGTTCTGCTATAAGACAATCGCTGACTGGAATACTCACATTGACAATATCAGCAGAGTAGGAGTTTTTGCACCATTTGATGCTTTTGACTTCAGAAATCCCTGGCATTTGCATGCAGGTTTCCTCTAGACCCACTGAGGGGATGATGGGCACGGAACTGGCTCTTGGGGATGAATATCCCATCAGGTCCGTTTGATCCAAGCTATTAAAATAGGAGTTTGTCTCTCTCGAAGGCAGTTGCATATTTATTGATGCATTTTGTTGGGTTGTTAAACCACTGGATGAATACCTGAAAAAGAAACAAAGTGTTACATATTCTGCTTTCTTCCCAGCTTCTTGAGAGCACTAGTCAGTCAACAAAGCACTTTCCACATGCACCATCTCACTGAATTCTCACAGCAGCCCCATGAGACGGATAACTATGTTCCCAGTTAAACAGAGAAGTTAACTGAAGCTCAGATACGTGAAGTGACTTGCCCAAGGTCACACAGAAAATAAGTGACAGACTGAGACTCAAACCCAGATCTTCTTACTTTAAGTCCAGGGATCTTTCAACACACCACAGCTGTATAGGCAGGTGGGATATAGTCTTCCTGACCTCTATCCTAGAATACAAAGTAAATGGGGATTGAGCAGGTAAGTGTGGCCCTTCCATAGTGACAAACAGGAAACCCATAATGGCATTACTCCACTCCATCAACCTGACCACCCTCTCAGCCCTGGTTTAGTCCAGTGTAGACTCCTTGTGGCCACCCTAGGTGGAGGCAATCAGGAAGCCCAATATTAAGCAACAAGGTACTACAGTCCTGAGTTTCTCTGCTTCACACTGACCTTAGGGGGACCAAATCCAATTTCCACTGGCACTCTGCTCTTTAGGAACTGCCTCACTGCCAGTTTGCTGAGCCTAAAAGATGGGATGAAAGGCATACAGTTCCTCTGTCTGCCCAAGATGAACATGAAGTGAGTTCCATAGGGCCTCGACCAAGCTAGTAACGTTCCTCACGTGGTTTCTGGAGCCAAGTAAGGTAGTTCATGGGTGCATGGTAACGGCTTGTTGAGAACGCCATCATGCTGTTCCAAGTGGTTTAAATATGCCAGAATCTGGCTGGCCCCCCTCTTGCCTGTTCAGAGCTAGTGAATTTCCATTGCCTCTGAACTTTCCAGTGCCAAAAAGTGAGGCAGGGATTTCGTAGGTTCACGGAAATGTAGTTTGGGGACTTGAACAGTAGTATTTATTCTATTTCTCAACTATTTTTCCTCAATTTTAACCTTAAACATGAAAATTTAAGCATAATCTAAACATGTCCATCCTCAGTATAATAAATCTCATTCCCCTTGTCTTACATTATAATGTAAATAAAAATCATGTTTATACATGGAAAGAATAATTGCAATGAAGTGTGTTGCATACTAAATATTAGAAATCTTTATTGTAAAGACAAGATGGGAGCAATTTAGAGATCTGTCTTTCTGCCAGACAGTGTGAAAAGATGGGGAACAAATTTAGGTGTCATTGTGTTCTACTCTCTCTTACTGAGCCTAGTACGGAGTTGGCAATCAATAAATTTTGATGGAACGGACTCAGGAATACATGAACAGAACTTCAAGGTAAACACTCCCTTGATATCCCAGTTAACAACAAGAGCTAACAAACATTCACATAGAGCTTTCAAGAAGCACTTTCACCTCTAATTACCTCCATTGATTTAAAAAAAAAACAAACTGTGGTTTATTTATTACCACGTAATGGATAAATAAACTGGACTAAGGAATACCCAAAGGGCTTGCCCCAAATGACACCCTTGGTAAGCAGCAGAGGAAGAAGTTAAACCCACGTTGTCTTACTTTAATTGTTACTCTCAAAGCCAGAAATGAGTAGGCATCTCAAACTTTTTTGATATGTAAAATCTTTACCTGTGCAAATTATATAGCCACATACAAAGAAAGTCCCTGGGGGACCTCAACGACTTTCTCCTTAGTGTTCTATGACTGAAAACCTGAACCTAAAGTTTCTGATCAATGAATCAATTTCAACAAGAAGAAAGGGGACAAACTGCAGGCTTTTGTGTTCTTTCCTTAGCACCATTAACGTGTATGAAGATACAGAATGTCTGCTATCAGATTCACCAATGGCACAGAAATTTAATGAGGATAAAATTGTCTTTCACATGGATCATCATCAGAGTGTCTCAGTGAGTAGAATCTAACAGGTTGAAATGTGATGGGGATAGTGCCAATTCTTAATACCTGGATCTAAACATTATTTGTAAAAATGATGGATAAAGGTGTAAATATCTTAGAGGATTCAGTCAATTGTTGACACTTCAGCAAGTCCACAATGTGACATGATGTTGAAAAAGTTAATAGTTTTGTTCAGGCTTCAGAGGCAACAATAGGCCTTTGACTAAACAAAGACCCTGAAAGGAGCTACATACCGAACTGCTGGACTACATGCAGGTCAGCAGAAACGGTGCTAACAAGCCTTGGGAACCAACAGATAAGAGAGTAAGTCACGAAGCTTCCTGGGCCTTGGGAATCTGGCCAAATCCCGGGGATCAGTGAACATTCTGAGACTTACGACTAGAGATCAGAGCATTTATGATGATAGCCAGAGCTGCATATTTGCACGTAAGCTGATGATTATCAGCTTGCGGCTTGGCATTAAAAGCAGGACTCCTTTGGGCTGCACTCTGAAGTCTCATCCATGGAGTGGACACACCGCCCGGGACCTTCCAACTGGGACTCCAGATTGCTGTTCAAGGGACTTCACAGCATTGCTTGGATCTGGATGGAGGTGCTTCCCCAATTTGGTGATTGTAAATACATTTATTTCTTACTATTTTGCTTATCTCTCTGCTATAACTAACCTAATAAGCTTTCTTATTTCTTATTTAATTAAGTGTTGAGTGGTTATTTTGCCAACAAATCCTCCGAACTTGAAACTGAAAGTAAGTCTTTCGGCAAAACACATGACTAAGAAGTAATCAAAGGTAATTCAAGCCAAAC
The DNA here is from genome assembly GCF_949987535.1 of Balaenoptera acutorostrata. NCBI lineage: Eukaryota > Metazoa > Chordata > Mammalia > Artiodactyla > Balaenopteridae > Balaenoptera > Balaenoptera acutorostrata. Next base: position 53,947,110 of record NC_080079.1, read on the forward strand.
TTGGAGCAGTCTTCTACTTTGCCTGCCTGCCGACTGAAGGAGTCAACTTACACATCATCTCACAAGCCAGGTATGGATCACACACTGGCAACAACTGAAATCTAAAATGCTGCCCTAACATGAAGATGCACTTTAAACAATTAGAACTCTCCAAAAATGTGATTGTGTTTTGGATCAGAGAGGATTTCAAGTCTCACCACCATGACATGCTCTGGAATCTTAGACAAACACAGCAGACTTACTTTAATTCTCTCATTCATTAAAACCATCAGGTAGCAATACTGATCTAGAGGGACCGCTCTGAGACCTCACTGAAGGAATGCCTCTTCACTCTTCCAGTACAGGCACACTACTAATCCTCCCTTCCTTCCTAGAGTTGCTGTGAGTGTCCTAGCACTGGTCTTTGATTAGGAGGTGATACTACTCTCCAGAAGTTGAAGTAAGAGTTACATTTCTAGGTATGATTCTTGATTAGAAGATACTCAGAGTTCTGTATCCCTTCAGAGTCAACGACTACTGTCACACGTTTGATCCATGAGCTTGTCATTCATTGACTGTAAAACACCAGTTTGGACCAGTTGGACTGCCCTTCCTCCAATCCCTCAACAAAGTAATCACAAGTACATTTCCTCTGTAACTATGTGAGTCAAAGCATCCTTTTAAAGAGGGAAGATTTCAACAGTTAGTCATTCGGTTTGATTCCCAGTAATTCAGGGGTCAGGCCAAGAAATCAGTGTTTCCCCAGAGGACTCCAAGACCCAGTTCTTGGTGCATATGGAATTAGAATGAGCTGACTAAATTGAAGGAATCTACTTCTCCCTCTGGAGCCATACAATTAGAGATTCCATTTACACATCACCATCCATGACTGTGATTTTTCTTCACATTCCTTTCCTGGTTTACTTAGAAAGGCCGGTATTCAATCCACTTCTTTTACGTGGGCTATCCCACCTTGGGTTAGCCATTTAAATTCTGCTATCTTTAGTGTGTTCATCTGTACACTTCCTGAAGAATAACTGAATGTAAGTTTGTAAAGTTGCTATTTAAGTGAGGTGGATAATCAGTATGTTTCGATCCCTTCTACTTTGAAGGTAGCAATCTAACTTTTGTGATTCCATCTCTTTCTGTCCAGTACACGATTCCATTAGTTTGATTTGCCTGACATAACCCAGTTCACAGCTCTGTGAGCCACTGCCGTGGCTTGTCACCAATCCACTGATCAGGGGAAAGGCTCTTGAAGAAGCTCCTTTCTACCTGACTCCCTCCTCAAGCTTCACTAAGTCAGGTGCTGGGTTCAAGCTGGGTTGAAGTTAGTGTCAAGGAGAGACGTCATATACCCTGGGAACCTAACTAGCAGACAGCACCCACATGCTTGATAAACAAGCATCAGATGCCTCTTATAAATTCATTCACTCCCCCTCCAGGCTAGGGCCAGATTTGAAGAGGGCCTTTAGCTGTGAAATTCTATTACCAATCCCATTTCCAGTCCGGAGAGTTGGTCAGTCCCCCAGGAGTGGGAAATAGCTGTTGTCAAGAATTGAGAATGAGATTGCTCCCTGAGACACATTGTGCTGAGCACACAGTGACTTATACGAGTCACCATTTATCAACATCAGGTGCATATCACATAGGAAAATACAGGTGGCTAGCCAATTGGAGAGAATATTCCAAACCCAATGATGATTGAACCCAAAACAAAACGATAGCCATACAGTGCCCAACAGAAGAAAGACAGCATGGGCTGGGTTCTCTCTCCACTCACAAAATCTCTCAAAAACTTGATTGCACCTCACTCATTCTCACTCCGACGTTCACCCCAGGGGAAAAAAAAAACCACCTAAGTAACAGACATTATTAGTGATTTCAGAAGAAAAGTAATTATGAAACATGATTAATTATAGGCTAAATGCAAGCCCCTTTTCCAGATATAAGGCAAAGAGAAATGCAAACTACTTCTTGACTTGCATTATACATTTTGGACAACTTAGCTGTTATGTTGAGTGTGTAAATCTCACCTCAGATCTTACCAAATATATTTTATAGTCTATTTGGAATTGCTTCAAAATTACAAAATCCAGACACGGGCTATTTATTTCCTATCTTCTAGTCTTCCTACAGGAATCTGCTGCTGAGATTCGTCAGACATGGCATTGTTGCATACATATCGCCCAGAAGAAAAGACAAAGGTAAGAGTCTGGGACAGACCTCAAACCTGCTTTGGCTTTTAACTTGCTACAGACAGGGTGGAAAAATCACCCAGACCAAAGCAGCAAAGAAACCTAGCCTGGTTGATTCAGAGAGAGAAAAACTAGATGCAACAAGAACCTGGCTTGAGTGAAGAAATGGATTCTTGGAATTTCTGGAGTAAAGCCTGATTGCACTGCTCTTGAAATTAATAAGAATAATGGTTCCTGTGACAATAGCTACAAGTACCCCTTCTCTGTTTCCCATGTGTCAGGTACAAGCCCTTGACACATGTAATTTCTTTTTAATCTGCCCAACAACCCTCAGGAAAGCTGGTATTATTTTGTTCAATTTATAGATGAGAAAATGTAAGCTCAGATGATAAAACTTTCTCAAATTCATACAAGTAGTAAGGGGCAAAGATGAGATTTGAAATTCAGTCAGTTTCGATAAGGGCTGCCATATTTGGTTGAACAGCTTGTGTCGGTTAGGTGAGTGGTGGCTAAAATTCATTCTACACTCCACTCACCATGCTATGAGGGCCTGTGTCCACTGAGAGGAAGGGACACTTTTTACACTGCAAGGATGACCAACAGCCATGGAGTCCAAAGCCAATTTTTTCATCCCTGCACCGTGAATGAAACTAGAGATCTGAGTTTAGCTACTTGTGCCTTGACAATACTCTGTCAACACTGACTGAGACTTGTTCAAGAATGCTCGATGGAGCAGATGCTATATGTATGTTACAGGTTATTGTTACGGTATTGTCCACAATAGTGATTAGAGAATTAAGCACTTTTTTCCCCCAAACCTAAGGAACACTTTTGTCGTCCTAAGAAATCTGTTTTTTTAAAATCAAAGACCCATTCCCAGTTATTTTAGCAACTACAATAATAACATAGTGTCTAGATGTCTATACACTTACTTTCTTCTTAATGCTATATATCTTTTCCATCTAACATTTCCCTAATATCGATTTCCATTGTATCTGTTTTTTAAAGTTATTCTTTTGTGGAACAAAGGTGGAAGCGAGCATAAATAGCCAAATAATGATGAAATCAATGAATAAAACCCCAAGGAACATAATAACTCAATTTAAAACTATATCATTCATAACACCTTCCCTAAATTCCATTGCTTTTACGACCTACCCTTGGCAAGGTATCGTATCCTGGTCTGGGATCCTTGATTCCTCGAGTTGCTGATATGCTGGTCCCACGATTCCGCCCAACCTACTTCGGGGTGAGGGGGGTGTCCTTCTGAAGGCATTCCTATGGAGCATACCACTCCTTTGCCCTGGGCTGCAGCAAGAGGAGAGAGTCCTGCTGGTGGAAAGAAAACCAACAAACAAATTGATCATAGCAATAGATCATAGCAATAACCTCACAGGTGGCTGCTGAAACTTTTCAAGCACTGCATTTCCACCCTAGATCCTCAAAGTTCTAGGTCAGGCTCCATCCATGCCTGTAGGATATCTGTTAGGAGGGATCGAAAGTTGCTGAATTCATTTTATCTTTGGAGAGACTGAGAAGAAAAGAAGTTCCAGTTCCTGTGTTTCTGGCTTTCCAGTCTGGAGCACAATGGACTAAAATAACACCAGCTTTCCAGCCAAAGAGGTGCGCTTGAGGAATTCTTCAGTTCCTGATTCCCATCCTCCCTCATTATCCAAGCTACAAAAGTGCCTCTAATAGAAATAAAAATGGCCTTGTTATTAAACACTGCCAAGTACTAAACCCAAGAAGCCTTAAGGGCTTTATGGGGAAAATTTCACTGTGTTGGTGGTAGAATAAACAAACCTTATTTTAACTGCCTTTCTCTCCTTAATATATATGTTACTTTTGCAGTTCACTGTCTCAAATTTCCGTAAATCCTGAGAACCTAAATTACTTTTCTTTTGAGTTTGCTTTAACTTTTTTTTATTGAATGATTCTTTAAATACTGTAGTGCGTTACAATTTTCAAAAGTTTCACACGCATGATTTTATATAATCCCATAATAACCCTTTGCTTTTAATAAACATCTGATCGTATATTTCACTTGACTCATACATCCAAATACCCAAATCACCATGCCAGATGCCATCAAAGGGCAAGGCATAAACGGGATATACCTCAGGTAAGATCCCTACATAGATCACGTTAGACAAAGAACTAGACTTTACAGAAATCAATTACTAATTTGACGCATATCCATTCCTCTCTCCACCCCACTGAATTTACCCTACTACCATGTGAACTCTGAGGAGAACTCTGTTCCTGTGCAGACATTCCATGAGATGCCAATAAGGGAACTTAGAATTTTTGTGTTGCTACTCATTTAGCTCTGAAAATAGCAATAAGAGCACACACAGAAACAGCAAAAACATTTTCAAAATTTCAATAAAGTTCTAAAGGAACCAGTCCCCCAAATGAATTTTACCCATATTTCTACAGTATTTGGAGTTCTGTAAGTTCCCCCCCCCCCACCAACATTACTGTTATTTCCACTTAATAAATACAAAACTTCTCAAATATCATTTAAGGTCAGAATTTGAGAACCTGACAAATGAGTGCTAGTAGCCACCTTCCTGGTTTGGGCAAGGCGAAATGATCACACTTTATAACTTCATATTCGTCAAGCCCAACATTAACTTCCTGAGTTTGTGCAAACACCAGATCATACCTGGCAACGTTATTACAACTTAATCATAATATTTCTGGGTTGAGTGTATTGAGTCCTAACATGCCTAACAACAAGGGACCTCTAGTTAGGTCACTACACCAACGAGTTTAAGAAGCTCTATAATAACTAACTAATTTGTTTCCCTCCCTTCCAGCTTCTATCTATACCATCCAGTGGCAATTGTGGAGTCCACAGGGTACTCAGGCTTGGATGCTAGAATTAGCTGCATCAGGTCTGTATGATACTGGGGAAAGTACTTGCATATCAGTCAGAGTCCTGGGGGAAAATAGATAGCACTCTATATTGGGTCATTTGGGAAGATTTTGCTATTTACTAAAAAGTGTGTTCACTGAGAAAAAAAAATACAGGATACTTCTGTACACAAGGGCTGGTAACAATGGGAAACTGTTACCATCCGCGTAACTGAAAGGACAAGGGGAAGGAGCAGTTACCTGATTGAAGAGAGAAAGGGCTTGTAAGAAGAGGACCTCCTGGCTAGTGCCAGGAAGAGGGCTGTAGCTGAGGCAACCAGGCAGGGAGGGAGGGGGCAGAAGTGCTAGGACCTCGCTGGCCTCTGCCCTTCCATCGCTTGCCTGTGCATCGCAAGAAACCAACAGAAGCCCAAAGGCAAGTGAGCCTGCTGCCCTCTTAGTGCACAAGGCAGAAAAAGGTAAAGCCTAGAGATGGGTGGAAGAGATGCAAATAAAGGTATTAGCACTTGTTTAGGTATTTTCATAGTATTGCTATGGGGATTAAAGAGATAAAGTATGTAAAGTGCTTAGCAGGGAGTCTGGCACTTAGTAGCTGCTCAACAAAGTAAATTCCCTTGATTCCTCTGCCCAAACTGACAAATCAAAGGCTCATACTAATCACTGAAAACCCTGGACTTATTTCACCTTAAAAAACCTACACATGTGCTGTCTATAAATGAGTTATATTGCCAAAATATAATGTAATAAGTATAACATGACATAATAGATTTCTTCTTTAAAAAGAAAGAGGTTTTTTTTTTTTGGACTAAACACAAGAAATAATGACTTTGAATTAACAGCTTTGTTTCATAAATGAGTTATCCCAATGAGTCATATTTGCAGTGCACAAAAGAAATGAATTATTCATAGCTAGCCAAAATGTCACAACAAAAAAGTCTACCAGTATGAGCTAGTGACCCATCTTAAAAAACAGTTCTATACCTATTGATCAATCAACTATTCAAGCGTTCTAACCCAGTGGCATTCAGGAAGTTACACAGCAGTTTGCAGGATGCATAAATCAATCAGTGACTAGGTTATCAATCACGAAAACGTTTAAGTCTACTGCATGTTTTACAAAACAAAAGCTATGATATATTGAACTATAATTTACAAAGTTCTAAAAGCACTTTATAAATCAACCCTTGCCTATCTATCAGGACATAATGTATGCCAACAAATACTGCAATGTCATTGAACCAAATAAAAAAGAAGGTCTCTTAGAGACCTCCTTATTTGATCTGTGAGTGATTCCTAGAAACCATAGTAGAAACCAAGTTTAGGAGGAGGTATATCAACAGACAAAAGTAGGGGTAGGGTATTTGCAGGTCAAATACATTAGAAACTACAATTGCTTAATCAATCATATCAACTTTAAAACATGTACGACATAATATAATACTTAATATTATACTTAATTTTTTACTTGACTGAATGGAATACCACTTTAACGTGTATTACAATCAGCAGAGGAAAATGCTCTTTTGGAAAAAAAAAAACATCTTCTAAAAGGCCAATAATTTTGTACTTAATTCCCTAATTGAAGAACGTCCACTAGGTCCAGTTAACTGAAGTAATCTTTTCACAGGGAAATATTTGTAAATGCCCCAATTGATATAAACCAAAAATTGTAGTTAATAACTAAAGCAATTATCCAGTAGCCAAACATATTTCATCCTGTGTTGAAAATATTTAAACCTTTTTTTCTTTTTTTAACTTAGCAAACCCTTGGTACCTCAGTCTCTACCCATGTAGATTAAGAATAAAAATCACCATCAAGTACTAATGATTAGTATCAAGAGTGACGTGAAAACCTCATAGTAAATGTGGCCAGCATCAAGAAAATCTTTTTTAGGGACTCCCTGAAAGGTGAGGGAGAAGTTAGTTTCCTTGAATAATGCATACTTCTCTCACGGTGGTTTTCAAAATATTGCCTACATATATGAAAACCAAGGGTCAACAACATTTATCTTCCATTGCTGGGAACAACTGTTATTTTTTACCTTTTCCATTTAATCTCTTCATAATTAAGAATTTTTTAAATACTGTACCTCTTACTAAAAAAAGGAAGCTTAAATCTTTGGACAACTTCCACAAAGACTGATGACATATCAATACTTTTGGATGCACATAAACATAATGTCTGTTCTAGCAAGTCTCAAATGTTGGCACTTTAGAACAAAACTTTCAATTTTTGGAGTTCCAGATTCCTTATGTATAAACACAGCATGTGACTAGAAGATGCTGAAGAATTTGCTCAGCCTCAGAATGCTGTAAAATTTATAACTTTTATAAGATAACTTTATTTTTGGCTTTCTCCCCCAAGGAGCCAATTTTTACAGTCAGCTTGTTAAAAAAATGTCCCACTCCATTGATAATGGAAGATCTAATAAACCAAAGAAGAAGATTTGCCAGGCTTCTTCCCCCTAGAAAGTTTTCTTTGTGTGAGAACCATGTTGGAAGACCTGGAGCATGTCCTATCAGCTGCCTAGGGAAGAATTAGTCATTAAATTTGCAGACAGTGATAAGGCAGGCTAGGAAAAATCATGTTTTTAATAGTTTTTCAGATTGCAATTGTTTCATTCACTGGTCTGTGTCTGCAGACTTGATGGGTGTTATTAATAGTTCCTTTAGGCTTCCTCTAGGGGCATTGCTGCCTGCTGGTATCTTTGCTTTGCCTGCTAGGAGCTGCTTGAGCATCCACTGCATGGGGAACTACAGGAGAAGCAAGAACGATCATCTCTCCTGAATAATGTTGTTGTTCCTCGGCATGTGTTGTCCAGTGTTATACATTGTGTCAACGCACCCATTCCCACCATGATTAGCTACCTGTACCTGTGGTGTTTGACAGATTGGCTTCCTCTGTTGGGAGAAGGGACCTCTGGGAATGACTGGGGGCCGGCAAAACTTGACTCCATCATTTTCTCCAATGCAGTCACGGGATGCCTTTCCGCCTTTGAATACTGTGGGAAATCACATGCACAGAGTTGAGCTGGAGGAGAAGTTATGAGAACAGGGCCTCTGATACTACAGCTGGGTATCAAAAAGTTCCTGGAACTTACCAGTAACTTTTCCACTGGGCACCTGATCAGGAGAATGACAAAAACATCATTTTCATCCCATTTCTCACACACTGAATATGCTCTCCCCTCTTGCCCCCAAAACTCTTTGTGATTAGATAAGGTCCATTCGACAGGGTTCTTCATGTTAGAATCTTAAGTCTATCTTTTCATTTCAGTCTTCACCCATGGCACACTATGCCTGAGAGCCAAAATCACACATTTTTTTTATTGGAGTATAGTTGATATACAATATTATATAAGTTAATACAAGGAATTTTTAATTCAATGTACATTTTACCAAAAAAATTATTTAGTAGATGGACTACTAACAATAGGGATTTAATAAATGCTAATTGAGTGAACTTTACAACAGTCTCAGATTTATGGAAGGCTTTGATTTAGAGTATCTGCCCACTACTCTCCACTGTTTCTCTCTTTCAGCCTGATACCAGGTAATTACCATGTCTAATAAGAGAAGTGTGTGAACAGTTTACTCTTTATAGTTATTAACCCTTGGTTTCACCTTTGACTATGAGATATCACAAGGCACAGGGGCCTAAAGAAAACCATATAGCTATGGCATATTGAGAAAAACTTTGCTCCCAGGGAAATATCACATGGCATCTCAATCAGGCAGCAGTTGTCAATTTTAACACTCCCTGGACACTTGGCACTTGAACAAGCAACAAGGATTATCAAGTTTCTTTTCTAGAAACTCCAATGAAAACTATGCTGAGAAATGACATTTTTTTGAAGGCTAATAACCAAATTAGAGAGATTTTGAAATCCAGATATTCACATGTAATATATAAACAAGAATTTCACAGAAAAACAAAGATAGATATGCAGAATACATACAAAAAAGTATATAACTGAACTCATTGTAGAGATGAAAATCAGAATAGAGAACGTTAAATTTCAGGAGTACTTAGTAAAGGCAAAGATTCAAGGAAAATAGAGTTGGTGCTAATTTGTTGGGGGTACACATTGGCACTGTGTTGCAAAATATTAAATATAGGTACTCTTTGATGCAGAGTACTACTTCTAGGGATTTTCATCATTAATTGTAAAAGTTGGAAATGATATAATCAGCAAAGTATGTCAGTGGTACGATTTTTAATAACAGAAAACAAACACAAAAGAGAAGCAACTAGAAACAATAGAAATGGCCACAAATGAATATTATACAGCCATTGAAAAGAATAAAATCAAAGTACGAAAAGTATGAATATGAATCCACATGTGCAAGTAAGGAAAATGCAGTAAACAGATGTATATATAAGTGTATGTATGTGTGTATATACAAACATATTTAGCTTTGTGTGTGTATATATATATGTATAGATTTTGTATGTACATATACATATATGTTTGTGTGTGTGTGCATGCAACCACATGGGATGCAGATGGGAAACAAAAGTAAACTATTAACTAGGTGTTATCCTTGGGAAAAAATATATTGGTGGGTATGGGCTATGGAGACTAGGGAAATTGTCAAGGTTATGTAACTTTAAGTTCAAAATCTCTAACTAAATGTTTTCTTTTTAAGTACTTCCAAAACAAACCACATAATGTTAGTAATGACCACATCTTGAATCAGAATATGAATTCTACAAAATGGACTTAACAGAAGCTATTTAGACTTCTTGCAAAATGGAGTGAGTTGACATGGAACAAAAAGAAGATATGGAGATAATTTGGAAAAGGTGGTTGTTTTCAAGAGCCCCAAGTTACAAAGATCCAAAAAATGATGAAATACCTTCACATGTACTTCTTTGTTGACTAATTAAGTTGGTTATCATAAATCATCCATGGAAAAAGTGAATTGAATCAACGTTATTGCAATGTAAACAACATACTGAATTTCTATTTCTAGACTTCCAGGTTCTATAAAAGATCTACTAGAATTTTTTTTTTTCTCCCAACTTTTAATAAATTGCTTGAGAAGACAAACTCAGATGGTTGGAAGCCTCAGCTGTAGACACAGGTGAGATTATCTGGAGACATCTGTGGCAAATTGGAGGGGGTAACTTCTGTGCTACTTCTGCAGAGGGCTATCAGTGGGCGACACCGGCCAGTGTTTCTAGCACACCCACATTTTCCAGAGAAATTGCCAAATCATTAAAAGTCAGCAGCCCATTCCTTTTTCAAAAACAATGTATGTCAAGAAGCCTAGTTCAGCTTCGGGGCCGTTAGTTCAGAGCCTCTGCTTTGAATGAGACTTTTGATCATGAGAGCTAGAGGGCCTTGTTCAAAATCTGGGATAAAAGTCTTGAATAGAATCAACCTCTTACTTATTCTGCTTATTCATAGCATTCATAATAGATATAATGTTCTAAATCTTTTCTTTCAAATGCTTAGATTATTGTTATACAGTTGCTTTCACTGGTATTATTGTGGTCCATTAACACAAATTTGTCTCCAAAATTTAATATTTTGGATTTTTCTCTCATAGCCTTTTTGAGAATCGTTTTCATTTTAGTGGCTACATTTAATCTGAGATGCAGGTTTAACTTGCTGGTATCCCAATCCAAGGTTAGTTGAGATAAGTTGGAACACAAAAAAACCTAATAATTTGGCAATCCTTCAAACTAATAGTCCATACATATTGGTTCAAATGAATTTAGACATAGACTCCAGTTTTCACTTCTGACAAATAAAGAGCTTAGAAATCGTCATTCCTGTCCTTAAAATAATAAAAAAGCTGAACAAACAAAATCAGTGACTATTCTTATACCCATCAGATAATTGAGGTTGCAGGGCAAACCACCCCTCTAAAACCTGGAAAGACAAGTGAATACAGAGAATCAGCCAAGATCAGCTTGAGACACCCTGGGACCTGGGAGCCTTTGCTGCAGTGCCTGCACCTGGACCAACGCCTCCTCCAGAAACAGAATACAAAGAATCTATTCGGGACTAACAATAACCTCGTGCATGCTCAGTTGGGGCAAATTATGAATGACAAGATACAAAACACCAAAAACCCAACTGTCACTTCTGAGATGCCCAGAGCAAAAGCAGGGTACTCTGCATGATGCCTGCACACAGCATTACCAAGGGGGTGGGCAGACCACCTAAGCCGACCCCTGGACCCACCCCTATCTTCACCCTGTATAAGGAACCAGCTCGCCCCCACCTCAGGGAGCGAGCAAGGGAACCTGTTACTTGTTTTCACTCACTCCTGCTGCAGCATGAGCCCCAGTAAGGCCTTGCCTGAATTTCTTGTCTGGCCTCTTATCAATTTCTATTGATTAAGGAGGCCAAGAACCCTGGTCAGTAAAATACTTTGTTGTGACTCTGCCGGGACATTCTCCCATTCCCGGGAGGGGATCTGGGCACCTCCAGGACCACCGACCACCGAATGCAGCTTCCCAGTGGGTGACAGGCGGCCACCTAAACCTCTTGTTTCAGCGTCACCACGTTTGGTAAGTCTGCCTTCCTGGCCCCTGAGGGCCCCAGTACCCTCATTCAGGCGATGCTTTCCCCCACCCCTTTGTCCTTTTTCCCTCACCACTTTCCCTTTCCCTCTCCTGAAATCTCTCTCCTTCTTTCTCTGTCCTCTCCTACTTCTCTGTCTTATCCTTCCGAGAGAGTGGACGTCGGGCAGCTACAGCATCACTGTTCTCAGCTCGTGACACCTGCTCCCTCTGGCCGGCAACAGCTCACCTTGACAGGTCACAAGCAGAGGTGGGAGAGGCTCGCCTCACAGCAAGCAGACCTTGGTCCAGTGGGCCTTCCCTGATGAGAGATTTATGAGAGGGACAGAGGTTCCATCCTTCTGTCATGTAGTGGCTGGACGTCCGATCCTCCCAATATTCTCACCTTTCTTTTCCTCTGCCAAGAGAAGTCTCATTGGGAACAGGCTGAAACGGCAGATTTCTATATACTGGTGTATGTGTGGGTGAGAGTCCCACCTGTGGGTTGGCGATCCACAGACGATGGACAACTGGCTGGTTTCGGGGCTTGATCACCCTGGTGGGCAGTGGACAGGGTGCTCCCTCCTTCACTGGCCCTTTCTGGAAGTGCGCAGGCTGGTGCCTGAATAGACACCCTCAGGGGGCAGGCTGAAAAGCCAATCTCTTTCTCTTTTTTTTCAGTCTTTTCTGTCCCTCCTCTCCTGTCCTCTCCCTTGGTCCTCATTACCTACACTCCCATCCCCTTCATCCTGGAGACTCCTTGTCTGTGTCACTAACTCTGGGGAGGGAATTCTGTGATCCCCTTTGTCATTACACTAGACCTCGACTCCATCCGGCCCCCGGGATCTCTAGTTGTTAGTCTCCAGATTTATATGTAAACATGGGAAATGCCCAGGGAATCCCCAGAGATTCTCCTCTGGGTTGCATTCTTAACCATTGGAGACAGTAAAGAAATAAGCTGATTTTCTTTTGCAACACAGCCTGGTTCCCGTATACCTTGGGTGACCAGGAGAAGTGGCCACGGAATGGATCCCTTAAATTTAACACCATTTTACAACTGGACCTATTTTGTAAGCAGTCTTAAAAATGGGGAGAGGTCCCATATGTGTAGGCCCATACGTGTAGACTCCAGACTGAGGGATTCCTGTTGTTTATAGGTAGCCTCTCTTCCTGTGTTGCCCCCAGAAGATTCAGAGCCAGACATTCTCGCAGACCCCTTCTTTCAGCTGCCGACTAGCCATCGGCGTACTGAGCCTCCTTCTCAGGCCCCTCTTTCTTCTTCCCCTTCACCATCTTCTTCAACTCCCAGACCCCCACCTTTCCCTGTCAAGTCAGAGACTTAAAAATCGGAGCCCCTCGTGTTTCCTCCAATGGGGCTCTGATCAGGTTCAAAGTTAGCCACCACTGTTGCCCTCCAAGGCCTTTACCCCCTCTGGGAAGCAGCTAATGGGAACGGAGGGATTGCTAGAGTGCATGTCCCCTTCTCGATGCGGGACTTGGGAATCTGTAAGGAGAGTCTTGGCAGGTTCTCAGAGAACCCTGACAAGCTGAGCCTGACAAATTCATCAGGCTGGGGTTAACATTCTCTCTTACCTGACAGGACATCATGGTTATTCTGGCCCAGTTGCACCCCGGATGAAAAGGAGCATATATCAAGAAAGGCCAGAGAACACACAGATGGCCTACTGGTCACCCATCCACACTGCCAAATTTATCAGGCGGTGGGGGGACGCAATCCCAGAACATGACCCACGCCGGGACAATGAAGATCATGTAGGCCAGGCTAGGATGAGACATTACTCATCTATCAGAAGGAATGAAAGGTATATGGTGAAGCCTGTAAATGATAAGATCCCAGATGTTATACAGGAAGAAAGAGGAAAACCTGGCAGTCTTCCTGAGCCAGGTGACCAAGCCATTCAGGAAGTACACCAATCTAGACCCTGAGTCTGCAGAAGGGAGGACACTGTTGGCCACGCATTTTACCACCCAGGCCACTCCTGATATCAGGAGAGAGTAACAAAAGCTTGAGGCTGGGCCGCAAACCCCATGGTCAACCTTGGTAGAGGAGGCCTTCAAGGTCTATAGCAATCGAGACTTAACAGAAGAGGCCAATAAGGATAAGAGGCTGATAAAGAAAACGCAGCTTTTGGCCACTCTGATCCACCCACCACCTCGAGGGGACCCTAGAAGGCTGCGAAGACTGGACAGACCACCAAGAAGCTGCCTGGGCACAAACCAGTGTGCCTTTTGTTGGAAGGAGGGGCCCTGGAAGAGGGAATGTCCTGAGCGCCCTCCTGTGGGACGCCAGAGGGGCAGCCCCAACCCCAGTTCCTTGTGAATCTCTCCGATGAGAGATTCCCACACACCGACTGATGGGGCGAGTGCCTGCCTAGCTCCAGATCCTATTCGTTCCATCCTCATGACTCCAGCGGAGCCTCAGGTCACCCTTGACGTGGCGGGTAGGAGAACTGATATTCTTGTAGACACTGGAGCCGCCACCTCTGTTGTGACTAGGCCGGCCGGCCCCCTCTCCAACCATGACTGTACTGTGACGGGAGTTGATGGACAGCCAAAGGTAAGGCGATTTACATCTCCCCTTGCCTGCAGAGTCGGGTCCGTTATCATTACTCCTTTTTGTATATGCCACAATGCCCTGTCCCCCTCCTTGAAGAGATTTGCTAAATAAATTAGGAGCTAGTATATTCTTAGTCCAATGAGGTAGAAAATTCAAATAGAGAATGTGCATCTATTAGTAGCCCCAGATGACCCACGTGCTGGTCATCAAAAGATTCTCCAAGACCTCCCCCCAAGAAATTACAGAACAAGTAGATCCTGCAGTTTGGGATACCTTGGTTTCAGGAAGGGCAAAACATGTTTTCCCAATGAAAATAAGATTAAGGCCTAGGGAAAGGCTCCTGAAAGAGACAATATCTTTTAAAGCCTGAAGCCCTGACGGGGATCCAATCACTGCTCACCAAATTCCTAAAACACGGACTCATTAGGCCCTGCTGATCCCCTTGCGACACCCTGACCCTCCCCGTTCAGAAGCCTAACAGGGAGTGTCAGTTTGTGCAAGACTTGCGAGCAGTGAATGAGGCAGTCATCCCTATTCACCCAATGGTGCCAAACCCATACACCCTCCTCGCCCACGTATTGGGAAAGCTCAGTATTTCTCTGTTTTGGACCTCAAAGATGCATTTTTCTGTATTCCCCTACATCCAGACTCTCAATACCTTTTTGTCTTTGAATGGAGGGACCCTGACACCCTGGAGGCTACCCAATATACCTGGACAGTGCTTCCGCAGGGTTTTGGGACAGCCCCCATCTTTTTGGAAATGTGTTAGCAAGGGAACTGAGGGAACTGAGCCTTGAGAAGGGAACTCTGCTACAATATGTTGATGATTTATTGATAAGTAGTGAGACCAAACAAGATTCAGATCAATATACTGCTAGGGTCCTAAATTTTCTGGCAAAAAGGGGATATAAAGTGTCTCCAACCAAGGCTCAGATCTCACAGCAACAGGTTTAGTATTTAGGATTTGTTTTGACCCCAAGGGAGAGAGGCCTGGCCATAGATGGAAAAACAGCAGTTAGTGCACTACCATCTCCAACCACAAAGAGGCAACTTGGAGGCTTTCTCAGGATGGCTGGGTTCTGTCATATTTGAGTTCCAAATTGTGGCCTTATAGCAAAACCCCTACAAGAGGTTCTAAAGGGAGAAGAAAGGGAGCCCCTTCGATGGAATGGGGACCACCAGCAGGCCTTTGAGATTCTAAAGACTGCGTTGAGTAGAGCACCAGCACTGGGGGTTCCACATTTGGACAAGCCCTTTACCCTGTACATTCACGAGAGGTCAGGGACAGCACTAAGGAGTCCTGACCCAAAAGCTGGGACCGGATTGGAGACCAGTGGCTTACTTTTCAAAACAACTGGATTCAGTGGCCCTGTGATGGCCAAGCTGCCTGCGGGCAGTAGCTGTCACAGCCCTGTTGGTTAATGAGGCTTCTAAGCTCACCCTGAGACAACACCTAGATGTATTAACCCCTCATTAGGTACAATGTGTACTGGAAGTCACAGGACATCATTGGTTGACTGGAGGAAAGTTAACAAGATATCAGGCCCTCCTAATGGACACCCCCGACATTACCTTAAAGGTATGCCAAACCCTGAACCTGGCAACTCTGCGTCCAGTGGTCAAGAGTGGAGACTTAGTGCATTCGTATATAGAGACCATAGAACAAACTTACTCCAGCAGGTCTGATCTTCTAGATGAGCCTCTTGATAGCCCTGAGGTCGAATGGTTTACTGATGGGAGCAGTTTTATAGAAATGGGAACCCGAAAGTAGGGGTATGCCATAGTTAGTCTCGGTGAAGTCATAGAAGCCAAGGCCCTGACACCCTAGACATACAGGTTCCATGTACTACATGCTCATGCTGCCATTTGGAAAGAAAGAGGAATGTTAACTGCTAGAAACTCTCTCATAAAGATTTAATTCTGGCTCTTTAGAAGCAGTGCAGCTCCCGACCCAGGTGGCAGTAATCCACTGTAGGGGCCATTAGAGGGATGCATCTTTCGTGAGCCAAGCAAAGCTGACTGAATTGCAAAACAGGCAGCTCTACTGCAAGAGCCTGAGCAAGTTATGGCCCTAGTGATTGCTCCCCCTCCCAAACTCCCTAGCCTTCCCCAGTATTCCCCACAGGAACAAGAAAATGCTGAGAAATGGGGCTATGAGAAAGGAAGCACAGGCTGGTATAAAAAGGAGAATAAGGTTCTAATCCCTAAAGTCCAACAATGTTAACTCACTAAGAGCTTACATGATGCCGCCCGCTATGGGAGGGATGCACTGTGGGGCTTGATGCAAAAGGCTTTTTCAGGGAAGGGGATTAAACGAGCAGTAAAACAAGTAACGCTTGCCTGTGCTTATGTGTCCGTAATAAACCACAGGCCCATCCAATCCCCCCTTTGTTACTCAGGCCAGTTCAATGCTGAGGGACATACCCGGGGGGAAGACTGGCAGTTAGATTTCACCCAAATGCCCCTGTTGTCAGGATATAAATATCTTCTTGTGTTCATTGATACTTTCACGGGATGGGATGAAGCCTTCTCCACTCTATCTGAAAAGGCTACTGAAGTCTGTAAGTCCCTTTTAAAAGAAATAATTCCTCGGTTGGGACTTCCAAAGTCCCTCCAGAGCGATAACGGGCCCTCTTTTATAGCCAGAATCACACAGGGACTCACAATGGCCCTAGGGATAGACTACAAGCTACACACCTCTTGGCACCCCCAGTCTCCAGGGAAGGTAGAGAAAATGAACCATACTTTAAAGAAAACCTTAGCAAATCTCTGCCAGAGGCTCATGAATCCTGGACCAACCTGTTTCCTATTGCACTTCTCAGGGTCCGTGTAGCCCCCAGTTATAATCTGAGGCTTAGCCCATTTGAAATGACCTATGGGCGGCCTTTTCTTACTACTGACATTGTACTGGATGAGGAAGTGAGTCAGACCCTGAGGTATATTATTCATCTCAACACGTTCAGAAGGCAATCCAGGATTATGCCAACAAGGCACAGCCAGCTCCCACTAAGTGGAAGGGGCCATTCCTTCACAAATAAATAAACCCTGGGGACCAAGTTCTTCTTAAAACCTGGAAAGAGGGGTTCCCCAAAAGACCAACTATTGCCAAAATAGAAGGGACCCTATAAAGTAATTTTAGCTCCCCCCCCCCCCCGTTGTCAAACTGCAAGGGATATCTAGTTGGGTACATCTGTCCACATTAAAGCTTTTATCCCCGCAGGTACAACTGAACAGTACACCTGTGAGCCAGTGGAAAATCTGAGATACCTATTCAGAAGACAGGCACCATCGACAGATAAGTAAGAGGATGCGGCGGGTTAGACTCCTATGTGCCATTCTTGCTATTGTACCCTTGCTTGCATTCTGCCTGTTTGCTCAGACACCCACACCAAGGAAGCAGCTCCTTTGTCCGTGCTGGGTTTAAGGGAAACACTCCACCACAGAAAAGCTCCTCCTATTGACTCTGTCCGCCTTACTAGTCCCGGTAACTAGGGGATAATGGCAAGAAAACTCACCTATCAGCATTTCCAGAATCATATCTGAAAGGGAACATTTAAAAGAATGCTGGATATGCCATCAACACCCCCAGCTGGCTACTGGCCCTCCTCTTGCATTTCCCCTGCAGCTGCCAGTTTCAATGGTAATTAATGATCTAAATCAGGGACAACTGCCACCCCCTCAACCTCTGCTAGTCACACTTGCACCTTCCAGTGGTCTATTCCAATGCTTTAAGCTTACTCCCTCATACACCTGGACCCGAGATATGGGGTACCTTATGTTAAACTGCACAATTTGTTTCACATGCCCCGAGAACCCCCTGGGGTATTACACCAGATATCCTGCCACTTATATGGGGTTAAACTGTACTTTCAACCTAACCCACTGGTGCCTTGTTTCATACTCTGGCCTCGTACCCCTAAACAACACAGAAATGGAATGTAAATGGCGAGAAGGAAACATCCCATCCACCTGGTCAATCCAATTCGACCCACCTGTGGGATACTGGGCAAATAGTGATCTGGCCTATTGGGTGTGACCCCCTGATGATGTCAGCAGGATCATACATGAGCGTCTTGTTAAAAATGTTGTAGAGCTTTAAATACTTAGTTATCAATGAAATGGTCTGCTATCCCCTAATTATTCAAGTACTAGCAACAGTTATGTCCTTCAGGGACTGTCTACTCTTAACAACCGTGAGACAGACATTCAGGTCTGCATCCCAGAAGGGTCTGTTTTCCTCTGCAGACACCCAAACCATCATATGTTGTGGAATTATGGCCAGGCCCTGTCCTTTTCCAACCAAGCTATGGCCTATAAATGCATTGATAATGTCCACTTCATAGGAGAGTGCACTCTAGGGGCCACAGGGATGAGAGGGACTTTTATCTATAACAGGACCACAGGGATGAGAGGGACTTTTATCTATAACAGGACCACTCTGGCTCACAACTGAACCTGGAAAGCACTGGGAATGATCTTAGCAGGGGCAGGGCTGGCCATAGTACTGGCAGCTCCATGGGCACGCTTTACCTATCATGAAGTAACACTGAGAAATCTCACCAGACAGCTTGGTTGTAGGATGGAACAGACAGGGTGGGCCTTAATGGGACTTAAGACCCCTCTTGTTCCTTTGGCTAATGTAGTTCTTGGCAATTGTCTAGCTCTTGATTATCTTCTGTCAGAAAGAGGTGGAGTTTGTGTGATAACTGATACTTACCGCTGTACCTGGATCAATGCGACAGGACAGCTAGAAGTTAATATTAAGGAAATAAAGGGAATTCCCTGGTGGTCCAGTGGTTAGGACTTCGAGCTTTCACTGCTGTGGGCCTGGATTCAATCCCTGCTTGGAAAACTAAGATGCTGCAAGCTGTGTGGTGCAGCCAAAAAAAAAAAAAAAAAAGTAAGTATACACCCCAGCAGAGTGGCTTCACAAGTGTGATATCACCTCCACTGTCTGGTCAACAGTTTAGGAAGAAGCCTTCCCAAAGTTATCCTGGTTCCTTCCCTTTCTAGGCCCTTTAGTGGCTATTGTTGTTGTTCTCCTTTTGGGCCCTAGTTTGTTTAACCTTTTGGTTAAGTTTGTGTCTTCTAGCCTTCAACAGTTTTGAGTAAGGCTCACGATGGCTCAAGGAATTCAACCCATTCCAGTGGAGGGTGGCGCAGGTCCCTACAGGTCCTTGGAACAGTCAGCAAGGGACCTCTATGCCTCCAGGGTACGCTAGGGTCTGTGGCCCCTGTCCAGCAGGAAGAAGTTTCAGAAGAAGAGACCTTCTGTCCCTTAACCCTTAAGAACGAGGGGTGTAGAATCCCTCAGGGGGGCAATGAGACCGACTGGGACCTGGGAGCCTTTGCTGCAGTGCTTGCACAGGGACAAACGCCTCCTCAAGCAACAGAATACGAAGAAACTATAAGAGATTAAAAATAACTACATACATGCGCAGTTGGGGCAAATTTTGAATGACAAGATACAGAAACCCAACTGCCACTTCTGAGATGCACGGAGCAAAAGCAGGGTACTGCGCACGATCCTGGCACACAGCACCACCAAGGGGGAGGGCAGACCACCTACGCCATCCCTTTGGCCTGACCCCTGGACCCACTCCTACCCTCACCCCATATAAAGAACCAGCTCGCCCCCTCCCTCTCCCCCCCAGGGAGCGAGCAAGGGAGGCCAAGAACCCTGGTCAGTAACAAGCTTACCTACAGAAGAATCTTCCAGAAACATAAACTGGTAGGAATACTTAAGTGGTAATTTTAATAAGTTTTTGGAATCTGCATGTGGACTAGAGGGAAAGTAAAAATTATCTCAGGGCTATAGTCTTAGGGAGTGTTCTCACACTTGCTTGAGTTTAACCTCCTCCAGGACCACACCAGATTCCCACAAAAAAAGTATGAAAAAAATAAATAAATCATCTCATGTCTCTGATGAGAAAGTAATCATTTTGAAATGCACGCACAATGTTCTGCATTATAACTGTCTACTTTTCAGTGAAAAGAGACTTTTACCAGAGCCTGATCTCCCCTAAGGGAAGAGCATTCCACTCAATAATTGAAGAAGAGACAAATTCTTTGCAGTAGAATTCCAAATAACGTATGTGGATACTCTGCCTTCACAAAGGGTGAGCATAACTCCCCACTCCTTAAGTGTGGACTACACATGGTTGCTTCCTTCTAAAGAGAACTTTGTAGAAAGGGATGGGGAAGAAAGAGTAACACCACAGTGGAGTTGCCTGACATTACTACCTCAGACAGATGACAAAAGGAATCATCAACAGTGATAAATCAATCATATTGAGAGAATGCACTTTTGATAGGATGTGATGAAAAAGGCACTCTACCTGTATTGTCTTTCTTACAAAACCCTGTAATACCAATCTAATCAGGAGAAAAACATCAAATTCCAGTAGAGGAGCATCCTACAAAATACTTGACCAGGACTCCTAAAAACTATCAAGGTCATTAAAATAAGGAAAGTCTGACAAACTATCACAGCCAAGAGGAAACAAAGGCTATGACAGCTAAATGTGATGTGGTATCCGCATGGGATCTTGGAAAAGAAGAAGTAATTAGGTAAAAACTAACGAATTCTGAATAAACCATGGATTTGAGTTAATAACAATGCATCAGTATGAGTTCATTAACTGAACAAATGTCCCATATCAATGTACAATGTTAATAATAGGGGAACCTGGGTTCAGCGTATATGGGAACTCTCTGTACTAACTTTGCAACTTTTCTGTACATCTAAAACTGTCCTACAAAATAAAGTTCACTTAAAAAATTTAAAAAAATTTAAGCAAAAGATACATACCAAAAATAATAATAATTTAGAGACTAAAGGCAGTATTCAGCTTTCCTTTATTATTTTCCTGAGTAGCTTAGCTGTAGGCCTTCAAGGTGCAAAACCCACTCAGTAAAACAGTCTGCATAGACTCTCCTTAAAGGCAGCTTAATTGACAGGGATTATAGCCTTTGGACATTTTATAATCTGTGCTAAAAGCATTTATTATGGTTCCTCCCAAAATGTGTGCAGTTCCTCCCTGGGAGGAGTTAAGGTCGGCACAATTTTATTTCATCCATCTGATAGTATCCCCAGTGAAGTTCAAGTGCTCAGGCTAGCTGCATGTCTCGTCCTCCCCCTTAACATTTCTGTACAATGTTACAAGGTACAGCAGTTGATTCCATGTTCTTTTCCTGTACTCACACAGATCTTGACATTTTTGTGTTTGTCCATGTTTTGTTAAAACCCCATTTGACGTAATGTCACTTTAATCGTGAATAAGAAGATGGCACAGACCATTCACTGGTCCTTTCAAACACCCACATAGACCCTGGTCATACTGTTATTTCATGGGGAGGCATTCATCCCGATTGGCTTCCCTGAAAGCCCTGCTTGTGGAAATGTTCTTGGGTGCTGAGGACACCCACTGTTGTTTGCACCATCACCTGCCTTGCTCCTAGCACACTGTTAGTGGTGCCCTAAAATCAATAGAACTGTCAGATGAAACAGGAACATGTTGGAAGTGCAGCAATGTATGCTGTTTCCAGGTCTGCCCCCTGCAAGCAGCCCGAGTCAGAAAGTTAAACGAAAGCTGTGTCTGTCAGAAAGCAACGTTGACAGAGTTGATAATCACCTGGTCTGGAACCCCAGGCAATAAAGCCAGGAGGGAGGATATTGTAAAATGGTTTTAAGGTTTTCAATGTCTTGTCTCCCCATTGCTCTCAGCTCACCTATGTCTGTGTCAAAAACCTCTTTATTGCAGGTCTGATCTGAGCCCAGAAGATCGTGAGACTGAGTGGTTATAACATGTTTTAGAGCGTGGTTTCATCTGGATCTCTAATACGAGTAATTAAAAACAACTTGACAGTTGTGGTTATTTTAAGAATGTTTGCACCATGTACCAGAGCCGGAAGAACTATAACAACTGCTGTCAAATTTTAACACATTCCACTGAAGAGGAATAATAGAGCTAGACACCCTTTCCAGACACCCAGCACAGCAAGCACTCCTCCCAGCCCCCATCCCTCACCCTCCACCACCTCACCTTCACCAGGTGCCCGCTTCAGCCAGGGGGAACTGAGCACATGTTATTCCCTCTTCTCAGAGAGCTCTTAGCCGTTCCTATGTCAGGTTATCTCCCAGACCTGCCTTCTGTAAGCTCTACAGCACTGTTCACTATTGGCTGTAGGCCTTGGTGCATTTGTTTGTGGGATTCTTTGATTAATATCTATCACCTACAGTAATCAGTAAGCTCCTTGAAACTAGGAACACTGTCATTTTTGGTCATCATGATATCCCTGGTCCTTACTAGATATTTAATACATATTTGAATCAACAGATGAATGTATGAATCTATAGCAAATCCATAAGTTAGAATTTGATATTTAAAACAAGAGATCAGGTTTTAGACTAGAATGATTCAAAATTAACTTTGATTCATGCTTCAAAGAGATTACCTCTTCTGACCAACCCCTATCAAACTATCTGATGAACTTCAACTCATTCTCAAGACTCAGTGTAAATGTCACCTGCTTCGGGGTGGGCTTCGCAGATTCCCCCAGCCAATTTTAGATGTCCTTTTCCATTATCTGATAGCAATTTGAATTAATGTACTCACATGATAAAAAAAAGTATATGCTTACGTGTTTGTTTCTAGCACTAGCCCATGAGGTCCCTGAAGTCAGGATCCATCTTCTGTTTGTATTTTTTAAGATCTTCATGCAGTGTCCAACAGAGAAAAATATTCAAAAAGCATTACAGAATAAATGCCTCTACCAATTATCAAGGCTGTACTAGGCATTAAATTCTTCTTGTTCTCCTTTAGCATGCAAATATTATCTTCCAGTTCTTTCTCATTGAATGTTACTCCCACAAACCTATCCTTCCTAAGATGGTAATTGAAAAAACTGTGGGAAGGGGTACATAATTTTGTTCCTTTACTTTTCACTAATGTATATTTTCCCTTGATTTTAAGAAAGAATAGATCATCTCTCTTTTGATGACTTCTGTTTCTGATCCCTGAACTAGGTGCTGGGAAGTTTCACTCCCTTGACTGGTCTGGAGGTTATACCTCTAGCCCCAGCACCCTCTCTCTCTCTCTCTCTGGGGACACAGGAAATGAGGTCAGTTCATCTCTTTGAGTTACAAACGCTTCATTTGTAAAGGATGGTATGGGGCTAGGTGCTTCTAAGGCACTGCCAGGTCTAGTTCTGCAGTTTCTGAGTCAAGTGTTCCCATAGTATCATGTTGCTTCACTTGATTGGGTGTTTCACATCTTGTTAAATGACTAAAGTGAAACCCTACCCCATGAATGTTTAATGAACTTAAGGGAATGCCAGAAACAGCCAATTCATTTGTTAAATACTGCAAAGAATTTCAAGTAGTCAACCTGGGCTCCAAGATAAGGTAAAGATAAATTTGCCTGATATGGTAAGCAAAGTAGGAAATTTTCCCTCCTAAGGATTATAGTGGACCAGGGTTACCTGTCTCCTTCCTTGCAGTAGAAATAAATGCCTGAAGTGGGCACTGGTGATAGAACTCCCGTGCTAGGCTGTCAGAATCTCCTAGTGGACACATCTTGCATCTTGACCTTGGACTCCGGACTTCCTCACCGCTCTTGACATTTGGGAAAGATCACTTTCTGTTGTGGGGGACCACCCCAGGCATTACACGGTATTTGTCAGCACCCTCTACTCATAGACACCTGTGCACTTCCCTCCCAAGTTGTAACACCCAAAGTGTTTCTAGACTTTGCCAAATGTTCTGTGGGGCAACACTGCCCCCTGTTGAGAACCACTGAGTTACAGAGTTGTGGGTTTAGTTCTTAGCTATTCACTAGCTAGCTGCCTTACAGAACTTTCTCAAGCTTTGTTTGAGTCCTAGATTCCTCTTCTGCACATCGTGGGTGTAAACTATGTAGTTGTTGTTAGGACTAAATAAGGCTATGCATTTATATTATTTACCATGATTCTATGCCTGTACCCAGTACATGTTATTTGCTGTTATTATTATCGTTATTTTATTTATCATTTTTTGCTGTTATCATTAACATTGGTATTTCCTCGTAGCTCTTGTCTGAAGAAAAAAACTATAGACCTACAAAAGAAAAATGTGGGCTTCCCTGGTGGCTCAGTGGTTAAGAATCTGCCTGCCAATGCAGGGGATACAGGTTCGAGCCCTGGTCCTGGAAGATCCCACATGCCGCGGAGCAACTAAGCCCGTGTGCCACAACTACTGAGCCTGTGCTCTAGAGCTCGTGAGCCACAACTACTGAGCCCACGTGCCATAACTACTGAAGCCTGCGTGCCTAGAGCCTGTGCTCTGCAACAAGAGAAGCCACTGCAATGAGAAGCCCGCGCACCACAACGAAGAGTAGCCCTGCTCACTGCAACCAGAGAAAGCCCACACACAGCAACAAAGACCCAACGCAGCCAAAAATAAAAATAAAAAATAAATAAAAATTTTTAAAAAAGAAAAATAATGCTTTTCCAAATTTTCTTTAATACATTTGCATTTGAATATGCATGCAGATATTTCTTAGTCAGTCACATGACAAATTACTGCTTTCCCTAAGACTACTTGCTACTTGACCAACTGCTCAGATGTCCTATATGCTTACTGTATATCTTAAGCATAGCACTGTAGGAAAGCAAATGTTCTTAAACATTTCAATTTCTTGTTAAGGGATTATTGATATGTATTCTCTATTACTATTTTCTCCCATAACATATGGCATGAAAAATTGCTGTTAAATTGTTATTTGCTTCTTATAATAAAACTATGAGCAAGGGCATCAGCATATAATTCACCACAGTGGAAATATGACTAGAAATATATGAACAGAGATTATACTACCCTCTCAAACAGTGAAATTTAATTAAAGGATACAATTTTCTCCTATTAAATTAGCAAAAGAAATGCTGACAAAGGTATAACAAAGCTGGTAGGGACCATATTGCTTTCTTGCACTGAAATTGATATGTGCCTTTGGGAAAGCAACTTGTTCATTTTAGACTAGTCTTGTAAAGCGATCAGCTCGGGAGTCTCTTGAGCCCAGTCGCCAATGTGTAGAATGCTGTGGCTGGCATGCATAGGTCTCCTCAATGCACCTTGCGCTCTTTCTTCAGGGTCCTTAAATGCCTTCCTCTCACATCTATTCTCTGCCTGAACTCCCAGTTTTTGTGTAGCCTTTCTGACTGTTGATCCCTTGAAATGTGCTATCTTAATGAAACAGGAGGGAAAGGGATAGGGCACAACCTTTAAAAGAGTGACATAGCCATAGGACAGGACAAAAACTGGTTAGAATGAACTAGGTCCAGGATGGCAGAAGATTCGACTTCCAGTAGACCTTGAGCCTCATTATATGCTGATTGTAATATATTAGCATGCTAAATGACACACCCACAGGTGCCATGACAGTTCAGAGGCTAAGCATAAAAGGCCCAAAGGTGGGCCTCGAAATCCCCACCCCTTCCCCCAAATAGTTGGAATAAGCCTCCCACTCATTAGCCTATGAAGTTACCCAGCCCATAAAAACTAACCACACCATATTTTGGGGCCTCTCACTTTTTGAGATGGCCTACACGCTGTCTGTGGCATGTGTTTCTCCCAAAGCTGTTCTTGCCTTTTGAGATGACTGCATTCTATCTATGGAATGTGTGTCTCTAAATAAATCCACTTCTTACCTATCACTCTGTCTCTCACTGAATTCTTTCTGTGACGAGACATAAAGAACCTGAGCTTCATTAAGTCCTGAGACGAGGTGTGTGATCTCAGTTAAAAGACTGTGGGTTCGGGGGGTCTGGGCAAGATGGTGGAAGAGTAAGACGCAGAGATCACCTTCCTCCCCACAGATACATCAGAAATACATCTACACGTGGAACTGCTCCTACAGAACACCCACTGAACGCTGGCAGAAGACGTCAGACCTCCCAAAAGGCAAGAAACTCCCCATGTACCTGGGTAGGGCAAAAGAAAAAAGAAGTAACAGAGACAAAAGAATAGGGACGGGACCTGCACCAGTGGGAGGGAGCTGTGAAGGAGGAAAGGTTTCCACGCACTAGGAAGCCCCTTCACGGGCGGAGACTGCGGATGGCGGAGGGGGGAAGCTTCGGAGCCACGGAAGAGAGCGCAGCCACAGGGGTGCGGAGGGCAAAGCAGAGAGATTCCCGCACAGAGGCTCGGCGCCAACCAGCACTCACCAGCCCGAGAGGCTTGTCTGCTCACCCGCCGGGGCGGGCGGGGCTGGGAGCTGAGGCTCTGGCTTCAGTCAGATCGCAGGGAGAGGACTGGAGTTGGCGGCGTGAACACAGCCTGAAGGGATTAGTGCACCACAGCTAGCCAGGAGGGAGTCCGGGAAAGGCTGGAGCTGCCGAACAGGCAAGAGACTTTTTCTTGCCTCTTTGTTTCCTGGTGCGCGAGGAGAAGGGATTCAGACCGCCGCCTAAATGAGCTCTAGAGATGGGTGCGAGCCGCGGCTATCAGCACGGACCCCAGAGACGGGCATGAGATGCTAAGGCTGCTGCTGCCGCCACCAAGAAGCCTGTGTGCAAGCACAGCTCACTCTCCACACCTCCCCTCCCGGGAGCCTGTGCAGCCCTGCACTGCCAGGGTCCCGTGATCCGGGGACAACATCCCCAGGAGAACACACGGCGCGCCTCAGGCTGGTGCAACGTCACGCCGGCCTCTGACGCTGCAGGCTCGCCCCGCCTCCTCCGTACCCCTCCCTCCCCCCAGCCTGAGTGAGCCAGAGCCTCCGAAGCAGCTGCTCCTTTAACCCCATTCTGTCTGGGCGAGGAACAGATGCCCTCAGGTGCCCTACACGCAGAGGCAGGGCCAAATCCAAAGCTAAACCCCCGGAGCTGTGCAAACAAAGAAGAGAAAGGGAAATTTCTCCCAGCAGCCTCAGAAGCAGCGGATTAAAGCTCCACAAACAACTTGATGTACCTGCATCTGTTGAATACCTGAATAGACAACGAATCATCCCAAATTGAGGAGGTGGACTTTGGGAGCAGGATATATTATTTTTTCCCCTTTTCCTTTTTTTGTGAGTGTATATGTATATGCTTCTGGGTGAGATTTTGTCTGTATAGCTTTGCTTCCACCATTAGTCCTAGGGAACGGTCCGTCCGTTTTTTGTTTTTTTTTTTTTACTTAAAAAAATTTTTTTTCTTAATAATTGTTTTCTTAATAATTTTTTCCTTATATTCTATTTTTAAAAATTAAAAAAAAAAATTCTTAATAAGTTTTTTTGTATCTTTTATTTTAAAAAATTAAAAATTTTTTTCTTAATAAATTTTTTTCTTAATAATTTTTTTCTTATTTTTTATTATAAAAAATTAATAAATCTATTTTTAAAAATTAAAAAAAATTTTCCTTAATCAATTTATTCTTAATAATTTTTTTCTTATTTTTTATTATAATAGATTTATTTTATTTTATTTTATTTTATCCTCTTTCATTCTTTCTTTCTTTCTATTTTTTCTCCCTTTTATTCTGAGCCGTGTGGATAAAAGGCTCTTGGTGCTCCAGCCAGGCATCTGTGCTGTGCCTCTGAGGTGGGAGAGCCAACTTCAGGACACTGGTCCACAAGAGACCTCCCAGCTCCACGTAATATCAAATGGTGAAAATCTCCCAGAGATCTCCATCTCAACACCAAGACCCAGCTTCACTCAACGACCAGCAAACTACAGTGCTGGACGCCCTATGCCAAACAACTAGCAAGACAGGAACACAGCCCCATCCATTAGCAGAGAGGCTGCCTAAAATCATAATAAGGCCACAGACACCTCAAAACACACCACAAGACGTGGATGTGCCCAACAGAAAGACAAGAGCCAGCCTCATCCACCAGAACACAGGCACTAGTCCCCTCCACCAGGAAACCCACACAACCCACTGAACCAACCTTAGCCACTGGGGACAGATACCAAAAACAACGGGAACTACGAACCTGCAGCCTGCGAAAAGGAGACCCCAAACACAGTAA
This sequence comes from Balaenoptera acutorostrata, assembly GCF_949987535.1. Taxonomy (NCBI): domain Eukaryota; kingdom Metazoa; phylum Chordata; class Mammalia; order Artiodactyla; family Balaenopteridae; genus Balaenoptera; species Balaenoptera acutorostrata. Next base: position 53,975,250 of record NC_080079.1, read on the forward strand.
GATAAGCAAAATGAGAGGACAAAAAAACACACAGCAGATGAAGGAGCAAGGTAAAAACACACCAGACCTAACAAATGAAGAGGAAATAGGCAGTCTACCTGAAAAAGAATTCAGAATAATGATAGTAAAGATGATCCAAAATCTTGGAAATAGAATAGACAAAATGCAAGAAACATTTAACAAAGACGTAGAGGAACTAAAGAGGAACCAAGCAACGATGAAAAACACAATAAATGAAATTAAAAATACTCTAGACGGGATCAATAGCAGAATAACTGAGGCAGAAGAACGGATAAGTGACCTGGAAGATAAAATAGTGGAAATAACTACTGCAGAGAAGAATAAAGAAAAAAGAATGAAAAGAACTGAGGACAGTCTCAGAGACCTCTGGGACATTAAACACACCAACATTCGAATTATAGGGGTCCCAGAAGAAGAAGAGAAAAAGAAAGGGACTGAGAAAATATTTGAAGAGATTATAGTTGAAAACTTCCCTAATATGGGAAAGGAAATAGTTAATCAAGTCCTGGAAGCACAGAGAGTCCCATACAAGATAAATCCAAGGAGAAACACGCCAAGACACATATTAATCAAACTATCAAAAATTAAATATAAAGAAAACATATTAAAAGCAGCAAGGGAAAAACAACAAATAACACACAAGGGAATACCCATAAGGTTAACAGCTGATCTTTCAGCAGAAACTCTGCAAGTCAGAAGGGAGAGGCAGGATATACTTAAAGTGATGAAGGAGAAAAACCTACAACTAAGGTTATTCTACCCAGCAAGAATCTCATTCAGATTTGATGGAGAAATTAAAACCTTTACGGACAAGCAAAAGCTGAGAGAGTTCAGCACCACCAAACCAGCTTTACAACAAATGCTAAAGGAACTTCTCTAGGCAAGAAACACAAGAGAAGGAAAACACCTACGATAACAAACCCAAAACATTTACGAAAATCGGAATAGGAACATACATATCAATAATTACCTTAAATGTAAATGGAATAAATGCTCCCACCAAAAGACACAGACTGGCTGAATGGATACAAAAACGAGACCCATATATATGCTGTCTACAAGAGACCCACTTCAGACCTAGGGAAACATACAGACTAAAAGTGAGGGGATGGAAAAAGATATTCCATGCAAACGGAAATTGAAAGAAAGCTGGAGTAGCAATTCTCATATCAGACAAAATAAACTTTAAAATAAAGACTATTACAAGAGACAAAGAAGGACACTATATAATGATCAAGGGATCGATCCAAGAGGAAGGTATAACAATTGTAAATATTTATGCACCCAACATAGGAGCGCCTCAATACATAAGGCAAATAGTAACAGCCATAAAAGGGGAAATCGACAGCAACACAATTATAGTAGGGTACTTTAACACCCCACTTTCACCAATGGACAGATCATCCAAAATGAAAATAAATAAGGAAACACAAGCTTTAAATGATACATTAAACAAGATGGACTTAATTGATATTTATAGGACATTCCACACAAAAACAACAGAATACACATTTTTCTCAAGTGCTCATGGAACATTCTCCAGGATATATCATATCTTGGGTCACAAATCAAGCCTTGGTAAATTTAAGAAAATTGAAATCGTATCAAGTATCTTTTCCAACCACAACGCTATGAGACTAGATATCAATTACAGGAAAAGATCTGTAAAAAATAGAAACACATGGAGGCTACACAATACACTACTTAATAACGAAGTGATCACTGAAGAAATCAAAGGGGAAATCAAAAAATACCTAGAAACAAGTGACAATGGAGACACAACGACCCAAAACCTATGGGATGCAGCAAAAGCAGTTCTAAGAGGGAAGTTTATAGCAATACAAGCCTACATGAAGAAACAGGAAACATCTCGAATAAACAACCTAACCTTGCACCTAAAGCAATTAGAGAAAGAAGAACAAAAAAAACCCAAAGCTAGCAGAAGGAAAGGAATCATAAAGATCAGATCAGAAATAAATGAAAAAGAAATGAAGGAAACAATAGCAAAGATCAATGAAACTAAAAGCTGGTTCTTTGAGAAGATAAACAAAATTGATAAACCATTAGCCAGACTCATCAAGAGAAAAAGGGAGAAGACTCAGATCAATAGAATTAGAAATGAAAAAGGAGAAGTAACCACTGACACTGCAGAAATACAAACGATCATGAGAGATTACTACAAGCAACTCTATGCCAGTAAAATGGACAACCTGGAAGAAATGGACAGATTCTTAGAAATGCACAACCTGCCGAGACTGAACCAGGAAGAAATAGAAAACATGAACAGACCAATCACAAGCACTGAAATTGAAACTGTGATTAAAAATCTTCCAACAAACAAAAGCCCAGGACCAGATGGCTTCACAGGCGAATTCTATCAAACATTTAGAGAAGAGCTAACACCTATCCTTCTCAAACTCTTCCAAAATATTGCAGAGGGAGGAACACTCCCCAACTCATTCTACGAGGCCACCATCACCCCGATACCAAAACCAGACAAAGATGTCACAAAGAAAGAAAACTACAGGCCAATATCACTGATGAACATAGATGCAAAAATCCTCAACAAAATACTAGCAAACAGAATCCAACAGCACATTAAAAGGATTATACACCATGATCAAGTGGGGTTTATTCCAGGAATGCAAGGATTCTTCAATATACGCAAATCAATCAACGTGATACATCATATTAACAAATTGAAGGAGAAAAACCATATGATCATCTCAATAGATGCAGAGAAAGCTTTCGACAAAATTCAACACCCATTTATGATAAAAGCCCTGCAGTAAGCAGGCATAGAGGGAACTTTCCTCAACATAATAAAGGTCATATATGACAAACCCACAGCCAACATTGTCCTCAATGGCGAAAAACTGAAACCATTTCCACTAAGATCAGGAACAAGACAAGGTTGTCCACTCTCACCACTATTCTTCAACATAGTTTTGGAAGTGTTAGCCACAGCAATCAGAGAAGAAAAAGAAATAAAAGGAATCCAAATCGGAAAAGAAGAAGTAAAGCTGTCACTGTTTGCAGATGATATGATACTATACATAGAGAATCCTAAAGATGCTACCAGAAAACTACTAGAGCTAATCTATGAATTTGGTAGAGTAGCAGGATACAAAATTAATGCACAGAAATCTCTTGCATTTCTATACACTAATGATGAAAAATCTGAAAGTGAAATTAAGAAAACACTCCCGTTTACCATTGCAACAAAAAGAATAATATATCTAGGAATAAACCTACCTAAGGAGACAAAAGACCTGTATGCAGAAAATTATAAGACACTGATGAAAGAAATTAAAGATGATACAAATAGATGGAGAGATATACCGTGTTCTTGGATTGGAAGAATCAACATTGTGAAAATGACTCTACTACCCAAAGCAATCTACAGATTCAATGCAATCCCTATCAAACTACCACTGGCATTTTTCACAGAACTAGAACAAAAAATTTCACATTTTGTATGGAAACACAAAAGATCCCGAATAGCCCAAGCAATCTTGAGAACGAAAAATGGAGCTGGAGGAATCAGGGTCCCTGACTTCAGACTATATTACAAAGCTACAGTAATCAAGACAGTTTGGTACTGTCACAAAAACAGAACTATAGATCAATGGAACAGGATAGAAAGCCCAGAGATAAACCCACACACATATGGTCACCTTATCTTTGATAAAGGAGGCAAGCATATACAGTGGAGAAAAGACAGCCTCTTCAATAAGTGGTGTTGAAAAAATTGGACAGGTACATGTAAAGGTATGAAATTAGAACACTCCCTGACACCATGCACAAAAATAAACTCAAAATGGATTAAAAACCTAAGTGTAAGGCCAGACACTATCAAACTCTTAGAGGAAAGCATAGGCAGAACACTCTGTGACATAAATCACAGCAAGATCCTTTTTGACCCAGCACCTAGAGAAATGGAAATAAAAACACAAATAAACGAATGGGACCTAATGAAACTTAAAAGCTTTTGCACAGCAAAGGAAACCATAAACAAGACCAAAAGACAACCCTCAGAATGGGAGAAAATATTTGCAAATGAAGCAACTGACAAAGGATTAATCTCCAAGTTTTACAAGTAGCTCATGCAGCTCAATAACAAAAAAACGAACAACCCAATCCAAAAATGGTCAGAAGACCTAAATGGACAGTTCTCCAAAGAAGATATACAGATTGCCAACAGACACATGAGAGAATGCTCAACATCATTAATCATTAGAGAAATGCAAATCAAAACTACAATGAGATATCATCTCACACCGGTCAGAATGGCCATCGTCAAAATATCTAGAAACAATAAATGCTGGAGAGGGTGTGGAGAAAAGGAAGCACTCTTGCACTGTTGGTGGGAATGTAAATTGATGCAGCCACTATGGAGAATAGTATGGAGGTTCCTTAAAAAACTACAAATAGAACTACCATACGACCCAGCAATCCCACTACTGGGCATATACCCTGAGAAAACTATAATTCAAAAAGTGTCATGTACCACAATGTTCACTGCAGCTCTATTTACAGTAGCCAGGACATGGAAGCAACCTAAGTGTCCATCATCGGATGAATGGATAAAGGATTTGTGGCACATATATACAATGGAATATTACTCAGCCATAAAAAGAAATGAAATGGAGTTATTTGTAGTGAGGTGGATGGAGTTAGAGTCTGTCATACAGAGTGAAGTAAGTCAGAAAGAGAAAAACAAATACAGTATGCTAACACATATATATGGAATCTAAGGGAAAAAAAAAAAGGTCATGAAAAACCTAGTGGCAAGACAGGAATAAAGACACAGACCTACCATTGAATGGACTTGAGGATATGGGGAGGGGAAAGGGTAAGATGTGACAAAGAGACAGAGTGGCATGGACATATATACACTACCAAACGTAAAATAGATAGCTAGTGGGAAGCAACGGCATAGCACAGGGAGATCAGCTCTGTGCTTTGTGACCACCTAGAGGGGTGGGATAGGGAGGGCAGGAGGGAGGGAGGTGCAAGAGGGAAGAGATATGGGAACATATGTATATGTATAACTGATTCACTTTGTTATAAAGCAGAAACTAACACACCATTGTAAAGCAATTATACTCCAATAAAGATGTTTAAAAAAAAAGAAAATGTGGGTTCAAGTGCCAATCTGGGTTTAGGCTGGGTTCGAGTCCCAGCACGTGGGTTCAACTCTCAATCTGAGTTGCACAGTTTTACTAGCTGACCACACCACAACTCAGAGATAAAATGTCATATGTATCCTCTCTTTATCCGAAAATAGAATGAATATAAAAAGACACTTTCCTATCTTGGGCTCTGGGGGAATGATCCAGTTGAACCTCTGCTGCCCTGTGCCAACATACAGAATGTTGGGGAGGGGTGGGCTGAAGAGGAGGGAAGAGGGAGAGAAAAAGAAAAGAAAACTATAGGACCCAAAGGTCTTTCAAGTGTTGCAACCCTACAGTTGATAATTTCTTTCTTGTTGTCCTAATCCTAATAATTCCAATTAAATGAGGGGTGGGGGAAACACATAAGTGAAGAGTTTAATTTTAATAATTAAACAATAGAAAAGAACATGAGTGTCTACTGGGAGGGGAAGGAGAAGTAAATTGTGAGGTGACCACTCTGTGGGCCATTATGCTGTCTCCCAAATGAATGTGTGGAGATCATAAAGCATAGAGAAAATGCTATTGATCATATGCTCGGTGAGAAAGAATACAAAACTGTGTGTGTGTTCTGGCTGCAACCCTATAAAATGCATAGGGACCGACAGACTCTCTTCTTGATCAAAGTTTAGACAGGCTCCTCTAAAGCCTTTTTTCGATTAGGCCTCAACTTTGGCCCTTAAAAACTGCAGATCCTCTGCCTAAATATTTCATCCACTCACCCTCACACTGAAAGACCTAAGTAAACTCTAACATAGTTCTAACAGCTCACAATGCTATACCCCTAGCCCTCCCCCCCTTAAAATGCTTGCCAAAAACCACCAAAAACAAACAAACCAACAAAGGCCCCTCAAGGCCTCCAAAAGAATTTGCCATTCATTTTAGCCAATGCCTGAGGATAGTCCCCAGACCTCTCTTTCTCAGAGCATTTACTAAAAAGGGTTTAGGATTGTTAACCTTCCTTTGTCCCTTTGAGATGTGTTATGTATCTCCTACAACTGGGGAAAGTCTTTTTCATGGACTTGAAAGACAATTTATTTGAAATGTAATCATTAGGAAGGATAGGGACTCAGTCTCCCAGTCTCTGTAGAAGGACAGTGAGATAGGAAGGAAGGGGGCAAGGCACAGCCTTTAAAAGAATGACACAACTATTAAGAACAGGACACAACATAAACTAGTTAGAACCAACTAGGTCCAAGACTGTGGAAGATTCGACTTCCACTAGACCTTGAGCCTCACTATATGCTCACTGTAATTCATTAGCATCTAAATGACACACGTAGAGGCGCCATGACACTTCCGAGGCCAACCATAAAAGGCCAAAAAGTGGGCAGTGGCCCAATTCCTGGAAATATCTGCCCCTTCCCAAAATTGTTGGAATAATCCTCCCACTCATTAGCCCATAAAAACAAACCACCCCATATTTCGGGGCCACCTTTTGCCTTCTGAGATGGCCCACACTTTGTCTATGAGTATGTGTATCTCTAAATAAACCTGCTTTCACTTTACTGTGGCTAGCTCTTGAATTCTTTCCGACACAAAGCCAAGGACCCTCACTTGGCGGCCCGTCCCAGGGACTCACCCGAGACCTGAGGCATAACTATCTTCTTGCACCCCATTTTTCCTTCAACAACAGGATCCTAAGTTCAATAATGACCAGCTAACAGACAAAGCTGGCCTAATCGCATTTCTATGATCAACTCTTTGTAATTTTCACCTCCCTGACTCTGTCAAGCCCCCACTGTCCCCTCCCTACTCCCTCCTTCTCCTTTTAAAACTCCCAGTCACCTCTGTAAGAATGGAAGTTGGGTTCAGTTCAAACTAGATTCTCTTCCGTAATGCAACAGTATATTACTGATCAAAAGTCTGTCCTTACTACTTTAACTAGACTCTGGCTCTATCTTTGACAGGTTCAGTTGCAAAGAAGCCCTCCATCACTGCATTTGTTTTTACAGTGATGGGATAATACTCATTAGAAATCATTAGCAAAAGCATTCACCCTGTTTCTGAAAAGAACAATCCCTACACACAGCCATGATTACAAGTTTAACAAAACTTTGCTGGGAAGCAATTCTGATTTATGAATTCCGCATTAAACATCTAAGTACATCTGTCACGCATAGCATAATGGTGACTTTTGGGGTAATGATTTCCTAAAATCACAAATGATGTTTAAATTCCCAGTGATTCAAGCATTTGGAGGGGTGTCAATGTGTCCTGGGTGATTGCGTATTATACTCAAATACTAGGTTTATATCATGGCCTTTGTGCTTTCGTTTTGTGTCTCAGAATCTGGAAGTGCAGTCTGGTGGGGGATAAAGCATTGCTACCCTGATAGGAATCTTCCAGTATGTCTTAGATGGCATTTGTGAAATGGAGCAGGACCCTGTGGGGCCCTGCCGGATACTAATCCTTTCTGTGTCCTCATTTCTTGTTTGTAGGAAATAGGCTTCATTCAGCTTCCTTGACCCTCCCTTAGTTCCAAAGAGCAGATTCAAATAGTTACTAATCAGGGAAGGGAGGGAATGCAGAAACAAAGAGGAACAGTCAAGAAACAATAGTGCTGCATGGGGCAGGGGCCTGGTTCCTTCTCATGAAATATTCATAACGATATCTTTGAGTTCTTCTGCAGGAACTAAGGCCCCTACCTAGGTAGAGGATGGCAACTTCAGGCTGAACACCAGATTCCTGGACTACCACCCTGTTACCTCACCACAAACCAATCAGAAGAAATTCTGCACACAGTGGAAGATTACGAAGACACTGATTCCACACACCCCTCCACCTCCCCCACCAATGATTCGATTCTCTCTTAAAAACTTTCACGGAGCAAAATCTTGGGAGTTACACTTGTCTCTGGAGTATTGGCTTTCTTTCGAGCTGCAAGCAGCAGAACCTGTTCAGGAACATTCGCTTGTCTTTAATTTAGTGTTTTGTAATATATCTCAGAAATTTTTAAAACCACTTTAGAAAGAATGCAGGATTCAAAGAGCTTGCATTTATTTAACTTCAAGTTCTGGTATCTGTTTAAGGCCTGGTGTTAGAAAGTCCCAACTCTGGGACCACAACTCTTCCCTCCCATGTTTCTGACCTTTGATTTCTCTCACACCCCTTAACTCAGAGTTGCCTGAACACAGCATGTATTCTTAGGATTCCATGGGTTTATTCTTTCTCTTTGTTCTCATCTTGTGTCCTTTGCTCTTTGACTCTCTGATGAACCTTTCATATTCTTCAAAATCCTGTTCAAGCCTGGATTTTTGGCTGCCTCCACTTCTGCCCCCACCACCTTCCTTTGGTCTCTTCTCCAATCTCTGCTGCAATATCAACCATCTCATCCTACAAGCCTCCTCTGGGTGTCTGTATTTTTTTACTCTATCAGTTTCCTACAGTAGGGAACATTGTACCCCTAGTGCCCAGCACAATTTCTGACAAGTAAGCATTCAGTAAGAGATTATGGAACAAACAACTGAAGCTCTTTTTGCTTCCAGAGATTAATTATATTACAGATTGTAATCAAGAGCTGAGATTTCATTTTTCTTTCTTTTATCTGGTACTTGTGTGTGCACACGAAAATGCAACATGATTGAAGGAAAAATCTAGAGTACTGAAAAAAATATGCAAGTCTGATCACAGGCTCCCCATCCCCTCTGGACTGGACGCACTGAGATGGGCTGTGGGAAGAGATGTACAGACATGTAACTTACGTTTTGCAGCTGGACATGATTCTTCACCAAGTTCTCCGACTTTGCCATTGTGCTGGATGCTTTGAGACTGTAGTTTTTACCGTTATGTGGCTCTTTCAGTTGCTCTTGAATTTGTTTAGCTTGCTTCCTGCAGGTTTAAATAAAGCCATGTATAAATAGTTACATAAATTTATTCTATTCATATTTTTTGAGGTTCATTCATTGCCAATATCTATATTTGTCATTTGCTAAAGCTAGATAAACTCACTTAACAAAGAGAATCCTCCCTTCATCTTCAACCCCACCAAGAAATACTGGCATTATCTGTTATCATCCAGGATTCACACCCAGTGGCACTCCAGAGGCAGACAGAAATGTAATTCCTTGTCCTGTCCCTATTGGATGCAAGAGGTCCCTATCCTTGAGTGCTCAACTGAAAAGAATTAGGAATGCTCTGAAGAAGTGACAAGTGGAAAACTTTGAAGCTTGGACCTAGCAACCACATATAACATACTTGCAAAGTTATATTTATATTTGTCCAATTCAAATAAGTGTGGCTTGACTGCATAGCTTGCACATATACCATAACAGGGGTATATTTTCTTTTTTACAGTTTAGAAACAGTTCATTTATTTTTACCATCAGCCCTGAATGTAGATTTTTATTAGAACTTTTGTAGATAATAAAAATTGTTAACTCTTAAAGAGCACCTACTATGTGCCAAGCATCATTTTAAGTGTTTTACATGTCTCAACTCACTTATTCTTCACGATAATTCTGTGTGATGAGGCATTAATCCTATACTCATTTAACAGATGAGAAAACCGAGGCACAGAGAAGTTAAATAATTTGCCCAAAGTCACATAGCTAATAAGTGGTAGAGCTGGATTTGAACCCAGCGAGTCTGGCTGTGTACTTTGCACTTTGAGCCACCGCTCACGACTGTCAAACCACTTGCCCATGGTCATGCAGCTTCTTGATGGGAAGGCTGAGATTATTCTCAGGTTTTGGACTCCAAGTAAAATATTTCTGCAGATGTGGAGTGACTGTTGTTCTGACCATTCAGTGGCTATATCAGAAGGATGTGACAAATTACTGCCTTATTAGCTGCTCTCTCCCAAGAGCTCTACAGCAATTATCTATCAGCAGAAGACTCAGTACCTATAAAACGAACAAACAAACAAGCAAACAAACTTTGCAGAATCATCCCCCCTAGACTTTTTTGCCTCTTCTCCAAGGTCCGTGCCTAGGAGAGAGCCTTTGGTGGAGACCGTGCACCATCTCTTGCAGTGAGCTTTTCCAGGTAGAGACAGCACTCTATACACCATGGGCTCGAGTATCACAGTGACTGAGATTTGAACTCCGGCTCTGCCACCCACCAGCTTTGCTTTGATTCTCCAAATCAAAATGATTGATTTCCAAAACTTCTCTGAGCCTCAGTTTCCTCATCTGTCAATGGAGTTTGGAAAAGCTCTCTTCCATAAATATTGTGGAAACTAAATGTGAGAACACATGCTTAGTTGTATGGGCAGATGCTGCAGAGGAATTAGAACACTGGCTCCAAGATAAAAGAAGAGATCTTGTTAATTGCCTCTCTCACAAGCAAGTCACAGTATTTGCTACAGGATTTGGAGGCTTGGAGCATCATTATCTCCTTTGAATTTACAATACCGGTGTGATGTAGCTCTGTTTAAATATTTATTTTATCTTTTCAATTATTTGGGGGGCTTTTATCTCGGTTGCTTTAATGCACTTGTAATAATCTATCTACTTCCTAACAGCTAATCTGTAGCCTATTGTTAGAAACAAATCTATCATATCAGCGTTTTAAGAAGCACATGATAGCCACAAAATCCTATCAGGGATTCACTGACAAAGCAAACTGGACATGAGGAAGTTCTACTGAGTGAATCATCATGAAGTAGTAAAAGGGGGCTGGGCACAGAGTCAGGACCCAATTAATTTCCTAAGAATTAAATAGTAGAAATACTAATGATCTTTTCAGTAATTCCATAATTCGGCATCTGGGAAATGTAAAATTCTAAAGGAATTTTCCTCATAAAAATTTCTGACTGCATTTCCTAAATCCTTTTTATAATTTGCTTTCCTTTACTCTCTTCTTGCTCCCATACTGACTCGCTAATATTCCAGAATAAATGGGCTTTCTTTTCTGAACCTGCCTCCTTCCCCATCATCCCTCTGATTTCCCAAGCACACACATTTTTTGCTCTTTCCTCCTCCCCTCAGCAAATGGGAACAAAGGAAGTGAGAAGTGTCTGCCTGCAATCCCATTAGCTCTCTCATGAGAGCAGTTGCTCTGGGGAAGACAAGATATGGGCATTTCACACTGGAACCTACTAGCTTAACAGTGTCGGTGTGATTCTCTAGTTCAGTGAGTTTTAAGTTGCTCTGGCTCAATTCATCAGAAAGAAATGAGGTGTAAAGTGGTGGAATATCAGGCATCACCAGTCCATTGGGAGATGTTTTTTGTAATGTTGCAGGGTGGCTTCCTGGGGAAGCAGACACTGAGATGGAGATAGTGTGCAGGATTTTTATTAGGGCTCTTTGGATCAACGTCTGTGGAAATGAAGGGAAGGAAGCAGGACTGGACAGAGGGAGAAGTTGGAATGTGATACAGTCTCAGTGAAGACCTCCGCAAATCCCACGGGGAGCTCTGAAACTGGCATGGCCTTGCACCCCATGTTGGGGCAAAGGTCTAGGCCTTCAAAGCTTCACATTGACCTGTCATTGGATGCTGGCTATCTCGGGTCAGGTAACTCTTATAACTGTGTAGCAGCTGGGGGACGAAGACCTCCACAGCTGAAGAGAATCATAGCATCATATCAGAACATCCATTGCCTGTCCTTAAGGGCCTTGCTTTGTGATCTAAAATCTCTTACTTCAGAGGGTGATAACCTATAGTGAGGGCAAGTTATGAGCACATCTGCTTTCTACTGGTAGCACCAGTTCTCCTTTTTCCTCCTGTGCTTTCCCGGTTGTGATAGTTATTTGTCCCTGGACCAAATCATTCTTCTCCTGGAATATCTCTTCTCCTATTCTGATTCCATTTTTAGAGTTGAATCATGTCTTGCATTTCCAAAGTCTACTAAGGACTCCCAGCCTTACACTTCTTAGCCCATATGAGTTAAAATTAAAAAGAAAACCTATAAGAATTTATAGTTGCCATGTGAGCCGTATCAGTCAGATTTGAAAGGCTTAATTAAGAGTTTGATTAACTATATAGGAACATATGGGCTTATTGGGAGTGAGGAGAAAAGAATTTCTTTCAGTGTGCCCTTCAAACCCCTTGTTGGGGTTCAATTAACTCAGTCAGAAAATCCCCTAAATTCAAGAAGGTGCTCCTCACTTCTACCTCTTCATGTTACCTACGTTCAAACTTTCATCAGCTAACAATGTACTGTAATATTCCATCGGGTGAGGTCATGACATACCACAGGTGACAAGAGAATGGAGAAAGGACCAGAGTGGTAGGATCTGAAGGATTATGGGAAGGAAAACATACATAAGCAAGAGAATGCAAGCTTTTGGGTAAGTCCTGACTCTCTCTGGGCAGTGTATAGTCTAGTACATTGGATCTATCTGTACTATTTTCATGGTAATTCTGAAAATCTAAACCTATTCTGAAATAGTGTATTAAAAAATAGTCACTAATTCTGGATTCATACCCGAGTTTCCATTATTTTTTAAAATCATTAATCGCTGTTCTTTTTAAAGATCAACATATACAACATGAAGACAGGTATCATAGACTGTATTTGGAAATTGGTCCATTTTTAGAAGAGCAAATGGGTAGAAAAATACAGGTCCAATGAAAAGCAATTACATGTTGGCTTGGATTTCCAATAAGCTGTAGGAACAGAATCTGTGTCAACTTCTCAAGGCCTGCATATGTTCCAAGAAACCAAGGAATTTAATATTTTTATCTGCATTTCTTATTTTAAGTGCAGCTTATGTCATTTACATAAATAAAATACCTCTACCAAAGTTATGTGGAGTAAATATATATGTATATACACATACATACTTATATACATATATATGTATATTTTTAATTCTACCTTATTAGCCCCCAAAAAGCAGTGCTTTGGGCAGAAGGTTTGGTTTCTTGGCAAGGTAAGTGTAGGGCATATTCTAGACGTGCATACTAAATGGTGAAGCAAAGTAGATTTTACAGTATTCATACTTCACATTTGGCTAAAACCTTGATGGGTATCAGGTCAAAACACTATAAAAGGAAATTGTTTGGGTTTTTTTCCATGAAAGGCTAGATACTAGTTGATAATGTTTAGGTCTATAGCAGTGACCTCTCTTTTCAGAACAGTTAACCCCTTAGTGACAGGCAAATGTTGAGCTTTTAATTCTGGCAGGCAATCAAAAGTGCAAAGAACACAGAGTATTCATGATCACAGAGAGGAATGATCGCTATGTGCATCAAAGATAAACCACACACACATACATGCATGCACACACTGTACACATTCACCACAGGCTACAAAAGATTGAGAGTTACTTATGGAAGCCTGATGGACACAATTTGCACAAAATCCCTCTGCCTGAAGCTCAGACTGAGTACTGAGCTCAGTACTTTAAAGAAAGACAAAGTACTTCCTCTGAGAAGTAACCTTTTAACACTGAGAGAAACGGTCTTACTTGCTTTTGAAGTAGAATGCTGCACAGAACATGCCCACGATGACAATTCCAAAGATGATACATGAAATTGACAGCACCTGCCTCTGATAAACTTCTTCACTCTCTGTGAATTTGAAAAAGAGAATTAGAGCGGATGTTAGCACGGCGCAGCAGAGACAATCTCCGTCCTCGTACTTTTGAACTGGTAGGAGCCTTTCAAAGCAAAGTTTTTTTGTTCCTGTCATGAATAGGAAAACATGAGGACATTATTATGATTCAGTTTCTTTGCAACGGTCTATAGGACAGCTGCTTTTATTTTTTTTGTATGTGCATGGCTAAATGAGAACTCATACACAGATATCACCATTATGAATCTTATTATCAAAAGACATTTCATGACTTGAGAACATACTGGGAACATACATTTTAAAAATTATGGTGGGGCCCAAAATAATCTGCTATCAGAACTTTCCTATGCCATTGATGACTTCCAATTTATGTGATACTGATGCCACTGCATTTTCTGATTTGGTCCCTGGCCGTCAGTCTCCCATTCATCCACCCATTACTATGATTGACATCATTAATGAAAGAGAACTTCAATATACATGTGAATATTTACTCATTCCTCAATACCAATGATCTGGCACAGTAACCTCAACCTGTACTACCAAGGTCATATCTTAGAGCATCTTATATTGCAAAAAATGACAAGAATCCAAAAACAAGCATTTCACTTTTCAGACATTGACATTTACACTTCTAGCTCGTTTTCTGAAATATGTCTACTGAAACAGTTTTTCCATCTCATCAAGACCTTTTTATCCGTAGATCTCAGAACTTTCTTTCTGTTAATTATCCTCCTCTTGTCTTCATTTCTCTCTTTATACAGCACAGAGACTATGGTCTTTCCCTTTCTTTTCTTCCTTCCTTTCTTTCTCTCTCTCTCTCTCTTTCCCTTCCTTCCTTCCTCCCTCCCTCCCTTCCTTTCTTTCTTTCATTCTCCCTCTCTCCCCCTCCCTTTTTCCTTCCCTTCCCTTCTTTTCATTCTCCCTCCCTCCGTCCCTTCTTCCCTCTCTCTCTCCTTTCCTTCTTTCCTGAGATCATGCACTATATCCTCTCTTCAGATACAACTGTACATTTTAAAGTTTTTTTCCTGAAGCAGTGTATTGAGAAACAATGTATTAGAAGAACTATCCTCTCTTCTCTCCCCTCTTAGGCTTTATTTCCATTTTCAATGTCTTTATTCAGACTGGAGTACCAAAAAACAGAAAGTAAACCTAAGAGAAATACCACATTATCCACATTTCTGAGTAAATGAAGAGGGGCAATCATGTGGCCCTGGCAAGCCTTGGTTGACATTTTAAATTTTGAAAGGTTCAAATTAAAGAGATAAAAAAACGTGTCATTGAGACCTCATTTGGGCATACTGTCATCTTAAAGAATGTCATCCTTTCCATCCACATTTGTAAGCTCATTAAATCTTCCAACTGAATTTGGAAACAAGTAAGTAGATGTACCAACTTATAAAGAATTCCATTTCACTTAATTGCTGGGAGATGATGACTCTAATGGAATAAGCATGATTTACATATAACAATCTACTCCACCCTGCTTCTGCCAATAAAAAGAACTACGAAAATGGTGGATAATAATACCTATTAATACAAAAGAAATAAGACTGTATCCACTAAACAATGATCTCCGCATAACATCTACGGGGTGTTTTTGTTCGTTTTTAAAGCTAGTCAAATATAGCCTGGGGAAATGCATAAAATCATTTCTGAGTTCAAAATCAAGAGTGAAATGAAAACTCCAAAGACTGCGAGTGGATTTATAGACCCAGGTGTAGTTACAATGATGGTACTCTCAATGCCTTTGATTCAGAGTGCTACACAAGAACCAGCACAATGAGGAGCAGGAAGCAAGGGGTTGGGAGTCTGGCAATTTTGGATCTGACTTTAATTTTAGCCACCTTTAATATGAGTAACCAAAGGTATACTACTTTACCTTTATAAATTTCAATTTTCTGTCTAAATAAAGGCAATGATATGAAATGCTGACTGTAATAAATGTTATAACAAGGAGGTATATGATCCTACAAAATAATATAATATGGAAAATTGACCTATTCACAAAGACCAGAGATTGTAAGTATAAAATAGGATCCAGCTAGGCAAGAAGAATGGGGATGGGCAAAGTGGTCCAGGAAGAGAAGACAGCTTGTGCAAAGGCCCTGTGGTAGGAGATAAAATGGCATGTTCAGGAATCTGGAAGTTATTTACTCTACCCCAGGGCCTTTGCACAAGTTATTTTCTATACTCTCCCAGCTTAGCGGAGCAACACAGAAACAACAGGAACATGGTATACAATGAACATGTCTTTACAATAGCAGGAAGGTACTCAAAAATTTGAAAGAAGAGTGTGATGTGATAATATTTACATTTATTTTTCCTGCAATTTACAGAAACGATTAGAAGGGATAAAGTAAATGCTGAGTCCTGTTAGAAGGCCATTATATCAGCATAGACATGATGGATGTTTCTATGATAATAGTAACAACCATGGTGGGCAGTAAACAGAATTGAAAAGCAGTTAGGCTTTTTTTTTTTTTTTTTTTTTTTTAAGGATTTTCTTATTTATTTATTTATTTAT
The DNA here is from genome assembly GCF_949987535.1 of Balaenoptera acutorostrata. Classification (NCBI taxonomy): domain Eukaryota; kingdom Metazoa; phylum Chordata; class Mammalia; order Artiodactyla; family Balaenopteridae; genus Balaenoptera; species Balaenoptera acutorostrata. Next base: position 53,991,433 of record NC_080079.1, read on the forward strand.
TTTTGGCTGTGTTGGGTCTTCGGTTCGTGCGAGGGCTTTCTCCAGTTGCGGCAAGCGGGGGCCACTCCTCATCGCGGTGCGGGGACCGCTCTTCATCGCGGTGCGCGGGCCTTTCTCTATCGCGGCCCCTCCCGTTGCGGGGCACAGGCTCCAGACGCGCAGGCTCAGCAATTGTGGCTCACGGGCCCAGCCGCTCCGCGGCATGTGGGATCTTCCCAGACCAGGGCTCGAACCCGTGTCCCCTGCATTAGCAGGCAGATTCTCAACCACTGCGCCACCAGGGAAGCCCTAGGCTTTTTTAAATAAATAAATTTATTTATTTATTTATTATTTTTGGCTGCGTTGGGTCTTCATTGTTGCGTGCGGGCTTTCTTTAGTTGCTGTGAGTGGGGACTACTCTTTGTTGTGGTGTGCGGGCTTCTCATTGTGGTGGCTTCTCTTGTTACGGAGCACGGGCTCTAGGAGCACAGGCTTCAGTAATTGTGGCTCGCCGGCTCTAGAGCGCAGGCTCAGTAATTGTAGCGCACGGGTTTAGTTGCTCTGCATCATGTGGGATCTTCCCAGAACAGGGCTCGAACCTGTGTCCCCTGCATTGGCAGGCATTCTTAACCACTGAGCCACTAGGGAAGCCCAGCAGTTAGGCTGAAAATACTTAAGGGACTAGACGATGATGTTCTTAACTAAGATGGAGCTTATTGGAGGGGGATCAGACTTGAACAGAAAGATATCAAATTCAGCTTTGGAGTTGGTGAGTTTTAAAAGCCTATAAGATAGCCAAGTGGCAGTGTAAAGTAGACATTTACATGTATAGATCTGGGTTAAGAGGAGGAGACAGGGTTCTGGATAAAAATATTTGGGGTTATGCATGTACTGAAACCAAGTGTGTTGATAAGACAGCCCCAGGAGAAAATATAGAGTAATAAGAGAACCTTAGGCATTCTATTCTAAGATAGAGCTTTGAGAGACTCCAAAATTTCTTGGAAGGGTAGACAAGGATCCTGCAGAGGAGATTAAAAAAAAAAAAAGGAGCAGCCAACCAGGCAAGAAAAAATAAATAAATAAAAGGAAAATAAAACAAACAACAATAATAAAACCTGATAGTGCCATGGAAGAAAAGATACAGGTTTTTTTTTCTAGAAAAATAGGCTACTGAATGCTTCTAAGAGGCCAAATAAAACAAAGTCCTTTAATTTAGTGACGTAGAGGTTGCTGGGGAACCTGCATGAGCAAGTTAAGGGAACCATGAAGGCAGCGTCCGCGGCTCCCTGGGTCCTCTGTCATGTGTATCCCACGTACTGCAAGGCAAACGCACTTTCTCCAAACCTACCCTGTCTTCTACCACTTAGCCTGGATGTAGGATCTAGAATTCCAGCCTAACTCCTGAAAGCAGAGAATGCCTTACTTGTAATGAGGCAACCATGAACTTCACTGTACAGAAGTTGTGAGGATTGAGTGAGTTAGAATGTACAGAGTATTGCAGTGCCTAACTTGGAGTAATCATTAAGTACTAGTCTGAACCAATATAAAATTGCCATGGGGGCAATAAATGGCTGGACATTGGCTGTTTAATTTGGTTCTATCTAATATATGGTAACTGTTGTTATTATTCTATAGAACATCAATATTTTTGCATTCCATTTTTTAGAAACCCAGATTATAAAGTCATTTCTGAGGGCAAAACCAATCTTTGGCTCGACAGGAATTGGTAAAGTGTGTTTGCATTGTCTCCCAACTCTGTTCCTTTTTCTCTTCTGTGGTGCACAGGACTCGCTCCTCTCTTTTTATATGATCATATTTCATATTATAAAGGTGGAAAAAGAGAAGGTAATAACATTATGGTGAATTTTCGGAAACTGACATTGGGCCAGCGGAAAAAAATCCTTTCGGCAGGCAGCCTGGCCCAAGACTCTGAAAAACACCAGTGCTGCCCTCTTCTAACCCCCCTCTTCCCCTGAACCCACCTCCCTCAGGGAGCAGCGTGGTTGGCCAGTGTTACCCCTCGGTTTAAACACCAAATACAACTGTTCTTATCTTCTTTCATCCATTGTCTTTATCAGTAATGGGGAAAATACTACATACTTCACATATTTGTTTACAGATTCAATAGGAGAGCACAAATAAAGTGTCCATCTAGTGGCATGTAATGGATACACAAAATGCCAGTTTCCTTCCTTTTCCCTTTTTCTCCTGAAGCCAGTGTTGAAGCAAAAAACCAAAACAAAACAACTGGTCTTTAAAATACTCTACTTCTCTTATGCAAAACTCACCTTACCCACATGCAGTCAGTGACTTGCTGCCTCAGGGCCTCTCTGCCTGTGCCCTGAGACCTATACTGAAGGAATTTGTTTTACTGTTGTTTTATTTACTGATCATTCCTTGTACAATGCCTCTTGTTAACTGAATTTTTCAACTAGTAGTTCTGAATTTCCTAACCAGATGTTTTAGCAGATGAAATGCAAGTGATCCTCCTTGAGGAGGGGTTCTGTCTTTTACATTCTCCCCCATACAGACTCTCAGAAGAAAAGTGTGCTCCTGATGCCCAGAGACCCAGAATCCTTGGAAAACCTGTGGGTACAGCACTGTTTGCTAAACCAGACAGCTTACAGTTTAGGTCCTATATGCAAAGCTGCCTGAGGAAAATGCTCTTGGAAGCTGTAACTCTCTTTAGACTGCTGAAAGTCTCTCTGTGAATACTTGTTAAACTCTACTACATTTAAAAAAAAAAATTATGCCCATAGAAAATCATAGCTGCAGCTTTTATATACCATTTCCCTCTGGTTAGCTCTACGTTAAGGATAGACGTGTGGGTGACCACATCCCTGTATATATGAAGGAATGGGAAATGTTCTAAAAGGCAGCTCCACATCCCCTCCAAGTATGGAGCCCTGGGATCCCACTGCCTCTTGGGAATCTTTCCTTTGTACCATCAGTTTTAATTAAGTGTGTAAGAGATAAAATTCAAGCATGATTTCCTGAAATGTGTTGGCATCCAAGTAACGTGAAGCTTAAACACAGACACACACACACACACACACACCTGTAAGCCTGTAAGTCATATACAGGAGCAAAACTTTTCTGCCTAGACCACCTCAGAGTCAACATATGCAAATAAGACCCTTTGTGATGCCACCAGTAGGTGTCAGTGCCAGCATGATTACTCTGACAGTTCATTATGAAAGTCAACCTAACAATATCACCAGGGCTCCTTCTTATCCAAGAATTCATTATCGGAAGCTCTGCAGATAAAAGTCTACACAGAGAAGCAAAAGTCATTATAAGACAGCAAGTTCACTAATGATCCCACCATTTATGAAATTAGTCTTCATTCTTGTTTTCCTCCCTGCCTACTTCTAGCATTTATTTCTATTCATCAAGTCAACCTCATAATCTGGGTAGGTCAGTCTCTCCCTGATTGTAAGCCTATGAATTTTTGTCATAATTTTAACTGGATTAAGCGTAAGTGGATTTATTTCAGTTTTAATTATTCTTGGAACAAAAGAGCCTCCTCCCAATTCTGTTCTTAAAAGCCAACAAATGTTGGAGATAGATTAAAATACTAGGCGCTTACAAGGAGCTGCAAATGAACAGTGATCAGGAAAGAGAATGACAGGAAAGAGAATATTTAGAATGTTAGAAACTGGGATTTGCACTTTTCAACTTGAAGACAAAAATGAACAAGCGCCAAATGGCCTGATGACTGCACTATTAAAGAAAAAGAAGCATTTCATTAAGGTGAAAGAGGTCCTGAAGGCAAATGAAATGGGTCCTCACCTTGAGATCAATGAGATTAAACACACACTGGCAGGGAGGGGTAGTGAGAGAGTATGTGATGAGAATATCAGGAAGATTGAACAAGCGACGGCCTAGACTCATGGCAAGGATCGCCGAGAATGCTGCTTGGCAGAGGGGATAGGGGTCCAGCCCAACCATCTGAGTGCAGAGGAGCTGAGATGACCAGGAGGTACTGAAATGCTCCATATCTTTAGCGTGGTGTTATTTCTACCTGGAAGTCCCTTCCTCTTCCCTGCTTGCAGAACTCCCACCATTACGGGTTGATGTGTGTCCCCCACTGCACAAAGATTTTGAAGTTCTAACCCCAAGAACTGTAAATATGAACTTCTTTGGATATAGCGTTTTGCAGATGATCAAGTTGAGGTCATTAGGATGGACCCTAATCCAATATTACTGTGTCCTCATCAAAAACAGAAATTTGGACACAGAGAAACACACACAGGGAGAACGCCATGTGAAGATGGAAGCAGAGTTTGGGGTGATGCATCCACAAGTCAAGGAAGGCTAAAGATTTCCAGGAAACCACCAGAAGCCAGGAGAGAGGCAGGAACAGATTCTCCCTCACAGCCCTCAGAAGGAACGAACCCTGCCAACACCTTGATCTTGTACTTCTAGCTTCCAGAACTATGACACAATACTGACACAATACATTTCTGTTGTTTAACTACCAGTTTGTGCTACTTTGTTATGGGCAGTCCTAACAAACTAATATAGCCAATGATCCATAAATACTATCAGAATAAATACTATGCAATGTAAGTACTATCCAATCTGAAAACTCTTCTCAAGGTCCCGTTTGCATTCCTTTTGCATCTTTCCATAACTGCATTGTCTTGTGCCAAAGATGCACGTATCTGTTTTCCCACAACCCAGTCTGAGAGCCCTCAAAGGCAAGAGCATCTTCATTACTGGACCCTTGCACCTGGCTTGTGCTTGCTCTGTACAAGGGAGGGTATTCAGTAGGCCTTCGTTGAACTCAACAGCTTCTGGGTTGGATGTCTAATGACACTTTACTGGTTGGGCCCTCTGCCTGGTGAGGTAATAAAAAGAGGCAACATTTTCTTAGACGGGGGTCCTTTTACCCCAGGGATTCATTCTTTTGCTCTTCCCCATCCACTGTGGAAGGGCATCATTTAAAATACTTCGAAAAAGTAAAATAATTACTTCATAATAAAATGTTAACTTTTAAAATTATATTTTATCTTATTTCCATACAAAGTGCTTTGAGATATACATTATACATAAAAATTGATATTTAAGGGGAAATAACAGTTTAAATTCATATACACATTTATTCTCAACCTGTAATTTCCTTTTCTTCCCGCACAGTCCCCACCAAATATAAACCTTCCCATAATAATCCCTTATCTCTCTCCCTCCTTTCCCAAACAGTATAGCTCTGGCCGACTATAGATAAGTGAATGCTATAAAACACATTAGGAAAAAAAAATGAAAAGCACTGGGTCTTCTCATTGGTATGCTTAACATGCACTGGCTTTGCAAGTGCTATTTCTCCCACAAATAAATTATAAGTAAAAAGCAAATTCAATCAAAATAAATCTATTGGTGAGTTTACAATGCTATCATAAAACCAGACTTTGACTTCTGGCTTCAGGGTTAAAGGGTGTGAGAACTCTATTTTTCCTGAACCTGTAATAATTGTCCCCCAATCCATATTCTTAACCCCAGTTTTTATCACTTAGGATTCACTGTTCATTGGCAAAGTTACATTCTAAGAGCAAGACATGTGACTTGGAATGATAACATGCTATTTTCTTGACAATGGGGAGAAACTGACCTAGTGGTTTATAGTTCTTTTACTGTTTGACTTGTTCTGATAGAGTGAGAAATCGCATCCACTAAATCCATTTAAACCTTGCTTTACAGAACACTCAGGCCCAAAGTAACACCCAACCCTTCCCAGTCTGGTTTAATGGATCTCCACCTCCCTCAGCCAGGTGAGGTGTAAGTTAAAGGAATCTTAACTCCTATTGCCTTAAATATTAGGGGTGACCTGGCATGATCTATAAGCATCATCTGCAAAGTCAGCTATTTACACAGCTACTTAGGGTGATAGCCCTGTACCTATTTGCACTTCTCAGGCCCATGTTGTAAGTATCCCATCAAGGGCTGTCCTGAGTCAGGTTGGGTACCAGACAGCAAAGCAGAGGCCTCTGCACTCTAGGCAGTGGTTCTCTACCCTGGCTATAGCTCTGAAATAACTGCAAAGTTTTTCAAACACACCTACAACTGGGCCCCACCCCAGAGCCGGAGATCTGAATTTCCAGCACTGTGACTCTAGATTTGTATTTGTTCAAATCTACTTAAGGCAGCCAAGACACAGTAAAAGAAGCAAAACACAAACAAACAAACAAAAACAATAAAGGAAAAATTAACTTTAGTTATAAATTTTATTTACCCAGCATATTGAAAACAGTATCACTTCAATGTGGAATCTCTATTAAAAATGTTAGTAAAATGTCCAGCAACAGATGAATGGATAAAGAAGATGTGGTACATATATACAATGGAATACTACTTGGCCATAAAAAAGAATGAAATAATGCCATTTGCAGCAACATGGATGGACCTAGAGATTATCATACTAAGTGAAGTGAGTCAGAGAAAGACAAATACCTTATATCACTTATATGTGGAATCTGAAATATGACACAAATGAACTTATTTATGAAAACAAAAACAGACTCACACACATAGAAAACAAACTTATGGTTACCAAAGGGGTAGCAGGGGTTGGGGGGGAGAGAAATTAAGAGTTTGGGATTAACATATACCCACTACTATATATAAAATAAGTAAACAACAAGGATCTACTGTATAGCAAAGGGAACTATACTCAATATCTTGTAATAACCTATAATGGAAAAGAATCTGAAACAGAATATATATTTATATAAAACTGAATCACTTTGCTGTATACTTGAAACTAACACAACATTGCAAATTAACTATACTTCAATAATAAAATAAAATAAAAAGTTCACAAGCGCTGATGTCAGAAAGACTTGTGTCAAGTGATCCTTCTGTCATTACAAAACGTGACTTTTGAGTTTCATCTCTTTTACCTAAACAAAGGGCAGTAGGGGGTAATTATGGATATGCAATAATCTTATGCTGTAGCTATCCGTGTCCTTCCTTCACAGTTAAGTTAAAAGAAACAAATTGTCATCCAGCAGTGATACCAACAGGAGCTTGGTGACAAGTTTATTTCAGCATGGAGTAAGCTACAGGATCCAAGAAGATGACAGAGTTAGTTCCAAAAGGTAAGTACAGTAATGGTTCGACAGAGGCAGAAGCAACAGAGGATACTTGCAAAGAACCTCTGGAAGATATATCCAAAAGCAAGATAAACCACACATGACCCATAAGGAAAGGGATTCAAGCATCCGGCTATAGCTGAATCAAATAGATTTTAATGTATCTGGAAAATTCTCAAGTCTCTGTGGTGTTTATGTATATAATCTTCAAGAAAAATATGTAGAGAATTCAAGTTTACTCTGTCTTAGCCATATCATAGCAATCGTTCTTGTCTTGTAACAGCAGTTGTATCCAGAGAGCTGCAGAGTCTGCTGTCTTGCCCACATGCCCATTCATGTTTAGAGAAAAATAAATATCTTTTGGCATTATGGGCTGTAATAACCATGTCTTTTATTTTCTATTTCTGTTGCTTTGACGTTTGGGCCTTGCTGACCCTGAAGGGACGGCCCCTCCCAGGATTAGCCGATTCCTAGAGGTAGTAAGCCACTAGCTTACGAGTGTACTTTTCAAATACAAACCAACCAATTCAGAGAGCACACTCCCAACCACCACCTTATCAGGCTCTCACACTTTGGGCTACTGTCCATCTGTCCCACTCATTCCAGGCTCAGGTACTAGACAACTAAGGACAGTCCCCATGCCCCAGAGTCTGCTGAAATTATTCAAACTAGCGAATTCTAAGCCTACTTACCCTGCCTCACCCACTGCTTCCTGTGGAGGCCACAACAAAGGCTTTTGCCCACAGTTCCTCCTTCTCCTGGGCCTCCTGACTCAGCTGGGTATCCCCTCATGGGTCCCTGAGAGCAGGCTGTGGTCCCCCTGCTTGGGAATGTGAATAATAAACTATCTTCTCAATGGCAGTTGTTTCATGCTCTGTTGGCCTTACTATTTCTCAAATTTTCTATTAATACACTATGTTTTGGAACATAGGCTATTCAAACAAATGTTTTAAAAGGATTGTGTGACATGCTAAGGAATTGTAAATACTTCAAAAAAGGCTGAACGTTTGCTTTTCTAAAGCAAAGAATAGCTGCTTAGATCAATGTAACGGAGTAACCACTACCCATTGGAATAACTCATAAGGGCTTCATCTCTGAACAGGATTAAAATTCATTAGCGGAAGTTACTGTCTGTGTCTATTGGAGTCTCTCCTGCATCCCATATCAGACACTGCTCTAGATTTATACTTTGGCTATAAAGATAAATAAGGTAGAATTCTACAAATCCTATATCTAGCTGGTGAGATGGGCATATAAAAATAAATATGAAACATTGTGGTAAACGTTTATAAACTATGAGCAGAGTGATGTTTTCAAGTTGAGTAGTCCATACTACCCAAGGCAATCTACAGATTCAATGCAATCCCTATACAAATTCCAATGGCATTTTTTTAAACAGAAATAGAAAAACAATCCTAAAATTCATATGGAACCACAAAAGACCTTGCATAGCCAAAGCAGTCCTTACAAAGGAGAATAGAGCAGGAGGCATCACACTTTCTGATTTCGAACTGTACCACAAAGCTATAGTAATCAAAACATTATGGTATTGGCATAAAAATAAGACACATGGACTGATGGAACAGAATATTCTGCCTGTGTATGAGACTGAGTAAGTGACAATGAAGACTCCAGAGAAGACATTAGGAACAGTTGCCTGAGTGACTGTGCAAGGGAGGGACACCACACTTCTTTCTACTTCTGACAATCACTTGAAACAATGTAAGAAACCTAGTGTGTGCATGACATGGTAGATGCTTCCTCCCAAAGGGCAAGATACAAAAATGGGCATAGCTTTATTCACACTGTCTATACAGCATGTGAGTCCCAAGCACTGGGTAGAAGTGCTTTGACTGCTCCCTGGATAACAATGTCATGAAGGTTCTCACCCTGCTCAGCTTTCAAGAAACAATCATTTAATGTCCGTTGTTCTTCCTTCTGCATCACCCTTTTCACCAAGTATCACAATATTTCTGGCTCAGTAACCTTCTTTCCCCTGAGAACTGTGAGAGTTGCACTTTTCCCACTTAGAGGATATGATTTGCTCACTTGCAGAGCAGGGGTCTCAGGTAGTGTCAGTCCCTCTACCTTGAGCTCGCTGGACAGAAGCAGCCAGTGTTTTCTGCATCATCTGATCCTACTGAGTTTGACTCTGTTCACAGGCAGAGGGCTGCATTGCCAGAGGGTGGCAATGCAGCCCTCACTCACTCTCTCTCTCACACACACACACACACACACACACACACACACACACACACACACCCCTCCCTCTAGTTCGGGGCAGTGGCAAATCCAGCTACCAGGTCCACATATTCTAAAAGATACCAATGTCCAAATCAGAGTCCATTCAGTTGAAGAGCCCAATAACTTTGAGCAGAACATCATAGCAGCAGGACAATTGTTGACATGTCCTGCTTAAATTTACAAAAAAAAACAAACAAACAGGTGACATCTTCATCCAATTAGAGTTTACCCAGTTTTCATTGTTGTTGTTGCTAGAGACATTTATAAGTTCAACTTGTACACAGGATAGAAAACAACTCAAGTAATTGTCATGGCACAAAGAAGTATCTGAAATCGTTTTCAGGAGGCTATCACAACTATACTTACGGCCCTAATCATATACTCTTAAACATATTTCATTGCTTACCTCATTAAGTGGAATTGAATAACATATGCACTCCCTTCCAGAAAAGGCGGTCCCTTTGGAGCAGGGATAGTAAGGGAAGCACATGAGGGTAGGGGTACAAATGGGGCAAGACTGCACCCAGGACTATTCTCCGTTGAAGGCAAGGGGACTATGAAGTAGGGTGTGCAGAGATGAAGTCAGAATTACAAAGCAAGCAGGCTGTCCTACTAAATCATCAATTCCAAATAGTCACTACAGAGGGGAAAACAAGGTACTGGCCACAGAATGAAAACGACTGGGGTGGGGGGGGCAGGTGAAAGAATGAAGAGGAGGAAATGGAACCTGGAATGCTACTGCAGGGGGTTGGGGAACATCCTTGTGGTCCTGACCATGGACAGAGTGGGAGCTAAGACTGTAAACTGATTGACACAAATGTCCAGCTATGATCCCGTAGGCAGGATAAAAACGGAGAACCTTTAACTTCATTTTAGAGATGAGGAAACTGAGGCTCAAAGACGTTAATATAATAACTTAAAAGTAACAGACCTGGGTCCCAAACTCATGCCCCACTTCAGATAGTCCTGCATCCTTTGCTTTTTCCTGCATCTCCCCTTTCTCCACACTTGAGGAAGCCAAAAGGGAAACCGTACATTATTCCTCCTATACCCAAAGGCTGACTGAACGGGAGTCCCCTGCAAACTAAAACTAAGCAAAAATAGAAACATAAACCAAAAAAGCATTGTATTAAAAAAACAAACAAACACGAAACATGTAGTCTAGACTCACAGGAGCTCAAAATCAAACAGAAGAGGCAATGTACATTTTTAAATGCGATAAAAGAAGTTTCAGGACTTCCCTGGTGGCGCAGTGGTTAAGAATCTGCCTGCTAATGCAGGGGACATGGGTTTGAGCTCTGGTCCGGGAAGATCCCACATGCCGTGGAGCAACTAAGCCCGTGCGCCACAACTACTGAGCCTGCACTCTAGAGCCCGTGAGCCACAATTACAGAGACTGTGTGCCACAACTACTGAATCCCGTGCACCTACAGCCTGTACTCCACAACAAGAGACGCCACGACAACGAGAAGCCCGTGCACTGCAAGGAAGAGTAGCCCCTGCTTACCGCAACTAGAGAAAGCCAGCATGCAGCAATGAAGACCCAATGCAGCCATAAATAAATAAATAAATAAATAAATTTTAAAAAAAGTTTCAAAAGAGAAATGGAAGCTGGGATGGAAAGTGAGGAGACAGGAACTGCTACTTGTTAATATTGAATGACCCTGTGGCAGGCACTCTGAGCAACACGTAATTAGCTTCTTTCTGCCCATGTTCAAAGGTCTGGAGATCTCAAGGGACCTTCCCAAAGTTATACAGTTAGAAGGTGAAAGGTAGAATCAAGAAACCAACCCAACTGTGTCTGGCTCCAAAGTTCAAGCATGTCTTGCTTCATTATCTGCTTCATTAACATTTATTTAATTAAAGTCTTGAAGTCACTAAATGGTAAGCATCTCAAAAATAAGTTTGTTTTATGAAATAAGGGATGGATGAATATGTACATGAAAATCACTAAGTTTCCTATCCCTGCTGATTGAACAGGTGTGGGATATAATGCAAAATAGATCAGGCATGACGTTAAAATTTTTAGACTGAATTAAAATTGGGTGGGATTGTCATTTCAGGAGAAGAGAGGACAAAGCAGTTGGTAGAGGGCATGTGAGTTCTCCATCCTCCCCCTCACCTCCAGGTAACTGTACATTTTGTTCTTCTGCCTGGGATGTCCTCCTTGCCTCTCTCATCTCCTCCACCAAGGTAGAAGCATATCATTTAGCTTGAAGATTTCCACGGGGAGGAAGTTTTCCCTTATCTCGTGCTCCCACAGCTCCCATGGTGAGGTTTCCATTTTATGTGTTTCTGGAGAACCCAATGGGGTAATCTCCATTATATCAGTTATCACATTGTGTTACAGTCCCTTGGTGAGTTATTTATCTTCACTTTAATCGGCAAGTTCCTGGGAGCTTTACTGACTGTTTTGTTCTCTTTTTGTTCCTGTTTTGTTCTGTGTTGTTCCAGAAAATACGGAAAAACAACATAATGTGAATGCACTCAGCCTGGACTCTGAACTGGCACATGTAAATAGACTGCAAGGATGTCTGAGAAACCAGGACCCTGTGTGCTTGAACCTGTAGACAACAAACACAGTCGAGTTCCTTGGAGGGATCCAGATAAGGCAGATCATCCACCCTATCACTGGGTTTGTTCACATCCAAACACATACTCATGTGTGTTTAGACTGAGATTACCCTGGAATTCTCAGTACTCCTGAATTTTACTTGTAGAGGGATGATTCTACTTATAATTTTCTGTTCATTAAACATCCCTTCTTAAACTTTACTGACATTGCTAATCATGGTAGGTGTGTCATGACATAACCTATTCCTATGTAACAAATATTATCTGAAACGTTGTAAGGAGATTGCTACAAAAGGGGAAATTGTGAAAGAAAAAAAACAGGCATGCAGGCTCTAACAATAGTGCTGGAGGAATATAAGGACACTCTCTTCTTTCCACTTTCCCTCAGGATCCCCTGCCACGCACACACGCTATTACCCTCAGAAAAAAGTTCACACGGTGATATTCCTGGATGAAATCAGCAATTGTGAAAAATCTAAAACTACAGGGAAGCTCATGACCCCAAGGAAGAGATGTGCAGAAATTCTGGATGTCTTGTTGCCTCTACGGGCTGAGACAGCTCAGGCAGGAGGTCCACATGAGCTGAAATATGCCAAAATCTTCCCGTTGTCTTATACACAGCAAAGGTTCATTCTGTTGGAGTCAAATACCACATTGATCACTTATGACAGATCGAAAGCATAGAGTAACCAAGGAAGAAAGACAAACTTGTAAAGAACAATTGTTGGAAAAATAAGTAGCTCACAGTTGGAATAAAATTCATCCTGTAAACAAGCCCATACCATATATCTCTACCATCTGGGAAAAGAAATCTCATAGCTGGGGATTGTTTTTTGTTTGTTTTTTTTGTTTTTTAATTAATTTATTTTATTTTTGGCTGCGTTGGGTCTTCGTTGCTGCACAAGGGCTTTCTCTAGGTGTGACGAGCGGGGGCTGCTCTTCATTGCGGTGCATGGGCTTCTCGTTGCAGTGGCTTCTCTTGCTGTGGAGCACGGGCTCTAGGTGCACAGGCTTCAGTAGTTGTGGCACATGGGCTCAGTAGTTGTGGCTCACAGGCTCTAGAGCACGGCTCAGTAGTTGTGGCGCACAGGCTTAGTTGCTCCAGGGCATGTGGGATCTTCCCGGACCAGGGCTCGAACCCCATCCCCTGCATTGGCAGGCAGATTGTTAACCACTGCGCCACCAGGGAAGTCCCCTGCGGGTTGTTTTAAAATTTGCTTTTTGAAAGATAAAATGGTGGTAGCATCCCCCAGGACTTAGAAATGACAGCCAGGTTTTGGATAGAGTGGCTCAAAAAAACAAAACAAAACAAAAACAAAAACAACTTCATTTCAGGAGAGAACAACAGAGTTAAGACAGTTGTGAAGAGTAGAACATATATTTCCTGCTACTCTCCCACCCCCACATTATCATTGGAGCATCATATAGGGTTGGCAGGAGAGTATTATCATTTTGATTTTCAACAAAATACCTGTGCTTAAGCAGACATGCATGCTTTGTGTGACAGAAGTACCATTCTCATAATTTCTAGGAGAAAACATTCCATTTAACAATACTAGAAATTTCCCCCAAATGCATTTGTTGATGATTCTGAGGCATCCATTCTCTTTTAGGGCAATTCATGTTTTGTCTCCACTTAAGAGACCCTGAGTGGCCTCACAACAGAGGACCTCCCATGCAATACTGTGGAAATAAGCCATCTCAGGATGAGTGAGCTCTGTAATACAGCAACAAGGAAATACAGAAAAGCAAAATGAGTGTAGGGTGTGAGGGGATGTGAGTACAACATAAGTGCACTTGTGCTGGCAAAGATCAGGGATCAGCAAAGGACAATCCACAGTCAAATCCAGCTGGATGGTCCATTTTTGTAAATAATGTTTTGTCCGAGCCATCATTTGTTTATGTATTGTCCATAGCTGCTCTTGTACTGCAAGGCAGAGTTGAGTAGCTGCAGCAAAGTACGCAAAGCCTGAATATTAACTATTTGGCCCTTTATAGGAACATTTTCCTAATCCCTGGAGTAAATAAAAAGAAATTCAATGAAAAAAAAGTACTCTGTCACAAGAGGTACAATAAAAATTTAAATAATGTCTCAAATTAATATTTTAAAGTATTTGTTAAAAAATTCTAAAACAGCCCCTTAAATTGTCAAAGAATAATTTTAGTTCTTTTACTGTGCTGGGTAAACATGGAGTCTATCAGCCAATGGAAACCACCTCCCTCAGCACTGGCTAACAAAGGCCAATGTGCCTTCTATGACTAGAGCTTGGGGATTCAGCTTTTCAGGCAAGAGCCTCAGTGGGGGGCCCTGAGCAGATGCAGATGGCGGGGTCCTGTGACTGGTTTAGGCACAAAAGTTCGGCTGATACTGATGAGCTGGGCCAACAAGAGTCTTTTCTAGAAAACTAAACTGGAGACCAGAAGGAGAGGTCAGTTAGGAAAGGGAGCAAAACAGGAAAGACAAAAAAAAATAAAATAAAATAAGGACCAAAGAGAGACAAAGAGGGCAGTTGAGTCATGTTAAATGGATGTCCAATCCAAAGGGGGATCCACCTAGAATTCTTCACAAGTCTTAGAGGAGAAATATTTTCTGATGAGTAGAGCCACACTTTAACATTATTGCAGACTCTGAGAAAGGCCAGGCCTCCAGGTCAAAATCCCTGTTAATTTTAAGTTTTTTCCTTATTTTTCCCTATTGCATTTATCAATGTCTCCAGGTTTTTTGTTTTGTTTGTCTATTGGTTTGTTTGTTTTAACTAAAAGAGCTTAAGGCACAGAGATTTAAATGGGAACAACTTCCTGTAAGGAAATAACTACTGGGTGTAACAAACTGTATCCCAGACAAGATGGCTCACCCTAAAATATATAAAGGAAAGCAGAGAACAATTTCAGGATTGTGATACTTCGTGGGCACACAAGCAGCTATCACTTTTAACAAGCTTTTATTTCTTTGGTCACCAGAATGTTCCCTAAGGTAGTCAGAGACTGCAGACCTCAGTTATAAAACTGGCTGGTGCAAGTTAATCAAAATGTGGTAGTTTGGAGCCAATAGCATGCTTGGTATATAAGTGGATGAATGGCTTTTAGCTAGAAAGTTTTTTAAACTTCTACCTGAATGATCTGCCTGACTGCTTGAATCTCCTGAAAATCTTCAGCTGCCTGCCCCTGCTTGTCCTGCCACCCTCAATATTTTTGCTAAGCTGGACTGGCCCCCAAAGGGGGCACATGGCTGTCCTCTCTCTGGGAAAGCCTATGGCAATAGGACATCTCCCCAGTTCAAGCTGCTGGTTCTGCACTGTCGAATGGCAGATAGATACGTTCTTACTGCTCTGACCAAGCAAGGAATGATTTCATTTTCCTAATCATATATAGGTTGCAAATAACAGCACCCACTTTTCCCAGCCATTGGGTGTGCCTGAACACTACGTGAGTGACAAGAAATAACTTTTGGCTAGGGGATCTTCTTGTTTCTCCATGACTGGGACTTAGGAGGGCAGGAGGTGGCATGAAAATGTGCTTGAGTGTTGTTCCTGTTCTATGTAGCTGTGGCCTCTGTGGAAAGATGCCACTGACAACAACAGTAGCAATAGCAAGTATAACGGGAATATTTATTGATCGCTTACAATACAAAGCTCTTTGCAGGTGCAAAGTTCTTTAGCCCTCTCTGCAGTTCTGGGGCCATTATTAACCTTATTTGCAGTTGAAGAAATTGAGGCATAAAAAAACTAAACTATATGTTCAAGTTCAAATAAAAAATAAGTTGTCTCAGACAATCTGGCTCCAGAACCCATACTTTTAACCACTACATGTTACTGCCTAGAAGGAGAAAAGAGACATCTTCTTCCTCCACCTTTATAACTAGAAAATCGGTCCTTAATCAAACTAAAATAATGTTGGAGAGGTGGTAGGATAGGGTGAAAGAGACCATACTCTGGAGTCAGAGAGTCTCGGGTTAATATCAGTTCTACCTTGGATTAAGCAAGGATAATTTTAAGGACATCCCTTGTCCTCCCCTAGCCTCAGGGCCCTCGTCTGTAAAACAGGGATGTCAATACCTTCAGTGCAGGGTTTTTGTGAATAAAATAAAATAATGGTTGCAAAGTCCCCAAAATATAGTGTCTGATATATAATGAGTAATCACTCCCAAAAGTAGGCCTTTCTTCTTCCTTTCTAGAGCATTAGGTCTCTTTAACACTATGGAGGAGTGTTTATGGAAGGCCTTTGCTATTATATAACAGAATAAATAATCTCATGAATTGCCTGAACTATTCAACAGCCAAGAATTCTCTTTTGAAAAGCTGAGGTGAACTAACTGCTGAACAATCATTGCAAGTAAACACTGGAACTCACCAAAAAAGATACCCCATATCCAAAGGCAAAGGAAAAGCCACAATGAGATGGTAGGAGGGGCGCAATCACAATAAAATCAAATCCCATAACTGCTAGGTGGGTGACTCACAAACTGGAGAACACTTACACCACAGAAGTCCACCCACTGGAGTGAAGGTTCTGAGCCCCACGTCAGGCTTCCCAACCTGGGGGTCCGGCAATGGGAGGAGGAATTCCCAGAGAATCAGACTTGGAAGGCGAGCAGGATTTGATTGCAGGACTTTGACAGGACAGGGGGAAACAGAGACTCTACCCTTGGAGGGCACACACAAAGTAGTGTGTGCATCGGGACCCAGGGGAAGGAGCAGTGACCCTGGGGGAGACTGAACCAGACCTACCTGCTAGTGTTGGAGGGTCTCCTCCAGAGGTGGGGGTGGCTGTGTCTCACCATGAGGACAATGACACTGGCAGCAGAAGTTCTGGGAAGTACTCCATGGCGTGAGCCCTCCCAGAGTCTGCCATTAGCGTCACCAAAGAGTCCGGGTAGGCTCCAGGGTTGGGTCGTCTCAGGCCAAACAATCAACAGGGAGGGAACCCAGCCCCACGCATCAGCAGACAAGTGGATTAAAGTTTTACTGAGCTCTGCCCACCAGAGCAACAGCCAGCTCTACCCACCACCAATCCCTCCCATCAGGAAACTTGCACAAGTCTCTTAGATAGCCTCATCCACCAGAAGCAAGAAGAACTACAATCCTGCAGCCTGTGGAACAAAAACCACATTCACAGAAAGATAGACAAGATGAAAAGGCAGAGGGCCATGTACCAGATGAAGGAACAAGAAAAAACCCCAGAAAACCAACTAAATGAAGTGGAGATAGGCAACCTTCCAGAAAAAGAATTCAGAATAATGGTAGTGAAAATGATCCAGGACCTTGGAAATAGAATGGAGGCAAACATCGAGAATATGCAAGAAATGTTTAACAAAGACACAGAAGAATTAAAGAAAAACAAACAGAAATGAACAATACAATAACTGAACTGAAAAACTGGAAGGAATCAATAGCAGAATAACTGAGGCAGAAGAACGGATAAGTGACCTGGAAGACAGATGGTGGAATTCACTGCTGCAAAAGAGAATAAAGAGAAAAGAATGAAAAGAAACGAAGACAGCCTAAGAGAACTCTGGGACAACATTAAAAGCAATAACATTCACATTATAGGGGTCCCAGAAGGAGAAGAAAGAGAGAAAGGACCTGAGAAAATATTTGAAGAGATTATAGTTGAAAACTTCCCTAACATGAGAAAGGAAATAGCCACCAAAGTCCAGGAAGCGCAGAGAGTTCCACCAGGATAAACCCAATGAGAAACACGCTGAGACACATAGTAATCAAATTGGCAAAAATTAAAGACAAAGAAAAATTACTGAAAGCAGCAAGGGAAAAATGACAAATAGCATACAAGGGAACTCCCATAAGGGAGTTTCTCAGCAGAAACTCTGCAAGCCAAAAAGGAGTGGCATGACATATTTAAATTGATGAAAGGGAAGAACTTACAACCAAGATTACTCTCCCTAGCAAAGATCTCATTCAGATTCGATGGAGAAATTAAAAGGTTTACAGACAAGCAAAAGCTAAGAGGATTCAGCACCACCAAACCAGCTCTACAACAAATGCTAAAGGAACTTCTCTAAGTGGGAAACACAAGAGAAGAAAAGGACCTACAAAAACAAACCCAAAACAATTTAAAAAATGGTCATAGGAACATACATATCGATAATTACCTTAAACGTGAATGGATTAAATGCTCCAACCAAAAGATACAGGCTCGCTGAATGGATAAAAAAACAAGACCCATATATATGTTGTCTACAAGAGACCCACTTCAGACCTAGGGAAATACACAGACTGAAAGTGAGGGGATGGAAAAATATATTCCATGCAAATGGAAATCAAAAGGAAGCTGGAGTAGCAATACTCATATCAGGTAAAACAGACTGTAAAATAAAGAATATTACAAGAGACAAGGAAGGACATTACATAATGATCAAGGGATCAATCCAAGAAGAAGATATAACAATTATAAATATATATGCACCCAACATAGGAGCACCTCAATACATAAGGCAACTGCTAACAGCTATAAAACAGGAAATCAAGAGTAACACAATAATACTGGGGGACTTTAACACCTCACAAACACCAATGAACAGATCGGCCAAAATGAAAATAAGGAAACAGAAGCTTTCAATGACACAATAGACCAGATAGATTTAATTGATATTTATAGGACATTCCATCCAAAAACAGCAGACTACACTTTCTTATCAAGTGCACATGGAACATTCTCCAGGATAGATCACATTTTGGGTCACAAATCAAGCCTTAGTAAATTTAAGAAAATTGAAATCATATCAAGCATCTTTTCTGACCACAACACTATAAGAATAAAAATCAATTACAGGGAAAAACATGTAAAAAACACAAACACATGGAGGCTAAACAATATGTTACTAAATAACCAAGAGATCACTGAAGAAATCAAAAAGGAAATCAAAAAATACCTATAGACAAATGACAATGAAAACACTATGATCCAAAACCCATGGGATGCAGCAAAAGCAGTCCTAAGAGGGAAGTTTATAGCAATACAATCCTACCTCAAGAAACAATAGACATCTCAAATAAACAAATCTAACCTTACGCCTAAAGGAACTAGAGAAAGAAGAAAAAACAAAACCCAAAGTTAGAAGGAAAGAAATCATAAAGATCAGAGCAGAAAAAAATGAAATAGAAACAAAGAAAACAATAGCAAAGATCAATCAAACTAAAAGATGGTTCTTTGAAAAGATAAACAAAATTGATAAACCTTTAGCCAGAGTCATCAAGAAAAAGAGGGAGAGGACTCAAATCAATAAAATTAGAAATGAAAAAGGAGAAGTTACAACAGAAACCAGAGAAATACAAAGCATCATAAGAGACTACTACAAGCAACTCTATGCCAATAAAATGGACAACTTGGAAGAAATGGACAAATTTTTAGAAAGGTATAACCATCCATGACTGAACCAGAAGGAAATAGAAAATATGAACAGACCAATCACAAGTAATGAATTTAAAAGTGTGATTAAAAATCTTCCAACAAACAAAAGTACGGGACCAGATGGCTTCACAGGTGAATTCTATCAAACATTTAGAGAAGAGCTAACACCTATCCTTCTCAAACTCTTCCAAAAAATTGCAGAGGAAGGAACACTCCCAAACTCATTCTATGAGGCCACCATCACCCTGATACCAAAACCAGACAAAGATACTACAAAAAAAGAAAATTACAGACCAATATCACTTATGAATATAGATGCAAAAATCCTCAACAAAATACTAGCAAAGAGAATTCAACAAAACATTAAATGGATCATACACGATGATCAAGTGGGATTTATCCCAGGGATGCAAGGATTCTTAAATATATGCAAATCTGTCAATATGATGCACCATATTAACAAATTGAAGAAGAAAAACCATATGATCATCTCAATAGAAGCAGAAAAAGCTTTTGACAGAATTCAAAACCCACTTGTGATTAAAATACCCTCCAGAAAGTAGGCATAGAGGGAAATTACCTCAACATAATAAAGGCCATATATGACAAAACCTCAGCCAACATCGTTCTCAATGGTGAAAAACTGAAACCATTTCCACTAAGATCAGGAACAAGACACGGTTGCCCACTCTCACCAGTGCTATTCAACATAGTTTCGAAGTTTTAGCCACAGCAGTCAGAGAGGAAAAAGAAATAAAAGGAATCCAAATCGGAAAAGAAGAAGTAAAGCTGTCACTGTTTGCAGATGACATGATACTATACATAGAGAATCGTAAAGATGCCACCAGAAAACCCCTAGAGTTAATCAATGAATTTGGTAAAGTTGCAGGATACAAAATTAATGCACAGAAATCTCTTGCATTCCTATACACTAATGATGAAAAATCTGAAAGAGAAATTAAGGAAACACCCCCACTTACCATTGCAACAGAAAGAATAAAATACCTAGGAATAAACCTACCTAGGGAGACAAAAGACCTGCATGCAGAAAACTATAAGACACTGATGAAAGAAATTAAAGATGATACCAACAGATGGAGAGATATACCATGTTCTTGGATTGGAAGAATCAATACTGTGAAAATGACTATACTACCCAAAGCAATCTACAGATTGAATACAATCCCTATCAAATTACCAATGGCATTTTCTACAGAACTAGAACAAAAAAATGTTAAAATTTGTATGGAGACACAAAAGACCCTGAATAGGCAAAGCGGTCTTGAGGGAAAAAAACGGAGTTTGAGGAATCAGACTCCCTGACTTCAGACTATACTGCAAAGCTACAGTAATCAAGACAATATAGTACTGGCACAAAATCAGAAATATAGACCAATGGAACAGGATAGAAAGCCCAGAGATAAACCCATGCACCTATGGTCAACTAATCTATGACAAAGGAGGCAAGCATATACAATGGAGAAAAGACAGTCTGTTCAATAAGTGGTGCTGGGAAAACTGGACAGCTACATGTAAAAGAATGAAATTAGAACACTCCCTAACACCATACACAAAAATAAACTCAAAATGGATTAGAGACCTAAATGTAAGACCGGACACTATAAACCTCTTAGAGGAAAACATAGGAAGAACACTCTTTGTCATAAATCACAGCAAGATTTTCTTTGATCCACCTCCTAGAGTAATGGAAATAAAAACAAAAATAAACAAATGGGACCTAATGAAACTACAAAGCTTTTGCACAGCAAAAGAAACTACAAACAAGACGAAAAGACAACCCTCAGAATGAGAGAAGATATTTGCAAATGAATCAACAGACAAAGGATTAATCTCCAAAATATATAAACAGCTCATGCAGCTCAATATTAAAAAAACAAACAACCCAATATAGAAATGGGCAGAAGATCTAAATAGACATTTCTCCAAAGAAGACATACAGATGGCCAAGAAGCAGATGAAAAGTTGCTCAACATCACTAATTATTAGAGAAATGCAAATCAAAACTACAATGAGGTATCACCTCACACCAGTTAGAATGGGCATCACCAGAAAATCTACAAACAACAAATGCTGGAGAGGGTGTGGAGAAAAGGGAACCCTCTTGCACTGTTGGTGGGAATATAAATTGATACAGCCACTATGGAGAGCAGTATGGAAGTTCCTTAAAAAACTAAAAATAGAATTACCATATGACCCAGCAATCCCACTACTGGGCATATACCCAGAGAAAACCATAATTCAAAAAGACACATGCACCCCAATATTCATTGCAGCACTATTTACAATAGCCAGGACATGGAAGCAACCTAAATGCCCATCGACAGACAAATGATTAAAGAAGATGTGGTACATATATACCATGGAATATTACTCAGCCATAAAAAAGAACAAAATTGAGTCATTTGTAGAGACATGGATGGATGTAGACTGCCATACAGAGTGAAGTAAGTCAGAAAGAGAAAAACAAATATCATATATTAACACATGTATGTGGAACCTAGAAAAATGGTACAGATGAACTGGTTTGCAGGGCAGAAATAGAGACACAGATGTAGAGAACAAACGTATGGACAGCAACGGGGGAAAGTGGTGGTGGGGAGTGGTGGTGGTGTAATGAATTGGGAGATTGGGATTGACATATATACACTAATATGTACAAAATGGACAATTAATAAGAACCTGTATAAAAAAATAAATAAAATAAAATTCAAAAATAAATAAATAAAGATTAAAAAAAAAAAAAAAGAAAGAAAAGCTGAGGTGTTCATGACCTCAGAGAACTGCTTGGACCCATCAAGTTGGAGAAGATCAGTTTCATGAAACAGTCCTATTTTCCAAGCTTCCTTGAGTTAAAGTGAAGAGGCTTAAAATATTTAAAATATTATTTTAGGGCTTCCCTGGTGGCGCAGTGGTTGAGAACCTGCCTGCCAATGCAGGGGACATGGGTTCGAGCCCTGGTCTGGGAAGATCCCACATGCCGCGGAGCAACTAGGCCCATGAGCCACAAGTACTGAGCCTGCGCGTCTGGAGCCTGTGCTCCGCAAAAAGAGAGGCCACGATAGTGAGAGGCCTGCGCACCATGATGAAGAGTGGCCCCCGCTTGCCACACTAGAGAAAGCCCTCACACAGAAACGAAGACCCAACACAGCCAATAAATAAATAAATAAATAAATAATAAAGTGTTTAAAAAAAATATTATTTTACCAGGCAGCTTTGAATGCTAGTGGTCTGGAAGAAAGAAGGAATATCCTATGCAGTGTCAACCTAGAACTTTTAATTGATATATTTTTTTAAAAGTCTGAAATATCTATTTCAATATGTAGAAGACTTCAAAAATCAGATACCAGTATAGGAAATAGATAATATCTTAATTATTTGTCTGATTTCCTCCCTCTTCTACCTTCTGTTTTTGGTAGACCCATTGGATCCCAACCTCCCCACCCCATGATCACCACAACCACACAGACTGATGGTCAATCCTGACCCAGGCTTGGGAGCCAATGCCAACTAAACTTGGAGGGTCACAAGGGAGCATTTCGGGGCACTTAAGTTACTGATTCATTAAACATCGAGTCCACATATTGATCTTCCAGCCCTGGTCTTGGACTAGGCCACTGAGTGTGAGTGTCAAAGTGCAAATGTTCCTCCCTAGGTTTGGTAACAGGGTTCCTACCTTGACATTTATTTAGTGCTTTCTAACTTCCAGTCGAGAGAAATCAAGCTCTTCCTAATGACTTTTCCTCACCATCTTCCCCTACCTTTAACAAGTATACTTGTGCATGTGCGCCCATGCACACACACATACCCCACACGAAACACAAGGGAAGGAAAGGGGGGGGGGTGGTGTAGAGAGAGAGAGAGAGAGAAAGAGAGAGAGATCCTAATCCTCAATCCATTTTTACCTTTTAAAACCTGTTAAAACCCACTTAAAATTTTTAAAAACTTTGTTTAAAAGCTTTTTTGATTCTGACTGCCTGATCAATATCTAGGAATATTTTCTTTTTCAATCCCTCATTCTTTCATATATACATTTAAATATTAATTTCTCATTTATTCACTAAAGCATTCTTTCATTCATTTACTCAAAAATTATTTAGTAAGCACATACTATGTGTCAGGCATTGTGTTAGGCATTAGAGGTAACTCTAACAGGAATACCGTCCCTGCTCGCACAGATTTTTCCAAGCTAGTAGGGGTTAGAGACAAAAATAATTGATGCAATATGAGGACCTATAGTAAGTTATAATCCAGACTTTGGAGACAGAGTTTGGAAGGCTGGGAAAGCTTTCTCTAAAGAGGTAACAATCCTCAGATGATTCTGAAATGAGGGTAGAGATTAGGCAGAGGATGAAAGATGGAATGGGCAGTTGGTAAGCGGGGAAGGGAACAGCAGGGTATACTAGATGTAGGAAACAGCATCTGTAAAGCCTATAGTGAGAAAGAGACCATGCAGTAGTAAAGAAACTGAAAGTCATTCCACACAACAGGCATACAAGGAGCATGATTGAGGTTTGAAGGGAAAAAAACACATTTGTATTTCAGAATAACTTTGTTCTGTGGAGAATGCATTGGAAGGGAACTGCCTAGATACAAAGTTAGTAAACTGTTACAGAAGCTGTATTATAAGTAACATTTCTCTGACTAGACAAGAGATAGGTAAACTAAAATGGAAACTTTGATAGATGTTAAGAAAAATTGAATCAACTGGATTTGACAGTTGGATGGGAGAGAGAGAGAGGAGTCAACAATGACTTTTAGGATTGCAATTTGAGCAAATGAATGGATGGTGGTGTCATTCATCCAGAACAGGGTGTGGCACAAGACAGAGGGGAATGATGAGTTCAGTTTGGTCGTGTTGCGTTTGAGGTGTTAAGGGAACACTTGAATGCAGATGCCCAGTAAGAAGTGATATGGTCCATACTTGGCATATTTTCACTGTGGTGATGTTCCAGGACCTCCTGTCCTTCAATATTTCCCCCACTTAGAGGAATCATATTTGTCTACGACTGTATTCTCCAGACGACATACACTGTCTGCAAGACCGCATGACCTCTATCATCTGCAGGTGGATTTAAATCTCCAGGACCTGGTCATCAAGCTGAGAGTGGATCTCATACTCCCAGAAGGACTTCAATACACAGGACCTAAACTGTTTCACAAATGAGAAAACAATTTCTCAAAAGTTCTCAAAACTGATCTGATGCTAAAAGAGAGGCATAGTTAGAGAAATAGCCTTAGCATGAGAGACACTGAAAGACTTTGAAGAATTGAATCAATTCAGATCAATTCAGATGGTTTTAAAGGCTCTGACATTTCAGTGCCACTCTATACTCTTAGGCTATCTATTTGGAAAAATACCAAGTAAAAATTACACAGTAAAACCCCAGTAAGTAAAAAATTCCAACCTGAGGATGAAGAGTAAAACTGTTCAGGAGGATAATTTCAAAACTGATAGTTTTATTCAATGCATAAAGACTTGATTAATGTATAGAAAGTATCTAAAGAAACTAATTTTTTTTTTAATTTAATTTATTTATTTATTTGGCTGCATGGGGTCTTAGTTGCTGCAGGCGGGCTCCTTAGTTGCAGAACGTGGGCTCCTTAGCTGTGGCATGTGAACTCTTAGTTGCGGCAGACATGTGTGATCTAGTTTCCTGAACAGGGATCAAACCCAGGCCCCCTGCATTGGGAGTGCGTAGTCTTATTCACTGTGCCACCAGGAAAGTCCTCAAAGAAACTAATTTTTTAAATGAAAGGATAAATTAATGAGCCAACAAATAGTGATGATACTTTACATTTATCTTGAAATCTATAGTTTAAAAAATACTTTCATGTCCATAAAATTATTTAAATCTCTGAATCACAGAACTTCAATAGCAGCTGCTATTTTCCAGATCATTTGGTCTATGTTAGAGAATCCCATGTAAACCTATAATCAATTTATCAGCACTCAAAATACATTTTGCCTCAACTAAACCACATTCTCTTAAACTGAATAATTACTTGTTGGGAGTTAAAGAAGATGAAGAGTAATTATCTTGATGTCTGAATTGGTTGAGTACTGTTGCTCAATTTTCTGTAATAAAATGCGGGAGATGAAAGAAACACAAAGAATTTTTCCCCAAACAAGAAAACTTATAAAATAAAGAATGATTTAAATGTTTTCCCTTTATCTTATTTATAGTTTTAAATAAACATTTCAATTTAGAAAGGTTTTAGATTTATATCACAATTAATTGACTGATATTGATATAATATTATTAATTAAAGTCTATGCTCAGATGTCCTTAATTTTTCCCTAATGTCCTTTTTCTCTTCCAAGATCCCATCCAGGATGCTGTGTTATATTTATGTCATGTTTCCTTATGTTCCTTTGGGTTATGACAGTTTTTCAGATTTTCCTTGTTTTTGAGGACTTTTGACAGTTTTGAGGATTACTGTTCAGGTATTTTATAGAATGTCCCTCAATTGTGATTTGCCTGATGATTTTCTCATGATTTCTGGGAGGAAACCACAGAGATAAAGTACCATTATAATCATTTCACATCAAAGGACTTATCACTACTAATGCTAACCTGGATCACCTGACAGGAGGTAAAGTTTGTCATCTGTCAGGATTCTCAACTGTAAAGTTACTCTCTTTTTTCTCCCTTTATACAGTAATCTTTGGAAAAGTCACTATGTTCAGCCAACATTTAAGTGGTAAATAGTTATGTCCCCCCTCTTTAAACACAGAGTAGCTACACAAATTAGTTGTAATTCTTCTGCCAGGAATCTTTGTCTATTCTCCACATTTATTTAATTATTTATATCACTACACATAAATTTTTACTTTATACATTGGGTTATAGTCTGATACAATTTTATTTATTTTGTTGCTCAAGTTGTTCCAGCTTTGACAGTTAGGAACTTTTTCAAAAGGCTTCTGGAACGCTTTGATATACCTATATTGTTGTGGGGAGTTTTAAAATTTTCCAAGGGCTTCTTTACTTCCTGCTGCTACAAGGTGTTGTTCCAGGCCCATTTTGTATACTTCCTGCTCTAGTCCAAAAATCAGCCATTTCTCCAAGGAACCCTATTTCCAATAATAATTGGAGAATAGTATTAGAAACCAAGCTCTGGGTTCTTGGTGTGCTTATGGCTATTGCAATGTTATTGCTTCTAGATCCTCTCAACTGACAGAGTAAAGATATGTATGTACAGATACTATTGCAGGCATGCAATAGTGTATATACATACATACCTACCTACCTACATACATACACACACACACAAAAAAAATACATAAATAAATGTTTCTATACATAACCATCAGTTATATATATATATATATATATATATGTATATATATATATATATATATATATAATATACATATTAACCTAAATATGAGTTCCCAGTGTTTTAGCCAACTCTAATTTATTACTGCATGAATCTTTCTAGCTTCCTCTCTTTATTCATCTGTAGCCTCTCCCTCCAACAGCTGGAAATCTGGCTCCCATGAGCTACCATCTATTTATTTGAATGGTCAGTTATAGTACACATGTACAGGATTTCAGAATTGCACCTCTGTTGAGGAAAAAGACTTTATCAATGAGGGTACAGTTACTTATATGTGGTTCCTTTAGCCTTCAGTTTTACTGACTCTACTCATTTTCAGTTACTTACCCTCACCTACCTCCTTCAGTGAAATTGTTCCACGCATTTGTAATATATTTAGTTTCTTTTGTCACATTCTGCATTTGTTCCGGGGATCCTCCAGCCTCCAAAACAATTATTTTTAATTTGCCTATATTAAAGTTCACTATGCTCTGAAGCACTATGGGTTTTGATGAATGCATAATGTCACATATTCAACATTACAGTATTATACAGAATTCTAGTTACACTGTGCTAAAAGTCCCCTGTACTCCAATTATTCATCCATCACTTCTTCTCAAAATCCCTGGCAGCCACTAATCTTTTTAAACTATCTTCATAGCTTTGCCTTTTCCATAATGGCATATAATTGGAATCATAAATTCTATAATGATGGGCACCTGTCATTAAGTTTGGAAAGTTCTCAGCCATTACTATTTCAAATATTTCTTCTTCTACTCCATTCTCATTTTTTAGATCTTCTGGTACAACAGTTATATGTATATTACATCTTTTGAAATTATTTTATTATTTTTGAATGTTCTGTTATTTGTTTTTTGAGTTTTTTCTTTTGCATTTCAGCTTGGGAAACTTTGATTAACCTTTCTTGAAGCTCACTGATTCTTTTCTTGATCATGTCAAGTCTACTGATGAGAATATCAAGGGCACTCCAATTCTGTTAGTGTTTTTATTTTCTAGCATTTCCTTTTTATTCTTTCTTAGAAGTCCATCTCTTTGCCTATATTCCCTATCTGTTTTTGCATGCTGTCTACTTTTTTATTTAGAGGCCTTAACATTTTAATCATAGTTACTTTAAATTCCCTGTCAGACACTTGTGTCGAATCTGAGTCTGATTCTTATGCTTGCTTTGTCTCTTCAGACTGTGTTTTTTTATGGCCTTTTGGCATGTCTTACAATTTTTTTTGAAAGCTAGGCAATTTATATCCTATATTAGGAAATGCATAAATAGGCCTCCTATTTGTGCCAATCTGGCTAGAAATTGAGCTTTGTTTACTGTTTTCTTTATCTATAGGTGCCAGAGGATTCAAATTTCTCCAGTGTCCTTTTTTTGTCTCCCCTCTTCACTATGGGTTTCTCTAAGTATACCTTTTCACAATGAATCTGTATCTTTCAGCTCTTTCAGCTGTAATTCGCTAGTATTATACTGGGGCGGCGTTTGTGTGGCAGTAAAGTGTAGAGTAAAGATGTGTTCTCTGATCAAATGATTAAATTTCAGTCTTTTAATGGGCCTGTCTCTCTGACCTGTGACCGTCACAGCATTCTTCTTGTATAGATGCCTCCTTTCTCGCTCACCTCCCTTTCCAAGACAGAAAAGCTAGAGCAGGCTGGAAACAAAACTCAGGTCAAGCTTTTCCCCCTGGAGAGTGGGCCTTTGTTATGGAGACGGTTCTGAGTATAACCCCCCAATGATTATTCCTCCCTCTGCTGGAGCCATGAGGAGATCTTCCTTGGATCTTCACCAGAAGAACTTGGTGCCGTTTCTGGAAGTAAAGCCCAAGAAAGTATGGAGGGCCTCCCTAAGACTGCAGCCCCCAGGAGTTTCTCATTTTCCTGTTAATCCACACTCCGCCTCCAGCAACTGGTCAAATTTACCATCTAAGAAATCCTTCCAGCGATAGCTGTAGTGTCTTCTGTCCCAGGTAAGCACATCTCAGCTGTGAGTCTCTGGATTTACCTGTCTCTCCAGTCCTTTGTGCGGTAGCCCTGCAAACTCAGCTGGCTAGTGAATCCAAGAAAAATCATTGAGTGGCAGTCTGTCCATGTTTTACTTGTTATAAGGACTGGAGTGACAACTTCCAAGCTGTTTACATGCTGAATCTGAAACTAGAAGCTTCCTATTTGCATTTTCAAAGAGGTTTATATCCTCTATTCAGACCCCTCTTTGGCTCTAGTACCTATCTGCACATTTTTTTAATTCTAATATCTCAAGACAGCAATTGCAGAAATTTGTGTTTGCATTCTGTCAACTTTAGAATTCCCCAGAAGTGAGGTTCATTTCTAATTGAGCAAATATGGAGATTCTCAACTGGCCAAAGCATAGTCATATGTGCTAGAATGGATATTCATACAAATTATGACATTCTGCACCTAATTTCAAAGTTGCAGACACTTCAGTACAAGTCATTCAGGACGAGAGATGCATCTGCTGTGAAATACACTGACGGTGCCCTTCTTTCCTACATGTGAATATAATGAGGTTTTCATAATGGCTTGTGCTTCTACACATTTTTTTCCCCTAAAGATCATATGAAAAATGTGTTTTAAAGCTGAGAGAGGCAGAGAGTCTTAGAAATTTTATTCATATTACAGTAGCAACTCAGTGACCGTGCATGGGAAGATTAGTCTTCTTTATCACACCCATGTTTCCACTATGAATGTTCTTCATTCCCTATACACTAAATCATCATTTGCTTATTTCACTCTGATGTCATTCAGTGCAAAAATTAAGAAGAACATTAACAGGCAGCCAGGAGACTAGGTTAGATGTGGCCTTAAGAAGAAATTGAGTTGCTCTCCTGAAGCAGGTCTCCGTTGACTGCCAGTCTCAGGGTTTGCTGCAGTCCAGCACACAAGCTGGTACAATGTTAAGTGTGTATTACCTGGGACTGAAGAACAGTAGTAGTTTGTCATGTCAATTAGGTAACTTTCCCATTCTAAATGCTGATGCTGCTTTAAGCAAATGGAGATGTCTTTCTCACATCTCACTTTTAACAGGGACACACACACACACACACACACATACACACACTATACGAGGCTTGTCCACCAGAGAAAAAGCTTACTGGGGCCCAGTGAGTGAGTGAATGACTTCCTGCCTGCCTGAATGCTATGACTTCAGAGACTGAGGACAGTTCAGGTTGCTAGATAAAACACAGGACACCCAGTCAAATTTGAATTACAAATAAACGCTGAATATTTTTTAGTGTTACTACGCTATATCTGGTTGCCCCCTTTTCCCTTAAAATATTTCCACCTGAAGGGCTAGTATTTTCTTCTCTAAGAATTAAGCTTTTCTTCCCATATCAAGAGACCAAGTTGACAAATAATCCCCTCATGGAAAGGAATCTCAGGAATCAGAAAGTCATAACTGATGGATTACAGGGCTTTTTCTGAGGGCCACAAAGGCACTGGGGTAGGCTTCTGTCACAGTGGAAACTAGACTTCGAGTCCTCTCCAAGAGCAGGTCACAATGTCCACATCCGTTTAGCAACTTGCTCCATGAGTTGGCAGAATGTATTCCTATTGCTATTGGCTGACTTTGGGTAGCGTTTTAGAGGTGTGGAAATAAAGGCCCTCTTGCTGAGAACTGACCATGTGCCAATTACTAAGCACTTAAATGACACAATGCCAACTAATCCCCATAGCAACCCAGTAGATTTGTGTCACTCTCCCTTTTCCCACCTGTGAAACGAAGCTTCCAAGCAGTCAAGGAAAGTCACACTTATACAATTTCATGGCTTAAGTGTTTTAGTTCACTTCCTTTCCAGAGTTGAGTCCTATACAATCATTTACACAGAGATCAAAGCTGGGACAGAGCAAGACAAGGACAGAGACAGAGCCCACTATGAGTGAGGAGCCGCCAACATAGGGAAGCCAGGCCCTGTAAAGACATTTGGAGAGGAAAAGATACCACAAAGATCTAAAGGCCCCTGGTCTCACCAGCAATAATCAGGTGTTGGAATCTCTGCACCATTCAGGATCTGAAAGATCTCCAGAGTATACGGAATACCCATAAAGGAGAAATAACTTGCTTCCCCAGCAATCCTCATGTGTCAGGCACCGTCATAAATGGTATTTATTTGACATTTTATTTAACCTTCAAAACAACCTTCTGGTCTGTGAATTGGTTGCACGCTTTACAGGAACACAAGGCTCAGAAAGATGAAAATACTTGCTGACAGTCTGCTGGTGAGGAGGGTACTGAACTAGGATTCAGATTCAGGGCTGTTTAAAGCCTTTGCTTTTTCCACATGCACCTCACTGCTTCTATGAATGTTTGCTACCCATAACATATGGAAACCTACTCCTGAGTGTGTAATCTTGCTAAGTTAAGTAGCTCGGCCATTTATTTTTAAATCTATCACCGGTGATTAGAGTATATTTCGGGGGCGGGGGGAAATGTCAACTTTCAGTTTCTTAGTTTGCCACATGATTTAAAAAAAAACTCAGGGAAAATTATATGTATATATTCTTTAATCTCAACCCGATACAAAGGGGCTAAGCTGATCTCATGTCGAGGCTAGGACTCTAGGCTTCATTTACAGCCTAGTTCAAAGTCACAGGCAGGGGACTGGTTTTGTTAAATTCAGTCTGAGACACCAATTTTTGAATTTTGCTTAGAAAGTCTTAGAGTTCAACTCCAAGACTTATAGGCAGCAGAAGACTTCAGCAATAGAGTTACTTAGGAAGTTAATCTGGGGTATCTAAGATGTTGTGAAATGTGGCCCAGCCATGACCCTAAGCACCATGAAAGAAGGTGAGGTTCCAAGACTGTCAGGAATTGGATGTGATGGAAAAGAACAGGTGCCAGAAAGGCAGCATGATTATGGCTAGAGGGACCAGCTATACAGATGCACCACTTATTGGAGATTAAATAGGAAGTCAGCCATCCATCCATGATGCATACCAGGCTCTGCACAGGGGTGGGAAAGTACTCTTCCTAGTGAGAGCCTAGCCAGTGTGACTTTCCTACCTAGACTGCCACTTCTATTTAATTTCTGTGCCTTTCTTGTGAAGCACTCTTCATAGCCACAGATACTCATTTTGGTCAAGATGTCATATTCACAGTAGAGTTACTAAGACCTCAGCCTGAGTTCGGAAATGATAGCTCTGTGAGTTTGTGCAACCACTATGATACAATATTATGGAATCAGGAACTGCACTGTAATTATTTCAGTTCTCCTCCAGTGGGCTAACATTAGGCCCACATTTAATTTTCTCCCACCTTATCAAATTCTTTACTGACAAAGTCTTTTAAAGCTCAATTAATTCACCAATATGATTACATTCTCTGAAGAACCTATAAGCATCACTGCTCTGTAGAGAGGCTTTCTCAGTATTCTCTACTGTCAGAATGGATCCTTGAACTGGAGAAATTCCAACTGTGATTCAAAGGGGAAAATTTACAGTAGTGCCGTTAATTTTTATGGTCTAAAAGTCATTTTAAAAGATGTTATTGCTAAGATCCTTACACTATTCAGTCATGTTTAGTAGGCATGTGTTTACTCATATCTCTGAGTGGAGGATAATTTTTCCTGACTATAAAGGTGGCTGACTTGAGATAAAGTCTATAGGAACATTGCCACAGTGCTGCACAGAAATTCTGATTTTTGTCCTATTAAAAAAAAAATGAGAATAACAACAAATAAATTATAACAGAACTACTCACATATTAAGGATGTTCTTTTATCCATTTCAAATTCTTATATAATTGGAACCAAGCCTGATGATACATACTTTTGCTTATTTATCTCTCTTTTAAAAAGGGGGGGCACTAGATCTGGAACTAGAAACAACCTTATTCAGGGGATCTCTAATACTGCAATTTTATGACTTTCTTTTTTACTAAAATATCTTTATTTCAGAACAAGGAGATAGATATTTGTTGAATATAAAAGATCACAGAAATTAAAATATGAGAAAAACTGGAAATAAATTTATATATTCCCCAATATTTATGATAAAATTATCATCTTTCCATTTAAGGTTCAGTGAATGTCATTTAAGGTGGAGAACCACCCTAAAATGGACTTTGTGCATTAACTGCCTAAATATATTCAGATTTTCATATGGCATATTTAAAAACAGGTTTATCAGATTAGCCAAAATTCTGCCAGGGAAATTTTGCATGTGCGTTTTTCCCTTTGAAGTACAGAGAAATTCACTCAATTGTATTATCACTATAGGGACTAGAAAATTCATTACATTATTTAAATCTTAAGAGAATATGCAAATGCAACATCACTGTGTGCTAAGAATATTATTAAAAAGATATAAAGTTTGATTTTCAAATTTTTTTATTTTATTTATTTCAAATCTGAGATTTTGTAGATGGTGTTTCACTTAATTATTGTCAAACAAATTATTCCTAATTTTTATCAATTCATATTTGGTTATCAAAGGCTTGTCCATAGGCTTTCCAGTTTCCTCTCTGATACGTAAAGAACTTGGAAGGCATTACTCTCATCCTCCCAACAGAAAAAAAGCTGGGTAAAGTAGAAATGAACAACTCTTCTTAGAGCCATCAGAGAATTGAGGTCATAAGGAAAATTGTTGCCTTAAAAACTGGAGAGACAGGTGAATACAGATAATCACAAGCTTGCCAGGATCAAAAACCACCTGCTGGAGCCAAAAACTAGTAAGTTACAACATTTAAATTGTAATTGACTAATAGCTGGAGACTGAGTGTGGACTCACCTGAGGGAGAAAAACTCCCAGTGATACAGCCTTAGAGGCAATTTTGTGAGATTTCCCTACAGGAGACCCTCCAGGTTCTCAAGGTGAAGATTGGTGAAAAACCCTCTCATGTATCTGACAGGGGGAGAGAAAAAGTTACCACTTTAAATATTCCCAGAGTGTTCTGTTAGCCTTGACAAAGGATAATCCTCAGAGAAAACTATTGTAATAGAGCCTATCCAACATGAGAAATAACCAACTCTAGTCCCCTCTAGCCTTTGACATGGGGAAAGGGAAATATCCAATTATAGACCCCTCTAGCCTTCCTGTCTCACAAGATTTAGATATGACAGAGATTTTTGAATTATCAGATCAAGAATTTAAATTAACTGATTAATATGCTAAGGGAATTAATGAAAAAGTAGACAACATGAAAAAACAGATGGGCAATACAGGCAGGAAAATGGAAACTCTAAGAAAGAATAGAGGAAATGTTAAAGAAAACCCACTGAAATAAAAATGAAAAAATGTCTTTGATGGACTTAACAGTTGACCTGTTCAAGGAAAGAATCAACAAGCTTGAAAATTGTCAATAGAAACTTTACAAACTCAAAAGTAAAGAGAAAAAGAATTTTAAAACCAGAATATCCAAGAAATTGGGAAGAGTTAAAAAGGTGTAGCATATACAATGGGAATACCAGAAGTAAAACAAAACAAAGAAATATACAAAAAAATATTTGAAGTAATAATGACTGAACATTTTCTACAATTAATGAATGACACAAAACCACTGATCCAGGAAGCTCAGGGAACACTATGCAAGAAAAATACAAAAAAAAAAAAAAAAATCTACATTAGGCATATCATATTCAGTATACCCAAAATCAAAGACAAAGTCTTGAAAGAAGCCTGAGGGAGGGAGGGGAAACATTTTACCTATAGAAGAATAAGGATAAGAATTATAACATTCTTCTCTTCAGAAACCATGGAAGCAAGAGGAGAATGGAGTAAATATTTAAAAGTGTTGAAGAACAGCAAAACAAAAGTAAACCATCACCAAACAAGAATTCTGTATCCAGTGAAATTATTTTTCCATAATGAAGTAAAAATACTTTCTCGGACAAACCAACATTAAGAGATTTTGTTGCTAGTAGAAGTGGCTTGCCAGAAACATTGGAAGTTAATTCGGGGAGAAAGATCTACATAAGATAGGAAAGGAAGAGCTCCAGAGAAAGAATAAAAGAAGGTAAAATACCCTTTTTTTTCTTATTCTTTTTTTTTTTTTTTAATTTTTATTTATTTATTTATGTTTTATTTATTTATGGCTGTGTTGGGTCTTCGTTTCTGTGCGAGGGCTTTCTCCAGTTGCGGCGAGCGGGGGCCACTCTTCATCGCGGTGCGCGGGCCTCTCACTATCGCGGCCTCTCTTGTTGCGGAGCACAGGCTCCAGACGCGCAGGCTCAGTAGTTGTGGCTCACGGGCCCAGCTGCTCCGTGGCATGTGGGATCCTCCCAGACCAGGGCTCGAACCCGTGTCCCCTGCATTGGCAGGCAGATTCCCAACCACTGCACCACCAGGGAAGCCCATTTTTCTTATTCTTAATTGAGCTAATGGGTAACTGTTCAAAAAATAATGATTATAGCTCATTATAAGTAAAATGAATAACAGTGATATTATAAGGGAATAGAAGGACTAATTGAGAATACTTTGTTACCTGTAGTATTCATGAAGCAGTAAAGTGTTACAGTTGACCCTTAAAGAACATGAGGGTTAATCCACATAGAATTTACAGTTGGCTTTCTGTATCCACAGTTCCTCTGTATCCACGGATTCAACCAACCACAGACCATGTAGTACTGTACTATTTACTACTGAAAAATATTCTCTTGTAAGTGGACCCAGGCAGTTCGAACCAGTGTTGTTCAAGGGTCAACTTGAGAGTATTTGAGAGTAGACTTATCCTAGTTGTAAATGTATATTGCACTCTAGGACAACCAGTAACAAAATTTAACAAGGAAGTATAATTGATGTGCTAAGAGAGAAAACAAAAAATGCTATCACATAAAAAACTTAGTTAGAACCAAAGAAGAGAGATAAAGAATGGAAGGAAAAAGAAAAGAAGAATCAAAAAAAAAGAAAATCAATGAACAGAAAACAGTTATAAATATGGTAGATATTAACCCCAAAATACATAAAAATCACTTTATATATGAATATGGTAACCACACAAATTAAAAGAAACAGAGTATATGTATTTAAAAAAAATCAAGATGAAACTATGCATTGTCTTTAAGTATACTGTCACAGGTAGCTTAAAAGTAGAGGAGTGGAGTTAAATACACCATGCTAAAACCAATCTAAAGAAATCTGGTGTATAAAGCAAGGATGCCCATTCCTGCCACTTTTATAACATAGTACTCAAAGTCCTAACCAGAACAATCAGGCAAAATAAACTAACTAACCAACTAAATAAATAAAAAGCATCCAATTGGAAAGGAAGAAGTACAACTATCTCTATGTGCAGATGACATAATGTTATATATAGAAAACCCTAAAGACTCCACCAAAAAACTTTTAGCACTAGAAAACGAGTTTAGTAAAATTGTGGGGTACAAGATCAATATACAAAAATCAGGTGTGCTTCTATACACTAACATCAAACTGTCAGAAAGAGGAATTAAGAAAACAATCCCATTTATAATTGCATCAAAAATAAAATACCTTGGGATAAAATTTAACCAAGGAAGTAAAAGATCTGTACACTGAAAACTACAAGACACTGATTAAAGAAACTAAAGAAGACCCAAATAAATGGAAAGATGTTCTTTACTCATGGACTGGAAGAATTAATATTGTCAAAGTGTCCATACTACCTATATCAATCTACAGATTCAATGCAATCCCTATCAAAATTCCAAAGACATTTTTCATTGAAATAGAAAAAATTCCTAAAATTTGTCTGGAACCACAAATGGCCTGCATAGCCAGAGTAATCTTGAGAAAGAACAAACCTGGAGTCATCACAATTTTTGATTTCAAGCTATATTACAAAGCTATAGTAATAAAAACAGTGTGGTGTTGGCATATAAATAAACACAGAGATCATATAACAGAATGGAGAGCCAAGATATAAAGCCACACATATATAGCCGATTAATTTATGACAAAGCAGCCTTGAATATATAATGGAGAAAGGATAATCTCTTTAATGGTGTTGGAAAAACTGGACAACTATATGCAAAAGAATGAAACTGGACCCCTATTCTATACCATATACAAAAATCAACTCAAAATGGATTAAAAAATCTGAAACCATAAAGCTCCAAGAAGAAAACATAGGTGGTAAGCTCTTTAACATCAGTCTTGGCAATGATTTTTTGGACTTAACACTAAAAACAAAAGCAAAAATAAACAAGTAGGACTATATTAAACTAAAAAGCTTCTGCACAGCAAGGAAACCATCAACTAAATGAAAAGGCACCCTATGGAATGGGAGAAAAAATTGCAAATCATATGTCTGATAAGGAGTTAATATTCAAAATATATAAAGAACTCATACAACTCAGTGGCAAAAAAACACAAACAATCTAGTTAAATGGTCAGATAACCGAATAGTCATTTTTCCAAAGAACACATACATTGTCCAAAAGGTACGTGAAAAGATGTTCAACATCACTAATCATTAGGTAATGCAAATCAAAGCCACAGTGAGATATCACCTCACACCTGTTAGAATGGCTGATATCAAAAAGAAAGAGGTAACATAATATAATTATTGCCCAGTAAACTGGGAAAAAATCCAGATTGCTGATCCCCATTCTCCAGAGTTTTTATTTTAGGAAGTCTGGGGTGGGGTTAAGAATGTGAACAGCTTCATGTAGTTGCAGCCTGACAACGCCTCCCTTTGGGTCTTGGCCCTGGACAACTTGCCTTTTACTTGCTGCTCCGGGTTTTTACTGACTCTTTGCACATGTAACCCAAAGTAATGCAAGAAGTTTATGCTCACATGGCTATTCTTTACAATACAGAACTGAGTTAATGGTTAAATATTTCCCTTTTGCAATTCTTAGGTGGACAGTTCTGGCTTCTCAATCATATGGCTTCTCAAAATGTCCTACAGGATTATTCATTGGCCATACTGATGTCCAACTAAATAACAATTCTTAGTATAAACTTTCACTCCTTCCCTATTTACATACCTCCCCACATTCTTTGCTCCTGAACAACCACAAAAAAGAAATTTTGTGTAACTATGTTGATTTCAGACCAAGTTGACTTCAGAGCAAGAAAATCTTCAGGAATAAAGAGCGGGACTGTATAATAATGAAGAGGTCAATTCTCTAAGAAGACACAAAATCCTTAATTTATATGTACTTATCAAAACAACATGAAGGGACTTCCCTGGTGGTCCAGTGATAAAGAGTCTGCCTTACAATGCAGGGGACGTGGGTTCTATCCCTGGTCAGGGAATTAAGATCCCACATGCCACCGGGCAACTAAGCCCGTGTGCCACAACTACTGAGCTCGTGCGCCTCAAGTAGAGAGACTGCATGCCACAAACTACAGAGCCCATGTGCCCTGGAGCCTGAGCACCACAACTAGAGAGTGAAAACCCACATGCCACAACTAGAGAGAAGCCTGTGTGCTGCAATGAAGAGCCTGCACACCACAACGAAAGATCCTGCATGCCGCAACTAAGACCCGACGCAGTCAAAAATAAATAAAATAAATAAATTTTAAAATAAAATAAATCTTAAAAAAAAACACCAACAACATGAAAATGCATGAGGTAAAATTTACAGAACTGGTGCTTCCCTGGTAACGTAGTGGTTGGGAGTCCGCCTGCCAATGCAGGGGACACAGGCTCGAGCCCTGGTCCGGGAGGATCCCATATGCTGCGGAGCAACTAAGCCTGTGCACCACAACTACTGAGCCTGTGCTCCAGAGCCCATGAGCCACAACTACTGAAGTCTGCATGCCTAGAACATGTGCTCTGCAGTAAGAGAAGCCACTGCAACGAGAAGCCCACACACCACAATGAAGAGTAGGCCCCGCTTGCCGCAACTAGATAAAGACCGCACACAGCAACAAAGACCCAGCACACCAAAAATAAATAAATAAAAATTTTAAAAACTTACAGAACTAAGGAGAAATAGATAAATCCACTCTTATAGTTGGATACTTCAACACAACTCTATCAGAAATGGACAGATCCAGCAAGCAGGAAATTGGTAAGGACAAAGTTGACTGAACAACAACATTAAAAAACTGCATCTATTTGACATTTATAGAAGACTTTATCCAACAACAGCAGATTGTACATTCTTTCTAACTTCACGTAAAATATTCACCAAGATAGGCCACATTCTGGGTCATAAAACACATCTGACAACACTTAAAGAATAAAGATGATACAAAACATACTCTCAGACCACATGGAATTAAAATGTAAGTTAGTAACAGAAAGATAGCTGGACAATCCCATGTATTTGGAGATCAAACAACACACTTTTAAGTAACACATGGATCAAAGAAGAATCAAGAGAAATTAAAGAAAAAACCATTGGGAATAAAAACAAATGAAAATATAACTTATCACAATTTGTGGGATGCAGCCAAAACTGATCTTAGAAGAAAATTTATAACATTAAAGGTATATATAAGAAAAGAACAACCTAAAGATCAATAACCTAAGTTTCTACCTTAGAAAACTGCAAAAGAAGAGAAAATTAAATCCAAAGTAAGCAGAAGACAAGAAGTAATAAAAATTAAAGCAGAAATCAATAAAAATGAAAACAAGGAATCAATAAAGAAAATCAATAAAACCAAAAGCTGGTTCTTTGAAAAGATCAGTAAAATTTATAAATCTGTAGCCAGATTAACCAAGAAAAAAAGAGAGAACACATAAATTACTAACATAAAAAAAAAATGAACAGGGGACCATTACAAATGATCTCATGGATATTAAAAAAGATAATAAAGGAATATTATGAGCAACTCTATGGCCACACATTTGATAATTTATAAGAATTTGATCAAATCTTTGAAAGACAAAATCCACAAAAACTCTCACAAGGAAAAATAGACAACACAAATAAGTCTACATCTATTAAAGAAATTGAATCAATTGTAGGTAACTTTCAAAGAAAGAATCTATATGACCTAAGGTTTAATGATGAGTTTTTAGAAACAACACCAACAGCATGATTGATGAAAGAGAAGTTGAAATTTGGGGGTTTATTAAAATTAAAAATATGTGTTCTGCAAAAGGCATTGTGAACAGAATGAAAAGATAAGCCAAAGACATAAAAATATTTGCAAAACACATATTTGATAAAGAAGTTATATCTAAGGGAAAAAACCCCTTAAAACTCAACAACAGGGGAGGACCTTCAAGATGGCGGAGGAGTAAGATGTGGAGATCACCTTCCTCCCCACAAGTACATCAGAAATACATCTACATGTGGAACAACTCCTGCAGAACACCTACTGAATGCTGGCAGAAGAACTCAGACTTCCCAAAAGGCA
This sequence comes from Balaenoptera acutorostrata, assembly GCF_949987535.1. Classification (NCBI taxonomy): domain Eukaryota; kingdom Metazoa; phylum Chordata; class Mammalia; order Artiodactyla; family Balaenopteridae; genus Balaenoptera; species Balaenoptera acutorostrata. The sequence goes on from NC_080079.1 coordinate 54,031,293, forward strand.
AGAAACTCCTCACATACCTGGGTAGGGCAAAAGAAAAATGAAAAAAAAGAGACAAAAGAATAGGGACGGGACCAGCACCCTTGGGAGGGAGCTCTGAAGGAGGAAGAATTTCCACACACTAGGAAGACCCTTCACTGGTGGAAACGGGCAGTGAGTGGGGGGAAAGCTTTGGAGCCACGGAGGACAGTGCAGCAACAGGTGTGCAGAGGGAAAATCAGAGAGATTACTGCACAGAGGATCGGTGCCGATCAACACTCACCAGCCTGAGAGGTTTGTCTGCACACCTGCTGGGGCAGGTGGGGGCTGGAAGCTGAGGCTCGGGCTTCAGAGGTCAGATCCCAGGGAGAGGACTGGGGTTGGCTGCATGAAAACAGCCTGAAAGGGGAAACTGCACCACAGCTAACCGGGAGGGAGTCCGGGAAAAAGTCTGGAACTGCTAAGAGGTAAGAGACCATTGTTTCAGGGTGCGCCAGGAGAGGAGATTCAGAGCACCGCCTAAATGAGCTTCATAGACTGGTGCGAGCCACGGCTATCAGCGCAGACACCAGAGACAGGCATGAAATGCTAAGGCTGCTACTGCAGCCACCAAGAAGCCTGTGTGCAAGCACAGGTCACTATCCACACCTCCCCTCCCAGGAGCCTGTGCAGCGCGCCACTGTCAGGGTCCCGTGATCCAGGGAAAACTTCCCCGGGAGAACACACGGTGCATCTAAGGCTGTTGCAACGTCATGCCGGCCTCTGCCACCACAGGCTTGACCTGCATTCCGTACCCCTCCATCCCCCGAGCCTGAGTGAGCCAGAGCCCCCGAATCAGCCGCTACTTTAACCCCGTCCTGTCTGAGAGAAGAACACACGCCTCAGGCGACCTACATGCAGAGGCGGGGCCAAATCCAAAGCTGAACCTCAGGAGCTGTGCAAACAAATAAGAGAAAGGGAAATTTCTCCATGCAGTATCAGGAGCAGCGGATTAAATCTCCACAATCAAGTTGATGTACCCTGCATCTGTGGAATACCTGAAGAGACAACAAATCATCCCAAAATTGAGGAGGTGGATTTTGGGAACCACTGTAGACTTGGGGATTGCTTACAGTTGTGACTGACTAGTTTCTGATTTTTATGTTTACCTTAGCATAGTTTTTAGCGCTGGTTATCATTGGTGGATTTGTTTATTGGTTTAGCTGCTCTCTTTTTTTATTACTTTTTTCTTTTAATAATTTTTTTCTTTTAATAACTATGTATTTTATTTTATTATTTTTTTCTCTTTCTTTCTTTGTTTTCTCCGTTTACTTCTGAGCTGTGTGGCTGACAGGGTCTTGGTGCTCCGGCCGGGTGTCAGGCTGAGCCTCTGTGGTGGGAGAGCTGAGTTCAGCATACTGGACCACCAGAGACATCCCAGTCTCATGTAATATCAATCAGCAAGGCCTCTCCCAGAGATCTCTGTCTCAACGCTAAGACCCAGCTCCACTCAATGACCAGCAAGCTCCAGTGGTGGACACCCCATGCCAAACAACTAGCAATACAGGAACACAACCCCATCCATTAGCAGAGAGGATGCCTAAAATCATAATAAGGTCACAGACACCGCAAAACACACCACTGGATGCAGTCCCACCCACCAGAAATACAAGATCCAGCCTCATCGACCAGAACACAGGCACCAGTCCCCTCTACCAGGAAGCCTACAAAACCCACTGAACCAACCTTACCCACTGGGGGCAGCTACCAAAAACAACAGCAGCAATGAACCTGCAGCCTGCAAAAAGGAGACCCCAAACACAGTAAGTTAAGCAAAATGAGAAGACAGAGAAATACGCAGCAGATGAAGGAGCAAAGTAAAAACCCACCAGACCAAATATATGAAGAGGAAAGAGAGAGCCTACCCGAAAAAGAATTCAGAGTAATGATAGTAAAGATGATCCAGAATCTTGGAAATAGAATGGAGAAAATACAAGAAATGTTTAACAAGGACTTAGAAGAAGTAAAGGGCAAACAAACAATGATGAACAACACAATAAATGATATTAAAAATTCTCTAGAAGGAATCAATAGCAGAATAACTGAGGCAGAAGAACAGATTAGTGAACTGGAAGATAAAATAGTGGAAAAAACTACTGCAGAGCAGAATAAAGAAAAAAGAATGAAAAGAATGGAGGACAGCCTCAGAGACATCTGGGACAATATTAAACATACCAACATTCGAATTATAGGGGTCCTAGAAGAAGAAGAAGAAAAGAAAGGGACTGAGAAAATATTGGAAAGGATTATAGTTGAAAACTTGCCTAATATGGGAAAGGAAATATTCACTCAAGTCCAGGAAGCACAGAGTCCCAATCAGGATAAATCCAAGGAGAAACACACCAAGACACATATTAATCAAACTGTCAAAAACTAACTACAAAGAAAAAATATTAAAAGCAGCAAAGGAAAAGCAACAAATAACATACAAGGGAATTCCCATAAGGTTAACAGCTGATTTTTCAGCAGAAACTCTGCAAGCCAGAAGGGAGTGGCAGAACATATTTAAAGTGATGAAAGGGAAAAAACTACAACCAAGATTACTCTACCAAGCAAGGATCTCATTCAGATTCAATGGAGAAATTAAAACATTTACAGACAAGCAAAAGCTAAGAGAATTCAGCACCACCAAACCAGCTTTATAACAAATGCTAAAGGAACTTCTCTAGGCAGGAGACACAAGAGAAGGAAAAGACCCACAAAAACAAACCCAAAACAATTAAGAAAATGGTAATAGGAACATACATATCGATAATTACCTTAAATGTAAATGGATTAAATGTTCCAACCAAAAGACATAGACTGGCTGAATGGATTAAAAAAACAAGACCCATACATATGCTGTCTACAAGAGACCCACTTCAGACCTAGGGACACATACAGACTGAAAGTGAGGGGATGGAAAAAGATATTCCATGCAAATGGAAATCAAAAGAAAGCTGGAGGAGCAATTCTCATATCAGAAAAAATAGACTTTAAAACAAAGACTATTACAAGAGACAAAGAAGGACACTACGTAATGATAAAGGGATCAATGCAAGAAGAAGATATAACAATTGTAAATATTTATGCACCCAACATAGGAGCACCTCAGTACATAAGGCAAATGCTAACAGCCATAAAAGGGGAAATCAACAGTAACACAATAATAGTAGGGGACTTTAACACCCTATTTTCACCAATGGACAGATCATCCAAAATGAAAATAAATAAGGAAAAACAAGCTTTAAATGATACATTAAACAAGATGAACTTAATTGATATTTATAGGACATTCCATCCAAAAACAACAGAACACATTTTCTTCTCAAGTGCTCATGGAACATTCTCCAGGATAGATCATATCTTGAGTCACAAATCAAGTCTTGGTAAATTTAAGAAAACTGAAATTGTATCAAGTATCTTTTCTGACCACAACGCTATGAGTCTAGGTATCAATTACAGGAAAAAACTGTAAAAAATACAAACACGTGGAGGCTAAACAACACACTACTAAATAAACAAGATATCACTGAAGAAATCAAAGAGGAAATCAAAAAATACCTAGAAACAAATGACAATTAAAACACGACAACCCCAAACCTGTGAGATGCAGCAAATGCAGTTCTAAGAGGGAAGTTTATAGCAATAAAATCCTACCTTAGGAAACAAGAAGAATCTCAAATAAACAACCTAACCGTATACCTAAAGCAATTAGAGGAAGAAGAACAAAAAAAATCCCAAAGTTAGCAGAAGGAAAGAAAACATAAAGATCAGCGCAGAAATAAATGAAAAAGAAATGAAGAAAACAATAGCAAAGGTCAATAAAATTAAAAGCTGGTTCTTTGAGAAGATGAACAAAATTGATAAAACATTAGCAAGATTCAACTAGAAAAAAAGGGAGAAGACTCCAATGAATAGAATTAGAAATGAAAAAGGAAAAGTAACAACTGATACTGCAGAAATACAAAGGATCATGAGAGATTACTACAAGCAACTCTATGCCAATAAAATGGACAGCCTGGAGGAAATGGACAAATTCTTAGAATATCACAACATTCTGAGAATGAACCAGGAAGAAATAGAAAATATAAACAGACCAGTCACAAGCACTGAAATTGAAACTGTGATTAAAAATCTTCCAACAAACAAAAGCCCAGGACAAGATGGCTTCACAGGCGAATTCTATCAAACATTTAGAGAAGAGCTAAAACCTATCCTTCTCAAACTCTTTCAAAATATAGCAGAGGGAGGAACAATCCCAAACTCATTCTACGAGGCTACCATCACCCTGATAGCAAACCAGACAAAGATGTCACAAAAAAAGAAAACTACAGGCCAATATCAATGATGAACATAGATGCAAAAATCCTCAGCAAAATACTAGCAAACAGAATCCAACAGCACATTAAAAGGACCATACACCATGATCAAGTGGGGTTTATCCCAGGAATGCAAGGATTCTTCAATAAATGTAAATCAATCAATGTTATACACCATAATAACAAACTGAAGGATAAAAAAATTACGATAATCTCAATAGATGCAGAAAAAGCTTTTGACAAATTTCAACACCCATTTACGATAAAAACCCTCCAGAAAGTAGGCATAGAGAGAACTTACCTCAACATAATAATGGCAATATATGACAAAGCCACAGCCAACATTGTTCTCAATGGTGAAAAACTGAAACCATTTCCAGTGAGATCAGGAAAAATAAAAGGTTGCCCACTCTCACCACTATTATGCAACATAGTTTTGGAAATTTTAGCCACAGCCATCAGAGAACAAAAAGAAATAAAAGGAATCCAAATCGGGAAAGAAGAAGTAAAACTGTCACTGTTTGCACTTGACATGATACTATACATACCGAATCCTGAAGATGCTACCAGAAAACTACTAGAGCTAATCAATGAATTTGGTAAAGTAGCAGAATACAAAATTAATGCACAGAAATCTCTTGTATTCCTATACACTAATGGTGAAAAATCTGAAAGAGAAATTAAGGAAACACTCCCATTTACCATTGCAATGAAAAGAATAAAATACCTAGGAATAAACCTACCTGAGGCAACAGAAGACCTGTATGCAAAAAAACTATAAGACACTGATGAAAGAAATTAAAGATGATACAAACAGATGGAGAGATATACCATGTTCTTGGATTGAAAGAATCAACATTGTGAAAATGACTCTACTACCCAAAGCAATCTACAAACTCAATGCAATCCCTATCAAACTACCAATGTCATTTTTTCACAGAACTAGAACAAAAAATTTCACAATTTGTATGGAAACACAAAAGACCCCATATAGCCAAAACAATCTTGAGAAAGAAAAATGGAGCTCGAGGAATCAGGCTCCCTTTCTCCAGACTGTAACACAAAGCTACAGTAATCAAGACAGTATGATAATGGCACAAAAACAGAAATATAGACCAATGGAACAGGATAGAAAACCCAGAGATAAACCCATGCACATATGGTCATCTTTTCTTTCATAAATGAGTTAAGAATAAACAATGGAGAAAAGACAGCCTCTTCAATAAGTGGTACTGGGAAAACTGGACAGCTACCTGTAAAAGAAAGAAATTAGAACACTTCCTAACACCACACACAAAAATAAACTCAAAATGGATTAAAGACCTAAATGTAAGGCCAGACACTATAAAACTATTAGAGGAAAACATAGGCAGAACACTCTATGACATAAACCAGAGAAAGATCCTTTTTGACTCACCTCCTAGAGAAATCGAAATAAGAACAAAAATAAACAAATGGGACCTAATGAAACTTAAGAGCTTTTGCACAGCAAAGGAAACCATAAACAAGTGAAAAGACAACCTTCATAATGGAAGAAAATATTTGCAAATGAAGCAACTGACAAAGGATTAGTCTCCAAAATATACAAGCAACCCATGCCGCTCAGAATCCAAAAAACAAACAACCCAATCCCAAAATGGGCAGAAGACCTAAATAGACATGTCTCCAAAGAAGATATACTGATTGCCAACAAACACATGAAAAGATGCTCAACATCCCTAATCATTAGAGAAATGCAAATCAAAACTACAATGAGGTATCACCTCACACTGGTCAGAATGGCCATCATCAAAAAATCTAGAAACAATAAGTGCTGGAGAGGGTGTGGAGAAAAGGGAACCCTCTTGCACTGTTGGTGGGAATGTAAACTGATACAGCCACTATGGAGAACAGTATGGAGGTTTCTTAAAAAACTAAACATAGAACTACCATACGACCCAGCAATCCCACTACTGGGAATATACCCTGAGAAAACCATAATTCAAAAAGAGACATGTACCCCAATGTTCATTGCACCACTATTTACAATAGCCAGGACATGCAAGCAACCTAAGTGTCCATCGACAGATGAATGGATAAAGAAGATGTGGCACATATATTCAATGGAATATTACTCAGCTATAAAAAGAAATGAAATTGAGTTATTTGTAGTGATGTGGATGGACCTAGAGTCTGTCACACAGAGTGAAGTAAGTCAGAAAGAGAAAAACAAATACTCTATGCTAACACATATATATGGAATGTAAAAAAAAAAAAAGGGCTTCCCTGGTGGCGCAGTGGTTGAGAGTCTGCCTGCCGATGCAGGGGACACGGGTTCGAGCCCTGGTCTGGGAAGATCCCACATGCCACGGAGCAACTAGGCCTGTGAGCCACAACTACTGAGCCTGCGCGTCTGGAGCCTGTGCTCCGCAACGAGAGGCCGCGATAGTGAAGAGGCCCGCGCACCGCGATGAAGGGTGGCCCCCGCTTGCCGCAACTAGAGAAAGCCCTTGCACAGAAATGAAAACCCAACACAGCCAAAAATAAATATAAAGATAAATAAATAAAAGATTACTATTAAAAAAAAAAAAAAAAAAAAAAGGTTCTTAAGAACCTAGGGGCAGGACAGGAATGAAGACACAGATGTAGAGGATGGACTTGAGGACATGGGGAGATGGGAGGGTAAGCTGGGACGAAGTGAGAGAGTGGCACTGATATATATACACTACCAAATGTAAAATAGATAGCTATTGGGAAGCAGCCACACAGTATAGGGAGATCAGCTCGGTGCTTTTTCACCACCTAGATGGGTGGGTTAGTGAGGGTGAGAGGGAGACGCAAGAGGAAGGGGATATGGGGATATATGTATACGTATAGCTGATTCACTTTGTTACACAGAAGAAACTAACACAACATTGTAAAGCAATTACACTCCAATAAAAATGTTAAAAAACAAACCAACAAAAAGATCCAATGTAGATGATCCATGTGACTGACCTCTGGGGATAATGATGTTAATATTACTGATGTTATTATTAATATCAGAATTCATGCAATAAAAACAAAATTATATTCTTGGAAAAAAACCCTCAACAATAAGAAAACAACCACATTTAAAAAATGAACAAAAGATCTGAAAGGACAATAAAATATAAAATTTTGGCAAAAAGCATGTGCTCAAAGTCATGTGTCATTAAAGAACTGCATATTAAAACAATAGTGAGATAACACTACACACCTAGTAGAAAAGCTAAAATCCAAAACACTGAAAACACCAAAGGCTGGTAAAGATGTAGAACAACAGGGACGCTCAATCACTTTTGGAAACGCAAAATGGTATATCCATTTTAGAAGAAAGTTTGGCAGCTTTACAAAGCTAATCACAGCCTAACCATAAAATCCAGAAATTTTGTTCCTAGGTACTTACCCAAATTTTTTGAAAACTTATGTCCATGCAAACACTTATATGTAAATGTTTATGTAACTTTATTTATCATCTTCCAAAACTGGCTGTCTTTCAACAGGTGAATGGATAAACAAACTGTTGTACATCCATACAATGGAATATTCGACAATAAAAATGAGTGAGCTAACAAGTCCCAGAAAGTCATGGAAGAACCTTAAATGAATATAGCTAACTGATATAAACAAGTCTGAAAAGGCTATACACTGTATGATCCCAAACATATGGCATGCTGGAAAAGGCAGAATTACAGAGACAGTAAAAAGATTAGTGGTTGCCTAGGGGTCTAAGGGAGAAAGTAAAAGATAAATAGGGGACCACAGGGGATTTTTAAGGCAGTGAAGCTATTCTGTATGATACTGTAATAGTGGATATGTGACATTACGTATTTGGCAAAACCCATAGAATGTACCTCACAAAAAGTGAACCTCAGTGTAAATTATGGGCTTCATTTATGGTAATGCATTGATAGTTACTCATGAATTGTAGCAAATGTACCACACTCATGCAACACATTTTAAGAGGATAAACCGTGTGTGTGAAGTCAGGGAAGGATTATGTGGGAACTCTGTTCTTTCTGCTCAATTTTACTCTTAATTTAAAATTGCTCTAAAAATAAAAACTATTCAAAGAAAGGTCCATACCTTCAACATTAGAGCTATTTAAAGACTCATAACTCTAAATGAGGCAGGCATAAAGAGATCTTGATTGCCCTTGATCGCTCTCACCATAGCAATAGTGTACACATTTATGATGACCTCTCTTATACATCCTAACTGGAAAATTCAACAGGCAAATCCACAATCCTACCCAAAGAATGACAATCGCTGCTATAAAAGCATTTAATTCTGCTGCCATTAACAGAAATTTAAAAGTCAGTCCATCTGCCCAGAAAAGGTTGAAAACTCTTGATGGTTTTTCTCTCTTTCCCTATGATGGAACCGGAAGGAAATCTCACTGTTGTCACCAGCATTTGAGTGGCCATGGCACTGCAAAGAAGCTCACCAGTAAACCTGCTGTTAATATTGCTCTTCTGAATGTCTGTGTGAAAAGCTAGCAGAGGCCACTGTGTCAAAGTCAAGAATCCATTTCTTGGCATGAGAGATCGTCTCCGGTAGGCAACGATTGTGACAGACATGAAATGGAAATCCGTTTGCCTGGCAGTTTACACTTCATAGATATTTAGTGTGGCACTGACAAAGAAGCTGAAATTTCATGATATTCTGGCCATCTGTTGCAAAGTGAAATCGAGTCTCAGGATGTGAGCCTCGGTTTTCCAAGACTCAGCCAGGTGCAGGGCCTGAGCAGGCCCCTGGGGCACACTGGGGACACTGCTGACACCGTGGTGGCTATTGTCCCTCAGGGCATGCCACACAATGCTGCCTCCATTGGTTCAATGACTCTCCTGACTGCCACAGTTCCTGTTCCTGAAGACAATCTGAATATTCTGGGAGAGCATCCAAACAAAACACTCTTATCTCCTTGGGAACAGACAGCATCTAGGCTTGGAGCTGGCAGGAGCCGCTGCAGCAGCCCAGCATAACCAAAAGCTCGTCTCGCCACAGTGCACTCACCTGGCTTCCCTCGGTCTTTTTCTTCTTGTCCTGGAAAGTGAGGCAGGCAGAAAAGTTTGCAGATGAACAGCAAGGAGCCAGTGTGGGTGTTCTCATTTCAGCATACTGATTACATTTTATTTCAGGGTTGAGCAGTAATTAACACTAATGAACAACATGATAATTTGCAGCCATAAACCAGCAGTTCCTTGGTTTTGCCATTTAACACAATGAATTAGAGCTTTGTGTGCCCAGAACTTGGCAGGTCTCCATGTATCTTCCCTTCAGGTCAAGGTGTACTGCAATATACAAGGAACCCAGGGGGATTTCTACTCAGAGGAAACATTCTGGATTCCCTGAGGTGAAGCATGGACATGAAGACACACTTATGAACTTAACTGCTGATGTCTTGGTCTTCACTGAGACATTGTCCTGCACCATATGGCAACTTGTTCCTCCCAAGTGAGTTGTTAAGAGCTTATATATCCCAGGTCAAGCTGAGACAGCCTTCTCATTGCAACTTCTGCCTCTGGCCTTGCACACGAATGTGAATTGGTTTTCCAGTGAAATATACAAACATCTGGAAGTTTCTTGTATGATGCTATAGCAAGGTTGAGGAGAGGAGGAGGTAGGTAACTTAGTTATTAAGACCTTACTCCAAACCAGGTGCCATGTGGACACTTTACAGCTATCGTGTCTTTCTGAAGGGAGCTCTTCTTATGAGTCTATTGAGGATGAGAAATGTAGCTCAGGGAAGGGTTTTGGCTTGCCATAAGTATGTCTAATAAATGTCAGAAGTCAGGCTAAGATTCAAAGCTATAAGTATAATATTGCCTACATAGTTTGATCAAAACATACTTAAACAATTTCATGTAGTTTCACATATTTTCTCCACACGTGAGACTCCATGCCCTCCAAAACAAGGGCTATCATTCTTACCGTATTTATATACAGTTCCTGTGCATACAGTTAGTGCTTAAAGGGCATTTGTGGAGTTAAATGGAAAACTTTCCATATTAAAAAAATAGTCTCTAAATGATTCACAACATGTTACATGTTGTATTTTGTATAACATATATGCCATATATTTCTTATTCAATAGTAACTACAAAGGTTCTATAGGTCCACTTTATATTAAAATACAGACTTTAGTTTAAGCAATAGAGCCATTTAAATAATTCATGATAAATTAATATCACTTTTATTTCATTAATGCTTCTTAATAGCTTCCAGACAGACTACATCAATGTTACATATCCTGATTAATAAAAGATTTATCATGCTGTGAATGGACTTCAGAAGAGGAAGCTACAATAGAATCCATGATCCTCAAAGTGTTAAAAGTGGGATTTAATTAAATGTCCTAGAATATTAAGAAATCGGAATGCAGCTCCAGCTCCACAAAACATGAATTTTACATAAGGAAATCTTCTAAAACCTTTCTACTTAATGTAATATAAATATAGGCAGGTATTACTTCAAAATGTCAAAGAAATCATCTTAAGGATTTATTCCCCCAGTAGACGGGAACCAAATCAGACAGCAGAGAATCCCTGTGGCATTGGAAGTATGAAGGGTGAATGGTGCCCACAGAAGAACTTCGTGTTGCTTTCAATAATGGGATCAGGAACATTATCTTAACTCTTGAGATAATTGAGAATAATGGAATTGTTAACCCAGATTAGTTTGTATTGATTGCAGTTTACAGTCTTCTGTGCAGTGTAATGTTAGGACTTATCCATTTACGTTATTTTTCTTCTATTACAGTTACTAATTAAGACCTTATAAAGTCACTCTTTATTTTCCTTGCCTTTTCTTTTTTTTTTTTTTGGCCTGTGTATAATCATCATCATGTCTTCCAAAGATTCTATGAAGGAACAAAACACAAGAACCAATGATTTCTTCAGGCTTCTTTCTTAGCTCCTCTGATACAAGGTGATTTTATATGCTTCACCCTTTCTAGAAGAGAGCCACTTAAGGATAAGGAAAGGCTTGGGTTTTATTTGAGTAATGCATTGCCTTACGTACAAAAATGTTAGAAAGCACATTAGAAGAATGTTAATCATGCTATCTCAGTCACAGAACCATGTTTCCTATTAAATATGTTTTACTTTAAATTTCATGATTTCTTGTGGTCTCAAAATTCTGGTTGGTAATACAGAAACAAGCAAAATTTGTGATGTATTTATTCTCCAAATGTTTAAAATCCTAATGCTACATGTATAACAAAATGTTCAGCTACTTTAAAATACATTAAAATTTTAGATAAAGATGCTTGAGCAAAGCCATAACACAAATCATATTCCTCAAAATCTATAGAAATTAATATTTTAATAAAAGCCAAAGTTCACTAGCAGCAATTGAACAAGGAATAGGGTGTGGTCTTATGCTACAAGACTTTTTAACATTGTTGCCAAGGAAAGAAATTTAGATTATGGTATGATGTGTCAAGCTTAGACCCCATGTCCTTTCCTCTGAGTTAGTACTCATAAAAAAAAAGGAATAAAAATCTGAGGAGTTTTACTAGTTGCCCCACTGAATTTTTGAAGAGAACATTTGAGGAAATGCTCTTATGAATAGAAGCCAATATATACTACCAGAGCTCAACAGAGGTAAAAATTACCAGGGCTACTACTGAGTTAGAGGAAGGAGGTGAAGCCCACAGGAGTAAGACCAGCTCATGGTTGGGTGTTGCAAGTCATGTTTAATAATTCTGATAAGATTTTGATAAAGATAATCTAGCCTTGACTCCCAACATGGATTATAAGAGACCACAGTTAAACTGTCCTTCCCCCTGTTCTACTGCCCTTTGGCTACAGGAATGTGGATATAAGTAAATTAGCTGCATTTAGATTCAGCTCATGGAAAAGACAGAAATATTATCAATATTATGGATATTTTCAGTGTATCTGGAAAGATAGAAGTTTCAAAGCTGCCCTTTAAATGTGCAAATGAAAAGAAATAACTTGACTGCTATGAACTGAATGTTTGTATTCCCCCTAAATTCATATGTTGAAATACTAATCCCCATTGGAATGATATGAGTAGGTGGGACCTTTGGGAGGTGATTAGGGCATGAAACCATGAGAAATAAATTGTTGTTTAAGTCATCCAGTCTATGGTATATTTGTTATAGCAGCCCAAACAGACTAAGACAACAACTATTCAAATTCTACAGAGAAAGAAAGAAAGTAAAGGAAGAGGTGTCAGAAGAAATGAAGGAAATGAAAATTCACAAAGCAAGCAAAGCAAGAACCAATTCTGAAGAAAATATAATAAAAAATAAGAGAAGCAAACTTGCTCCAAGATATTTTATATTTATATCATCCTAATTTTTATATTTTATTATTATATAATATAAAGAATATTGCTACAAAACCGCATTCCTATGCCTCAGATAGCCTTCAGGGTACCCCTGAACACCTCACAAATATTATTTTCTATGTTGATATGAAAAAATGACTGAGGAACACTGTTTCAGTATACTCTCTCCTTCTAGACTATCACTTTGATGCTTTTTACATGAAAAATCTTCCCCACCTTGCTCCCTTTTCTTCATGTTTCAATGCTACTTATAAAGGATTAATGAACATCCGTGATGCAATAAAGAGAAGCTGTGATTACCATGCCACCATCTGTTATAGCATACCTGGAGTTTTAGAAATTCTACTTTACATGTTGAAAAGAAAGTAGTTAAGAAAGACACAAGCTGACCATGTAAAAATGACAAACTTGAGCGGGATGGAGATGCAAAACACGTGCAGAAATCAAAGCTAACAAATATGTAAGTGCAGACTTCACTCCTTTTGTCTCAAATCTTGCCTGTCTTTATAACATATGTATAGATACACATATATATTATATATATAATAATGTAAAATAAAATACAGTTCATCTTTTGTAAGTAATTGATAAAATATATATTATCATATGTATATCATATACTTATATATGCTAACAGAAAAAATGTTACTAGAAATGGCCTCATCTGTGTCTTTCAGTTGGTTCTATCTGTATATTCATTTATCCATCTATGCATTCAGCTATAGTAACAAACATGAAGACCTAAAATAAATGGAAACTCTAATATAATGGGGTCTACTTTAAATCAAATTAGGAGTCATCTTGATGACAGTGTCTCTAAATAAAAGCAAGTATCATTTAAAAAACATGGTGATTACTAAACTGACTATGAAATCACAAGTATTCCAAACTGTGAGGACGACTGGCAGTAGGTATATGAGTAACTTAAGCATGGATATGTATACCACAGCCAAGTTCCTTAAAATTATAAATGACTTTCACATATAATTTTAGCTATCTGCAGCTCTGTTTGACTTTATCCCACTGTGTTCAGTTCACTCTTGGTGCTTAAGAAATTTTCACCTTTTCTGTAGGTTCCATTCTGCTGCTGTTTAACTATCAGCTACAGGGAATCATAAAGGGCCCATTATTCTTCTTAAATAACACTCTAAGCACTTGTTGGGAGTGGAGGTGAGAGGTTCATCATAGAGACAGCAGCATTGGCATTTCTGAGAATGAGGAGGCCTTTGGGTATTTGTGTAGGAAGGACTCCAGGATCTTTTGTGAATTGTCTTTTCAGTGTCCATCCTTCTGGCCTCCCATCCTCCCATATTCTAGCCATATATTCCCCATCACTTTGAGGTTTGAGGGAGTTGGAACAATGGCCAATAAAAGGCACACATACACGCATACACACACCACACAAAAACTAGTTTTATATTTACTTATGCTTTCCCAGCTCTTGTAACAGCTCCATTTCAAAAAAACAAGATGAAGTGAGTCCCAGCTCTGAGAGCCTGAACTGATCCCATGGAGTATGGTTGCTGGTAGTGACAGTGTGATAGTGAATTAATCTCTCTCTTACACACTCACACACATACACACACACACACACACACAGTTTTTCAGCCTTTAGAGAGGCCTGTTAAAGACAAAGAATTCAAAGTTTCTGTAACTATAAATATTTAAAATGTGTTTGAAAGATAAAGAATAAAGCCCAATAAATGTGCTATATTTTGTTGAGATTATAAATGATCTTTGACATATCAAAATGCCCCAAAGTAAGTCCCCTCTGGGTAAGACAGAATAAAAAACCAATATGCATTTTAAATAAATTCAAACCCAATGCAATCTACAGATTCAATGCAATCCTTATTAAATTACCAATGGCATTTTTCACAGAACTAGAACAAAAAATATTTTAATTTGTATGGAAACACAAAAGACCCCAAAGAGCCAAAGCCATCCTGAGAAAGAAAAACGAATCTGGAAAAATCAGGCTCCCTGACTTTAGACTATACTACAAAGCTAAAGTCATAAAAACAGTATGGCACTGACACAAAAACAGAAATAAAGATCAGTGGAACAGGATAGAAAGTCCAGAGGTAAACCCACGCACCTATGGTCACCTAATCTATGACAAAGGAGGCAAGAATATACAATGGAGAAGAAACAGTTTCTTCAGTAAGCGGTGCTGGGAAAACTGGACAGCTACATGTAAAAGAATGAAACTAGAACATTCTCTAACACCATACACAGAATAAACTCAAAATGGATTAATGACTTAAATGTAAGACTGGATACTATAAAACTCTTACAGGAAAACATAGGCAGAACACTCTCTGACATAAATTGCAGCAATATCTTTTTGGATCCACCTCCTAGAGTAATGAAAATAAAAACAAAAACTAAACAAATGGGACCAAATTAAACTTAAAAGCTTTTGCATGGCAAAGGAAACCATTAAAAAAATGAAAAGGCAACATACCAAATGGGAGAAATATTTGCAAATGATGTGACCAACAAGGGCTTAATGTCCAAAATATACAAACAGCTCATACAACTCAATAACAAAAAAACAAACAACCCAAGCGAAAAACAGGCAGAAGACCTGAATAGACATTTCTCAAAGAAGACATACAGATGGCCAATAGGCACATGAAAAGATGCTCAATGTCGTTAATAATTAGAGAAATGCAAATCAAAACTACAATGAGATATCACATCATACCAGTCAGAATGGCTATCAACAAAAAGTCTACAAACAATACATGCTGGAGTGGCTGTGGAGAAAAGGGAACCCTCCTACACTGTTGGTGGGAATGTAAATTGGTACAACCATTATAGAGAACAGTATGGAGGTTCCTTAAAAAGCTGGAAATAGAACTACCATATGATCCAGCAATCCCACTCCTGGGCATATAGCCAGAGAAAACCATAATTCAAAAAGATACATCATGCACCCCAATGTTCATTGAAGCACTATTTACAGTAGCTAAGACATGGAAGCAACATAAATGTCCACTGACAGATGAATGGATAAAGAAGATGTGGTACATATATACATTGGAATATTACTCAGCCATAAAAAAGAATGAAATAATGCCATTTGCAGCAACATGGATGGCCCTAGAGACTATTATGTTAAGTGAAGTAAGTCAGAGAGAGAAAGACAAATTTCATATGATACCACTTATATGAGGACCCTAAAAAAATGATACAAATGAACTTATTTACAAAACAGAAACAGACTCACAGACTTAGAGAACAAACCTATGGTTACCAAAGGGGAAAGTTGGGGCACGGGGGGATAAATTAGGAGGTTGGGATTAACATACTACTATATATAAAATAAACAATCAACACGGACCTACACAGGGAACTCTATTCAGTACTCTATAATAGCCTATATGGGAAAAGAATCTCAAAAAGAATGGATATACGTATACGTATAACTGAATCCTTTTGCTGTACACCTGAAACTAACACAACATTGTAAATCAACTAAAATATAAAATAAAAATTAAATTTAAAAAATAGACTTTATAATGTATGCTCATAGATAGTTCTGGTAGTATTTATTATTTGAAACATTTACATTAACTAACTCCCATAAAATTTTGGAAAAACCTGTAG
Source organism: Balaenoptera acutorostrata (assembly GCF_949987535.1). NCBI lineage: Eukaryota > Metazoa > Chordata > Mammalia > Artiodactyla > Balaenopteridae > Balaenoptera > Balaenoptera acutorostrata. The sequence continues at coordinate 54,047,543 of NC_080079.1, forward strand.
TTCCTTCATTAGATTGATTTGATGATTATGGAGCTCTTATAGTTTCAGACCTAGGATCTAATTTTGTGTTATCCTGGTCAGCAATACCAATTCACTAGCAATAAAAGCAAAACAAAGAAAAAAATCCATGAAAAAATAAAAAATAAAAACTCCTTTAAACTAATCCAGTCATCAAAATGCTCTCACAGAGTCTTACCATAATAAGGGTATTAGCCTTTAGGATACGACTAAATTTTCAGCTCCACCATTTATTATCTGAGTGGCTTTAGCAAATCATATTATGTTTCTGGGTCTTATTTTCTTCATTTGTAACATAATTTGATAATTATACCAACCCTATAAGATCACTGTGATTAAAATATGAGGTAATGCATGTATAAAACTTTTAAGAGTATCTGATATGGCATACATATTATTTATTACATTCTTAATAATAATTGTTACTAATATTTGGCTAGGAATTAGATTTTATTTCTCCCCTTACCTATATAATATCAGTTAAAGAAAGTTCATGTTATTTTCAAAGAGATTACAGCATACATTCTACAATTAGTAATTTTTAAGACATTTATAATGCTTAACTTATACTAATGGCATGTTAAATGGGATAATATTTGAGAAAAAAATGATCAGCTATAAGGTTTGTATGCATTTAATAACAGTAGTACTGCTATTTTAATGATTAGAATTTATACTATAGATGTAATCAAGTTGTTTTTCATATGCCTGCTATTGAAAACATCCTGTAACCTCTATAATTTCTTCTACCCTATAATAACCTCATAGCAGTGACTTGTCAGGATATGAGGGTATGTCTGATGTACTTAGTTCCTCTTATTAAAAAAATGTTTTTTAGGGCCCTTTAAACATACAGAAATTCCCCTTAAAAATCAATTCCCCAGACATTTTCCTTTACATCTTTAAATAGTATTGTCAATGACCAAGTCTATTTTTTACAATAAAAGTACCATGCTAGTTTCTGGACTGTTTCAAATGGCTGTAAGAGTGACAATTTTATTCTTGACTATTCTTCCATGCTGTCTCTGAATGTATGCTGACAAAGCTATTGATGCTAAGAAAAGCAAAGGTAGGAAAAAGGTAAAACTACAGAGAAAAATACCATCCACACTTCTACAATCAAAGGAGAACCACTGTTTTTATATTGATACATTTTCTTCTAAGTCCCTCGCCCTGGTCATATATTTTGTTTTTGTTTTCACGGTTGTGTTCGTATTGCAAATACAGCTTTTCTCTCCATTATTTTACCTAAATTATAAGAGCCATTATCCATGTTCCTTTGGACTCTGTGTTCTTTCAACCAAGAAGCAGGAAGAGGCCTAGAGCAGGTGTCATGAGAACAATAACTCATCCAGGGTGAACATTCAGAGTTTCTAGGCAGAAATTAAAGGGGAATTTTTAAGTATTCCTTATGTGTGAGAGAACTGCTCTCAATGACTTTGACTGTAAGAACCTACGATCTTAAAGGGGCCTCATAAATAAATTTATATACATCTCTCATTTCACACATGAAGTAGTTAAAGACCAGGACAGTTAGATCACCTGCCAATAATTCACTGCATTTAACTTGTGACATCCAGAGTAAAACTCACAGCCTGTGACTCTCAGTCAGTGCTCCTTCCATTCATGCCTATGCCTATGGTTTGAGAAATCAAGCCAAGAGCGCAACTGGAGACCCCGAGCCCAGAGCCTGCCCCTTTTCTCTTCTCACCCTATTCCCTCTCTTCAAGAGCGTATGTACGTGTGTATGGACAATCAGTCTGCATGTCCAAGCTCATTCCAAATTTCGAGGCTAAAGTTGTGCATAATGGTACAGTCTGCTCTCAAGAAGTCAGAGCCAATGGAGAGAGGGACCTGAACAGCCCCTGAAGCATCTGAATGGGGAACTCTGGATTCCTGACTCCTGGAGGGTGGTCTTGAAACGGAGGCATGAGCTCTGTTAGTCCCACCCTCTTGGATCCATGTTTTAGTGGGCATCTAAGAGTAGGAGTGGAGAATTGGCCCCAGAAGCACTGTGAGTGTATACAGAAGTGAGAAAGGAAAAAGAAGAAACCAACAGAAAGTGGGTTAATTAGCACTTTACTGCTGTGGACACCTCGGGCTCAACCCCAGGGTAAACTCTCTAAGAGGCTGTGCGGAATGCACCTCAGGATTATCCCTCTGTGGGACAAGAAGCTGGGGACTTATACATCCACTGTAACCATCTCTCATTGGTTTAGGGTTGCTCTTGGGACTTTGACTCTGGCACTTCTGGCCTCCCCCGAGAAGGCTAAGCAAGTTTGCTATACAAGATAAGAAGCCCTGAAATGTGATGCCAGGGAAGGGGCTCTGGTTGCTGGGCTGTAAGGCCTATAGGGGTCTCCCTCTATATAGTAAGGGCTAAGTGAACATACTTCACAATATATTATTACAACATTATTGAGTGTGAAACATTTCTCTTGTTATCTTATAATACATTAAGACATCTTAGTTACTTGAAAGCACCAGTCCGTCAAGAAATCAAGACATCAGAAACAAGATCTGTTTGTTTTCCTGGACTTGTCAGTTAAATTCCAGATGGATCTTTTGTGTAGTGTTGTGAATTCAGTCATGAAGCAATAAATTTTACCTTTTATCTGGACAGTTAACCATCTTATGCTATTTATCATTTAAATTTACTTGTATCAAAAATTATTCAGTTCTCTCAACATTAGATTATGGTTTAAGAACATCTACTTGTTTCTCAAAAGCTATTTAACTCAAGTCTAATTTAAAATTTTGAAGCGACTATGCAGACCTTCCAAATTCTTTTTCTTCCATAAGGACTTAATACATTCATAGGAGTATACATTTACTCACATTTTAAAGACTCTATTTTGCTGCATCTTAATCAAGTCCTTTTTCAGAGATGTAAACAGCACATTGTGATGGTAAAAGTTGCCCAAGCTGGTGATCTTTGCATTTGCCCTTCACCAAAGCAAATTTCATCTCACATGAGCAGATGGATGGAAACAGACCAAACTGGAGTCGGTGAAGGACCAGGATGATTTCAGCTGATGACTGACTCCTGCTAATCATGAGTGTGGAATTTGGTGCCAAGAAGAAAGACTCTAGGTTTCTTTAAAATGCAATTCCATTTGCTACTCTGAGGCAGGGACTCCAACTCAGCTCCCAGCAGGGATGGTTTCTCAAACTTAATGAATTTCATTCCTGCTACAATCCTTTGGGAAGAAAGAGACAACCTTCCATACTGATTACTACCCATACAGTGTGTTGTAAAAACATGACATTAAATCTAGTTTGAGGTTGTTAGCAGACTTACAAACCACATTTAGAGGTAGTCACTTCGATTTTTTGACAAGCAGCTGTTTTCAGTTACATATTTTAAATACATCAAAGTTCACGTGCATTTCTATGTAGGAAATCAAAACATCATTCCTCTCATTAAAATCTACTCTTAGATATCCTACAACTGTAAACAGGCATTTCGTGGGAAATAAGATGCACATTCGCAAATCCATTCACAGCACAGCTTTCATCCTTCTTTGCCAGACACAGGAAAGGTTCCAGAAATCCCTGACTCCTCTTCTGCCTTGCCTGGTTCCACTGAACATGTGCTTCACATTCTCTGAGGCTCAGTTTTCTTGTCTGTAAAATGGGGTTGGTAGGACCTCGGTAAGGGCTGGTTGTGAACGTTAAATGGTAGAATGTCAGCAAGTTGCCTGGCCAATCAACTGACATGTTGAAGAGGTTCCATAAATGCCTCATTCCTTTCTTATCTTCTCTCATGGAAACTGTACTTGCAAACTCCCAGATTGCTTCCTATTCAAATAGTCACCATTTCTTTTTTTTTAAATTTATTTTTGTTTTATTATTTTTTTAATTGAAGTATAGTTGATTTACAATGTTGTGTCAATCCCTGCTGTACAGCAAAGTGACTCAAGTTTTACACATATATACATTCTTTTTTAAATATTCTCTTCCATTATGGTTTATCCCAGGATATTGGATATAATTCCCTGTGCCATCCAGTAGGACCTTGTTGTTTATCCATTCTAGACGTAATAGTTTGAACCAACCAACCCTAAATTCCCAGTCCATCTCTCTCCCTCCCCCCTTCCCCTTGGCAACCACAAGTCTGACCTCTATGTCTGTGAGTCTGTTTAAACTCCAGCTCTTTATAGCCTTTTAGAAACACTCAAGCTTGGAAAAATAATACCCATGGGACACAGGAGCACTTCCACATGTGCTGAGTACTTAACCAGCATTATCACATTTAATCCTCCCAACAACCCTATGGTATGGTAGAACAGTTACCTGTATTTACAGATAAGGAAATGGAATTCATCCAGCAAACAAATAACAGAGCTGAGGTTCAAACCTTGGCTGTCACTCACCTTCTGTAAACCTTCATACAGTTTTCATTTTATGGCATTCATCTGAGAAATGAAATTTTATAGTGCTGGATTGCCTTTCATATTTTTGGCTCAAATTGTCTTAAACTATTTTTAAAATCTCATTTAACTTTTCATGTTTATGCCATCTTACCATCAAGCTTCTCAGGCATAAAGAAAGTCACTATCTGCCTGTCCTCCCTCCCTTGTTTGACAAAGGCATATTGGATGCCCACAGGATGTGAGGAAACAGTGCTAAGAGCTGGGAGTCCAGGAAAAAATGATACAGCTCCCTGCTCTCAAATACTTCACAGTCAAGTGGGACAATATCCAAACGTTAATAACAAGACCATACAGAAAATGCAATGATAGAAATACATCAGAATACTAGTAGGGCCCAAAAGAAGGCTGTGTCAGCAGGGGAAGGGCTTCTCAGGAATCTTTCTCAGAGGAGGCAATGGATGAACTGAATCTTAAAGGAAAATACAAATTTACAGGAAAAGAGGTGAGAGGTGGCAGAGAAGTTAAAGGGTTCTGAGTGGAACATAAAGGAAAGGAATTCCAAAGGGGAATAATGACATATTAATCTTAGAGCCAAAATCAACTATTGCTAAACACAAAGATAACTGGAGATGTTGACATAAATAGACATATATATATATTTAGCAGCTTGGTTTTTATCCTTGTAGGATTCTTTTCCCCAATGATATAAAAGGAATTGTGTAACATTTTGCACAACAAATTTGCCTGATTTTAATACATTTTTGTCTTTTTTTCAAGTTATTCAAAAATTTTATTGTAAAACGTGTTATAGGTGTGAAGATACATAAAAGATAAGCATACAGTTGATGGAATATGTAAAACTAACCAGTGCATACACCCAGTTTAAGAAATTTAACATCAGTAGTCTCTTATTGGATACTGTCAGCTCCTCTCTGATCACACACACCCTTACTTTCCCCATAGAGATAATCACTTTCCTGAAATTTGTAAATCATAGCCATGTGTGATTCATCAGACAATTATCAACAAGAATTCAACAACATGTAAATAGCCCCAGATAATTACACCTAGACAAGATATTGTTCATTTTCCCATTTGTAAACTACTCACACATATATACATTATATGTATACATGCATAAATAAATAAATGGGATATTAGTATTCAGATTTCTCAGTGAGCTACTTGCTTCATTTAATACTGTCTTTCTTTTAAATTTATCCATGATGGTTCATGCTTTTCCAATTTTTCCTTTTGGTTGCTGTATGATACTCTACTGAATGATTGATTACACCAAAATTTATTTATTCATTCTATTAATTATGGATATTCAGATTTTTTTGACTGCTATGAACAATATCATGAATATTCATATACATTTTTTTAAAGCACATCTGCAAGAGTATTTTTATGGTATATGAGTAGGAATGGCATTACACTGCCAGCAGTGAAAGAGATTTCCTGTTGTTTCAAATCTAGCCAACACCAGATTGTATCAAAATTTCTGTTCTATTTTAGTCTAGTCTAGTCTAGCCGAGTTGAGTTCGACTGAGTTGATTTGAGTCTAGTTAAGTCTATTCTATTCTATCTTGCCTGTCAATTGATTGTGAAATATCTCATTATGATTTTAACTTGCATTTCTTAAACAAGAAATGATGTTGAGCATCTTTTCATATACTCACAGGCTATGTGTATTTTCTCTTCCTTATCAAGCTTAATTTTTCTATTGGACTTTTTGCTGTTTTTGTATTGATCTCTATAATACTAATCTGATATGTGTTATATGTAGTGAAAACGTCTTGTCCTAGTTTGTGACTTGTGTTGTCACTCTTATGTAGTCGTTTGACATAGACAAGGTCTTAATTTTAATACAATAATTTTTATTAAGCTCTTACTTAATGGATAGGATTTTTATGCCCTATCTAATAAATAAAGATAAATCGCAGCAATATCTTTTTGGATCCACCTCCTAGAGTAATGAAAAGCAAAACAAAAATAAACAATTGGAACCTAATTAAACTTAAAAGCTTTTGCACAGCAAAGGAAACCATAAACAAAACAAAAAGACAACCCACAGAATGGGAGAAAATATTTGCAAATGATATGACTGACAAAGGGATTAATCGCCAAAATATACAAACAGCTCATGCAGCTCAATAGCAAAAAAACACAAACAACCCAATCAAAAAATGGGCAGAAGATCTAAATAGACTTTTCTCCAAAGCAAACATACAGATGGTCAAAAAGCACATGAAAAGATGCTCAACATTGCTAATTGTTAGAGAAATGCAAATCAAAACTACAATGAGATATCACCTCACACCGGTCAGAATGGCCATCATCAAAAAGTCTACAAACAATAAATGCTGGAGTGGCTGTGGAGAAAAGGGAACCCTCCTACACTGCTGGTGGGAATGTAAATTGGTACAACCATTATAGAGAACAGTATGGAGGTTCCTTAAAAAGCTAGAAATAGAACTACCATATGATCCAGCAATCCCACTCCTGGGCATATAGCCAGAGAAAACCATAATTCAAAAGGATACATGCACCCCAATGTTCACTGAAGCACTGTTTACAATAGCCAAGACATGGAAGAAACCTAAATGTCCACTGACGGAGGAATGGATAAAGAAGATGTGGTACATATATTCAATGGAATATTACTTATCCATACAAAGAATGAAATAATGCCATTTGCAGCAACATGGATGTATCTAGAGATTATCATACTAAGTGAAGTCAGACAAAGACAAATATCTTATGATATCACTTATATGTGGAACCTAAAAAATAATGATATAAATAAACTTATTTATAAAACAGAAACAGACTCACAGACTTAACAAACTTATGGTTAGCAAAGGGGAAGGGTTGGGGGGGAGATAAATTAGGAGTTTGGGATTAACATATACACATTACTATATATAAAATAAACAATCAACAAGGTCCTATTGTATAGCACAAGGAACGTTACTCAATACTCTGTAATAGCCTATATGGGAAAAGAATCTGAAAAAGAATAGATATATGTATACGTATTGATATAACTAAATCACTTTGCTGTACACCTGAAACTAATACAACATTGTAAATCAAATATACTCCAATATAAAATAAAATTTAACAAAATTAAAGAAAAGTATCCAATTTTTCAATTACTTATTTTATAGTCCATCCTTTGCCAACTGATCCACAGTTGCCTCTTTGTCAGGATTCAAGTTTCCATATATGCTAGAATCAGCATTTATGTTCTTTCTTTTGTTCCCTTAGCTATTTGTCCATCCATGTATTGATACTAATATGCTGCTATCTTTATACTAATTCTTGATACCTGGGAGGGTAAATGCTCTAGTTTGTTCTTCTTCAAGCTATATATATATTTGTCCTTCTTGTCATTTTGCTCCTCAAAAAATAAAAAAGCTGCATCTTTACATCTTTTTATATCTCGTTAGATTTATTGGTACTATTGTATTTGCTTCCAGAGTAAATAGTTTTTTGTAAGTTATATAAAAATGCAATTGATTTTTTATGTTGATGTTTTTAACAAACAATTTTGCTAAATTCTTTGTTAATTCTAATAATCACATGCAGATTCTCTTGAGCAACAGTTATCACTGCCAAGTAATGACAAGTTTCTCTCTTTTGTTGTTACTCTTTTTCTTGTCTGACTACACTGACAATGAATTTCCAGTACAATATTGAACAAGAATGGAAGTCATGGGCATCTTATCTTGTTTCTGATGCCAAAGGGACATCTTGCAAAATTTACCATCAAGTAGAATATAATATACAAATGTAAGCAGCACATTAACACAAGAAAGGAAAAGATTCTTCCATAGTGACTTGGCTGTTTTATAATTTTTTTGATATACCAAGATGTTAAGGATTTTTTGAGAAAATTCCCTTCCACTTTTAGTTTGAAAAGTGTCATGGTATACACTAGGCTTATTAATTTTTTTGCTCCTCTCAACATCATCATTTTTTCTCCTTTATTCTTCTAATATGGTGAATTATGCTAGTACATTTGCTAATATTAAAGCAAACTTGCATTTCAGGAATAAACAAAAATTGATCAAGTGATATGATCTTTTGTATACTTTGCTGGATTTAGATTGCTCTTTCCTTACTTGTACTGTTTTTGTCAGGTTTTGGCTTTAAGGTTATGCTAGCCACTTAAAATGAATTTTGAAGTATTTTCTCTTTTCAATTCTCTGGAAGAGGCTGAGTAAATTAAAATTACCTGTTTCTGGTATATAGCAAAGAACTCATTTACAAAGTCAACTGAGCATGGTGTTTTCCATTAGGATAGGTTTCTAATAACCAAGTTTTGGCTCTTCCAATCCTCTCTTTTGTGTGATAATTTTAAGACATATTTCTTGTATCCTTTATTGGTTACTTCTATTATTTTAGATTTATTATGGCTTATATTTTCTTCTTCTGTGGTGAAAAGTTTGGCTCAGTACACTGGACCTCTGGATTTCTAACATAAGAAAGGTCAATGTATTTACCTCTCAGCACAGCATTAGCTTTATCCTACACATTTTGATGTGAAGTATTTTTGTTTTCTTCCTTGATCTAAAATTAGTTATAAGTGTGTTATAGTCCCTAATCATGAGAGGCATAAGTGATCCTCTTTTTGTTATTGATTTTTACTTTTTTGCATTGTGGATAGAAACTACAGTATGCATAATATTAAATCTTGAAATTTGTTGAGACTAGCCTTATGGGCTAGAGTGTTGTCATTTTTATAAATGTTAGATATATTCTTGGAAAGAAGATGTGCTCTCCAAATGTTGAGTATAATATTCATTAGGTGTCCATTAAATCAAGTTTGTTATTCATACTCTTTATACCGTATATAAACCTTTGGATTTTTTTGTTTGTTTCTTTGATCTAAGAAACAAGGGAGGTATGTTAAGACCTCGTCTTATGGTATAAATATTTATATGTGTCTTGTATACTATCAATATTACAGATATATAGAAATGTACATATACATATTTTTACCTTTATATATTTTGAGGTTGCATAAAGGCAAGAAGTTATATTGTGAGGTACATATAACTTTACAATTTCATACCTTCCTAGTTAAGTGAACATTTTATTATTAACTAGTGAGAATATTATCTCTAGTAAACTTTCTTCAAATTTTACTTTATCTAATATCAATAATACTTCATCGGCATTATTCTGGTTATTATTTGCCTGGTGTGTGCATGTGTGTGTTTCCATTAATTATGATTATTTACATTTTTAAAATTTATTTTTAACATTTTTAATGTGTCTTCTATTTGAATCTCTTTTGCTTTATTGTTTTCTCATTCTTTTTTTTATTCTTTACTTGCCTTATTCTGGCTGGACTGAGGAATTTTTGTTTTTAGACCTAAGAAGGTCTATAATTAATCAATATGTCTCAATTTTTTCAGAGTAAAATAAGACCCAAATTACAATTATAAAAATGAATAAAAAATATCCTTAAAAAATAGAATACCTAAATCTAGCAGTAGTAAAAAAGTATAATATATCACAACTAAGTTGGGTTTATTCTAGGATTGCAAAACTGACTTAACACTAGAAAACTAATCAATTTAGCTGACCACATTAATAAACTAAAGGGTAAATCATATAATGAGATCAACAGAGTCAGAAAGAGTGTTTGGTGAAATTTGATGCAAATTTATAATTAAAAAAAAATCTTTGCAAACTAAAAATAGAAAGGAATTTTCTTATTGTGATAGCGGGTGGTATTAAAGCCGTAAGCAAACATCATAATTAGTGATAAAATGTCAAAAGATTCCACTCTGAGATTGGGAATAAAGAAATGAAACATAGTATCACTATTTTTAATCAATACTGTACAGGAAGTTCTAGCCAGTACAAAAAGACAGTAAGAAGAAAAAATATTTACATTTAAGGATAAAAAATAAGGATAAAAATTATTCATATGATATGATTTAATAGACAATCCAAAATATCTACAGATAAATTATTAGAAGTAATAAGTAAGTATAGTAAGGTTGTTAGATATAAAGTCAGTGTATAAAAATCAATCTAATTTCTCTACAGCAACAACAAAGAACAATTTTAAAAGTGATACTGTTTATAACAGCATAAAAATTTAAATATCAAGGGATAAATCTAACAAAGATGTGCAAAACCTCTGGGCAGAAATCTATAAAACATTATTGAGAAAAAGTTTAAGGAAGATCTAAACAAGTGAAGGGCTATACTGTGATCATGAATTAGAAGATTTAAGTTTTAAAGATTTATAAGTACTTTCCTAACTCATCTGCAGATTTAATGTAATTGCAATGAAAATCAAAATAATTTTTTTCCATTTTTAAAAGTTGATTGTAAAATGTATACAGAAACACAAATAGCCCAGGATAACCAGGACACCCTAGGATAAGAATAAGTTTGACTTACTTGATCTATCAGAAATACAGACTTATTATAAAGCTGTAAATTATCTTATGTAAATGATTACTGTAAGAAACTGATAAGAAAATAAGAAAATCCTTTGGTAAACAAGTGAGAGATCTAACAAATACTTCACACAAGTTATCGGAATGTCAAATAAATATGAAAATGTACTCAAACTCCCATTTCGGAAAGATAAATGAGATACTATTACACATTGAGTAGAATGGCAAAATATTAAAACTAGGGACCATTTCAGATGTGGGAGAGAATATAGAATAACAGAAATTTTTACACAATTCTGGTTGGAACGTAAATCAGTTGAACCTCTTTGGGAAAATAAATGACAAAACAACAAAACCACTGAAAAAAAAGAAGTTTGCAGTATGTATTAAATGTGAAGATAAGTACACTCCATGGCCCAACAATATTAAATGGAAATGAATACACATTTACACAAATATGGCTAATGAAATGTTCAAGGCAGAATTATTGTAATATTCTAAGATTAGGAAAAAAACAAAGGTCAATGAACAGTGGAATAGATGAATAAATTATTATACATTCATACAATGAATATATATTCAAATATGTATATTAATATACAATTAATAAGGCTAAATTAAACTACAGTGTTCAGGTGAGAAAATGCTAAACACAGGCAAGAAAATAGATACCATAATAGGATATTGATTGATTTTTTTTTTTTTTTTTGAGAGGATTCTGTGATTTGGAAGAGGCAAGTGATTGGCTTCTAAATAGCCAGCAGTGTTTATTTCCTTGAACTAGATGGTTACGTGGTTTTGTGCTTTATATTAAATGTTTAAACTTCACACTTACCATTTTATACACTTTATATGTTCACACTAAAAAAAAATTGTTTTTCTACACATAAAGGCACTAAAGTTGTTTAGAAAAAAAAAAAATTGCCTAGGAGGGAGATCATGTATATTCTCAATATTTTCTAATAAGGTTTCCATAGCAACTCAAGTAGCATTTGAATAGAGTCTATTAAATTCACTTAAAAGTATTGGCTTTTCTGGCTAGCTGCCATCAGTCTCAAAATAGAAGTCGTTCAGACTGACAGAGTGACGTCACAAGCTATCTTTGTCAAAACAGAAGATCTATAGACCAGCAGCAACTCCTCTAAGGCTGAATTAATTGAAGATGTTGAGAGCATAGTGCTTCTCATCAGCAGGACTCTTGAGAAAACCTCCTATAGAGATTCCTTCAGAGGCAGTGTTGAGCCATGTCAAAGCACCCAGCTACCACCACTGCTATTTTATGGTTAACTCCACCTTCTAGTCTCCAAAAGACAATGAATGAGACCTGCTTTAGGTTGGAGGTAGTGATTTTGCCACCTCCCTACTCCTTCTTTTTCTGTTTGCTTGTTTCTGCCAAAAGCACGGCTGCACTAAAGTAGCTTATAGAATTTTAATTTATGTTGAGGATTCTATAAATTAGAATTGGTCCCTTAAATGTAGACCATTCTAATTTTGGAATATCCATGTGCTCTATGTAAACAGTTTGCCATTGGGCGACACTGACCACCTACTTTAGTATTCCGTCTGCTAAACCAACCTCTGCATGGCAAGACCTAAAAAGCACCTCAAAATTACTACATCTAAAAATTAATTCTTAATACTTAAGCTTCCCTCTTCAAACTTCCTCCTCTCAAGGTCTTGTCCATTCTAATAAGTGGCAACCATTTACTGAGTCTGAAACTCTGGAATCATCCTTGATTGCTCTCTCTCAAACCCATTATCTGATTTATCAGCAAATCCAGTACATCTCTCCCTTCAATACAGATCCAGAATCTGACTTTAGTTCACCTACTCTACTGCTGAAATTTTTGTGCAGGTCACCATCATGCCACCTCTGGACCTTTGCAATGGCCCCCTACATGATCTGTCTGCTTTTCCACTTGATAATTCCTGCCTTTTCTCAAAACATAAGCCTTAAGACAGATTTGGTCATTCTGGTGCTCAAAACACTCCAAGGGCTTTCCATTTCATTCACAGCCAAATTCCTCACTAGAACCCATAAGGACTTACCTGATCTGGGTTTCTATAATTTCTCTGATCTCATATCCTATGACAGTTCCCCATGCTCACTTTGCTGCAGACACACAGATCTTTCATTCTTGAATTTGGGCTTTCCTCTGCCTGGAAATCTCCCCAGAAATCCACATAGCTTGTTCTTTCACTTCAATCTTTAATGTTACTTTCCCAGTGAGTCTTTCCCTGGTACTCTATCTAGAAAATCAACTCCTTGTACTGACACTCCCTACCTTCTTCTCCACTTTTTTTTGCCTCCTTAGGACTCATTAGAGTCCTACATGCTTATTTGTCTTGTTTATATTGTTTCCATTACTAGAATATTAGCTCCACAGAGGCAGGAATGTCTGTTTTAATCATTCTGCATCCCCAATGCCTATTCAATGATTGGCATTTAGTAAGTGCTCATATATTACTGTTAAATAAGTAAATGACTAAACATTTGCCAAAATGTATCACACTGATCACTTATACTCCAAGAGTTAACAATTGTTCCTTAAAAAGATTTTTTGTGGTCAAAAAGGTTCGGGGACTTTGCAAATTCCATTTTGCCCTTGGAGTTCCATAAAGAATATTTTCATATTAATGGATATAAGAATTTATATAATTTGAAAGCAAATGTTTAATTTTTTTTAACACAGCACTTCCTCAACATGTTTGATCATGGAATTCTCTTTTGTACGTATGTAACCACATATTTATTTTTGAATTTTATACCATATGAGTGTGTGCCTTTGTGTGTGTGTGTGTGTGTGTGTATAAAACACCACTTAATATCTCTAAAGAACACACCTTAAGAAATTCTATATTAGGATATAGAATTGGATTTGTCTCCAAGTTCAATTTCATTGAACCAGTTTATGCCTCTTCATAATTTCTAATCACCTGGCTCCATTTAGCAAAGGAAAATAGCACAAAAAGAGAGCTCTTACAGTCTTTGTTCACTGTACTATCATGCCATGATGTGTTAGTATTTCTTAAAAAATTAATCTGTAGATTTATCTTGCAAGTTAAATTGTAACTTAAATAAATATGTCTTATTCGAAATACCTCAGTAATGCAAACTGCCCTTGTAAAAATAACTGAAATGCCAGCCAGGTGAACTGGGTTTGACTTCTGTCTCTACCACAAATTAGTTTGATATAAGTTGTAATTATTTCGATTAGGCTCTGCCTTTGTTCACAAAGAAGAACAGGCTTACAGATCCCCCACATGCTCAGCTTTTCACATAGTCCAGTTTCCTCATTTGTGAAGTGGTGTCAATATTTGCATCAGAGAAGGTTAACAGAGATAGAGTTTGTACAGGCTCTGGCATAGTGCCTCGCTCATTGCAGTTGCTGGGAAAATACTAGTCCCTTTACCTTCCATTAATTGTCTGTTTCAATACAGTAAATTTGGCTTTACAAAATGAGCTATAAACATAAGTACACAAAATACATCCAGATGAATATACCTGTGATTTATACGTGTCATGCTTTCATGCACATTTTTCTAATTACCTTAGAGCAAATTATAAAACAAAGCCTCCAGTTGAAGCTCAATTATGATTGCCGATTCTAACAATTTGCTCTATACAGCAGGAATTAGAAAACTTAATTCAGAGCCAAGTTCTCTCTAATTTGCCATAAACTCTTTCAACCGTACTTTTTCTTTAGTTTAGTTTTTCAATGTGAAATAATTTTAAACATCATTTGGTAAGAATAGAATAACACTTCCAGTGGAATAGAAGGTGATGCTAGGGTATGTAAAGGCATTAAAAGTTACTTAATGAAATCCAGGCTTCCAACAACATTTAATAAGAACGTGCTATATCCTCATCTCTGAGCTGGGTACAGGGGACCCACAGATAAATGCAGCACAGACACTCCATGAAACTAGCAATGCAATATCAGGATCAAAGAGTAGGAACGACTGGCTCTTGCTACACCAGATCTTCAGCCAGATCAAAACAATGGATGCAAAGACATTTTCCAAGAAACTGAATTTCCAAGAAATTTCTGAAGGTTGGGAACTACATCTGTATTAAGGCATTTTTGTTAATTAAAATGGTTTTACAGAGGTGTTATCAAACCTCAGTGAGGTCTTAACAGAATCCTCACTGAAGAAGGAATACAACTATCTAGTTATCTAGATGTAAACAGCACTGGATTAAAAGGATGGGAAATTTAAATTGGCTGCTGTGGAAAGACAATAGTACTAAGGATGGAATTACAAGACCATTCCTAGTAGCAGGTAGTCAATAAATGCTTGCTGTTGATTCCCAGCTTTGTCTCTAGCTACTTGAGTACAAGCAAGTCTTTTAACATCGCTAGGCATCAGTTCATAATAAAAATAGGAATCTGGATGCCAGACTCAAATGTCTCAAAGATCACTCTGACCCAAGTGACTATTATAACTAGTCATAGAAATATCCTAAATAAATTGATGGCACTGGAAATACTAAACTGCAAACTTCTGAGTGTGTTGGTCCCACTATTCAATTCAGTAAGTCAGTTAGAAGAGATAACATGATGCATTTAAAATGGTTTTCATTTCACTGCAAAAACCTCAAAACATAATGATCCAATTTGAATTTTAAAAAGAGTTCAGATTTGTCACAAGTATATCCCCCTTCATACAAAAGGACTTTCAAACTTATATATATGAAAAGTGTTGCTGGTGAGAGTTGAGCTCCAAGTAAAATAAATAAATAAATAAATAAGGAAGGGAAATTGAAGGCATATGAAAAGAAGACAGATGATAGGAGAAAAAAATAATCCACTCTTCTATGAAACAATGTTGAAACCAAGGAAATGAAATCATCTTTATTTCATGAAAAAATATCTTTGATAGAAAAATGCAGAAGGATAAAAAAGCTCTTATGGCATTTTCAATAATAGATGTTCATGCATATGAGTTAGCATCTGTGTGTGGCAGAATCTCAAACTGAACCAGATCTTAACCACTTTCAAAGTTTAAAAGGGGGCTCCATTTCCAAGTGACATCCAGGAAAATTTCCCATAAGAAGTTCTATAATTCCTGATTTCATCAAAATCTGGATGTTACAGTGCTCATATTGCAATTGGCTTCCAATATGTATTTTATTTTAAAAATGTTTTTGAAGTTCAGTACTGACAAATTACACAGTTTTTATTTAGTGTTAATCATGCAGTCTCACTTTTTATATAAATGGCAGTTCTACAAACTGAAGTAACTTTTTAAACTAGCAGAAATGGCAATGTGTTCATAATATATTTAATGAATAATAGTATTCATAACCTATTGCTCTTCCAATAATGGTGACTTGACAGTACCATCAGCTTCCTAGGATACTGAGTATAATAATTCAATATCCCCCTGCACATCGTAGCCCTCAGAGAAAAGTCTAGCTTTCCCAAGGCTAAATCCTTTAATGTCCATGGTTCAGCTACTAGAACATTATGCCTTTGCAACCTTTGTCATAATTCTGTTGGAGCACTCAGTGATTTCTCAGTAGTAAAATATATAAATGGCCACACATGGGGGAAAAAAAACTTTATAAAAAGTTACAGGTAAGAGATTATTCTTCTTGGATAGAAGATTGACTTTACCAAATCTAAGACATTTTTCTGTCATAACATTAAGCCAAAGAAAGAAGATTTTGAAATTTGCAACTGTAGTTCTGAGATTGCAATCCCATTTTTACAACTAACCATAAACATTAAAGAACATCCATGCCTGTCACATTATGTCCTCACTTGTCAGTGTGCGTTATCTAAAAATCAGAATGACTGAAAGAGTTCAAGTTATTATAAGATACAATCAATATACACAAAAGAATCTATGTGTTTTCTACCTGTTGGACAGAAAAATGTGTTAAAACAGATATGACAAATGATAGAAGTAAATGTAAAGTCTTAACATTTTGAAGGTAAATCTATTATATAAACAGAGGCTGGTAAAAGGCAGCCCTAGACTAGTTCCCTAAAAGTGACTCAAAGATATTTTTGTCAACTAAAAACTACATTGGACAACTGCAGCTATATGACACCAGTGCCTTTTAAAAAAAAAAAAACTCAAGGAAATTTTTAATGGTAGATATATAAAACTAGGCATAAACCCATTATGTTTATATCTCTTACACAACTATAAAGCCAAAACAAATTACAAAATAAATCTAAACAAAATTCCAATACCAATAAAACTCAACAACATTAAAAAAAAAAAAACAGGATTGCACACTAAACCCTCTACTATGTAAAACGTGCATATGTATTTAGGAAAGTGGCTGGGGAGAAAAAAAAAAAAAAACTATAGAAAACTGCTTAAAAAATGCCCCCTGGATGGTGATAAAATAAGCAAATCATATTATAAATTGAATGAGTAAAATTACAGTGTACCAAGAATGACAGAGAAGATAAATTAAGATATTTTGGAGCATCTACTGCACATGGGCTACTCTACGTTTATGATATGCATTATCTCATACAAATTTCAAAATACCTTGGGAAATAGGTTTAGACTTCTGAAGAGGTTCTGACAAACCATAGTTTTCCAGAGAAAATGCGCAGGAAAGAAAGAGTTGAAAATATCAAAACAAGTACTTTTGACCCTTGAGCAACATGGGAGTTAGGGGCACTGACCCATCACACAACAGAAAATCCGTGTATAACTTATAGTTGGCCCTCCATATACACAATTCCCCTGTATCTGAAGATTCAACAACTGAGGAACATGTAGTACTGTAGTCTTTACTATTGAAAAAATTTCGGGTATAACCCTCGCCGTTCAAACCCTGTATTACTCAGGAGATAAGATCTAGAGATAGGCCATGATAACTATCTTGAGGTATTAGATGGAATATTAGGCAAAGGAACAGTTTAGAGAACAGATATAGGTTGACTGGAGAAACTATTTTCATCCATTCCAACAGTTGCTGGAATATGTACTGTTATTATCCCTGTCTTTATACAAGAAAACGGAGGCCTACGGAAGTTAATGTAACCAAAAGTCACAACACTAGTAAGTAAAAGAATGACGATTAAGTCCCAGGAATCTATGACTTTATGGCACTGGTATGGAGAGCCAGGCTTCCTTTCAATATAAAGAACTGATCAGTTAAAAGGGACAGGTTCAACCAGAAAGATTATGGTGTGTTCAAGGAAGCAAGTGTGACCTTGTTTGAGAATGGCGTGGGTAGAGGAGATGAGGTTAGAGAAGTGAGTCAAGATGGGCCTAAGATGCGCTGGTACTTGGTATGCTCTGCTATCCCAGGCTTCAAAAGGCTGCCATGGTGGAATCTGACAAAAAAATCAGGGAACAAGGTAAGATTTCCTTAGACAACAAGGATTCCAAGACCCTGCAAATAATACCACAAACACCTTTTCTATCCATGCAAAAGATCTGTCATTTTCCTGGGCTGTGATAGGCAGAAGGTCTGATTCCATGTGGGGCTTAGGAGAGATAGAGGTCCACATCTGGAGTAGCTGCTGCCCCCTCTCAACTGTATCTCCTCGGCAATGTCCTCAGAAGGCAACCAAGGAACAAGGAAAGGGCAGGCGTTGGGAAAGTGATGGACATGACTGCCAAAGCAAACAGCTGGTACACCCTCTATTTTGGAGGGTTTATGAACACACACGCAGACACAGACATGCAGATCAGTAAACAAACAGGGCAAACAGTGCAACGCATTAGGGAATGAAGAAAGGGAGGACATAATCTAAGTGACTAATATATGTCAATAAATGCATACATGGTGTTATATCATCCATCTTTATATTAATGAACCTTGAGAGAGATATTAGTCTTCACACATGTGGATGGGTAGAAAGACAGAGATAGCCCATATCCCACAGCATATAGAAGATGAAGTCAAGATTTGATGCACATCTGCCTGGCTTCAGAGTATACATATTTCTCCATTACACTGCTTGAATACCATAGCATCTCTTTTTCTCAAAGCTATAGAAAAGTGGAATAACTGAAACACTGCTTTGATTCTATAGTACAGCTCCAGAAAATAGATACCTTATTTTTTTTTTCTGGTAGGAACAATAATCTCCATATTCTCATACAAACATGTTTATGACTGAAGTTAGCAGCCTGAATATAATGAGGAAATGAATAGGTGGTGAACAGATAAAGACACAGCTGTTATTACTTCATTAATATTGCCTTGAATGGCATCTTTTGGTAAGTTAAATGCTACCCTCTTTCTTAACAGCTGATCAACTAAGTTATCATGCTACCATTTATTTTCTGAAGCGTCCATATTTGAAGTGTTAAGCCATTTCACTCACAATAACAACTTGGCTTTAAAATATTTCAATTGCTCTGACAGCAGGACCCATCATGCTCAGAACGGAGTTCATAGGTTGCATTTGCCATGTTAAACAACTATACCTTCCCAGAGATAATCTGGAAACAGCTTAGTATTATTTTTGACTAATTCTCATCATGTAACAAGCAGAGTTAACCATGGAGATTCACACAGCGCTCTTACTCCGATTTCCCCTGCTCATCTCCTCCGTTAATTCTGCTTATCTTTTTGCACTCCTTATAACAATTTTAATTCAGCCTTCCTGGGGAGTGAAGTGTGAGATAGAAATGGGTCGGGAGGGGGCCATGCCTCACCATGCTTACAGCCCTAAACCTAGGGTTACCAGATAAAATACTCAAAATTGAGTTGATTTGGATTTTATGTAAGCAACAAAATAAGCTTTTATATAAATACGCCCCACTAAATTCAACAAACATGTTTATACTAAACAATTATTTGTTGTGTATCTGAAATTCAAATTTAAGTGGATGCCCTGCATTTTATTTGCTAAGTCTGGCAACCCTACCCATCATGCACTTTCTATAGCTGAGGCCCTGGTTGAGTATATGTATATCCTCAACTCAGTATGATGGAAATATTAATAAAGGGAATGTAGCCATCCTGCATAACCAGATTGAAGATATAAAGACATCTCTTTAGAACCAAATTCTGAAAGGGGATCTCCAGACTTCACAGATATTGCTCTTTTTAGAGAACTGACCCTGAAAACTTAGCTGACATTTCCTGGAATGCCCTGGAAAATGGCCCCCACTCTATAAGATAACATTAATGTTCAATTTCCCCTTTCCAGAAGTATCAGAGTGATGGAGACAGACTAAAGGGAAACCTCAGATGGCATTTGGGTCAGAAATCCACATCACTGAAGTCGCTCCCAGGAGGAACAGTAGTTACAATAGCTCATTTGACTGAGCACTTAATAAGTGCCAGGCTTTGCGCTAAGTGCTTTATATGCCTTATGTATTTTGATCTTTCCAACAACCCTCTGAGATTGATTAGGCCATCATCCCTCTTACACAGATTGGAAGCTGCAAGATTAGAGATGATAAATCTCTGGCCCTAGGTCATACATTTACTAAAAGGTGGAGCCAGAATTAAATCAAGTCTGCCTGTCCCTTTATGTCAAAGTTTCTCAGCTTGTAGGCAGAGATCTCCTACATCAAATGTTAAAACCAAGAGCCTGGGGTCCATCCCAGAACTACCTAATCAGATATCTAAAGCTGAAAACAGGAATTTACATCTGTAACAAGCTTCCCAGGGCCTGGAATGAAAGTTAAAGTTGAAAGCTCTTGAATTATGTTATTTTGATTACGTAGGTTATTCCATTATTCTGTTTCTCAAACTGCAGCCATGACACTCACAGAAAGCACAGACCTGTCAGCAGTAACAACCAATTTATGAGCTATTCTATGAGAAGATACCTGGTCAATCAGTATCCTCTAGGACACTGGCCCACTTCTAGGGCTGCACAGAATACCTGAATGAGCTGAAAGCCACACCTTTGAAATGCTACCCTTCCCTCAAAGAGCAGTTCGACGTCCATTATGGCCATGGCTGTGCTCACTGCACCTCAGCCCCACTGCTTCCCCAGGTGTTCTGCCTTTGTTTATTTCTCTATGCTTGACACAGATAAATGGGCATTCATCTATATAATGTTGACAGCGTTGTTCAAAGAGCAAGCATTTGGTGAATATTTGAAGTAAAATCTTGAGCTTGGCCCAATAGCTAGGATTTTGCATGCAGTGTCTTCAGGCAACCTCTACACACAGCTACTGACAGAATAAGCTATTTAAGGGAAATCTGATCACTCCCTGCTTGAAACCGCTGAAGGCTCTTTCACAACAAGATAAAGTTATACTTCTTTCAAAGTGCATCCTAAGGTCATCATAATCTGCTGTGACCTGACTGACCAGCCATACCACCTGCCACACTGCCTTTCATGTGTATTACTTTCTCCAATTACCTGGGTCTTGCCATTTCCTAAAATCCTCATATGCTCTTTCATCTCTTATTTATCTGTGTTCTTCCTTGTTCCTTTCCCTCATCTTCCCTTTTGTCATCTCCCAGCTGCAGGAATACTTTTTATCCTTCCACATAAAGACGTCCCTAACTGTTCGAATGAGATGTGGGTACACCTTCCTCTCTGTTCCTTTCTCCCAGGATTTACCAGAGTATGGTCCCTAAGACCCTAGCTCTAAGAAACATGCTTCTCTGGAAAAATAATTCAGAAAATGTTGCCTCCTATAATCTTCTTGCTGAGAGTTATGAATAGATAGAAGTATACCAAAGGCTTTGTGAAATCGTGCAACAGAGGTACAGAACCTAGTGTTTCCCACATGTATGTGAACTCAAACCCTATTTACATGTGTGAGTATGAACCAAGTATTAACATCTTGCAGATGTTTGAGAAACCCCTTCTTGCATTTTGTAAAAAAATAATAATAATAATAAATAAAAGAAACACCAAAACTTCAATTAAAGTCTTTTTTGCACTGAACTGCAATGATTGGTTTGCAAGTCTGTTCCACACACTGAATTGTGAATTTCTTGAGAGTCTGTTGTAGTTGTCTTTGTGTTGCTCTGGGCTGGCACATGACCTGACTTTCCAAAGGGGCTCCACACATTCCAATTGGCTGAACCATTGAGAGCTCACGAAGTAGACTCTCAGTTTATTGAGAAGCAGCTGTATCATATTCACTTTGCTGCATCTTCAGATGTTCTATCCATCATCCATTTTTTTTTTCCCTCTCTTTTATTCCACAGATTCATCCTGGCTCCTGAAGCAATGGTCAGGGAGAATGGGATATAAAAGCCCATTTGTTTTTTTAACCTCTTTGGGATTTACTTTCCAATGACAATCTGACCTTCTTTGTTCTTTTTTTTTCACTTTCTTCTTTTTTCTAGAACATTTCAGAAGATCTTTGGAACCTACTATCAACTAATGCACATTTTAGATAATTGGTATATAAATGTAATTAACTTGATACTGGTTAAGATCTCAAATTCTTTTGAGTCCAATTTGACAATCCGAAATCCAATCCTTTCTGTTAGATCTTAATTCAGTCTGGTAGAGTACAATCACGCTTCATAAAAGGTTCAATAATTTTATGAGTGTCTAATCTATGTCTTTTTTTTATTCCATTAATAAAAATGTTTCCATAGAGGCCACCAAAAGTTCCACTCATGGCTGATCTTGATCCTCCATATAGCATTTTATTACCCCAAATCTACTTGCCATTAAATTGGTATAATCTATGCTTCACCGTATTACAAAAGAAGTTGATGAGAGCCTACCCAAGGTTTTGCTAGAGTCTATATATTCACTATCTACACAGAAACTCCCAATCTAGTCATTTAGCAGCTTTATGAAAATTTTCCTAATATCAATGTAGCAAAAGTGTAGTGGTCCTATGTCACCTTTCAGTGAACAGTCCTGCTTTTTCCAATAGTTCACAACAAATACGTTTCCAGTGCCTACCTACAAAACTTCATTAACCAATTCTGGAATCCATTCTATAAATGTATTTACAAAAATGTCCATTTTCTCTTTTGTAGAAACCATAATTAATATATCTGCATATTTTTCCAGTGTATCTCTTGGTTGTAGCCATTCCTCAAAGAGGATCACAGAAAGAGTTTGATTCCACCTGAAAATTCTGTCTAAAATAAACTAAAATTCTGAATTTAGCTTATTTGATGAAGTAGTCATGACTTTGTTTAGAGACTTTTACTTCTAAGCACTGGAGGTACCAATATGTGCAAATGACAATTGCCTAATGATATATAAAGCCAAAATATTATCCTTACAATGTTAGATTAATCATATATATAAAGCCAAAATATTATCCTTACACACATGGCTAGGGAGTCTTGGGAAGAAAACAAATCAAATCAAGATATCTCTTATTAGAAAGAAAGTAAGTAAAGAAAGAAAGTAAGGGAGGGAAAGAAGGAGGAAGAAAGGAAGGAAGGAAGGAGGGAAGAGAGAGAGAGAGAGAGAGAGAGAGAGAAAGAAAGAAAGAAAGAAAGAAAGAAAGAAAGAAAGAAAGAAAGAGAAAGAAAGAAAGAAAAAGAAAGAAAGGAAGGAAGGGAGAGAGGAATGAAAAACCTTGGAGGTGCTTGTGATTAAGAGAACCTGATTATTAGCTCTTGTACTAACACTTACGCTAAAAAAAAATTCATAGTATAAGGAGAGGGAGTGGTCATATTGCTAAAGAGAAAAATAAGTGAGCAAACAAGATTGTGTAAGTGTTTCTTAAGCAGCATTTTGGGAAATCATTGAGAAGATGGTTCAACTCGCTATGCCATCTGGTACATGTCTCTCATCAGAGAAGATGGATGTGTAAGGCTTTTATACCACAATGGCATTCAACAGCAGAGGCACCCAACTAATGTCACTCAACCATCTGTAATCACCACAAAACCTTCAAATATTGATACACTACAACTTCTGTATATTATTCTACATGACAAACTGAAATTACCAGCCAATGGGAGCCTTTTGTTATACGTGACAGTTAAAATTCTGAATGTAAAGCTATAAACTGGCATCTGGTTCATTTTCATTTTTTGTAGCTTGGATAAAGTGAGTTACTACCTAAGAGTCTCATGACCTCACGGTACTTGGAAAACATTACTTCTAAACTTTAGGACTAGATACAAAATTGCATTGTCATTTGAAAGATTGACAGAGTACAACCTCTCTTGAGTAATCCTGAAGCCTTCATGTGTTAGGTGCTCAGCAACTGGTCACCGGCAGAATTCAAGAACTCTGGAGGAAGATAGACTCTGGTTCAAATCCTGTATTTTCTACTTGCTCTTTGGATGAAATATTCCATCTAAATAGACCTCAGTTTTGCGGTTTATAAGATAGGGATATAAATAGTTTCTACCTCATGCTTTTTTTTTTTTTTTGAGAGTGCAATGAAATAATGTAAATTTGGTGGTACATGTCAAGAATTAAATAATGGTAACTTACATTACTCTGAGACACCTGCTTTCTCATGTGATTTCATATAAGAAAAAACTAAACAAGTACCCTTTTGAATGAATCCCCTATACAAACACATTTATCCATAAATTAGCATTTTATTTTATAAGAAAACAATATATTCAAGTGAATAAAAACATTTCTGTTCCAATAAGTCTAATTCAGAGATTTTAGCCTAAAGAAGGGGGATCCTCATTTTTATATCTCTAATGCTGTTTCACAAGTTAGGGCATACACATGAATTCATTTGACTGACATGAGAACTTGTTAGATTTAAAGGAACACACACCAATTCATTCATAATAAGCAGTGTAGCTTTAAGGAAAGTATCCCCACCTCATATCATCTAAACAGAATTAGAAACTGGTCATTTCTCAGCAGATTATCTTCAGTGCTTACTAAAATATCCTAAAAGTATTCTTTTTTTACATGAGGGGATGAAGAGATACTAAATATATGGTGAAGTTTGAAGTAATAACTTTCTCGATTCTGAATCTACACATATATTTTAGATGATAGACATTTCTAACCCTCTCCTTATAGGCAACTCAGTATTTCTTTTGTCTTCTTTTTTTAACTTCAAAACATAGGATTATTTTAGAATATTTTTTTAGGATTATAGTTAAAAATCTGACTTTTCCCAAGTTTTATAAATCTTTTGATTAAAAAAATATATACCAGAGTTTACTTAGACTGCACAAATATATTATGCTATCCTAAACACAATATCACCTCACAAACGACATTTAATTGGCAGAGTTCATTTTATTTTTTCATATGAGAATGAAAGAAATTTGCATAAAAGATCTCCCACACAATCTTCAATTCTCCCTGTGGTTTGCTAATACATTTGCAAATGGCACTGTGCCTGCCTTTATACAAACATCTTTGATGCATAGAGCATCAAATGCATCAGGGCACTGTCAGAGACATAGCTGCGTAACAAAGAGCTCAAATGGATATAATGAGATATGCTCCATGACTGAGCACCTGACACAGTAGTGAGATATTTCTCAGATGAGAAATCCCTCTTCATGATCAATGCACCTTCCAAACTTGGCCAGTCTGACATACCCTTTGGCCATCTGTCTTGTCTGGATGATTGGTTGGATTTCTCACACAACTCAATGAGTACTTGTGCTTAGAAAGAAGTTTGTCTGTACCATCTCCTGATCTAATCCACGCTGTGAGGGAAAGTTTGAATATCTGACCTTAAAAATATCAATTTTCCCTCATGCATTTATGAATGAGTAGGTTAAGTCATGACTTCAAGAAATATTTTTTGATTATTGGTTTACTATAAACCCTTTTATTTCAAATTTTTTTACAAACACAATTTTGTGTTTTTATGCACCTTCAAATTCCTGTCCTAACTATGCCAGTTAACTGTATTTTTTTAAACTGATACTGTATTCTAGAGCAGTATTTGTTGTTGAAATTTGCATTGTTCCAATCCCAGTGGCATCATTTAAAAAAAATTCATGAATATAATTAAGGAAAAATCTTTTTGAATGCTGACAGTTTTATGGACATTAGGCTTGGCATGGTTTATTCAATAGGATAATTATTTTACTGAAGTTGATGTCCTCTCTTCAGTCCTAAAGTGGTGACACTAGGGAGCTCAGAGACACTGACTGAAATAGCAAGGCTCCCACTAATGTGGAAGCAATGTGGGGCTAGTCTAAATTTGGACTGGAGCAACACTTGGTACAGCTTATCCACTTTGGCTGGTACCCAGCTTAAATTTCTCCCCTCCTGGGAAGATGTTTCTGAATTTCCCAAGCCCATTTAGTGGCTTTTGTTTTTAATTTTTTTTCCTTGTATCTTGCCTACACCATTTTAATAGCACTTGTTATGTCACCTCAACTATGTGTAGCTTTCTCTACCTTTAATTTCAGAACCTTTAGTCATTAAGGGATGTGGATTATATACCTGCATGTTCAATATCTTATACATATGGCATATAGTAAGTGTGATAAGTATATGTTGATTAAATAATAGTAGGATTCTTGAAGTATATGATTTGGAGTTCTCTGCTATAAATAAGAATTTGTTGAACTTTCTGATGTGTTTATGTTTTGAGTCTGATCAGTAGGAGTGCACACATGGCATGGCCATTGGGAATAAAAAGACTTGGGGAAAAGTGTGCTTCAGATCATCACCTTGTGATCAAGTCAAGGAAACATGAAATTAACATTGCCCAAAGCAAGAATGATGAAAGTTGAGAAGAAAGGTATTCTGAAATTCATTAAATTCATTATTGGTAGGCACACCAATAAACTGACATAATTAAATTTATAGAGAGTATGCCTACATTTCTGCTTCCCAGCTTCATTTATACCTAGAGATACCATATTATTGTGATGATATTATCTCCCATGGAACAAATTTTACCCATATGGATTCTAAAATTACAAGTTAAATCTGAAAATACTTATTCCCAAAGCAAGAAACAGAATATTATACATTCAGTTAGAGCAACCTGTGGGGGTGAACAAGGTCTAGAATTAGTGAGGCCAGTGAAAACAGTTTATTTATTAAGTCTATAAACCTATTTATCATTCCAAATACTCCTTCACCATTTGTCATCCTCTATATGCATACTAAGTACTCCCTTTGACTCTGACTTTGCCCAACCCCTTCCCTCTAAGGCAAACTCTGCTGCTGGATTCACATATTGAGGATCCATTCCCTGTAAAGCTTTATAGCTATAATTTGACTTCACCTTTTGTAAGACTCATTATAACATCAGTTAGGCTTGAGATTCATATAGATGAATTACACAATAACCTCTTATTTTTCCCCTACTGGTAACTAAATTATTTTAAATATTTTAAAACAGACCTCTTAATACATATTTTGATTCCATAGTGAATCGTTATACTATAAGGTATAAGTGTCACTGAAAATCCTCACGGAAAGCCCAATAGGATGATGACTCATCCATTTATTTCAACAGTGATAATTATTATTTATGTAGCAAGTTTAGTTTAGTATAACTGTGGCCATACCATTTGTGGGGTTTGATGCTATCCCAGTCCCACACACCACCAGGCAGTGTTTCTTATATCTACAGTCATTCTACTACATAACTTCTGGAGCCTCTATTCTCTGAGCCAGCAATCACCACAGTCTAGTGGAGCAAATTTCTCTACTGATTAGGCTAAGTACCTGCTATCCTCAAATGACTGTTGATGCTCAACTTCCATGCTGCTAATCCCCACCATCATCAGTAAGTGAGGAAAGTACAAACCACATGTCCTCTCAACAATTTACACTCTACCACATGACCATGCCCATGGTTTTCTGTAATTCTTGGTTCATATGACTACAACCTCCTCTTCATGCCAACAACTTGTTTGAGGACTCCCATGGTGACTACTCATTAATTCCACTCAGATTAGCCATTCCCTATTCATCTCATTACGCATCTACCTTACATTCCATAATGCTTCATTTCAATATTACCTTGAATTTCATTGTCCTTATGAGTTTTCATCACCTCTATCTACTAAAACCCCAAATCTGCCGGAAGTGAGCTGTCTGCTTTTTCTATGATCCAATACCTAGATAATAGAGCACTAATGAGTAATATCACACAACAGGAAGATCAATTTTAGTATAAGTATGTCATCACTAATCTCTAATTAACCCTCAAAACTTCCAGAAATATAACTATCAACTTAACATCTTCTCTCAGATATATCAAAGGCACCCAGAATGCAAAATTTCCAAACCTAATCTAGTAAAACATCTCCCATAAATCTGTTCTTCTTCTAGTCTTCTTTTTCAGAAAATGGGCCCACATTTTATCTAAATATGCAAACTATTAAACCCTGCAGTCATCCTTGAAAATCTCTCTTTTCTAACCTTCAACATCAATTCCTCTCAAATACTGGTTGCTATCACGTCCCCAATATCTGTCAGTTTTTCCTCTCACATTTTCCATTATCACAGGAGTCCAAGCTAATACCATCTTGCCTTGAATAGGTCTTTAGAAACTTTAAATTTTATATTTATCAGTTTTATTACCTAATTATCATCTGAAAGATTCCTAGACTGTAAGCTCCATCAAACCAGCTTTTATGGTCCATTTTTACTCACTATTTTATCTGTAGCATGTTGCATTTTTTCTTTGCTTAGAGTGAGCAACTGATAAATATTTGCTGAATTAATGGATTAATGGATAAATGAAAACAAGCAAATTTGTAAGTATTATCACAGAGAACATATGCAGGTATAAAGCAAGTATTCACATCTATATCATATAAGAGAAAAACCTGAAGTTCAACAAAAGCTGAGCAAGGAGAACCTATGAATTTGGATTCAAATTTGGGTCCTCAGTTTCACTAACTTTAACTCCTGAGTATCTTTCTATTTTAGTACCATGATGTCTATCAATCCTATGGAATGCTTTTTCTTTATATTTACTTATAATATAGACTCAGAAAAGTATGTCCAATTCTTAATGTAATTATCTGTGAGTATAGAAAATAATTACTGTGGAAGGTCTAATCCTTTTAAAAACACACCATTCTCTACAAATACTTTCAAAATAAATATTTTCACTTTGTAAATGAAAACATTTATAGAGCCCATACTCCAAAATTAAGATTGACCAAAATATATCCAAAGTAGTCATCATGCAAGAGGAAAAAAAAAATAGAGCAGAAAATAACAAAAACTGATATTTTTAAACCATCACCATTATTTTCTACTATTTATTGAGTGTTTGCCATCTTGCAGACATTGTGCTAAGCAATTTATATGTGCAATAAAATAGGAACTATCATTATCCCTCTTTACAGATAAGAAAATTGAGAATTAGAGCAAACAATCAAATCCAGGAGCCAAATTCACTTTCTGTAAGGTTCCAAAGCTGCACTTAACATTAAATTGCCTTCCCAATAAGTAGTTAAGTCTTTCATTTTGAGCCATTACTTAGTGAAAAATCGACAAAACATTTTTTACTATTAATAGTACCCGACAGTGAGACATTTCAATTATAATCAGATGGGGAAGGAGAACACTATATACATTATAAAACTTAGCTTTTTCTGGATATTTAAGGAGAAAATTGTTTAGTCTTACCCATGAATTCAATCCCCAAGTGGTCTGCTACACCGAAGTCAGCATATAAGAAAGGAAAACAGAAAAAGAAAAAAAGGTTAGAAAAAATTCCACACAGAAATCAATGCTTATAAGATTGGCCTTTCAAGGCAAGGACTGTGTCTCAATTGTAACACCATGTTTGCTTGCGAAAGATAATTTAGTTTGCCCACAATTAGGGGTGCTTTGAACACTGATTGGTATTTCCCAGTAGCCTGGAATTTAGATGGGATAATATTGCCGAGTTTGCTAAGTATAAATTTAGCCAATAAAAAAGGAAAGAAAGAAAAAAAGAAAAAAAAAAAAAAGGAAGGAAGGAAGGGATGGAGGGAGGGAGGGAGAAAGAAAAAAAAAACTTCATATAAAGCATATCTGGAACTAAAGTTATTTTCAGAACTCATGATATTTTATGTAGAATAACTACTTAACATTAAACTTATTTGAACCTTTATGTTAATAATATGTAGGTAAAGGACTTCTGCATGGCAGGCCTTCACCAGGCACTCTTCACCTTCACAAAAAAGAAATGATGTTGGATCTTTTCCTCTTTATTTGTTAGATGAAGAAACTGTGCTTCATTGAGACTAAAAATCTTACATGAGGAAGACCCAGGGCATAAATCCAGTCTATCTGACCCTTTGGTCCTATGACCGTTAAACTTGATAGCACTTCCTATCAAAAACAAATGGTAGATGTGTCCATGTCTGTTCTATATTCCTATGGACGGCACACAATTTTGACCACCTAATGTCTGTGATCAACAGAGGGATAAACTGGGCCCTGCTATATCCAGCCATTCAACTTTGGAGATTTTATTTAAATGGTGCTTTCTTTTAATCATTCAGTTATTCACTTATTCACTTTTAAAATTCATTGCATTATTTAATGATGATTTCTGTTGTAGTAATATGTTTCTTAAATGAGAATAAACGAAAAAAAAAAAAAAAACCAGTATTCCTAAGATCATGTTTATTTCCAAGACTAATTTCTGGGCTCCCTTTTATGACTTCTCTATTTAGGAAAGATTTTCTTTTTAAAAAATATACATTGGGCTTCCCTGGTGGCGCAGTGGTTGAGAATCTGCCTGCTAATGCAGGGGACACGGGTTCGAGCCCTGGTCTGGGAAGATCCCACATGCCACGGAGCAGCTGGGCCCGTGGGCCACAATTGCTGAGCCTGCGCGTCTGGAGCCTGTGCCCCGCGACGGGAGGGGCCGCGATAGAGAAAGGCCCGCGCACCGCGATGAAGAGCGGTCCCCGCACCACGATGAAGAGTGGCCCCCGCTTGCCGCAACTGGAGAAAGCCCTCGCACGAACCGAAGACCCAACACAGCCAAAAATAGATAAATAAATAAATAAAGAAAGAAAGAAAGAAAGAAAGAAAGAAAGAAAGAAAAAAAAAATATACATTTAGTTATCTTGAATATTTCAATGCCTTTCTTATTTGTAAATAACTCATCTTTAAATTCTATTGTGGTAAAAAATATATAACATAAACCTTCTCATTTTGACAAATTTTAAGTGTACAATTCAGTGGTGTTAATTACATTCAAAATGTTGTGTAACCATGACCAATATATCTCCAAAACTTTTCTATCACTCCGAAGAGAAACTCTACTCACTAAGAAATAATTTCCCATTTTCCCCTCCCTGCCCTGTTCCTGGCAACCTCTAATCTACTTTACGTATCTATGAATCTGCCTGTAAATAGTTCATTTCTTAAGTGATTAGGAATTACTTTAATTGAGAAATATCTCATATAAAGAACTATGGCAATGATGTTTTTTAAAAGTAGATGCATTTCTTCCTTTCCATGGCATTTTTTACCTGCTTAATATATACTATGATAGCTATCTAGCACACTTTCATAGAAAGACAAGATTTTTGTTCGCAAGTAATTCAGAAATCAGTGGGAGCCCACAGAGAGAAAGCTTTGAAAATTCTTTGTGATAGTGCTATAATGGAAAATGAGAAAATGTGCATTGGATAGAGTGGCCAAGAATCCATAAAAGCTTGCTCCTGGGAGGAGGAGAATGTACTTTTTGAATGGAGACTGTAGAAAAGTTGGTTAGACCATGTTTGGGTTCTTGTGTGAAAAAAATCTTCATGATTGTGTGCACTTAGGACACTAGAGAGAGACTAGAATTGTGGTATTTTAAAGCAGGGATTTGGGTGAGATTACCTATCATGAGACTAAAAGAAAACAAAAAAAAAGATTGGGAATAAAAAAACCTTCTGCCTACAGCCAGAACAGCCATTAGCCCTAGCCTGTTTGAACAAGAACTTTCTAGTAGAATATATAAGATAGATAACCAGCAAGGACCTACTGTATACCACAGGGAACTCTACTCAATATTCTGTGATAACCTATATGAGAAAAGAATCTGAAAAAGAATGAATATATGTATATGTATAACCGAATCACTTTGCTGTATACCTGAAACTAACACAACATTGTAAATCAACTATACTCCAATAAAATTAAAAAATAAAATAAAATAAAATAAAATAAAATTGATGTGGTACAATGGAATATTATTCAGCCTTAAGAAAGAATAATGCCATCTGCAGCAACATGGATGGACCTAGAAATTATCATACTAAGTGAAATAAGTCAGAAAGAGAAAGACAAATACCATATGATATCACTTATATGTGGAATCTGAAATATGACACAAATGAACTTATTTACGAAACAAAAAGAGACTCACACATAGAAAACAAAGTTATGGTTACCAAAGGGGAAAGGGACCAAAGGGATAAAGTAGGAGTACCTGGGATTAGCAGGTACAAACTACTA
Organism: Balaenoptera acutorostrata; assembly: GCF_949987535.1. NCBI lineage: Eukaryota > Metazoa > Chordata > Mammalia > Artiodactyla > Balaenopteridae > Balaenoptera > Balaenoptera acutorostrata. Next base: position 54,079,610 of record NC_080079.1, read on the forward strand.
TACATAAAACAGATAAACAACAAGCTCCTACTATATAGCACAGGGAACTATATTCAATGTCCTCTAATAAACCATAATGGAAAAGAATATGAAAAAGAATATGTGTATATATATATCTATAACTGAATCACTGCTGTATACCAGAAACTAATACAACACTGTTAAATCAACTGTACTTCAATTTAAAAAAAAAGAACTTTCTAGTAGAACTGAGATGGCTCAGAAATGGCTGGCTGTAGTCTGTTTTGCTGGCAAGTATAACCAATGGTCACTCTTCATTCTTCCCACAACCTAGGTGGGTCCATCTCTATATGAGAGAGGGGATATGGGCAATCAGGTTTTGTAAGTCTGGAAATTGCATGAAGAAAGGAGTGGCAAGTTTGATAAATTTGAGGGCAATCTAAACACTTTAAACCAGAATGAATTCATAACCAGTAAAAGGAACAGACATCAGAATTTTTAAATTATTCAAATACTAAACGGTGTAAGTAGATGTCTTAAGAGAAAGGAAATCTGTCTACTCTTAACATAGCAGAAAAGTTACATCTAATTATTAGAGTAGTAGTTCTCAGAAGTACTGCCAAGCAACATGGCATTATATTCTTAGATTTTGTAGAGAAATTATTTACTTTTTATAATAACATTCATGAAGACTGGCACTACTGAAACATACAAATAAAAAGTTAGATCTTATTTAAAATTTCCCTCTTTCTCTCTCTCTCTCCCTCTCTCTCTCTCTCTCCCTCTCTCACCACACACACACACACACACACACACACACACACACACACATTTCCATTCTTTTATTAAGATGCTAAACACTGATCATTATTGCAGGTTTAAAGATACTGACAGGATTTGTTAACAGACAAAAGGATTGATGAAAATCCATGAAATTGCATGACAGAAAAGCAATTAATTTTGTCAACTGAGTCACACAGAACATAAACCACAATACTTCTCATAACCCTTCACTGGCTAATTCTTAAAGCAAACAGCATTCCTGGGGATATTCAGGTCTGCACGAAAACATCAAGAGGAATGTGATGAGAATGAATCAATTAATTACTCATTTATTCATTCACTCAACAAACCATGTGCCAAGAACTGTGCAGATACTGGGATGAAGGAGGAGGCAAATAACTTCAAGAAAAACAGTTTGATCTTCCCTATGGCATGTATTAGAATGTATAATTCCCATTTCTTTTATAGTCTGATGAACTTTTATATGTAAAAATTGCAGTTCTTTGGGAATATTGCACCCTTTGATTACATAGTAGTGGCTAAGATATACTGAGCACTTACTACATGCCAGGAACTGCTTCAAGTATTAACTCACAGAAACTTATAAGAATGTCATGATCCTCATTTTACAGATGAGGAACAGAGGCACACAGAGGTCAACAAACTTTCCCAAAACTACACTGTTGATAAGTAGTAGAAACACAACTGAGCCTAAGCTTCTTGACTTTCAGCCACCACTCATTCTCAGGGTTTACTTATGCCCTCCCTATGAAGAAAAAGCTAATTTTTACAAAATCATCAGGTAATAAGACGTTCAGGGAGGAGTTATTTAATCCACTTAAGAGAACAAATTGTTTTCAAGTATCCTCAGGCACTGTAGAAGCACTACTTATTTATTTGCTCACCCCTAGTTTATTGATGAAGTGTCCAACATAAGCTAGGTAGAGGGGGATTCCCTCTCTCCAAGGAACCAAACTGGCAAATCATTAACATCTTTTCATTGGTTCCTAGGGAGATTTCTTTATAACGAGCCGGGCCTAATTGAAGTTATTTGTTTGTACATATAGCAAGGGATATACGGAGTTGTGTCTGAATATGTGCCAGACATTGAACCAAATAATCTTCAAATTGGCAATACACTTAACAAATGCCAGCAGCTCTGCCTGAAACGTGCTTAAGATTTGAGGGCTACGGAAGTGACCAGGGAGACAAACTTAATATGCTATAAAGTCAAAAACTCTGGGAAATTCAAGGCCCACATGTTTCCAACATGTCCATAATTCTATTTTTTTTTTTTTTTTGGCCATGCGGCATGTGGGATCTTAGTTCCCCAACCAGGGATCGAACCCATGCCCCCTGCAGTGGAAGAGTGGAATCTTAACCACTGGACTGCCAGGGAAGTCCCTCAAAGCTTCTTATTTATATGTTGACAGACAGACAACCAGGGGCTACAAATAGTTCCCCCAATCTGGGCAGAATGAGGAAAAGCAACCAAAAACAATCCTTGACTTGATTCCAATCTCAGGGCGAGATGAGACAAGTTGTCCAGCCTGTGATAAGGAACTCCCGTAATGCAGCACCAGGACAATGCAACATGAACGTGAGTTTCAGTGTCACTTTTATATTAAAAGTAACTGAACAGGTAGTTCTATCATAGAGTAGTTCCAAATGGGATGATTTAAGCCCTTGTTCCAGGGGATGTGGAAAAACATGTTATATGAAAATATTATTCTGTGTTTTAAAAAGTTAGAATAGTCGCTTAAAGTTCAACAGGCTTCTCCACTGCAAGAATCCCTAAAGGTCTTCATGTGTGTGCCAAGACTCCCCCAGTGGAGTATTTCCCAACTTGATGTAAGCAACCACCTTGTTATGAAGCACTCTGTGGTAGTGATCTATCATAGTACCCGCACTGGGAAATATGTCCCATATAAGTGCGGAGGAAACTAGCCACTCAACTATAAAATATGTCATTTTATAAATGGTTGACCTTAATCACTGAACTGAAATCTGTCACTCTGTAGACTCTACCCTCAGATCCATGTCAAATGACTTTTCAGTGGTGACACTTTAGGATGAGGTAGTCCATCACAACTAAGAAGACTAAATTGGATTTATGAAGATGGGAAGCTGGGTCTTGAACATCTGCTGACTCCTGACACCTGTGCTTATCATTCTCTAGTAGTTTCTAGAATCGCTGTAAAGAGATGTAACCGTGTCATGCTTCACCAGTGGATCATTGCATTTTGCTTGCTCCTGGAGAAGATCATGGACAAGGTGATGAGATGTCACATGTCAAGGCATTGTCATGTATGTCCCAGTTTATTATAATAAGACAGGTAAACTAGGAAAGGCTGGGATAGACTCTAAGGTTTCCGATTAGGAGGGTAAGGGCTGAGGGTGGACCTGGCTGTGATTGCTGAGGGAAGCTACAGTCTAGAAGCAATCCATGGGATCCACAGAATATATACCTTTCAAAAAGATTAAGGTGTCATAGGATGGGGGAATAGGGCTCACCACAGGCTCCCAGAGCATATAACTGTTCACCAGAGGGAAGTGACACTTGGCAGTCACTAAGACAATGTGACAACTGGGAGCCAAGAATAGCCAGACGTGAATCTCTCAGGCCTTGGGTCCCGCAACAGGGAGGGAAGGAGAGCTGGCAAGAGTGTGAGCTCACTCCTGCAGGGTGAGGAAGGAAAGGTCCTTTCCAGGCACTGCATTCCATTCTATCATGTTGTCCTAAAAGGAGAGGGCTATTATCAGATTATCCTTTTTCCAGCTACTTAGCGCAAGAGTTTGGATATGAATGCAGGTTAGATTCTAACCTCCATGCTCCCTCCATTAAATCATGCTACCTTGTTAAACAGGCAATTTTATTTTTATCAGCACACATATATATTTGATCTTAAAATTTCTACATTTTAAAAATAAATAAATAAATAATAAAATTGATGACTAATAAGAACCTGCAGTATAAACAAACAAACAAACAAAACAACTAATACTAAACTTTCATTGGGTTATTTGTATGGAAATATGTTAATATAAATGTTTCAGACATTACATGAAATTTCTAAAAATCTCATATGTTCTGGTATAATGTTATAAGTCATAATCCTAGTTATTACTTTAAAATGTATATCTCAGAAATAACTAATTTTCTTGTCAACTGCATTATTATGAACTTTCATCAAATCTTTAACCATGGTCATTTTTAAGTCTTTTGTCATTTACAGACAGTTCTGGGTGTACTCTGATGCTTTTGCAAATATGTTCCTATAAAAGGGTTTCATCTTCAAGAAATTCATGGAAAAGACTCTGACAAGTACAGGTTTCTGGTAACTGACTGTACTGCTGAACTGAATGAATAAGCATTTTCAGAACTCTAATGAAAAACTGATGAACTCATAAAAGTGCTAACAAAAAATCAAGATGTAAAAAAAATTAATTACATGGGACTGAGTGAACTCATGAGGATGAGTATAATTTTTGTGACTTTCTGTTTGAATTAAAAAAAAGAAATCCCACAAGGACTCAGAGGCAAAGAATATACAAATCAATTTTCACTGCAAAGTAAAGGAGCTGCTACAGTGGAGGATTACTGGACTGAATGTCAATATTATGACATAGTATGAGTGTGTTTCATGTTTGGTAATTTCAATCATTGTTGCTTTTGTTGTGGTCATCCATGTACAATGCTTGATGTCAGTCTTTTATCTCTTGTAAAAATAAAATACAGTGTGTGTGTGTGTGTGTGTGTGTGTGTGTGTGAAAAAAATAAAAAAAAAATAAAAATTTATTTTTGGCTGTGTTGTGTCTTCATTGCTGTACATGAGCTTTCTCTAGTTGCAGCGAGCAGGGGCTACTCTTTGTTGCGGTGCGCAGGCTTCTCATTGTGGTGGCTTCTCTTGTTGCGGAGCACGGGCTCTAGGCACGTGGGCTTCAGTAGTTGTGGCACGTGGGCTCGGTAGTTGTGGCTCACGGGCTCTAGAGCACAGGCTCAGTAGTTGTGGAGCACGGGCTTAGTTGCTCCACGGCATGTGGGATCTTCCCAGACCAGGGCTCGAACCTGTGTCCCCTGCGTTGGCAGGCGGATTCTTAACCACTGTGCCACCAGGGAAGTCCAAAATTTTTACATGTTTATGAATAAAATTTGGACAGTAAAACATCATATTAGTGAAAAGAAAATGATATGTTTCTTATTACACTTTTAAACTAATTCCTGTTAAATTTTATTCTAGTTCTTTCTGGTCTTCTCTCTGTACATGTAAAATAAGTTTAAAGTCAATTTTACACAAAATCACCTTGTCTCATGGGCCTAAGTCAGAGGACTCTCTGTGGCCACTTCAGCTCTATAATCCCAATCCCACTCCTACTTCTATCATATCAGAACTGACAGCTTTTTCTACTGTTGAGAGTAAGTCCTGACATTAATACTGTGACCAGCCTCACACCAGACCCAGACAGGTCATCAATCATGGAGTAGTAAAACCACTTTTCCAGTAGAGCACATAGCCCCATTCTCCCTTCCACGGGCCTTGTAATGAAACATGACCTCTTAATTTTTCTTCTCAAAAGCTCTGTCACGGATTCCTCTTGAACAGAGACACTTCTATTTCACATTCCTCTCTCATCCTCTAAATAAAAATATTCGTTTGTATCAAAGGAGGAGAAGCAAGCAGCCATGGAGACTGCCACATGTTCATGCAGCGCAAACTCAAGATGGGCATTCCGCTCCATGAAATCAAATAACAAATCAGAGTTACAACTGAGGTTTATGAGTGACTCTTTGTTTAGGCTGCTCCTCAAGGATGAATCTTGCCTAAATAGTTTGTAGAATTTTCTAGTGAAAACATCTTAGAACATTAGACTTAAAATGATTTCATGTTCACAATTATTGATTAAAGAATTAAATAAGAATTATCATTATATAGAAGAATTCTTCATTCAAAAAATACTGCTATTTTGGTTATATAATTGATGATAGCAAATTTGTATAGGTGAATGCACTAGGGGTTTTTGTTCCTGAAATTCCCCAGCTCTTGTCATATTTTATCAACTTTCTCAACTTCTCATATTTTCTCACTGGGAACTTCCACACACATTATTTTATATAACTTTAAAAATTAGCCTGTAAAGTAGTGCTACTGACCCCCATTTAATAGGTGAAGAAAATAAGCTTTGTGAAAAACTAAAGGCCATATTTATAGATGCCTATATTCTGAGGGTGGAAAACTATCTCAAATCCCAGGAGTGAAGGGTCATTATTTCTCTTTCTCACTGATTTATCACTCCAGCCTATCAAAATCTGACATTTTGTTGATGCTCAATAAATATTTATTGAATGAATGAAATGCCATCTGAGTCAGCCCCTTTGCCCACTGCATGTGATATTTTGAATTCCTTTAGAGCACATCCAGTCTGTTTTCCGTCACCTCAGTTTTTGAGGATTCCAATGATCATTACACCTCTGGGTGCAACTCTTTCGATATTGAAAAAACAATACCATAAATGTTTCTAGAACACCCCCCATATGGAAGTACTACATTTAATTACTACTTACATGAGTCTACAATTCTGGAGTCCAAATATCACCAGATTACTGAAAGTGTCCAACACATGTATACCTTTGTCACATAATTTTTGTATGTAATTTAGGACTCATGTGAACAAGTGGTCAATTATCAGGAAAAAGTATTCAATTTTCCATGGTAATTAAAATAGTATTATATATGCTATTTAAGGGCTTACTTCTTAATAATGTCAAACTATTTAAGCAATCTTTGAAATAGTTGTTTTGTACACTTTTACAGATTGTAACTTTTCAACTTCAATCCATTTTATTATCAATGAAGACATACAGAAGAGATTAAGGTTGGTAGATGTAAGGATTATAATAAAATAGGGGAAAGTCTACTCAAAAAAGAAGTAAAAGAAAGGAAAGAAAGAAGCATATAGCCATCAGCATTATTTGTGTTTGTAGTTGACATGCTAATTAATTAAAGCCTTTGTTAACAAATTGTTTTAGTACTATGCTTTTAATCATATTCCTAAATTCAAAATTGCAATAGCTTCATGATGAATACTAATTCAGAAAATGATGGACACATTTTAAGAAACATTGCTCTGAAATGAACTCTCCTAAGCAAAGAGCAAAAAATCTAACTCCCACCTCCCAACAGATGACAGCTTTGGTAGCATGGAGATCCCAACAAAGGTAACTTCTGCTTCCCATCTGCCAAAAATAGAGGGACAAAAGAGAAAGATTAGCCAAGAGGTAGAAGATTCTTGGTCCTGGACCAACTGCCCAAGGTATTTATCTGGAACACCGAAATGCAGGGAAGTAACGGAGCTGGCAAAACGCCTCATTCATGATGAAGTAAAGGAAAGAGCAAGTCCACGCCAAGGAAATAGCAAAGATAATTCAAACTAGGAGGCAAGTTAAGGTCATAATCAGGAAGAGGTACTTTTATGTTAGGACTAGGAAAACTGATAGCATCCGAGAAAGTGCAACTTATGATAGGCTGGGCTAACTGTTTCAGGTCTAAGACCCAAAACAAGCCTGTGTGTTGGAAGCTTACTCTTAAGTGATGCCTGATGCCATCAAGAAATGATGTGGGACAAGACAACACAAGACAGACCTGGCACTTTTGTGTACTTTCCTTTTGGTAACCACTCTTTAGGTTGGGCTCATATTTTGTGGCAGGCAATTGTGGCCTCTGAATGGTAGGCTTGTCCATTGTCATTGCCTCTGGCTTTGCTCTATATTATTTTACGTAAAGGTATTTATTTGTATGGAAAAATATATTGCATGACAAATAGTTCTTCAAATGCAGAAGGTAGCTGGCTATTTAAAGCTTTTCTGTAGGAAATCACTTAAAATATGAGAAGGAAGTCACCCATTTTTCCTAACTCTCTAAGCATTCTGTTCTACCAGCACTTCCCCCAAATAGGCCCATACCCACACATCTCATGTTTTTATTCCAGTCATTACACTAGCTTTGAATATCTTTCCTGATGGACTCTCAAGTCTTCCTCCTACAAACTCAGTCTGTCTTTCAAGGACCACTTCCTCCTGAAGCCATCTCTGAAAGCCTGAAATAACATAACCTGCTCTGTTTTTCTATGAATGATAATGGGATCTGTATTTAGGAGTAGGATTATTGTGCACTGAATTATAACTTGTAGAGATATACCTATACCATAACTGATTAAGAAAACTAGGATCTTTTGCCTGCCCCTTCTTCACTTCCCCTTCTGCCTTTCAAATAGCAGATGGAAAGTAAATGTTTATTGAATCTTTTTCATAGCCCCACCAATTTTCTTTCTCAATGAGGTATATCGTTATGAGATTTTTTTAAAAAGTAAATCATGCTTATAAACTATAATGCTTTCTCTCAGGCTAGATTTTCTACCTTAGTCTTCCAGATTTTCTGAACACTTCCAATAGGTTTCCATTAAAACACACACACACACACACACAAACTATATTTGGAGTTACATAGTTTATTCCTCACTGAATTGTGAATCACCTGCAGAGAACAAAAAAAAAAAAAAAAGAGGAAAGTCTTTTCTTTTCCTCTTCTATCACCTCAATGAACTGAGATGTTCAGGCAAGTGACTACTTATATAAGAAGTTCTTACTTTAATGTTCTTTGGGAGAAGAGGGAAGCACTGGTAGCCACTAAGGTTGCAGAGAAAAGCCTCAACGAGGCTTTTATCCACAGCCATCCATGGCAGCCATGTTCTCTCCTGTGCTCATCCCCTGCCTCTGTTCCATACACAAACTCAGCTCCATTCGTGGAATGAAAGAAAGTGCTTCAACGCAACATGCTTTTTAGAGCTCCTGATCTTTGGAAGAACTGCTTTCTCTTGCTCTTTTCAGACTCAGCTCAAACAATTCCCCAAAGGTGCCCTTTCTAATAACACTTTGCTCTTTCAATTCTATCTTGCGGTCATTTGTCTGGCAGTCTCGCCTCCTTCCAGACTATGTGCCCTACCTAGCAGGTAGTAAATGCTCAAAGCATTTTTGTTGACTGAATCCACAAATAGATGGAAAATGAGTATCTGAATAAATCAATAGATTTATTTGTTTAAACGCACATACTCATGGTGCCTAATATTTGGTATTGTGCTCTTAAAATGATACATAAAATCAGGCAACTGGGAAGAAAACTTGGCAACCCTATGGTTTCTATTACTAATTTTGTTTCTTTGCTTCATTCATTCTGACAAGTTAACACATTCCAATATTGGGGAACATCTTAATTTAATATTTAATGCTGTAATTTTTTTGTAAAAAGCACTGGTATGGGAATAGTTTCATAGCTTATGATCCTTATGCTGGATATTTCTATTACCAAGTTTAAAAGTCACAACAATTTAGACTTATAAACCCCTGAACACCTGGGAATACTCGATAATGAGCACAACAGACAACACACTTGGGCTCACTAATGGATTAATTTATTACTTTTGCAGACTTAAAATGTAGCAATTTTTTCCCCCTAAATGCATAACCAGCTGAGGGTGTTATTTGGTTCATTTAAATGCAAAGAACAATTCTTCTTTTGCTACCTGCTTCCTAAATCTATTAAGTAGTTAATAACATAGGACTAATGTAAGCTTCTTTTATTTAACAGAAATAAAGAAATGGAAATTAAACTGGTAGAGCCTTCTCCCAATAATGGCTTACCCCAGAGTAGCTGAATTATTCTTCGTAGTGTAGAAAAGCCAGGGAAAGCGTCTTTATTAAAATAATGGAAGAAACTATTATCTAATTTTGCCTATAATTAGCTGGGAACCCAGTGGAATCCAGGTACTTTGAAGTTCTCACCCTCATCCTCCCACCACCCTCTTCTATAGTCTTGATAACTCTCTCTGTGTGTTTTCTAGATATGTGGATAAAAATAATCACTCTGCTGGGCATCCTATTAGTGAGATAACCTTTTCAAAATGCTGTGTGGATGTCAAAAGCTGAGTATGGATGAATTTATAAAGTTCTAATTTTACATCACTTAGACATTAGCAAAGCTAATGAATAGAGTCTACAATGTTATTCCTCAAAACTACCATCTACAAATGATAGACTTGTGAGTCTATATGACATCCTGCTGACTCATCCTCACAGCATCCTTTCTGCAGATAATAATTTACAGATGAGGAAACTGAGATTCAGAAAGGTGGACTAATTTGCTCAAGATGGGCTAATTTGCTTCCCAAGATGGGAAGCATGTAATTTCATTAAATCATACCGCTGTCCCCACAGAAAACTTTCCACCTTGCCTAGCATGCCATGTAAGTCAAACATTAATGATCCAGCCCCATCCTGCTTCTCCAGCCCCACCTCCACATTCTCTCTCCAATTCTAAAGCCTCATCTTGCTCACGTGCAGTCTGGTGAACTTCATTCATAACGACTCACTTTTAAACACAACCAGCTCTGGAATGTATATCTTTTCCCACATAATGTCTCCAATAGAAATAGTTTTTCATGGAATCTTTTATATTTATGTACTCTAGGTTCATCACACTCTATTATAGTTCTTTGTTTTCTTGCTCATCTTCCCCCAAATGACTATAAGCAACTTAATAAAGAAAGCCATGCTTAGTATGTCTTTATATTATAGATCCCAGGACAGTTCCTGGCACGGAGAGAGTATTTGAGTAAATAAAGAAAAATTAAATAGCTGCGTGGATTTTTGAAGTTTTCCTCAATGTGACCTCTGTTACAGGTAGTTCCTTCTATCCTGTATTCTTTTGTCCGTTGCTTTGGGGGAGGGAGGTCTTAGCAATTAAAAAAAAAAATTGTGAGTTGCAAAATCCTTGGCTCAGAAGGAAATGAAATATAAAATACTAGATTTGATGGTACAGACAAAGAACCAGGCTCCCCTGCAAATTAATACGTTAAAGAGTTTCGAGGTGAAGGGAAGAAATGGAGGAAAGCCAAAAGGCCTGGGAGGTGACCTTCAGAAAAAAATATGCACACTGCCGCTGCCAAATCATGCACTTCTCACCATCCCACTGCTCCAACTAGAGGAAGTGAAACAGCTTCCCAAACAGGGCTGCCTTGAACTTGCTAACTACAGTCCCTGGAGGCAGCAAGACCAGAGTACCCCATGTCCACTGCTCTCCCAACTTCAGCTTTACACTGAAGGATGGGATGCTAGAGGATCCAGAGAGATGACCCTCAGATCCTCCAGGGTGGGTAGCAGCTAGGCACGTCAATTTATTCCCCATGAACCTGATAGGCACAATCACCGAGAGCCTGACATACATGAGCTAGGAGGTTGGGAAGACTACAGTCTGCAGCAATGGCCTCTGTGGACTAAAAACATGGCAGTAGTGAGGACATCTCAGCAGATTCCAGCATGGATAGACAAGGGCACAGAGGATTTGCCCATCTACCACCTCTTGCAGCTGTACCAGTGCCTGGGCACTGGGTAAACCACACCTCTTTACAGAACTGTGACGCTATCTTCAGGGAACAGGGGTCAAGGACGAACTGTGATTACACTTTTCTCTAACCCAATGAAATGGAACTTGAGATAGAAAATAAGGAAATTTAAATAACGAAGGTAATAATATAGCTTAAATCTTTGACGGCTTATTCTAAGCAGCCGTTTATCTATACACTTTACATGTCTTAATTAATTTAAAACCTATAGCAATTTTATGAAGTAGTTGCTATTTTTATTCCCATGTTAGAGATGAAACAGGCACATAGAGGTTAACTAGATCCTTCAACTTGTGACTAACAATGCTTGGATTCAAACCCAGGTTTCAAGTACTTACTTACTCTTTGAACCCACGACACAAATGGCTTTGTATACACATCTACTCCACATTTTTTAGACTGAGATTTGTTACTGCTACAAAATCAAGAAGGCTGATTAGCTTATTATACTGCAATATTAGATACAATTACACTGAACTCAATATAGTCATGTTATCCCTAAATTTTACTTTATTTAAAAAATTTTGTTTTAAATGGGCATTTCTTGCTGTTGCAAAAATTGGAATATACGATAAGGTAATTTGCATGGTTACTAAACAATATATGCAAACAGCTAGGTGCAAAGAAATTTTCAACAAATTTTGTGGGACTTCAAGCTATTTAAGCACTTACTATTGAATTATTCTTGTTATGGGCATTTGCTGTTATTAAACCAAACATTTTTACTTACTTGATGTCAAATCAGCTTGAATTTTTGTTTTAAGGAATTTCCTTTTCTTCATATTAATAGATGGATGTAAATCCTAGATAAGGGGCTCAAAGCCATAGGAGATTAAAATAATGACATTTCCCCCCTTGTTCAAATTGAGCCTTCTCTAGGGAAAATGAAATTCATTTGCTCATTGCAGGGACTAAATTGTGACCACAGCTCACTAGGGTCCATAAATGAATGTCACTCAAAGATATGAGTAGGAGGAATAAATTATGTGTTGGCTGATGACCTCATTGCTCTGGATGGCTTCATGACTGTAGCAAGCCAAATTCTCCTGGACACCAACTTCATTTACTCCTTCCAGTACTAACATTCAATTCCCTCTCCTTTACTGCTTCTCTTAAACAGAAACTTCCTATAGCATCCTCCATAGATTTGGTCTCCATTTCTCTGTCAAGCTTCCTGTTGTATTTGTGATGCTTCACCTGACCATTCACTTGCCTATCTCATCTTGTCCTCCACCACCTTTCTGGCACAAACCAGCTGCATCTCACACCTGGAAGGTTTTAGCACATTAGCCTTCCCTGACTTCTCTGCTTCCAACTCTGCCCCCCTCCCCACAGTCTCTTCCCACACAGCAGCTGGAGAGATCCTTTGAAATTTTAAGTCAGATCACATTATTCCTTTGCTCAAAAGTCCCTACCATGGCTTTCTATGTCACTTAGAATAGAAACCAAAGTTATCATCAAAATAAAACACGGACCTATACAATCCGCTCCTCCATTAAATCTCTGACTATACTGCTACCATTCTCTGTCCCTTATTCTAATTGAACCACCTGACCTCATGGCAGCTCTTCTAACCCAGAAGCACTCTTTTTCCCAGGAGCTATGGACTGGCTGTTGCCCTGCCCTTAAATGTTCTTCCTCCAGATATCAACACAACTCAATCCCTACCTCCTTTCACTTCTAATGTCCTTTTATCAGAGATCCTATTACATAAGACGGCATGTTTTATCTCCTTCCCCCTAGTCTTCTTTATTCCTTAGACTTTATTACTATATGCAACATTATCCTATCTTCATTGCTTTTCTATTTCCCTCCCTGCTCCAGACTAGAATGCAAAGTTCCAGGAGGGAGGGACTTCACTTGTGTATAGTTGCTAGGGCTGCCAAAACAAAGTACTCCAAAGTGGGGTAAACAGTGGAAATTTATGGTTTCACAGTTCTGGAGGCTGGAAGTCCGACATCAAGGTGTCAGAGGGAGTTCTGGAGGCTGGAAGTCCGAGATCAAGGTGTCAGAGGGGTTAGTCTCTTCTGAGGGCTGTGAGGGAGAAACTGTTCCATGCCCCCCTGTTAGTCTCTTGTGGCTTTCTGGCAATCTTTAGCATTCCTTAGCCAAAGATGCATCACCCCGACTCTGCCTTCATCTTTACATGATATTCTCTCTCTGTGGACGTCTGTGTTCAAATTTCCCCTTTTTTTAAGGACACTAGTCATATTGGATTAGGGCCACCCTGATGACCTCATTTTAACTTGATTACCCCTCTACAGACTCCATCTCCAAATGAGGTCACGTTCTGAGGTACTGCAGGTTAGGACTTCCATGCATGAATCTTGGGGACACAATTCAACCCATGACAATACGTTCACTGTTTTATTCACTGTATCCATGATGTTTAGGACAATGGCTGGTATAAGGTAGGTGCTCAACAAATATTTTTGGATTGAATGAATGAAATTCATCATAGTGAAACCCAGGTCGAGTCAATTTATCAATTAATATTTTTCCAGCTCTGTGTGACCTTTTAACCAAATGAATCATAATTCTAATAGGCACTGCTTTTTTTACTGCTATTCTTCTTACTCTACATATATATATGCACATATATATTTTACATCAATACAAAATCACATTTTAATTATTTATTTAAACCTTTAGCAAGAATTTGCTAAATGCGTACTCTATAACATGTTCTATGATGCCTTGTGTGGGTATTAGAAAAATTAAAAACAACAACAAGAAGAACAAAACCCTCTCCCCCAGATTCTGTAAGCTGAAAAAATAGTCTCTAAATCCAGATTTATCCAGCTTGATATCTCTGTTTCTACCAATCAAACCCATGGACTAAGTATTGGGGATACAAAAATGTTGAAGACATGGCCTGTGCCCTAAAAATGGTTTCAGTCTAGGATGAAAAAATGCAATCTCTACCATCAAAAGGCATTGACCACATGACTGGCTAATGATGAACAAATTTATGTATTTATTTATTTATTTTGAAATTGACTTTCTAAGGAATATATTGCTTGGTGGTACCTGGACGAATGTTGTATGCTGGAAAAAGATACTATCATTTGATTACATGGGCTTTAATTCCTGATTTTGTCCTTTAGTAACCTCACGTGACCTCAGGCAAGTTACTTATTAACCTTTCTATCAATATGTCTCAATGTCTTCATCTATTTAAGAAATAAAATGTGTATGATTTATAAAATGCTTAAATTAGATAACATATCTAATTTTATAGGCATTTCTATTTGCCTACTTGATATCTATTCTCCACTCTATCATAATTTTTTCAAAGTGTTAATGTACTCAGATTAAATACTCAATTTTTCAGCCTTCCTTGTACCATTTACGGTGGCTCTATGACACAGTTCTGCTGTATAGCATTAGAATAGACAATTTCTAGGTTGCCTTTCAGCAAATCGCTTTCTATGGGAACACTTAGTTAATCATTTATTAAAAGATTTAGCCATTTGTTAGGTGCCCTCCTCCTCCTTTCAGCCTGGAGTTGGATGGCACAGACTTCCTGCAATTATGAGGCAGCCAGAATGAAGATGGAAGCCACATGCTAACATGGTTGATGAGAATAAGTTAAAGATCTAAAATTCCAAGGACACTTTGTAGTGCTGTACCAGCCCCAGACTCCCTACACCTCTGTACTTCTCATCACTTCAGACAAATAAAACCCCTAGTTTACTGAAATCATTGTTTAATTGGGTGTTCTGTTACTTGCAGCTGAACACAATTTTAATTGCTAAAAGTACAAGCACAATCTCTCATACATAGTAGGCATGCATTTGTTATGTTTTATTTGGTTGTATTTGAACCATAAACCAAAAAACAAACTACTATAGAACTCAATGATAATTTTAGATTCATGTTGCTTATAAATGGACATATTTTTTCTAGAAACTAAGTATAAGCTGTTATGCCATATTATATGCAATTCTTCTTATAATTCTTTATTTATTGTTTTATCATCTTTATATTGTATGTATATATGTGTATATGTATATATGTGTATATACATACACATACACACACACACACATAACACCTTGGTATTATTCTTATAATCTTTAATTCCTGCTGGTTGGTCTACTTTTTCAAGTAGAGAATCTTCTACCATTGAATTTTTAGCAGTCCTTCATGAATTAACATTAAACAGCCTTCCTCTTCCAATTCTGCTTGATATTGAATAATCATCATTCAGAAATACCTCAAAGTGAACTCTATTTGTTCCATACACGTGTATTTTAATAGACCTTTGGAAGGCAGCATCATGATCTGCTGCTATAATTCCCCAAATTTCAGAATGCTGATAATGAATATCTTCTTAGCATTGTGGGCTGGATTATCTTCTCTTTCAGGGATGCTTCAAGTCTCTTTTCTTTTGAATCTTGTGCCAAGTTTGCCTGCCATCTCTTTCTTCTCTTGTAACCACAACCCATGGGTTAGAAAAAGTCCTATGAATGTTCTGCTCAATAAAGAGTGCTCATTCAAATCTTAGTGGGTTCTGCTGCATAACTAAAAAGATGATTTTCAATTCTCTAAATTGTTCTGAATCTATAATCCCACCCAGGAAACAAGATGAAAATGTTAGTTGGAAATCCACCTCTCTAAGGACAATGATGAAGTACAGAGAAACTAGAGAGTGTTTCTCAACTGTGGACTCTCAAACATCTATATTAGAATCAGCCAAAGTGCATGTAAAAATGCAAATTCTATAAGCTGTATATTTAATAAACTCTCAGGGTTATTCTTATGCACTCTCAGTTTGAGATCTACTAAATCCTCAGTGTGTGTGTGTCTTTGTGCATGGGCCTATGGTAGCTTAAAGGTTAGACTGCATTAATATTCCTTCTCAGTACTTTTTATGGTTGCCTCTCACAGAAACATTCAAAGTGGATAAAACAGAACATCTACTGTCTTGTGTATTTCTCATTTCAAGCGTTTCATTTTTCTTGTGCTAAAATATTTACACTCTTCCATGTCAACTTTTCTCTCTTGCATATTTCAAAGACCTGAGGCAAATGTTACATTTCCTTATTCTTTTCTTGCTTCTTCCTCTTCCAAGTATATCCATTTCCCTCAATTTCTGCCCTTCTATCAAATATTTATTAGGATGTTTAATACCATTGCTCTCTTTTTGCCTGCCCAGGCATGTTTTAATCCCCTGTGCCTTACATGTATAAGCGCATTATTGACATTTTTCTTCCAGCATCACAACTTATTTTGTAGATCAGCAATTTCCCATTTTCAATCATAATATATATGTGAGAAAGGAAATCATTTGGCTTCGTCAGGAAGACATTTATTGAGTAGGAAAATCCCAATGGACGATTGTCAGTATTTGTGACAGCGAGAGCAATGTTGCAGCTCTATCAACTTAATTTTACTCCCAGATAGCAAAGGAAAGAAGATAGTTAATAAGTATTGATCACCCATTAAGCAAGTTCTGCATTAAGCACTGTCACTTGTGTATATATAAGACTCAAAACAAGTCTGTAACACTTGGAGTTCTTTCAATTTCTAGCCTATGTTTTGGAAATTCGATAAATGGAAGTGACGGAATCTGTCATATTAACACTGCCTTAATTAACCCCTCTTTGTCCTTTTGGGGAAACATTTCCTTTATTTTGCAAAAAGTGTCTCAATTGGCTTTTTAGCTATTCTAACATAAATACAGTTCTTTATTTGAAATGGGGATTGCAGAGGGCTTTCGGATCCTAGAAGATAAACTATTTGTACTACTATGTAAAAGTTTACTGAAGTTATAGACAGAATTGCATCTCTAGAGATGGTTTCTCATCTAGAGATAAGAACATGGAATCTCAACGAGGTTAAGTAAATTGCCTAAGATCATATAACTGGCAAATTATAGTGTGAATTTGAACTCAAGTTTGTGATTCCAGATACATTTTGCATTTATAAGAGGTATTCAATTACTTTAGTGAGGGCAAGGTCAGAACTCAAACCCAGTCTTTTGTCTCCAGAGATAGCCCTTTTCCCTGCACAGAACTCCGACTTCCCAAGAACTTCTCTATATCTTGGTAAATACACCCTGTAGCAGTACTGTATCAACAGGGCCTAAATGCAGAGTCCATCATTATGTATAATGAGACTTAATTAGAAAGAGGCACTAAAGGAAATGGTTTTGAAGCAAATAAACGAGGTACATAAAAAGAGTCACTCACCAGAACATATTAGCTAGCTAGCTCGTTTTTATAATTTCTGCCATTGTCTGTGATTTATTTTACTTCACTGATATGTAGAAAATGACCTAAAGTCCCAGTTATTTACGGTATTGATGGTTTTAGTTAATTTATCTGTGTCTTTATGTATGTTTCTCTACAGATCTCTTCAACCATGACAAAAGATATATTGGAAGTTGCCATTATAATTATATAATTGTATTTGTATCAAGCTCTTTTTTTTTTAATCTAATGTATTTTACCTTATATATTTAGTTGCTATGTAGATTGGTTTATATTGGTTAATGACAGGTTATCATCTTGATATATTGTGCTTTTCTTATTACTTAGTGTCCCTCTTTATCTTGATTCATCCCATTAACTTTACCTGGCAACTTGCCTCTCATTAATACAGACTCTCTTTAAACTTTATGCTTTCCATTTTTTTTAAATATATTTGAACAGTATCTCTTCCCAACCCTTTATTTTCTACTTTGTTATCATTAAAGTGTATTGCTTTTAAAAAGTACGTAGCTGTGCTTTGTTTCTATCCTTTAATGGGAGAATTCAGTTCAAATATATTTTAATAAATAATATGTTAAATCTTTAGAATTTCTTATATTTATTATTTATATTATGCTGATAGTTTCTTTTTTCATTAGAACTTCGACAAATATGTTTCAGAGTGTAATATTCTGGATGCTTGGGATATGTCAGTGAACACAGCAGGATAAAAAAAAAAAAAATTCCTATGCGGCAGACAGGGCTTTTTATTCATTCAAACCATCTCATTTTCCTCTTGATCACAGAAAGACTAAATTTCCCAGCCACCCTTGCAGTTAAGGGGAGTCATATTTCTGAGTTCTGGCCAATGTAAGAAAAGGGATATATTCTAGTTCCTGGACTGTTTTAAAGAATTCTCTGACAGCCCTAAAGGGAGGAATTTCTAGATGGGTTCTGATTTTCTAAATGGGTTCCTGATCTGCTCTGTGACCCTGTGGAGGCCAGCACTCATTCCCATCCCCGCCAACAAGCACAATATTTTACCATGAAAGAGAAACAAATTTTTTGTGTGTCAAGTAGTATAAACTTTGATTTAGTTTGTCATATGTGATAGTTTGGTATATGTGACATATACCAACTTGGCTAGGCTACAGTACCCAGTTATTTAATCAAACACTAACTAGGTGTTGCTATAAATGTAACTGTAGATGTGGTTAACATCTGCAATCAGAGGGCTTTATGTAAAGATTATCCTCAATAAGGTGGATGGGCCTCATCCCACAGTTGGCTGAAGGCCTTAAAAGCAAAAACTGAGATTTCCTGCAAAAGAAAAAATTCTTCCTCAAGACTGCGGCATCAGCTCCTGCCTAAATTTCCCATCTGACAGCCTGCCCTACAGATTTCAGACTTGCCAGTCCCCACAGTAACATGAGCCAATTCCCTTAAATAAATCTCAAAAAAATGTATAAATTAGAAATGATTATATAATAAATGTTACATACATGTATGCAATTATATTAATTATATAGAAACAGAAGAAACAGACAAACAGAACCAGTAGGGGATATATCCATATCTATATTTATATCTATCCTCCTATTATTTCTATATATTCAGTGATTTTCAAATCTCACTTTTTAAGCTGGCTGGAGATAGTGAATCTAACAGAGGATGCTAAGGCCCTGTGTGGAATAATATACATTCTGTTTCCCCATATATCTGGGGGTTCTGTTTCTCTGTAGAACCCTGACTGATACAGATTTTGGTATCAGGAGCTGGGTATTAGTTTCTTAGGGCAGCTGTAACAAATTATTATAAACTGGGTGGCTTAAAACAATAGAAATGTGTTCTTTCACAGGTCTAGAGGCTACAAGTCCAAAATTAAGGTGTTGATAGAGTCATGGTCCCTCCAAAGGCTTTAGGAAATACTCCTTCCTTGTCTTTTCTAGTTTCTGTTGCCAGCAATCCTTGGCATTCCATGATTGGTGGCTGTATAACTCCAATCTCTGCCTCTCTTATCACATGGACTTCTTCTCGCGTCTGCTTTGTATCTCCAAACCTGTTTCTCCTTATGAGGCTACTGGTCATTGGATTTGGGGTCTACCCTAATCCTGTATGACTTCATCTTAACTTGATTACATCTGCAAAGACTTTATTTCTAAACAAGGTTACAGTTACAGGTACCAGAGTTTCAACATGTCTTTTGGGGGGACAGGATTCAACCCATAACAACATAGCCATTAGCATAATCCGATTAACACAGAAATAGATAGCAGGCTCACTCCTATATACTTAAGTGATCTTCAACCCTCATCATTTTAAGCTGGCTGGAGATACAGGATCCAACAGAGGACACTTAGACCCCAAATGGAACAGACAGCCTTAATGACACAAGAGAAAAATAAACCCTTGTTGTGTTAATCCACTGAGATTTGGGGTTTACAGCAGTTAGAATATCCCCTTTAATAACTCTGGATTTGTGCCTTTTGCATTCTAAAAGGGCAAGATATAAAGTAAACAAAAGACAAAAGCAAATCATATACCCTGCTTTATCAAACCTGGAACACTACTGATTGCAAATGCTGACATAATCTAAACCCCCAATTAAATGATCTATTATTGATTGTAAGAAATAGTCACATTTTAGAGATGTTAAAGTATATATTTAAAACCATGTGTGTGTGTAAACGTGTATTAGAGTGGATGGACTGAGGGTATGATACAGTGTGATAAGTGCAAGGGGAAACAAAGTAGAGAAAGAGGGATGAGGATGGCCTAGGTGGGATAGGGAGGGGTTATAATCTCATTAGGCCATGGAGGTGCCTCAGTGAAAAGACAGCCATCTAAGCAGGGCTTGAAGGAAGGAAGGAAGGAAGGGAGATGGCTATGTGTATATCTGAGGGAAGACTTTGTCTTTTTTTTTTGCCAGTTTCCTACAGTTACTATGTGGCCCTTTACAGGAAGATTTGCCAACGCTGTTGGCCTAAGTACTGTACTCCAGTTAGTAAATTTGTTTTTCATATAGGTATAGGCTAACAATTCTGAAATTCTTTATGTGCATATTAGAAATAAACAAATAAGTAAATGTGCTAAAGATAACAAATCTATGTTTTTCATTGTTGGAGAAAGAAGTTATGAATAAGGAAAGGGGGGAAGGCTAGAATGAATAGTAGGACCTTGGACTGGAATTGGAGAAATCAGTATGAACTCAATACTTTTAACATATAAATACAGATAGGTACAAATAAGCATACAGTGGTGTTTGGAAGGATGTTCGCTAATTCTTTTAAAATATTTATAACTGAGTTGTAGGATTTGGAGTGAGATTTACTTTTGTCTTTATATATATATATATCCACATATATATATACATTTCCATATACATATATTTATAATTTTACATATATATGATTAAATTTCATAATAACTATATGGCATTTCATAAAAACTGTAAAGACATTTACAATTTTGAAACTATAATTTAGCATTGGAAGATGATTTATAAATCAATTTTGGGAAAGAAGAGCAAGCAATCATATAATTCAATGATATCTATATTTTTATACACACATACAGTAGAAAAAATACTGAAAGAAAAAAATGCTTACTTATTACTTATCTCTTGCCGATGGGATTGTAGATAATCTTTTTAAGCTTCTCTTTACTTTCCAAATTTTAAACAATGAACACATATTGAGATTATAAGCAGAAAATCCTATGAAAGTCTTCAATCTGCATTTATCTTATGGACTAATTGCAGAAGTTTAACATATGGCATCAAGCTTCTAAGCAGTGATAAAATGTCAGTTTATTAAAAACTCTATTTTCATGACCTAAGAAGTATTGTTACTAGCTGAATATTAAAACATCTTATTCTCATTGTGAGAAAAAATGGTAATCTTCTCAGAAATCATGTTATAGATTTGACTAATTATAACTCAAATTTCAAATATTTGCTAATGCAAATCCTAATATAACTTTCACTTTGGATGAGCTCAGTGATTAGGCAAAATATGTAGAATATAAAGAAAAATATTATTTTTGTTAAAACAGAGATTAAATGCATCCAGTGCTAGGGTATTAATGAAGTAAATATACACAAATGTTTTATTTTATACACTTTAGTATTGCTTTTTAAAAAAATTGTATGAAAAACAAATTAATGATCAGATATGTAGTAAGATGTGATATGTTTTTTTATCTCAATTTTCTACTCTGCACCAATTTCTCTAAATTTGTTGAGCATGAATCTGTCATCATGAAATAGACAGATGCTCCCTAACTCTCATTTCAATATAAAGATATGGACATCAATTGTCACACACTGTGAGATGTTTTAAAATGCCCACTTTGAATGTCATCATGAATGCTGACAAATCTCTTCTTTCTGTCTCTGTAGAAGTTCCCTAGGGAAATACAGAACTAGCAGGTATATAACTTAATATACTTGGACATTCCTGTGTCTATGAAATCTAGTCAACCTCTGTCATCGTCTGGTTCTGTGAAGAGTAAAATGAAGGAGGGAGACCATAAGATCTCTGTGGCTCTGCGATGCTGGGCAAAATGCTAATCATTCAGAGCCAAGACATTAATCCAGGTAGTCTGACTCCAGGTTGGCACCCTTCTTTTTTTTTTTTTTTATCTCCTCATTCCATTTCCTTTGATAATATTTGATGCTTAATATTCTCCTATACTCAATTCAAAGCCTGAATTTTTAATATGAAAGTTTAAAAGAAATGGACATAGAATACAACAAACATGGGTATGGAGGATGTTATCCTGGGATGGGCTGATTCTGCTCAGACACAATCCAGGGATATGAAATTGACTGTCTCCCCTGCCTGGGAGTGTGGCGGGGACTGAGAGTTGCTTGCTGAACATCTTAGCACAATCTTACATCAAGACCATATGTTTGCTCTGATACTAGAGAGTGTATGAAATGTTGTTTCTGACTGTAACTGCCAAAGGTAGCGTCAGGAAGTCAGATGAAAATGACACTGATGATGGAAGAATCCAAGTTTCAGAGCAAGTTGGATCCCTGAGAAAAACTGACAGCCTCCTCCTGCTGAAAATCCCTCTTAATAACCTATCAGACTATTTTTTTAAATCCTTAACACCTCTTGAAGTACAGTAGGAACAAACTGAAGGTGGAAATTATAGCTCCAAACAACCAGAGGAGAATTTCAAAACATGGGAGTGGCCCCACTTGGGTTTTCAACACAAGCAGCCTGATGCAGCTGAGGCCCGAGAAAAAATGACCACGCCGGTAATGGGAATACTGCAGTGGGGCAGCTGGGAGGAACCCGATGCTCAGCATCTCCTAACCACCTCACCCAGCCTCTTTAATTGGCATTAAGTAGCAAGCGAACTTCTTTTCAGGTAGAAGGTGTGAGAGTGGGCAGCTGGGCAGAGGAGCATGGCAGCGCCTTGGGTGGCTGATGATATTCAGGATGAATGAAGACCACTCATACTGGAAAGACTAGGTTATTCATGCTATTTCTTTGGCTCTCCTGACCTGTGCTTTTTTATTAAGTTCAGTGTCCTCCTTGTGATTTTCCTCAAATACCAAATGACTCTTGGCTATCTTTATAGGCAATTCACTGTTACTCTACCTGTGACATTCACCAAGAGTGGTGACCTGGGGGAGTAGCAGTAGTCTCCATGGGAGTACACCTTGGGACCAAGGCCAGAGAAAGAAAAAGGCCGATGACCAGAAGAGGACTCAGTATTAGTCTCACCAGCAAGCAGCTTAGTAATTTAAGTTCTTCCAGCTACAAAACTAAATTGCTGTGTGTTCCAGGGCAGGGCTGAAGATAGATGAAGAAATCATTGGGCTCAGTTTTAGGAACAGGCAGAGCTGAGACCACCAAAGGAGGCACAGCCTGAGAGCCCAGGGCTCCCCTTCATGATAGCATAGCTCTCTCTCACTCCCTGTTGGAGCAAACTCACAAGGCTGTAATCATAATTCATGATCTGGGCATGGTATACCCAGGGCGACAGAACTACCAATTTGTACTTGCTGATCTATGCTTTTTTTTTAAAAAAAAAAGGTGCTGTATATCACACAAAGGAACAGACAAAGTAATTGGCTTTATTATTTTTCACAACCTGGCTTCACCTCCATTCTCCAGTGTGAAGTGGATTGAAGGACAGGAATATTAAACCGGCTGTATTTTTTCTCTTCAAAAAATACACTCAAATTTCAGCATATCACTCCTTCCAAATAACTTAATTTGGAGAAAAGGGAACAGCTAAAAGATCAAAAATGGAATATTCTGAAAAATCTTACAATGTATATGCCATGGCACATAATGTTTTAAGAACCATCGAGGTGTTACACCCGGGCATGGCAGGGTTAACTGCAATGGTGCATCAGTGGGCAGGAAGACCTTTGGACTTGGAACTAGACTGGTGCTGAGGGTTTAACTGCAGCTGGTGTTGATGGGAGGCCATCCAGGAGGGCAGGTGGAACATGGGTTGCAGAAAGTAGAGTGTTATTAGGCAACTGGTGGGAGGCCAGGCAAGCAGTTGGCCTCAGAGAAGCCCAAACAGGTGGGCAGAGGGAATACAGCTAGAAGCGGCATGACTGAGAGATCCAGGCTGGCGGCAATGTTAGTAGCATCTGTCAGTGGACAACAGTACCCTACCTGGGTACTGGGTCTGGGTCGGGGTTAAGACTCCTTAACTTTGTAGGGTTGAGAGGAACAAAATAGCACCTCAGGCCTAAAACAGAACAGAATGAATAGAATGCTATATAGATGTGTTGAAGTTCCATATTAAAAAGAGAGTGTGAGAATAGCTGAGAATTACTAGATGACATGGGTGAAGGGCCTAGCAAACGTCTCTAAATTATTAGGCATTCAATACATTTTAGTTTCCTTCCTGACTCCCTTACCTCAATAGTAGCATACCAGATTAAAGGTCAAGGAAAACTTTAGAATGAAGAGCGTCTCCTTTCTAATAGAATGGTATCCCTGATGTCCAAGTAACCCAGCTACCAGAGAGTTCTAATGAAACATATCCACGGTGCCTTAAGTGAAAAAGAGCCTCGACAAGGAGACCAGGGAAAGGGGAAAATGGTCTCCTTGGATTTGTGTGTGAGCCACTCACACTCCCCACCCCACTGGCACACACACAACAGTTACATACCTACATTTTTATTTCTGTCTGGCCTTAACATGACGTCTTTAACACTTTCTCACATCACTAAATATATTTTTCAAATGCATAATTTTATCATGATAAATATTCCATCATGTGGCTACACAGTTATTTATAGAAACAACCCTTCTCACTGTATATTTTTGAAAGAGTTGCTGTAATAAATAACCATGCAATGTTATTACACCTTTGCATATAACCCAGCATGGGGGTTACTGAATCATAAATATAGACTCCTTTAATATGGCCATATATTAATATTGCTATATATTGCCCATCTGTATTCCAAAAAAGTTATGCCAGTTGGTACTCCTGCCACTAACAGCATCTAGAGGACAATAAATTTCAGTTGGGTTTAAGGGAAACAGGATGCTTGGGCTGATCAGCAATGAAGAGGAGGGATATTTAGGCTGAAATGATTTCAGTGATGGGTTTGAGACCTTGGCCCAAGGTCCCAGTTGAGGCACTGCTAAGTAAGTCTCTATCTCCACAGACTAGCTCCCCTAAGGTTAGGCTGATAGAGGGTCAGAGTATATGCATCTTGGGCAGGACCATATTTTAGTAGAATTTAATTTTTTAAAACATTCCCAATGGTAGTAATCCAAATTTATTTGGATTTCTAACAGAATGTTCCTTATAAAACTCTCCAGCATCTGCTCCTATCAATGTACTACAAAGGGCGAAAATAGGAGCTATCAGGCAACATCTAGAAGGCAAGCCTTCTTGAGCATCAGATAGGAAATAAAACAATTTGGATGCCCACAGGTGAAAATAGGTCCCCTCTTAAAGAAAAAAACAAAAAGCTCCCAGGGACGGGGCAGGGACATAAATGTAAGTCTTGAGCCTAGATATAAGACAAAAAATAAGCAATGGGCTCTATGGCTAACACAGATGCATTCAAATTCTATTTGTTTTGCAAACACTGTTCCAGTCAAATAGAATATATCAGCAGGTGGAGTCAGCCCAAGGACTCAGCCATTTGCAATTTCTGTCAGAGATTTGAATGCAATTGTGGATTTACTCTGTTACAGTCTTTTTTCTGACTCTTCCTTTCCCTTAATTTGAACCATACCATAGCTTTAGGGACCAACTTTCACATGAGTTTGCTTAAATGGATCCCTTCAACTCCCTTTAAGGAATTACTTTAACTTTTGTGGCAACACAAACTGGAAGACACAAGTACATTTCAAAACAGAATACAGCATCAAATGAGGCTTTGCAATTACAAAAGATCCTCATGTACTGATACATTATCTTTTCTGAGCATCATAACACTTATAGGTAGATAATATTATATTTATAGGTGAGGGGTAAAGAAAAACGCTATTTAACATGTGGCTTGCAACTCATAACTTCTAACTCCAAATTTTCTAAACTCTCAGGTTGTCAATCGCCTCTGCATCTTGAAATACAGTTCACAAATACATTTAGATCCCTTCTATGGCTTCCACTGGAACTAAATATTGAGCTACTATCCTAGAAGGGAAAAATACTTTATTAATTCTGTTGGTTAAAGTTCAATATCCTAGACTTAGTTTTGGACAGCTCTAGCTCCATTAGATGTTAGTGGAAACTACAAGAGAAATGGGTCTGTAGACTAAGAAGTTTAAGAAATCCCAGGGTTGATGCAAAGTTAAACGGTTTCTTACTATAGGATGATTCTGAGTTTCTAATATTTTAATGTGATGTGTGACTCTCAAACTAGAAGAGCTTCCAGTTTCTGCCTCATCTACAATTCAAAAACAAGTCACGGAATAAAAATGGGAAAATACCATATTGACATTAATGTCACCTTTACTTTGACCAAAGATCACCATTAGATAGTATGAAACTCAGCTCTCTAATGTGAAATGCAAGCACATTTGTGGGTCTGTGGATTGGGGGTTGGTTTTATTTACGGCCACCTGCTCCCACTTGTTCACCTAGAAGTGAATCTCCACCTGGCTGGGCACAGTGGTCACTCCTTTCCTAGAAACTTGGCACCGCCTTAGAGACAAACCAACCAAAATGCTGCCTTTGACTACCTTTGAGATTAGGATAATTTATTAACTTGGAAGTAGCCGGTTCTGTCAAAGTCATTAATTACAGTCAATGTTAGCTGTAATCACACAACCAAAGAAAAACTTATGGATCTAGAGGTATTAATCTCTAGGTGACTCCCAGACTCCAAAATATAATCCAAACCAATCCCTCTTATCTATCTGCTGACCTGTCGTCCAGCAGTTGTTTCTCAGCTTCTCAAACCATGGCTCAAATATCTCTAATAGTTCCCTAGTCCTTACCAAGTCAACACTGGGTACTTCAACTTGGCTTCAAGGCTAACCTTCATTTGACTCCAATTTACCTGCTCAGCTATATAGTCTGTTATGCCTCAAAATATCTAATCAGTCAGGCTGGTCTTATTGCATCGCTAAGGCTTTGATTATGTTCTTCCCCCAACCTGGAATCCATTGTCTTCTCTCCGATTGTACAAATCCCAAATTAAACTTCTTACAGAAAATCATTTCTGAGTATTCCAGACCCAGTTTGGTAGGTAAGTAAATGGTGACGCAAGAAGAAGTTCAATTATTTGTTCAAGCTCAGAAACCAGACACATGGCAAAGGCAGGGCTGGAATCCAGGGCTGCAGAGCTCCAAAATCCTGCTCTCTCCCTCTGCACTGTGCTTCTCTCAGGTCCGTCTTTTAAAAAGTCACTAGAGTTACAGTCACTGAAAATTGTGTAAGACTTTCTCAACAATGCAGGGCATCAAGAAACTGTACATAAAAGGCAAGAAAAAAATTGAAATCCTATTATCAGGGAAATCATGAGCACATGCTTAAAATCTAAAACTCTGCAGCACACACCCTCAAACTTAAAAAAACAAACCAAAACAATTTACTAAAAAAAAAAAAAACAAAGTCTAATTTTCTCTGTAGAACTGTACCTCAAGACAAATCTTCACCTATGGCGGAACTGTTTATTAAATGTATTCCTATCATGTTCTGCAGAGTGTCAATGCCCTTCACTTCCGATCAAATGCTCAACGTAGTAGCCGCAAGACTGTCATCTGAAGATACAGGGAAGAACCTGGGTTATGTTGGTGTCTGATTTAATTTTATTCCTTTGCCAGTTAAATTTTGTGTCTGTTTTCCCCTTAGATAACTGCTCACAATCTTATTTTGCAGCCTCATACAAGCTTTCATGATTTGGAAGAGTCACATTTCACTCAAGTGAGAAATCTTACCTGCGATTTAAAAAATTGAGTAATGGCAAAATTCAAACTGATGTCTGTGAATATTAGAATATTCACATTCTTATAATTGCAAAAGTTATGATAACCTCACATTTACTCTAGATCCTGAAAGCCAGATGAAAAAAAAAAAACATCTAAACCTCTAAAAACAGAGGATAAAAGAGCACCCAGGAAGGCAGGCAAGGTCTGGCCACTTTACCAGCCATGGGGCTTAGGACATATGGCTTAATCTCTCTAGCCCATTTCCCAATCCTTTAAAAAAAGGACTTAAAAAGGACCTGCCTTCTAAGAAGCTTCCTACTACATTTTTCTCTCATCCTATGATTAGGCGGGGCAGTAGTAAACAATGTCAGAAAATACTAATGGGTACGTATATCTCATTTGGTTTTGGATTTCTAAATGACAATGAACTTTGTACATTCCTAGCGGGATTTTTTCATAAATGAATATATTTCATAAAAGCTTCTTTCGCTAATGCTTGCTCTGCCCAAGGCTTGGCTAGGCTGTTCCCTCTCCTGGCTGTACCAATGACCCTGGTCACATCTGGTTGGTCTAGGAGCAGCTTCTGCAGAAGATAGCCAGTCTTCTCCCTAGCAAGGGAGCACAGAGTTCCAGTGGAATTGTCCAGTAACACTCCTTCACAGGAAGGCAGAGAGGTGTCCTCTGATGGGATGGGACAGAATCTAAAATACACTTTAAAAGAACCCACGCAAAAAATTAAAAAACTCAGAGAAAACACAGGACAATATTGACAGTGGTTGTCATTGTACAGTGACACGACTGGGAATGTATTAAGTTTATAATGATATATTTAAATTCAATGAAACAAAGGGGCTCCCATAAAATTACTTTTAATAGAAAAATATGAACTACTTTATTTTTTATTTCTCTTGTTTAAATTGACTCTGGGGGATATTTTGCTATTTGAACCTATTATATCTCTGCTTCAAGTGAATTAACTATTGTTTTGGTTTCAGGGCAAGGTCAAATTGATTTATGAAAGCTATTCTGAGATTTTGCTTTTAAATCTTTCAAAGCATCAGAAATAGCAGAATTATCACAGATACAGACAAATGGTTACCATTAAATTTTAAAATCCACATTCTGCTTCAGAACAAGGATTTCCTTTTATTTCCGCAACCACTAAAATACCTTACAGGATCTCTCCCTTGGGTTATTCCTCCCAACGGAGCTGAAGGATGGGGGTAGCCCACACTGCCCAAGCAGCACTTGAATATATCCCTTCCTAGGAGTCAGCTGCTCAGGGCCAGGTCCTCACTCAATATGAGAAAGACTTGCCTCTGACTCCCAGGGCTTTAATGTCTGCAAATGAGTGAAAGCCGAGGCATATTCATCCTTGGGTTGCTTTCTAATAACTAGATGTTGTCACAACTTTATGAAAAAAGCTGCATGCCCTTTTTCTCCTCTGCCCCCACTCACAAATGTCTTTCAGTAACTCACACACATTTTAACAGTATTAAGCCACCCTGAAAAACACTCAAGCAGTTTGCTGTAAGAACTACGTCCCAGGGCAGGGAGTGGTCAGGTTTGGATCCTAGACAAGGTCCTGTTGCTAATTCATCTGCAACTTAGGGCCAGTTGCCACCCTCCTTTGAGACTCAGTTTCCTTTTATGTTAAGTGAGAGTGTAGTTGATTACAGTATGTTTTATATCAAACTGTCTATGATTATGAGTCCCTAATGCTTGCAAAAGCTTGGAATAACTAATCAAACTTTAATTTAGATATATAAATGCAAAAATACTCAATTCCAGTAAATTGTTGACCAAATCCTGCCCTCTCTTGCCCTTTTCCCTTTAGACTTTCTGAGCATAAAGCTTACTCCATGTTTCAACACAATAAGCTAAAATATCTCCAAAGTGACAATCAAGCTGCAAACATCAAGACCACATAATGTATACTAAATATACTAATAGGGTTTTCTTTTTAAATAAATCAGCAGAAATCCACTCCATATTGCAATTAGCATATAAGAAGTAAGCAATTTTACAGCCTGGACCAAACAAGATTGTGTTCATTTTTCATATAAAAGGCTTATCTTTATAATATTTAATTATATGTTACATAATAATAACTGCTACGGAAAATGTATTATCTTTCCCCCGCTGCAATACATAAATAAACAGATATGTAACTTGATCCGATGACATGTTTTGAACATTAACTGGACTGTGCTTTGATCTCTGTGATTGAAAACTTTCTTCTATAGAATAATGTAGTCTTTGGAGCAAAGTGGGTGGCATAGACTGAATGTTTGTATTCCCCTAATATTCATATGTTAAATCCTTAACACCCAAGGTACTGGTATTAAGAGATGAGGCCTTGGGAGGTGATTAGGACATGAGGGCAGTGCCCTCATGAACGGGATTAGTGTCCTTATAAAAGAGACATCAGAAAACTCCCCTGTTCCTTCTGCCATGCATGTGAGGACATAGAGTAAAGAAGGCTGTCTTTGAAGCAGAGAGCAGGCTTTCATCAGACACCTAATCTGCTGGTGCCTTGATCTTGGACTTCTCAGCCTCTAGGACTATGAGAAATAAATTTCTGTTGTTTATAACCCACCCAGTCTGTGGTATTTTTGTTATAGCAGTCTGAATGGACTAAGACAGGGGGGAATGGAGAAGTTTTCCCTTGCCAGTACACTAAGGAGCTTCTATTCTCCAGGCCTCCCTTCCCTTGGGAGGGATGCCAGAGCTCACAAATCTACCAGGGACAACTGTGCTTATAGTTTCCACAATGTTCCCAATCATCATATTTTATTTTCATATTTATGAGTCAACTATCTGATTCCTGGGAAACAAACTTGAACTCTGTAGGGGATTTATTGGGGAGTGAACTTGGGAACGATACCTGTAAGGATTGGGGCAAACAGGACTGGGCAGAGGCAGAAATTATCGCAAAATGGATCACAGATGTAAATGTAACAAATAAAACTACAAAACTCTTAGGAAAAAAAAATAGGAGCAAATCTTTATGGGAGTAAATCTTGGGTTAGCCAACAGTTTCTCAGACATGACACCAAAAGCATAAGCAACAAAATTTTAAAGAAGATCAAAATTAAAAATGTTTGCACTTCAAAAACATCATCAAGAAAATAAAAAGGGGGCTTCCCTGGTGGCGCAGTTGTTGGGAATCTGCCTGCCAATGCAGGGGACACGGGTTCAAGCCCTGGTCTGGGAAGATCCCACATGCCGCAGAGCAACTAGGCCCGTGAGCCACAGCTACTGAGCCTGTGCGTCTGGAGCCTGTGCTCCGCAACAAGAGAGGCCATGATAGAAAGAGGCCCGTGCACCGCGATGAAGAGTGGCCCCCACTTGCCGCAACTAGAGAAAGCCCTCGCACAGAAACGAAGACTCAACGCAAACAAAAATAAAAATAAATAAAAATAGACACTATTAAAATCTTTAAAAAAAAAAAGAAAGAAAATAAAAAGAAGCCACAGAATAGGAGAAAATATTTTAAAATCATATATCTGATGAGGGATTTGTATGCAGAATACATAAAGAATTACAATTCAACAATAAAAAGACTCCAATTAAAATTAAAAAAAATAGGGGGATTTGGTTCCAGATGGCAGAGTAGAAGGATGTGCTCTCACTCCCTCTTGTTAGAGCACTGGAATCACAACTAACTGCTGAACAACACCAACAGGAAGACACTGGAACTCACCAAAAAAGATACCCCACATCCAAACACAAAGGAGAAGCCACAGAGATGGTAGGAGGGGTGCAAGCACAATAAAATCAAATCCCATGACTGCTGGGTGGGTGACTCACAAACTGGAGGATACTTATACCACAGAAGTCCACCCACTGAAGTAAAGGATCTGAGACCCATGTCAGGCTTCCCAACCTGGGGGTCCGGCAATGGGAGGAGGAATTCCTAGAGAATCAGACTTTGAAGGCTAACAGGATTTGATTGCAGGACTTCGACAGGACTGGGGGAAACAGAGACTCCACTCTTGGAGGGCACACACAAAGCAGTGTGCACATCGGGACCCAGGGTATGGAGCAGTGACCCCATAGGAGACTGAACCAGACCTACCTGCTAGTGGTGGAGGGTCTCCTGCAGAGGTGGAAGGTGGCTGTGTCTCACTGTGAGGACAAGGATACTGGCAGCAGAAGTTTTGGGAAGTACTCCCTGGTGTGAGACATCCCAGAGTCTGCCATGAGCCCCACCAAAGAGCCCCATAGGCTCCAGGGTTGGGTCGCCTCAGGCCAAACAACCAACAGGAAGAGAACACACCCCACCCATCAGCAGACAAGCAGATTAAAGTTTTACTGAGCTCTGCCCACCAGAGCAACAGCCAGCTCTACCCACCACCAGTCCCTCCCATCAGGAAACTTGCACAAGCCTCTTAGATAGCCTCATCCACCACAGGGCAGACAACAGAAGCAAGAAGAACTACAATCCTGCAGCCTGTGGAACAAAAACCACATTCACAGAAAGATAGACAAGATGAAAAGGCAGAGGACTATGTACCAGATGAAGGAACAAGATAAAACCCCAGAAAACCAACTAAATGAAGTGGAGATAGGCAACCTTCCAGAAAAAGAATTCAGAATAATGATAGTGAAGATGATCCAGGACCTCGGAAAAAGAATGGAGGCAAAGATGGAGAAGATGCAAGAAATGTTTAACAAAGATATAGAAGAATTAAAGAACAAACAAACAGAGATGAACAGTAAAATAACTGAAATGAAAACTACACTAGAAGGAATCAATAGCAGAATAACTGAGGCAGAAGATAAGTGACCTGGAAGACAGAATGGTGGAATTCACTGCTGTGGAACAGAATAAAGAAAAAAGAATGAAAAGAAAGGAAGACAGCTTAAGAGACCTCTAGAACAACATGAAACGCAACAACATTCACATTATAGGGGTCCCAGAAGGAGAAGAGAGAGAGAAAGGACCCGAGAAAATATTTGAAGAGACTGTAGTCGAAAACTTCACTAACATGGGAAAGGAAATAGCCACCCAAGTCCAGGAAGCACAGAGTCCCAGGCAGGATAAACCCAAGGAGAAACACGCAGAGACACATAGTAATCAAACTGACAAAAATTAAAGACAAAGAAACATTATTGAAAGTAACAAGGGAAAAATGACAAATAGCATACAAGGGAACTCCCATAAGGTTAACAGCTGATTTCTCAGCAGAAACTCTACAAGCCAGAAGGGAGTGGCATGATATGTTTAAAGTGATGAAAGGGAAGAACCTACAACCAAGATTACTCTACCCAGCAAGGATTTCATTCAGAATCCATGGAGAAATCAAAAGCTATACAGACAAGCAAAAGCTGGGAGAATTCAGCATCACCAAACCAGCTTTACAGCAAATGCTAAAGGAACTTCTCTAAGTGGGAAACACAAGAGAAGAAAAGGACCTACAAAAACAAAATCAAAACAATTAAGAAAATGGTAATAGGAACATACATATCGATAATTACCTTAAACGTGAATGGATTAAATGCTCCAACCAAAAGACACAGGCTCGCTGAATAGATACAAAAGCAAGACCTATATAAATGCTGTCTACAAGCGACCCACTTCAGACTTAGGGACACATACAGACTGAAAGTGAGGGGATGGAAAAAGATATCCCATGCAAATGGAAAGCAAAAGGAAGCTGGAGTAGCTATACTCATATCAGATAAAATAGACTTTAAAATAAAGAATGTTACAGGAGACAAGGAAAGACACTACATAATGATCAAGAGATCAATCCAAGAAGAAGATATAACAATTATAAATATATATGCACCCAACATAGGAGCACCTCAATACATAAGGCAACTGCTAACAGCTGTAAAAGAGGAAATCGACAGTAACACAATAATAGTGGGGGACTTTAACACCTCACTTACACCAAACGAAAGATAATCCAAACAGAAAATTAATAAGGAAACACAAGCTTTAAATGACTCAACAGACCAGATAGATTTAATTGATATTTATAGGACATTCCATCCAAAAAGAGCAGAGTACACTTTCTTCTCAAGTGCCCACAGAACATCCTCCAGGATACATCACATCTGGGTCACAAATCAAGCCTCAGTAAATTTAAGAAAATTGAAATCATAACAAGCACTTTTTCTGACCACAACGCTATGAGATTAGAAATGAATTACAGGGAAAAAACCGTAAAAAGCACAAACACATGGAGGCAAAACAGTACGTTATTAAATAACCAAGAGATCACTGAAGAAATCAAAAAGGAAATCAAAAAATACCTATAGACAAATGACAATGAAAACACAATGATCCAAAACCTATAGGATGCAGCAAAAGCAGTTCTATGAGGGAAGTTTATAGCTATACAAGCCTACCTCAAGAAAAAACAGACATCTCAAATAAACAATCTAACCTTACACCTAAAGGAACTAGAGAAAGAAGAACAAACAAACCCAAAGTTAGCAGAAGGAAAGGGATCATAACGATCAGAGAAGAAATAAATGAAATAGAAACAAAGAAAACAATAACAAAGATCAATAAAACTAAAAGCTGGTTCTTTGAAAAGATAAACAAAATTGATAAACCACTAGCCAGACTCATCAAGAGGGAGAGGACTCAAATCAATAAATTGAGAAATGAAAACGGAGAAGTTACAACAGACATCGCAAAAATACAAACCATCCTAAAAGACTACTACAAGCAACTCTATGCCAATAAAACTGACAACCTGGAAGAAATGGACAAATTCTTAGAAAGGTATAACCTTCCAAGACTGAACCAGGAAGAAATAGAAGATATGAACAGACCAATCACAAGTAATGAAATTGAAACTGTGATTAAAAATCTTCCAACAAACAAAAGTCCAGGCACAGGTGGCTTCACAGGTGAATTCTATCAAACATTCAGAGAAGAGCTAACACCCATCCTTCTCAAACTCTTCCAAAAAATTGCAGAGGAATTTTATGAGGCCACCATCACCCTGATACCAAAACCAGACAAATATACTACAAGAAAAGAAAATTAGAGACCAATATCACTCATGAATATAGGTGCAAAAATCCTCAACAAAATACCAGCAAACAGCATCTAACAACACAATAAAAGGATCATACACCATGATCAAGTGGGATTTATCCCAGGGATGCAACGTTTCTTCAATATACGTAAATCAATCAATGTGATACAGCATTTTTAACAAATTGAAGAAGAAAAACCATATGATCATCTCAGTAGATGCAGAAAAGGCTTTTGATAAAATTCAACACCCATTTATGATAAAAACTCTCCAGAAAGTGGGCATAGAGGGAACCTACCTCAACATAATAAAAGCCATATATGACAAACCCACAGATGGGTGAAACCCATCTTTTCACCCTCAATGGTGAAAAGCTGAAACCATTTCCTCTAAGATCAGGAATGAAACAAGGATGTCCACTCTCACCACTATTATTCAACATAGTTTTGGAAGTCCTAGCCTCGGCAATCAGAGAAGAAAAAGAAATAAAAGGAATACAATTTGGAAAAGAAGAAGTAAAACTGTCACTGTTTGCAGATGGCATGATACTATACATAGAGAATCCTAAAGATGCCACCAGAAAACTACTAGAGCTAATCAATGAATTTGGTAAAGTTGCAGGATACAAAATTAATGCACAGAAATCTCTTGCATTCCTATACACTAATGATGAAAAATCTGAAAGAGAAATTAAGGAAACACTCCCATTTACCACTGCAACAAAAAGAATAAATTATAAAATACCTAGGAATAAACCTACCTAGGGAGACAAAAGACCTGTATGCAGAAAACTATAAGACACTGATGAAAGAAATTAAAGATGATACCAACAGATGGAGAGACATACCATGTTCTTGGATTGGAAGAATCAATATTGTGATAATGACTATACTACCCAAACAATCTACAGATTCAATGCAGTCCCTATCAAATTACCAATGGCATTTTTTACAGAACTAGAACAAAAAATCTTAAAATTTGTATGGAAACACAAAAGACCTTGAATAGCCAATGCAGTCTTGAGGGAAAAAAACAGAGCTGGAGGAATCAGACTCCCTGACTTCAGACTATATTACAAACCTACAGTAATCAAGACAATATGGTACTGGCACAAATACAGAAATATAGCTCAATGGAACAGGATAGAAAGCCCAGATATAAACCCATGCACCTATGGTCAACTAATCTATGACAAAGGAGGCAAGGATATACAATGGAGAAAAGACAGTCTCTTCAATAAGTGGTGCTGGGAAAACTGGACAGCTACATGTAAAAAAATGAAATTAGAACACTCCCTAACACCATACACAAAAATAAACTCAAAATGGATTAAAGACCTAAATGTAAGGCTAGACACTATTAAACTCTTAGAGGAAAACATACGAAGAACACTCTGACATAAATCACAGCAAGATCTTTTTTGGTCCACCTCCTAGAGTAATGGAAATAAAAACAAAAATAAATAAATGGGGCCTAATGAAACTTAAAAGCTTTTGCAAAGCAAAGGAAACTACAAACAAGATGAAAAGACAACCCTCAGAATGGGAGAAAATATTTGCAAACAAATCAATGGACAAAGGATTAATCTCCAAAATATATAAACAGCTCATGCAGCTCAATATTAAAAAAACAAACAACCCAATCCAAAATTGGGCAGAAGACCTAAATAGACACTTCTCCAAAGAAGACATACAGATGGCCAAGAAGCACATGAAAAGCTGCTCAACATCACTAATTATTAGAGAAATGCAAATCAAAACTATAATGAGGTATCACCTCACACCAGTTAGAATGGGCATCATCAGAAAATCTACAAACAACAAATGCTGGAGAGGGTGTGGAGAAAAGGGAACCCTCTTGCACTGTTGGTGGGAATGTAAATTGATACAGCCACTATGGAGAACAGTATGGAGGTTCCTTAAAAAACTAAAAATAGAATTACCATATGACCCAGCAATCCCACTACTGGGCATATACCCAGAGAAAACCATAATTCAAACAGACACATGCACCCCAAAGTTCATTGCAGCACTATTTACAATAGCCAGGCTATTCAAGCAACCTAAATGCCCATCAACACACGAATGTATAAAGAAGTTGTGGTACATATATACAATGGAATATTACTCAGCCATAAAAAGGAATGAAATTGGGTTATTTGTAGAGATGTGGATGCATCTAGAGACTGTCATACAGAGTG
Organism: Balaenoptera acutorostrata; assembly: GCF_949987535.1. NCBI lineage: Eukaryota > Metazoa > Chordata > Mammalia > Artiodactyla > Balaenopteridae > Balaenoptera > Balaenoptera acutorostrata. The sequence continues at coordinate 54,116,586 of NC_080079.1, forward strand.
AAGTAAGTCAGAAAGAGAAAAACAAGTATCGTATATTAACACATATATGTGGAACCTAGAAAAATGATACAGATGAACTGGTTTGCAGGGCAGAAATTGAGACACAGATGTAGAGAACAAACATATGGACACCAAGGGGGGATAGTGGTAGGGTGGTGGTGTTGCTCTGATGAACTGGGAGATTGGGATTGATATGTATACACTAATATGTATAAAATGGATAACTAATAAGAACCTGCTGTATAAAAAAAATAATAAAATAAAATTCAAAAATTCAAAAAAAATATTTGAAGAGACATTTGTCCATAGACTATATAGAAATGTAGATATGCAATAAGCATATGACAAAAACGCTGAATATCATTAGTTATTAGGGAAATACAAATCAAAATCACAATGAGACACTACTTCACACTCACTAGGATCGTTAGAACCAAAAAGACAGATAACAGCAAGTGTTGATGAAGGTATGGAAAAGTTGGAACCATCATACAGTGCTGGTAAGAATGTAAAATGATGCAGCTCCTTGGAAAACAACTTAACATTACCTCCAAATGTTAAACATAGCGCTACCACATAACACAACAATTCTAATTCTGAGTATACAAAGGAGAGAATTGGAAAAAAGTATGTACACAAAAACTTGTATATGAATGTTCAAAGCAGCCATATTATTTATTGTAGCCCCAAATAGGAAACAATCCAAATATCCATCAGTTGATGAAAAGAGAAACAAAATGTGGTATACTCATACAAGGAAATATTACTTGGCAATAAAAATAAATAATACGGTGATACACACTACAACGTAGATGAACCTTGAAAACATTATGCTTAGTGAAAGAGCCAGACACAAAAGGCCACCTATGGTATGATTCAATATATATTGAATACCCAGAATAGAAAGTAGATTAGTGGTTACCAGGGACTGGGAGTAGGGATGGATGGGGGGGAGGGTAACTGCTAATTGCATGAGTTTGTTTTTGCTTTTAAAAGACATTGATGATGTGACAGGGTAAGAGAGTGTCATGGACATATATACACTACCAAATGTAAAATAGATAGCTAGTGGGAAGCAGCCGCATAGCACAGGGAGATCAGCTCGGTGCTTTGTGACCACCTAGAGGGGTGGGATGGGGAGGGTGGGAGGGAGGGAGATGCAGGAGGGAAGAGAAATGGGAACATATTGTATATGTATAACAGATTCACTTTGTTATAAAGCAGATGCTAACACACTATTGTAAGGCAATTATACTTCAATAAAGATGTTTGAAAAAAAAAAAATGCATCAGAAAAAAAAAAAAAAGACATTGATGAAAATGTTCTGAATTAGATAGTGGTTATATTTTCAGGACTTTGTGAATACACTAAAAACCATTACATTTTACACTTTAGAGGGTGTGTTTTATGATATATTAATACATGTCAATAAATAAATTTTAAAAATGAGAAGGAGCAATTTAACTATAGCGCAGTTGTAACCAAGACCTCAGCTAAGCCCTTGGGTCGCTCTGAGGATAGAATTGTTCTGAGATGGGGCCAGGGAGGCTGGGATCCTGTGTCCAGCAGCTACAGGAAGGTGGCTGACCATTTTGACAGTTCTCCTCAGCCAAATGCAATTCTTAGAGATGGATTCAGCTGCCAGCCATCAGTGGACAAGCCTCCCAGTAGCTGGGAGAATGAGTGCCTTAATCCTAAAGGGGGATACGATGGTGCACATACTGTCCACATAGCCACAGTCTCCCTCACTACTCCCTCAGCTCTGTAAGCCCCCAAACCAAATCTGATGTAGTCACCATGATACTCAGGGGTCTCATCATCTTAGTGCTTGATAAATGTGTTAAATGCATGAATGATGCCTCTTTGGTTTCTCCCACTTCAGATCCTATATCGTGGTCCTCAAAAACCTATCCTGACTATATTCTGAGAGTTTCTCTATATTATAAGGATCTCTGCCTTACTCTCAAAGAGGCTAGGCTGTACGAATGCTCATTTTTTCATTTCGGTGTTTTCACATCCCCAAACCTACCAATCAAGAGAAATACTGTTTGCTCTTATCCTTCTGTCCACAGATGAAATTACCTTGAGGAAGCTTTTGCTATTCATGGCTCTCAGAGGATCAAAATAAATTGGAGTGACAGTTTATTACGTAAATATAAGTGTTAGAAGAGTGAGCACTGTTATACTGAGTGAAGTAAGTCAGAGAAAGTGAAATATGTATGATACCACTTATATGCAGAATCTAAACAGAAATGATACAAATGAACTTATTTACAAAACAGAAACAGACTCACAGACTTAGAGAACCAACTTATGGTTATGGGGGAGGGGGGTGGGGGGAAGGGATAGTTAGGGAGATTGGGATTGACATGTACACACTGCTACATTTAAAATGGATAACTAATAAGGACCTACTGTATAGCACAGGGAACTCTGCTCAATATTATGTAACAACCTAAATGGGACATGAATTTGAAAAAGAATAGATACATGTATAGGTATGACTGAATCACTTTGCTGTACACCTGAAACTATCACAACATTGTTAATCAACTATACTCCAATATAAAATTAAAAGTTAAAAAAAAAATAGTGAGCATAAAAACAAATATTCAGAGGATCTCTATGGCAAAGTGAGGAAAAGTAAAAAGGAAATTAACAATTATGAGGTTCACACTACGTGCCAGGAATACCAGGCATTTAAGTTGCCCAACCAACCTGTTAGCCCCATTGTAGAGTTGAGAGTACTGAGGATTCTGGAGATTAAGTGGCTTGTTCAATTTCACACGACTATTATGAAGTCCAAGGGCTTAGGGCCAGGGAAAGAGGCCTTAGTAGCCACTGAGACTGGGCTGGGACTTGCAGAGAAACGGGTTCCAAGAAAGGATTGTGGTCTTGTTCTAGTTGTCGGGGTTCCCTGTGGCCCAGAATCCTAATCAAGCTCTCCAGACCCCAGAGTGGGTTAGGCAGGGGACAGCTAGAACTGACTTGCACAAACCCAGGGTGGTCGTGGTGTAGAGATCCGCAAAACACCGGTTTACTTACCACACCACAGGCTGGATTTTACATTAGATTTCTGCTCACATAACCAGAGCACATGACTCTCATTTCTAGGGCCAAATAGCCTGTAACCCACCTAAGCCTGCCCCCACCGGGTCACTTCCACAAGCTCACCTGCAATCAGCCTACAGACTAATTGTGTAGGGCAAGTTCTGAGCCCACAGATCTTTGGAGGAATACAGGTGGGCACAGGTCAGAGCACACTGTGGTACCAGAAAACAGGTAGAATTTTGTGGCAGACCTAGGATGCTGACCCACTGCCTTCATACCTCCATCTCTTGTGTGTTGCTGCTCAGGGAGCTGCCGACAGCCAAGCCTGACCGGTCCACTCATCAGTTCTAGCCTTCCCTGTTCCTGAGCCCACCCCTTTGGACATGCTCAGCTTCCAGGAGCTGCTCTGATCCCTGGGTCTCTTTGGATTTAGACTTTTGGACTATGTCCAAGTTCTACTGGATCCTGGATATAGGGGTTGCGGTGCTCAGGTATGGACCCTTGTCACTCCTGGGGCAGGCATTCCTCCTGGACCCTCTTCTGAGCATGTCCTGATAGCTTTCCATTATAGGCCCAGACTGTCCTAGTCTCCATGAGGCACAGATGTTTCTACCAGTTCTCTTACTTCTCAAGGGACCATGGAAACCTTTATGTTTGGTCCTGCAGGTCTCTGTTGACTCATCTGTCTGCAGGGAAACCAAAGCCACAACTATGGTTCTAGAATTCAAGTCTGCTTTCTACAAGCCTATCTGACGAGAGGGAAAAAAGTAGCAGTCAATCTTTTCACCAAGCTTCAGAAAAGCCATGGTTTGGATCAGAAAAGAAAGCCGAAGAATCTAGTATACTTAAGTGTCAGTATTTTTATGTATTTTCTCATATTTTAGCCTCACAACAATGATGAGCATAAGTCGGTAATGTTTCCATTTTTGAATGGGAAAACATAGGGAAGCTAAATGACTTTCCCAGTTCTCTGCAGGTTTTAAATGTGCTACTGCAATTCTAACTTGGGATTCTCAGACTCCCAGATTTCCATTCTGTGTACTCTGCAGGGCTGGATTTCTAAACAAACCTACCTATAAGAATCACCTGTTGTGCTTACTAAGAATAGAGATTTCCAGGATTATTATCCAAAACAGATTCAGCAAGTCTTGGGAGTGGGCCCAGGGATCTGTGATATTTTTTTCAAGTTAAGTGTAGGAACACCTCCTTCAACCAGACCAAGATGCTGTCTCTTACCTTCTGGTTCAAAAATCTTTTCTAGGGAATTCCCTGATGGTCCAGTGGTTAGGACTTGGCACTTTCACTACCAGGGCCCGGGTTCAATCCCTGGTCGGGGAACTAAGATCCTGCAAGCCACGCAGCCAAACAAAAAAAATCATTTCCAAATCTTGAAGCAGAGGCTAGATGATGTTGGAAGCAGTGTGCAGTATGATTCAGAGAAATAAGTAATCAGCAGCAAAGAGATTCCTTCAGAGAACCTTTCTAGCAAGCAGTTGAGAGGAAATGAGGTCTTGCACTTAAGGAAGGTTGGTGGGGCTGGAAAGGGGGCAGTACGAGGACATACTGTAGGGCAGATGGATGACAGGATAGGACAAACGGGGCAGCTAGTATATGTCTCCTTTGCTCAGGTGAGTTCTGGGATCACTGGGATTGTGATGGTGCTTGGAATAAAATTAGGTCATGACACAAAGAATGGAAAAGGAATAGGAAATAAGTGCCTTGCTTGAAGAAGACAGTAGAATCAAAGTCATCTTTAAGATTTTCCCAGTCACTGAAAATATTATAAAATTGCTTCTCTTCTTAACGTGCATCAAAAAACTGTTTTTGATATTGTAGCTGCAACGAATAGAAGCAAAACAATAACACAAAGCTAAATTGAAGCAAGGGAAGACTCTTCTCATTTTATCATCTTGATCTATTCTCTAATGAGAAGTCACAAAAAAAAGATTAAAGGAAAGGTCACCATTTATTTAGGATAAAGAAATGTATGCTGATGGTTGATGTCTTGAGCTACTTAATAAAATGAACTCAAATCTGGAGGAGCCATCAACACTCAGAAACAGCTTGTTTCTTATAATAAGTAGAGAACAGGCAATAGATAGTAGAGAATACTTAACTGGTAATACTTCTTCTATCCTGGATGTTATTCATATAAATCAAATGTTTTAAAGAACTTTGACTTAGATAAAGAAACAATTTCAATTGATTAGGGAAAAATTTAAGGGCTACATTAAACATCAACTTATCTGTTTAGCTTGCTAGATAAATTCTGAAGACAGAAATTTCAGTTCTCAGACTCTATAGGAAGTAGATGGTATAAATATGAGACATCTAAGTTATAAAATGTGCAGGGAAACAATCATGAGGCAATTAAAGTCTAATGTAAAGGCAAAAGTCCCACTGCAACTATGAAGAGAAAGGAGAATAGAAAAAAAAAAATAGCTAAAGCTTATGAAGTATCTAATATATGCCAGACAATGTGATGAATTTTATCTCATCTAATCTTCATAGCAATGATGAGAGATAGATATTCACAAATGGGGCAACTAAGCCTTAGAGTTTGTAACTTGTCCAAACTGGAAAGTAAGAACTGATAAATCAAGATTCTAAGACATCCATCTGATGTTACGTGACATCAACTCTTCAAATAGAACCATTCCACTCTTCTCTCTGCTACTCAAAACTCTCCTCAATCTTAGTTGTTCAAAACCCTCCTCAATTTTAGTTCTTAGCTGTATCACTCACCTTAATATTCTCAAAACCATCCTCTAACTAGACTGATGTCCTGTGTGCATTCCTAGACCTGTCCCACCTTTGTGCACAGAATTTCTCCAACTCTCAAGGTTCAGTTCTGTACACCCTTCCCTAAATCATCCTCCCAGGGCACTGCTGCCTTCATCAAATGCCCCCTCCTCTTCATCCATGGATGGCCCTTTTCACTAATGATCTCATTTGCCAATTGCAGTACTTGACCTCAGCCTGGGAATTCAATTTCCACACTACTTTGTGTTTTCTAAATCTTGCCATTGCTGGAAATGCTAAGCAATAACAAAGTCTTATATAACTTCTTCTTTCCTACAGAACTCAGTACAGGACCCAGAGTAAAATATTTTCCATTATTAGCACAAACAACAATAGTTACAACCACTAATTCAGAATTTATAAAATGATTCCATCTCTGTTGTCTCATCTGTTTTAATATACACTTCATTAAATACTCATAAGAAACGTGGATAAATATTATTATATTTTAATATAAGTATTATACTATAATATAATAGATATTATTTCCTTCATGTATTCTTAAAGAAACAAAGAAACAGAGAGGATATAATTGTTAGCATCAGGTCACACTGTTGGGAAATCGTGCCTGTCTTTAGTGCCTCACTTAGGGTTGACACTCTATATTTGTTTGATGAATGAGTAAATGAACAAGCTAGAATTTAAATTAGGTTTTTTAATTCCAAACTTTGTACCACACCATTCAGAATGATCTGTTTGACAGTATATGCTTGTTTATGTTCTCCTCATAAAATCTTATCCCAGCGTGGTTTACACCACTCTGGCTTTGCAGCATCTCACAATAAGTACCAGTTAATACCAAACTCATTAGCTGAGTCAGAGAGAGAAAACAATATCTACCCTAATTTTAATAGGACTAAATTCTCCATTAATGATAATAAAAAAGTTAATGGTGACTTCAAACAAGCCTGAGCTTGAAAATTTGGTAGTCTGAGTGATCCTAATTATAAAAGATTTCTTAATTATGTTTTTTAAAACTTTTCATAAAGACGTTATCATGATTACTTAGGATAAAAAAAATCATGGAAATATATCCACTTTCTTCAAAGTAAATGAATGACATGTGGTTAGAGAAGGGCAACAAAAACTCCAAAGCAAAAATTGAATTTCAAATAGATTGGGAGGGACAATCAGATGTGTTTAACATTTAGAGCACTAAGCTGGTCTGGGGGAGCCTGCTTTTCTGAAGGGTGGGTGGGTCTGGACAAGGCAGGTTGAAGGAGAGTGGGAGTTGCTGTACAGTTTCCCCTTCATTAGCATTAGAAGCATTCATTTAGATCTGTTCAGCTCAGAAATTTATAGATAACAATGGCTAGAGGATATTAATTTGAAGTTTTATGCTGAGAAAAAAATTAAAGACTCCATATAAAATACAGCCTATACATATAAATATACATTAAAATTAAAAGAAAGATGTAAATCAAGAGTTGTATCTTTGGTCTGGTCTCAGGGTCCAGACCTTTCTTGAGAAGGAACTAGTGAAGAGCCGTGACCCACGTGTCTAGTAGAAGATAAGCTGGTCATCTGGTTTCCCTTTCACAGGGCTCCTGTCCTACACTGTCTGATCTCTCCTAGGCAGTGTGTTGTACTCTTCCAGGACCCTTCTTACTCATCATAAGTGGTCCTTACTGTTTGCTTGTTAACTCAGCTCTACCCTCCTAACCTGAGCAAGCTGGGTCTGCAGTGATTCTGCAAGGATCGGCCATGTTCTGCTTCAGAGAGCTTCAGTACAGAATGGAACGAGGGAGAGGTACTAAAAGCCATTCAATGGGGAAGAGTTTGTTCATCCTAGAAGTTCCCAGTGAAAAAGACCCCTGGATGGGTGGCACATTGAACTTCCAGTATAATATCCTGGCTCTCTCCTTGGCAAGAGCAGCTCTATTTATTCCCATTTAATTCATTTTCACCTAGTATTGTGGGGCACAGATCTTCATTCTTCCTGGGGACAAGTTCAGAGTTCAGGTTTAACTGAATCAAACTTGGGCCAATTTGAGCACAACAGTCCAGAAACAGAGGTAACAGAAGAAAAAGGTCTATAGAAAAGAAAAAAAGAACGACTAAGACAAGTGCCGGAAAGGCCACAGAGCTCTCAGAAAGGTAAGATTTATATGGAAAGAACATTTACATTTTTCCTACTTAAAACCCTTAGTCAGCGGGGTTTTAGACCAAGCTCAGGTCCATTTGACACTCAGCAAATTATTAAATATTGTTGGGCTTCAGTTATATCAGCTATTAAATGGTAATTTTGCTACTGTATCCTGGGACAGATCCAGTGAGTGGAGAAGAGGTAGAAGGTGATTCAGAAAGCAAAAGTTTCTAAAGAACTCCAAGATCCAGGAGGGTATATGACTTAGAAAACCATTAGTAGATTTGCTGAATTAAAGGGGAAGAGACAAAAGCACAAAACAAGACCCAAACCTGGGGCAATCTTTTCGTCAGTACAGAAAAGGGAAGAACATTGTTTATTTAAAAACAAAACTGATACAACAATTCCGTCTACTCCATAGAAAGTACATTTTCATTCAGGAAAACAATTTGTTACTTTCTAGTAGAAGGGTCCTCATTTATGAAAATACCTAGACAGTCTGCCTTATAAAATGAACACTCTCAGGGCTGATCTGGGAGACTAAGAACTTCATCAAAGAGACTACTTTTATCTACATGTTACAGTAAGGTGAATTTTGAGATTTCTAGGGCAAAGAGAATGGAGTTCAGATTCTCAGGGCATCAGAAGGAGAAGGAAAAAGAGGGTTCTAGCCACATGGGGGCAGGTGGAGAGCCCAAGAAAAAGATCAGAAACAGAAATTTTTGATGAGGTTAGATAGTGAGCCCAAAAACAATTAAGAAGAAAAGTGTAAAATTTTTTAATTGTAAGTTTTTGTTGTTATAGTAAACCATTATACAAACACCAACTCCATTGCCCCAAACTTTTGCTACTCCTTTGGCACATGGTGAGGAAATCAGAGAAAAGAGGTCATGCCGCACATCTGGGCCAAAAGGTAGGGAGCAGTCATTCAAGATGAGATGCAAGGAAGATCCTGAGTTCAACTAGATTAGGAAATAAAGCAAGAAGTACTGGGCATTTTATTGAAATTCTGGGGAAGGCATGATAAATTTCTTCAGGACGTCATAGCAATTAAAAAAAAATTCAAAGGTCAGTATGACCAAAGCCAACAATACATTTATATGGCTTTTGCAAGACTCTTAATTAAATGAGGAGGATAGGTATATCTGTAATGTACAATCTTAGAGCAATGATAATAAAACACTTATCTACAAGTAGGTCAACATGGTGGGTTTGGACTTTTACTCCAGCACTTATCAGCTATATGGCTTCTAGGAACTTGTGTAACTACTTCTCTACTCTGTAAAATGAATAAAGGCATAGACCCCACACTACAGAATTGCAAGCATTCAAGCAAGCTGCACATGCAAAATGCCGAGCAGACCACCAACTATGACAGTACTTTTTATTTATTTATTTTTTTAACATCTTTATTGGAGTATAATTGTTTTACAATGGTGTGTTAGTTTCTGCTGTATAACAAAGTGAATCAGGTATATGCATACATATATTCCCATATCCCCTCCCTCTTGTGTCTCCCCCCCACCCTCCCTATCGCACCCCTCTAGGTGGTCACAAAGCACCAAGCTTATTTTCCTGTGCTGTGCAGCTGCTTCCCACTAGCTATCTATTTTACATTTGGTAGTGTATATATGTCAATGCTACTCTTTCACTTCAGCCCAGCTTACCCTTCCCCCTCCCCATGTCCTCAAGACCATTCTCTATGACTGCATCTTTATTCCTGTCCTGCCCCTAGGTTCATCAGAACCATTTTATTTTAGATTCCATATCTATGTGTTAGTACATGGTATTTGTTTTTCTCTTTCTGACTTACTTCACTCTGTATGACAGTCTCTAGGTCCATCCACCTCACTACAAATAACTCAATTTCATTTCTTTTTATGGCTGAGTAATATTCTATTGTATATATGTGTCACATCTTCTTTATCCATTCATCTGTCGATGGACACTTAGGTTGCTTCCATGTCCTGGTTACTGTAAATAGTGCTGCAATGAACATTGTGGTACATGACTCTTTTTGAATTATGGTTTTCTCAGGGTATATGCCTAGTAGTGGGATTGCTGGGTCATATGGGAGTTCTACTTTTAGTTTTTTAAGGAACCTCCATACTGTACAAGCAGCTCATGAAGCTCAGTATCAAAAAAACGAACAACCCAATCCTAGAATCATACTTTAAAATGAACCATAATGCTTGTGTTTATAATCGGAGTTTGAAAAAGGAGGTGGGGGGACATACTTGTATTAACATAATGCACCATTTGGCAGAGTAATTAAGAACTAAAATTTTGGAAGCTGACCCTCTGTGTTCATAATCCAGTCTCCACTGCAAAACTTTTAGTACCTTTTAGAAGTTTTCTAGACTTCAGGCAAGTAACTTAACCTCTCTATGCCTCAGTTTCCTTGCCTGCAAAATGGGTATGATAATATCTCATGGAGTTATTCTGAGAATTAAATGAAATAATGCAAGCAAAGTCCTTTTAAAAAGTGCCTGGCACACATTAAGTCTTTGATAAATGTAAGTTGTTGTTATTACCACCTTGTGCTTAGGTTGCCAGTTCTCATAAGCTCTTCTGGGTCTGATGGATAACCGGACCCAAGCAGAAAAAAACAATCCTGGGCCTTTTGCAAAGGACGGTTGGTGATTCAGCCATGGCAGGTGGAGTACTCTGAAGTGAAATCTTCAGAGGTAGAGCTAGCAGGAGACCTCAAAAAATTTGGCTAGACCACTTGGGAAAGAAACTCAGTACTCGTAAGTATTCACTGTGACCTAATCAGGTTTATTGCTAAGAATGAAATGAAATGATATACATGAAACTGCTTTATAAAGTTTAAGGAAATATACTTGTGTTATTGTTGATTATTACAATATAGAAATTCAAAATTCAAAAAAAAACAAATTTTTGATCCTAAAACTCAGAAAATAATCATCTCTAAGGGTTTCACAGGGTGAAGTGTTTCCTCATGGGTCAGAAGCAGCTCTAAGCCCATCTGCTTTAGCGGCATCATGGCAGGACTAGAGAGCACTAAAATATTTAGCACAAAGATCAATAAATCTCCCCTTGGCTCCCCAGTCCTCCTTATTAGAAGTATTCTTGGATACAGTCTCTAGGTTTTAGAATGTGCAATACCATTTACTAATAATGATCGTAATTAATATTATTTATAAAATTAATCCTAGACAAATCTCTAAATACTTTTCTGGTTCTAATTTTTAATATATTAATAGTCATTTTATTTATTTTTCTATTTTAGCATAATTATAATTCACAGTACTCTACGAATTAGTGTGTTTGCCAAAATTAACCCAGTGATGTAAACAAATAATGGCCAATGAAAAGACCTATTTGTAAAGCTATATACTGATGTCATTGAAAACCACTTCATTATGAGTGCTTGGAATGAAATGTTTTCAACTGAATCATACTACAAACTACATCAGAGATCCAGATAAACCTGTACAGACAACTGTAATCAAAGTTTTGTGGTGAAATGAAGAACATTCGTAGGAGTCAACCATGCCACCTGCAGAGAATACTAGTAACTTCTCCTAAGTAGCAGCCTTGTCAATCTATGTGTCTGGGACTGGGGCATCACCCACCAGGCCAGGCTGTGTCAAACACAGCTTGGAGCCCCAGTGTCCAAAACTGCTTTGAATATTAAAATTTGGTTTGGAAAAGATTGCCGCAATATAAAATCTCTAAATTAGATTTGTTAGTGATTTCTACAGTTCCCTCCACAAATGTTTTCAACATGATCAGGTCTAGGAGGCAAGACAATGGATTTAAATGAGATTATGCCACAAAAGACAACACATTTAATTAACAAATACTTTCAGAGCAAATATCACATAAAACAGATAAAGGTGTGAAATGTTAATAAAGATCTTTGCCTTTAAGATTATCATGCTATGGAGGAAAGATCTCAGAAGGAAATAACTATAAAACAATAATACAATGTACAATAATGATACAAAAGAGGTATGGATAATATTTTTTGTGTTTTTATTTATTAACCTCTGTAATTTGACTAAACCATAAAAAAAAAAGTACACACTTCAGATATGGGAGTTCATTCTGTGGTGACCGGTGCTTGCTAATAACTTTCTTGAGTCTTAGCAGGACTAAAAATGTCTTTCTGTTACTACATTTCAGGACAACATGCCAAGTTGTAAAATCTTGGTTTACATTTGATTTTTCTAACGGTTTTACAGATGTTTCTTTATTGCTTTCTGGTTTTGATTGTTGTAGAGGAGAAATTCGAATCTAGTCTGGTTTTCTTTTGAAAATGAACTAATTTGTATTTGGTAGAATTAAGCTCCTTATTTTTGCTTTAAGGCTAAAAAAAAAAATTATCAGAGAATGTCTATATGTTAGTTTCTACTTAGTAATTTTACCTATATAAGGTAAGCCTTCTTGCGCTCAAGAGTCTTTATAGTTCTGGAAGATTTTCCTCTGTTAATAATTATTGATTCCAATCCATTCACCTCTTGCAGCATTTCTGTGTCCTGAGCTCTGTGTCATTCATGAACTCTTATGTTAACTTCATTTCCTGAGACGTTTCTTCTGCATCCTAAGTATGTTTTTTAAATTCATCTTTTGGTTCTCTAATTTGATTTTTAGCAATGTTGATTCTGCTTTTCTTCTATATAAAGATCTTATTTATATTTTGTCCACATTTTACTACAGCTTTAAGCACTATCAATTATTTTTCATCTAATCTAGGATTAAAAGAAAAAATATCTCATCCTAAAATTTTATTTAATTCTGTATAAAAATATACTTCAAAGTAGATTTTATTCTGAACCTAAGCATCTTCATTGCCTAGTGTGTTCAAATAATTTGTCTTAAAAGAAAACTCATCTTTAAATTTGGGTTGATAATATTCAATATTTTGACCAGAAGTCTAGGTGCCTTGTTTTTCAAAGTGTGGTGCATGTACTAGGTTTTTCAACATCAACTGGGAGCTTGTAAGAAATGCAAAATCTTAGGCCAACCCCCAACCCAAACCTACTGAATCAGAATCTACATTTCAACAAGATCTCCTGCTAATGCATGGACACACTAACGTTTGAAGACAAGCTGGCCTACATGAGCAAGGTACTTGGTGGCTGGGGGTCATCTAAGTCAGTTGTGATCAGAGTAGATGCCAACACCTAAGCCAGTTTTTAAAGTTTCTGTTTCTAAGGTGTGGAATGGAGAAAACATGCTTACCAAACTCTAATGTGACCAAAGACTATACGGTATCCAGCCCGCAAGTAGTTTTACATGTTTATTTAAACATCTTATCATGGTTTCTTCTCTAAAGCAGATTTAAACAGACAAGGCACATTAACTGAACATTTCAAAGCCAGTCCAATGGAAGACTGCTGGTGAATGCAGCTCTATGGCAGAGGAGGGAGGGGGAATAGACAGGAAGGGCTTGCCTCAATCTAGGCAGGTGTTGAGATGTAGGCCAGTTATGTTCATAGTTTTATTTTGTTTTATCTCTAAAGGTTCAGTTAATTTAGAGACCGCTGCTTTTATTGTCAATGTGTAATAAAGATGATGGATGGGCTTACCCAGGTAAGTGCGGCCGAATTGGGATATTCACAATGATTCCTTCTGCTTGTCATCTTTATTCTTAAGTTGTTTTATAAATATTGCAATGAGATCTGGGAGGAAGGTGACTCTTAGCCCAGTAGGTCACTGCCATCTCCCCAGAATTCTGCCATTGTAGGAAAAGTGAAAATCTGTTAAAATTCCAAAAACATTAGATCTATACAAGCCCCTCTTTTTAAAAAGAGAGTATATTTCATTGGCATAAATTACTCTCTGCCCATGTATTTATTCAATGAGTATTTAATAGACATTGGCATAGGCCCTGGTGATACGGCAGTAAACAAACAGATGAAGCTTCTTCCCTCATAGAGCTTATAATCTAGAGAAAATACACAGACACTATAAAAATAATCATGCAAAGATGGTAATAAATCATAAGGAACTAGAGATTACCAGGTACTTGTATGTGTCTACGCTCAGGAGAAAGATATTGCTATTTTATAAAGGGTACTCAAAGGAGCCATCATTTAAAAAGTGCATTTCAGCAGAGACTTGAAGGAAGTGAGGGAAGGAGACTTGCAAATGTTTAAAGGAAGAACACTGCAAGTAGAGGACACTCAAGGACACCAGTACATAGTAGGGCAGTAAAATATTTTATTTTAAAATTCAGGAAAAAAAACTAAAGACCAGAATGTTAATTATGCCCACTAAAATCAGATACCAAGTCCTGCTGTTTGTGGCTCCAAAATAACTTTTATGTCTCCCTGTCCACGCTACTGCCATGGTCCTAATTCAGACCCTCAGTATCTCTTGCTGGGATCATGATAGTGGCTTCATTTTTGGTCTCTTTGTCTTTAGTCACATATTAACCAAGTCTATCCTCAAGCAAAAACGTACTCATTCAACAACTCTGCATAAAGTTCTTCAAAGACAACCACGTGGAGAAAAACAGCACAGAGATCCACCACACACTCATTCAGGAAAGCCAATTCCAAATGGGTTTAATGCCTAAATCTAAACAGCATATCTTCAAAACTTTTCAAAGAAAATAGAGCAGAAAAGATCCATGACCTCAGGCTAGGGTTACTTTTCTTAAGTAAGACACAAAATACACAAAGAATAAGGACAGAGTCTGACAAGTCTAACTATAATTATGAACTTGTGTTTATCAAAAAAATTCAAATAAATAAGCCATAAACTGGGAAAATCATCTGCAGTACACATAACTGACAAAAGGATGAGCATCCAGAATATGAAAAGACCACTTATAAATCGATAAGAAAAACTTTCAAAAACTCAAGTGGGCTTTTCAGAAAAGAAGAAGTATAAAAGTAAATACATTATAAGAGGAAAAGAAACCCCTGCCTAATAATTGGATTATTGAAATGCCATTTACAACCTATTAGATTAGCCCAGATATATTTTTTAAAGTACTTATTGACAAGGCCATGGAAAGCAGATTGTAAGGATGGGGTTTTAAGTCAGTGAAATCAATTTGGAAAACGATTTAGTATTATCTTTTAAAATTAAATATGAACATTTACTGCAACCCAGAAATAGCATCCTAGATATAGTCAATACTCTAGAGAAACTTTTTGCACAGGTACATGATGAGACATAGATAAAAATTTTATAGCAACACTGACAGTAGAAGCAAAAAGACAGAAACAACAAATAGCCATCATAAGGCTAAAATATAAATGAATTGGGAAAGTATGTTCTCTACAACTACATTAATCAACAGAGCTAAATCTCATTAATATAAAATTGAATTTTAAAAAGTCACCAAAATATATGTTAAGTATTTTACTATTTAAATGAGTTCCTGAAATGGGGTGCTGCTAATCAACAAACATAAGGTTTCAGTCATGCAAGAGGAGTAAGTTCTAGAGATCGGCTGTACAATGTTGTGTTTATAGTCAACTATACTGTATTGTGCACTGAAAACTTTGTGAAAAGGGTAGATCTCACGTCAAGTGTTCTTTTCACAATAAAAGATAGATAAATAAACAAACAAAGAAACAAACAAACCATATATTGTGGAGACGTGTACAAATTTAAGAACCTTATCCCCTGAAGAATATTTAGATTTCAGAGGGGCATAAAGGAGACCTCAATTGTTTTACTCATGTTGTGGTATGTTAAACTGGGTAGATGGGAGCACAGTATTGTTTTTTGTTATATTTTACATATACGTAATATGTATTCTTTGAATAAATGATATATTTCATAATTTAAAAAGAAGGAGAGTGAATGTTAGAAACAGCAAATCTTGGCTTCATATCCCAGATGCTCTACTTTGTGTAATACACTGTAAGATTCACCATTTTCCCCTTCATATATAAAATGGAAATGGAAGATTAGACTGCACAACACGTACAATCACTAGCACAATGCTTGGCACATGGCACGTACTGAATAAATACTGAATATTATGGGTGAGGGTTCTTTAATGACTTCTCATGGCTTGTTCCCTTCTTCATATGGCTTATGTGCTGCCTTGAACTGGCCTCAGCCGGCCTGTCCAGCTTCATCTCTCACCACTGCCTCTTCTCATTGTTGCTCCAGCCATATGCCATCATTCCAAATTTCTTTGCCTTCAGTTCCAAGCCCATTTATCTGCCATTATCCCTCAAATCTCAAGATAAATCACACCTCTACTGTGAAGCAGAAATCACTGTAGCACTGACTCCCGATGTAGTAATTTAGTGTTTATATGACTCCCTCACCATAATATTGTCAGCTACATAAGGACAGGGGTCATATCTTTTATCATCACCGTATTACAAGAAAACATGCAAAAAATAAACAATAAATATCTATTGAACAGATAAAATCATAATTTTGGGATAACCTTAGTTCTCTACATTCTGGGTTGGATTTTAAAAAACAAAGCATGTATAAATTTATTAATCATGAGTAGATGAAGATTTTGTTGCAAAAGAAAAATAATGAAGTATTTCGAAAAAACAAAATATAGTTTAATTGTAAATATTTTCCTATTCTAAGGCTATGTAAAAAATACATATATAATCATCTATGAGAGAACACACACATCTATATCATCCTAAGAACATCACAAAATTGAAACAAACAAAATATATATATATATATATATATATATATATATATATATATATATATATAATTATATAATGCCATTTGTCCACCAAGAATAATAAGTAATCTATAATGGCAAAATGGAATGAGTGAATTTCTTTACCAGGTTTAAATCAATCATTATATTTATTTCCTGGGACATTTAGTAAAATGATCCAAATTAGCCTTGTATCATTCTGATTTAATTTAGTGATACCCATTGTAAATAGAAAGTGTGTTTTATAACCTAGAAATGGCTAAAATGAAAAAAAGAAATTCTAAGGTATTTATTCAAAATAACCTCTTGATATTTTGGAGGTTTTTTCTTTTCTTTTTACTACATATGCACAAATAATCATGCTCAAGGCATATATATAAGAGCAATTACTTAAGGAAAATGAAAAATGAATTGGAAATATGTGCAGAATGTATGAATTAACCCATAAATGTTCTTTCTTCACTATACAAATGGAGAACACCAGATCCATTGCCACCTTATAATAAATGGAGTTAATTTGCTGGAGAAAATTGTAATAGATGTTAAAAGATGAAGAAGAAAAGGAATTGTCTGTGAGAAAAGTAAAGAAAGAAAAAGAATTTGAATAGTGCTATGAGATCTCCCCAGACTGTTCTTACAAAAATTAAATGTGTTTTGCGGGGAAATAAAAATAAATTTGTTTAAAGTATACCACATGTTTGTCTTTGCAGTCATAGAAGATGAGAAATAGGAAAAAAACAAAAACAAAAAAAACCACCCTGCTTCAGAGGCATGTTGTATAAATCAGTACCTCTCAGTCTTTAATATGCATATGATTCATCCGGGGATCTTGTTAAAATAAAGATTCTGATGCTATTTAGTCTGGGGTGGCACTCAAATTCTGCATTTCTAACAAGTTCCTGGGGGATGCTGGTGTTGCTGGCCTGCACCACACTTTAAGTTCCAGAGATAGAGGAGACTACATTGTAGTTCCACATTGTAGTCCCACAGTCCTACACTGTAGTCCCACTGTAGTCCTAGCTCTGCTGCATATAATGATGTCACTTGGATGTGTGGCAGCCTCTGAGCCTTAGTTAGATAGATCTAGAAATAATACTTTGCTCATCTTGTTGTTGTGAGGTGTTAAGATGATGTTAAGTAAATATCCAGGAACAAAGAAGGTATCCAATGACCATCAGTTCTTTCTACTGAGTGCTTTAAAAATTATTTGTTCAAACTGATGTTACTGAAAATGCAATTATTATGTCTCAAGTGTAATGAAAATAAATAGGGCAAGATATCACCTAAATAAATCAAAAATTAGATGTCATTTCATTTTTATAACATTTATCTTTTTATGTACTTTGACAGATGTCTCATTTATAAGCTGAACATTATTAGAAGGAAAGAAATTGTTGGAAAGGTACTGCAAAAATTTGGAAAAGAAAGAGGCTAAAACACATTTTTAGATGGTGACTTCCTCCCATGACATTTTTGTCTGAAAACCAATCAGAACCTTGGCAGCAAACAGTGTTCAGGAGAGCTGTAGTTCCATCAAATTAAAGCAAGGAAGGATTGAAGTAAAATGGGAGCTTGAGTCTTTCAAGTGTATGTAGAAAATGAGTAGAAATGTTTTAAAAATAAAATGATTAGCATCAGCCAAATAGGAACTGAAAGTATTATCAACAAAGAGTGTCTTAGAGGTTACCTAAATGATGCATTAACCTTTCTACAACAGACTCTATCAGAAACACTTAGGATCAACTAAAGAGCAAGATGAGACTTGTCTAGTTTTGCGCCCTGGTTCCAGAATCCCTATCAGACTGCCATTTACATCATTTGTGACTAGGTTTCTGTTTGCTATTCCATAATGATTCTCTTTTCTCCTGTTTAGCTACTCTGGAATTATGTACCAATGGCACACGACAACTCCAAAAGGCAGAACAGAAATGTGAAACAAGAACATCTTAAAATTAATGCCCTTTCTAGAAAGAAACACTCAAAAAGTCTCTAATTATCAGGTTTGACTTAAGGAGGGCTTCCTTTAGTTGCATTTCTTATAGCAATTGTGGGTCCCTGAGGAGAAGCCTCGCTTCTATCCACCACCTTGTCCATCTTCTGCTAACATGTGATGTGGGAATGACCTCTGGACTCTTTGTCTCTACTATGAATTTTTATAAAAATAGCAAAAACTGAATAAAGATGAAATCATATGGTCCAATCATACAAATAAAAAAAACAAAAAATAATGGTGTCATCCAAATATTCAGACAACCTGCCATAACTCCAGACCTTAACTGTCATCACCATAGTTGGAAACACATATAAGTCATGTTTATAAAAGAAGGTGGCAAACAGACCTCAAGAGGGCCTCAGACTTCTTTGGGTCTCATGCCTGATCAAAGGTCACATTTGATATTTCCCTGGGATGCCACCTGCTTTCTGAAGAATATAACACAACACACCCAGTGTCTCTGTAAAACAAAATAAATAGTTCTCTATCGATAGACCAGAATGAAGTACTATTTTTTTAAAAATATTTTTAAGAAATCACCATTACAAGAGAAGAGCTAACACCTATCCTTCTCAAACTCTTCCAAAATATAGCAGAGGGAGGAACACTCCCAAACTCATTCTACAAGGCCACCATCACCCTGATACCAAAAACAGACAAAGAATGTCACAAAAAAAGAAAACTACAGGCCAATATCAATGATGAACATAGATGCAAAAATCCTCAACAGAATACTAGCAAACAGAATCCAACAGCACATTAAAAGGATCATACACCATGATTAAGTGGGGTTTATCCCAGGAATGCAAGGATTCTTCAATATACGCAAATCAATCAATGTGATACAGCATTTTTAACAAATTGAAGAAGAAAAACCATATGATCATCTCAATAGATGCAGAAAAAGCTTTTGATAAAATTCAACACCCATTTACGATTAAAACCCTCCAGAAAGTAGGCATAGAGGGAACTTACTTCAACATAATAAAGGCCATAAATGACAAACCCACAGCCAACATCGTTCTCAATGGTGAAAAACTGAAAACATTTCCTCTAAGATCCAAAGTTGTCCACTCTTACCACTACTATTCAACATAGTTTTGGGAGTTTTAGCCACAGCAATCAGAGAAGAAAAAGAAATAAAAGGAATCCAAACTGGAAAAGAAGTAAAACTGTCACTGTTTGCAGATGACACGATACTATACATAGAGAATCCTAAAGATGCTACCAGAAAACAACTACAGCTAATCAATGAATTTGGTAAAGTAGCAGAATACAAAATTAATGCACAGACATCTCTTGCATTTGTATACACTAATGATGAAAAATCTGAAAGAGAAATTAAGGAAACACTCCCATTTACCATTGCAACAAAAAGCATAAAATATCTAGGAATAAACCTACCTAAGGAGACAAAAGACCTGTATGCAGAAAAATATAAGACACTGATGAAAAAAGTTAAAAATGATACAAACAGATGGAGAGATATACCATGTTTTTGGATTGGAAGAATCAACATTGTGAAAACGACTATTCTACCCAAAGCAATCTACAGATTCAATGCAATCCCTATGAAACTACCAATGGCATGTTTCACAGAACTAGAACAAAAAAATTCACAATTTGTATGGAAACACAAAAGACCCCAAAAAGCCAAAGCAATCTTGAGAAAGAAAAATGGAGCTGGAAGAATCAGGCTCCCTGACTTCAGACTATACTTCAAAGCTACAGTAATCAAGACAGTATGGTACTGGCATAAAAACAGAAATATAGATCAATGGAACAGGATAGAAAGCCCAGAGATAAACCCACACACAGGGTCACCTTATTTTTGATAAATGAGGCAAGAATATACAATGAAGAAAAGACAGCCTCTTCAATAAGTGGTGCTGGGAAAACTGGACAGCTACATGTAAAAGAATGAAATTAGAACACTCCCTAACACCATCACAAAAAATAAACTCAAAATGGATTAAAGACCTAAATGTAAGGCCAGACACTATAAAACTCTTAGAGGAAAACATAGGCAGAACACTCTACGGCATAAATCGCAAAATCCTTTTTGACCCACCTCCTAGAGAAATGGAAATAAAAACAAAAATAAACAAATGGGACCTAATGAAACTTCAAAGCTTTTGCACAGCAAAGGAAAAGCTAAACAAGATGAAAAGACAACCCTCAGAATGGGAGAAAATATTTGCAAACGAAGCAACTGACAAAGGATTAATCTCCAAAATTTACAAGCAGCTCATGCAAATCAATATCAAAAAAACAAACAACCCAATCCAGAAATGGGCAGAAGACCTAAACAGACATTTCTCCAAAGAAGATGTACAGATTGCCAACAAACACATGAAAGGATGCTGAACATCACTAATTATTAGAGAAATGCAAATCAAAACCACAATGAGGCATCACCTCACTCCAGTCAGAATGGCCATCATCAAAAAATTTACAAACAATAAATGCTGAAGAGGGTGTGGAGAAAAGGGAACCCTCTTGCACTGTTGGTGGGAATGTAAACTGATACAGTCACTATGGAGAACAGTATGGAGGTTCCTTAAAAAACTAAAAATAGAACTACCATACGACCCAGCAATCCCACTACTGGGCATATACCCTGAGAAAACCATAATTCAAAAAGAGTCCATGTACCACAATGTTCATTGCACCACTATTTACAATAGCCAGGATATGGAAGCAACCTAAGTGTCCATCGACAGATGAATGGATAAAGAAGATGTGGCACATATATTCAATGGAATATTACTCAGCCATAAATAGTAATGAAATTGAGTTATTTGTAGTGAGGTGGATGGACCTAGAGACTGTTATATAGAGTGAAGTAAGTCAGAAAGAGAAAAATAAATACCATATGCTAACACATATATATGGAATGTGAAAAAAAGAAAGAAAGGTTCTGAAGAACCTAGGGGCTGGACAGGAATAAAGACATAGAGAATGGACTTGAGGACATGGGGGGGGGAAGGGTAAGCTGGGACGAAGTGAGAGAGTGGCATGGACATATATACACTACCATATATAAAATAGATAGCTAGTGGGAAGCAACCACATAGCACAGGGAGATCAGCTCAGTGCTTTGTGACCACCTAGAGGGGTGGGCTAGGGAGGGTGGGAGGGAGATGCAAGAGGGAGGAGATATGGGGATATATGTGTATGTATAGCTGATTCACTTTGTTATGAAGCAGAAAGCAACACACCATTGTAAAGCAATTATACTCCAATAAAGATGTTAAAAAATTTTTTTTAATAAAAATAAATAAATAAATAAATAAAAAGAAATCACCATTACATAAAATCTCCCTAGAGCCACATTTCCCCCTCCCTTTCACTGGATATTCCTGGACAAATTTGAGAATAAAAATCTTTAGCAATAGCAGCACCATATTAAAAAAAATTTGATCTGAAGTCAGAAGTCTTTGAAGCAGGCCTGTTTCCACTTGCCTATATGGTCTACTGAATTTAGAGTCTTTAGTCGGAAATGGATCTTAACGATTACAGAGCTATGTCTAATTTTACAGAGGAAGACCATGAGGCTCAAGGAGCTTAACCAATCTTCCCAAATCATAATAAACTCATTAGATGCATCTCCATGGAGACCAGGCTTGTTCAAGTTCGTGCCAATTTTTTCATACTCTAATATGTTAGCTTTGAAACTGATGTGTCTACTTCTATTCTCCAGATACCTTTCCACCTTCCAGTAGATTTCATAACAGGTCTGAATGGACCTGCATAATCCAGCAAGGGGAAATCTCTCTTTCAAGCCAACTTGCTTCTCACTCGTTATCCTCTAAATATTTTTTCCTTCAGTCCACTCCTAGAACAAGCTTATCTCTTTCCCACAACAGGTGCAGGTTGAAGTTATTCCTTCTACTATCATTCTCCCTGGATTCTCCAAGTCACAGGTATTTCTCATGTTTGCATTTCAGCCTACATTTCATCACACATATGAGCCTTCATTGGAACCCCCTTTGCTATCCTCTTCCACAGTTTCTTGTTATTGTATCCATAGTGCCAATGAATCTCAGTTACAACTAATAGGTGATAAATAAAATGTATCACTTTTACTCCACTAGAATGACAGTAATACTATTAAGACAAGAGTCTTGTATTTTTTTGTTCTCCAAGGACTCACCAATCGGTGCTTAGCTTAGAACTCTGCAGACATTATACACTAACTCTTCACAAAACGCTACAGATAGGTACTCCATCATCTGGGCTAAGTTAGGTACTATCATATTCACCATCAAGATCATCATTAATATCATCTCTATCGTGTATGGAAGAAGACAAAATGTTTGTTTGAACAAGATACTGTTGACAACTCCAAGATATAATAGTGGGCCATTAGGCCTCAAAATGACCTTCCTCAATAATCTAACCATTCCAATAAGCACACTGATTTTGTACTATCATGTTGATAAACACAGGTTATCATACAAACTGGAACTTGCCATTAATCTCATGCCTGACACTGGATGGCTAAACTTTAGAGAATAGATGAGGTCCAAGCCTTCTTCTATAGGGAAATATATCTGAATAGTGAATTTATTATCATACTCTTACTACTTGAACTTACATATTCATCTGCTTCATTAACATTAAAAATAAGTTAATTTAAACACTAATTTGAGTTTTCATATAACTCAAGAGTGATCTTCTAAAGCCAAGTTTTAAGGGAAAAAAGCAAACAACATTCATTATCTGTTTAGAAAGAAATTTATTTGCATACTAAGATGCTGTTGATCCTAAAAAGATATAGTTGTAAATTTTAATGAAATTATCTGCCCCAAAGTCTTTTTTTTCCAATCATTAAAAGATCTGTTTGTTGAAAGCCAAGAGATGTCAACTAAAAATAATGTACTTGTCAAAACTACAAAGGTATAGCTTTTAAACAAAGGAGAAGCCATATCACATGGAAATTTACCTAGGGTACCTCTGCTTTAGGGGATATGCTGAGCTATGCAATGTGGACCAACTCTTTCACTGAAAATATTAGGATAAGTTGTTAGTATAAAATTAAGTGAAATATATTTTTAAAATCTTCTTAGAAGCACTGTAGAGTGGAGGTGATAACAAGGATCTATCAGGCCAATATCAGGTAAGTGAGACTGTATGAAGTGGTAAACAGAACAAGGAAGCCTCTTTTGCCCTAAGAAATTTCACCAATCACAACAAAACTGAACTTTGGCTTGGATGGCCAAGGCCCACCCAAGTTTAGGACTATAAGTGCAGTCTCTTAGAAAGAAGCTAGACCTGAAAATAGCTAAAAATTTGAGATAAACTTTAAGCAGAAAACAAAACCATCATTCCCCACACAAGGGAATAGCATGAAAAACTAGCTGAGCTGATTAGCAAAGGGAAAATAAAATTCCCTGCAAAGTCATAACCTCAAATCCTTTTCTTACATGAATGTAGTTCAAATTCACCTGAGTGGTTCAAGGAGTTTCAAGACATGAATTCAAAGACTTCCAGGCACGTAGGATGCCCAGGCACTAAGATAGGCAAATGCAAAATTAAAAAAAAAAGGGGGGGGGGCACTTTCATTCAAGTCTTCACAAGTCCTCAAAATAATTTACACCAGTAATTTCTAAGGAAAATCACCAGCACAAAATAAAAACCAGTTAAGTACACAAGAAAACAAGTTTCCATGAACAAGAACAGTGAAAACAACAACAAATTCCTATATCAGACATGGTTTTAATACTATGTTTTAAGAAAAAGAAAAAAGTCAAGCTAGAAAATATCTATATGTAGCATGGCATGGTAAAATATGACCTAGTAGTTTTGGGAAAAAAGGATAATTGCTTGAGTGAAAACAATCAAGATTTGAAAGCTGGATAGAATTACTGTCAGATTAGAAATAGCGAAAGAAGTGCTGGGGAAGATGTAGCAGCCTCTTCTCCGAGCCACCCCTATGCCTCCGGACTTCACTGGGGCCAGCAGCCGGCAGACCAGGGGCCCAGGGCCGCGGGCTCAGCCGGCTACCACGGGCTCTGTGTCAAACCAGCAGTTTGCAGGTGGCAGCGCCAAGGGGCCAGAGGAGGCGCCAGAGGACGCGGCCCGGGCCGCCGAGGAGCCGCAGCTGCTTGCTCCACGGGGCCGGCATCTGCAAGTGGTTCAACGTGCGCATGGGATTCGGTTTCCTGCCCATGACGGCCCGCGCCGTGGTCTCACTCGACCCTCCGGGTGGATGTCTTTGTGCACCAGAGTAAGCTGCACATGGAGGGCTTCCGGAGCCCGAAGGAGGGTGAGGCCGTGGAGTTCACCTTTAAGAAGTCAGCCAAGGGCCTGCAGCCTATCCGAGTCACCGGCCCTGGCGGGGTGTTCTGTATTGGGAGCGAGAGGCGGCCCAAAGGGAAGAACATGCAGAAACGCAGATCAAAGGGAGACAGGTGCTACAACTGTGGAGGTCTAGACCATCACGTCAAGGAATGCAAACGGCCACCCCAGCCCAAGGAGTGCCACTTCTGCCACAGCATCAACCATATCGTAGCCTCGTGTCCACTGAAGGTCCAGCAAGCTCCCAGCTCCCAGGGAAAGCCAGCCGACTTTCCGGAAGAGGAAGAAGAGTTCCATAGCCCTGCCATGCTCCCAGAAGCCCAGAATTGAGCCACAATGGGTGGGGACTAGCCTTCTGTGATCAGAAAGTTTTGAGGAACAGGCGTCAATCGGCAGAGTGGAGAAAGTGGGGACAGTGTGGGTAGGGACAGCTGGCACTGCCGTATATCTCAGGCCGGGGGCCAAAGCGTCACCCCCTTTCCCCTCTCCTCTCTTGGTGGGGGGAAGGGGTGAGGCAAAGGAACTCCAATCACGCTCTATCCAAATGCACCTGAGGGCTTTGGGGGTGTAACCCTCCCTGCATGCTTTATCTGAGTCTCCACCCCCAGAATCTCCAGCTTTTGAAAGTGGCCTGGATGGGGAAGTTGTTTTACTCTTAAAGAAGGGTATGGAAGAATATTTCCCATGCCAGAGTGAAAAGCTTAAGCATGAGACCACATTGATGGACACAAGCCACTACCTTCTGTGGGAGGAAATATCTCAGGGGTAAGGCAGGGTTTTCCACATCTTGTCTCCTCATAACCCCCTCCTGGGACAGAGTGCTGAGAACTGTCCCAAGCAGTGGGTTGTGATGATAGGCAAAAGGGGGGTTGAGGGAACAGCTGCAGACCTGCTGCTTCTAAGCCCACTCCCACCCCATTCTGGGCCAATACAATTTTATTTATTTGCTCCCTTGGATGACTGTACTTTGGGTCCCAATTTCTCCAGAATGCCAGCTGCACTAGCTGTGTGCAAATGATGGATCTTGTGCATTTTAACCTTTTTTTTTCATAATATAAATATTCCGGTTTTGTATTTTTGTGTATTTTAATTAAGGACCTCATTCCTGCACTGTGTTCTCAGGTATGTGCGCAATCTCAGGGATAAGTCAGCAGCAGCTCTGGGTCTGCACAGCAGGAACACTTTCTGTTGCTGAATCACCAGAGAGAACAACTTTTGGAGTGTATACCTATTGAGCTACCTCATTTTTGCCAATTAGAGCTGGCTTTTCTGCCATAGTGTCCTCTTGAAACCCCCCCATCTTCAATGTTTCATGGGAGACTAGGTTTTAACTGGGTTGCCTCATGACTTGGTCTCCTCCTGACAGATTGGAAATCGGTCTGAACAGGAAAAGGTGGTGCAGAGAGGTTAGGAGAGGCTGGGCCAGGTAAAAGCTGCAGAGAGGGGAAGCCAAGACTAATCAGAGGTCGTCTGTATGTGTGATAAAGGATTCCTGTTCCAGACCTCTAATCCCAGGGCACAGGACTTGCTTTACATACCAGATCCATCCTTCACTGGATTGGGCTAGGCTTACCATGCACAAAGGGTGTACTGTGTGTGTTTTTGTAAATAAATATGTGAGTTGGTAAGGACAGGTTTTAAGAACGATGCCTCTGTACCCATCTTGAGCTGCCCAGGGATGGATATATGAAGCAAGGACAAGATCCTTAATCTTTAACAATTCTGGGCTTTTCCCCCTTGGCTTCTAGAGAGACCATCAGCGATGGCTTCTCTGTGGTTCCCAGAGCCAGTGTCCTGCCCTGCTGCAGCAGTGATTAGTGTCATGGTAGCTAAAGGAGAGAAGGGGGTTTCATTTACATGCTGTGAGATCACTGCAAACCTACCTCACTGTGTTGCAAGGGGGCAAATGCAATAGAACACATTGGGTGATGTGTGTCTGATCCTGGGTTTTGTCTCCCCCCGTTGCTTCCCCCCTCTAGTTATTATATTTGTCTGGGCTTCGTAGGACTTCACAAGTAGCTGATTTGGTGATTGCTAGGTTGCCTTGTTTGTGTAAATATAATGTGTTGGTCTTCTCCATGTTCTTTTGGGTTTTATTGTTTACAAACTTCTTTTTATATTGAGAAAAATAGCCAAAGCATCTTTGATAAAAGTTCTGCACCAGCCAAAAAGATCTGAAACATAAGCTTGGGGGACCCTCTTCTTGAAGAGGGGGGCCTTGAACCACACTTTCTTTTGTGTTCCCCTTCCCCTATTTCCTATTTCAAACAAGATCTTCTGTCCTAAAAACTGGATTCCTACCTCCTCTTCTTTCCCCCTTCGTGCCGCCCCCAAAATAGCCCATACACTTATACGTTTAATTTGTGGGATGTCTGCAATTAAATGATTTGTGCAAAAATCCTAAAGAAGCTAAGAACTCTCCATCCCTTGTTCCCAATCTCCTGAGTCATGACCATTCCTTGATGTGATTCATCCCAAACAGACTGCTGTCTTTGGAGGGATTAAAACCTACTTTAATCTCTAATCCTAGGGTAGAGAGGAGCAATGAGGGGGCCTTCCATGTAGAAAGTGGGGTTGGGAGACCACAAAAGGAAAGATGAATGTATATCCAAGTCACTCAGGAACTTTTATGCAGGGGCAATAAACTTACGTCAAAGTGGCCAGAAGATTGTTCGATAGGAGACAGACGAATGTAACTCCATGTTTACTGCTAGAAACCAAAGCTTTGTGTGAAATCTTGAATTTATGGGGAGGGAGGGAGGGAGGGAGGGTAGAAAAACACGTACATGTCTGTTCTTTCCCTCATCCCTTCCCCTCATTACTGAACTACAGGAGACTGAGCCCCCTTGGGCTTTGGTGACCCCATCTGGGCAGTGTTTATTTGATGGTTGATTTTGCTGTGCCAGGTACTACCGTTCCCATTTGCTGTCATTTTGTAACACGCATGCTGACCCTTTCCCCTTACCCTTTTTTTCCTTGGGAAAATACAATGAAGAAGGATTTATTGGTACTGAAACTGTCATCCCCTTGGTTGATATTTTTAAAAAACAAAAAGAAGTAGCTAAAGAGATACATAGCAGGGGGAGACCTTCAAGATGGCAGAGGAGTAAGACGTGGAGATCACCTTCCTCCCCACAAAAACATCAAAAATACATCTATATGTGGAACAACTTCTACAGAACACCTACTGAACGCTGGCAGAAGACCTCAGACTTCTGAAAAGGTAAGAAAATCCCCATGTACCTGGGTAGGGCAAAAGAGAAAAGAAAAAACAGAGACAAAAGAATAGGGATGGGACCCAAACCTTTGAGAGGGAGCTGTGAAGGAGGAAAAGTTTCCACACACTCGGGAGCCCCTTCACTGGGGGGACAGGGGGTGGGCAGGGGGAAACCTTCGGAATCACAGAGGAGAGTGCAGCAACAGGGGTGCAGAGGACAAAGAGGAGAGATTCCTGCACAGAGGATCAGTGCTGACCAGCACTCACCAGCCTGATAGGCTTCTCTGCTTACCTGCCAGGGCGGGTGGGGGCTGGAAGTTGAGGCTTGGGCTTTGGAGGTCAGACCCCAGGGAGAGGACTGGGGTTGACTGCGTGAAGACAGCCTGAAGGGGGCTAGTGCGCCACAGCTAGCCAGAAGGGAGTCCAGGAGAAAGTCTGGACCTGCTGGAGAGGCCAGAGACCTTTGTTTTGGGGTGCACAAGGAGAGGGGATTCCTCCCCAGTGTGCCCATAGAAGGCAATGCACCACCTAAATGAGCTCCAGAGACAGACATAAACCACTAATGCTGCTGCTGCTGCCACCAAGAATCCTGTGTGCAAGCACAGGTCACTATCCACACACACCCCCGGGAGCCTATGCAGCCCGCCACTGCCAGGGTCCCATGATGCAGGGACAACTTCCCCTGAGAACACATGGCACGCCTCAGGCTGTTGCAACGTCATGCCGGCTCTGCCGCCTCAGGCTCGCCCCACATTCCAGTTATGACTAGTGCACCCCTCCCTCCCCCTGGCCTGAGTGAGCAAGAGAACCCTAATCAGCTGTGGCTTTAACCCCCTCCTGTTCGGGCCGGTAGCAGACTATGGAGGGCGACCTACACACAGAGGTGGGGCCAAAACCAAAGCTGAACCCCAGGAGCTGTGCGAACAAAGAGAAAGGGAAATTTCTCTGTGCAGCCTCAGGAGCAGTGGATTAAATCCCCACAATCAACTTGTTGTACCCTGCATCTGAAGAATACCTGAACAGACAACGAATGTTCCCAAAACTGAGGCGGTGGACACTGGGAGCAACTGTAGACTTGGGGTTTGCTTTCTGTGTCTAATTTATTTCTGGTTTTATGTTTATCTTAGTTTAGTATTTAGTGCTTAAAATCACTGATGGATTTGTTTCTTGCTTTGGTTGCTCTCTTCCTTTTTTTCTTTTTATACATATATATATTTTTTTTCTTTTTATGAGTGTGTATGTGTATGCTTCTTTGTGGGACATTGTCTGTATAGGTTTGCTTTTACCATCTGTCCTAGGGTTCTGTCTGCCCATTTTTTTGTTTTTGTTTTCGTTTTTTTGTTTAATTGTTTGCTTTTTTCTTTCTCCCTTTTCTTCTCAGCCATGTGGCTGACAGGGTCTCGGTGCTCTGGCCAGGTGTCAGGCCTGAGCCTCTGAGGTGGGAGAGAAGAGTTCAGGACACTGGACCACCAGAGACCTCCCGGCCCCATGTAATTAATATCAATCAGCAAGAGCTCTCCCAGAGATCTTTGTCTCAACACTAAGACCCAACTCCATCCAACGGCCAGCAAGCTCCAGTGCTGTATGCCCCATGCCAAACAGCTAGCAAGACAAGAACACAACCCCACCCATTAGCAGACAGGCTGCCTAAAGTCATATTAAGCTCACAGATACCCCAAAACACACCACAGAACATGGCCCTGCCCACCAGAAGGACAAGACACAGCCTTATCTACCAGAATACAGGCACAGTCCCCTCCACCAGGAAGCCAACACAAGCCACTGAACCAACCTCACCCACTGGGGGCAGACACCAAAAATAATGGGAACTACGAACCCACAGCCTGTGAAAAGGAGACTCCAAACACAGTAAGTTAAACAAAATGAGAAAACAGAGAAATATGCAGCAGATGAAGGAACAAGGTAAAAACCCACCAGACCAAACAAATGACGAGGAAATAGACAGTCTACCTGAAAAAGATTTCAGAGTAACGATAGTAAAGATGATCCAAAGTCTTGGAAAGAGAATAGACAAAATGCAAGAAACATTTAACAAGGACCTAGAAGAACTAAAGAGCAAACAAACAATCATGAACAACAAAATAAATGAAATTAAAAATTGTCTAGAAGGAATTGATAGCAGAATAACTGAGGCAGAAGGACGGATAAGTGACCTGGAAGATAAAATAGTGGAAATAAATACCACAGAGCAGAATAAAGAAAAAACAATGAAAAGAATTGAGGACAGTCTCAGAGACATCTGGGACAACATTAAAAGCACCAACATTCTAATTATATGGGTCCCAGAAGAAGAAGAGAAAAAGAAAGGGTCTGAGAAAAAATTTGAAGAAATTATAGTTGAAAATTTCCCTAAAATGGGAAAGGAAATAGTCAATCAAGTCCAGGAAGCGCAAGGGTCCCATACAGGATAAATCCAAGGAGAAACAAGCCAAGACACATATTAATCAAACTACCAAAAATTAAATTCAAAGAAAAAATATTAAAGGCAGCAAGGGAAAAGCAACAAATAACATGCAAGGGAAACCCCATAAGGTTAACAGCTGATCTTTCAGCAGAAACTCTGCAAGCCAGAAGGGAGTGGTAGGACATATTTAAAGTGATGAAAGGCAAAAACCTAAAAGCAAGATTACTGTACCCAGCAAGGATCTCATTCAGATTCAATGGAGAAATTAAAACCTTTACAGACAAGCAAAAGTTAAGAGAATTCAGCACAACCTAACCCGCTTAACAACAAGTGCTAAAGGAACTACTCTAGGCAGGAAACACAAGAGAAGGAAAATACCTACAATAAGAAAACTCAAAAAATTGAGAAAATGGTAATAGGAACATACACATCAATAATTACCTTAAATGTAAATGGATTAAATGCTCCAACCAAAAGACACAAACTGGCTGAATTGATACAAAAACAAGATCCATATATATGCTGTCTTCAAGAGACCCACTTCAGACCTGAGGACTGAAAGTGAGGGGATGGAAAAAGATACTCCATGCAAACAGAAATCAAAAGAAAGCTGGAGTAGCAATTCTCATATCAGACAAACTAGACTTTAAAATAAAGACTATTGCAAGAGACAAAGAAAGACACTACATAATGATCAAGGGATCAATCCAAGAAGAAGATATAACAATTGTAAATATTTAGGCACCCAACATAGGAGCACCTCAATACATAAGGCAACTGCTAACAGCCATAAAAGGGGAAATCGACAGTAACACAATCACAGTAGGGGACTTTAACACCCCACTTTCACCAATGGGCAGATCATCCAAAATGAAAATAAATAACTAAACACAAGCTTTAAATGACACATTAGACCAGATGGACCTAACTGATATTTATAGGACATTCCATCCCGAAACAACAGACTACACTTTCTTCTCAACTGCTCATGGAACATTCTCCAGGATAGATTATATCTTGGGTCACAAATCAAGCCTTGGTAAATTTAAGAAAACTGAAGTCATATCAAATATGTTTTCTGACCACAACGCTATGAGACTATATATCAATTACAGGAAAAAAATCTGTAAAAAATACAAACACATGGAGGCTAAACAATATGCTACTAAATCATCAAGAAAATAATCACTGAAAAGATCAAAGAGGAAATCAAAAAATACCTAGAAACAAATGACAATGAAAACATGACGACCCAAAACCTATGGGATGAAGCAAAAGCAGTTCTAAGAGGGAAGTTTATAGCAATACAAGCCTACCTCAAGAAACAAGAAAAATCTCAAATAAACAACTTAACCTTACACCTAAAGAAATTAGAGAAAGAAGAACAAAAATCCCCAAAGTCAGCAGAAGGAAAGAAATCATAAAGATCAGATCAGAAATAAATGAAAAAGAAGTGAAGGAAACAATAGCAAAGATCAATAAAACTAATAGCTGGTTCTTTGAAAAGATAAACAAAATTGATAAACCATTAGCCAGACTCACCACGAAAAAAATGGAGAAGACTCAAATCAACACAATTACAAATGAAAAAGGTGAAGTAACAACTGACACTGCAGAAATACAAAGGTCATGAGAGATTACTACAAGCAACTATATGCCAATAAAATGGACAACCTGGAAGAAATGGACAGATTCTTAGAAAAGTACAACCTTCTGAGAATGAACCAGGAAGAAATAGAAAATATGAACAGACCAATCACAAGCACTGAAATTGAAACTGTGATTAAAAATCTTCCAACAAACACAAGCCCAGGACCAGATGGCTTCACAGGTGAATTCTATCCAACATTTAGAGGAGAACTAATACCTATCCTTCTCAAACTCTTTCAAAATATAGCAGAGGGAAGACCAATCCCAAATTCATTCTACGAGGCCACCATCACCCTGATACCAAAACCAGACAAAGACGTCACAAAAAAAAGAAAACTACAAGCCAATATCACTGATGGACATAGATGCAAAAATCCTCAACAAAATACTAGCAAACAGAATCGAACAGCACATTAAAAGGATCATATACCATGATCAAGTGGGGTTTATCCTGGGAATGCAAAGATTCTTCAAGATATCAAAGTCAATCAATGTGATATACCATAATAACAAACTGAAGGATATAAACCTTATGATCATCTCAATAAATGCAGAAAAAGTTTTCAACAAAATTCAACACCCATTTATGATAAAATCTCTCCAGAAAGTGGGCATAGAGGGAACCTACCTCAACATAATAGAGGTCATATATGACAAGCCCACAGCCAACATCATTCTCAATGGTGAAAAATTAAACCATTTCCTCTAAGATCAGGAGCAAGACAAGGTTGCCCACTCTCACCACTATTACTCAACATAGTTTTGGAAGTTTTAGCCACAGCAATCAGAGAAGAAAAAGAAATAAAAGGAATCCAAATAGGAAAAGAAGAAGTAAAACTGTCACTGTTTGCAGATGACATGATACTATACATACAGAATCCTAAAGATGCTACCAGAAAATTACTAGAGCTAATCAATGGATTTGGTAGAGTAGCAGGATAAAGAAATCTCTTGCATTCCTATACAGTTACGACAGAAAATCTGAATGAGAAATTAAGGAAACACTCCCATTTACCATTGCAACAAAAAGAATAAAATACCTGGGAATAAACCTACCTAAGGAGACAAAAGACCTGCATGCCGAAAACTATAAGACACTGATGAAAAAAATTAAAGACGATACAGACAGATGGAGAGATATACCATGTTCTTGGATTGGAAGAATCAAAATTGTTGAAATGACTCTACTACCCAAAGCATTCTACAGATTCAATGCAATCCTTATCCAGATACCAGTGGCGTTTTTCACAGAACTACTACAAAAAATTTCACAATTTGTATGGAAACACAAAAGACCTGAAAGAGCCAAAGCAATCTTGAGAAAGAAAAATGGAGCTGGAGGAATCAGGCTCCATGACTTCAGACTATACTACACAGATACAGTAATCAAGACAGTATGGTACTGGCACAAAAACAGAAATACAGATCAATGGAACAGGATAGAAAGCCCAGAGATAAACCCACGCACCTATGGACACCTTATCTTTGACAAAGGACGCAAGAGTATACAATGCGGAAAAGACAGCCTCTTCAATAAGTGGTGCTGGGAAAATCAGTCAGCTACATGTAAAAGAATGAAATTAGAACACTCCCTAACACCATACATAAAAATAAACTCAAAATAAATTAAAGACCTAAATGTAAGGCCAGATACTATAAAACTCTTAGAGGAAAATACAGGCAGAACATTCTATGAAATAAATCACAGCAAGATCCTTTTTGACCCACCTCCTAGAGAAATAGAAATAAATACAAAAATAAACAAATGAGTCCTAATGAAACTTAAAAGCTTTTGCACAGCAAAGGAAAGCATAAACAAGATGAAAAGACAACCCTCAGAATGGGAGAAAATATTTGCAAACGAATCAATGGACAAAGGATTAATCTCCAAAATATACAAGCAGCTCATGCAGCTCAATATCCAAAAACCAAACAACCCAATCCAAAAATGGGCAGAAGACCTATATAGACATTTCTCCAAAGAAGATATACAGATTGCCAACCAACACATGAAAGGATGCTCAGCATCACTAATCATTAGAGAAATGCAAATCAAAACTACAGTGAGGTATCACCTCACACCAGCCAGAATGGCCATCAACAAAAAGTCTAAAAACAATAAATGCTGGAGAGGGTGTGGAGAAAAGGGAACCCTCTTGCAGTGTTGGCGAGAATGTAAACTGATACAGTCACTATGGAGAACAGTATGGAGGTTCCTTAAAAAACTAAAAATAGAACTACCCTATGACCCAGCAATCCCACTACTGGGCATATACCCTGAGAAAACCATAATTCAAAAAGAGTCATGTACCACAATGTTCATTGCAGCACTATTTACAATAGCCAGGACATGGAAGCAACCTAAGTATCCATCGACAGATGAATGGATAAAGAAGAGGTGGCACATGTATACAATAGAATATTACTCAGCCATTAAAAGAAACAAAATTGAGTTATTTGTAGTGAGGTGGATGGACCTAGAGTCTGTCATACAGAGTGAAGTAAGTCAGAAAGAGAAAAACAAATACTGTGTGCTAACACATGTATATGGAATCTAAAATAAAATAAAATGGTTCTAATGAACCTAGGGGAAGGATAGGAATAAAGACTCAGTCATAGAGAGTGGACTTGAAGACATGGGGAGGGGGAAGGGTAAGCTGGGCCGAAGTGAAAGAGTAGCATTGACATATATACACTACCAAATGTAAAATAGCTAGCTAGTGGGAAGCAGACGCATAGCACAGGGAGATCAGCTTGGTGCTTTGTGACCACCTAAAGGGGTGGGATAGGGAGGGTGGGAGGGAGGCACAAGAGGGAGGGGATATGGGGATATATGTATACATATAGCTGATTCACTTTGTTACACAGTAGAAACTAACACAACATTTTAAAGCACTTATACTCCAATGAAGATGTTAAAAAAAAAAAAAAAGAGGTACATAGGAAACTGGAAATAATGAATAGGACTTATCCAGAATGCAGCAGAGATCAAATAACATAGGAAACATGAAGAAAACTAGTTAAGAGGCATGGAAGACAGAGAGGTTCTAACATGCATTCAAAATTTACAAAAGAGAAGAGAAAGGGAATAAAGTAGAGGAAACATTTGAAAACATAATGGATGAGAATTATAGAAAGGATGAAATAAACACAGGTTCAACAAGTCAAAGAATTCCAAGTAGAAAATAAAGAAATGCATGAATGGTTTATTATAGTGAAACTCCAGAACTTCAAAAACAAAACCAAAACAGATTAAAATCAGTTAAAAACATTGATTACCCACAAAGAAATAACAGACTATTAGCAACAATGGAAGTCCCAAGAAAGTAGAAGAGTATCTTTATTATACTAAAGAAAAAGTTTCCTGGCTGGAATTTTATATCCAATGAAATTATCTTTTAAGTATGAAGCAAATAAAGACATTTCTAGACACACGGAAGAGAGAGTTTGTCACCAGCAAAACCTCACTAACAAGCTATAAGCATTACATTTCACTTAAAATAATGTAAAAAATAGGTCAGGAAATTGCACCTGTTAAAAGAATAAAATAATAATGTAAAACTTATAAACTACCAGAGGAATAAACATTGAAAAAAGTCAAAGACATAAGAAGCTTTGCTTCTAACCATGTTAGATTACCTGGGACTGAACTACACTTCCCTCTTTATACAACTAGAAAACAAACGTTTTCAGACACTGGAAATCAAGCAGTGTACAACTGTGATCACTGACAGTGGAAACATGAGGGGAATCAATGAGGGTACCCTTCAACGAACTGACTTTTCATCTGGAGATGTTTTCTGGACCATGGCTGGGGTATCCCAAGTAACACACAATGATTTCACCAAACTGGGGAGACAGAGATAGAAGTTTGGGACGCTGAAGCAGCTCAAAATCATGGCTTTCCTTTGGTTCCCGGTCTGCTTTCTATTCTTGCGAGTCAGCTTGGCAGGAGGCAGTTCCTCCCCACCATGGCAGGTAAATACAGTCTTTCCAATATGTGCAGAACCTCACTGCACTCTCCTAAGAGACATGGCCCCATCTGGCCAGTGCCCCTCCTGTGAGCTCAGAGACATCAGAACCAACTGAGTAGCGCCCCCTCCTCAAAGGCCTGAGTTTCAGCACTTGGGTCCTTTCCTCTACACTAATAAATATTAATGACAACCTCTCCCTTTGTTTCCCCAATCATATAGTGAAATATACATATGGCAACTGCTTCCTGCAGTTGCTACCTCTGTGTTAATTCAAGGGTTTTTTTGGTTTTTTGTTTTGTCTTTCTAGTCAAATGTTGGATGTAGTTTACATCTAGTTAACAATTCTTTATATTAAATTATTCTAAGAAAAATTGGCTGATCTCTGTCTCCTAATTGGGTCTGACTGATACAACTAGCACAACAAGAAAATTCAGTTCAAGGTGGATTAAAGATCTAAATATGAAAGGTAAAAATATAAAAGTTTTTGAAGGTGATATAGGAGTATATTTTCAGAAATTCAAGGTTGAGATAGATCTCTTATACATGACCCAAAAAGCACAAACTTATAAAAAAAGGAAAACATAGGTAAACTTTACATTAAAATCCATAATTAACCTCCATTCACCAAAAAGCATAAGAAACCAAGTGAAAGTAAAAATCGTAGTATATTTCCAACACACACACAGACACACACCAGACACACCATGCCAAATATTTTGAATATATGAAGAAGTATTATTAATCAATAAGAAAAAAAACCTGGTAACCAAAGAGAAATTTGGGCAAAAGACTTGAAGAAGCTCTCAAAACAAAAGAGGGGGATCCAAATGGCCATAAGACATAAGAAATATGGTGATGATATTAAGTCCAAGACAAAATACATTTATAAATACAGCAAACTGGGAAAATTGAAAAGTCCAAAATACCACCTGTTGTTAAGGATACAAAGCAATTGAAATGTCAATTTCTGTGACCACTTTGGTAAAAATTGTGGTATTACCTAGCACATCTGGACATGCACACCCCCGTTCAATTCAGCCAATCCATTTCTAGTTATATATTCTAGAGAAACACCATATATGGGGCAGGTCTGATACTTTTTCCTTTGTTTCAAGTTCTTGGTTTTTGCCTTATGAAATGCTATAGCAGAAAATGACTTTTTCCATCCAGTGCCTATGAAGCCCTCTCATGCAAGTGCTGTATAAATTGTTGAAAATAAAGTCTGAACCCTCTCTGTAAACATACAGAAAATCAATGAAAGATTCGTTAAAGCACAGTATCCAAGGTAATCATAATTTGCTTTCTAAAGTATTTTGAGTAACAGGAAACTTTTCAATAATCTTTGCTGTGCTTAAGATAATAATGCCATTAATTAGTTTCCTTGAGAGACTTCCCGGATATTTTGTAAACTATTTCTTTTTCACACTCCTGGGAAAGAAGTCATCAGGCATTCAAATTGCAATCAATGCAAGCAACTCTATGCAAAGGAATTGTCTTCTCCGCTTGATGTGCTCTGATTATTTCATGTTCTTAATCCATTTATCTGTGCTGCAAAGAGTGAGACACAAGGAGGGAGGGAACATCTCAGGCAAGTTCTTGGCCAGATGGATCAGAAGGGATTGTAGCATAAAAACAGCAGTGAAAATGAACACCAGACACAGCAGACTACATATCACAATTTGCAAATTAAGTATCTTAGTAAATGTTTGACCTTGGAAATGCAGAATGCTCTCAGTCATGAAGTTGCTTAAATGTAAGAAGTGTTGCTCAAAGGAAGTTTTCTCATGACTTAGTTCAAAAACGTCTTTCAAGGGCCTAACGTGAAATGCAAGATAATATACATTTATATATTTCATTTTTATGTATTTAAATAGCCCTTACTCTATGAAAGTTTGGGAGTCTTCAAAATAACATTGGACACTATGAGACCATAATAAAATAAATATAACATTAACTCATTCAGTCTAAAATGGAAAGGGAAGAATTGCATTCTAGCATCTCTTGATATGATTTGAGGTAATTCTCAAACAATCCAATAATACAAAGAATAATAAGAAACCACAATATTAACACTTATTGGCTACTCCTCAGGTACTAGGGCTAAATGCAACATAGATGTTATCTTATATAATCCTCACAGCAGCCTTATAGAGTAAGGTAAAATATTGGAATTTTTATAGGTGAAAAAACTGAGGTCAAGAAAAGCTAAGGTACTCTTACAACTTTACAACGATCATGGGGGAGCAGGAAGTTGGACCCAGCCTTGCCTGCCTCCCACAGACTCTGCTTGTTCTACTGTATACCTTCAGCCTCCTTAATTGTTTTGAGTGTTTAGTGTCTGCCAAGAAGCATCAGATACTGGGAATTGGATCCGAAATTCCCTCGTGGTGTTCTATTATCATCAAGAATATAAAATAGAGATAAAAATTACAGAAGAAAAGGATAATTGCTAAACATATATGTGCAACATGTCAGGGGAGCACAGTGAAGGAAAAAAATGTGCTACTTTGGGAAGGTGGTGATCACAGAAGAGGAGAAATTTGAACTGGTTCTAGAAGGATGAGTAGGAGTTTGCCAAGCTGAGAAGACAGAATGATACTAAAATGAATAACAAAAACACTGATAAAAGGTTTGTGGATACGAAAGTAAAGGATTTATTTGAGGAGCAGTTAGCATTTTTACTTTAAGTGCCTTCACGTTTAAAGGGAGCGGTGTTGAAAAAAGGAAACACAGAGCTCAGAGGGGAGAATATAAGACGTGAAAGGAAGGTCTGCTAACATCTGCTTGTCAAAGATAAGGTCTAAATAGGGTGTGGCTTCATTAACACCAAGACCCTCTCAAAGTGTGATCTTGCAGCGTCTTCATCATCTGGGACCTTCAAAATTCAGAACCTCTGGCCTTGACCCAGACCTACTGAAACTGAAGCTTCATTTCCACAAGATCACCAGGGGGTGTGTGTGCACATTGCATTTGAAGAGTACTGATTAGATTAAAATGATAAGCTCTAAGAGAAACTGATATAAATTTATATGATTGACTTTAGTATACTTGGGACACTCTAACTCCAATAATGCAGTCCATTTTCTATAGCAGGAAACTATTTGATATCTAATCAGACTAAGTGTGGGTCAAGAGTCCCTACACTTGGTGACTCCTTTGGTCAGGGAAGATAAATTTGAGAATGTGTATCTTCCCAGAAAACTGATAGACCATGTTGAAATGCCAGGGCTCTGGAAGTGGTGTCAGTTTTGACTGTCCACAATCCCAAGCCTAACAAAGGGCAGTTACTTAGTGACAAAAGGGCATCTGGATGAAAACAGATTGAGAAGAGTCATTCACGTTTATTAAGGCTCTGTGTTGTGATGAATATGTAACATATGCTTTCTCATTTAAGCCTCACTTAAGAGAAGAATCTGTATATAAGATAGATACCCAACAAGGACCTATTGTATAGCACAGGGAACTCTACTCACTATTCTGTGATAACCTATATGAGAAAAGAATCTTAAAAAGAATGAAGGTATGTATATGTATAACTGAATCACTTTGCTGTATACTTGAAACTAACACAACATTGTAAATCAACTATACTCCAATAAAATTTAAAAATAAATAAATGAATGAATGATTGAGAGGAATATGAGGTTTGGAAAAGATAAATAATTTTCCCAGGTATGATTACAGCAATAATAGTGACAGTAATTTCATAGCTAGCATTTACTGTGCACTTACTCTGTTCAAAATACCGGGCTAAATGATTTTATGCTCATTATCTCATTTAATTTTCACCACAACCCTGTGAGAAGATATGACTGCTTCCATTTTACAACTTAAGTAATGGAAGGGTAGATAGTTTAAATGACTTCATCAAGGTCACATAACTTACAACTATTTATGCGTGAACATTGATGTGTTTGACTCAAAAGCCAATTGTCTTTCATCAGCACCAAAGTAACTAAAAAAGTCATCCTTTGTTCATCTGCATCTTCTTCAAATGACATAAGAGAGATTCTCTTATAACTTTTCAAAGGAAGGAAGGAAAGAAAGATCGTTTAAGGTGAATAATTATAAAGGGCAAGATTTCTAAGATTTACAAATGAGATTATTGAACTAACGTTTGGTAAAAACATGCCCTTCAGCAAAGATGAAATAAACACTTTGTTGCAGTTGTCTTCATTGATTTATCAGCAGATGGATGGGTAATTGGATTTCCCTACCTATTCTGTCATGTCAAGTCTCACACAAATAAGTGCAGAAATATTTACATGCAATTTACAAGATATTAACTATACACTTCCAAAGCAAACTTCTAAACCGACCCCCACACCCATATATCAAGTTCTCTAATTCCCCAGTCACACTATAACAAAATCGATGGATGTGTCTGCATCCATCCAACACAGGTACCTTTACTGCAGGGTAGAATGATTTAGAGGAAGTGAAAGGGTTTGGGTCTTCACAGAGCTCTGTTCGAATCCCAAATTCCCCATCCAAGAGTCACATGGCCTCAGACAAGTTCTTTAATACTCTCTAAGTTACAATTTCTTCCGTCTTAAACAAGAATTTGTGTTACTTCAGAGGATTGTTGTGAGGATTCAACACAGTCAAAAGGAGTCTGGTGGATAGTACTGCTTCATGGATGGTCCTTTTCTTCCACAATAAGCCTGGTGTGTCACATAGTCAGGATTTGAAAGATACGTGTTTCTATCTTGAAATCAATACATCTGAGTAAACATCATAAATTGACAAGGACATGCAAGGTTGTGAGCAGTTACCATAATCTCTAGCTTTTTAGTTTTACTCCATCAAATCTGAGTTTACCAATTTGATCACCTTGAACAGAACATTTGTTTGCACTGCAGTTAGATCATGCACATGCAGGGCAGCCTCAGGCTGATTTATAAAGTATGAGATAAATATGTTCAAACCCTTCTGTGCATCCATTTTCTGCGGCTGCATACGCCCCTGCTCCTTGACTTTCAGATATTTACATTTATCTGAGATGCTACTCACTTCTGGCAACACATGGAAACTTCTCTCTCAGTCTTGAATGATCTCTATTCTTTCCCTTTCCTAATGCCTAATTAAATATTATTTAAATACATCTGATATCAATGAGGTGTTAAAGTAAAAGGAATTTGATTTTAAAAATTCACAATAAGTAGAAAGTAACCTCTAGTGGATTTTACTTTTTTTTTTTATACAGGTCATTGTTATTTTTAACATGCAGTTTGATAGCAAATTAAATCTATATCTAACAGTGGAATTTTCCTAATATTTGGTGAGAGGTGCTTTCCCATATTCCTAAAATAAAAATTGGTCAGTGCAGCTTACATATAAGAGACTTTGGAAATTTAAAGGAACTCTGAGAAAACAGGGCATGGCATAGCAATGAATCATGTTGAGTGTTAAACTGAATGTGTCTATTAGAACAGATAATCTGAATTTACCCACGGACGTTATGTGGAGAAAACAAATGCCATAGGAACACGTGAGCGTATCCATCCTCCAGAATATTCCTTTCCCTAGAAATTCTGTGCACTCTTCAAACAGTGTCTTAAAAGATAAGCCTTGTTTGCCCCAGGTAAACAAGCTTTTCATTGGCAATACATCTGTCATATTTGACTCTGCTGCCTCTCAGTAGCCTGGCAAAAGGCTGAAGATTGCAATACTCCACTTGCAAAAAGTCTAAAATTATGAACTCTGTGGACATCAGTGACACAATGATTAACCCTCACTTCTATAATATCGCAGCTTGACGCCAGTAATTCATTGTTGGAGGGCTTGGCAATGTGCTAATGGTCTTCATTCCATCTGGAATGTGTCAGCTCATTTTTTGAAGCCAAAAAAAAAAAAACAAAAACAAAAATAGTTTTCTAACACTATCTTGCCAATGTGTAAGGAAGCTGATAGAGTCACCACTTCAACTATAAGTTTTCATATATATATATTTCAGTCCTTTACTCTAATTCCCAATGTGTACTGATCCCAACACCATAGATAAATTTTTCCAAACTCTTGAAATTAAACATGGTGGTTGGAATACATTAAATGCTTTAACATACATATATATCCAAAGAGTTGCCACATCTCTGAAGAATAACTTCTCTAGCGAAGCACGCTAGTCTCTACATAATAGGAATATTCCAGCACACACTCAGTATTCCAGGGCTTAGTTTCCTGAAATATCTTTGTGGCATTTACTTTATTTTAATTCACTATTTCTTCCTGTGAACAAAATGCCTATTTACACTAATATCTTCATCTCTCCCATTCAGAAAGATTTGGCCAAATCTTTCCTACTTTCCAGCGTCTCTAAATCTCTTCCCCTTAGTTAAGCATCATCACAAGATCCCTCAGGTCACAGCCTTTCCAGCCTGACACTGCCCCCAATTCCCCTGTGTACCAGCTGTCCCCACCACATCAAGTCTAAGGAATTTGGACTCTGTGCTTCAGGTCACTCTTAAGTCAAATAAAAACTCAAACAGGTGGACTCCTAATCATACTTATAAACCTCTTTGGTTGACATTTCGGTACTTTTGACCACCTCATATTTTTCTCTTCATTTTGATATATTTTACTTGGTGCTTTGTAGTCTGGTTGTTAATCTCCAATAATTTCAAAATATTTTGATACAGAAAACAGACTGTTGGCAATAGTTATGTCACTCTCATTGTTTTTGTCATCATCACCAGTAAGATAGCAAACCTTCATTGAGCACTTACTGAAGGCAAGGCAATGACCTCAAAGTGCAAAATCTTTTTCTCCTTCCCCACAAAATAGAGCACAGTGACTTACTCAAAATTGAAATCTAGTAACTGTTAAATGAATTCATGATATTTATTATTAGGATACTTAAAATTTAAGCCAGGTCCATGTTAGTGATCAAGTAAGCTTCCCTTTCCTGCCTATAGATAAAAATAATTAAGCTGATAATAATTTATCTGAGGCTTACTCACTTGTTAAAATCAAAAATCACAAGCAAACCTAGAAAAATCCTAACCAAACGTTAGATGT
The DNA here is from genome assembly GCF_949987535.1 of Balaenoptera acutorostrata. NCBI lineage: Eukaryota > Metazoa > Chordata > Mammalia > Artiodactyla > Balaenopteridae > Balaenoptera > Balaenoptera acutorostrata. The sequence goes on from NC_080079.1 coordinate 54,159,739, forward strand.
TTTTTTCTCCAGGAAAGTAAATATATAGAAACCAAGAGTATGGCCAGAAAAATTTTACTAGTGTTAAAACGTGGTTCTCAAATAACTGTTGAATACAGTTTTTTAGTTCTCAGTAATGGGCTATTACACACAGATATTCAGTGCAGGGGGTAATAAAGACAGAGAAATCATATTCGAAGACAAGAGACCTAGACAACTGGATAGGATGCCAAAGGGGAAACCAAAAGAACAAAAGGCAAGGACCTCAAGGGAGGCATTGAAGTCAAAGGCCAAGTACAAACATGGATATGAGAAATCCATTTCAAGCCTCTTCTGTCCTATGTGTAGGGCCTAGAAGTTTAACAATGTATCAGGCCTAGCACCCCTGTCTGTGGGCATCAGTGCCTGAGTGGAGCCAGGACCATGGCGAAAGATAAAGTCAAAGGCACTCATAGAAACCGCTTTTCTGGTTGAACAGTTGCCAGGGCATAGGAATATTTGTATTGTAGGGAGTGATCTTGAAGCAACCAGCCAAAACAGCCCATGTTTCACCATCCTCTTAGCTGAGTCCTGCACGGACACTGCCTGCTACAATATCCCATTTGGCTTTTGGGAGTAGCAGAAACCCTAGAGACAACCAGTCCACCACTAAGCCTGGTCCATGAATCTTCCCGTTAGTATTTTCAGTAAGTGCTCCCTGGCCTTTTCTTGAATTTCTCAGAATTCTATCTCTCCCATGGCACTCCAGTTTTTAGAAAGATTTCCCTTCCATTAAGCCAAAAATCTTTTTACTTCCCTCACTTTCTAGGCAACAGAGATCTTCTAAAATAATATAGCCCCAGGACTAAGCCCCTGTCTCTTTTGTTAGAACTCTGATGCTGACTAACCCTGTCATTAGCACTTGCCAACTCCCTGGCATACAGCAAGTACTCAATAAACGATTGGAAGACCGCCCAACTACATGTTTTCTGTGTGATCATTGTCTACATTGCTTAATTCCACTGCCAGAATGATGACTGATGTCAAATTGCCCTTAAATCTTTGGGTATCCCCCCATCACTTGCATGACCTCTGTGCAACATACTTCCTACTCTGTGTGTTCTGGCTGATCCTGGCCAGTCAGCCCTTCTCTACATCCTGAGAGGCACTGGGTAAGGATGTAGGAATGGGAAAAGTGAAGTTGGTACCAGATATAAAAGACCTTAAATTCCACAATTACAAACTTGACCACACCTCGGTAGGCCAATGATTCTCAGTTTGCACATGGTGACCTGTGGATGTACTAAGAACTCTTCCTAACTGTGCCTCCAGTTTCTACAAAATCTGGGTCTTTGTTGTTGTTGTTACATGTGATGCCAGCTGCTATCATAAAAAGGAATCATTAAATTTTCTTTGAGGAGGGAGGTGCTTCTTACCCACCACCCCCTCCTTTAGGGTGTCTCCTTAAAAACATAACAGATCCAATAAGAAGCCTGATCTTTGATATTTAAAATATTAGGCTTCTATTAAAGAGAATGAAATCATGTAATTTGCAACAACATGGATGGACCTGGAGATTATCATACTAAGTGAAGCAAGTCAGACAGAGACAGACAAATGTCATATGATATTGCTTATATGCAGAATCTAAAAAAAATGATACAAATGAATGTATTTACAAAACAAAAACAGACTCACAGACTTAGAGAACGAACTTATGGTTACCGGTGGGGGGGGGGGTGTGTGTTGGGTGGGAAGAGGGATAGATTAGGAGTTTGGGATTGACATGAACACGTTGCTATATTTAAAACAGATAACCAACAAGGACCTAGGGTATAATCAACAAGGACCTACTGTAACTCTGATCAATATTCTGTAATAACCTAAATGAGGTAATAATTTGAAAAAGAATAGATACTTGTATATGCATAACTGAATCACTTTGCTGTACACCTGAAACTAACACAACATTGTTAATCAATGATACTCCAATATCAAATACAAATTAAAAAACATAAAATAAAATATTAGTCTTCCGACCCTTGGAACTGTAAACATGAACCTACAAATTAGTTCAGGGTTCTCTCACAAGTATACAGTAGACAACAACAGGGTGCATTCACTTATCTCTACAGGGAATAAGAGAAGTTTTCATTGTTGTTGTTTTGACTGCCATTTAGTTTTGTGTGAAATCCTGTCCAGAGTTTATAGTATCTTGTGTGCTACCTTATATGTGTAAATCTGGTGATGCTTCCTTACAGTGGAATTGTCTTCTCTCGTTCTTCTGTACTGGTACAAAGTAGTCTTTTTTTTGGAACAGGATTGTTTTATTTACTCAACACCACAACTCTGTATGTCGGTCAGCTCTGAGGTAAGTGGGTAATGTGATGTCACAAATATCTGGGTACAAAGTGTTATGAGAAAGAGGAAAATGTGGCTGACTTTTTTAGGCGGATACTCAAAGATATTGCCTCATGTATATAAAAGAGGGTGGAAAGGGCAGTAAACAGCAACACACTTCTAGAGGGTGACACTTGGAACAGTTTTAGGCACACTTTGAGACATTTTAATGCAGTCATAATTATCTTAACAGTTATTGTATTATAATTCCTACTGGCTTGTGTTATTCAAAAACTTTTATTTCCTTCGACTGTACTGAGAACAAAAACAAGTTGAGGATCTATTGCCCTTAAAGAAGGCAGAGCCAAGCACAAGTTTGAATGACAACACCCACATTATTTTCTATGTAAATGGAACCCCCCAAACCCAGTAAGTGTGGTCAGGTTCTAGACATCACTTGCAGATGAGACAGAATGAAGTCAGCAAGTAAGTTACTGCAAGAGTCCTTTTCTGAGAAGTGGATGGAGCTGAGCAATGGTGGTGGAGAGCGCAAGGAGGGAACAGATTTGAGAAATATTTTGGAAGCAAAATTGAGCAGACAAGGGCATTTGATTAAATGGCAGGGTGAGAAAGAGAACAGTGATGGGTGCTTTTGAAGTTGTGAATCTGAGAGAATGAGAGAGAAGAAACACCATTTTTCTAAGTCATAGAATTTTAGATGAGGTATAGATTTAAACACTAGGTAGGTAGGTGGCTTAAGACATGGTCCACGCTAGATGCCAGTGAGGCACCCAGAAAGGCAGCAGGTTAGTCATGGGTAGATCAGCTCAAGAATAGGGTGGCATATTTGGAATGCAGGCAATTTATGTTTGTTTAAACTTTAGAAGTGGCTGCAGCCACTGAGTAGAGTGGACTGAAAGAAGTGACCAAGAGAGAGCCATAGGAAATGTCCCCTTTCTGTGACGTCATTGAAGAGGAACTCCTGAATCAGAGCAGGAAGAAGCTGCTGGAGGAGAATTAGGCGGACCCTCATCTACTGGAGGCCAGAGAAGGAGCGTTCCAGAAGATCAACAGTGTTACATGCAACAGAACAAAAATAAAGACTAATAAAAATGTTTATTTTCTTTTGTAATTTTTTTTCCTTTTTAGATCTTAATTTTTCTAATCCCCTCAATTTGAAGTTTTCCTAATTTGGTCATTCTTTCATAGCTTCTTTAATTTATTTGAAAAATATATGTATTAGCCTATAACTTTCTATTATTTGGGGAGCACTTTTCTGGCATAATGTCATTGCTTGAGTCATTCTGCTTGTATTCTTCTTTCCTAATAACAGCTCACAATAATTTTGCATGGAAATTGACCATGATTAATTCTCATCATCCTCTTCCTGTTCCTCCTCCCTTTGCTCTTCTCTCCTGTCTCTTCCTTCTCCTCTTCCTCCTCTTCCTTCTTTGGAGTTTCTCTGTACTTCTACGAAGGCGGATGGGTCAGAACAGTTTTCTTAGCATTATGGCTCTAGAGCTCCCTCTTCTGTCATTTTTGCAAAGTATCTAATAACAATAACAACAAAATGACCTCACATTTACTGATAATGCAGCCTCTGTTCTTCTTCCCTATTCTTTTAAACCATTTTTTTCCCTTTGCTTCTATTGTGGCTATTCTGATAAATTTGGGTTTCTCATCAGTGAGGGTCTTTGCCCTGGAGGGGACCTGTATTTGATTAGTTTAGAGAGTCCCAGGGGTCCAGACTGCACAGCACTTTCAGACTTCACTGTAGAGCCCTTGACCTCACATGTAATGGCTGCTGACCCACTGTGGACCCACCACGCTTCAGTGGGAGTTGTGTGGCAACCTGAGGGTACTATTGGGCTTTGAGGATCTTATGAAGATTTTCGCAGTGTACTCCATAATTTGTGTTTGTTTTAATAACAAAATAATGTTTTTAATGTCTTATTATTGAGTAAAATACGTATTTCAGGAGAATGTGCCACACCATGACCTCATATGAGCCTGAAAGTGCATCTATAACCCCGTTGGACCAGCTCATAGATCTGTCTTAGAAATTTCATTACAGTTGTAGGGACACTGGCCAGACTTCAGTGGGCAGTATTATGTATCCTGCTTTTAAGAGTATACATAACTAAACATGAACCTTTGGTAAAGGAAATAATAGATATGACACTTCAAAGAGAAACAGAATTGAGGGGAAAAAGGAACTTCTTTTAGAATGAATGAGACCTTAATATACCTTTTTTAAGCATGAGAAAGAATTGGGAGAGGTGAGATTAAAAAGGCAAATGTTGAATAAAGAATACAGTCCAAAAGAATAAAATCCAAAAGAACTAAGAAAGGCTTTTTATAACAGGATTAGCTGTGCAACACACACACACACACACACACACACGCACAAGAATACCTCCTCTTTTGTGATACCAAATTATCATCAAACTTTGTTTGACAATCTCCAGTAACGGGAAGCCAATTACTCCAGATCGGACTCACTTACAGAGAGGTCCTTTTTTTATTAGTTGGAGGGCTTTTTATTTCCAGTAGTTTTGCACATGAGATTTAATTCCTCTTTCTCAGCACCAGTCAAAGAGAAGAAATCAATTTCTGTCTACATGATGGTTTGCCTGTAGAAATGTGAGCTTTTGATGGGGAAAGAGGTAGAGATTAGTTTCCTTTTGTCCAGCACCAATGACACATCTGGGTGAGCGGTCAGTATTCCACAAGGGGGACATATGTATTAGAGGAAGAAAGTATGCAGGATGTAAAAGTTGATGGAGGAAGTGAGTTATAGGGAAGATTGATGTTAGCTGAGCTCCACTGATCCACTGTGGTAAAACAGGATATTATTCTGCAAATGTGTTTGTCTGAGGCCAAGATCTGTTTTGTGACAGCTGGAAACCTAAGCTGGAGGGTAACTTGGTTGATTCTACCCAAGAGCCATTTGGTCTGCAGCCAGGTCCCGCTCTTAGGAATATGACAACATGACAGTGCCTACAATTAGTATTCTTTCTTCTGTTTATTAAGCATTGTATTCAGTCACAAAAGGCTTAGACTTTAGGGAGTAAACAGAGTAAACAAATGAGCAGACTGGGCTTTTATTAAACCAAAAATTGCGTGGCTTAGCTGAATAAGCACCAATTTATACTTACTAATGAGAAATCATTTCAGGCCAAGCAATGCATTTCAGTTACACGGAAATTCTACCTGATCAGTTAACACTAAAGCCTTGGAAAATATAGAGATTCCATGTCTACCAGACTAGATGATGTTAGTTATGTATTCTGAAACTAACACTGATCCTAAGGAATGATTTGTCAGGGAGAGAGGGGATTTAATTATGGGTTTGTGGAGCTTATTTTTCACCAAAAAAGAAATTATGGATAACATTCTGAGTAAGATGACACCAAATTTATTATATGAGGTATTTTCCTATACTTACAAACATACATACAACAATGAGACACAAAAGTGAAAAACAGAAAACCAGAAAGGTAGCTGGGCTAGAATCAAGAAAACAGCTACACAGAGTAGAAACACAGAATGATGTTAACAGTCCAAGTCTTACTCCAGACAGTTTGGGGGAACCAAGGCAGAAAGTGGTAGCTGGGAGTTAATCTATTACAGGTTAAAAAAAAATAAAGAGAATGTGGTATACTGCATTATATCATAATGTAAAATGCTCATTAACCCTCTTGGGGGAAGAATCTACTTTATTGTGCTATTGACGTTAGGCTTGGCCTTATGATTTGCTCAAGCCAATGAAATGTGAGCAAAAGTAATATGACTCCTTATGGAAGAAGATTTAGGAACCACTGACCAGTTTCCACATATCCTCTTGAGCAAGAAAGAGAAAATCCCATCTTCCTGGTTCTCAGAATGAAGGTGATAATGAAGCACAGCCACAGCACTCCCAGCTGACATTAAGTGTGAGAAATAAAACTTTGTTCTTTTTTATGCCACAGACATAATGGGGTCATTGATCACTGCAATATAACCAACCTTATTCTGACTAGTACCTGGATCTAAGAAGCCTTAAAGTTTAAACCTACCTTATTCTGACTAATATCTGGACCTGAGAAGGACAGAAAATGATGGAGGCGGGGGGGGGTGGAGAGTGGGAACTTTCCAGAGTTGTAGTTCCTAGGTAGCTGCAGGCCTAGGGAGAAGGCAGTCAGAGACTCACAATGAGACACTGAAACAAGATGCCTCGTGGCTAGTGACCAAATCTGTCATATCCTTAATACCACCTCAGCACAGACATGTGCAATCACATTGTAGGAAAATCACTAGCTTTTTTTATGGACTATGGCCAGGACATCTTAGGCAGGAAAAAGTGAGCATAAAGAGAGAAAAAAAAAGAGGGAATGAAACAAAACAATATCCTACTCAAAAATGAACCAGCAAATCCAAATTCCAAAATTCATGTTGAAATCTAACACTACCATTATAACATCACATCCAGCACAGAAGAAAAATTGACTCCAGATGGAATGACAAAATTTCTAGGAGTTATGTTTCAGGAGAAAAAGGTTTTTTTTTAAGTCCAATTTTCAAAAGACAAGGGATTGTGAAACAAAAATAAAGAGAAATGAAAAGTTGATTTTACAGGTAGATTTTAGAAAGAATTAATTAAATATACAGAAGATGAAAATAATCACTATTAAAAATAAAAAACGAGTCATGGTATAAGAGAGATAAGTGAAATGGAAGACAGTCTCACAAAATAGGTTGCCAATCATGATGTAGAAATTATAAAAAATAATGAAATAAAAAATATGTCATTGGAATGTGCAACAATCAAGTTGATTTTCAGCAGGCAGAAGAATTCAGCAGGCAGAAGAAAAAAACAGGGAATGTGAAGCCAAATCAACTGAGATGATCTGGTTTGAGGAATAGTGTACCTCATACCATAATTCACACTGACATGTGCATAATGGACATCTCAGAAGGAGAGCAGAGAGAAAACAAAGCAAAAAAATATTTGAAGACACAACTGAAAATTCCCAAAATTTAATGAAAAACAGTTTATACACTGAAGAAGCTCAATGAACTCCAAGGAGGATAAACTCAAAGAGAGTCTATTCTAGATACATTATTATCAAATTGTCAACAGATAAAGACAAAGAAAGATTCTTGAAAACATCAAGAAAAAAGTGAGCCATCACATACAAGATATCCTCCATAAAATTATAGGCAGACAGCTCATTGGAAACCATCAAGGCCAGAATGCAGTGAGATGACATACTCAAACTGTTGAAAGGAAAACACAATTAATCAAGAATACAATATTTAGCAAAAGTGTTCTTCAAAACCAAGGGGTAAATTAAGGCATTTCTACATTGGGGGGGGGGGCGGGGTGCGGGGAATTTGTCACTAGCAGAACTATCCTACAAGAAATACTAAAAAGAGTACTTAGGGCTGAAATCAAAGAACATTAGACAGTATCTCAAATCTACATGAAAAAATAAAGAGCAACAATAAAGATAAATATATAAATATTAAATACAGTTCAGATTTTTGTACTATTTTATTCTAATTTAAAAGACAATTACATAAAGTAATAAATATAAACTGTATTGATGAGATTATGATGCATACTTCGACCAGGGCTCAAACCTGTGTCCTCTGCATTGGCAGGCGGATTCTCAACCACTGTGCCACCAAGGAAGCCTGGGACCAAATGAAACTTAAAAGCTTTTGCACAGCAAAGGAAACTGTAAACAAGATGAAACAACAACCCTCAGAATGGGAGAAAATATTTGCAAACAAATCAATGGACAAAGGATTAATCTCCAATATACATAAACAGCTCATGCAGCTCAATATTAAAAAAAAAAAAAAAAACCCAATCAAAAGATGAGCAGAAGACCTAAATAGACATTTCTCCAAAGAAGACATACAGATGGCCAAGAGGCACATGCAAAGCTGCTCAACATCACTAATTATTAGAGAAATGCAAATCAAAACTACAGTGAGGTATCACCTCACACCAGTTAGAATGGGCATCATCAGAAAATCTACAAACAACAAATGCTGGAGAGGGTGTGGAGAAAAGGGAACCCTCTTGCACTGTTGGTGGGAATGTAAATTGATAGAGCCACTATGGAGAACAGTATGGAGGTTCCTTAAAAAACTAAAAATAGAATTACCATATGACCCAGCAATCCCACTACTGGGCATATACCCAGAGAAAACCATAATTCAAAAAGACACATGCACCCTAATGTTCATTGCAGCACTATTTACAAAAGCCAGATAATGGAAGCAACCTAAATGCCCATTGACAGATGAACAGATAAAAAAGATATAGTACATATATAAAATGGAATATTAGCCATAAAAAGGAATGAAATTGGGGCATTTGTAGAGACTTGGATGGACCTAGAGACTGTCATACAGAGTGAAGTAAGTCAGAAAGAGAAATACAAATATCGTATATCAACGCAGGTATGTGGAATCTAGAAAAATGGTACAGGTGAACCAGTTTGCAAGGCAGAAACAGAGACACAGATGTAGAGAACAAACGTATGGACACCAAGGGGGGAAAGCGGTGGGGGGGGGGGGGGTGGTGATGGTGTGGTGTGATGAACTGGGAGATTGGGATTGGCATATATACACAAATATGTATAAAATAGATAACTAATAAGAACCTGCTGTATAAAAAAGAAAATAAAATTCAAAAAAAATTAAAATAAATAAATAAATGGGACCTAATTAAATTTAAAAGCTTTTGCACAGCAAAGGAAACCATAAACACAATGAAAAGACAACCCTCAGAATGGGAGAAAATATTTGCAAATGAAGCAACCAACAAGGGATTAATCTCCAAAACACACAAAAGCTCATGCAGCTCAATATCAATAAAACAAACAACCCAATCAAAAAATGGGCAGAAGATTTAAATAGACATATCTCCAAAGAAGACATACAGATGGCCAAAAAGCACATGAAAAGATGCTCAACATCACTAATCATTAGAGACATGCAAATCAAAACTGTAATGAGGTATCACCTCATACCGGTCAGAATGGCCATCATCAAAAAGTCTACAAACAATAAATATTGGAGAAGGTGTGGAGAAAAGGGAACCCTCTAACACTGTTGGTGGGAATGTAAACTAGTATAGCCACTATGGAGAACAGTACAAAGGTCCTTAAAAAACTAGAAATAGAATTACCATATGACCCAGCAATCCCACTCCTGGGCATATATCCAGAGAAAACCGTAATTCTTAAAGATACCTTCACCCTAATGTTCATTGCAGCACTATTTATAATAGCCAGGACATGGAAGTAACCTAAATGTCCATCAACAGAGGAATGGATAAAGAAGATGTGGTACATATATACAACGGAATATTACTCAGCCATAAAAAAGAACAAAATAATGCCATTTGCAGCAACATGGATGGACCTAGAGATTGTCATACTGAGTGACGTAAGTCAGACAGAGAAAGACAAATATCATATGATATCACTTATATGTGGAATCTAAAAAAGGGGTGCAAATAAACTTATCTACAAAACGGAAATAGAGTTACAGATGTAGAAAACAAACTTACTGTTACCAGGAGGTAAAGAAGGGGGAAGGATAAGTTGGGAGCTTGGGATTGACATATACACACTACTATATATAAAATAGATAACTAATAAGGACCTACTGTATGGCACAGGGAAAACTACTCAACACTCTGTAATGGCCTATATGGGAAAAGAATCTAAAACAGAGTGGATATATGTATATGTATAACTGATTCACTCTGCTGTACATCCGCAACACAACATTTTCAGTCAACTACACTCCAATAAAAATTTTTTGAAAATGTAAGTGGGTTAAACATTCATATTACAAGGTAGATATTAGCAGAATGGATTAAAAAAAATGATCCTAGTCTTATGTCATCTACAAGAAACATACTTTAGATTCAAAGAACCAAACAGATTAAAAGGGCAGAAAAAACTACCATGGAAACATTAACTAAAATAGAGCCTGGATGGCTAAACTAATATCAGACAAAATAAACCTTCAACAATGTGAAAAGAAGATACACAGAATGAGAGAAAATATTTCCAAATCATAAAATTAATAAGGCACTTGTATCCAGAATAGATAAAAGAACTCTTAAAATTCAACAATACAAAAGCAACTCAATTAACAAATGGGCAAAGGATTTGAATAAATATTTTTCTACACAAATGGTCACTAAACAAACAAAATGATGCTCCAAATCATTAAACATTATGGGAATGCACATCAAAACAACAACAAGGTACAAGTTTTTGCCCTAAATATTAAATTAAATTAAAAAGTTAATAAAAATCATTGGCGAACATGTGGAGAAATTTGAACCTCATACATTGCTGGTGGAAATGTAAAATGTTGGAGCTGGTTTGGAAAATTCTTTTCAGTAATTTAAAATGTTAAACATGTAGTTACCACATCATCCAGCTATTCTACTAGTATGCACACAAAATAAATGAAAACATATGCACACATAAAAACTTGTACATGAATGTTCATAGCAGCATTATTTCATAAAGGCTTAAATTTTAAAATAACCCAAATATTTATTGACTGATGAATAAATAAACAATATCTTACATCCGTACAATGGTATACTGCTTTGTAATAAGAATGCCACATGCCACATGAGTGAACCTTAAATACATTATGCTAAATGCAAGATGTCAGACACACAAAAAAAGTATATTGTATGATTTCATTTATACAATATGTCCAGAATAGGCAAATCCATATAAACAGAAAGTAGATTAGGGGTTGTTGTTAGGGGAAGAGGGGAGGCTATTGGGAGTGACTTCTAATAGATACGAGATTTCATTTGGGGTGATGAAAATATACCACAATTTGATAGTGGTGATGGGTTTCACAACTCTGTGTATATACTAAAAAGAACTGAATTGGACAGACTGAACTTATATACCGTGTGAATATCATGGTATGTAAATGATATCTCATTAAAGCTGTTATAAAAATGTCATAGAGAAAATATAATTTTCTAAAAAAGGGATAAAAATAAGAATAGCAGCAGAGTATTTCTTAGTAATATTAAATTCTAGAACATAGGACTTTCCTGGTGGTGCAGTGGTTAAGAATCCACCTGCCAATGCATGGGACACGGGTTCAAGCCCTGGCCTGGGAAGATCCCACATGCCGCGGAGCAACTAAGCCCGTGCACCACAACTACTGAGCCTGTGCTCTAGAGTCCCGAGCCACAACTACTGAGCCCGTGTGCCACAACTACTGAAGCCTGTGTGCCTAGAGCCCGTGCTCCACAACAAGAGAAACCACGGCAACGAGAAGCCCGTGCACTGCAAGGAAGAGTAGCCCCCGCTTGCCGCAACTACAGAAAGCCCAAGTGTAGCAACGAAGACCAAACGCAGCCAAAAATTAATTAATTAAAAAAAAAAGTCAAAAAATTTTAGAACATAGTGGAAAATATTTTTAAAGCACTAACAGAAAATAACTATCATCCTCAAATTGGACACAAAACTATCTATCTAGGATAACATAAAGACATTTTCAAGGTTTTCAGAGACCATCAGTTTACCAATCTCGAACTTTTACCAAAAAATGCCTTTTAATAAGGAAAAAAAATGAGCCTAGTATACTAGGATTTTAGCAAGGATGATGGATAAAAGATTGACTTGAAAAAAATCCTATATACCCCAATAGTCCACTGGAATATATAATGGAAAATGAGTACCATTCACAATAGCAACAATGTCTTCCTAATGTAGTAGGAATAAAACCAAAAGATGTGCAAGATTGTTATAGAGAAAACACATAGATAAATAGATAAAAATAGAGATTTATTAACAAGAACCTAAATAGAATGATATAACAGGTTCATGAGTGAGAGGAGTCAATTTTCTGAAGATAAAAATTTCCCTTAAACTAATTAATAATTCCAATACAATTCCAATGAAAATTTCAGTAAGACTTTTCATAAAACTTGACAAATTAATTAAAAATTTTATGTAAAAGAGCAAAGGTCAATAATAAATAATATTGATGTAGAAAGGACTCGCCTTACATGATATTAAGGTATATGATAAACCTATAAGTGTGATAATAATAGAGGTAAAAGAAAATATAGCAAAAAAAAGGACAGATCACAAATGGACACCCCTTATATAGAATATTGATATATAATAAAGGTAGCTATAAATAATATTTGAAAAAATATAGAGTAACACCCTTTATTGTTAATCACCTAGAAACTTAGACGAGAATGATAACCATGGAATACAGCATCATGATTTTCTTGATAAAGGGAACAGGGGAATATAACAAGGCAAGGCAGGAAGCTTCACATATAATTACAATCTTTTATTCTCTTAAATAATCCTTCTGAAATAAATATGGTTAAAATATTAACATTTGATAAATTTAGGTGGTGGGTGCATATGCATAACTCCAGTGAGGATTAAGTAAAGGAATGTACTTAAATTTACCAGTTCAAACTTCGACCTTAAGGGATATTACTTTCTCCTTTCTCTTTTCAAATGACAGATATTTTATTCTCTTTTGGTAGTACAGTATCAAGGAAGCTTTGGTAATTTCTAACCTTTATATAATTTTATTTGCTCACAGTGGCAACAGAAGATCAACCAAAAACTTCTTTGCCTAGTGATAATTTCAATTTCTCCTACTCTCAAACAAGGAAGCAACAATGCCAATGCTAGATTCTCCAATTTCAAACAAAACGAAAACAACAAACATAAAATGTATAAAGTACAATCACTCTTGTTTGACTGACTTTCTAAACTCCTTTCACAGGAAATATTCTTAAAGGAATTTTCAACTCTATTTCTTTAGCTATATGATATAATCTGCCGTTGTATGGCATAAGAATAAAGCTATTTTCATTAAGACTAGGTTCATTATGCCTGGAGTGGACTTTGACTAGAAAATAGTGACATAACCAAGTGGTTCTCTCCAGCATTGTAGCCTGCAAAAGCTAGGCTCAGAATTCAAAACAATCAGTGATGTGAAACGGTCTTGATATTTGTATTTGAGTTTTAACATTCAGATAATTTGATACTCATTCTTCATTCCTACACACTGAAAAGAGAGTAGTAACAAACAAGACCAGGCTATGCCATGTGGACTCCAGGGAGCTACAAATTGCCAATTTCTTAGGACTGCAGAAGTAGCTTCAGCTTGGATTTGAAGACAGAAGGATAATGTCCATGGGGACAGAGGAACCTGTTCAGGCTCATTTTAGGAGAAAAAAACCAAAATAAAACAGGTAGTATATCTATGATATTTGCCTGTATCCATGAAGTAACTTTCTACTGACTGTAATGCCCTTCTGTAACTTCTAAGTCCTAGAGAATTCCTCCTCTTTTTTCATGGTACAGCTCCTACATAGACTACTCCCTGTTTGCCTAGACATTATAATTAGTCTATTCTTTATACATTCATAGCATGATATACTCACCTAGAGCCTTTGAAAGTGAATTACTGAAGAAGCACTTTGGTAGGTAATAAGGATAAAGTTGTGAAGGGCAATTTTGCCTTTACAAGCTAGTGAGGGACATAGCTCAGGTAACTGGCCACTGCAGTAGTGTATATAATACATGCTATAGTAAAAGACAAGAGGGCACAAAATCAATACAGCATCACCTAGTTTTGAGTGTGAGGGATAGTTGCATACTGAGCCCTAAAATGAAAGCAAAGAAGTACGAAGTAAATACACAAAAAGGTGTGTGTGTGTGTGAAAGGGGGAGGGGGGAAGAGAGAGAGAGAGAAAGACATGTTGAGAGAGTGTGAGTTTTGGAGAGATGGCTGGAGGAGTTAGGTGTTTCAACCAAAGGAAGCAGCATGACCATAGTTCCAAAGATGGGAAAAGTCTAAAAATTCAAAATCAATTCTGAATGGCCTGAGTATAAGAAGATACACCAGGAGAGCTGAACGTAGCAAAGCAGGCAGGGTAGAGATAAGGGCAGTATTTGAAAACCACTATAATGACATTTGCAGGGATTTTTTTTTTGGTCCTGATGCATCCATTCCTCCTTTCTTTATGTAACACAGCCTTTATTTTCTTTCCTTAAAGTCCATGTATTCAGGAAAGATTGATTCTAACCCACCCTTTAGGGAAGGGGAGTAAAAGGAAGACCTACTACACACTCAGAGTTAACATTTGGTCAAAGTTATCTAATCGAAATGAAATCCAGGATTTTAGACTTTTTTCTTGGTGTTTGTGGGAGTCAGGGAAGATGTAAGGACATTGTCCTTGCCTTTGGGTATGAACCTGAATATGATAGCCCAAGAAAAACTGGCAACCATCTCACAACACCATGAGAGAACCAATCAGAAGCAAATTCAAGCAATTGGCTCTGGCCATGTGGTTTGAGCTTAGAATAGAGCCTTTCCTGATAACTCTGAAATTCAGTTATAAAAGCCAAAATACCAGCTTTATTGATTATCTTTGAATTTTGTTTTACGTTATATGCAGTAAAGAGTCCTACCTGATAAAGATAGATTAGGGGCACTGATTTTACCTGAGAGCATTGAGAATTACCTGAGGAATTTTAAGTGGAAGGTAACAAGAAAACGTGCTTTAGAAGGATAGCCTTGATTTCTGGTGTGGATAAGACGACATAGACTCATTATTCTTTATTTCTCCCATCTTAGCACAACTATAAACCCTGAAAATAACACGATAGGCTACCATAGGAGGACTCGGAAAGGTGGAAAGAGGAACGCAAACTAGCTAGGGACCACAGGACTAGAGGGACGACATTATGCCCCAACATCTTCCAACTCCCACACCACTCCACACAACAGCAGATGATCCAGACCTGGTGTTCCCTGAATCCCAAACCGGCAGGAGTAAGCAGCCCAGGTAGGTCCCTTCCTTCCCTGATTGAACTGGGGTTCTACAAACAACAAGCCAAGGGAAGTACTCTCTGCCCTTGGGGTTGGAGTCCCTTCCCCCCTCCCCCTCCCTCCCAGAGACTACAGGTAGCCCAGAAGTTTGGCCAGGATAAAGCAAGAGCCCATAGACAATCAGAGGCCAGGGAAAATGCTCTCCCAGGCCCTAGAGAACAGGGAAGTCCAGTCCGGAGAGTCACCATCTGCCTCACAGATGGCACCAGCAGGGATCAGCAAAAGACCCAAGACCTGGTGGCATCAGACAAACTAAGCAGATGAAAATAACATCTCAAAGGCTTTGAAAATTGAGTTGTCATTAGAACTGGAGCTTAAAAAAGTAGGTCAGTATCTGCATGCTGAATGTCAAAAGGGTGATTGTTTGCTAAAATAGAAATTTTATCCAGAGTCTCCCAAACATAATCGTCAAAGTATCCAAGTTATAACTGAAAAGCACTCGTCATGCCAAGAAGCAGGGAAATCACACAGTTTGAGTGAAAAATAAAAGATACAACATTAAGGTAACACAGATGTAGAACCGTTTGACAAAGATTTTAAAGTAGCCATCATAAAATTGCTTTAATAAGCAACGACAAGTATCCTTGAAACCAGTTGTAAAACAGATAATCTCACTAACAATTAGAAATATAAAAATAATCAAATTTAAGTTATGCAACTGAAAAATGCAATAACCAAATTTTCAAAAAGCCACTGGAGGAGCTTAATAGCAGAACGAACACAACATCAGAAAGGATCAGTAAACTTAAAGATAGAACAGAAAGATATCCTTGCCTATGGATTAGAGATCAGCAAGACTAGAGATGTTGGTAGGGATATTACAGTAATAATCCAGTGAGAGAGGATGGTGGTCTGAAATGCAGTAGTGGCAATACAGAAAGAATCAGATTTTTGATGTGGTTTGGATGGAGTATAAATAAAACTTAGTGATTTATTTGGACACAGGTATAAGAAAAAGGGAGAAACCGAAGGTGAATTCCAAATTGGCTGAGGCAATACAGTCAATGTTGACATAGATGAAAGCAGAACAGGTTTGGGAGAAAAAAATCATGAGTGTAGTTTTGGATATTCTTCATTTGAGGTGCTATTGAGCTGGATAGTTTGACATGTCAGCCACTTAACACAATAATTAATGAACTCTCCATTGAATCAGGATAACCTAACTGAGCGCCTGGCATTTAGCAGGTACTAGTAAGTTTCATGAATGATGGAATGAACAAGGGAATACGTTTATTTATTATTTATTATTTATTTTCCTCTAAGTTCTAAGAACATTTTCACCTCAGCACAGAGGACCTTAGGCAGACAAATTCACATGATTGCCACACTTCTAAGGATTAGCTAGACTGCTGAGATATCAAGAGTCCACTGATCAATGAGACTGACCAGTTAATACAGGATGCCTTTGCATATCCCAAAATGGAACTCAAGCTCAGTAATTGTAGCACCTAGCATTTAAATCCAGACACTATAGGCCATAGAATAAAACACTGGCCTAGTTTTTTGTCTTCTTTTAAATTTTTTAACATTAGAAAGAATACTTCACACATATGACTAAATTAAATCATCAGAGAAAAGTTCATCAACAACATATCATATTTTATCGCATATTATTTCTATTTTCTCCATGATTAACAACTTGTTTGGGAAGAAAAATAATGAAACTTTGAGAAAAATGTACCAGATTCTGGAATGTTAATCCATCTGGTACCCTTTGCTCCATCATAATTCACTTCAGTTAGATGTACTGAGACCCTTGTGTGATCTTCCATTGCTATCCAAGAGCCAGGGATTAATCTTTGGACCATCATGTCAAGAATTTGTGCCCTACAAATCAGCAGGATATTATTCCTTCTGCTAAATCAAGTTTTCAGGGAGTCCATGCCAGTATATCACCTGATACATTTAGGAAGCAGCCACCTATTTTTTTTTTTTTTTTTTGTCTCTCATTCTGATAAATGTCCCACTGAGAAGACCTAAACACCATTTCCCTAGAGCTCTTGAGTATTCTGTTCCTTCACCATGGCACCCAAAGGAGAGTCCTAATTTCTACTCCAGCTAGCCCCACAGAGGACACAGAGCTTCCTGCCAGCCCTTATCTCAAGACTGGCATCTATCTCAGCCTATATTCACAATATATCTACACTGCCCTTCTGAATTTATGGTCTATTTTGGTTCCATTCTGAAAACGCTGCCTGGAACACGTTTAGATTGCCAAAACACATTCCTAGTGTTTGTTTCTTTCCACCTCTTGTCTGAGGGATTTTCAGTCTTCCCTTGGCACTTCTACTTTCAGAATGTCCCTCCTCTCATCTGGCTGAGGAACCTAGGCCACCTCCTAAGAGACATATTTTGACACAAACCAGGATTCCATTGTAATGGCCATTTAAAAAGATCATCATCATACTGGGCATTTACAGAAGGTGTGCTCAAGGAATAGAGGCTAGAGTTAAAAAATGTGATTTCATCCACATTAGGGTTTTGAAAAGAGGAGTCATCATTGGGAATAGTGTTTTGTAAACTATGCTCAGATTCTTGATACACCCTCCCATTTTTCTAAAGTACCTGTGCAGAAAGAAAAATAATGAAAGTTTTGAGGGGCTTTTCTAAATCACTATAATCAATAAAATTTAAAACTTTCACTTTTATAATTTAATGTAGTTAAAATACCATGCATATTCATGCCACTATTTGATTTTCATATTAAAAAAGAATGTAAGTAAAACAAATAAGAGTAATATAATGACCCATTTTTATTGTATTCATTAAAGAACCAAAGAACATGGTTGCTTTATATAGATTTATACCCTACACCAGGTGCAGAATATTTCAATTTTTTAATATCTCAATATTGCTAAATTACAATCTCAAGATTAAAACTTTACAGAAGTGAAGGTTGGGTCTGCATCATATTATAAATTAGCTGTTTCATAATACCAAGCAAAGATTCATCAAAGGAATCTTACAATTCTCAACCACTGCATTGTTTACATGTGTATTAGTGTGCATACAAAAATGTTATATTTGGTTATATTCAAATATTTAGTGAGCATTATCTCAATCCACACTTAAAAAAGAAGAGAAAAGAGAGACAAGTTTTTTGACTTAATGCTAGTAATTTTCACACTCTGACTTTGCAGAGCTGGGACTTAAAATTTAGTCTCCTAATTCCAGTTTACTGCTCTTCACCTCATTGTGAAGAATAAACGTATGTCAAAATCAACAATCCAACTCAGATGTATCCTAAATAAATATCACAGTGATAAGAACTATTTTACTCTTAAATTGTATTTAAGGGAAAAAAATCCAAAATATCTTTCAATATTGCAATCATTTTCGTAGTTTTTCAAAATTTTAAAAATTATATGAAGTTGTTTTAAAGTTGACAGTTGCTATGGTTTGAACGTTTGTGTTCTCCCAAAATTCATATGTTGAAATCTTAATTCCCAGGGTGATAGTATGAGGAGATGCAGCCTTCGGGAGGTCTTAAGTCATGAAGGTGAAGTCCTCATGAATGGGAATAGTGTTTTATAAAAGAGACCCTACAGAGCTCCCAACCCCTTCCACCATTTGAAGACACAGTAAGAAGGCTGCAACCAGGAGGAAGGTCATCCTCCAATCATACTGGCTCCCTCCTCTCAAACTCCTAGTCTCCAGAACTGTGAGAAATAAATTTCTGTTGTTTACAAGCTACCCAGTCTGCGGTATTTTGCTATAGCAGCCCGAAGGGACTAAGAAAAGTCACAATTCAGTCCAGAATTCGTTAGAATACACATTTGAAATTTAAGCCAAATGATTAAGCTTTTTCAAGTATATTTTTCTCAAGTTATCAGTCAAGATGGGTATGAAATATAGAAACAGGGATTTAGAATATATTAGTAGAGCTCAGTTTCTGCACTAGTGTTTGAGGTATTCTAGGATGAGAGCACAAAGAAAGAAGCCACATGCAAATTATGTAATATCCTAGTATGTTATGCACCCAAAATTAGAATTATTCAAAAAAAAATAATAAAACCCACAATATTTGATAATGATAATCTTATCTCACAAGGTATTTATTTCCATTTTCTCTACGCATTAAAATATTCTGAATAATCTAGATACAACTTGGAACATGTCAGCTTTAGTCCTCAAAAACTGACAAAGATGATGATAAAGGGCTCCTGTCATTTTTGATTGTTGGAATGTCCATTTTATTAGTGATTGCTTCTTTAAGTATAGGATCTTAAATACATATGAAGACAACAGCTATACACGTTTTATTTTGTTCCATGATCAGATTGCTTGAGAGTTAAGTTTAAAATTGGGAGCAAACTTGAACTTCAGCAATCTAGGTACTCAAGAGCAAAAGCTATTTCCACTCTTGCAACATGGATTTTCTGTCAAAAGCTTTTGTCTTTGTTTTACATGGTTTAAGAATCTGGAAAAATCTGTTTTAATCCAGTGAAAAAGATACAAAGAAATTCCACTTAAAACAAAGTGAAGCATTTTATATCATTAAAATAGTCAATGACATCAGTTTCTATCAATGGTAGAACAGCTTTTAGTGAATGTGTTGTTTGCATCAATTCAGAAAATGATGTTAGGCACTATGGCTGAAAAAAAAAAGAACATTTGGTCTGGATGCTTGAAGAGATTGGAATATCTACAATTACTTGGTGCTAGGCAGGTTATTTAAGATGGAGTTATAAATCTCTAGGATAATCTCTGCTTAAAGATGGGGGATTGATCACCTGCATATATTTTCTTTTCCTTCTGGGACCCAGTGAAAATGTTAAGTATAAGAATCAATAGGTCATAAGTCAACAACAAATAAGAGACTGGTAAAGAAGTATCAGGGTATAAGAAATTTCTATGAATTATGGAAGGCAGCAAGTTCATGGAAGAGCAGTAACTATTGCCCTGAGATGGAGGAAGTACCAGCGTGGGACATGATTGAGAAGTGAGACAGAATTCCCAGTAAAAGCATAGAGACTTGGGACTGAAAAAGTGCCTAGCACATATGAGAGTATAAGGAGGACCTGTGACCAAACACATGATGGTGGAGAGAAAGGGGAAAATACCATGTATGGAACTGGGAACATTCCCTACTCTGCCCTTAGATAGGAGAGGAGAAGGCAATTCCATAGAGAAATTGTGACTCCAAAGACATTCTGACATTTAAGAACCCTCAGAATGACACCAGCTCAAGCCAGGTATCCTAAAATGAAGACCCCGAGTCAACCAGCAGTACACAATTACACAGAGCTCCAAATGAGCTTCCCATGTCTTGCTTTCAAATGTAAACAGAGGACCACAGAGAGAGAGAGATGATTCCCAGAGATTACAGAGAGGATTCACAGGAAGTAAGAAAATAACAAACTACCTTTAGAGAGATGCAAAAAAGTATCTTATTCATTTTTGTGGCAAAATTCTTGGGGAAAGGAAAAATCAGTGGATCTGAAAGAGCTCTTAGAGATTAAAATGCTGTGTTTAAAATAAAAAGAATTAAAACAAGAGTAGGAAGACAAAGAAATCTCCCAATAAATAAAGAAAATTGACAAATACTGGGAAAAGATGAAAGAAAAAATCACCCCAGGAAATCCAATAGCCAACAAAGAGAATTTTAAGAATGAGAGAACAGAAAACAAAAACTGGGGAGATGTAAATTATCCAGAAAATAATAAAATGTTTCACAGAGCAGACAGATCTAAATCTCTAAACTAAAAGAGTCCATCAAAAGAATTTAAAAATATCCCTGCTAGCATGAGCATAGAATAAGGACGCATTCAAACACACTAGTGATACTCAAGAAATGTATGCTCTTTCTTTGGTCGAAGAAGAGAAAACAAACTTTAAACAGGAAGGCAAGAAAATCAGAAAGCAACATTTGCAAGCCAGGACAACAGAGATCATAAGTCCCAGGAGAACAGCTGGGCAGTGGATTGAGAGGGAAACTGTGCAGAAGGGTGCTGGAGACAAAGGGATCCAGGAAAAAAGTAAAAATAATTGGTCACTAGGGAAGCTGAGGATGTGGGGTTTAAAAGAGCTGTTAAATACTCCAGAAAACCCGAGAAGTCTGAAGAAAGTAACTCTACTTGGCTTTGAAGTGCACAATATATTAGCATGAAGATTAATATTCTTCGTAGAGTCCCAGCGTTTAAAATATACCCATAAGGTAAGGAAGATGTTTATGGCTACAGAACATTTAAGTGTTAAAATACATGGCAGAAATAGGATGACAGCAGAGCAGAGGAGGAGAGATAAAAAGGATAAGGCTACAACTATCTTAATTTAATAAAGTGAGGAGTCAAACAAATATTCTGAATGATGAATACACTTATTACACTTATTAATATTAGTATATACTTATATATGTATCCATGTATTTTCCTTTTTTTGAGCTTTATTGAGGTAAAACTGATAACTAAATATTTGAAGTGTACAACTTGCTAGTTTGATATATTGTGAAATAATCACCACAATCAAGCTAATTAACATATCCATCGCCTCACATAGTTACCATTTTTTTGTGGTTGTGTGCGTGAAGAAAACACTAAGGTGATTAACTTCTGGAGATCTACTGTATAGCAATGTGACTATGGTTAATACTATATTCTATACTTGAAATTTGCTAAGAGGGTCATATTAAATGTTCTTGTATACTGTTCTTTAATTCATGAAGGATATCAGTGAACTACTTGATATAGAAGACTTATTCTCAGAATAAGAAGGAATAGTTTACTAAGAGCTGTACTACAAGAAAACGATACTCCCACTCTCAACTCCACTGCCAAGACCACATTATTGATCTGGAGTAAGGGAAAGAATGTTGCACCAAAACATTTAGGCCTATATTTAAATCATCTATTACCCTACCAACCAACTTCAAGCAAATAGTAAAATCCATCCTCATCCTTAAACTATTTCTCAGATTAATTTCCACTCAATACAAGCAAATCTGGAAGAAAGTATATAATGTGTTCTTTTCCTAAATCTTTAACTAGTTGTGGTCATTTTTTTAATGCTTAGCCTGACCTCTTCAAACTTTAGTATCCGCATTGAAAGTCAGTGTCACAATAAAAATGAGGAGGTCCACCAAAAAGTAAAAGGAAAAACTGGCAATAAAATGTTTTTCCTGCTTCGGGAAGTGGTTGTTGCCTGCTGTTTACTTTTGTATATTCACAATGAAAAAATTTTAAAGCAAATTTTGGTTCATTGACTATCAAGAAAATATCAACAAATCTATCAAAATAACTACTTTTAGCAAACTCTAAAGCTTGCATCACATTTTGCATTCAGCATGGGCTCATATATCAAAAGAGCATTTAAAAAGAGATTTTTGTTCAGAGAAATAGGCACATCAAAGCAATTGAATAGGAAGTAATCATGTCTAACTTCTACAAAGCAATATTATCCTTTCTGAAATGAAAACCACGAACACACAAAATCTGAGTTGAAATCAAATCTGATATTAAATATCATTACTTAGAGAAGACTTGTTATGTCGGTTAAGAGCTGACATTTCAAAATAATTCAAAAACTCATGTTCAGATAGATGACATTTATTCATTCCACAAACTAAAATTTAGTCTACAAACCTTGTCCCACAGCACAAGAGAGCAAACATCTATATGCATACCATATTGTTAGCATTTCACCTCAAGATGCATACTAAGTTCCTTCAGTATAATTTTCCTTCAAAGGGAACTGGCATGAGGGAAAGATAAGAGTACACTCAATTAATTGATAGTGTGGCATGGCTTTTTTCATTAACTTTATTGTGTCTTCTTTCCAAAAGACCTATCTTTGGTATTTGTTATCTCTCTCAGAAAAGAGTGATCATTTAAAGAATGGTGGTTTGTTTCAACTTGTGAGTAATTAGCACCCTGGAGTTCATATTTTCCTCACTATCCTTGAGGTTGAAAAACTTGTCCTATTTCATTCTCCATGTATTTATTTATAATCTTTTCCACTATAATTCCAACATTTGCATCATGCTGAATTATGAATCCTTTAAACCCAGATTACATTTTTAAACTATTTAAAAATAATTTTTAAATTATTTTTTTTGTTTTATCATATGGAAAGCTTTAATCTCCTGAAATTTATTTTGTGTAAATTGTGAGAAAAAGTTATTTAATTTTATTGTTTTTTTTAACATATAGATAGCCCAAGAGTAAATAATGTATTTTTTCTAACTTAAAATATCACTTTTACCTTGTAATTTTCATATGTACTACGTTTGTTCTGGAAAAAGGGAAGATAGTAAAGATTAGTTTCCTAATTCATTAACTATATTCTGACTTTCCTCATGTGTTTATTCTTTTAGTTTTACTTTGTTTTTATTGAAGTATAGTTGACCTACAACACTACGGTGCACACCACAGTGATTTGATATTTCTGTATATTACAAAATGATCATCACAATAAGTCTGGTTACCACCTGTCACCATACAAAGTTATTACAATATTACCTTTATGTCCCAGGCTGTACATTTCATCCCTGTGACTCACTTATTTTGTAATTGGAAGTTTGTACCTCTTAATTTCCCTCACCTATTTCACTCATTCTCCTACTCCCCTCCCCTCTGGCAACCACAAGTTTGTTCTCTGTATCTGAGTCTGTTTCTGTTAAGTTTGTTCATTTGTTTTGTTTTGTTTAGATTTTAAATATAAGAAGTCATACGGCATCTGTCTTTGTCTGATTTATTTCACTTAGCATAATACCCTCTAGGTCCATCCAGGTTGTCGCAAATGGCAAGAGTTCATTCTTTTTTTATGGTTGACTAATTTTCCAATATTCTATACCCATTCATCTGTGGATAGGCACTTAGGTTGCTTCCAAATCTTAGCATGTTAGCAATTGTAAATAATGCTGCAATGAACATATAGGGGTGCATATATGTTTTCAAATTAGTGTTTTTGTTTTCTTCAGAAAAATACCCAGAAGCAGAATTGCTGGATCATATCATGATTCTACTTTTAATTTTTTGAGGAACCTCTATACTGTTTTCCAGAGTGGACGCACCAACTTACATTCCCACCAACAGTGCATGAGGGTTGCCTTTTATCCACATCCTCACCAACAACTGTATTTTGTTGACTTTTTGAATTCCAATATTAAGTTGGATGATAGAGATGATAGTGGCATTTTGCCGTTTCCTTTTTTTAATGATTATGTTTCACTATGAATTATCAGGAGTGATTTTTTTCTCTTCCTTTTCATTTAATTTATTATAATCTTTTTTTTTTTTTTGATTTGAAACTTTCCCATGTTTTCTATTCAAATTTTGCACACTTTTTTCTAGAACTCTCTCACATTGTTCCTCACCTTATCTCTTTGTGCTTCATTCTGGGTTGACTTTTACATTTGCTAACACTATCTCATGGATGATTTTCTTACATGCTTTTTCTTATTTTTGTTGTAAATTTTCCTGTGAGATCACTAGCTTTATTCATTAGGGACTGGATGTGCCCTTGATTGTGGGCACCTCTATGGGGAAGCTTCCTATTTGTCTCTCTTGGGACCCAAGGTCATGGAGTAGGTTACCTGCTACCCTATCAACTCAGGCAAAAGTAAGAGTAAATTCAAACTCCAAACCATGGCCAAGTACTTATCTTTGGCTTTCTTTTTTCTGCAAAGACCCAGATAGGTCATATTCCAGTTGAAGGCACTGGATGAGGTGTTTTCTAATTTTTATTTCACATGATATACATTACTTCGAAACTCATGGCTTTAGCCCTAAAGCTCATTTCCACCTGTTCATTCACATAGGACCCTTGGAATTTTCTCTTTGTGTGTTTTGTGCCTAATCTATCTATCTATCTAACTATCTATCTATCTATATTTCTTTCTTTCTTTCTTTCTCTTTCTTTTTTTCTTTCTTTCTTTTTCTCTCTCTCTTTCTCCCTTTCTTCCTTCCTTCCTTCCCTCCCTTCCTTTTTTCCTCCCTTCCTCTGTCCTTTCCTCCTTCTCTCCCTTCCTCTCTTCCTTTCTTTTTTTCTTTAAAGATCAGATCAGTATTATTATTATTATTATTATTATTATTGATTTCTATTTTTGAATGATAGGATGTATTGAGAAGATTTCTGTCAATGAAAGTTGGGACTTGTGGTTAGAAGTTTCCTTTGTCCCAAGGACTTGTGTGCCTATGTGTGTTACCCTAATTTTGCTGGAACAGAGACATTCTCATCACACTGGCTACACATACCATCCTTGGTCCCCCCCTGTTGTAGTGTGTGTCATCTGGGCCAAGAGCAAACCAGAAGCACCGTGATCAGGCTCTCTGTGATATGAGTGCTCTGGCATTTGATAGACTTTCAGAAAGTTTTGGTAAAACACATTATACCCTTCTGTCCTCATGACTTACTCTTGTTTTCATTCATTGTTGCTGTTGGTTAAAGAAGTTAATGTGGCGTGACTGAAGGTAGAGGTGGTCTTTCACTCACACTAAACAGGACTTTTTTTTTTTTTTTACATTACTTTTTTTTTTTTTACATTAAATTAAATGGGTCAACCCTTTGCCAAAACCAATCTCACCTGCTTATTATTTTAGAAATTTCTCTCTGTATATAGAGCATGTGAAAGACAGGTTTTCACTAGCTCTCCATGCTGTGACAGAAGTGCCTCTATTGTTCTGTTCTTTGCCAGGACAAGATGAATTTGGGATGCAGTAAAATGGATAGCTACAGATTGCTGACCTGGATCTTCATTAGTGAGAAGGTGAGGGAGAGCAATCAGAAATCACTAGATTCCCTTTTATTAAAACCCTGAAATCTTGAGAATGTTTTTTCTAGATTTTTAATGAGGATAGAGAGGGAAAGTTGAGTCTTATCAGACCTTGCAATGGGTTGTCATACATTTATTCATATTTTTTATATTTTATTATTGAAAGGGAGAATTTGTATTCACTGAAGTATTTCCCTTCTCTGCTTTTATCTCTCTAGAACTATTTCCTCTTATATTTCATGACTCATAAAAACTCTTCTATATTCGCTGATCTGGTCATTTATAATTTGGTATTTCATGACTCATAAAAACTCTTATATATTCACTGATCTGGTCATTTATAATTTGGAAAACTGTTTGACTTTGGGTTTTAATTCTTAAAACTCTCTTAAAAACTTGTTTTCAAACCAGATGTTCTGTAAACTTCCTCATCTGACAGTGTCATCCAAGGGTATGCCCAACACTGAGCATTACAGACACTTGAAAAAACATAGATTCGGGAGGTTACTGGAGCATTAAGGTCAACCTCAACTAAGACAATAAAAGCAGAATCAGGCTTGTAAACTTCAGCAATCTCCATTCCACCTCAACTGCAGTAAATCAAAACTGCTTCATTTCGACGTGGGTATGACAAACCATTTGAGGTGAAATAGTTTCAATTCACATGGGACATTTTGTTCAAGTTGGCTTTACTGATACTATTAGCATAGAGAAGGACTGAGAAAAAACTATTTTGGAGAGATTTACAACTCTAGAGATAAAGACACTGACTAATATCATTTAAGCTGAAATTCCCAAATAAAATTACTTTGAAACTAAAACTCAATAGGAGTTTTAATTTAATTAAAAACAATTTGTCAAGAAATAAAACATACGCATTCCATTCAACTGACAACAATTATTCCTCTGTTCAGTAAGTATTTACTGAGTCTTCCTTTCTCCTCCTTCTCAGTTATTCAAATGAATCAAAGCACTTCCTGTGTGAGGACTTTGAACAAAGTGACCTCCTTCACCCCACTCCTGCCCTTGCCCCCAGCGGCATCTTGTTAACAAATGCACTACACATCTTTTAACTCTGCTCGAGCTTTACCTCCTCGGCAAACCCACCACATCTTTATACACTCTGCATTCTTTGCTGTTACTACTGAAGATATCCTCCTCCTTTTATCAAAGGGCAAAAGGGCAACCCTCCTACTTATGCACTAAATTCCACTCCACTTGCTTTCTCAGGAACTTCACTTACGTAATTATTTTCTCTCTACATGTATTTTATTATTTTAACTTAGAAACATTTCTCATAAAAAACCATAGCTAAACGTCTTATAATGAATTTCTGTAGTGACTGCTTTCTACTTCCTTATATTAATACTTCTCTCAACCAATTTCAACTGGGCTTACTTTCCCTATCAACCCAAGACACTGCTCCTATGAAGATCACAAGTGCCCTCCATGTATCCAAATCTAATTTTCAAATATCTTTTCTTATATTACGTCCGCCCCTAGTGTCACTTAAGATAGTTGACCACCTTCTCTTTCTCTCAGTTTCTGTAAGCCCCAATCATCCTGCGTTTTCTCACACCCCTTGCTACTTCACTTCAGTCTATACTTTCAGCTTTTCTACTTTATTCTATTTCACAACGTCAGAGAATCCTGGGACCTCCATTTAATTTTTTTAATATATGTATATTTTTTAACCTTTAGACTCTTTCTAGGGGATTGCATCTTTCCCCTGACTTTAATCACTACCTATATATATGCTGATGATTCACAGATCCATAAACCTCACCTTGATCTCTCTGCAAAACTCTAGCCTCCACACAAACAGGAATCTCAAACATGCTTGCTGAAGCAGAACTATTGATTCCCCTCACTCTCCAGTAAACCTTCTCAAGCTGTTATAGTTTCTGGATTGGGAATAGCATCCATCCAGTTGCTCAAGTGCAACTGGAAGTCATTTCTGATTTCTGTTTTCCCCTTGTTCCCCACATCCTTTCCGTTGTCTAGTCCTGTTGACTTTATTTCCAAAATCACACTTCCCCCTATGTGTATTAATAACACTGTAGTTCAAAGCACCAAAATTCCTTGTTTTCTAACAGATGTCCATAATTCTGTCCCTGCCCCTCCCTCCTACATTTATCACACAGAAGCCAAAGAGATCTTTTAAAACTGTAAGTGACTTGCATCACTCTGACTTAAACACCTCCAATGGCTTCACATCACAATTAGAATAAAAATATAAATAACTCACCCTACATTAAAAATATGCACATGATCTAGCCCCTGCCTACACTACACTTGCTCACCTTCCCAGCCTAAAGCAGAAGTTCTCAACCTCAGCAACATGGGCAGTTTGGACCAAATAATTCTTTGTGTGTGTTGCTGTCCTGTGCATGGTAGGAGACCTCCAGCCACCTGATGCCAAGCAACTTCACCCCCAAGTAGGGGTGACCAAAAATGTCTCCAGATGTTGCCAAATGTTCCCTGGGGGGCAAAATTGATCCTGGATGAGAAGCACTTGTCTAAAATGATCGTAAGTCCAGACTGTCCAGATAATCCTGTATGCTTATTGCCTAGTTACTATTACTCATAGCATCTACTTTCACTCTTAAAGTGTCCTGATTAGAAGGACAATTATATGGTCATCTTAGTCTTCAGCCTATGTGTCATCATTCTGGCCTTTTATACGTATGTGTACGTTTTATTTTGAACATATCAGGTTTACCCCAGGCTTAGGGTCTTGGATGTTTTCTCTTCATGGAATGCACTTCCCTCAAAGGCTTTTTCCTCTCTTGTTATTCAGATCTCAGTTTAAATAATATTTCTTTTCTGATCAAATTGAAAATAAAATAGCAATCCAATCATTCTCTACTCAAATATGGCATCACTGCCTGTTAAGATTGTGTATATACTTATTAATCTATTTATTCTGAATCAGTATCTCACCAATCACATAGATAAGAATAGATGCTTTGCCTATCTGCTTAGAACAGTGCTTGGTCCACAACCCTCCTCCCAACAAGGTTCAATTTCTGCGTCTTATATCATTATTGCATTCTGGATGTTTACTTCATGGCATTTTTCACAAATATTAATTACTTACTTATTAGTATAATTATTTATTCTTATAAGTTCCATGAGGACAGGGTCTGTATCTTTCTTTCTCAACTCTAAAAGGGAGAATCTGTAGTCTCTTGTAAAATGCACTGTTTATATATTTTATGTGCACAATCAAATAAATCGGTGAATCACAATTAGTGCATATGTATATAGGGCACAGGTGGGACATCCTTGGGAAAGCACATGATCTGATTGTAAAGTTCGATTTGAATTTTTCGAGATAAGTACACATTTATCCTTGAGAAGAATTTCACATACATTATTTTGTAAAATTCGTCATATGTATGGTTGCCTTCCTTTCTTTTCCCAAATGATTTTATAAACATTATAAGTCTTGGCTTCATCAGTAATTATAAATGATGGGGAAAATGTGTGCTTACTTAATGCCTTATACTGAACTTCCCTTGCAAATATAACAGTTTTTCCATTCTCTGATATTACATGCGAAGTAGAGAAGAAGATCAAGTTCGAACTGGTCAGGAAACCACTAACACACTAGCACGCTTCACAGACAGGCTTGTTCCCCTCAGTTGTTTCCACCGAATGATAAGGGGACCTCAGAGTCATTGTGGTACAGTCAGCATTACACTGGCCTCTGAGTGACCCATTTCCACTCACAATTGGTTATTCTTCTCTCAGATTTACTGAAACTATACTACTTTAATGATAAAAGCAGTTGACAGAGACCTATAAATATAGGTTCAGAAACCTGAACATTTAGATCTTAAAAGGAAAAGATGCAAAGGCCAAAAGAAGAATTGAATTGGGGGACGGAAGGAAGGGTTTGGTATTCTAGAGCAAGAGAAAAAACAGGAAAAGATTTGCCTGCCATTTGAAGATGCTGGTACAGGCATAACTTGTTTTATTGCCCTTCACTTTATTGTGCTTAAGAGATATCATGCTTTTCACAAATTGAAGGTTTGTGGCAACCCTGTATCAAGAACGTATGTGGGTACCATTTTTCCAACAGCATTTGCTTACTTCATGTCTCTGTATCATGCTGTGGTAAGTTTTGCAATATTTCAAACTTTTTCATCACTATTATATTTCTTATGGTAATCTGGGATCAGTGATCTTTGATGTTACTACTACAACTCACTGAAGGTTCAGAAGATGGTTAGAATTTTTCAGCAGTATTTTTAATTAAGGTATATAGATTTTTTTTTTTGAGATAATGCACACTTAGTAGGATACAGTGTGTAAACATAGCTTTATATGCACTGGAAAGCCAAAAAATTCATGTGGCTTGCTTTATTGTGATATTCCTTTTATTTCAGTGGCCTGAAACCAAACCTGCAATATGTCTGAAGTATACCTGTATAAAGTTATTCATGATTAAGATAAAATAAAATGAATCAGTGTGTTAAATATAGTCATATTTTCTTTCAAGGAGAAGCAAGTTTTGTACAAAAGGCTGAACAGACATAAAAGAAGAGCTGTTGAAGTACAGAATGATGGATAAGAGAAAATTTAAGTACAAATGAGTTTTAGGGTCCCAGGCTGACTGGATTATATCCCAGATCCTGAGAGAGAGAACTTTGGACTGAGATCTAATCTACTATCTGCTTTCTTAGAGGATTCACTGCAAGACTGAAAACCATATATTTTCACATTTAGAGAACAGAAGTGTACAAAGTAAACCCTTAGACTATAAATCAGTGAGCATGCTAAATACAACAAAGTGCAAAAACACATTTATGAGATATTGGTCAGTGCTAACAAGTGGAAGATGTTGGCCTCATTGAGGGGCAACCTGGGTTTATGAAGAACAAGCAAAGTCAAGTTTACTTTCTTCTTTGATTGCAATACTCAACTGGAAGATCAGAGAAATGTGAAAGAGATGGGACACCTAGACCCAACATCAGATCCTTAAGGACAAGTAGAAAATAAATTATGTATCAAATTTTGGTCTGTGGAATAAAACCTGTGATTGTTTATAAGTAGCATAAGTAGTTCATTAACAGTAGAATGGTGTTCTCTATTTTTGTAGATATTTCTCTTGCCTAATCTGTACAAATTTCCTTTGGTTGAAGTAATCCTCTCTCTTCTTTCAGGAATCTCCCCCTGTGGAAGCCAAGGATGTCAGAGCTGTCCTTTCCCTGCTGCTAATACAGCTGTGAGTGAAGCTTATTGCTTAAGCCTCACCTAAAACTATGACCCAGCATCACACCTGCAAAATGGCAACAAATAATATCAATCTCAGAGGCTTCTGGGGCAGAGAGACAGGGATGAAATGAAATTAAGTGTGGAAAAATAAGAGATATTAGGTATCCAGTAAATGGTAGATCCCTTTCCAGGCTGACCATTTTGAGAAGAATATACAAACTGTTATGAGATTACAGAAGAGCACACATAACTCCATCAATGGTAGATGGAGTTATGACTACAAAAAAAGTATAATAATATCTGCTTGTTTAGGACAAGGGAGGATGGATACATCTGACTATATATTCTGCTTCTGGGCACCACACAAACTGGGACACATGAAAAAGACAGTGGCAGATGGCCAAAAAGCACATGAAAAGATGTTCAACATCAGTAATTATTAGAGAAATGCAAATCAAAACTACAATGAGGTATCACCTCACACCTGTCAGAATGGCCATCATCAAAAAATCTACAAACAATAAATGCTGGAGAGGGTGTGGAGAAAAAGGAACCCTCCCACACTATTGGTGGGAATGTAAATTGGTACAGTCATTATGGAGAATAGTGTGGAAGTTCCTTAAAAAATTAAATATAGAACTATCATAAGATCCAGCAATCCCACTTCTGGGCATATATCTGGAGAAAATCATAATTCGAAAAGATACCTGCATCCAAATGTTCACTGCAGCACTATTTACAATAGCCAAGACATGGAAGCAACCTAAATGCCCATCGACAGACAACTGGATAAAGGAGATGTGATACATATATACAATGGAATATTACTCAGCCATAAAAAAGAATGAAATAATGCCATTTACAGCAACATGGATAGACCTAGAGATTATCATACTAAGTGAAGTAAGTCATACAGAGAAAGGCAAATACCATATGATATTACTTATATGTGGAATCTAATAAAAATGATACAAATGAACTTATTTACAAAACAGAAACAGACTCACAGATCTCAAAATCAAACTTACGCTTACCAAAGGGGAAATGTGGAGGGAAGTGATAAATTAGGAGATTGGGATTGACATATAACACAGTACTATATATAAAAAATAGATAACTAATAATGACCTGCTGTATAGCACAGGAAACTCTACTCAATATTCTGTAATAACCTACATGGGAAAAGAATCTGAAAAAGAATGTATTTACTTTGCTATACACTAGAAACTAACACAACATTGTAAGTCAACTATACGCCAATAAAAATTTTTAAAAATGCATTAAAATAGTAATGTGCACATTAAAAAAAAAAAAGAAAAAGAGTGGCATTCATATTTTTCTTTGCTGATAATGCCTTGAAGATTGTCCTGAATCATGCTTGTTAGGAATGGAATAGGAAGAATAAAATTACCTGAGCTATTCATGAGATACATCCTTCTGCCCCTGACCATTTCCCAGGTAAACTTCTTTTCTAAGCAACCCAGGGTTCCAACTTGAGATATCATCTGGTTCTTCTCTATCAGCACAAAAAAGATGTCAGTTTCAGCATTCTTTGATGTGCTGACCAACATGAATGTTGAACAGTTCAATTCCAAGCTTATTAATAGCACAGTAGTCTGCAGTTGTACAATTGTTGGCATGTTTCCACTCATGCTCATCACATATTAAATTATGAGTATCACTAATTTCTGATATTATGATAATATAGACCAGTAATGAGTCACCCCCAATAATATAAATTTTTATGTTAAACTAATATATATTTGTTTTAGAAAATGAAACCTTAAAAAGTGTAAAGTTGGAGGGATCTTAAAAAGCAAATAGTGCTATCAATCAGTGAGACTGATCTCTGGATGACAAGGTAGTTGCCAATTTACTGGGGTTAAGCTTGGTCCTTTGGAAATGTTGGCAAGTCTTCCTCCTGGCTTTTGTCTCTCTCTCTCTCTCTCTCTTCATCTCCCTTATTTTATTAATTAATTAATTTATTTATTTGCCACCTGTCTTCTTCTGCTTCATTAACTCATGCCCCATCATGGCTACCTTTAAATGTAACATACAACCCCCAAATCTATATTACTAATAAGTTGTGGGTAGTGAATTAGTTAATGAAACCCAAATAGTCAGAAAATCTGGGGGGATGGGTTTGGGTAACTGAAGGAGAAACTGCCTCCTTTATATGTATTTTAGTTAAGAATATTACACAAATAGGTCAATGGCACAAAATAGGAAGATCAGAAATAGAACCAAATAAATATTTGATATTTAGTTATGCTTTTTATATTTTATTTATTTATACATATATGATATTTAATATATAAATGCCATTTAAGTCATGAACATATATGCTACTGATAATTATATTACTAACGAAATCATCTTGGGAATCTGTGTAATCATCTAGGAAAAAAGAAATCTATATCTTTTTCAAGATTTAAGCATAAAATAATGAAACTATCAAATTAAAATGGGAAAACTATTGAATAAAGTTAGTGAGAAAGATCTTTTCAAAGTATTACACAAAACCCAGTAGCCCCAAAAGAAAGTAATTGATTCATTCTATTATACTATGAGAAAGAAAGAAGAAAAAAGAAAAGAAAAGGAAGGAAGGAAGGAAGGAAGGAAGGAAGGAAGGAAGGAAGGAAGGAAGTGTGTTTCCTGTTTGGCACAAACTACTATAACCAAAGACAAAATGTAAATGTTAAAAGAAAAAAAAAACGATTTCAACCTCATATCACTCACTATCAAAGGCCTAAATTCCTTTACATATAAACAACTCCTACAAACCATTAAAAAAAACTGAACAGAAAACTCACCAAGGGATATTAAGAGAGTTCACAGGAAAGGAAACTAGCTTTTAAACATATGAAAAGATGTTCCATGTCACTCATCGTAAAAGAAATTAGATTAAAAACTACATGACTAGCACCCTTGTAAGTTTGAACAAAGGTAAAGTAGTTTGATAAAGCAATATGTTGTGTTGAAGAGACTGGAGAAACAGAAGGTTTGGAGAAGGTGTGAGAGTTTAAAATGGTACTACTGGAGGACTGACAATGAGGACAACCCCATTATCTACAGAGGTACATATTTTGGACTCAGATGTTCCACTTCCAGAAATTTATCCTGCATACTGTTTAAAACAGCATTCTGTAAACAAAAAATAACCTAAATGCAAATCCACACATAAGATGCTATTTGTCATAGTATGTTACATGCAATGGATGTAAAAAGAAATAGGCTATTCAATTGTAAAAAGGATGTAAATGTTCTATAGGTACTGAAATAAAATTACCTTGAAGATCCATTGCTAAGTGGAAAAGCAAAATACAGAACGCTGTGTACTATCAGCTGTTACTTATACAAAAAAAGGGGGGATTTTTGGTTCATTTTGCCTTTAGAAATACGCTACTTATTTATAATATACTATATTATAAATATAGTATAATAATATAGTATATTATAAATATAATGTATTTATAATAAATGCATTATTTTCATTTATAAATATGTTATAAAATAACTATAAAATGTTATAAGACACTAACAACACTGATTGCCTGTGAGAAAAGAAATGGGTGAATGAGGAATTGGGTAGAATGCTTTAATTTTAAACCTTTTTATATTGTTTGATTTGAATCCTAGGAATGTATTACTATCCTAAAATTAAATAAAGCCAAAAATTGTATTTTAAAATATTGTTACTATATTAATTATTCGTAACACTTAGCAAAGCCATAGACATTGAGTTGATACTAAATTTTGAAGTGGATGGACTAAAAAACATATTTAAAAATGAGAAGTAGAAAAACATGTAAACTTGGACAAGTTTCTATTTCACTAATTCAATCAAATATACTTCTACATCTGATATGATGGAAGCATGTTAGGTACAATACTTGGGATATAGTGGTAACCAAACCCAACACAATCCCTGTTCTCCTGTAGAATCTGCATTTTATTTTTCAACAATCTGCTGATTAAATTTCATAATGAAACATACACACAAAAATAAAGAAAAACTAAAATAAAGGTTTAAGAAATAGTCTGAGGATTTTATTTGAAACCATAGTGAAATATATTCAAGAAACAATAGCCTTTTACAAAATATGTTCTATATTAGAGCATGCTATTTCTCTCAATTTGTCTTCTTATTTCCACAATAAATCTCCATAGTTTTCTTCCTCTAGATATTACCTACTTAGTCTTGTTTGTATTGTTCAAAAATAAATGGGGATAGAAATAACTATTTTATCTTGTACTTGTCAGAGTTAAATGATAACCTATACAACATATGTGAGTGTACCTGGCAAAGTTTCTTGCATGAACCAGAATAGGTCCTTAATAAATGTTATTTATATCAGAATTGGCTTACATTATAGAAATGTTTGCGTTTTAAATTCCTCATTGTTCATTCTTAATTGAGGGGCAACATTTCCAGATTATCCACGAAACACTCCGATTGGGTCTGGAATGTGTTCCTAGACCACTGAGGTGGGCTATGCCCAATATCTGGAAACTTCCCACAGGCATAATTACAGAGCATTGCTGTGAAGACAAGAAACCAGGAAAAACTGAAAATTTGAAAACCTCCTCATGGTTTAAAACACAGAGGGGTATCAAGTGTTTATCTGCCAGATCAATTCCACATTAATTTTTACACCACCGCACTTTCTTAAAAGGACTGAAGTTTTCAAGATTCCAAAGAAAATGGAGACAATGGAGGTACCATCCAGTAAAACTGAATAGTTAACCTCTATTCATAAGGGAAGACTGAAAAGTTAAGAGAGCCAGAAATTTAGAAGATCCAGTGCCTGTTCTCAAAAGTTTATTATCATATAAAACAAATCATCAAAAATTCATTATAACTGCTCACAATTTCATCAAGTGCTTGTTGTGTGTTAGGAACTAGACTATGCACCTTGTACTGTATAGCTTAATACAGCATTCTATCCCAAACTGTACTAATTATGCACCCATCTTTTCACCTATTTTAAGTTGAATTTTTAAGCATACCACTAGCCATGATGGAGAATGCCTTGCCCTTAACTCCTCATGAAAAATCAATCAAGCAAACAATCAAAGGATAGAGACACAGATCTATCTAGATAAATACATAGATAAATAAAAACGCTCCTATTGCAACAAACATTCTAAAACCAACTTCTCTGTGTTACTTTGTCCTTGAAATGTCAGTTCCTTGGCTTAAAAATAAAAACACAAACACTTTATTGGTCCCTAAGAGAAAGTACTTGGAAAGCTAAAGGGTATAATCTGTAGATTCGAATTTAAATTCTTAGAAACTCAGTGATTTTGATGGGTTAATTAATTTCTCTGAATCTTAGTTTCCTCAACTATAGAATAACCCCAAGTAAGGGGTGGGTAATAAATGAGGACATAGAGATAGTGGCATAGACAATGTCTGCCATACAGTATGTGCTCATTCCATGAAAACGTCTCTGTTGGAATTAAAAATATGACCTTAGTATTAAGAGAAAACCCATAACCCTGTGTCTCTGATTATTGACAACAATGTGGTAGATTTTTATGCTTTTCTGTCTCATCTTTACAATTCACATTATGAGAGGCTATTTACAATTTGCATGTCCAATTTTTAAAACTAGATAAAAAATGAAAGAGTGATGGTAGTACCAAATTAGAAATGAAGATGGTAATAGCTCAAATCATTCCATTTCATGTTAGTTACACAAGAGTGAAATTGCTCTATCATGCTCTCTCAAAATAGCTCTCTCAAGGAAAGGAGGATGGGGGGTGTGCAGCTTGGTACAGCACTATATTGGTCATCTCCCAGCATCAGCATCATATAAAACACTTTCAAAATTAACAAGTAATTCTGCTATTTATCTCCAAAACATAACAGCTTCTGTGCACAGGATGTAAATAAATAGATGCATTTAGGAAAGGCTTACTAACATAGGGGAAAATCATTATTTTTTTTTTTCTGTATTTCGTAGACGGTAGTGATAACTCTCTAGTGATGCATGTAATGTTATTAGATGTGATTTAAATTTATCCAAAATGGAGTATGAGGAGGAAGCACAGAAAGCTATGAGCAAGGTAATCTCAGATGCCCTGTACACCCTTGGGTAAAGGCCAATTTAGTCTTGTGTTTACTGTTTCTTTGTTTTTAATCATCAGATACTCTTGGCAAAACTTTCCACCATTTTTCTTTCAATTCTTCTTATGCTCACTCAAAGTGTACCGCTTGGAAACTTCCAAATAAAAAGGCCATTGGAATACTCACTAAAGGTTATCTCCACATAGATTTTCAGTGAAAATGGCAATACTTTATGGATACTGGAAGAAAGCTACATCAACGTATCTCTGGTGTGGAGGTGCCATCCTCGTGCATAAGTAATTAGCCAAATATGACAAATATAGAAATAAACTGCAAAATACTGTGTATATAAAATTAAACTGTACTGAAGGCTGAACCTACTCAGGCTATCAACAGCTTGTGTGAGTAGTAAGAACCCTATTAAGATCCCTCAAATTGGAGAGGGTAGGGGAAGGGCAGTGGGGGAGGGGTGGAACCAAAGCACCCATCCTGAACTGAAGCCTCCCAGAGCAGGTAATCCATGGGCTACTCAACTTCCGGCTTACACCAACCACAGGTGTAGGTGCCCTCTAGGCAGGGAAGGAGAGCACTGCTAGGATTTTCTGTTCAGAGAGGTAGGTGTGGGCAGAGTGGAAGCCTCAAGGCAGGATTAAAGACCTAAATGTAAGGACGGATATTATAAAACTCTTAGAGGAAAACATAAGTAGAACACTCTCTGACATAAATCGAAACAATGTCTTTTTTGATCCACCTCCTAGAGTAATGAAAACAAAAACAAAAATTAACAAATGGGACCTAATGAAACTTAAAAGTTTTTGCACAGCAAAGGAAACCATAAACAAAACAAAAACAATCCACACAATGGGAGAAAATATTTGCAAACAAAGCAACCGACAAGGGATTAATCTCCAGAATATACAAACAACTCATGCAGCTCAGTATCAAAAAAACAAACAACCCAATCACAAAATGGGCAGAAGATCTAAACAGACATTTCTCCAAAGAACACATACAGACGGCCAAAAAGCACATGAAAAGATGTTCAACATCAGTAATTATTAGAGAAATGCAAATCAAAACTACAATGAGGTATCACCTCACACCTGTCAGAATGGCCATCATCAAAAAATCTACAAACAATAAATGCTGGAGAGGGTGTGGAGAAAAAGGAACCCTCTTACACTACTGATGGAAATGTAAATTGGTGCAACCATTATGGAGAATAGTGTGGAAGTTCCTTAAAAACCTAAATATAGAACTACCATATGATCCAGCAATCCCACTTCTGGGCATATATCTGGAGAAAAATCATAATTTGAAAAGATACCTGCACCCTAATGTTCACTGCAGCATTATTTACAATAGCCAAGACATGGAAGCAAACTAAATGTCCATCAACAGAGGAATGGATAGAGAAGACGTGGTAGGTACTTCCCTGGTGGCACAGTGGTTAAGAATCAGCCTGCCAATGCAAGGGACACGGGTTCAATCCCTGGTCCGGGAAGATCCCACATGCCATGGAGCAATTAAGCCCGTGCGCCACAACTACTGAGCCTGCACTCTACAGTCCATGAGCCACAATTGCTGAGCCTGTCTACCACAACTACTGAATCCCGTGCACCTATAGCCTGTGCTCCACAACAAGAGAAGCAACGACAACGAGAAGCCCATGCACTGAAAGGAAGAGTAACCCCTGCTCGCCACAGCTAGAGAAAGCCCACACGCAGCAACAAAGACCCAATGCAGCCAAAAACAAATAAATTAATTTTTTAAAAAAGATGTGGTACATATATACAATGGAATATTACTCAGCCATAAAAAAGAATGAAATAATGCCATGCACAGCAACATGGATGGACCTGGAGATTATCATATTAAGTGAGGTAAGTCAGAGAAAGACAAATACCATATGATATTACTTATATGTGGAATCTAATAAAAATGATACAAATGAACTTATTTACAAAACAGAAACAGACTCACACATCTTGAAATCAGACTTATGGTCACCAAAGTGGAAACGTGGAGGGAAGTGATAAATTAGGAGATCGGGATTAACATATACACACTGCTATATGTAAAATAGATAACTAATAAGGACCTACTGTATAGCACAGAGAACTCTACTCAATATTCTGTAATAACCCATATGGGAAAAGAATTTGAAAAGAATGGATATATACATATATATGACTGATTCACCTTGCTGTACACCTGAAACTAACACAACATTGTAAGTCAACTATATTCCAAGAAAAATTAAAAAAAAAAAAAACATAACAGAGAACATCACCACAGGACACGCTCACTTACACCGTGGTAGGACTCCCTCACCCACCTGCCTTGGAGACCGCCCTGTTCTGCCAGGGACCCATACATAATGTCTCAGCAGATACCTCAAACTCCAATACAGCAGAGTCTGAAGTGTCACACAGAAAAATAATGATGTTCAAAGGAAGGGGACCAATAAGAGGCATCATAATGATGATAACTCTATGGGAAAGAGCTACTGTAAACTTTTGAGACTGTCTTTTCATTTTTCATATTTAGACTGCATAACTTATGGGGTTCAAATTCCAGCCCTACCACTTACTTAAAGTGTATCCTTGAGCAAACAGTTTTACTTATCTTTGTCTCAGTTTCTTCATCATTAAAATGGGGGGTTTTATTATATATACTTCAAAGGGCCATCTGAGGATTATCTGAAAAATGGTTAGAACAGTGCCTGGCATGTAGATGCATCAAAAAGTGTTTGTTATTATTATCATTCTTTTAATAAGTAGTTAATAAATATGTATTGTAGAAAATTAGAAAAATAGAGAAAAATGTTGACAAGAAAAATTATGTATAATCTTACCACATTCTGCAATGCATGGCTTACAAATTATTTTTTAAAGAACATATATTAAATGTAAACATACATATTTTCCAAATTTGGGTGACTATATATTCCACATAAAAATTACAAAACAGTTGGAATGCTATGACCTAAAATGATTATTAGTGGTAAACTCTGAGTGATATGATGAGAAATTTTTTCTTTCTTGTAAATAATTAATCTTCCTACTGTTCTAGAAATGGTGTGCATTTGCATGTTTAATTGGTAAAAGTTAGGTTAGCGATCAAATGTCTAAAAACAGCATAGATCTGACAGAATTGATGGACTTTGTAAGATTCAAAGAGGCATGATCAAAAGCTGATAATTCTGTTACTCTTCTTTCAAGGCCAGAAAAAGGGTATTAAGAATTGCAAATTTTACATATTAATACATTCTACTAACAATGCTTTTATGGCTACTGGAGGGCAGAGTAATGTAGGGGACTTAAGTATTCTGAGTAGATTTCAGTCTGGAAGACATCCCCTCTCATCAGAAAGGATTAATGGACCAAGAGCAAGTGGTTATTAGTTTATGCTTCATGCCCTCAAGAACCTTCTGTTTCTCCACCTAACTTATTAATGGAAATTTCCTGCCCAGGACCATGTAGCCCATCTCCATAGAGAATCATTCACACTTTAGTACACATGATACTTGTAAAGTTGGGCAGTGTGCAGCCTGTGCAACAGTA
Organism: Balaenoptera acutorostrata; assembly: GCF_949987535.1. NCBI lineage: Eukaryota > Metazoa > Chordata > Mammalia > Artiodactyla > Balaenopteridae > Balaenoptera > Balaenoptera acutorostrata. The sequence goes on from NC_080079.1 coordinate 54,200,534, forward strand.
CACAGCCACAGCACCCCATGTGAAAAACTCACTGCCATGCTCCTGCCTAGATAAACCTTTCCTTCCACTTCATGTGAATTTTTATTGTCCCCCATTTTGATGATAGTTCCTTAAACTGTCTGGTCTTTTATGTGTGTTATTTGTACTTGTTTGTACAATTTTTTCTTGCCTCTATGCAACTGAAGATATTTGAGGTCAGATAATATGTCTCATGCAGCAATACCATGTAGTTATAAAGGCAATAATAACAGTTAAGATAAAAAATAATGATAATACTAGATAACTTTTATTGAGTTCTCACCATGTGTCAAGCACAAACTACTCTGAATAGATTATTTTATTTAATCCTAACAATAGCTGTCTGCAGTAGAGACAATTAATATTTTATTTTATAAAGAAGAAAACCAGGATCCATCAAGGTTAAGCAACTTGTCCCATGTCAAACTATTAGTAAGAGTTGAATGAGTGAATGAAAAAAACATTTTAATGTCTTATAGACAGCACATTCTTTGGAGCCTATAATTCAATTTAATTAAATGCAGTTTTCTAGACTATGAGTTTATTGATGGTAGGATCCTTAATTACTACTGTTTGAATCCACAGCATGGTATACTTTATATGTGCTTAATTATTTAGGGGATAAGTGAGTGAATGAATAAAAAGATTATTTCAGCTGTGCATTTGACCCCACTTGTGAATGGCTTGCAGGGACAGCCTGCTTGGTACTGAGGGTTGTTTTCTTCTTTTAACCAGGGTGCCTGGAGGATTCTTCTACAGATAAAGAAACTGAGGCTCAATTGCACTGTGATTCACCGAAGGCCACACTGCTAAGAGCAAGTGGTCACAGGATTAGAATCAAGATCTTTTAACTCTTGATTCAGAGGACCTTTCCTTATACCCTTCCATCTAGTAGTTGTCACACTGCACACTTTTCCATATACTACATGAAATCGGGAAAGGCAAAAGGGTGGAACATGGGTCTCTTTGGGAAACTCCCCACTGATACCCTTCAAGGAAACCTCTGCAACTGCTTAGCCAACTCCTGCCTGGGCTCCCAGGCCCCACATTGGTTCTTGGAGGCTCTCCCAAGTTTCCCTCTCCCTCACTGTGCCATGTGTGGCAAAGAAGCACCACTCAGCCCTGGGCTGACTGGTTTGGACACTGGGTAAGTGATGATCCAATTTGCTTCCTGGTACACAGGGAAGGAGACCAATAGTGCTCAGACCTGATGAGTCAGTTGTTCCTGCAAACCATTCCGAAGTGGGCTCTGTGAACTGGTTCACTGCTTGGTGTTCCCTCTGTGGCTAGAACCACATGTCATGGCAAATTTACTTTTTGGATCTGCAAAGTGATTATTCCTGAGAATCTGGGGTACACAAGCCCAGTTTGGAGTGATGGAAAGTCTAAAAACTCCTATCATATTTTTTGCTAGCCTTCATCTGAATCGTATCCTGACAGGCTGCTGGCATCTTACAGGGCACTTTGAGAGAACAGCCTGGTTTCTAAGATCCAAAGAAACCAAAGTATGAATGTAAGACAGTACTGTTAAAGTTACCAGGTTAAAACCAAGATGGAGTCACTCATGCTAAGTCTCATATCAGCAAACAAAAACTTAACTAAGTTTCTGTGCTTGGCTCTCCCAGAAAAGAAAGGCTTAGCTTAACCAACAAGTGCTTGCCTGCTCAGCACAAGTTACCTGACTTTCCTTTGCTCCACATAAGTGGTGTAACCTTGCTTTAACCAATAAGCAAACACCCAGTTTAACTTCCTTGTTCTTGGTCACTTTGGTCTTTAAGAATCTCTCATCTTATACAGTTCTTCAGAGCTCCTTTCTATCTGCTGGATTGGATGCTGCCTGATTCATGAATTGCTGAATAAAAGTCTACTAGATCAGTAAACTGTCTGTGGAAAATTTTCTTTTAATGGTTTATATAGACTTTTAATGGTTTATATAGAAGTCAGCCTCCATCCTCCCATGGGGAGGAGCAGATGACACTGAGAGTTTAAGCTGTATAAGCCCTGTGCCAAACCTGGGGCTTGCAGACTTATCAGCTCCCTCCAGCCCTGGGGAGACTGGGTATTAGATGCTGATGTGGAGAGGAAGGCACAGTGAGGACCGGCAATGGCTACCACTGGCTGTGTGTCAGGAAAAGGACCCTCACTGCAGATGGGTGTCTTTTCCACCCTGTACCATTCTTTGATTCTCCTCTTAATCCATTCTCTGGAGCTGCTCTCAGGCTTTCATTGGCCAAGGATGAGATCAGGATCTTGCTGATAACTCAGGTTGGCACGTGCACTGAAGCGGGGAGACCCAGGACAATATCTGCCTGAAACCTTAGCCAGTTCATGGTTCTTCAGTTCCATCTAGCGCTGCCTTAAGGTTAGAGATGGTACCTGACCTGGGTGGGTACTGGAGATAAGAGAAAACAGGAGTCTACAGGTTGATCCTGCGCTTGTGAGGAAAATGGATTTGTTCCAAAGCAATTACATTAGAAATCATCAAGCAGATGATGGCGCTTCCTGGCTATCCATGTGTTGGCAGCAGTAGGAAGCAGGGTACAGGTATAAGCTCTTCAGGAATTCTAGATTAGCTGGTCCTGGCTCCTCCACAGCAGGTCATGTCCTCTTGATCTTGATGAAAGTCTGCTCCTCTCACTGTCTTTCTTCTGAACCCCTGCTTATTCATCCTTGTGATTGGAATGTGGCTTCCATACACTGGGTCCATATGAGGTTTTGAGTAATCTGACAATGCATTATACTTTTTCGAAAACTAACATCAAGACATTGTATAAGTTTGATTCTTATGTGTATACAAGTCTTCCTGAGTAGAGCTGACTACAGGTTCTTTGTAAGTTTTTGGAATAACAGGTCTGAAGACCCAGCCTGGGGCCACAGTGCAAACACTGGTCCTATCAGCCATTGAGTTTCTCACAGTGACATCCTGGCTTTGCTTCCCTAAATGCATGTAACTTGAGGTTATTATTATTATTATTATAAATTAATTGACAAAGGTGCACATTTCTGATCAACTCTGCATCGCCTGGGGGAGAATAAAACAGCAGAGACTTCTACCCCTTGTTCCTTAGGATTTCACTAAACAGACCATGCAGTCAGAAAATGGGGAGAGAAGAAGGGAGAGAGAGAAGAAAAGGGAGAGAGGAGGAAAAGCAGAGGGAGGGTGTTGGAGGGATGCTTATTTCCAGAGCAGAGTCATTCCAAGGTACCATGAGCAGCAAATTAAACGATCCTTCAGCAAGAATTTTGACAAGGAAATTTCATTAGGGATTTACATCTCTATGGGAGCTCAAGTTGCTGCATTCAGATATGAAAATTGTGCAAATATTGTTCCTTAGAATAATGTTTGCTGCAGGTCATTGAGTTTCAGTCAATGAAATTTAGAGTGATAAATGTCATATTGAAAATAACTAGAGGAAGGAGGGGCCTAGGAAAGGAAGGAAAGAGCCCTGCAGTTGGGAACTCAGGTCCCAAAGTCATGTGGATTGGAAGTTAGACTTCAGCATTAACTAGCTGTGGGACCTTGAGCAAGTTTATTTAATATCTCCGAGGCCTAATTTCTTCATCTACAAAATGTGGTCAATTGCCAGTAACTCTGTTGGACTGTGATGGTGAGGGTTTAATGAGATGATCCAAGTAAAGTCCTTTGGCCCAGGGCCTGACACATGTAAACTCTGAACACATATTAGTATGACTACAATGATGAGCAAGGAAGTAGGCTAATGTTTACCTGGAACTGACCTCCTGTCAATCATGGTGATAGATGCCTATAGGTATTATTATTATTGGCATTATACAGATGACAAGCCTGAGGCTCAGGGGCTTAATAAATCTGCCAAGATCACAAAGGAATAAATGTTTCCACCAGAATCATGCCCATGCTTATGTGTCTACATGTTTTTCTCCCTCACTAGCCTTGGGGGCCTTAGAGCCTAAATCCTGTTTGTACACTTCTGTACTAACAGAATCTGACCAATTATAGATGGTGGGTGCTCAGAAAATATTTGGGGAAGGAATTAATGATTGCATAAGTAAATAGATGCACGCATGGATGAATGGGAAATAAACGCTTTTCCCATTGAAACTGCGTCACAGGGACCCATCCATAGGTTTCTCAATGTTTTGTTTTGTTTTTTCAATTTCAAGGTGTATGGTCAGGACACTCAAGATGGCTGTTCTCTGTACATCCCCTGCTCGACTAGTGCCTGCTTCACCTATACCCTACTCACCTGTCTGACGTTCTTACATCCTTGCCCCAGGCTCCAGCTAATGACTGTCCTAGCTCTAGATCAGAACATCTCCACTCTGATAGCTTATCAAAGGGGCAGTGAGGAGCAGCCTGCCCCTCTGCTGGTTTCCCTGGTAACCAATGAGCCGACCTGATGTTAATTCCCCCTGTAACTGGTAACCCTCCCCCCAACCCCAGCAAAGCCCGCCACCATGTTCTGCCCGCCATCTGCCACAGATGGTGGGGTGCTGCTCCAGGACCTTGCTTCAGACGTGTAAGCTTCCTCATCCATTAAACCACTGCTGTCTCTTGCTGACTCTGGGCTCTTTCTTTGGTGTTGAAGCTGGGCAAGCACAGGGCTTGCAGGCCTGTGTAGTGCAGCCCAACACAAGGCATTCTGGCATTTTGATTCACGTAATGATATGTCATTTTACAGAAAACAGGAGAAAAAGGAAAATTTTTCATATACTTCTATAACCCCAATACTTAAAAGTTCCCTTTTAGCATTTTAGTGTATTTTTTTTCCACCTTTGGACCAAAGAAAGTTCTTATTGCAATCTTACATGAAAATAATTGTCTAACTTGCTGTTTCACTTAATAGGACTAGTTCATACAGCTCTTATTTTGATAATTTACTGGAACATGATCGACGTGGCATATAATGTTCTACTTAAACATAATCTTGTTTTTTAGAATGTGTCTATTTTTTCACCGTGATAAGTATTGCTGAACTAAATATTTTTGTGTATGTGAGGCCAAGGTTTTCAGGGTTGGTGACTCTGACCACGGGATCATTTTTCTTTGAGGAGCACACAGTCCTTATAGTGGCCTCATTCTCAACTTTTGCAGTGATGGACTATCATATTCAGTTGAATGGCAAAGGTTTGATTAGACGAGTAAAGAAAGATTATTTTACCCATTTTGTACCATATGCAAGCCCTGTCCCAGTACCCGTACTGGACAGATATTCCACAGCTATATAGGAAAAGAGAAAGGAAGGAAGGAAGGAAGGACGGAAGGAAAGAATGGAGGGAGGGAGGGAGGGAGGGAAGGATGGAGAGAGGGAGGGAAGAAGGGAGGGGAAGGGAGGAAGCATAAAGGGATGCAAGAAAATAATAAAGAGAAGAAAAGGAAAGGGGACAATAAAAGGGAAGGAAAGAGAAAGAAAGAAGGGAAGGAAAAAAAACAAAGAGGGAAGCTAAGTATAATACATCAAAGTGAATAAAAAGAGAAAGAAATAAATCAGCAAACCCATTCTTCTTTGTAAGGTTTCTAGTATTCCACATTATACGTCTCTAGCCACAACCATACCTTTTAGACGTCAGCTTAGCAAGTGGCAAAAATCACAAGATAGGAAAGATTCAACACATTCTAGTAACTGCCCCCTACCTGGGAAACCCCTAGGGACCAGGGCCTCACATTTCAGAGAACACAGATCATGGCTAGCTTGGTTGCTGGCTTTTAGGCAACAATCACCTTTCTCTAGGAGAGCTAAATTTGCAAAAAAAAGAGGAGTGAACACTGTACAGTGGCAGCTTGCCTTGACAAGATAAAACACAAGCAAACTGAATTAAACAAAAATTTCCTTTTTAAAAAATATTACATTTACCCGAGGAAACATACCTAAAAATTCAAGGGGGAAATGAAAATATGCATTTTGAAAAGGTGTTGAAGGATGGCTAAACATGGTCATTATGCAGCGATGTGCACATTCACAGACAGGGCAACCTCTGGCTGTTGTCAATGCATGATATTTCACTAAAGTTTATGCTATGCATGTTTGGTATTCAGAAAACCAAAATATTGCCTTTACGATTTGGAAATGTCTGTCATTATCTTCACTGAACTAAACTTCTGATTCAACAAAAGTCCCCTTTTCCTTAGTGGCAATTCAATTGTAGCAGTCATTGAAAGAGCAGATTACTTACAGATAAAGTAAAAATCTCACGTTTGACCAGAATTGGGCATATTCGTATAGAACATTACTTTTTACTCTGTATAGAGACAGAAACTAATGAGTGACAATATTTTGTAGTGGCAAATTGTTTTCTTTCATGAATGGAAAATAAAATAATTTGTCATTGGTACAGTAATCACTGATACTGGAATAGTGTTGCTAAAAATGAGGCTTTCACAGTTGGTTTGAACAATTCTTACATAATTTTTTATGTGTATTTCCTTACTTTAGGAAGGTAAAGCGTTAATAGGTTTAATATTTTCACAAATTACCAACCAGTGGGTAAGAAGCAATACGATACTATAGTTCTCATAATACTCTTTTGGATAAATAATAAGGTCTTTTATGTTTCTATATTCTTGCTTTCATGATGGGGTGATAGTGGGGGAGTCTGAAAGCTAAGGGAGCAGGATTTGCTGCAGTTCCCAGCAGAGGGTAGTGGTAGAGATGAATCTGGAAACCAGGCCCCATCCCTGGAGAGGACCTACACCTGGACAGAGATAGTTCTGGACAAACTTTGAACGTGAGTGTCTGTCCTCAGCTCCCACCCTTGGCAGCATTCAGAGACACAAAACTGAGATACAGCCGTCAGTGAGTTAGCAACTGTGGATCAGAGTTTTATATTGTGTTAGAGACAGAAGAAAAACGCTTGACCTACTTGGATCCGATAAGATGGAATCAGTTTTCGGCAGAAATTGATCACAGCGGACTCCTTGGTAGCCTTCTTTGCACCTGAGAAAAGGGATAAACGACAAACATACGCATGTGTTTGTGAATGGTTCGCGATTTCAACAAGCCAAGTAGCCACCAATTATATCACCGTGAGAACAGTACATTCATGCTTTTGTATGGCTTGGTTCAGTCTGTTTCTAACATTGAGAGTAGGTGAATTTTAGTCATGTCTGTGTAAAAAAAACAGCACTACTTTGCTTTTATAGTTTTATAGGTAATATCTAATGAGCAAACTTAGTAGCAATTTAAGATGCCCCTCATAGCAGTATGAATAATGGTTACCCTCATAATTCTGCAGGATTCTTTATGCAACACACTGGTCTCTAAAAGACTGCAAATACCCTTTCAGAAAGCATCATATTGCAAGTGTTTTCCTAATAAAAAATCATTTTCTAACATAATTGATCAAATATTATCGTAGATTTGGGCTGTTTATTCTCCTTGCGTTTTACTAGTTTGTTCATTTGCTAATTTTACCTTTTTTTTTTTTTTTTTTTTTAACTTAGCAATTCTTCCAGTCAGTGCTGCCTAACTGCTGGGTCAGAAATAGCAGCATTTATTTCAGATCTGGCAAGATCTGAAAGGCATCTACCTCTATGTGCAAGAGCTCTGTGCATTTCCTTTAAACTCACATTTTTCTCTCCTCATTTTTCTCTTTTATATTCAGCAAACAGGTGCAAAGCGCGTACTTTCTGCGAGGCATTGTACAAGGCAACTTTCCTAAGGTGGGTGCAATTTGGAGGCAGGGAATCTGCCTGAAAGCCCCTGCCATGGGGCATATCGCTTCAGCCCTGCCAGTACACGGTCTTCTCACAGCTCGCTCAGTCAAGGCTGCTTGGCCGCCTCGGACAGCCCCGGCTCATCAGCTGGCAGTTCAAGGAACAAAATACAGCTGAGGTTCCACACACCTGCCTCCGAACAGTCTCTGTAAGCAGGGGGGTGGCATTCAGTATATCTGCTTGAAGCTTCATCTGTCATGCTCAAGTTAAGCAGGGACACATCCATTGTTGCTTGTGGAATGAATCTGTCCTACTTACTGAGGAGGAAATTGTGCTGCTGGCATAAAAATCAGATTGAAAAAACAATCCTCTGGCTGTTAGAAATCTACAAAATCAACAGAAGAAATCAAAGAGATCATTCTGTCAGAGATGGGAGCCGTGGATTCTTTCTTTAGAATATGTTTTGTTTTCTGAGTGTAATAAACACTTTATTAGATAAAGTCTATTGCAACTGGAGCAGTCACAGTGAAAGGCACCTAGGTAATTTTTCTGCCTTTCATTGTGAGCGGAATTGGAATACAGGTAATGGGGCAGGCTCTCTTTAGCACCTTTTTAAGCCTGGAATGCTGGAGTGTATTTGGCAATTTTCCCTATAGACTGAGAACAAAGACTTCTGACATATGGACACCCCAAATACCCAACAGGCTATTGAGAGAATTTGTTTAAGGTTATTTTCATAACCTTTTTAAAAATTCATTTATTGCACTTGAAATAAAGCAGGCATATCACTGGTTCGATAATGGTACAAAGTCAGAAAATACTTAAGACTGAAGCACATTTGTGAGGAAGAAATAAATTCCTGTTCTCTGAAAGCTGCCCTAACACTGTTAGTTTGCCTTTATTCAAAATTACGTGAACCACAGTGTTTTGGTTTTCATTTTCTTGTAATGATGACTTAGGTGCTGGGCATGTGCCGTAGCATGCATTTACTCCTGAGGTTTTTATTTCCAACATATGTGTGGGATTTTAAGCACACTTCACTCTTTGTATCTTCATTTAATATGAAAATGGTATCCTAGGGAGATAGCTGCTTTTTAGGGGAAGTGCTTTTGTTATGTTTTGCTTTTTAAGGGGTTTTTATCACTTAAAATGCATTATTCCGTTTGTGTGTGGAGAAGAAAACAAGGAAAGATGTTTGAAATTTTTCTAGTCTTCAACTGATTTTCCATGACTTGGAGCCCACTCTGAAGTGTTCAGGCCTCATGGAGTATCAGGAAAATTGCACAGTGCGTGCCTTCATCCTGCCTTCACACCTGTGTGCTGGTATGAAGATAATAAAGTGTGATGATGTTGGAGCAGCTCGGCCCAGGCTAGGAAACCCGCCGAGGGCTGTGACTGGATATGCAGCAAAGCCCTGCTCCTTTGTTAAGGTGGCCACGTCCCTGCTAATTGGTGCTGGATTTTAAGAATGACAAACTTAAATTTCCACTTAAAAATCACACGTCACCTTGATAAGTTCAAATCCATCCAAATTTGAAGACAAAATGTGGCCAGCAGGTAAAGCCAATGAGGTGGATTGAATTTATGACACTGTTAAAGACATAAAGCAAAGGAAAAAATGTCTTAAGATTCACTTCTGTTGCACAGATTGAGTTTGGCAGACCTTCTGACAGTGTGATAAACAGCATGTCTTTTGAGAAATATCATTGCATGTTTGTTTTGGTTTTTGTGAGTTGAGGGGGGATTTTGAGACTGTTTTTTAAGATTTTTTGTTTTCTGAGAGATACAGGTATATGAACAAGAGAAATTCATGTAATAGAAAGTTCTTTCTGCTTGTTCATCTTAATAAAGCATAACAGAATTAGTGACATTTTACAAGTACACGTGTAATCTTTAGTGGTAAATACACATTTGGAAAAAAAAGCACAAATCTTGCCTTAACCAGGTTAAATACTCTATTATTTTTCTACTCTGCATTGCTTCAAAGCTCCACTGAATTCATCTACTGCCTGTTCTCTGAATTTATTTATCCTTGAGAAGGCTTGCAACACAGAAATTTTATTAAAAATATCAATGTTCCCTGGTGGTCTTACAGGTAAGTTTTGCTTCTACAACTAGATGGCCAAAGAGCAGGATTAGAATAGAAAAGGCAGCCACGGTTTATAAAGAGTCGGGTAAAGAAAATGGGAGAAGCGTTATCGACAGCGGAACAACCACAAAGTAAATTCAGTCTGCAAGAGCTAAGAATTTTATTTTGAAAAAAAAAATTAGTCTTAAATTCTGTGTGTTCACCTACTCTGAGATGAAGGACTTGTCACTTCAGAAATCATGATTGTGTTGTGTGTTTTGTTTATTTACAAATTTAAAAGGCAGTGGGGGGCTTCCCTGGTGGCGCAGTGGTTGAGAATCTGCCTGCCAATGCAGGGGACGCGGGTTCAAGCCCTGGTCTGGGAAGATCCCGCATGCCACGGAGCAACTGGGCCCGTGAGCCACAACTACTGAGCCTGCGCCTCTGGAGCCTGTGCTCCGCAACAAGAGAGGCCGCCGATAGTGAGAGGCCCACGCACCGCTATGAAAAGTGGCCTCCGCTTGCTGCAACTAGAGAAAGCCCTTGTACAGGAAGGAAGGAAGGAAGGAAGGAAGGAAGGAAGGAAGGAAGGAAGGAAGGAAGGAAGGAAGGAAGGAAAGACATTTAAAAAAAAAAGGCAATGGGGAAGGGCATCATTGAGGAGACAATGTCCAAAGCAGGGTAGGGCGGATGAGGGGTTGAAGAGAGAACCGTGGTGTGGTAACCCTGAATAAGGGAAACTGGCCCTGGCAATGAAGTGGGGTCAGAAATTGCAGATTCTGAGCCCAGTTTAAGTGTCAGCAAAGTATCTCTCCTGGTGAGCCTCAGGGCCAAATCACGAACCACGCCCCTCCCTTTCTACAGGGATAGGGCCAGCTGTATAGTTTCAAATGCAGACCTCACTTTTTCTACTCCGTACATCCTTCTGATTCGGCCCTCATGCCCCTCCCACTTGTTCAGCTGTACCTAAAATAACAAGCCACCCCTTCTATTCATGTTTTCCCGTCTACATTATCCCTGAAGAAAAGCCCACTTTTAGAGAAAAGTTTTGAAAGGCAAATTCTTGGGCAAAAGAAAATAGAATAATACTGGCAAAGATAAGAAAATACAAAATGCATGATTGTCAGCTAGAAGCTAATACTTGATTTGTCTAGTGTGTTAAAGCAGAAGCAGTGAAGCTAGCACTCAGCCTGGATGTGGAGGACCCCCAAGGAAGAGACTTTTTAAATGGTCAGCTCATTTGCTGATGTTCCCACAGAAATGGGCATCCTTTGGCCAGCTAAAAGTGGCTTCCATGGCCATCAGCCCCCACTATTAACTTCAGACCATGCCCATCTCTTCTCTTACGATACTCACATGCTAATTTATTTATTTGAACTCATTTTATGAATAGCAACAAATTAGAGCTAATATTAATGACTTGGAGTGAAAATGAAAGAACTCTCACTTCTCACCAACAGCCTCCCTACATTTCCAGATTATTCTTCCATTTCTCCTGCTTCCTCCTGCAAGGAGAGCAAAGCAAAGCAAAGCAAAACAAAACAAAAACAAATAACACAAAAACTGTCCCACTGGGGGAACTATACTATCCATCCTCTCAATCCTCATCTGTTGATTCCCTGGTCATTTACTCATTACTGGAAGATGCGATCATTGCTTCATCTCCTTCTTCTCCATTGCTACTCTGTCTTCACTGCCACAGTCTCTGTTATCTACATGGATGCTCAGCCAACACAACATCTCTTATCACTTCTTCCTCAACTATATCAGAATGATTAACAGTGTTGAGTTTATAGCCTCACTTCTTCACTTAGTATTTGCATGGATATACTTTACGCAAACCTTTTAATATCCCTGTTCCCCACTTTAAACCCGAACAAAATGGGAATGATAGCAGGAAGGAGAAAAAATGAACAAGCACGCATGGTTGATATTACATACATGAATTTTGGCCATTTTTATGCTTAGGGACATTCTACCTCACATATTTGCAGAGATGCAGTTTACATAATTTACAGAGAGAAATATATGAAGGTTAGAAAAATGTTCAAATGTTTGCTTCAATCCTGGTGTAGGGCCTGGTCTCTGCATACATTTTAGAGAAAGTATACATGCTTCCTTCTTGGAAACTTGATTTTAGACATAAAATTTAAACTAGCAGAAATCAATTAACTTCACAAGAGAAATGGTGGCAAACTGTATGGTTTGTTTCCTGACTGTACCAACTTTTATTCATAGACCAAAAAATGGTAGTTACTCTTTGGTGTTACAGGAAAGTAGACACTTTGTCAGTGATATACAAGTCTGCCAATTTTAAGGGGCCCATTAAATGCTGATTTGATAAAAGAACAATCCCTCCAGGTATTCTTCTTTATCTCCTGCCAATTCTCCCCAGCCTCAATGTCAGCCCTTGGTTGGGAAAAATGGAAAAATCATCAGGCGTTTAAACTTTACATTTTAGAGGCAGGGTGGTTTGGAGCACAGCCTGGTTTTAAATCCAGGATTGGCTATTTACTAGCTGCTTAGCCTTCCTCTGCCTCCTTTTCTTCATCTGTAACTTGGAGATAATAATAGGAGCTCCCTCCTAGAATTATTATTAGGAATAAATAACACCTGTTGTTCACGGTAAGCACTCAACATGTGTTAGTTTTTTTAAAATGTTCTTTGAATTTGGAATCATCAGCCCAGCTTTTCAAGTGAGGAAACAGAGGTTCAAAAAGGTTAAGCATCTTGTTCCAAAATCACACAGCCAGTGAGTACTTGAACTAGGTACTCAGCTGGAGTTGACTTCAAAGTCCTTGCTTGATCTGTGGCACTTTCTGACATTCTTCATGGAAATTCAGTAGATACATACATCATCGTTCACCCAGGTATCTTTCCTAAGATTAGTATCTAAAAATATGGTCCAAATATCATGAACTGAAGCCATGATTTATGGTAAGAATTAAAGACCTAGATTTGTAAGTTATTATCCAATTTCAAAATGTTCTTAAACAAACCAGGTCACAGAGGCTGGTCACTGATTTAAAGGCAAATGTCCTAAGCTTTGTGTTAATTTAAGGGGTATTCACTAACTATGGATGGGAAAGCTCTTTAGTAGTACCACTCTTAAAGAATCACATTTCTTGATTGTGGACTGTCCTCAGTTTAAAAAAAAAAGAAAAAGAAAATGAGAAAAGAAAGAAATAAAAACAAAAACAAAACAAACAAAAACAGAGGATACAGTTTCAGCAAGGTGAATGAATTTCCCAGCACGGAAGAGATGGGGCGTTCTGGAGCCCGAATCCCAAACCAGGTCTCTATCTGAATGCAAATGTGTGCTGGGGGGACCAGAAACTTTTCTAGCTAAGGATCTGCAGCCTAGAGTTATAGGCTCAAAAATTATTAATGGTGTTAGAACAAATTCCCTTCCTTGCCACTCACTGCTGAAACTGAGATCTAGGTTTTGCTGTGGAGAATATTGTGACACTGATTAAGGTGTAAGTTTTCTTTAGCTGAATTTAGAACTTAATTAAGTGGTCTTATTTAAAAGGAGCACTAATTAAGACAGCAAGATCTTTAAGTTAATCAACTGGAATTAAATTTACCTATAGCCTGGCTGTAGGTACAGTCTTTCTAAAATCCTTTCAACTACAGATGGAAGAATTTAGAATCGGATTATTTTAAATTGCAGAGCAACAGCTGCCTTCAAACCCATGAGGGTCCTCCAATGTGTTATCAACAGCTTTCAAATATATCACAAATTCCATGGCTGAGGCAACTGTTGCTTATAATGTCACTCACCTTACAACTATGATTATTCTTGCTAATAAAGTTATACCTGCAATTTTCAGAAAATGTAAAGATTTTTTAAAATTTCCCTTCAGCAAAGTTTGAATTCAAAAGTAGATGGAGGCCAATTACTTCATCATGAGACTGATATGATTTCAGAAGTGAATTTGAAAGCATCTGCTCAAATTCAGGAGGTGTGCTGCATTCAGTTAATATTTGAGCCCTAAAGACGAAAAGGAAAAGAATGATTTCAAGTCTGAGATATTAAAAAAATATATAAGAAACATGTGTTTCCTCAACTGTAAGTTCCTCTCAACCATGTGTAAACATTAGGTGCCTGGTCCAACAGTCACTCATACACTTCATTGGTCAATTTTAGTACCAGGGAGACAGAACCTGTTTACATCGTCCTCTTACTCCCATATATGGTACATTCACTTTTGAACAATCAGTGGCTAAGGAGTCCTCGTGTCAGTCTGAATAAATATCTTGGCCTTTATAGAAATTTCTGACCCTATTTGGTCAAGAGCCTCACTCAGTCTTACTACTTCATTAACAAAATTAAAACACATAACATGACATGAAGGTACTACGCAGCTTAGAGTGCATAGCAATAGTATCCAAAGCAGCTATGTGGGCTGAAAAAGCCATTCTATCTAACTTAGCTTTGATTTTTACTGCATCTAAAAGAAAAAAATAATCCCTTTTTAGGCTAAGAAGATAAATTAAGAAGTAATCTATTGGCCTTCTGGCAGGAAGACTAATTACAATATCACATTAGAGGTAGTAAAATAATAATTACCTTTATCAAGAACAAAAGGGTTAGGGAGTAATAATGACAAGTGGAGGATAGATGGAATTTTGCTTTATAAATTCAAATTGAGAAAACGTTATGTTATTAATTTCCTAGTATACACAAATTCTATCATGACAAACATGAGATTCTAGTTTTCAAGGGAGGTAGCTTGTTATGGTGGAAAAGGTATGTCCTATGGATGCAGAATGACCCCTAATTCTGCCACTTAGAGGTATGACAGAGGTCAGTGACTGACCTCTCTGAGGTCTCAGGTGCTCATCTCTAAGTGGGGTTATGAGCCTTGATTTAGTGTGTGCTCTGTGCACATTGCACACACACAGACATAGACACACATTGCCCCCAATGCTTATAAATATGTTTAGTAATCAGAAAATATAGGCAGATAATTAGGTTCTAACATTAAAGTCAGAGGACAGTCATGCTCTTTTCCCCCACTTCTTTAGTTAATTCAATGTTCCCATGGCTGCCTTTGATAGTTCCCAGCCAACAATGGACTGGGATTTATTGTCCCATCTACTCCCTATGATTCCTCTTTTATTTTCACTTAAGATATCACTAAGATTGTGAGATTAGCCAATCACAGATTTTCTCTGAGGCTTAAGGTTCAACTATTAGCAGATTCCTTCACTTTTCTCTCTCTACTTTCTTGAAATTAGAAGTGTAATTGACTCACATGTTGAGACTAGTCAGTGGAAGAAAAGTGACAACCGTCTTTTCCAGCTCACAGTTCAGCAGGAAATGTAAAACTGAGCCAGAGGAAAACATGCTAAACTTGCCATTTTAGTCAACTTGGGCTGCCATAAAATCATAGCATAGACTGGGTGGCTTAAACAACAGAAAATTATTCTCCCACAGTTCTGGAGACTAGAGGTCCAAGATCAAGGTGCCAGCAAGGTGTGCGTCTGGTGAGGGCTCTCCCCTTGGGTTGCAGGTGGCTGCTTTCTGTTACCTCACAGGGTGGAGAGAGAGAGAGAGAGATTGATCTGGCTCTCCCTCTTCAATCTCTCTCTGCCACTTCTTCTAAGGCCACGAATCCTATCAGAATACCACTCCACCTGTATGGTCGCATTTAACCTTAATTATCTCTAAAAGACCCTATCTCCAGATACAATCACACTGGAATTTAACACTTGAACATACGCGTTTTCAGAAGACACAATTCAGTCCATAACCGTTACTAAGCTGGGTAACATAGCTACAGAGTAGCAAAGACCAGAATTTGGATTCTCCCATATTTAGGGTTTCCAGATAAAATACAGAACACCCAGTTAAATCTGAATTTCAAATAAACATATTTTTTTTACATCAGTGTGTCCCACATGTAATATGTGGGACATACTTATACTAAAAATGTATTCATTATTTATCTGGCATTTAAATTTAACTGGGTGTCCTGTATTTTATTCCCTAGATCCAGCAATTGTACCTACATGAGAGTAAAAGCATCTGAAAAGTCAGAGAAGTAAGAACCATCAATAGGAACATCTAGATTAAAGTTAATGTATAATATTTTTGCTATCACTATATCTTGTTCTCATAAATTTAGCAATCTCTTGTTTTAAGGATAAGGAGCCTGGGCACATTATATTTATTTCTATCAACCATGCAAGGGACATAATGAGCTCACAGAGTCTGGAGGAGGAGAATAGGAATTTCAATAGCTAGCTCTTAAATGGCCAAAGCACTGAAAGGCTACTTCCAGAATGTGGTGAAGATCAAACGAAGTAATGTTGTTTGTAAACGTTAGGTGCAGATGTGTGACTTGATCATGTGACTCACTAGCTACTATTTTGCATAAATTCTGAATAAACTGTAAGAGCATCCTGGCCAGGAGCCCAAGTAAGACCAAAGGAAGAAAGAGGGCCCATTCTCCCTCCTTCATTCTGCATCTCACTTTACTTAGGATCATTTTAATACTGAGGCACTCACATGCTGTTGAATTTGAAAAGCAGTGAGCACAGATGTGGAATACAGGGCAACGATAACCTAAAATCAAAGACACAACATAAGAAGAGACTCCTCTGGAGGACTGTGATATCCTTTCTGGAATTCACTGCTCTCAGAAGGATACAGTGAGACAGCATGATATCAACAAGAGATCAAACAGACCACCCTTGTTCCTTGCCTGGGTAGTGTGGGTGATTCCCTGAAGCAAAGCCGTACACAGCTTGATAAGGAAGAGTGAAAAGCAAAGAAATCTGAGAGATAAATCTTATTTAAAAGGCATCTTTATGATTGGCATTATAAAGCAGAGAAGGAGCTCATTAGCAAAAGAACTGATAAAACCACTCACAGCGTGCTTCAAAAAGAAGTGGTAATAATTATTGCCTCTCTAAGAAAGGGGGCAAAATATCCACGCAATGTCATTCACAAATCTGTTTGCAGACATCACAGAGCAAGCTGCAAAAAGTCCCACAGCTTTCAGATTTAATTAAGTGAAGAAAGCAAAAAAAAAAGATTCTTACGGCTCACATGCCTGGATCATAGAAATTCTACGAGAAACATGATTTTTTTAAAAGCCATTTTAGAAACCCCTAGAGTTTGCTGAACCCCCTCATTCAACAGCATAATTTCCCCTGTTTCTCCCAGGATATTGTACAATTCACTAACGGTGCAGCATTTCTGCCGGCTAAAGGAAGTGGGCAGCTTTGATCCGAAGTACAATAATATATCTCCTTTGTGTGATAAATGATTTACTGCTGAGGATAAATGGATATAATCTTTCATTATGTATGACATTCATCAGCAACAAGGAAGCTTTGGACTGCATGGAAAGTGATTTCATATTAAAAGCCTCATGCAACTCAGACTGAGATGAAAGTGGGGTCTTGCCTTGAAAAAAAAAAAATGGCACAGGCTTGTAAGTTTAAATGGATGCTCAGTCTAATATAATTGTTACTGTAAGTTTGAAAATCTGTTAGGAGGAAACCAGGGAAATATGTGACTAGCTCAACCTCAGTTTCACACAAAAAAAGCCCCATTCCTTAACCATACCATTCTACTTACTGAAATGTGTCATTAAGTCTAACTTTGAGAACTGAGAGGAGTGATAGAACCAGGTAGGGAAGAGGGAGTAGAAGTGGGGGGTTGTGTAAGTGACTTAAATTCCCATGATTATGGAAAGTCAATGTATCATAACTAAAGTAGATAAATAAAGAAATAGAGGCTTAATATGTTATTTAGAGATATGAAGTTAAACCAGGAAAATACCAAACGAAAATGGTTTACTAAGCACGTCCAAGTGTTTGGGGAGGGGTGCATGTTGGGGGAATCGGGCATGGGGAATTAGTGCAAAAGGATAAGATCAAGGCTGGTGGCTTTTCATTATAAGCACATTTGTATTTTTTATTTAAAAAATATATACACTTAGATGGTGAAGACATGTAAGTAGAGCAAATCATTTAATTTTAAAAATGATTCAAGTTCTTTGCTTCATTGACTCAGGGGCTTCCTGGTGGAATAGTGGTTAAGAATCCACCTGCCAATGCAGGGGACACGGGTTCAAGCCCTGGTCTGGGAAGATCCCACATGCCGAGGAGCACTAAGCCTGTGTGCCCCAACTACTGAGCCTGCATGCCACAACTACTGAAGCCTGCGCACCCAGAACCCGTGCTCTGCAACAAGAGAAGCCACCGCAATGAGAAGCCTGCGCACGACAAGGAAGAGTAGCCCCCACTCGCCGCGACTAGAGATGCTAACGCATATATATGGAATCTAAAAAAAAAAAAAAAATGGTACTGATGAACCTAGTGGCAGGGCAGGAATAAAAACATAGACGTAGCGAATGGACTTGAGGACACGGGTGGTAGGGGGAAGCTGGGGCGAAGTGAGAGTAGCATCAACATATATACACTACCGAATGTAAAATAGACAGCTAGTGGGAAGCAGCTGCATAGCACAGGGAGATCAGCTCGGTGCTTTGCAACAACATAGAGGGGTGGGATAGGGAGGGTGGGAGGGAGGCTCAAGAGGGAGGGGATATGGGGACATATGTATGCCTATGGCTGATTCACTTTGTTGTACAACAGAAACTAACACAGCGCTGTGAAGCAATTATACTCCAATACAGATGTATTAAAAAAAAAAAAAAAAAAAGGCAGGCCAAAGACCTTAAGAGATACTTCACCAAAGAAGATATACAGATGGCAAATAAGCATATGAAAAGATGCGTCACATTGTATGTCATCAGGGAAATGCAAATTAAAACAACAATGACATACTAGTACACACCTATGAGAATGGCCAAAATCCAGAACACTGACAACACCAATGCTGGCGAGGATGTGGAGCAACGAAAACTCTCATTCGTTGCTGGTGGGACTGCAGAATGGTACAGCGACTTTGGAAGACAGTCTGGCAGTTTCTTACAAAACTAAACATACTCATACCACATGATTTTGCAATCATGTTCATTGGTATTTACCCAAAGGAGTTGAAAAGTTATGTCCACAGCACAACCTGCACACAGATGTTTACAGCAGCTTTATTCATAACTGCCACAACTTGGAGGTAACCAAGATGTCCTTCAGTAGGTGAATGGATAAATAAACTATGGTACATTCAGACAATGAAATATTATTCAGCGCTAAGAAAGAAATGAGCTATCAAGCCATGAAAACACATGGAGAAAACTTAAGTGCATATTACTAAGTGAAAGAATTCAATCTGTAAAGGCTACATATTGTATGATTCTAACTATATGACACTATGGAAAAAGCAAATACTTTGGAGACTTAAAAAACCAGTGGTTGCCAGGGGTTGGGTTGGGGGTTAAGAAATGAATAGGCAGAGCACAGAGGATCATCCAGTGCTCCTTCTGCTATTTCACATTTCCTCTTAAAAAGAAAAGACATTCCTAAATCTACATGCTATCTGATGCCAAATGTCTTAGTCATTCCAGTGAAAGCATATGTTTTGTTGGAGATCAGTTAGCACAGTACAACTGGCTAGTGTTCTGGTAACCAAGCTAGGTCAGAAAGAGGTGGCGATATCAATGTCCCTAGCTTGGACAAGATCGGATAGTGAAATATGTTCTAAACCTGAATGTCATATGGAAACTGGGAAAATAACACAATGGCATGGGTAAGGATGGGTAAGCTAGAGAAGACATATGAGGGGGGATATTCTTCCTAGTGGTGATATGGATAAGATTCTTGACCTTTAATTAAAACGAAGGAATATGAAATCTGGTACAGATAGGTTGACAAAAATTAAGTAACCGTCCATAGTCAGCAAATTCAAAATAGAATTCAAAGGAATGTTATTTAACTGGAGTGTTTGGTAAGTTGACATAGAAACTCAGTAGGTGAGCAGTGACTTGAAATCGATAAAATATGATTATTTTTCTAAAAAAGAGAGAAACAGAGAGAGAGATTCAGTTAATCAAGTTATGTGTGATGTATCTGATATTCCTATATGTGTTTTACCTAGGAATAAATCAAGGAGAAAGTGCTATCAGGAGGCACTTCTACATCTTGTAGTGTAATAGGTGAGCAATCTGGGCTCCTTGAAGACTTCCTCTGCTCAAAGCACAGTGCTGAGAGATTTACAAAGGTTAGACAAAGTAATCCTCGTGAAACTGATAAAAAGGAGATGGGGTTAACACTCTTTTATAGATGAGGAGATTGAAGTTTTAGAGAAATTAACTTCTGTGTCCCAGGACACATGGAAAGTATGTGTCAGAACTTGGATTGGACAAGTTAAACCAACACTAGAGATCATATTTATTTCTCTACCCCATGTCGTTTGTGACTGTTCAGATTGTGTTATGTATTATTTAAAGTTCTCTACTTCATTAACTACTTTTTGAGGAGGAGAGAACCTATCATTTTACGTTTATGGTACAAATAAAGATAAAAGTGAAACTAAGAGTTTAACGATTTGCCCACAGTTATATAATGGCATAATTGAATTAACTTGAAAAAGCCTAAAAGAAAAATACAGTGATATTTAATGTGGTTTTTCTTTTTAAATGTAGACTCAATAATATAATACCACATTCTAATCTTCAATTCATATGCTCATTCAAAATTATATATATTGAGAAAGAAAAAGTTGGTATATCTGAAAGCAGAAACCTCTTTAAATATTTGAAACCAGGAAATTTAATAGACAATTGATTGACCACGTGAAAGAAAGGGTAAGAAGCTAAAGAAAGAACAATAGGGTCACACAGGAATTGACAACAACATGAAATCACTCTCACCCCTAGGCTGAAGGGATAAAGTCTGAGTCCAGGAAACTAGGATAAATCCAGTGGGTCTATCAGACCAGAGCTGGAACCCTAAATGAACCTAGCTGCTGCTGGAAATAAACCAGGAAACAGAGAAAACAGAAGGTAGAGAGAGAGAGAGGAAAAAATAGAACAGGAAATAGAGTCCTGCCTTCCAATTTAGTGCTTCCTACCGGCCAACTCCACTCAGAAGCCATTGGTCCGGACAGCCTAAGAAATGTGGTTCTGAAATAGAGAACAGAATAAAAGATGGACAGAGTATAGATGTAAAGCAAACAGGTAACCGATCAGTTGAGTTGGTTATACATGGGGTACATACTCTAGATAGCACACAATTAGGTATATATCCACATATTCATATCTATATAACACAAACACCCATGCAATTTAACACAAGCAGCAGAAGGCCATTATCCCCAATCATTCTGGACAAAAGAAATCTTACTAAACTTGTAAAAACTATACTATTAAACCTTTGCATCAGTCTTCACTAGGAATCTTCCCTACTCCTTCCAATCTACACCCACCTCTACCACAAACACTCACGGGCACCTAAATGCACATGCACAGGCCCAAACTCTCCCATTCACATCCTGCTCACAGCACCTTGAGGGGAATAATTCACCCCTCTGGGCGTTCATTTCCTCCTCTGCTAACAGGGCTAATCGCCCTGGCCTGGTGCACAAAAGAAAGCCATACCTACTAATTTACTTAAAGCTCATAAACTCTTTTGAAGATGAAAAGCTCTAGTTTTCTCATTCTGTTCCTTTGCTTCAAATAAAAAAGCTACCTTATATAAAGGTTTCTGGGGGATTTATTACCAGACTTCTATCTAGAAAAAGTTGTACCACAATTACAACTTTAATGACCTACTCTAAAAATTCCCAAGGCTATGACATAATTAGTTCATTATATAATCAGTACTTAAAAAAAAATCATTTGTCAGAAGTAAATAAGAAGTGACTGGGGCTCTTGGAAATAATCTACATTATTTGATATAGAAAAGGCAGAAGTCATATTTATCAAGTACCTACAATTTTTCAGATTCTGTGCTAAATACTTTACATAATTACTTACATATTCCACCCAGGATTTTTATGTCAGCATTGTTTTACTTGTGGTTTCAAAGGCAAAAAATAGAGTTTTGGAATGATTAAGTAATTTGATCAAGTCACAAAGCTAGTAAGTTTTGAAGTTGTGATTTGTGTCCAGGGCATTTTGCCAGTGACTCTTCATTGCTGAACATTGGAAAGCTTGTAACTTACTTTTCCTGAGCCCACAGCTGTCAACCCATATATTAGAACCTTTAGTGTCAATAGTAATTTTTGCTATGAACAGGAAGTAGACATTGAACAGTAAAAGAGAAATAATCAGAATAAAGAAGACTGCCCTGTTCTTAGTACAAAGAAACCACACCTAGAATAGGTTTACCTGAAGACAGCACCCTTTAATAGGGAAACTGAAAATAAATTATTTAGAAGAACATGTTGATGAATGGCAGAACTGGAGACAGTCTCCTCTGAGGGGAGGAAAGTGGGGTTGTCATCACACAGCTGATGACTAGCTTGGGACACTTGTTATGGGAGGCCTTGATATATACAATGACCTACCAGTAAGGGGGAGTGGAAGGGACTAAGATGTTGGCTCACTCTAAGGAAATACTTTTTTTTTTTAAACATCTTTATTGGAGTATAATTGCTTTACAATGGTGTGTTAGTTTCTGCTTTATAACACAGTGAATCAGTTATACATATATATATGTCCCCCTATCTCTTCCCTCTTGAGTCTCCCTCCCTACCACCCTCCCTATCCCACACCTCTAGGTGGTCACAAAGCACTGAGAGCTGATCTCCCTGTGCTATGCGGCTGCTTCCCACTAGCTATCTATTTTACATTTGGTAGTGTATATATGTCCATGCCACTCTCTCACTTTGTCCCAGCTTACCCTTCCCCCTCCCCATATCCTCAAGTCCATTCTCTAGTAGGTCTGTGTCTTTATTCCCATCTTGCCCCTAGGTTCTTCATGACTTTTTTTTTTTTTTTTAGATTCCATATATATGTGTTAGCATACGGTATTTGTTTTTCTCTTTCTGACTTACTTCACTCTGTATGACAGACTCTAGGTCCATCCACCTCACTACAAATAACTCAATCTTGTTTCTTTTTATGCCTGAGTAATATTCCATTGTATATATGTGCCACATCTTCTTTATCCATTCATCTGTTGATGGACACTTAGGTTGCTTCCATGTCCTGGCTATTGTAAATAGAGCTGCAATGAACATTTTGGTACATGACTCTTTTTGAATTATGGTTTTCTCAGGGTATATGCCCAGTAGTGGGATTGCTGGGTCATAGGGTAGTTCTATTTTTAGTTTTTTAAGGAACCTCCATACTGTCCTCCATAGTGGCTGTGTCAATTTACATTCCCACCAACAGTGCAAGAGGGTTGCCTTTTCTCTACACCCTCTCCAGCATTTACTGTTTCTAGATTTTTTGATGATGGCCATTCTGACAGGTGTGAGATGATATCTCATTGTAGTTTTGATTTGCATTTCTCTAATGATTAATGATGTTGAGCATTCTTTCATGTGTTTGTTGGCAATCTGTATATCTTCTTTGGAGAAATGTCTATTTAGGTCTTCTGCCCATTTTTGGATTGGGTTGTTTGTTTTTTTTTGTTTGTTTGTTTGTTTTTTAAATTGTATAGCTACTTTATTTATTTGTTTATTTATTTTTGGCTGTGTTGGGTCTTCGGTTCGTGCGAGGGCTTTCTCTAGTTGCGGCAAGTGGGGGCCACTCTTCATCGCGGTGCGGGGACCGCTCTTCATCGCGGTGCGCGGGCCTTTCACTATCGCGGCCCCTCCCGTTGCGGGGCACAGGCTCCAGACGCGCAGGCTCAGTAGTTGTGGCTCACGGGCCCAGCCGCTCCGTGGCATGTGGGATCTTCCCAGACCAGGGCTCGAACCCGTGTCCCCTGCATTAGCAGGCAGATTCTCAACCACTGCGCCACCAGGGAAGCCCCGGTTGTTTGTTTTTTTGATACTGAGCTGCAGGAAAGACTTTTAAACAAATCCTTACAGAAGTGGAATGTTACTTCAGTGGCCCAAAACCACTTGGTTGAAAAATTCAGTGTTCCTGTATACTCAAATTACTCAAAATCTGCTCTGTTTGGAGATTATGTAAGAGTTTTCTCTTATGCATAAGTCAATATTTTTCTACAAATCAGTGATATTGGATGAGTACATTGAAGAAGCAGCTGATGCCAAAACATTTGCTTATAGAGTATTCCATCTTTAACAATCATGATCACTGTTCTATATGAGAATTTACATAATACAAAGCTCATGGTTTAGGATGAAGCATCAGATGAACCAAACTATTTCTAGATGCAAAACTTACTAAATTTCAATACACCTTTATATTTTTTAAGGTATTATGTTTTTTCCCTTTATTTTGATTAGGATTTGTTCCTGAGTTTAGCCCACATTAACTAATGAAAGAACTAGTAAAAACTAGTTCTAATTTTAAAATATGTGATTTCATATTCATGAATTTATTTTCATTGATTACCTAGCAACTGTTTTCCTCAATAAAAATATTTTTGAAAGATACTTGCTTTAAAATTTCATAATTTGAACATCTATATTCTTGTGAACAAACCATTTAAATTTCCTGTTATAGAGTAAGTTATTTTGATTACCAGCCCACTAGTTGTTCTCTATGGATCCTTTAAATTATATATAAACACCTTTGCAATCAATGGTAATCAGTTTCCACCCTAATTTGCTTCCCATGATGTTATTAGACTTGGAATAGCTATAGTGTTGGAATCTCTAGAGCCTGTGATTTCTTTTTAACAGCTTTCCTCAATAAATTTAAGTGCTTTTCTTGAAATGAATTACCTTCAGTTTCATATGGACAAAGAAAAGTTAGTTTCATCAGGTGTTACTGAAGCTGAGTTCAATTTTAGTTATCATTAGCAGGGCACATGGGACCTCTATGTCTATACCTCTCTTAGAGGACTTCTACAGGGTGACCAATCATCTGGAAATGGTTGTGTTCTGAGTCTCAGAACCAATGCTTTTGTGAAGAAGGCTGTAAGTGATTGTCTCTCTCTCTGACGTTCCCATCTGCCTTAATCTGAGATATATGGAGGGGTGCGCGTGTGTGTGTCTGCATGTGTGTATACGCACACACGTGCATACTTGGGTTTGGGTTCAAATAACTATTTTCATGTGAAAGCATATGTCTGTATATGATATGTCTGTGTGTTTATTATTTTTTCCATGGTGGTTTGGAGGTTGGGTGGGGTGGTGCTGAGGCTGGAAGCAAGGAACACAGCTTGAGGTGATTGCAGTGGTCCTGGCAGAACACCAGACTGTGGTGTCACGGTTCCCCACCCACACTGGAAGCCAGAGACAAGCAGATTCCCACTAGCTCTTCTGCTTTTTTTTAAAAGAATTATGTCACTTTATCTCAGTGCTATACAATATGAGAAGATAATATTTCCCCTTAGAATATATGCATGCTTAATAATACCTCCATTTACAAATTTACTTCTATGCTAATTATCTAAAATATTCTCTATTCACCTTGAGGTCTTCCTGCCGTTGTTTCTAAATCATTATTCTGCCAATCAGATTCTTGTATTATTTCTACAGAACTGCATTTATACCAAAACAACTTCAAGTTCACTTTTTTGTTTGTTTACATCTTAACATTCCAGTGACGTTGTCTCTCCTTTATGTCAAAGATTTGACACAATTCTTTAAATATAATAAAAATAACTAATATTAACTGAACATTTGGAAATCAACAACAACAAAATACGCATTTTATATGTATTATCAGTAAACCTCTGTCCTGTGATATTTCCAACTCAATTCCCATTTATTTGTTGAGGAAACTGAGTCTCAAATGTTTATATAAGTATATGGAAATAACAGCTAGAAACAGGAAAGATACAATGCACCACCTTGGAAGGTAATGTACTTTCTGTCACTATAACACTCAGGCAGAGGTGGGATGACAACTTGTCAGGGATGCCACTGGACAGAGTCAAGATTCACACTCAGGTCTTTAAACTCCTAAATCTGTCCTCTTTTTCCTCAACCCTACTCAAAAAATATAGTCTCACTATTGAGAAGCTAAATAGTGGTGATGATGCTGAAGGGAGTTACAGAATGAACTTCTCCTTTCTATTTAATATTCAGAAAATCAAAGATAAGCACTTGGAGTGAAAGGGCTACATTTTATTTTTCATTTTGATGTTTAAGAATACACAATCAGAAATACTATATAGTTCACAGATGTTAATAATCAAGAAATGCAGACTTTTCTCAGTGTCATGTCAATGAGCCACTGATTTGATTGGTAGGGAAAAGAATCATTTAAATATACTTAAGAGCTAGTGAATAAGAACTATATATATTGCTGATAAAAAAACGCTTCTCGGATATACCACAATGTTCTTCCTATTAGACTATTTGCAAATGACATCACTTCCTGTTTACACTGGGTCATGTTCTGACCTTGTGTGAAACCCTGATCTTTAAATTAGTGCATGATATATTCCATATCCAGGGAGACTCAAAGGTAATCCTAGTTGAACTGAAAAGGGTAAGGCATATTTTATATAAAATAAATAGTTGATGTAAATCAGAAGATAAAAATGTTTTTGGCATTTTAGGAAGAATAAAAATAAATGCAAAGAAAAATAATTACTAAAGAAGCATGAGGCAGGGTAACTTCCACAATATGCTTTTCTTTGTCCCTAAAACAGAGCTGGTTCTGCAGCTGCTCACACCGGGCATCTTAGTGTGGGAAGGGAAGTTCACTTTGCCAGAGGAGCATTCCATTCCCATTCTCAGGAAAAAAAATTGAGAGTTGAAATGTCTACTGTTTTTCAGAGGCAAGAATCAAGAGGCACAATACTAAACAAATCTAAACCATGGCAAACCTTAGGGTAGCGATATTCATTTTGAGTGGGTCTGGTGTAGAGCCTCAGGTTTAACATTAGCCAGTCTTAAAATACAATTCATTTTTTTTATAGGGAAGTCCACAGTGGTCCCTAGTCCTTTAATAACATTTCATAAAAAAACACCAGGCCCTCAGGATGGATTCAATAAATTCTCTGCATTAATATTCTTTTGGATATCTTCAGAACCTTTCACTCTCAGGGCAATGTAAGAACAGTTTGATTTCTTTATGTAAGTTTTCTCATTTGAGAGAAATATTCATAGTCAGGGGTGCTGTATCCTTGAATGGCTCCAAGATCCTTTCTGTTGCTCAAGGAAGAGCTCTGGCAGCATCCATGACCCACTCCGTCTCCAACACCCCTTCTCCAAAGGCAAGAAAGGTGTCAGGCTTTAGCGTGAACTCTATGTAGATCCTACCACTTCTTCCCACCACCACTGCTACATCTCTTCCATGGATTCCTGAAATGCCCCTTTCCTGGTCTCTATGCTTTTGCCCTGGCTCCTTAATGACTATTCTCAACACAAAGATCAGACAATCCTTTAAAAATATAAGTCATATTATCTTACTCCTCAGAGAAACTCCCCAAGTCATGAAAATGAAAGACAGAGACTTTAATGATGAATAAGGTCCTCCTCTTGTCCTCCTGTCATCCCTCTAAGGTGTTTTTTATGATTCTTCCCAAACCATACCACTCCAGTCACAACAGCCTCCTTGAAGTTCGTCAAACACATCAGGAACATTCTCATGTTCCCTCTGCCTGGGATGCTCTTTCTGGCATCTCTGTGGCGAGTCCCCTCATGTCCTCAAGACCTGGCTCAGATGGCACCTCCACAGTGAGCCCTCACCTGACCACTGTAACCCGCTTCCCACCCCTAGCCCCCAGGTTCTCCACCCCTCCACCTTGGTTTTCAAAGTGTGCTGTCTGACCTGCGGCAACAGCATCTCCTGAGAACCTGTTATGCAATACAAATTATCTGCACCCAGCCCAGATTTACTGATTCAGAAACTCTGGGGGTTTCTGAGAATAGTGATCTGTGCTTGCACAAGCCCTCCAGGTGTTTCTGATGTACCCTGAGGTCCGAGATTCATTGCCTTATAGTAACATTACTTAATGAAAAAATATTAGAAGCTTTCCCTTTCAAGTCAGACGTAACAAGGATGCCAGGTCCAACCCTTCAATTAGGTAGTTTCTTGGTGGTTTTAGCCAGCAAAATATGAATAGAAAAGTAAATACAGTTTAATGAAATATACCCATTTACTATTTTCCCAAGACATTATAATCCTTTTTAAAAAATCAAACTCTTAAAATTAATAATGGATTTCATTAATCTTGCTGGCCAGAACACAATATACAAAATTCTTGCTTTTCTATACCCCATGAGCAAATATTTAGAATAAGGAATTTTTTTTGAAAAAGAAATCCTATTCAAAGTGGCTACTAAAATTATAAGTGCCACAGAATAAACCTAACCAATGGTGCATAAGATCCTTTTGCAGAAAATTATAAAATTTCATGAAGTATCTAAAACATTGTTTCTCTAAACAGAGAAATATAGAAGTATATCATTTTCCTGAATGGGAAGAACAACACTGTAAAATAGCAATTTTCTCAAATTTATCTACAAATTAAATGCAGTTTCCCATGTGTGCATTTATGTGTATGAATGTATGTATATGTGTGCATGTGTGCATGATTCAAAAACTAGAGAGGATACTAAAGTGTGAAAGAAGTTAAGTTAGTAAATAAATATATAAAGTTTTGAAGACACACAGGCAAGGGGGATTTGCCTTACAAGATATAAAGACTGGTAGTAAAGACAGTGTGAAATTGGTCATGTGATAAACAGACCAATAGTAAAGAATAGAGAGAATAGAAACAAACCTATGTATACTTAGACATCACTATAACACTTAAGTAACATTAGAAGAAGTCAGAGGTGAGAGCAAAAATCATACACAAAGAGTTGGAGAGCCACTGATCATACATATGAAAGAATGAATTAGATGATGGTCTCACCACACACACACACACACACACACGCACACACACATACAAATAAATCCAGTTGCATTACCTATTTAAATATAAAATTTTATTTTTAAATATTTAGAAGAAAATACAGCAGAAAGATATCTTTATGAACATGGGCTAAGGAATAATTTATTGACTAAGATGCACAAGAAAAACATGATAATTAAAAACAAATCAATTTGATTTCTTAATACAAAAACAAAAGATATTTCTGCACCATTAAAAATCACCAAAACAAAGTTTAAATAGAAAGTCAAAGATAGTAAGACTATTGCAAAGCATATAACCAAGAATTTTCCTCTTATGATGTGTAAGTAACTTTTAAAAATCAGTAACAAAGGAGAAACGCAAACATGTTAAAAGGACTTTAACATGTAAATAACAAAGAAGGAAACCCAAACGACACACACCCCCCAAAAACCCAAAAAACAATAATGAAACAAAAAGTTAAAAAGGATATTCTCTAATAATTAGAGACATGAAAATTAAAATGAGATGTCATTTTACATCCAACACAGGTGCAAAAATGAATTCTAAATTGTGGTGAATTATAGGGAATAGTGTGTAAATTGGTGCAACAATTTTGTAGAATATAAAATAAAAGTAAATGAGCATGCTTCCTATGATCCAGAGGTTCTATTTCTTGCCTTGTTATATGCCCACAAAGGAATTTTCATACTATCGTCTCACAGAAGATATGTGCAAGAATGTTAATGGCAGCATTTATTTTAATTGTGAAAATTAGAAGCAGTCAAAATGGCCATAAAATGGATATGAATAAATAAACATAGATTGCTCAAAATTACAATGGAATAGAAGCCTACTGTAAAAGTGAATGGACTATTTTTAGGTCAAGATGCACAGAGTTCTTGTTTCAGAAATTCCTCTGCTTGAAGTAATTATTCACAGTGGTTAAAATATAAAAATGAAAATCTAAAAGCAGCTTCTGGTTTGAATACCAGAAAAGGAACAGAAATCCAAAGCATGAGTGGTTCTGCAACCATGGACTTGCCAGGCTCAGGATCCAAGTGCAAATTCTGGGAGTCTAGACTTCACCTCCTTCAGGAAAAAAGGGCTAAAGGTGACCTCATGGAATAGAGGAAGAGTCAGGCTCCCTGTTTGATACTTGGGGACCAGGGTATATGGCTCATCCCCTCCAAAGAAAAGCAGCTTTAAAAACTGCTGCTAAGGGAGAAAAAAAGCCTGGGATTATAACTCTAGAGCAGACAAGGAACTGTCTGTGACGATGGGAAAGAACTGTCCATTAAGGTACCCATTAGACACAAATGGCTAGTGCTACTGGGAAATTGCATTTTAAACATTATTTAATTTAGTTGATTGGAAATTAAATTTAAATAGCCACAAGTGGCCCGTGGCTACTATTGGACACTATTGTTCTAAGTAACCGAAAGGCCTAGGGAGAAGAACATGGACATGGAATTCATGAGCTGATTAGACTTCTGTTGGGTTGGGGACTGAATCTGTGTATCCCTAATATCACAACTTTATAAAACCCAGTTCTGAATTGCCTGAATCCAGGGGGTCTCAGAGGCAACTGACAATAGCATTATAGAGATGGATGGGCATTAAGGAAAGTAAGCAGGGAGAGGAGAGGATGAAGGTAGGAAGAGAGAGGGAAAAAAGAAAAAAAAAAGCTATACACAATTCTCTGATTAAAAGGAGACTGAAAGCAAATATTGAAAACATATAAAGAAATTGAATCCTATAAAAGACAGTCAATAAAATTCACTCCAGAAAAAAAATGATTTTATGGAACAATTGTTTTGAAAGATGTTTAAAATGCTCAATGAGATAAAATATTAACTCAAATTAAAAAATAAGCATAAAACAAAAGCATGCTCCCCCTAAAAAACAGAAACTCTCGTCTTATGAAAGAGAATTAATTAAAATCATAGGCAAACTATAATATAATGTAAATATAATATCATATAAGTTAGAAAGTGCATTCAATGGGTAAACATAACTGGATATAATTAAAACACAAATTAGTGAATTGAAAGATGGTCCTGGGAAACTCACCCAGAAAAAAACCCAGAGGGACAAAGGGATAAATCATACAAAACATGTAGGACAGATGGAGAGGCTGTAGCATATGCTCAACAGTAATCCCAGAAAAAAACAAAAAAAATTGAGGAAAGGACAGAAAAGCAATATTTGAAAAAGTAATAGCTGAGGATTTTCAAGATTGAAAAAAGATAGATGTTCTCTAATCAAAAAACACACTAAAAGTACCAAAATATATAACTTCTACAATAAATCAATCCAGAGCTAGATAGGTTATAGTAAAATTGAAGAACATCAAGGATTAGGAGAAAAATCTCAAAGCCAATCAGAGGTTGCATTAAGGAAAAAATTCATAGAATGTGAAATCTTAAATTTATCATGATGGCTATTTTGAGAAAGAATGAAATGAAAGGGAAATTTTCAAAAAGCTCTCAACTGTTTCTGTCGTTTTTGTTTTTCATAAAAAAACCCTGCAGTTAATAAGCAAATACTTATATGATGAAACTGAGTGATGGGTGCCACTCAGTTTTTTATGATTTCTAAAATAGGTTATATTTTTTAGCATTTCAAATTTATACTTCTTTTTAATTGAGTGTTCAGAATAAAATATTCAGAAATAAATGAATTGAATATACACGTATCATATCTAAATGGTTAGATTTATAAAGCATACTGTAGTATGGAAAAATATAAAGAAAATAAGTTTGTATGACACCTATCAGCTGAGCACCAGCCCTACATAGGGGCAAAAATGTAAATGCTTGTCCAAGATGATGACTCACAAGGAAGGAAAGTGATTTACACAGTGAAGGAAGCAAATGTTCAAGAGAGTTTAGCTTTGTCTATCATGTTTAATTTTTTTAAAAAAATACAATTTTAAAGCAAATATTATTGATATTTTTAAGGAATTACTCCATTCTGGAGGCATAATCAAGGAAGGAATGGAAACATTACATAAAATGATTTCAAATCCCAAAATTCTAATTAGGCAATCATAAGTTTTTCGAATTTCACATGTCCTCCAAGATTTTAATGTGTCATTTTGGGGAGGCAAGGTTTCTGTTGCCCTTACCAGCCACTGACAGCATTTAACTTTGTACTCTGATGAGGTATTTTAGCTGAAGAGATCGTCTCAAATCCCTAAAATATGCCTACATGCAGAATGTTGAGATCGGCAGCTGAAGATTGAGAAAAAATTTACAAAGGGAGTGGGCCATTGCACAGGGTGGAAGTGGTGGGCTTGGGGGCCAGGTACAGGCTGTCCCATGACTCTACGTTCACATGTGGAACTCCAAAAATTCCCAGATTCTAAATATGAGCCTGACCTTCCAGATTATTATCAAGGTAGGAGGGTAAGCATTTTACTTAATAGCTTTTAGCTTGAATTATAACATTCAAGTGTTTTAATATATGGTTGGCTTCTAGGGTTGCCCTCGGCCGGTCCCTAAAAACATTAGGAGCAAAATTAGACACAGGCTCCATATAAGTGGTGGTTTGGGTGTCAATTGGCAGGCTAACTCTAGGAAAGATGAGTGGGATTTCACAGGTAAGCTTGGGACTCTGTCATGCATATACTAAAATAAGAAATTCTTCAACCTGGGATGGATCACTTGAACAGATTTTTCTCAGTGGGAAGAGCTGCCTTTTCTTGTAGATGGTAGAGATAAAGGTTATCTCTAAGTTTGCTTTGTTCTACCTCAGATAACAAATCAACACTATAAGCCCTCCTCAGCAGCACTGATTAATTCCTTTTGCGAGCAGAGTTAGGTAAGATTTTAATATCTGGAGAAAACAATTGTAGAGCTTGCAGCTTGGAATATAGGAGGCCATGGAAGTGATGGTAAAGGGAGAGCAATAGACCAGCTGACCTAAATGCACCTATTCACTTAACTAACACTGGAGTGGACCTCACATTTTGAGCTTATATTAGCATCCTCTGGAGGACCTGCTAAGACAGGTTGCTAGGCACTCCAGAGAGCCTCTGATCAAGACCCCTGATACTCAAAGCAAGATCCAAGAACCAGCAGCCTCAGCCCTGTCTGGAATGACATGCAGACTCTTGGCCACCACCCCAGATCTTCTAATCAGGCTCTGCATTTGAACAAGTTCCCCAGGCGATTGAGATGCACGTACAGGTGTCAGAAGGGCTATCCCAAAGGGCTTGTCACATATTATTGATCATGAAATTCAAATACCACAGAACCTGCCTTTCCCTTTCCTACAGTTTTCTACTTTATGTGAATTATGGTTTCTTCCACTCTTGTTTCTACAGCAAACTAGTTCAATATGCCTTTGATTTTCAGGATTTTCTGTCCAAGGATTGCCACCCCTACTTATTTGTGAGCACTAGTATCAACTTATTCTTATTTTTGTATTATTTCTATCATTCAGTGATTTGGGTGGGATGGGGGGAAGATAGATGCCTTCTTGATGTAATATTATGAGCATATTATTTTATAAAGAAAAATTTGAGCAGCTATTTATTTGAATTATGAGTTGAGTCAGGCCTCAAATATCAATATTTTTAAAAATTTGGAAGAATTATCCTTTACAAATGAACAAGTTGTAAATACCACTGAGAATAATTATGAATTAACACTTGCCAAATCTTGGAAGATAAGAGAGCTGCCAACAGACTGGAGGGGGTCGAGTATTCTTACTTTGAAGAGATGAAGACAGACTTGTACCAATTAAATCAGGAGTGTTGTAATATAAAGCTGTAAAGAATTATTACAAAGTTCTCTCATGGACTGGATTGATAGGACAAGCCAAACTAATAGAACTAACAAAGCAAACTAGAAGAATGACATAGAGTGTTTCTTGATTTTTAGCAGAACATATGATGTCCTTGTGGGCAAGATAATGGGATATGATGCAGTTTGGATTTATAGATTTATAGTTAGTATAATCATCAACTGTCCCTCAAAAGTGCTAATATCAAGTTGGACAGAAGCCTCGAGCAGCATGCTGCAGGCTTTGCCCTTGCACTTGTCCTTCACCACTTTTATATTAGTGATTGGGATAAACACCTGGATGGTGTGTTGGTGTGTGTGAGTTTTCAGGAGGTATCGGGGATGACATGAAAGCAACCTGAGAGGAAGAGCTAACATGACAGATGATACACCACTCAACTTTCAAACATATTCTCAGCAACAAAGTCTGAAAAGAAGGATCAAAGGACAGAAGTTGACATTTCATAGGGATAGGTTTTGCAATACCTCATTCAGTTGAATAACTCAATTATGCAAAGGTGGGATAGAGATACTTTGGGGGTAGAATTCTGTATCAATAAAGTCTTGGGGTTGAGTTAATGGCACATGACATATAAATCATAGAGGATTTAAAACAATTTTTAAAAGACAACTTGTTTGGTATTAAGATACATATGCTTCCCTGATTGACGATGGTTAAGTGAATAAAGTAATTGTGAATTGATTAACAGGCTACTGAAAGCCTAAACAGAAATCTGATGTTCAGGGCCAAAAAGAAGTCTCTCACAGTCTTAATTCCCTTATGAGGACTCAGTGTAATAACTGTATTTTTCACCAGAACAATTAGGCATTGTTCAGAGAGCATCTTTGCTTAGGTAGCTGGGTCAATTGCCTCAGCCCAGGAACTTATGAATTTCATAAGCAACATATTATAGCAAGTCTCTTGATATAAAATGAATAAAAACCCTCTAGAAGTGCACACTGAAGGAGTCGAATCTGACCCATAACAAGGTGCTTGTCATACGGTACTTCCTTAATTATCACTCAAGACTGACAGGACCCAAAACACATGTTCACCAATGTGTGTGGTTAGTGCTACCATGTTATTTCTCCAGTGCATAAAGGGTTAGAATAAACCTTATTTTCTTTTTAAGAGTGATTTAGTGAACACTAGTTCCTTGAGTTCTATTAGTAATACCCAAGTTAGAGTCAATGAGTATAAATTTGGAAAAAAACTGAGTCAAACAAAATTAAGCAGCTATTTTTAACTGCAAGGTGTCTCAGTGGCTTTAATCTGTCAATGTATACTGTGAATTTCTAAGGAGAAATATGAAATGCTGTATTTTCCCCAGCTTACATAACCATGAAATCCCCCCTTAAAAATATCTTGTGCAACTAATTTATTATAAAATACACTTCAGAAAACAACTAGAAATTTTCTGGGCTCCTTTACTAAATTTCTATATACAGTGTCTTTCTACTCATTCAGATGCCTATAAACAAACAAACAAACAGAGAAAAGATAGCAAAATTACAAGAAAATTCACTAAGTCTCGGTGGTAGAAACAGAGTGGAACCTGAACACATCATTATTATACATATACCATTCTTCTTAATACTATGTCAGTTATTATGATTTAACAATTTGGCTACATTCAAAATATGTTTACAAATATATCTACATCTGATACAAAGTTTATATCTCTCATTATTTTTCCAGAAGATTCACTCTTGCAAAAGATCCCCAGCTCAGTGTATCCTGCTCGCTAAAGGGATCATCAAGAGAGTCATGCGTTCTCTCAGCGTTTGAGTCAGAGATGAGAAAGCAAAACATCTGTGCTGGCTGGAATTTACTGCTTTGGGATACTTTTAATGTCTCATTCTATGCTGAAACTC
The DNA here is from genome assembly GCF_949987535.1 of Balaenoptera acutorostrata. Lineage (NCBI taxonomy): Eukaryota > Metazoa > Chordata > Mammalia > Artiodactyla > Balaenopteridae > Balaenoptera > Balaenoptera acutorostrata. The sequence continues at coordinate 54,235,719 of NC_080079.1, forward strand.
TCATGATTCCTGTGCTTCTGGCATCCAATCTGCTCCCTTCCAGTTCTCACTACACCTGCCTCATTGCACCCCCAAGCCCCCAGCATGACTCACCATCTTGTCAAGTTCCTGTTTTTCAATCACATGGTTTGTGTGTAGGGAGGGATGGCACAATATTCCTAAAATAAATGATTTCATGTATATTTGGTATCACTGGTTCAGTGGAAAGTACCATATCCAAGGAAAGTATAAAATTCCTAGGATATTATTTTTGCCCTCAATTCCAAAATTAGCTTCTCTGGACTTTGAAATTGTAGAGGTAAAACTTTAAAATAATTATTTTCTAGAGACTGTTTTGAAATACCTTTTTCTTCCACATTTTCAGTCAATTGATTGTCTCCATCTAACCTGTTTTCATGAAGAGGATGCAGCTGTTACAATCAGCTTGTGAACAGAGGAACTATGGGAACCCATGGGACAATTTGTTAAGTATGCCTTCACTTTTACCACATGAAATATGTCACAAGCTGGCAATTGTAGTGTGACTTCCTCTTCAACACAGCACTGCTCTCTGTCCTATAGCCCTCCCCTCACAGCCAGGATGCGTCTCACAGAGTAACTCAGACTGTAAGCATGGCTCTCAGACTGCAACCGTGCTGGCCAAGAGGTCAGAAGACTCGGGCTCAAATCCTAGCTCCATCACTAATGTTTTTGTGAGACTGGCCAAGTTCCTGAGCCTCAGCTTATTCTGTTTATAAATGAAGACACTAACACATCCCAGTAGGTTGGAATATTACATAATAAGGAGAATGAGAAAGTTCTGCATTTAATAGACACTCAAAATGTGTAAGCTAATATGAATTCTATGAGCTAATATGAGTTGTTTTCTGCCATAGTTTTCAAGCTTAATATCTGCAAATTAAGACAAAATGAGTAAAACTAAACATTGCTGTGAGATAATCTGTTTTAAAGCACTTAGAATAGTAAAAGTGCTGTGCAAACATAAACAATAACACTGGTACTATTACTACCAAAAAATTGTACAATGAAGACTGTTATATTTTTTTTATGTGAATTGCATGCCTTTGAAAATTTTCATCATTCATACAGTTTATTGAAATGTTGTAAGAGCATTCAATTGTCCTTAAAACTGGTCTCCTTGCTTGATCATAGGGCTCTATCCATACATTCCTGAACTAATAATGATGCTCTTGATCTTTTGATTGCTTCTGACCTGTGAATAGGTAGCCAGACTCTTGGGATCTCAACAGGGCTCAAGTACAGCCATGAAATTCTGATCAAGTTGAAGTCAGGAGTGTGACAGATTTTTGCTGTGAACATAGGTTAAAGTTTAAGGTAAAGGAAAAAAGAATCCTGAGTACTCATTCTATAGCCATCAACCTCATTAGCTTGCAAAAGACTGGCTATGCTTCCAGATATGTGGGAAGAACCTACTAGGGAAGAGGAATTTGGCAAATCACCAATGGTACACAATTGTCATTAAATGACTAACATTAACCTGCTTTCTAGTGCTTAATAACTGTTTACTGCAAAGATTAAAATGTATCCAACTGTTACTATTCTCATTTCTTTTGTATTTTAGAGTTTATAAAATAATCTTTAATATATCATTTATTATAATGTGCAGTTTCACCTGTATTGTCCTTTTACATTTGCATTAAATTTAATTAACTCCATACAAAATCTCCCATTTTTATAACTCCCATTTTCAAACAGGAAAGTTGAGGCTCTGAAGGCAATGTGATCCAAAGCTCACCATTTTGGAAATAGAATTGCTTTTTCGTGAGAAAGGCTGGAGATAATGTGTTCTTCAGTGTCTGAGAATCACTGATGTGACAGATGTATCTTCAATCAATTGATTTTTGTTTATTTGCCAAACATTTCTTTATTTATTCTGTTGCACTCCCTGTATCCTTCCTAGACAGGTTAAAACTACATTGCAGGACACAGGATGTAGAAACAAACAGAAGATAATGTTGAAAAAAAGAACCAGCACTCTGCCTGCATGTGGCTTATAAAGAAACTTTTATGACAAAACAGATGGTTTATAAAAAAGAAATGATTCTCCAGCCCAGCTGACATTATACTCATCAGATGATCAGAAGGCACCTACCAAAAGTGATCTGATTGATTAGATGATGAGAAGGCACCTACCAAAAGTGATCTGATTGTAATACCAACATTTATAAAACATTGTATTTGCCTCCACCTCCCAACAGCTTCTGTCAAAACCTAGTTGCATGTTTTTCTTCAAGTTGAAATTCTTTATCCTTAAAATAAAAAGCTGTGTCCTCTCTCCACATCAGATGATCCAAGACATCCTCCCCTATGGGGAAAAAATGGAAATCCTTGGCTCACCAAAGTGATGCGTTAATAATCTTGGCAATAGTTCAGGTTAGTACAGGTACTTTCCAAACATCCACATCAAACACTTTTCATATATCTAAGTCTCCTGGAGTGACAAGTCTTATATGATTTTCAAGCTGGTTTTCTCAGGTAGAAACTGCCAGTGTATTCCTCAGTCTACGATATAACCTCGATGAATCAATTTCCAGTGTGTGATCTAACTTGGGACTTTGATCAAAATGATTTTCACTTGCAATGTTTGTCAAGTGCTGAAAACAGGTTCACATGAGCTATAGCCAGCTGGCTCTCCATGGGTGAAATACCATACTCCTAATTGTACTTACCCTGCTGAATTTCTTCTTGCCGATGGACAAAGCATGATGGAATTATCATGCTTTACCATGTGTAACCTTCTGTCTTCTATACTGTTCTCTGTATCTGAACTGATGCAGAGACCAAGATATGCATTCTTAATGCATTTATTAGAAACCATGCCATGTACTTCAAATACACACTGCACACAAACATACACAATATACACACACATACACCATACAAAAGTGCATAAATGTTTAAAAAGTCAGCAAATACTTATTTGTATAGTATTTTGTGCTAGAGAAGAATAATACATGAAAACTGCCTTCTTATTAGGGCCAGAGACTAGGGAGAAGGCACATATAAAGCATTAAACACAAACAGATAATATAAGTGAACAGAGCAACTCCCTCTATTTCAGGGAGTGGGGCATTTGCTTGAGACCACTAGAGGTGGTGGCAATTCCCTAGCTAAGTATTAGATACTTAGAGCAAATTTTAGAGCAAATTAGAGCAAATTAGAGCAAATTTTCAAGTGAAAAAAAAGAATTGTCCAACCAGTTAGGAGGGAGGGTCAGTGTCTTAATTCTAGCTGGACAATGAAGCAAGGATGCAGCTACAAATTTGGGCAAAAGTGCAGGGATAAAGATGATCTTTGGCTGCAGCTAGACTGAGAAGAACCTTGTAACAATTTGAGCAAGAAGGTCCTGGGGTGTTACAATTAACACTTCATTTCTTTCTTTTTTTTTTTTTTTTTTTAAATTTGTTTATTTGGTTGTGCCGGGTCTTATTTATTTATTTTTATATATTTTTTAAATTTTTGGCTGTGTTGGATCTTCGTTTCTGTGCGAGGGCTTTCTCCAGTTGCGGCAAGCGGGGGCCACTCTTCATCGCGGTGCGTAGGCCTCCCACTATCACAGCCTCTCTTGCTGCGGAGCACAGGCTCCAGAAGCGCAGGCTCAGTAATTGTGACTCACAGGCCTAGTTGCTCCGTGGCATGTGGGATCTTCCCAGACCAGGGCTCGAACCCGTGTTCCCTGCATTGGCAGGCAGATTCTCAACCACTGCGCCACTAGGGAAGCCCCAACACTTCATTTCTTGATGGTATTTGCCTGCCTACCAATGTTTCCTTCCTTCCTTCCTTCCAAATGCATTAAGTGAATACACAGTAGGGACTTGCCTGGACTAGACAATCACTTCAAATTCAATACAAGCTTATCTTAATGGCATTTCAGGATCTCAGTATGTAGCTTTTTCTACTGCCCTTGTGTAGATATCCATAGTACAGTCATATTTCAGGCAACTTGATTTGCCCTTGGCAAACCCACTTTCTTTTTTTTTTTTTGAATTTTATTTTAGTTTTTTATACAGCAGGTACTTATTAGTCATCCATTTTATACACATCAGTGTATACTTGTCAATCCCAATCTCCCAATGCATCACACCACCACCCCCACCCCCCGACGCTTTCCCCTCTTGCTGTCCATATATTTGTTCTCTACATTTGTGTCTCTGTTTCTGCCCTGCAAACCGGTTCATCTGTACCATTTTTCTAGGTTCCACATATATGCAATAATATACGATATTTGTTTTTCTCCTTCTGACTTACTTCACTCTGTGTGACAGTCTCTAGATCCATCCACATCTCTACAAATGACCCAATTTCGTTCCTTTTTATGGCTGAGTAATATTCCATTGTATATATATACCACAACTTCTTTATCCATTCGTCTGTCAATGGGCATTTAGGTTGCTTCCATGACCTCGTTATTGTAAATAGTGCTGCAATGAACATTGGGGTGCATGTGTCTTTTTGAATTACGGTTTTCTCTGGGTATATGCCCAGTAGTGGGATTGCTGGGTCATATGGTAGTTCTATTTTTAGTTTTTTAAGGAATCTTCATACTGTTCTCCATAGTGGCTGTATCAATTTACATTCCCACCAACAATGCAAGAAGGTTCCCTTTTCTCCACACCCTCTCCAGCATTTGTTGTTTGTAGATTTTCTGATGATGCCCATTCTAATCGGTGTGAGGTGATACCTCATTGTAGTTTTGATTTGCATTTCTCTAATAATTAGTGATGTTGAGCAGCTTTTCATGTGTCTCTTGGCAATCTGTATGTCTTCTTCGGAGAAATGTCTATTTAGGTCTTCTGCCCATTTTTGGATTGGGTTGTTTGTTTTTTTCATATTGAGCTGCATGAGCTGTTTATATCTTTTGGAGATTAATCCTTTGTCCATTGATTCATTTGCAAATATTTTCTCCCATTTTGAGGGTTGTCCTTTCGTCTTTTTTGTAGTTTCCTTTGCTTTGCAAAAGCTTTTAAGTTTCATTAAGTACCATTTGTTTATTTTTATTTTTATTTCCATTACTCTAGGAGGTGGATCAAAAAAGATCTTGCTGTGATTTATGTCAAAGAGTGTTCTTCCTATGTTTTCCTCTAAGAGTTTTATAGTGTCCAGTCTTACATTTAGGTCTCGAATCCATTTTGAGTTTATTTTTGTGTATGGTGTTAGGGAGTGTTCTAATTTCATTCTTTTACATGTAGCTGACCGGTTTTCCCAGCACCACTTATTGAAGAGACTGTCTTTTCTTCATTGTATATCCTTGCCTCCTTTGTCATAGATTAGTTGACCATAGTTGCATGGGTTTATCTCTGGGCTTTCTATCCTGTTCCATTGATCTATATTTCTGTTTTTGTGCCAGTACCATATTGCCTTGATTACTGTAGCTTTGTAGTATAGTCTGAAGTCAGGGAATCTGATTCCTCCAGCTCCGTTTTTTTCCCTCAAGACTGCTTTGGCTATTCAGGGTCTTTTGTGTCTCCATACAAATTTTAAGATTTTTTGTTCTAGTTCTGTAAAAAATGCCATTGGTAATTTGATAGGGATTTCATTGAATCTGTAGACTGCTTTGGGTAGTATAGTCATTTTCACAATATTGATTCTTCCAATCCAAGAACATGGTATATCTCTCCATCTGTTGGTATCATCTTTAATTTCTTTCATCAGTGTCTTACAGTTTTCTGCATACAGGGCTTTTGTCTCCCTAGGTAGGTGTACTCCTAGGTATTTTATTCTTTTTGTTGCAATGGGAAATGGGAGTGTTTCCTTAATTTCTCTTTCAGATTTTTCATCATTAGTATATAGGAATGCAAGAGATTTCTGTGCATTAATTTTGTATCCTGCAACTTTACCAAATTCATTGATTAGCTCTAGTAGTTTTCTGGTGGCATCTTTAGGATTCTCTATGTATAGTATCATGTCATCTGCAAACGGTGACAGTTTTACTTCTTCTTTTCCAATTTGTATTCTTTTTCTTTCTTTTTCTTCTGTGATCGCCGTGGCTAGGACTTCCAAAACTATGTTGAATAATAGTGCTGAGAATGGACATCCTTGTCTTGTTACTGATCTTACAGGAAATGTTTTCAGTTTTTCACCACTGAGAATGATATTTGCTGTGGGTTTGTCATATGTGGCCTTTATTATGTTGAGGTAGGATATCTCAACATAATATCCATTTGTTTTGTATCCATTCCCTCTATGCCCACTTTCTGGAGAGTTTTTATCATAAATGGGTGTTGAATTTTGTCAAAAGCTTTTTCTGCATCTATTGAGATGATCATATGGTTTTGCTCCTTCAGTTTGTTAATATGGTGTATCACATTGATTGATTTGCGTATATTGAAGAATCCTTGCATCTCTGGGATAAATCCCACTTGATCATGGTGTATGATCCTTTTAATGTGTTGTTGGATTCTGTTTGCTAGTATTTTGTTGAGAATTTTTGCATCTATATTCATCAGTGATATTGGTCTGTAATTTTCTTTTTTTGTATTATCTTTGTCTGGTTTTGGTATTAGGATGATGGCCTCATAGAATGAGTTTGGGAGTCTTCCTTCCTCTGCAATTTTTTGGAAGAGTTTGAGAAGGATGGGTGTTAGCTATTCTCTAAATGTTTGATAGAATTCACCTGCAAAGCCATCTGGTCCTGGACTTTTGTTTGTTGGAAGACTTTTAATCACAGTTTCAATTTCATTACTTGTGATTGGACTGTTCATATTTTCTATTTCTTCCTGGTTCAGTCTTGGAAGATTATACCTTTCTAAGAATTTGTCCATTTCTTCCAGGTTGTCTATTTTATTGGCATAGAGTTGCTTGTAGTAGTCTCTTAGGATGCTTTGTATTTCTGCGGTGTCTGTTGTAACTTCTCCTTTTTCATTTCTGATTTTATTGGTTCCAGTCCTCTCCCTCTTTTTCTTGACGAGTCTGGCTAATGGTTTATCAATATTGTTTATCTTATCAAAGAAGCAGCTTTAAGTTTTATTGATCTTTGCTATGGTTTTCTTTGTATTTCATTTATTTCTGCTCTGATCTTTATCATTTCTTTCCTTGTACTAACTTTGGGTTTTGTTTGTTCTTCTTCTCTAGTTCCTTTAGGTGTTGATGGTTAGATGGTTTATTTGAGATTCTTCTTGTTTCTTGAGGTAGGCTTGTATAGCTATAATCTTCCCTCTTAGAACTGCTTTTGCTGCATCCCATAGGTTTTGGATCATCGTGTTTTCATTGTCATTTGTCTCTAGGTATTTTTTGATTTCCTCTTTGATTTCTTCAGTGATCTCTTGGTTATTTAGTAACATACTCCTTAGCCACCATGTGTTTGTGTTTTTTACGTTTTTTCCCCTGTAATTGATTTCTAATCTCATAGCATTGTGGTCAGAAAAGATGCTTGATATGATTTCAATTTTCTTAAATTTACTGAGACTTGATTTGTGACCCAAGATGTGATCTATCCTGGAAAGTGTTCCATGGGCACTTGAGAAGAAAGTGTAATCTGCTGTTTTTGGATGGAATGTCCTATAAATATCAATTAAATCTATCTGGTCTATTGTGTCATTTAAAGCTTGTGTTTCCTTATTAATTTTCTGTCTGGATGATCTGTCCATTGGTGTAAGTGAGGTGTTAAAGTCCCCCACTATTATTGTGTTACTGTCGATTTCCTCTTTTACAGCTGTTAGCATTTGCCTTATGTATTGAGGTGCTCCTATGTTGGGTTCATATATATTTATAATTATTATATCTTATTCTTGGATTGATCCCTTGATCATTATGTAGTGTCCTTCCTTGTCTCTTGTAACGTTCTTTATTTTAAAGTCTATTTTATCTGATATGAGTATTGCTACTCCATCTTTCTTTCGATTTCCATCCCCTCATTTTCAGTCTGTATGTGTCCCTAGGTCTGAAGTGGGTCTCTTGTAGACAGCATATATATGGGTCTTGTTTTTGTATCCATTCAGCAAGCTTGTGTCTTTTGGTTGGAGCATTTAATCCATTCATGTTTTAGGGAATTATCAATATGTATATTCCTGTGACCATTTTCTTAAGTGTTTTGGGTTTGTTTTTGTAGGTCTTTTTCTTCTCTTGTGTTTCCCACTTAGAGAAGTTCCTTTAGCATTTGTTGTAGAGCTGGTTTGGTGGTGCTGAATTCTCTTAAGTTTTTGCTTGTCTGTAAAGCTTTTGATTTCCCCATAAAATCTGAATGAGATCCTTGCCAGGTAGAGTAATCTTGGTTGTAGGTTCTTTCCTTTCATCACTTTAAGTATGTCATGCTAGTCCCTTCTGGCTTGTAGAGTTTCTGCTGAGAAATCAGCTGTTAATCTTATGGGAGTTCCCTTGTATATTATATATTGTTTCTCCCTTGCTGCTTTTAATAATTTTTCTTTGTCTTTTATTTTTGCCAATTTGATTACTCTGTGTCTCAGCATGTTTCTCCTTGGGTTTATCCTGTATGGAACTCTCTGCGCTTTCTGGACTTGGGTGGCTATTTCCTTTCCCATGTTAGGGAAGTTTTCAACTATAATCTCTTCAAATATTTTCTCAGGTCCTTTCTCTATCTCTTCTCCTTCTGGGACCCCTATAATGCGAATGTTGTTGTGTTTAATGTTGTCCCAGAGGTCTCTCAGGCTGTCTTCATTTCTTTTCATTCTTTTTTCTTTATTCTGTTCCACAGCAGTGAATTCCACCATTCTGTCTTCTAGGTCACTTATCCGTTCTTCTGCCTCAGTTATTCTGCTATTGATTCCTTCTAGTGCATTTTTCATTTCAGTTATTGTATTGTTCATCTCTGTTTGTTCTTTAATTCTTCTAGGTCTTTGTTAAACATTTCTTGCATCTTCTAGATATTTGCCTCCATTCTTTTTCTGAGGTCCTGGATCATCTTCACTATCATTATTCTGAATTCTTTTTCTGGAAGGTTGCCTATCTCCACTCCATTTAGTTGTTTTTCTAGGGTTTTATCTTGTTCCTTCATCTGGTACATAGCCCTCTGCCTTTTCATCTTTTCTATCTTTCTGTGAATTGCAAACCCACTTTCTCTTGGTAAGACAAGATGTTACAAAGGTTATATGGCCAAAATTTCATGTGAGTCACCCCTAGACAAAAATGTCAATGAGACCAACACATTACTTTTAAAATTTAAGTAGTATGCAATGCAACTGTGGCATAGTAAAAAGAGTACAGATCTTCCTGTCAAATGGGTTTCAGGAATATTGTGGAATTTGAAGCAATTTTTGAGTACTGTTATAAGCAGTACTAATAGCTAACACTTTGCATGCTTACTATGAGCCAGGTAATATTTGTTCATTCTCATTTGTTCCTCACAACCACCCTACAAGTTAGACATTTATGTGATTATTTATTTATTTTCCCTATTTTACATATGAAGAGACAGACTTTGAGAGGTTTAGGTTTGCTTGGGAACAGAGCAATAATGAGGTGGATCTAGGACTTGAACCTGAGTCTGTCTGATGCTCAAAACACATTTTCTTAATCACTCTACTATGTCTCCACAAAAATAAAGTGTATAATAGAACTTATGCAGATAAGTGAAAATGCTGTTTCCTCCCATTTTTTTTTTTTGCGCTTAATTTTTTTTTGCAATTGTAATTTTTTTGGATTTTTAAGGCCTATGTTACAGAGTAAACTTTTTCCCTATTATATTCTCAGATGCAATATACATATAATCTTGTGTCTCCTTAAGCACCCCTTCTCAACTAATCAGTCTTACAATAACACCAAGTTACTTTTTTTGTTTTTCATGCTCAAACCAGCAATTCATATTTGTGGAGCTGATTTTATCCTGGTATTGTGCAAATGGTGCATAAGGCAACGTTTCCCAAGGGGGGAGAAAAGAAGGAGAAAAAAATGGAAAAGTTCAGTTGTGCTGTGAATTTAAATACTTTTGGATTCTCCTTATTTACATGCTATAAGTAGGAAGTGGGAAAAATACAAGAGGTTACTTGAAGGTATTTGAAAATATAGCTACTGAAGTACAGTTCTGTAGAGCTGAAAAACTGGTTGTTCTTGATTAATTTGGCTGCTCCCAATGTCAGATGGATTTTCCTTGCCAATCCTCTGCCTTTCATAAGGCAGGGCAGTTATACTTCACCTACAGCCCACTCAGTGCCAGGCTGTCACAGCCTCACAAAACTGCACATTGATCCAGAAAGGCAGATACTGATGGTTCCCCGGAACTCAGGCTAATTACAGAGTGATGCAACTAATGACTTTCTGAAATCAGGTCTGAAGTCCCCTTTTGCTTCTCGTCCCCTCCCCTACAACTACTAAGGGTCCTCTTTTCTCTGCTCCCCACCTCTTCTCACATAGTGATGTTGATAAACCAATTTAAGAGTCATTAAAGTCATGTTGAAATGACAATATTCTACTTGCTGTTGGAGTTCCCATAAATTCTGTAGTTGGTTGGTAATAGGATAATTTATTCATCCGGTGTTCGAATATTTTGGACAATATAGTAACATAAAATTGGGTGTGGCATTTGTCTATACCCCTTAGCTCTGGTAGTGGAATATAAATATGCATGATCTTCTCTTCGAAGAGAGAGATCCCCAGGAATGAACTCATTGGGGTCACATCAAGATGGCTAGCTGCCTGGATTTTCTGGATGAGAACCAGATCAACTTGGGAACTCAACATCTCTATCATTTTTTAATACATCTTTTCTTCAGTCTGACAGCCTCTCCCACTCTGGTTCCCTTCAGCAGTTAGTTTTCTGGACTTCCCTAACACTTTCTCCTACTTCATCATCCAATAATTTTGATCATATTAAAATTGTGTTAGTGCTGTTATTTTATGTCAACTGAATTCAACAAAAAATAAATTTGCTCATTATAAACATCTGTGTTTACTGGATGTTCCTTAAAAAGGAGAGTTACATGAAATTCAAACTATGGAATAGTTTGTTTACTCATTTAATCCACTTTTACTGAGTACTTGCTATGCATCAGCACCTGATAATTAGACCACAGCCTTTGAAGTTTTCAGCTTAGAAGAGGAAAACACACATAAATGAACAAGTAGAATAAGATGTATTGATAGAAGCACCTAAGGTTTGTAAAGATACAGTGAAAGGAAGTTCATCATAGATTAATCATAGGTAATGACCTTTAAGTAATCCATTTAATTTGCAGTGTGTCAGCAATCATACTGGACAAATATGCAGCATCAGTTGTAATAAAAAATGGTAAAATTCACTAAGACAAAGCCAAGTCTCTCTGCTTGTGAGTATTCTCTTGCCCAGGCAAAGGTGGACACATTCTTTTGAACACCCTCTTAAAGCTCCAGGCTGTTTGCTTGGTTCTTGGCATTGTTTTCCCCCCTTGACTGAGAGTTCCCAAAAAGTGGCATGTGTCCGGCCCTCTCCTGGCTGCTAGCCCTACACATCATGCCTGCTGCTAAGAGAGCCTTAGAAAATGCTGATCAAATATTTAGAAAAAGGTATTTCTTTAGCCTGAGCATGGCTAGATCTAGGTAATATGGGAATCAGTAAAAGAGTTTATTTTTTCCCAAACGACGTTTTCCTATGTGCTTCGTCTCTTCTGGGTTTATTCCCGACCCTCATCCTGTTTCCTAACTCACCTCAAATAATTTCCTTTCAGCTTAATTCATTCTAAATAATTATGAATTACAAGGTCAAATGATATGACAATCTTAGGCATATATTTTAGATACATACAGGTATATTCTGATTATGAATTTATCAATGACTCCTCTTTGCAATAATGGAGAAATTTTGCCACCATGATGGTCTCTGGGGAAAATACTTTGCATCAAAAAGTCCGATTACACAAAAGAGCACAGCCTGGTCTTAATTCTTGGGAGCCCTAACCCTGTTTAAAAAATAATAATAATCTTGCATGGAAATTCTGGGAAGATATCTCTAACATTGGTATATCTTTTTTAGCAAAGAAAAGTGATTCTCTGTTCTGTCTGAGAATGCCTGCACTTTGGAGAGGCAAATAATGGATGTGAGGGATGTGGTGTCAGCACCCGAGGTAGGAGCTGATGATATAATGCAAACAGACAACTGTCAAGGTGATTTAGTACATAGTTTCTCATCCTGGACCATAGATGGAGGTGCTGACTCAAAAAGGCTCTGGAGGAAGCTCGCAGGTAAAGGTTTTAAGGGAGAGCTTCCCCCCACGAATATTGCACAATTCGGCACTTCAAAATGATACAAGTGGAGTTGTCATTTCTTAAATAAAATAAAATGGTGGCCACATGATTCAGGAAGGATCAGAAAGCATCTACTTGGGGGAATTTAAGAAAATATTTCTCAAACATTATATCTATTTAATGGGGTATCTTTATCTTCCTTACTATAAAAAAGTAAGCGTCATATTTAAAAATTTGGAAAATGAAGAATAATAGAAAGAAAAATGGGAAAATTTATTCTTCAGAAGTAATTACTGTTAAAACTTACAGAAATGTTCTTCAGTCTTTATATTTAGTACCAGATTTTTAAAACTATATTTTAGAAATTATGTGTGTGTGTATATACAAATGACACATGCAGTTTCCATACTAGTACAATGAATCACTGTGCCTTATTATATTTAGGCTTTCCACGAATATTTTTCCTCCGTGCTATATCAAGTTTTTGGTCTTATATATCATGCTGAAATTTACATTTTAGTGCATTTTTCCCTTTCTTCTTTATTTATTGTTTTCTTAAGTTAAAATATCAGAAATAAAATTACTCAACAGTTAAAAATTGGATGAGATACTAAATAATTATGGATTATGAGGTCAGGTTATAGAACCATCTTAAATATATATTTAAAATACACACATACACATTTTTCTTATTATAAAATAATATCAACTTGATGCAGGAAATTTGGAAAATACAGGAAGTAGAAGTAAGTAATAAAGTCATTCACACTCCTACCACTTAAACATAATCAATGATAATATTTTGGTGTATATCCAATGCAAACATATGTTTCGTTTAATGGGAATTAAAGTATATATAGACGTGTATAAATTGTGTTTCCTAAATATTATAAAATGTTCCTATTTCATGAAGTTACTATTTGAGATGACAGTGGTTAAATGGCTGCTTTAAAATCCTATTAATGTGCCATGTATTTTCTGTTTATGTCCCTATTGGAAATAATTTTGGTTATTTTTGTCAGGTTTGTAATATATTAAATAAGGTTCTATGAACCTTCATATATATATATATATATATATATATATATATATATATATATCTTTTTCACAGTTTTGTGCATAACTGAAATTTACAAAAATGAATTTATTCAAGGAATGTGTGCATTTTTAAGAAAACATATATCTTTAAAGTAAAACATGGCAACAAGAAAAATTAACGTTTAGTAAGCAGTTACCATCTGCCAGAGTTATGAAAACTTCTTTACCTATATTCCTTTATTTGCATCTCACCATAACCTTATAAAATTGGGATTATCTCCATTATATAGTAAGAAAACTGAAGCACAGAGTGATTTGGTAACTTCCTCATGATCACACAGCTGGTAAAAGATGGAACCAGGATGTGAACTAGGGCAGGCTGGCTGCCGTGCCAGCACTCTCCAGGTTGGAACAATTATAGCATATTCAAAATAGAAATATTCCTATCTAGTGTTGTTGGAAAATTGGAAATGCATAATGAATCCTTTGCTCCTTTTTCAAAACAAATGAAATGGTCATCAACAAACAGTCATTAAATAAAAGACTTTTTCATTTTTTGAGTCTGGAAATTTGGTTAAAAAATAGAATTTCTAGTTGTAAAATATTTCATACTTGACAATATCCCATTGGCTTGACAACATGTACCATGTTATTTACATTAGGGAAAGTGTGAAAAGAAGTACTCTAGCGGGATTTTATGCATGGGGTAGTCAGGAGGAAAAAAAAAATGTGATAAAGTAGAATGTGATTAATTACAAATTAGTAAGGAAGATCAAATAGGTCAATAATTAATTGTGAACAACCAGGACTCACAGGCATCGACAGAGACAACCTGTGGGACAGCAACACTTTTAGTGACGTCAGAGCAACAAACGGGTTTGCTGACTAGATGCTGTTTCCCACCGTGTGTTCTTACCCTCTGCTGACCCGCTTTCATGACCATGAGTATTACAGTAAGGGAACTATCTCTGCCTCATAGGTACACAAAGTACTATATATATATATATATATATATATATATATATATATATATATATATATATATATATATATATATAAATATATATATATATATATATTTGTTTTTTCCTCTTAGTTCTAAACATCATGGTATAATTTTTAAAATGCTAAACTAGGTCTGGTCCTAGGTCTTCTTTTTACCAAGAGATGATAGACAAGCCATATACATTCTCTACGATCCAGTTTTCTCATCTTTAAAAATGGAAGTAACCATTGTCATTTATCCTTCCTTATTAGGATAAGTGTACATGGTTTAGGAAATGTAATGTACTGGATACATCTTATTTTAGGGGATGCATTATAGTGCACGAGAAAGAGTAGATGCAATAATGTGTCAAGATTGGAATCCCTGCTCTATCACATGATGGTTTGTCTTTGCAACTTATTTGACACCTCTGGACTTTGGCTCCTCATCAATAGAAGAGGAACACAGCACTTCTTTTATAGGCTTGTGTGAGAATTAAATAGGACAGTATATGTACTAGGCCTGGAGCAGTGCTTGACCCTGATTATGAGAGCATCATAAGTTTCATCCTCTTTTCTTAAGAGGGTTCATATTTTAATATAGGTATTAGAGAGAGAAGAAGAAAGTGGAGAGATCACTGTCATCCACAAAAACAAACAAACAGAAAAACCAGAGATTTATTGAGATTCTGTTCTGTTTCCATTTTTGTTTCTGGTCTGCTCTTAATATCCTGAAATATGAGTCTTGGCCCTATCACTCTAGACAGAGCCTACATTTACAGTGAGATCTAGCAGGTTGTCAGCAGCTAGGATTTCAATCTGGAACTCATCACAAGTGTGTATGAAGGGGAGAAGGAGATGCTAGAGAAAACCAAATAAAGGTAATATCTAATTTTTGAACAAGAAAATAGTATTTGAATGGAGATAATGTCATAAAGCAACAGTTAGGATCAGAGCCAAGAGCCCATCAGTTGAATTACTAATTACTAACCCATTCAAATACTGTTAAGTAATTTTATTTCTGATATTTTAACTTAAGAAACTAATAAATAAAGAAGAAAGGGAAAAATGCACTAAAATGTAAATTTCAGCATGATATATAAGATCAAAAAATTGAAATAGCACAGAGGAAAAATATTCGTGGGAAGCTAAATATAATAAAGCACAGTGATTCAGTGTACTAGTATGGAAACTGCATGTGTCATTTATATACACACACACACATAAGTTCTAAAATATATTTTTAAAAATCTGTTACTAAATATAAAGACTGAAGAACAATGAGTCATTTGTATACACACACACACACATCATTTCTAAAATATATTTTTAAAAATCTGTTACTAAATATAAAGAGTGAAGAAAATTTCTTTAAGTATTTGAATGGAGACAATGTCATAAAGCAACAGTTAGGATCAGAGCCAAGAGCCCATCAGCTGAATTACTAATTACTAACCCTTCATAGGCCTTGCATTATTAGGGGATTTTCTGAGGTGAGTGCCAGTAGGAAACCAGGGGAAATTTGTATATCTTCTAAATGTTGTAAATACTTTCATTGAGGGCTGTTTAAAATCAGCTTTTTCTTTAAGTTGGTCATGCTTCCTGTTCCCAGGAATTCAAGTGAATAATAAGTCGGTTCCAGGCAAGGAGAGGGAGAACAGAAAGAGGGAGGAGGTGGGGGGCGGGGAGGGAGAGAAGTAAAGCAAAGAGACACACTGAAAGAAAGAATGAATGGGCTGGGACTATGAGGGAGACATTGGCACTGAAAGATTGTAATGGGGATTTAAGAGATGAGTTCTATTTTGACATCGTTTTTCAAGTAACTAAAGAAATAGAGAACATACAGTAGAAATGGCAAATAATAAAATACTGAAGGTCAAGTAAGAAATTTGTGTTTCAGATGATGAAAACTTTTCAGGCAGTACAATGAAGAAGGGGAGTCCATAAGATCAACCACATTAAGGTAGTGTGATGGAGTGCTGTCAGTTTCATTTTACAGGATTCTGTAAGTTTTCTGTTTTTATATATCAATGAAAGTTTTGTTCAGTTTATATTATGACAGAATAAATAGAACTGTGACTTCTGCTTTATAATAGATAATGGTGTTTTCTCTCATATTTTTGATAGTAATGCATTTGCTAGGGTGAAAACATGCAAACTAGAACCAATCCCCTCTCCATCTGCATGTAATCATATGCTGTCAATGTTTGAGGCTTATGTCTTTGGGGGAGCTGATTGGAAGGCAATCCTCACCCATCTAGGCAGAAAGAATGGATGACAATTGCTTCTGGAGTTAAGATTCCCTAATTTCCTATGAAATGAAAAGGGGAAAAAATTGCCAATTTTAAGGAAATAACTCTACTGAAATTTAAATTTTCTCTAAATATAAGAGACTCTCTTTCCATGTACAATACATGCTTTCTTCTGGGCCATTCTACTGTACAGCTGAAGTTTTCTCTCTGACACTGTAGCTCATTCTCCTTATGTGTGCAGAATTGGGTTATGAAAATGATGACAACTAATGGGGAAAAATCCTGCCATGTGGACTTATGCCTCTTGCGGTAAGAAGTATCGGGAAAATTCTTGGTCTTCTGAAATAGTTTCAGGAAAGGGCAAACTTTGGGTTTCAGACTTTCATCTTGGTTTGCCCCAGTTAGCAATGTATCATGGGAAAATGTTGGCAAGCAAGAATGAAGAAATGTTAAGTAAAATGTACAAAGTCTACTATAGTCTTAAAATCTCTGGTAGAGATATCTAGTGCTCAACCATATCTGCTTTTCTTCTTTTTTCTCCACTCATTGTATTTCCCTTTTCCCTGGTAATTAAGTCAGACGATAGTTCTAGCCAAGGAAATGTAACTGGAAGTGACATGTGTCATTTCCACTTGAAGGAATGAAAACCTGCATAGACCCTCCGATATTCTTCTCTTCCAAAATCTGCCCTGGAGTGTCACTCAACCCACACCAACATTATAAGCATAACTTAAATGCTAATTGTGTTAGGCTGCTATGACTGTGAGGGCTTTTTTGTTACTGAAACGTAACCTATCCTACTACTACGGGTGCTCACCTGAGGCTTGGATTATCAGTCCTGAGCATCTGGTGGACTGTCACAGTCATCACTAATAGTAGTTCTAATGGTAGTTGAGTTTCCTCATTCCAAATGGGATCAGACTAACATGCATTAACTGATTGATGGAAACCAGCCTAAATTTATTCTGCCTTGGTGTTCAAAGTGCAGAAGAACGATCCCATTTTGCCAGATTGCAACTGTTGTTATGAACATACATTATATACTCAGTATGGCAACATTCACATTCTAGATATTTCTCAGATATCATTTGCAATTACCTGAAGATTTTAAGATTGATATTTTTCCTCCCAAAGAATCGAACTGTAAATAGTAGGATGAATCATATGAAAGTGCCAACATTTGACCAGTTTTGATTGATAATTTTATAAGGTGCCACCTAGTGTTTTCTTTATTTTCAAAAATAAAGTATTTTATCAAATCAGGTTGGATTCCTTCTTAACAATCATAAACATTCTCTCTGCTGAAGGGAGAATGGAGAGGGTTTTAAAAGAGTAGGGATTCAGACACACAAATGAGAATGTTGTATTTAGTGGGCTATTTCTATCTGTAGGAAATTACATCGGGGCTTTTATATGCTTAGACAACTTCAAAGTCTATCGGCAGCAGAAATCAATCTATAATATCCACCAACAAAAAAGTGTATGGAAATTATATCTAAAATTATTGAGGCTCTGTTTTCATTTCTCACTAAAAAAGACTTATGGATTAGTTCTAGGTGAATGCCATTCTACATCACTTGATTTATAAACTTGCTACTTAATAAAACTCTTATTTATATGCAGAAAGTTGTTTATTTCTTGGGAAATAAATATTATTGTGGTTCAGGAAACTGAAATTAGCTCATTAATTGGAAGCATTCAGTAAATCCTTTCTAAGTGAATGACCAACAACCACGGGAGTGATTTTCTATAAATAATTTTGGCCCTAAGGATCTTCAAAAGTATTTGTTAACCAGCAAAACCTTGAAGACTATTAAAGAAAAGTCTCCAGCAGAAAACATTAATTAAACAATAACCAGTCTGATTATACCACCAATTTTCAACATTTCTTAGAGTAGAAAATTGCAGTGATTCTCCACTCAGAGCACTTGGACAGATGTTGACTGAGCACCTACTACCTGCCAGGCACCATGAGAAACTTTAAGGGGAACATGGATGAATAAAAACTTCACTGAGCTCAAGCCTAGGTGGCAGGTTAGACGTATAAGTGCATACATAGAATAGGCTGTAGTAAGTGCTGTAATACAGGTATGGTCAAGGACACTGGATGCACATGTGGAGGAGTGAACAATTATGCCTGAGAAAGATACAGACTATGAGTTATATTTTATCTGTATGTTAAATACTGCCTAGGAGTCCATAAGTGCACTCAAGAGGTGGAAGATCAGAGGGGGGAGAATGCACAGGTGGTGATGTGGGGATAAGAATGCATGGTGAGTTCAATGATTCACATGTTGTTAGGTGGGGCTAAAATGTGAGATGCACGGTGGGAGAGGAATAACTGATGATTAGTTTAGAAAAATCACTTGTGCTGGGCCCTTCTGAGTTGAAAATGGCAGGAGAAATAATATGAAATTTAGCGGATGGCACGGAGACTCACTGAAAGATCCAGAGTAGAGGAATAACAAAGATCATATCTGGGGAGGGGACTGTCTGCTGGATGGCTGGGGAGGGGGGTTGAGTTAAAGGTGTGGAGATTGGCTTATTCTAATGTATATCTTATTCTCTCACCCCTGCCCTTGATATTACTCTCTTAATCCATTGGTGCGCCCTCTATCCACACATATCTACACACATCCACACCACCCAACCGGATTCCTGTCTTCTTATCTTTGCTCTCAAAACTCCCCTGCACTGCAGCACCCTTCCTTCTATCTTTCCAAACCATGACCACTCTGCAAGATTTAGTTTAATTTCTACTTCTGACAAAAAAATCACAGGCATCTACTGGAAGATCAGATTTATATGACAAAAAATTTAAATCTGATACTCTTGAAGCATAGAGAAGAGCTAAGTCAGAATTATTAAAATGACCTGATCTATTCCTGATGATCGAGGAAACAAAGACGGCATAAAGAATAACTACAAGCAGGAATATAGTGACATGGAAATGTTAATTGGGCATCTAGGAGCAGCTGCAAGGCTTTCTTTGCCTTGCAGAGGAAAATAGAAAAGCTGACAGTCAAATGGCTGCCTGCTGAGTAAAAGCATACAGCTTGGTAAGACTCAATGTGAACCAGGGCAAAGTACATTTTGAAGCCCATTAAGCCTTAGGAAGACTATAAATAAGAAAGTCTTAAGATGAATCCAAAGTGGTTAATGAGGCCAAATGCCTCGATTGACCTAAGATGGCAGCTCCAGAGGGCATGATGGCTTACTTACTGAGAATGGAAGCTTGTCAGCAGGAATGCTAAATTGATTCTACCTGCGTCTCTTTAACATGAAGCCATCAGGACCTGAGTGCTTGGTTCTCTGGGAAT
Organism: Balaenoptera acutorostrata; assembly: GCF_949987535.1. Classification (NCBI taxonomy): domain Eukaryota; kingdom Metazoa; phylum Chordata; class Mammalia; order Artiodactyla; family Balaenopteridae; genus Balaenoptera; species Balaenoptera acutorostrata. The sequence continues at coordinate 54,255,445 of NC_080079.1, forward strand.
CCAAGAATATGCCTTATGCTCCATCACCCATTCTTCACTGATATTTACATCTCCCAACCAGGTTCACTTATTGTTCTCTTAGGAATCAAAATATTTACTTCTTTCATACATCCAGGACATATATACATTGATCAGATTTTAGGGATTTTGCTAACCAAGTTTAAAGAGCATCTTATTGTGTGGAAAAGCAATAAAAAGAAAATACATCAAAATGAAAGGCCCTTAGGATTCAAAGACAAGAATTTCAGATCCTGAGCTGACTGCACTGAGTCAAATATACATATTACTACCTCTCTTGTATGAATAATAATAGCAAAACTTTCTGGAAATGTCTCATGTGCTCAAGCTAAATGGTTTACAAGTTTAATTCTTATTTAATTTTCACTTGATCCTATGTGGTAGTCACCATCACTACCCCATGTTACATATAGTTGGAGATAATAGTAGTACCTGTCTCAGAAAATTGTCATGAAGGGTAGGTGAAACGTAAGTCTGATAGGACCATGCCTAACACAAAGTTAGTATTAATAAATATGAGTTGTTATTATAGTTGTGATCATTTCTATTTTCCAGGTGTAGCTAGAAGTGCCTGCCTTCAGAACTCTCCTGGTTTGGAAGGGAGCATAGACCTGCACAGGCACATGTACAAGCACATTTGGACACTGACAGAGATACATTCAATGCAAGGTAGCATTACAAAGGAGGGCTGTCAGCCAAGTAAAGCAAAGGAAGATATTTGTTAAATACTTTGAGCAATACCCACGAGATAGCAATCACATCATAAACATGAGCTAGGGTGGTATAATGGGTCTGAGAGAGGACAGGATCAAAGAAGGCTTCCTGGGAAGATGCTTGCACTAGTATCTGGTCAAGGGTGACCACCGGATGATAAGGGGAAGGACGATGTGCAGAAGAAACGACATGTGCATGGTCCTTTGGAAAGTAGCAAGTCTCTCAGTTGAACAAGACTCAGCTACAGGGCAGAAGAGGTCTGCAGGTGCTGGAGAATCCTGTGTGCCATGGAAGGGAAACAGAACTCAACTGTAGGACATGGGAAAGGGTCATCAAAGATTTTTCAGCAGGAGAAGTAGCAGAAATATTCTTGTGGCCAGGGTACGATACTGGAGAGAGAGTATTCAGGGGCAAGAAGTAGAGAGCTGACATTTAGAGGGAATGGTGACTAGACAATGAGGTCATTTTTTTCCCCCGTCCCTTTTGGCATCTCTGTACTACAAGTTCCTGAGGTCCTCTTCAGGCCACCAGACCAAGAGTACCTATTTTCTTTGAATTAAAGCAGAACTGAGTTTGAACTCAATAAGAAACACATGAGGCCATTTTCTCTCAATAATTCCTTTCCTTCTATCATACTGCAGTGTACTTTCTATAATTTATTCACCCCAGGGTGCACTTACACAGTGTATCTGCTTCATCATTATCTTATTATTTCTTCTTGCTTTAAAATTGCATGAGCCACTGAGAAGCAGAGGTGATGAATAGGGGAAATAGCTGGGCTCTTGCTAGATGAGACTGTGGTTAAGGGTTGTGGGGCCTCTCTACCTATCCAGTCATCTATAGTCTTGTCCATTCATTTTTCATATTCTTCTGCTCATTTATCTTTCAATATGCAAAATTAAGGCCTTCTAATTTCTTAGAAGATCTTCCGTCCCCTTCTCATATTCATTTTCCCAAACCCACTGCCATCAAGTCACACACCTATTGAAGAACACTGCAAATGTTCTGAAGTCTGATTCCTTATTATGGCACTCAAGGTCCTTAAGAATTTACCCAGTTCTATTTCCTTGGCACTTCCGACAATTCCAATTTAGTAAAATTGTTTCTGGAACAATTTCCTGTACCTTTGCTACACAGTTTTTTTTTCTCATGCTCTCTCCTTCCTCTCTCTAGTGCAAGACACAGATTTGATCCCACCTCCTCTACGGAATGTCTTCTGTCTTCTCAAGTTCTTTTAGAACTTTTATCAAGACCACAGTGTCTTTCTCCATCAGTTACTTAGAAGATGTACTTGGAATACAGTCAAGACTTTTACTAACCTTTTCTTTGGCTTAGAGAGCATCATACATAATGGGAGTTAATTATCAAAGGGAGAGGAATGAAAAGCAGTAATATTGACCAAAATTTGCAGTTTTCTCTGCTCCATTAATGATAATTACTGGCTTACTTCTAGAGCTCAACTTGAAATTTGGTTTTTAATGGCAGTGAAAGATAGATTTCTATTTAAAGATATATCCCCTAAAGCATTAATTAGCATTATATATATTTGCCTCTTGGTTCAATTTTAAACATTTTTCAAAAATTGGTGATGATGTAAAAAGACATGTTAAATTGACTTAGTTTGGAATCATGCAGCCATCACTTTTGGTAGAAATGAAAATGTGAATTTCCTCCACTGTGATGCAATAAAGACTTCTAATTTATCTGCTTTTTTTCAAGATAATGATTACATTACCCATTATCCCTGAGGGAACAGGCTGCTTCCTCAATCTTCTGCTTTAATCTCTGTATCTGTACTCATTAAAATATATTCTTATATCTAAATATAATAGGATTACACTTCTATGGGAAGCTAATGTTACTTTATTGCTTGGTGAGATCTCTAACCCAATACTTAAAACAATGAACACAGGGACACTCTAAATGTATACACAGAAGCAATTTTGCAGGAAGCATCCTGTTTGCAAAGAGGTGAACTCAATTCGATAGTACTCAGACAAACTGTACCTCAGGGCTCTTGCCCATAACTAGCATTTTCCTCAATATCTATTTGCCTGTGCTTAGTTTAAGAAAAAGTAAAAAAAAAATAAAATAAAATGAAATAAGGCAAACAAGCAAGTTGGTTTTCTAGCTCAATCCCTTAACAGTTATGCACTAAAATAACTGCACCTCATTCTTTTCTGAGAGCATAACAATTTCGTCATAAAAACACAACAATTACTTGCAAAAACTACGTATGAGAACACATATTTCAATAGAATGGGCCAGAAAACTTAAACCACTTTAGAGTGTTTTTTTTAATCACTCTATGGATATGTAGAAGTCTAGGCTGGATCAACTAGTTATATTTCTTCCGTTCATGGAACTTTGCTGAAAATCTCCTCATCTAAGCCTTCTCAAGCAATTTTTCTAATATTAAAGACACCAGTTTACTTTGCATCTTAGCAACATAATAATAATAATAAAAACAAAAAATTAAAAACAAAACAATAAATATAATGACAACAATAATGAAAAGGACATTTTCATTGAATGTTATAGTAGGGAATTTTTTATCCATTATTAATTTAATTCTTCTATCTCATGAAGCTACTATATACAAAGTTCTTTCGTAGGCATTGTGATCAAGGTGAAAAAAAGAGAAACGGGGAAGAGAAGGATGGAGGAAGGGAGAAATACAATTAAAACATGGTCTGTACCTTCACAGAACTAACTACTTGGGAGTGGGGGTGTGATGAACATCTGTCGCGTTCTTCCCATAGCACACTTTGCAAAGATTTTTAGTTCTTGTCCTATATAAAGAAACTGAAACTGGAAATTATAGTTTATGTGTATAGATTATGTGTACAGTTTATATAGATATATAGTGATTTTTGCAAGAAATTCAATCAGCAGGTCAATACTCAAGAAAGGCCTTAGATCTACCTCAAAAGACTGACAACTAAATTTATATGTTTAAAACTAACATAAAATATTTAAGAGAGATATGCATTTTCAGGATTTTTTTTTCTGCTTAACATAATTTTAAAAGCCCCAAACAAACAATGAATCAACTAATTAGCAGTCCTCATCCGTAAAGGGGTTATTTCTGCTAAATTGTAAAATATCACTCAACTAGTATGTGCAAGTGATATTAATTTACCCTAAATCAGGCTGATTCTAAACTTCAAGACTTCGTATCACTAGATAATAAAAAATCATTCTCTATCTATCTACCTACCATATATCTTCTATCTAAGTGAACAGTATATGATGTTCACAAACACACTGGAAGCTCCAAAAAGGCATGTGACAAGGACTGTGAGGACAGAGCCATGCTTAGGTGGGAATCCAGGGGTAGCTGATAAACCATAAATGGTGAGAGGACATGGTGCTTCAAAGAGAAGGGTACTTCAAAGTTTTTTGTTTCCCTCCTCCTACTCGAGTCACCTTTCTGAATCTTTTATTCTCCCAATTTTCTTCTGAATTTATGGCTCTCATCACTCTTGAAAGCTATCAGTATCTTTGAGACCCCTCCTTCTCTTTCCCAGTATCCTATTCAGCAGGTGGTCACTGAGAACCGAGGTCATGCCATAGCCTGTGCTGGGTACTGGGGAAAGAGAAATAAAGGGGATTAGTATCCTATTGTGAGGAGCCTAACAAGCACTGGTATATTACAGGAGATGCAAGCAAAGGGAAGAGTGGATTGTAAATCACCCAATATTTATTCTGTACCTACAGTGGGCCAGGAAGTATTCTAAGCACTCTCTCAGCCATGGAGGAGGACATCTACCCGAGATACCTCCAGTGAATGTTACTAAGTCAGTTCACTCATGAACATATTATTAAATAGCAAGGATACCAAAGAGTAGCTCCCTCATTTTAGAATATGTCACTTTTATTGACGAAAGATAAACATGTCATTTGTCGATTGCAGGACACTATTATGTCCTAGAAAAGGGTAATAGGTAGAGCACAGGTATTCCACTAGTCCCAAATGAAGTTTTCAACAGCTCTCAGCAAAAAACACTGGCCTAAGATTTCCAACTAGACTGAAGTGCGAAAGATTTACTCTTATTCTGAAATTGCTGTCTATTTTGCTGTCTATTCCTGTCTATTTTAATTTTATTTAGCTTATAAAATGCTTTTGATAGCTAATATTTACTGAGACTTTCAGCACAGTAGGTATTTCACATCGATGGCATCATATTCATATTACTGCAATCCTATGGCATAGACACTATTGTAATCTCCAGTTTACAAAGGAGGAAAATGAGTCTCAGAAAGTCTAGTATATTGCCTGGCATCAGTCAGTTGTTCAGTCAGTAACTGGCAGTGAGAGGTTTCAAACCAGGCAATTTGGCTACAAAACCCATGCTCTTAATTATTGTACTGTAATGCCACCCAAAAGGCAGTTTTCTGCCCACATCATCTCTTATCACAACAAAAACTTACCAACTAAGAATAATTCCCCAATTATATTTCAATCTTATAGTCTTCTTTGAAATATATAGTCTGGTAATATCTTGTCTAAAGGCTGGGCTGCAAGGTTACAGAGAACATAGCATCAACATTTTGGAAAGAAAGAAACTCACCCCATTGCCCAGACTTTAAACTCTTGCCCAGAACAGTTTAAAGCTTAAACTCCAGCAGCCACCATGGTCATGTGGCTAATACCCTTGGGTAAGGAGCTTTCCATCAGGGATTGGATGGTAACGGAAATCGAAGCCGCTTGTAATTATTTGTGTAATACTGCACTTTCAATTCTACTGACACTGCATCGTGAAACCAGGGCATTTTTTAATGCATTTCTAGTAAAAGACATGGCTCTAAATAAAGCTCCATCATATACACAATCCTATTGTGCTACCTTGAATACTCAGAGCAAACATCAACTTTGTCAGTTCATACCATGATCAATGGCAGTTCGTAAACACTGAACACCACTGAATATCTTGGTCTTAACTAAATAAGTCCAGAGACTAAAGATTCAAATTATGACAAAGGAAGAAAAGGGTGGTCTGGGAAGGAGTTTAGGATTGGGGAAGGAGGTTTTTTGCTTTTCTTAGAATATTTTTTAGCATTTTACAAGGAGCATGCATTCTGGTATTACTTGAATAAATAAAGTTTTAATTTTCAAAATATTCAATCTATTCATTACTTCATCAAATACTGTTTGGTTATCTAGTGTGTCAGGCAATCTGCCAGTCATAATTCAGCAGCGGATAAGATTAAAAGGATGACATACCTGATGCCTCTCATAGTCAAGAGAGGAGCAGAGGGTGGTATTTAAGATCCAGCCTCTGGCACCAGTCTTCCTGGGTTAAAATTCCAGCCTCAAAAGTTGTTAGGCACGTGGCTTTGCTCAAAACACATATCTTCCAACTTCCTCCTCTAAAATATGATAGCCATACTAGCACCAACTTCATAGAATGTTAGGGAAATGCATAGGATGTTAACATATATAAGGTGCTTGGAACAGCCCCGTTTGGTACTTGGTAAGTTCCATATAAGTTTCGGTGTTGTTAGCTACATGGATAATACTTTCCATTAGCTCTTTCTCAACTTGTATGAACCAGGGCACTGATAATTTTGTAGATAAATATAGTATATTATATGACAATATCAAAGTAGAGACTTTCATAGAGATTATTTCATAAAATAATGTAGCTAAAATGATCTTGAAGCTGAATGTCATTACATAAACGAAAAACTTTTTTTTTTTTTTTTTAAAGTAGATAAGGACACAGTCTCTGGACACAGATTACCTCATTGGAATCCAGCCTCACCACTTCCTGTCTCCATAATCTTTAGTAAATTAACTTTTCCCTCTGTATCTCAATTTCATTATCTACAATGAAAAGACAGTTTTTATCTCAAGGGCTTGATGTGATGATTGGAGTATGTGACCTATGCAGTTATAAATGGTTCTGTGCTTTGAAGGGCCCTGAACTTTGTTTAATACTCTGACATCATAAAATACTCTTAATCATTTTTGAACAAGGGCTCTGAACTTTTATTTTGTACTGGGTCCCAGAAATTATGTAGTCAGTCATGACAAGAATTAAATGCGCTACTATGTAAAAGATTAAAATAGTGACTGACACATAAAAAGTGCTATGTGTTAGCTATTATATTATTTTGTTCTCTTTATTTTGATATTAGAGTCTTATTTCCAAGTTATTATAAAAATCCAACATTTCTGTTTCCCCTAGAACAGAAAATATATATATATATGTACATAATTTAAACGGTTATTTACCTTAGCATCAAATGAAATATACCACCTGCTATGAAATGTCATTTTCATGAAGAATATGCTAGTTTTATGAAAGGCTTTGCTCACAAAGTTCTGCCTATGACAGCACACCTGTCCAGATCAAGGTGGGGAGTGGAAATGAGGGTGGGTCCCAGGAAGAAAAGATCTAACACTTACTGAGCATCTCCTATGTGTAAAGCAGCACAACTATCATCTCTTCCAATCCCTGCAGCGTTCCTATAAAGTAACATTATCCTACTTTTGTAGATGATGACACTAAAGTTCAAGGAGTTCTATACAACCCAGCCAGAATCACATAAACAAGAATATCAAGATTTGAATCCAGGTCATCCTACTACAATTTCCAAATTTCCATTTCTGTCCATCTTGGAGAGTGAGTAAATGAATGGCATATCTATAAGTCCCTCGTTTTATATATATACATCAGACTTTAAGAAGTGAAAGGAAATTTCTTGAAAAAGCAATTACTTAAGAACCAGGAATAGCCCAGTGTCCAGGAAAATACATGACGGTGCTGTGTACTGAAGTAATGTCTTCATCTCTTCAACATTCTTCTGATGAAAGGAACTTCTCAAAGTGCAATAGGCACCAGAGTCCGTGGTCCTGGCTGTGCTAATGCCATGTGCATCATGAAGCAAGAGTGATCTCTTAGACAAGAAGGCTGGGTGTTTCCACTGTTGTTCTATAATTTAAGCAATGTTCAACTCTATGAAAAGATATTCAGGGAGGAAAATAATAAGAGGAAGAAAAGCCCGAGAAAGAAACAGAAGAGGTTCATTTTCATGTCTCTTCACTTTTGAATAGAAGATCTTATTGCCTGTAAAGGTATCTATCAGTCACAAAAAGTGCAGAGTCACAAACCTACTCTGAAGAAAGCGAAACAAAAACAAAACAAAATGAAACTCTCAATGTCTACATGCAAGCTCAAATGAAAATGATTATGAAGAAGTAAAGGGAAGATTTTTTTAAAAAAAGATTAAAAGAGACATTGGCTAGAGATCTTCTCAAGCACAAACACTGCACAAATTGGAAGAGTTGGGAGACCTAAGAAAACAAAGAAGCCTGATCGAAGCTCCCTCTGCCCCAGGATGACACAGAGGCCAAGAAGTGCATTAACTCTCCCTAAAAGCATTTCAAAACTACAAAAGAAACATTGTTCAAGGACAAAATCAAAATTCAGGGGCTTGCACTAGGGAACAACAGATGGAAATGGCAAAGAAAAGGATTTTCATCCTCTTCTTTGGTCCAGGGACATGGCTCCAAGGGGTCCTCTGATGCCTGTCACCTTTAGAGCAACAAGGAATGCAAACATCCTTAGCAGAAGAAAAAACAAGTCGGTTTTCTATAAAGCAATCCAAATGGATGCTTCAATTTTCTATCAAAGTGGTACTTTATATGCTACAATTACTCATCCTCCAAATAAAGAGACAAATTCAATTTTGTTATTACAATCATTTTTAAAATGCACACAGACTGTCTAAAGATTTTTGCTATTGATTTGAGCAAAATAAAGATATTTTGATGATACTGTTGAATGATAATACACCTCTTTAATTCCTACATGTTTTTTTCTTTCACTCTAAAAGTCTTGCCAGCACAACTGAATGCGGAGTTCCAGAAGCTTTCATGGGAATGAAATTATGGATTCATAGAGTTTTGCCACTGAATTAGACTTGCCCAGGCATGTAAACAAAAGATGAACTTCTCTGCCTGTTTACAAGTGAAGTATTGTACATCACATATAGAATGCAGAACTCACTGTGGAAAAAACTGGCCTTCATCTGACAGATTTGAGACTTTCCATCAAGAACAGAATTGGCACCTTCCATAAATACATTTCCCTCAGAACTGGTGCTCTAAAGGTTGGCAGATATGAGGAGACTTCTGGATGAGCCAGCCTTTTAATAGATTCAAATGAGTGGTATGCCTCATTTGAAGGACCACTCATTGCTAAGGTCATGAAGGGGATTGTATTCAACCACTTATTAAAAGCCTAGAGATTGTAATGTTTAAGGCATATTTAGGTATCATTGAAAAGGCAAGTATAATTCTACAGGAGAATGAATGAGTAAGTGACAGACTAGGAAGATTCGCCGCATGGAACAAGAAGAGTTTTAAATTCCAAGCTAAGAATTCTGAACTTTATCCTAGATAACTGAGAGCCACTGAAATTTTTCTGAGCAGGAAAGTGAAAAAATGAAAAAAAGATATAGCGTGGAAAGTTTAGGGAGCAGTATGTAGAAAGAGTTGATAGGCAAGCGTGTAGATGAGATGGCATTTTCTGATTAATTCAATACTCTAAATTATTTTCTCTCCCTGTTCTCCTGGCATGTATATCTGTCATAATTCCAATCTGAATACATCCAACTACCTTCTTTCCCTGATTTGCAGCCCAGAGTCCCAGTTCATGTGTTGCCTTGGTATTCCATCCGGTTAGCACCCTTTCATTCTTAAACATTTCCCAGTTTGGACAATAAATCATATGGCCACCCGAATGATCACCAGCCACTATGGAGCCAACTTTTATGTTCCACTGATCAAATCATTCTCCTAAACTCCCCTTTTACTGTTAAAGTTCCAAGGCTCAGCGTTGAGTCCTAGGCTCTCTCTCTTCTGGCTCTGTATTCTTTCTCTTTGAGCATTTGCACTCATGCCTCTGGCTGAAATTGTCACCAATCTGAAAGAGACCCTTCATATTGTCAGTGAAGACCTCTCCCTTGTGCTCCAGACCTAACTCTCTAGTTGGCATCTCCACGTAGATACCTCAAAGTCACTTCAAACTCCACCTGTCTGAAAGCCAGATGAAAATTCATAGTTGATGCTGCCCCCCGCCCCCAGTCCAATTCCCCCAAACCTTGGATTGTCTCCAGTGTGCCCTATCTCGGTGGGTCTCACCACCACCCACCCAGTTCCCAAGCCAGAAACCCAGGAGGCTTCCTTGACCCCTTGCTTTCCTTCACTCTCACATCTGATCTCTCAGAAATCTCTGCCACTTCGAATTCCAAATATCTTCTCCTTGAAACTCCTTGCCTGGCCAAGGCCTACTTCTTCCCAAGTTCTCAGTACTTCAAAGAAAGTGTCTTGAATTTCTTGACTATGTCGTTTCCCCTATTTTACAAATTCACAGAATCAAGTTCTACTGGCAGTAGGCAAGCTACAAAGAGTGAGGGAAAGAGGGCAGAAAGGAAGTCATTATCTGGAGATGCAGGCTACGGCCTAAGAGGTGGGCCTGAACTGGAAAAGCAAATCTGCAAGTGTCACTAATATTAGAGATATGTAAGGAGAGAATATATGAAAAAAAAAAACAGAATAATTCAGGTCTGAAATTTGGGGAACATACCTACTCGGATATGAGACAGACGGAAGGACAGAGAGAAGAAGAGATTAGAGGTAAGCAAAAAAGAAAGAGATCCCACTCATTTAATTAACCTCATCAAAATTTACCTATGAGAAATGGATGACAGCATTTCTTCAAGTTATTTTCGGCTGCTGCCTAATTATGGTTTCCCAACTCATCTTGTGAAGCAGTCACACATGTGATATTAGAGCATCCGAAAGCAGTTTTACTTTTGAACAGGTATGTAACTTCAGCTGAGTTCATTCACCTGTCTGTGATCAGCTCCTCCACTACCTGTGAAGTGTCCTTAACCCCATTTTACAAAGGACAAAATAAGGATGAGAGATATGGCCCAGGTCACAGCCAGTGAGTGGCAGGGCCAGAACTAGATCTCAGAACTCAGATCTCTGCAAGCCCTGCACCCTGTACAGCACAGCCCTCAAAGGACAGGACCCACTAAGCCCCTGCTCCTTGCACCCTCGGTGGTCCTCAGCATGCCAAAAATGACAAATTCAGGCCAGGGAAAAGCTCTTCAGGCCATCTGCTGCTGAATTAGCAGTCAAAGACACTTGCTCTGGGCAGGTCCTGAAAATTACCTAATCCCTACTTTGATAAAAACTGGCCAGAATTCTCTGGCTTCTCAGGCCACGTTAAGATACAACAACCTACGAGACTGATGCCACCCAGGGTAGGGACCCAGACAGAGGTTCATCCTTCTAGAACAACAGGGCTTACTGAGAGTGAGGTAACTAAGAGGAAGGTGCTGAAGTCCCAGGTGTTGCACATGTTTAGAGGCTGCAGTGCACTGAAGCATGATAGGTTTGCAAGGTGCCAATGAGGACCTCAGGGCATGGGGGCCATGGACTGGCAAGAAGCCGGTCTGACCCACTGACAAGGGAATCTGTGGCCTCAGACCCATTACCACGGTCACTCTCCATCTGAGCAGGGAAACGGGGAACTTGGGCATACTCCCCACCAGAGGTGGATATACTGTGCAGGGAATGAAGCCAAAGTTCAGGACCCATCTCTTGTATGATCCCCTGAGGAGGCTGGGAGTTGATGGGAAATGCAGAGTGTTCTAGATGGAGAGGAGAAGCCAGGTTGCATTCAGGAAACTTTCTACGTAAGCATTTTTAAAAAATACATTGCTTAAAAAGAGTGCAAAGAGGAGACCTGGATCTCCAAATCTCCAGTAACTTGTTGTAAATTCTTTTTATGTTTGTAAATTTGTATTCTCTTCTTAAAGAGGGCCACAGAATTGTATAAGCTTTAGGATCCACAGGGGAAGAGCCCTGTTTTGTGAGTCTTGAGGCTTATGACCCTAAGTTTCTCTTCAGTTTCACACTAAATATGCTCTTTAAATCTATTGCTAGACAGACAAGCTGAGGGAGGAAGGCAGTGACTGAAGCCTCTTAGTGGGAGTGAGGGATCTTTCTACAGGTTTCAAGAAAAGTAGGTATTCTGTCTCCAAATCTTTATAGCCATACTTGGTCATTTGGGTACAGAAAAATGACACAGACCCGGACAGCAAGCATTACTGAGTTAACTAATGATTACAAGTGTCACTCCATCTCTAACAATTCACTGTGAATCTGGGGAAAGTGAGTTTGTGTGTCTGCATGTGCACTTCTGCTGTATGTATCTGTGTTTCTGCTGTGTGTTTGTATTTCTGTGTGTTTGTGTGTCTGTACTCTGTGTATTGAAGTGGGGACTAAGAAGAATATTTATTGATTTGTGAAGGAAAGATAGACACAAAGAGAGAGACTTAAACAGGGATGTGAAAAACCAGGGCAAAGAGATAGAAGGAGAAATGGTGAGTAATGAGAAGTGAGGGTGGGAAGAAATGATGGATGAATGGATGGACGGATGGATGGATGGATGAATGGATGGATGGATGGAAGGAAGGAAGGAAGGAAGGAAGGAAGGAGGGAGGAAGGGAAGAGGCAAGAAGAACAAGTAAGTGTTTTTCTAATCACCATAAGCAAAGTTATCTTGAACCTGTTAGGAAACAATATATTAATTTAAAAAAACCTTGTGGCTATTCTGACATAACGACCCTCAGTAAAGTAATTTTTAATTGGAAAAGTCTCTCGTCACCTGGGTGCCAAAAAGTGAAAAACAAAAACAAAAACAAAAAACAAACAAAAAAAAACCTATGTTACAACTCTTTCATTCTTATTTCACATTTTTGATAAATGTGTCTCATATGGACCATTTCTGCCAATGGCAAACTTTCTTTATGTTTTGGAATTTGCTTTCCAGCAGTTACATAAAAATCTCACCACTGCAAATTGTCAGGGAGTTCTGGAGTTCAGAAATAAATAAACCATAATTGGGAGGGAGTTTGGGTAGCAAAATTAAACTGAAGAACCAGGAAAATAAAGTACCAAAAGTTCACTCTTTGTTCAACTCAAAAAAATGATGATCATTAGAAAATTGTACACTGCCCCCAAACAAAGAACACTTTGTTCTGGAACTAGTCTCCAAACATCTTAACATCACAATAACTTTTTATTCATATTTCCACTGCCTAACAAGTATCTACAATTAATAGGTGCTCAATCAAAATTTTTGGAATGTTACCAGTTTTGTCTCTAAAACTTCTTGCTCGTGTGTGTGTGTGTGTGTGTGTGTGCATGTGCACCTTTGCACATAAAAATGTTAAATTATCCGGAATGTTACAACCATAATGCCTCCCGAGAGGCATTCTGGAGGTGAGTGAGGACTTCTGAGAGGAAGCATGAAGCCCTCCAATGATCCTGAGTCCTGTCTTTCTGAGCTCAGAGTGACGGTGGGAAGAAAGCACACATCAGCTTCCTGATGCCCTTTGCCAGGAGTGAGGCTTGACACTGCCCAGCCATTTGTGGTCTACTTTCTCCTCCTCTCTCAAGTACCACCCCTAATCCCCGCTTTTTTTTTTTTTTTTTTTGCCTCTCCTTTTGAGATTCTCTCCACCCTATGAGTTAGAAAAAGACAAGGCTTTCTTCCCAGCTGGTGGCACTTAGAGTTAAAGCACTGGAGCTAAAGCTCTTCTTAGAGTCTGTGGATGCCATGTGCTGAGAATTCCACTGTTGAGAAACCTAAGTCCGTGGCAGCTGGAAAGCAACTTTAGCTTCAGATCATCGGCCCTGCCCCTTGTGGTGAGGACATCATTCGTCATGTCTGCCATGGACCTGAGGCATTAAAGGGCCACTTCTGGGCAGTGTTTATACTCAGAACCCTCACACTGCCCCTAGGCTGTTACATGTTTTTGTAGAAAGACAAAAGTCTGTGTGCCACATAGGGAGGGGCTGGCCATGAGAATCTTCTCACAAGCCTGCCTGCTTCCTTTGGGCCTGAGGCTCTGCTTTGACCACCCCTGAGTTTAGCCCCTCATTTTCCTATCAGCGTTGGAACCCGGGGTAAGGAGACTGGACAGAGAGGCAGGGACCCTCTTTTGTGGACTCAGATGGACAGAACTCACTTTTCACTTCAATTTGGTGTCACTGAACCTCCTAGCAATGGAAAGGATGTCTCTTCAGCACCACTGTTGCACAAAAGTTGTTACATGATTTGCAAGAGCCTCACTGAACTACACATTTATTACGTACCATGTATTTGTTAAGCCAATCCACACATATTCATTAGCATGTTCAAGTAGAAGTAAGAATGAACAAATGGCTCGAGTACTGAGACTGAGAAGATGTGGTACAATTTGCCTCTGGAAAATCCAGCTGAGTAACCGGAAGCCACTGATGGGTTTTAACAGTAGAGAGTGAAGGGTGAGAGAGCCTGAGGTTCCCAGCAGACTTGCAGTTTGAAAAGAACCCTAGCTACAGAGGAGAAAAGATGAAAAGGATTAAACATATGGCATTACTGGATTGGAAATTCTTCAGCATTAGTCCACAAAATCATAAATGGTAACTGACTGTTATGCTGGAAACAAAGATGAAAGAAAATGGATGGATCTGACAGACTGGAAATCAAAATTTTAAAATGGCAAATAAGGAAGAGAGTAGCATCAGAGAGGAGGCTTAAGGCTTTTAGCCTATGGAACTTGATGGTGATCGAGTGTTAGCCTGAGAAGTGAACACTGGAAGATAACCAGGTTAAATGGGATCACTGGGATCTCAGTTGTCAGCAAGTTGAATGTAATGTGCTACTGAGACATTCATGGGAAGATGTTACGAAAGTCTAGAGTTCACAGGAGAGTTTGAGCTCTAGATAAAAATTTGCAAGTCCTGTGCACATAGATGGTAAAAGAATGTTGCCAAGGAAGAGAGTGATATAAGAAAAGGACCTGAGAGAGTATGTGGAAGTACTCTAACATTTAATGGCTGAGAAGCAGCAGCTGAACTTGCAAATGTGACTACAAAGAAGTAGCCAGGGGATAGGAGGAAAGTGAGTATAGTGCAATGCACCATGGATGTCCAGTGGAAAAGGAAGTCAAAACAGAGAGGGTGGATTCAACAAGATAACATATTGTTGAGGTTTCAATATTGTGAAATGAGGACGCAGAAATGTTCTTTATGCTGATGTGGAGGTACACTGGTATTATAGTATTGATGGACCCAGAATCGAAGCAGCATAAGGAGGAAATGAAAATATTAGGGCTGTTTGTCTGGCATACAAAAGGAGGGATTAAGAGACTAGAGATGCTCATGAGGTTAATAAAAGCAGATGAGGGTAGGTGTCATGGAACAAGCCAGTCAGGAGGAGATGAAGATTTCTGAGAGCAGAGCAATGGAATTAGTACAGAGGTGATGATTATGTCTCAGGTGTGGCCATGGAAGTGGGTGGATGTGATGGAGTGACAGAAAAAAGTTTGGAGAGGCTGTCAAGGCCATGGTGTAGAACTGGAGGAACGCCAGCACTGTCATAAAAGATGAGGTGTGGAAAAGTCTGTAGGTGACAATAGCCTAGATAGGATTCATTGCGTTATAATGTGTCTCAAAGAATCGTATTTTGTTTTTCAAGGACTGAAGGAATAAACGCTATCAGAAGGGCAGTGGGTAATCAGTAGGACACCAAATCTACTTTCAGAGCTCATGAGGGGCATGGGGAAAAAACATAAAAATCAGCTTTACCTGGAGAAGGTGTGTCAACAGTGGACAGTCAGGTTTCAAGAAGGGAAGGGGTTGTGGAGGAAACACTCAGAAAAAAATGGCTGAGAATGGGAATGGAAGGATATTTGTTAAGTACAGAGGCACAACTCCAGACATCGCCATGGACAATTCTGAGAGAAAGGGAAGGAAGTGGAGGTCAGGGTGAGCAGTAGGAAAATATGAATTGTGAGCAGCAGAGGATGGAGGAGACGAAGGAGGCGACACGAACGCTTTGAGCATACTGTAGTAAGAGATGAAAACAGAGAGCTAGCTGCACTAGTCCCGGTGTCTCTTCAGCTCAGGGCTTTGGCTCCCCTTGGCCATAGGTCTGAGCCTCATAATGACAGATGACTGTACCGCCATGCGGTGAAAGCAGGTATATGTTGTGGGGCCTGGGATGACAGGGACCCCTGAGACTACTGCGTACACATGTCTATCATCATGTACCCTACTGAGAAGCGGAGAAAGTTATGGAAGAGACTGTATCCAACTTTTTGAGTTCTTGGACCCCCTGAAGATGTTCCATCATAAACCTCAATTTGATTACCATGGTCCACCTTATTAGGACTAAACCCCGAGCTGCTTAATTTTGTTGCTAATATGCTCACTTTAAATAGCTTCTGCCTGGTGGGCTTGGGACACATTCCCAGCCATCATTAATCTGGATGAAACCAATCCTCCTTTCTATTAATTAAGAAGTGCCTTTTCCCCAATAATTAAAAGAAAGTCTTCACTGGCAAATTGTTAGTAATCCACCAGTGATGAAAAAACAACTTTGGGAGTATGTGTCTCAAATGTTTCACTGGTTACCAGATTTACTGGCAGGATTTTTTTTTTTTTAATTATCTAGTACTAAGAGGACTGATGGACAGGAAGAAAGTACACGAAGGAGAGGGTGTAGTGCAGAGAGTAATGACAAAAACTTTATGATGTTATTATTTAGAGCACTTACTAGTTCAAAGATTGAAGCAGCTCCAGTACAACTGTCATCTGTGGTAATATATATTATGACCATAAAAAACTTACTTAGAAATATGGGGGTAAGGGTGTAAGAGAGAAGGATATTTGAGCACACGTAACTATCAACCTGTAAGCCTGGGGCTTTGCCAGCCCCACCACATGCAAAGCATCCCCAGGGAGTGGGCATGCCATGGGTTGGCTTAAGGCTAACCAGCTTGATGGTTCAAGCTTCCAATGACATTTTACATTCAGACGAGGTCAGTGACTTAGCAGGTCAGTAGCCTTGGATATGTTTCCTAGCCCTGGAAATACCTCTTATCATCGATTTTTCAAAGTGCAGATAGGATTTGGGTATGGAAGGTTTGCTCTAAACCTACTCACCATTGGTAGCCGACCTGGAGCATGGGATGGCATGACTGCAGCTTCAAGCATCTTCACACAGACCCCACATTTCTAAGGTTCATGGTGAGAGTCCCCAATGACAAGAACACACCTCCCTAAAAGCTGCAAACCCTTGACAAGTTGCTGACCTCCTCCTTGAAGGTCTCACTGAGCTTAAGGCACACTGGGTTTTCAAAAAAGTCACTTAGGTACCCCCTTTCCCGCTCCATGTTGACAGAGGCCAACCAGCTTAGCACTCATAGAATTCCTCTTCACCTTTTGTCAACTCCCTTTATGACATGAGGTTCGGTTTTGTGCTCATGGGGCAATCTGGGGAAAAAGATACCCCAGATAGGTGAGAGTTCTCCTTCACATCCCCTTTCCACATAGCCCTTCTCAGATCCATATTCCCTGCACACATTGGCTTTTTGTTTGTCTCCATCCAAACATTTTAATTCTAATTGGCTTATGTAATTCGACCCCTGTTAAACCCAATGGCAGATGAGCTCAAACAAACGTCAGGCCCTGCTTAGGCTCAAGCTCTGACCTTGGCGGTCCACATATTTACCAACTTTCCTCACAGAAAACTGTCACCATTCTCTGGCTCAGTGATGACCTAGGTTCAGTTCATTTATCTCACTGAAACTCCGTTTTTAATTGGGATACTTATTCCTGTCTGGCCAGAGACTGCTACTTATCTATTCAATATTCATCTCCCCAATCATTTGGTTAGAGAACATGATTTTTTTTATTTGGAATGACAGTGATTGCCGCTAAGACATTACAGGTAGAAGTCCTGAAATGGGGCTTCAAGAAGCTCTTTTCACAACATTTTGTCCTTTCATTATTCCTACCTGGGTTGCAGCTATAACAGCTGGAGCTGTAATAGCTGTCCTGTGACCTTGAGGATGGAAGCCATGTGCTAGGGAGAGCAAAGCATAAAGTTAAAAGGAGGCTGTGACCCCACTGACTTTAGGGAGCTTCCTTAATTGCTTTGGACTCTTACCAAGGACCCTATGTGAGAAAGAAATACACCTCTATCCCGTCTAAGCATCTTTGGTCAAATCATGAGAATCTAAATGATATGCTCCCTCCCAGTGATCAGATGAGAGTCACATATGAGTGCATATGAAAATGCTAAGGCAGTAGCTGGATTCTGCACATGTCGGTTTCCTCATACTGTAGCTTCAGCCTGGCTCTCCTGAAACATCATGTGGCCATTTGAGCTGTGACTGACTCTGTGTCGGGCACTGGGAGTTGAGACTGTTTCCCTGAGTGGTTTTGAGACAAACGCCTTGATAATTTCAAGGACTGGCTTTGTGGCTACACATCTTTTAGAGGAAGGATACCTTAGGCCTTCTATTAATTACAAACACAATCTGTGAAGTGGCTCATGTGTATTCATGATTTCAAAAAAGAAAAAAGTATTTTAAAGCCTTGCTGGTAGCTTTGAAAGTTTTCTAAAGCAGAGTGTGATTATGTCTGATGGACAAACAACCTGTAGCCTAGAGGGCACTCATCACCACTCCCCCACTCCTCTTCATGTGTTCCTTTGCATTCACACATCAAAGCCACTTCAAAAACATAAAAAAAGAAATGAAAGAGAAGAAAATAGACAGCCATGACAGCACACAATGCAGGTCTATTATTTTAGAAAGAGAACTATGTAGATACAGCAAACATGGTATCAGTATTGCCAGCGACATCAGTCACATTTGCCTTTGTGCTCCCTTCCCTGGCTTTTAAGAGCCTGCTAAAATAAGGGTATGGAGAGAAGGAGGTGCTTCTTCTCCAAACCCTTCACAAAACATCTCCCACATCAGACAGAAAACCTAGCCCCAACTGCTGATGAGGCTTCTGAATATCTGTGTTTGTTAGTTCAAAGGCCTGAAGCATTAATGACCCTGGGGTCTTTGTCTACTGCTCTTATTTGGATCATCTCTTCTTGCTTCTTATTGAAGACAAACATTTAAGTAGAGTGTGTGTGTATTTTGTTTTGGAAAGCAGTGTATTCATTTCCATACCACCTCAGTAGGCCATTGTGACTTCCGCAGACCTGCATATGTAAATATACCACATACATGGTCCTAGCTCTGGTTAGAGACTTAAAATCATTGAACCCCTGCCCAACACCACACACACACACACACACACACACACACACACACACACACACACGATCAGCTGTGTAAGCTCTCGAGATCCTCCTTCCTGTAACTCCTATTGGTCTGAGCACAACTAAAGGTAAACAGAATTGACAACTGAAAGACATGCAGTTTTTAACTGAGCCGCTGTTACTCCTTGCCCAGTGAACATTGCTATGCCCTCAGGTTCTCCACATAAATCAGACACACACACACACACACACACACACACACATATCAGAGTACATAATAAAGGCATCTGATAAATTAAAAAACTACCCCTATTGAGTAGCACAGTAATAGGCAGATAAATTAAATTAAATCAAAACATATGTCTCTCTCTCTCTCTCTCTCTTTCTAAATACATATATATGTGTATTCTAATATAATATATATAATAGTATTTCCCATGTGAAAAATATTTGAATAAAAAAATTATCCTTTAACAGTTTTATCTAGGTTTAATCGACATACAATAAACCTCACATATCTAAAACAAAATTTTGATAAGTTTTGAAATATGTATACACCTAAGAAAACATGGACTACAGTCAAGATAATGAGCATATGTCATAAACAAAATGAAAACACAACCTATGGAAGAAAATATTTGCAAATGATACGACCAAAAAGGGCTTAATTTCCAAAATATACAAACAGCTCATGCAACTCAACAACAAAAAACAAACAGCCCAGGGCTTCCCTGGTGGCGCAGTGGTTGAGAATCTGCCTGCCAATGCAGGGGACACAGGTTCGAGCCCTGGTCTGGGAGGATCCCACATGCCGCGAAGCAACTGGCCCGTGAGCCACAACTACTGAGCCTGCACGTCTGGAGCCTGTGCCCTGCAACAAGAGAGGCCGCAATAGTGAGAGGCCCGCGCACCGCGATAAAGAGTGGCCCCTGCTCGTCGCAACTAGAGAAAGCCCTCGCACAGAAACGAAGACCCAACACAGCCAAAAATAAATAAATAAATTTTTAAAAAAACCAAAAAAACAAACAGCCCAACTGAAAAATGGCCAGAAGACCTAAATAGACATTTCTTCAAAGAAGACATACAGATGGCCAACAGGCATGAAAGGATGCTCAACACTGCTAATTTTTAGAGAACTGCAAATCAAAACTACAATGAGGTGCCACCTCACACTGGTCAAAATGGCCATGATGAAAAAGGCTACAATTTTTTTTTTGGCTGCGCTGAGCAGCTTGCAGGATCTTAGTTGCCCAACCAGAGATCGAACCTGGGTCCCCTGCAGTGGAAGTATGGAGTCTTGACCACTGGAGCACCAGGAAATTCCCTAAAAAGTCTACAAATAACAAATGCCAGAGAGGGTGTGGAGAAGAGGACACCCTCCTACACTGCTGGTAGGAATGTAAGTTACTGCAGCCGCTATGGAAAACAGTATGGAGGTTCCTCAGAAAACTAAAAATAGAATTACCATATGATCCAGCAATCCCACTCCTGGGCATATATTCAGACAAAACTATAATTCAAAAAGATACATGCACCCCTATGCTCATAACAGCACTTTTCACAATAGCCAAGACATGGAAACAACCTAAATGTCCATCAATAGATAAATGGATAAAGAAGATGTGGTACATATATATATGTACAATATATGTACAATGCAATAGAATATTACTCAGCCATAAAAAAGAATGAAATAATGCCCTTTGCAGCAACATGGATGGACCTAGAGATTACCATACTAAGTGAAGTAAGTCAGAAAGAGAAAGACAAATACCATATGATATCACTTATATGTGGAATCTGAAATATGACACAAATGAACTTATCTATGAAATAGAAAGAGACTCACAGACATAGAGATCAGACTTGTGGTTGCCAAGGGGAAGAGGGGGTGGAGGAGGGATGGACTGGGAGTTTGGGATTAGAAGATGCAAACTAGTATATATAGGATGGATAAACAACAAGGTCCTACTGTGTTGCACAGGGAACTATATTCAAAATCCTGTGATAAACCATAATGGAAAAGAATACGAAAAAGAATGTGTGCGTGTGTAAAACTGAATCACTTTGCTGTACAGCAGAAATGAACAGGACATTGTAAATCAACTATACTTCAATAAATTTAGTAAATTTTTTAAAAAAGATAATGAGCATATACATCACTCTCAAAAGTTTCTAAGTTTCTCTTTGTAATCCCTCCCTCCCATCCTTCCCCTGTCCCCCTTCTTCAGGTAATCACTGATCTACTTTCTGTTAGTATATATTAGATTGCATTTTCTAATGTTTAGTCTAAATGGAATCATTAAGCATTCTCTTTCTTTCCCTCAGTGTAATTTTTTTGAGATTTACCCACGTTGTAATATGGGTACTACGTAAAGTTATACGTAACTTTATCAGTAAAGTATCAGTAAAGTTATCAGTAAAGTTATATGTTAATGGGCATTTGGTTTGTTTCCTGATTTTCCTTATGACAAATAAAGCTTCTGTGAATGTTCATGACAAGTTTTTGTATAGACATATACTTTTATTTCTGAATAAATACCTATGAGATCATAGGTATAAATTTAACATTTTAATATATTGCCAAAATGTTTTCCAAAGTTATTGTACCATTTTATACTTCCACGGGGTGGACGAGACTTACTACCTACAAATCCTCCTTAGTGAAATGTCTCTTAAAATCTTTTGCTTTTTAAGTTGTGTTGCTTGCTTATTTAATTTTGTGGGTTTTATATATATATATATATATAAAATTCTGGATACATTCTGTGGCTAATCTTTTCATTACTTTAAGTGCCATTCTATTTACTTATTTATTCTTGCATATAGATGTCCTGTTATTCCACTCCCTTTTGTTGAAAACACTATCCTTTCTCACTCACTTGACTTTGTACCTTTGTCAAAAAAAACAGTTATTTGTATATGTGAGCTCTCCTATTTTATTTACCTATATGTATATCTTTAACCTAATATAACACTTTTTTATTACTATAACTTTGCAATAAGGCTGGAAATCAGGTAATATCAGTCTTCCAATTTTGTTCTTCTTTTCAAGACTGTTTTACCTATTTAAGGTCCTTTGCATTTCCCTACTCTGCAGAACAATAACTACATTTTATCTTTTTTTTTTTTTTTTGGCCTTTTTGTCCCCATAGAAATGTCTCTTTCAGTAAGAAAATATAAAACTAATACAACTTTGTCATCATGTTCTGTCCTGGCACTATTTTTTTTAACACAATTTAAATCTTTGATCCATTTGAAATTTATCCGGTATATAAGAAATAAGGCAGTATATAATTTTAAACCTAAATAACTATATTTTATTCAATATATTTTATATAATAGTTGCAGCAAATAAGCCTTTCTCAGTGAAAAAAGTTCCATACTACTCATTTAGACAATAACCTATTTTCAATATATAATTGTTTATACTTTTTAGACACTTCAGAGATTGTCCTGGTAACATGTTTTGGTGGTAAATACATAAAAATACTGTTTTTTCCATCTATAGGCTTCTATATTACCTAAAGGTTTGGCCACCCAAGAAATTTCTTCTGATGTAGAGGTATTATTTTTAAATGGTGTTTGTCTTCAACATACTATTTATTGCACTGTTGTATAAACGTTTCCTTGCTGCCTCCTTAATAAACTGTAAGCTCCTTGGGAAAGTAACCACATTTTATTTACCTCTATATCAACAGAACAAGTCACACAGTGCAATTAATCAATCAATACGTAATAAAAGAATTGATAGAAGTTTCTGATAGACACATTGAATGATATCCAGCCACTTACTTACCATGCTCTGCCCACATTTAGAAAAAGTCTAAGATGACTATATAATAATAAAATTTCTTTTTCCCTTGAGCATATCTGTTTGTCTGGAGTGAAAGTTTTTCCCAAAGGTTACAGGTTGCACGCTTCAGGGATGGAACAACTGGTATTTCTAAATTCTTTTTAGCCCACCGTTCAGTCAGCACCATATTCTTGCCCATGACATTAGAAAATGACACCAAGCTGTATTCACAAGCCTGCACGCTACACAGCCAGTGAGCATACGAACTCTCTTTTAAAATGATTTGTATGGAGTCTTAACTACCTGCCAAAAAGCCTGCAATGAGAGATAAAATGCTTGAGAATAATAAAATGTATTTTAAATCCTCTCATTCAATGTAGCTCCTCCAACCTTCCCTTAAGAAGGAAGGAAGTCATGTCCAATCTGTCACCAAAAATCACATCCCAGGAAACCTGGGGAAAAATGGTATGTGTATACTCAGCCATAAAAATAGAATGAATTAATGCCATTTGCAGCAACA
Source organism: Balaenoptera acutorostrata (assembly GCF_949987535.1). Lineage (NCBI taxonomy): Eukaryota > Metazoa > Chordata > Mammalia > Artiodactyla > Balaenopteridae > Balaenoptera > Balaenoptera acutorostrata. The sequence goes on from NC_080079.1 coordinate 54,278,630, forward strand.
TGGATGCAACTAGAGATGATCATACTAAGTGAAGCAAGTCAGAAAGAGAAAGACAAATACCACATGATATCACTTCTATGTGGAATCTAAAATATGACACAAATGAACCTATCTACAAAACAGAAACAGACTCACAGGCATAGAGAACAGACTGGTGATTGCTAAGGGGGAGGGGGTTAGGGGAGGGATGAGTGGGAAGTTGGGGTTAGCAGATGTAAGCTTTTATATACAGAATGGATAAACAACAGGTCCTACTGTATAGCACAAAGAACTATATTCAGTATCCTATGATAAGCCACAATGGAAAAGAATATTAAAAAAGAATGTATATGTATATATGTATAACTGAATTGCTTTGCTGTACAGCAGAAATTAACACAGCATTGTAAATCAACTCTACTTCAGAAAAAAAAAAAAGAAAAGAAAAATGGTATTTGTAGTTCCATTTCACAAGCCCTAAAAACTACACATATAATGTAGTTCTCTTGTCTAACTGTTCTATGCAGCTTGCTATCCAGTTGCAAATCTTGGCTGCCCCAGGGTCTCTTTGAAAGATAAAAGTCTGCAGTAGTACCTAATTCCCGGCACTGCATGCCCTTGCCCCACTCTGTGTGTGTGTGCGTGTGTGTGGTATGTGTGTGGCGTGTGTGTGGGGGGTGTGTGTGTGTGTGTGTGTGTGATGCATTTTTAAGGGCAGGAGCTTCCTGCTTTTGTGATTGTGTGGTATGGCTCAAAGAAACCCTATCTATCCAGTTGGGACCCTCACTGTTAGGACACAGTTTATTACCACCTTATTCATTCTTTGTAGCCATTCCAAACCGTATCCTTTCCCCTGTTACTCTCATTCTCCATTCCCAGTATCTTCAATCTTGGTAGGATTATGGTGACCCTTTTTAAAAATTATTATTTTTTACCTGTACAGTCCACACTAGAATGGAATCCTCTTCCCTTTCTTTAATTAACTATCTTATTAACACAACTCCTTCCCATCCCTGAGGTCTTACAAGAAGAAATGTGTCCCCTACAAAATCAAGCCCTTCCATCTCTTACTGGCATTTTGTTACTCAAATGCAGGATCTCTGGCCTCTTGCTAGACCTGTTGAATTAGAATCTGCATTTTCATAAGCTATCCATGGAATTTGCAAACACATCGACAGAGCACTGGCCTAGACCTCTTCTCTCATTGACATCTTCACTATTGGTTGAGTCCTCCACTGACGTTTACAAAGATGTCAGCATCATCTTTAAAATATCTTTCTTCTGTCCTGCCAGCTTCTCCATTTAGCACCATCTCACTTCACTGCTTAATCTGTGAATATATGACTTTTCTCTACCTACTGATTCTGTAATACCCTGCAGCCTCTTTCAGCCCCCTAATTTGTTCCTGGAAATCTTGACAGTTACCAGTGCCTTTCTGTCAAGACCTGTTAAACATACAACTTTGAATTCTATCACACCAGTGTTACAATTATCACTAGTTGAGGTTTTGTTAAGTCTCGGAAGCTACGATAATAAGCTCTATTGCCAAACCTGACATTTTGCAGAAATAGTTACTCATGTTCTTCCTATGCATTTTATGCCCTCCAAACATCCTTAACATTCCCAGCCTGATTCAGTTCCTTCAACTATATACTCCTGCCCAGAGACATATGTGGGGGGCTGTATTAGTTATCCATTGCTGTATAACTACCCCCAAACCAAAGCAGTTTAAAACCACACATATGTATTAGACTTTCTGAGAGTAAGAAATCTAGAAGCAGCTTATCTGGGTGTTTCTGGCTCAGAGTCTCTCATGACATTGCAGTGTAGCTGTCAGCAGGGCTACAGTCATCTGAAGGCTTGACTGGGATTAGAGCAGGGTTTCTCAACCTTAGAACTACTGATATTTGGGGCTGGATAATCCTTTGTTGCTGGGAGACTTCTTTTGCATTATAGGATGTTTAATAGCATCAATGGCTTCTATTTTCTAGATGCCAACAGTACCTCCCCTTCCAATTGTGACAAGCAACACAGGACCAGATATTCCTAAGTCTCCTGGGCAGCAAAATCTTCCCTAGTTGCAAACCACAGGGCTAGAGCCTCTGCTTCCAAAATGGTGCACTAATAGATTGCTGGCTGAAGACCTCTACTCCTTGTTGGCTCTTTACTGGGAGGACTCAGTTCCCTGCCATGTGGGCTCCTCCATAAGGATGCTTGAGTGTTCTTATGACATGCAGCGAGCTTTCCCCAGAGTGAATGATCCAAGAGAGAGTATGGAGGAAGTGGCCTTTAGGACCTAGTTTTGGAAGTCACACTCCTTCAGTTCTACAATATTCTATTTATTTATTTATTTATTTTTTTTTTTTCAAACATCTTTATTGAAGTATAATTGCCTTACAATAGTGTGTTAGCATCTGCTTTATAACAAAGTGAATCAGTTATACATATACAATATATTCCCATTTCTCTTCCCTCTTGCATCTCCCTCCCTCCCACCCTCCCCATCCCACCCCTCTAGGTGGTCACAAAGCACCGAGCTGATCTCCCTGTGCTATGCGGCTGCTTCCCACTAGCTAGCTATTTTACATTTGGTAGTGTATATATGTCCATGACACTCTCTTACCCTGTCACATCTCACCCCACCCCCTCCCCATATCCTCAAGTCCATTCTCTAGTAGGTCTGTGTCTTTATTCCCGTCTTGCCGCTAGGTTCTTCATGGCCTTTTTTTTTTTTTTTCCCCTTAGATTCCATATATATGTGTTAGCATACTGTATTTGTTTTTCTCTTTCTGACTTACTTCACTCTGTATGACAGACTCTAACTCCATCCACCTCATTACAAAAACCTCCATTTCATTTCTTTTTATGGCTGAGTAATATTCCATTGTATATATGTGCCACATCTTCTTTATCCATTCATCCGATGATGGACACTTAGGTTGCTTCCATGTCCTGGCTATTGTAAATAGAGCTGCAGTGAACATTTTGGTACATGACTCTTTTTGACCTATGGTTTTCTCAGGGTATATGCCCAGTAGTGGGATTGCTGGGTCATATGGTATTTCTATTTGTAGTTTTTTAAGGAACCTCCATACTGTTCTCCATAGTGGCTGTATCAATTTACATTCCCACCAACAGTGCAAGAGTGTTCCCTTTCCTCCACACCCTCTCCAGCATTTATTGTTTCTAGATTTTTTGATGATGGCCATTCTGACCAGTGTGAGATGATATCTCATTGTAGTTTTGATTTGCATTTCTCTAATGATTAATGATGTTGAGCATTCTTTCATGTGTCTGTAGGCCATCTGTATATCTTCTTTGGAGAAATGTCTATTTAGATCTTCTGCCCATTTTTGGATTGGGTTGTTCGTTTTTTTGTTATTGAGCTGCATGAGCTGCTTGTAAATCTTGGAGATTAATCCTTTGTCAGTTGCTTCATTTGCAAATATTTTCTCCCATTCTGAGGGTTGTCTTTTGGTCTTGTTTATGGTTTCCTTTGCTGTGCAAAAGCTTTTCAGTTTCATTAGGTCCCATTTGTTTATTTGTGTTCTTATTTCCATTTCTCTGGGAGCTGGGTCAAAAAGAATCTTGCTGTGATGTATGTCATAGAGTGTTCTGCCTATGTTTTCCTCTAAGAGTTTCATAGTGTCTGCCCTTACACTTAGGTCTTTCATCCATTTTGAGTTTATTTTTGTGCATGGTGTCAGGGAGTGTTCTAATTTCATACTTTTACATGTTCCTGTCCAATTTTCCCAGCACCACTTATTGAAGAGGCTGTCTTTTCTCCACTGTATATGCTTACCTCCTTTATCAAAGATAAGTTGACCATATGTGTGTGGGTTTATCTCTGGGCTTTCTATCCTGTTCCATTGATCTATATTTCTGTTTTTGTGCCAATACCAAACTGTCTTGATTACTGAAGCTTTGTAATATAGTCTGAAGTCAGGGAGCCTGATTCCCCCAGCTCCATTTTTCGTTCTCAAGATTGCTTTGGCTATTCGGGGTCTTTTGTGTTTCCATACAAATTGTGAAATTTTTTGTTCTAGTTCTGTGAAAAATGCCAGTGGTAGTTTGATAGGGATTGCATTGAATCTGTAGATTGCTTTGGGTAGTACAGACATTTTCACAATGTTGATTCTTCCAATCCAGGAACATGGTATATCTCTCCATCTATTTGTATCATCTTTAATTTCTTTCATCAGTGTCTTATAATTTTCTGCATACAGGTCTTTTGTCTCCTTAGGTAGGTTTATTCCTAGATATTTTATTCTTTTTGTTGCAATGGTAAATGGGAGTGTTTTCTTAATTTCACTTTCAGATTTTTCGTCATTAGTGTATAGAAATGCAAGAGATTTCTGTGCATTAATATTGTATCCTGCTACTTTACCAAATTCATTGATTAGCTCTAGGAGTTTTCTGGTAGCATCTTTAGGATTCTCTATGTATAGTATCATGTCATCTGCAAATAGTGACAGCTTTACTTCTTCTTTTCCGATTTGGATTCCTTTTATTTCTTTGTCTTCTCTGATTGCTGTGGCTAACACTTCCAAAACTATGTTGAATAATAGTGGTGAGAGTGGGCAACCTTGTCTTGTTCCTGATCTTAGTGGAAATGGTTTCAGTTTTTCACCATTGAGGACAATGTTGGCTGTGGGTTTGTCATATATGGCCTTTATTATGTTGAGGAAAGTTCCCTCTATGCCTACTTTCTGCAGGGCTTTTGTCATAAATGGGTGTTGAATTTTTTCAAAAGCTTTCTCTGCATCTATTGAGATGATCATATGGTTTTTCTCCTTCAATTTGTTAATATGGTGTATCACATTGATTGATTTGCGTATATTGAAGAATCCTTGCATTCCTGGGATAAACCCCACTTGATCATGGTGTATGATCCTTTTAATGTGCTGTTGGATTCTGTTTGCTAGTATTTTGTTGAGGATTTTTGCATCTATGTTCATCAGTGATATTGGCCTGTAGTTTTCTTTCTTTGTGACATCTTTGTCTGGTTTTGGTATCAGGGTGATGGTGGCCTCGTAGAATGAGTTTGGGAGTGTTCCTCCCTCTGCAATATTTTGGAAGAGTTTGAGAAGGATAGGTGTTAGCTCTTCTCTAAATGTTTGATAGAATTCGCCTGTGAAGCCATCTGGTCCTGGGCTTTTGTTTGTTGGAAGGTTTTTAATCACAGTTTCAATTTCAGTGCTTGTGATTGGTCTGTTCATATTTTCTATTTCTTCCTGGTTCAGTCTCGGCAGTTTGTGCATTTCTAAGAATCTGTCCATTTCTTCCAGGTTGTCCATTTTATTGGCATATAGTTGCTTGTAGTAATCTCTCATGATCTTTTGTATTTCTGCAGTGTCAGTGGTTACTTCTCCTTTTTCGTTTCTAATTCTATTGATCTGAGTCTTCTCCCTTTTTCTCTTGATGAGTCTGGCTAATGGTTTATCAATTTTGTTTATCTTCTCAAAGAACCAGCTTTTAGTTTCATTGATTTTTGCTATTGTTTCCTTCATTTCTTTTTCATTTATTTCTGACCTGATCTTTATAATTTCTTTCCTTCTGCTGGCTTTGGGGTTTTTTTGTTCTTCTTTCTCTAATTGCTTTAGGTGCAAGGTTAGGTTGTTTATTCGAGATGTTTCCTGTTTCTTGAGGTAGGCTTGTATTGCTATAAACTTCCCTCTTAGCACTGCTTTTGCTGTGTCCCATAGGTTTTGGGTCGTCGTGTCTCCATTGTCATTTGTTTCTAGGTATTTTTTGATTTCCCCTTTGATTTCTTCAGTAATCACTTCGTTATTAAGTAATGTATTGTGTAGCCTCCATGTGTTTGTATTTTTACAGATCTTTTCCTGTAATTGATATCTAGTCTCATAGCGTTGTGGTCGGAAAAGATACTTGATACGATTTCAATTTTCTTAAATTTACCAAGGCTTGATTTGTGACCCAAGATATGATCTATCCTGGAGAATGTTCCATGAGCACTTGAGAAAAATGTGTATTCTGTTGTTTTTGGGTGGAATGTCCTATAAATATCAATTAAGTCCATCTTGTTTAATGTATCATTTAAAGCTTGTGTTTCCTTATTTATTTTCATTTTGGATGATCTGTCCATTGGTGAAAGTGGGGTGTTAAAGTCCCCTACTATGATTGTGTTGCTGTCAATTTCCCCTTTTATGGCTGTTAGTATTTGCCTTATGTATTGAGGTGCTCCTATGTTGGGTGCATAAATATTTACAATTGTTATACCTTCCTCTTGGATCGATCCCTTGATCATTATATAGTGTCCTTCTTTGTCTCTTGTAATAGTCTTTATTTTAAAGTCTATTTTGTCTGATATGAGAATTGCTACTCCAGCTTTCTTTTGATTTCCATTTGCATGGAATATCTTTTTCCATCCCCTCACTTTCAGTCTGTATGTGTCCCTAGGTCTGAAGTGGGTCTCTTGTATACAGCATATATATGGGTCTTGTTTTTGTATCCATTCAGCCAGCCTGTGTCTTTTGGTGGGAGCATTTAATCCATTTACATTCAAGGTAATTATCGATATGTATGTTCCTATTCCCATTTTCTTAAATGTATTGGGTTTGTTATTGTAGGTGTTTTCCTTCTCTTGTGTTTCTTGCCTAGAGAATTTCCTTTAGCATTTGTTGTAAAGCTGGTTTGGTGGTGCTGAACTCTCTCAGCTTTTGCTTGTCTGTAAAGGTTTTAATTTCTCCATCGAATCTGAATGAGATCCTTGCTGGGTAGAGTAATCTTGGTTGTAGGTTTTTCTCCTTCATGACTTTAAGTATATCCTGCCACCTCCTTCTGGCTTGCAGAGTTTCTGCTGAGAGATCAGATGTTAACCTTATGGGGATTCCCTTGTGTGTTATTTGTTTTTTTTCCCTTGCTGCCTTTAATATGTTTTCCTTATATTTAATTTTTGACAGTTTGATTAATATGTGTCTTGGCATGTTCCTCCTTGGGTTTATCCTGTATGGGACTCTCTGTGCTTCCAGGACTTGATTAACTATTTCCTTTCCCATATTAGGGAAGTTTTCAACTATAATCTCTTCAAAAATTTTCTCAGTCCCTTTCTTTTTCTCTTCTTCTTCTGGTACCCCTATAATTCGAATGTTGGCACGTTTAATGTTGTCCCAGAGGTCCCTGAGACTGTCCTCAGTTCTTTTCATTCTTTTTTCTTTATCCTGCTCTGTAGTAGTTATTTCCACCATTTTATCTTCCAGGTCACTTATCCTTTCTTCTGCCTCAGTTATTCTACTATTGATCCCATCTAGAGTATTTTTAATTTCATTTATTGTGTTTTTCATCATTGCTTGGTTCCTCTTTAGTTCTTCTACATCCTTGTTAAATGTTTCTTGCATTTTGTCTATTCTATTTCCAAGATTTTGGATCATCCTTACTATCATTATTCTGAATTCTTTTTCAGGTAGACTACCTATTTCCTCTTCATTTGTTAAGTCCAGTGTGTTTTGAGCCTGCTCCTTCATCTGCTGTGTGTTTTTCTGTCGTCTCATTTTGCCTATCTTACTGTGTTTGGGGTCTCCTTTTCACAGGCTGCAGGTTCGTAGTTCCCGTTGTTTTTGGTATCTGTCCCCAGTGGCTAAGGTTGGTTCAGTGGGTTGTGTAGGCTTCCTGGTGGAGGGGACTAGTGCCTGTGTTCTGGTGGATGAGGCTAGATCTTGTCTTTCTGGTGGGCACGTCCACGTCTGGTGGTGTATTTTGGGGTGTCTGTGGCCTTATTTGGATTTTAGGCAGCCTCTCTGCTAATGGATGGGGTTGTGTTCCTGTCTAGCTAGTTGTTTGGCATAGGGTGTCCAGCACTGTAGCTTGCTGGTCGTTGAGTGAAGCTGGGTCTTGATGTTGAGATGGAGATCTCTGGGAGATTTTTGCCGTTTGGTATTACGTGGAGCTGGGAGGTCTCTTGTGGACCAGTGTTCTGAAGTTGGCTCTCCCACCTCAGAGGCACGGCCCTGATGCCTGGCTGGAGCACCAAGAGCCTTTCGTCCACACGGCTCAGAGTAAAAGGGAGAAAAAATAGAAAGAAAGAAAGAAAGAGGCTATAATATAGTGAAGTAAAATAAAGCTATTGTAAAGCAAAGCTATACAGACAAAATCTCACCCAGAAGCATATACATATACACTCACAAAAAAAAGGAAAAGGGGAAAAATTAATATCTCCTGCTCCCAGAATCCACCTCCTGAATTTGGGATGATTCGTTGTCTATTCAGGTATTCAACAGATGCAAGCACATCAAGTTGTTTGTGGAGCTTTAATCCGCTGCTTCTGAGGCTGCTGGGAGAGATTTCCCCTTCTCTTCCCTGTTCGCACAGCTCCTGGGGTTCAGCTTTGGATTTGGACCCGCCTCTGCGTGTAGGTCGCCTGAGGGCGTCTGTTCCCCGCCCAGACAGGACGGGGTTAAAGGAGCAGCTGCTTCGGGGGCTCTGGCTCACTCAGGCCGCGGGGAGGGAGGGGTACAGAGGAGGCGGGGCGAGCCTGCGGCGGCCGAGGCCGGCGTGACGTTGCACCAGCCTGAGGCGCGCAGTGCGTTCTCCCGGGGATGTTGTCCCCGGATCCCGGGACCCTGGCAGTGGCGGGCTGCACAGGCTCCCGGGAGGGTTGGTGTGGAGAGTGACCTGTGCTCGCACACAGGCTTTTTGGAGGCGGCAGCAGCAGCCCCAGCGTCTCACGCCCGTCTCTGGGGTCCGCGCTGATCGCCGTGGCTTGCGCCCTTCTCTGGAGTTCGTTTAGGCGGCGCTCTGAATCCCCTCTCCTTGCGCGCAGCGAAACAAAGAGGCAAGAAAAAGTCTCTTGCCTCTTCGGCAGCTGCAGACCTTTTCCCGGTCTCCCTCCCGGCTAGCTGTGGTGCGCCAACCCCTTCAGGCTGTGTTCACGCCGCCAGCCCCAGTCCTCTCCCCACGATCCGACCGAAGCCCGAGCCTCAGCTCCCAGCCCCGCCCGCCTCGGCGGGTGAGCAGACAAGCCTCTCGGGCTGGTGAGCGCCGCTCGGCGCCGAGCCTCTGTGCGGGAGTCTCTCCGATTTTCCCTCTGCGCCCCTGTTGCTGTGGGATCCGCGCTGATAGCCGCGGCTCGCGCCCTTCTCTGGAGTTCGTTTAGGCGGCGCTCTGAATCCCCTCTCCTTGCCCGCCGCGAAACAAAGAGGCAAGAAAAAGTCTCTTGCCTCTTCGGCAGCTGCAGACTTTTTCCCGGACTCCCTCCGGGCTAGCTGTGGTGCGCTAACCCCTTCAGGCTGTGTTCACGCCGCCAGCCCCAGTCCTCTCCCTGCGATCCGACCGAAGCCCGAGCCTCAGCTCCCAGCCCCGCCCGCCCCGTTGGGGAAGCAGACAAGCCTCTCGGGCTGGTGAGTGCTGCTCGGCGCCGAGCCTCTGTGCGGGAACCTCTCCGCTTTGCCCTCCGCACCTCTGTGGCTGTGCTCTCCTCCGTGGCTCTGAAGCTTCCCCCCTCCGCCCCCCGCAGTCTCCGCCCGCGAAGGGGCTGCCTAGTGCGTGGAAACCTTTCCTCCTTCACGGCTCCCTCCCACTGGTGCAGGTGCCGTCCCTATTCTTTTGTCTCTGTTATTTCTTTTTTCTTTTGCCCTACCCAAGTACGGGGGGAGTTTCTTGCCTTTTTGGAGGTCGGACGTTTTCTGCCAGCGTTCAGTGGGTGTTCTGTAGGAGCAGTTCCACGTGTAGATGTATTTCTACTGTATCTGTGGGAAGGAAGGTGATCTCCGCGTCTTACTCTTCCGCCATCTTCTCCCCAGCAATATTCTATTTATTATAAGTTAGTCCTTAAATCAAGCCAACACTCAAGAGAAGAGGAATTAAGCTCCATTTCTTGAAGGGAGAAAAGTATCAAGGAATTTCTGGAAATATTTTTAAAGTACCACAAGGCTCCCTATTAAAAAATGCCCTCCTCATATAAAATGTTCATGAACTTATCATGAAATATTTGGTTTGTCTCCCCACCCTACTTGTTATTCTTCCTTTTGTGTGTGTGATATCTCTTTTCTTTTGCCTACATTATGTGTCTTTATTTTGATATATTTTTCTTTCCCCCTATTGTGAAATCTGCAAATCTCTATTTAATCTAGAGATCTCTAAAATCCTTTTCACAGAGACATTCCTTTGTTTCTCAGCCCATCTTCCTGTTCCAGACTTCCACAGCCCACGGTGGTCTCCCTCATCCAGACTCTCACCACCCTCATTTTATACTTTGTACATACTGCCTTCTTCTAGACAATCAAAACTAAATAAGAAAATTAAATAAGGGCACTGGAAACAGTTGGCCTCATTTCCTTACTCTTTCTCCTCCTTATCTCTCTGGGTTCCTGTTACCTTCTGCCTTTCTCAACTACCAGCCTAATTACATCCTTCTATCAGTTAGAGATGTTTGCATGCAAACCTGAGCAAAAGCTTCTCTGGTTAGAGGTGGTAAAGTGTCTGAAAGGGTTTTTCCCCAGTGTGTGGACTTGAAGTTACTGTAACAGGATCATTTGATGAAATGTAGAAATTGAGGCTCTATCTGGACAGTCTGACTCTGTCAGATATCTGGAGGTGGGGTGTCAGATATCTGGAGGTGGGGTGTCAGATATCTGGAGGTGGGGTGTCAGCATCTGTTCCTTTTATAAAAGCTAAATGATTACTGAATCTTTTGTTTTCCTTTCTATAACAATATCAAATAAACGATCATGTGATTATGGAGATGTTCTTCTGGAATTCTAAGAGTAAAAATCTACATCAGACTCCGTATGCCTCTGAAAATGACTTGGCCAGTTAATGACTGTTACATAAACTAAGGAGGATTCAGCAATTAACCTTCTGAATCTTACTTAGAGTGGCTATGATACTCAAAGTCAGAATCACTGGAGATTTGCCCAGCTATGAATCACTTTCTCACCAAAATTTGGATATCACTTGTGTGACTTTCTTTTTATTTGCTAGTGAGACAGAGATGACTCCCTCATGCTGATATAGGAGAGGTCAAACAAGCAACATTAGGTGTTTTGCTGTTGTTGTTGTTTTTAATAAAATATTATAAATTAGGAAGCAGCATATTAAATACCAGAATGTTTTAAAGGAATTCTTAGCTGTTGGGGAGTAGCTGTCAGCTCTAAGCACAGCCCAGGGCCAGTTTCCTAGTTACTGTACAGTAGCCAAGGCAAATCCTAAGTCAAGGTTGTTAGAGCAATTACAAAATACTAAGGGTTGGAAACAAAGCATACAGCCTGAAAGGAAAACACACACACACACACATACACACACACACAAACACACACACATATCATGAAGTTGGAGAAGTTTGGGATTTGGGGAAGTAGGTCACACTAGTGCTGGGTTTTTTTTTTATGTTTTTGTTGAATGTTGAATAATCTTACGGTATTACCTGGCCCAGTGCTTATCTGGCTCGATTGACTGAACAGGGTTAATTTTCTGGGAATTCTTGGATTTAGCTGAGTCTTTGAGAATCTTACAGGGATGCAATCTGCTTCAAAGATATTCTTTCACTGCAAATGTCCACCATTACATCAATGAGGTCACCTGTGGGTTAGTCTAAAAAAGTGTTTCTACTGAGAATTGCAAAATACCCTCAGCACATAACCAGTCTATCCAATCCCCTGTACGACCAGGCTTAACAAAACTTTAGCATGGCTTCTAACAGCTTAAGGCTGTGTCCCTAGGATGAACCCGGTCCCTCTTAAAATGCCTGCCTGAGAAAGCTCAATGCTGCCGGGAGAATTTATTATCTGTTCTAGCCAAAACATAGGAATAGGCTGATAGGCCTCTGAACTCCCACTTAGAGCAGATAGTTGAGAAAGCTTGTGATTATAGAGATCTTCCTTGACTTAAGATGGGTTTACGTCCTGGTAAACCCATCATAAATTGAAAATATCATAAGTCAAAAATGCATTTAATACACCTAACCTACCGAACATCATAGCTTAGCCCAGCCTACATTAAAAGTGCTCAGAACGCTTACATTAGCTCACAGTTGGGCAAAATCATCTAACACCAAGCCTATTTTATAATAAAGTATGGAACATCTCATGTAATTTATTGAATACTGTACTGAAAGTAAAACAAAAACAACTGAACAACTACAACAAAAAAAACCCAGAATGTTTGTATGGGTACAGAACGGTTGTAAGTGTTTGATTTGTTTATTGTGTGGTTGACTGGCAGCTGTGGCTAGCTGCCTCTGCCCAGTATCAGGAGACAGTATCATATTGCATATTGCCAGCCCAGGAAAGACCAAAATTCAGAATCTAAAGTAAGGTTTCTCTTGAATACATATCGCTTTCACACCATCTTAAAGTCAAGAAATTCTAAGTCAAAACATTGCAAGTCATGGACCATCTGTAAATCTTTTCTCTGCCCTTTGAGATGTAAATCTACCACCTAAACTGTCTTCTCAAAGACCTAGGAGCCTTCTCTCTTTGAAATGCAAACATTCAAGGAGACAGCACTCTCCCCTCATTCCCTTGGGAAGGTAAGGGTCTATCTTTTGTGGGCACATTGCTCTAACTCACACCACTATTTCCTGTCTTAAAGATAGAAAATTTGTTTTCCTCCAGATAAGTGCCATACCCAGATAGCCCATCACATGGACCAAACTACCCCCTGCTTATTGCCCTTCAGTGGCTTTCCTTCAGAATACCCTAGCACTTAAAAAGTTTCCTGCTTTTTAGTCTGGTGAAGTGGAGCTCAGTTTCCACTGGACTCTTCCCGATTGCAATATATACTACTATATTTAAAACTAACAAGGAACTACTGTATAGCACGGGGAACTCTGCTCAATATTCTGTAACAACCTAAATGGGAAAAGAATTTGAAAAAGAATAGATATATGTATAACTGAATCACTTTGCTGTACTCCAATATAAAATAAAAATTAAAAAAAAAAATCTGTCTTGACTGTTTTTAACCATTGCCCATCTTTGTTTATCTATGACAGTATGATTTACTCTAATGGGAATTTAATTTGTCTTATACTTGAAAATCAGGGTATATGTTATGATGTACTTCTAGAAAGAACATGAATATAAACCACATGTGAACAGTAATAATGTTGAACTTTATATGAGCTCTGTATTCCTAGAAGCTGGGACACGGTGAAGGCTGAGAATTTCCCCCCATTCTTTTTTATTCCTAGAAATGAGAAATGGCTAAGTGCACATGACCACCCTGTACTTGCATATTCCAAGATAAGACCCATTCCAAGATGACACATCTGTCCTCATTACTTCCATAGACTTGTTGATGATTTCCTTGTCTACTGGCCTCTATAAAACCCCAGCCACATTCTTTCCTTTGAGCTGTGCCTCAAAGGGCGGAGTCAGCTGCAGAGCCTAGAGGTAGCTGGGATGGGAGGAGGAGAGGAACACGCATCCCAATTCCCAAGAATATTTCCTGCTTGGTTCCCTCCCATTCTTTCTTATGGACAATTGGTTTTTTCTTAATTTCATGTAAATGTCATTAAGAACACTGTTTTAATATTTGCCCAGCCTCATTCCAGCCAAACTGCTAAACTTAAGCCTCGATTTTATCGAAATTCTGGAGCAAGACACTGAACTATGTTTAAATTACTTTTTTTGCAAGCTGACAGCTTTTATCTCCAGGTGCCACAGCTAGGGGAAGGGGAGTTGCTCCGTGAGACATGAAAATTATCACAGAAGAAAGGGATTGGACAAATAGAAGAGATTTTGAGGCAGAGCTCAACACAGAAGTCTTATTTGCCTTTTTTTTAAAAAATACCTACAACCATGAAGGGCTGCAAACTTCTTTTGCAGCCTTAGTAGAAGACTCAAGGAGAGGACTGTAAAATGCATTTGTCTTCAAAAAAAGTCTATATTCACATATTCCATAAGTCTTGCTCTGCCCTGAATTTGTGTACCGGCAATCAGAAACAGAAACAGCACAAGCAATAGAAATATATTTGCCCAGCTGATGATGGTAGAGGCAGAGATAGTTTACACACTGCAGAAGAACTTTGGAGAAACTACGGATGAGTAATTTCTGAAAGGAACTGGGACACTGATGGCAGCCTGGGCTGTAAAATTCAATGAGAAGGATGAGCAGACCGTATAGGTGTGGCACATTAATGCAAATACAATACTGACCAGGCCAGGACACTGACTTTCACCAGCCACTTCAGGAATAAAATAATTCAGTGATGCACTTCATCTATTTTTTTGATCTGGTGCACAGAGAGAATAATCCCACACCTTGCAGAAGGAGCTGGAAGAGGAATTATTCTCTGGCTGTGACAGATCCTGAGTGAAGTAAAGCCTTCAATTATAAGTGAAAAGCTTTTCAATTATTGTTTAAATGATGGTAAAACCACATAGATGAGATATTTCTAAGAGTATTTGAAATCAGATACTTCTAATTTAATAGTTTTGTTATGGTACCTCTGACTCATTAAAATGCTAGGGAGGAAAAAGCAAAGTATGAAAACACATGGCTGAAAAATGGAAGTCAGGTAACCTTTGTTATAATATCAACAGGCCCTCTTAAAACTTTAAATTTGATAATTCTGGATTGAGAGAAAAACATGTAGGATTCACTTCATCATATAGAGCCCAACTGGAAAAAAAAAAAAAAAAAACGTAGGCAGTTGAATCCATGCCTTTATCCTTGTTTAGGTCCAATAGGGGAAAAAAATTGTGTTTCGTTGGGAAATGATACATTGTTTTAGCACACTCCTGCGATACCCAATTTTGATTCTGTGGGAGTTGTTTTACAACTCTGTAAATTGCAGATAACTCATAGCAGTGCAAAATGATTCTGGTTTGTAAGCATGTACATTCTGTCCTGTCTGGTAGAGTTTTGATTGATTTTCCTCCCCCACTGTGGAAGACACTAGTTTTGCCTCTACTTGCACATTCATTTCAATACTCCTAATTATAAATAATGTTCTTTGGTTCTTCTTCCAACTGGTTGTAAGGTCTCACTAGTTTCCTCATTAATAAGTTAAATAAAGTTTAACACTCTGAGAGTCATGATTTTACCTTCTTTTACAGATTATATCTAACAGCTCAAAACCCAACTTAAACAACAACTTTAAAAAATAGAAAGAAAAGGCATGAGCCCTCAAGCTTTAAAGAAAATAAGCAGAGATATGAACAGTTGTTTGGAAGCAGAAAAGTTTCCAGTTATAATTGATTTAGGAAGTGAACGCCTTAGAAACCTAATAACTATGCACATAGAAAGGGAAGCCAAAAAGAAAAAGCCATTCCCATATGTGAATGGAAAGCATCAGGAATTGAAGTAATCCAGGTACCCTCTGAAGGTGGAGTAGAGCTGAAAACACAGTGGCGTAAAGCTTGTGAAAGGAGAATTAGATACCCTATGCCTCGCCTTAAGGGAAGCTCTTCTGTTAGCATCTACAAAGCTGGCAGCCAAGCACATAAGGCAGAAGACTGGAGGATTTACTGTTGTAGAAATTGATCGGTCAGAGAGAAAAGACCTACTGCTGCTGGTGAAACCCAACTGACCCTACATCCAGAGTATCCAATCAGCTTTTTCAGCGCTTTTAAATATAAATGGTTAATTAAGGATCAGATATTTGAGAAATTCTCCAGTGAGAAAGAGAGACAGAGAGAAAGACAGAGAGAGAAAACAAAAAAAAAAGGAAGTAAATCAGAGAGCCAGTTAACTGACAAATAAGTGGACTCCAAGATTAGCTCAGGGACATATTGGAGAACAGAAACTATACACAGTATTTTTGAATGTAGCAAAAGAGTCATTTCATTATAATGAAAAAAGGATAAATTATTTTAATAATTAGAGTTTGGAAAATTGATAGCTTTGGAGAAAAAATGCAGTAAATTGGAACACAAGGATTCTAAATGGATTCAAGTCTTTTCCAAGGTGACACAGTTTATAGGTTTACAGTTTATAGGTCTTAGATCTTAGGATCCACTTAAAGAGCATTAATAGATTATTATTCATGCCATGGGATACCTTGGCAATCATATCTTCTAAGATTATTTTGTTATAAGGAAGAATAGTCAAGATTTGCACATATTTTTAAAATTATAAAAATTTCAAAAATATATAAAAGTAGGCAAAAGAGTATAATAAACCCTATCATCCATTTCAATAAGTCTCTTGTGACCAATTTGATCTCATCTTCTGCCTTCCAATTACTTTAAATTAACCTCATACCATTTTGTTAATATACATTTTTAGAATCTATCTCTACGTGGCATCCTTTTAAATATTTTAATATGGGATTGCATCCCATAGGGTGGTGAATTTGTCCCAATTGCTAAGGATGTTCACATTGATTACTTGATTAAAATGGTGCATGACAGGCTTCTCCACCATAAATTTACTCTTTCTTTTTGTGATTAAAAAGTATGTGTGAAGAGGCACTCTGAAACTATGTAAATATCCTGTTCCTCATCAACTATTTATATATCAGTTATTTATATCAAAATGGATTCATTTTTTCCTATTTTATTCAATGAGCTATTATCTATTACTATCACCTTACATGTGGATACCTCCTCACCCCTTTGGCTCTGACATCCTATACCAGGAAAGCCCCTTCCCACTGCATGAACTCCTTCTTCCCAATTGTACTCCAGAACCCAACCTTAGTCCACTGTGGTGTCCCCTCTCCAACCATCCTGGACACGGCCACATACTTTGCCCTGCTCCACCTTATGGCTTTAGGACAGAATTGTTTGAGAAAGGAAGGGAAAGAAGAGAAGGTCCTAGTTTTGTTTTGTAATGCTCATATTGTTACACTACATGTAATACTATGCATTTCTAGTCTGTTGTTTTACGGTAACAGCATTTACTCCTGATATTAGTGTCATGTGTGTATGGAACAATTCAGACACTATGAGGAAGTGTAAAGCTCAGCCAAGAAGGGACATGTTCCCTACCAAAAGGCAGACCATGAATCCTGCCCCAGCACAACAGAAACCTATTTTATTTGAGCTTTATGTATGCATCCCACAGAAGGACACTTCCTCAGCTCTAGAGCCTCCTCAGAAGACAGGAACAGGAAACTTCTTGGGGAATGGGAAACACCCCAACAGCTCCAGCAAGGGCATGTATTTCTACAGAATCCCAAGACAACAAAAGTAGCTAAAGCGGGACAAAAGCCCTTGCATTTTGGGTCATTGCAACTTTAGAAACTGAGTCAAGTTTGAATCTTTCATTGATGAGAGAAAACTTTTCAAATAAGAATATAGGTTCTGACCCAAGGCAAATTTAAGACAAGATAGAATCATAGGACAAAGGAGAAGACAAGAGCCACATGAAAGCCATAGTAAGGGACTCTAAAGAGGTTTAATGTACAATCCTGGCCTCTCCTAAGATTCATGTCCCTGAATTGCCTGGGGTTTGTTGCATATAAAGCCATGTGGATAAAGGTTTTTCTTCAAGTATTTTCAAGTGATCTTATGATCACCTTGATACATTTCAAAGATATAAATATTCTTTCTAATTTGGTTAAGAAGAAAATTCTAGACCAGTTCGAACCAACCCATATACCCAATAGCTCTCCCAGGGCCCAAATGAGCAGGACGTGACTGACCCCATCCTCTTTCCTCATCCCAACCCACATTTATAGAAAGGTACCTCTGATTGCTTCTCTTGTCTTCTGTCCCCTACAATTTGTAACAATGTAACATTGTACCATATAGCACTCTATCTACCCTCCATCTGCTCTGCATATTGAAGACAAATGACTAATTAAAGATGTGCTGATTAACAAATGTGAAATAGGTTCTGTTCTCCTTTAGTGGCTCCTTAACACTTTCTCCAAAGTACTTTGCACTGATCAATGCTTAACCTTCTTTTTAGGACAAAGTATCAGGCTGAATTCTGCCAGACTTCCTGAGTATATTCCTCTGAGTAAGAGATTTTCATATATTTGGGGGAAGTTTTGGTTCTCTTCTGAGTTCATTTCATGGGATCTCTAAAACCATTGATGAAGCCTATTTTATTTCAACTTTCTATATGTAGGCCCCAATTTACCTTGAAATTAGATATGCTATTTGTAAACATCTATAAATACAGGAAGATCACAAAAAGAATAATAAAGGGACTAAATAATTTCATTTTTATGTGTAATACATACATACATACATACTTATATATACTGCATACAAAAACACACTTGTACATATACGTTGCCAAGCCTTGCTTTGTGTCTTGTTTTTCCTTTCCTCCTCTCCTCAACTTGCTTTACACTGATCACCCAGCCATGACTAAATGCTCTCTCCAATGCACTGCTGTCAAAAGAAAAATAACTCCACCATTACCTTGCATATGGCTCATTCTTGGGCAACCCCTCCTATAATTTGGAGGAATTTTCCTGACTCTTAGTCCAATACTCAGATGATCCAACACCAAACAACCTTATTGCTAATGTATCATAACCAATTGGATGTTATGACCCATTCTCTATTTCTGCCCAAGTTCCAATCACTCTGTTTTTGTCACCAGTGTTTTTACTATGTTTCTTAATAATCTGACTAGAAATGCAGCTCTTTTTCTAGGATTGGGCTCGGCTCCTGCCTTTTTCTTGCCAGTTTTCCTTTCACAATTTAGGGCAACATTTACCAAAATGTATTTAGCTGGATTACACTTATGAGCTTCTCTGTGGACTTGATCTATGCTCAAGTCAGTTTGGGAAACACTGACCACTACAAACTCCTCTTGTAAATTCACAGTACATACTGGTACATTAACAAGTCCAAATAGCTCCTCTCCCAACCTTGGCTTAGCCTCCATTTTTCTAACAACATCTATGGAAAGAATGGTCCATGATCACTTTGGATAATCTGGTTAAGAGTCCTTCACTTTTGTAAACACCAGTCTGCTGACACATTCTTGATGTTTGCAAATCTGAATGTTTCCATTTCCAGATTTCTAGGCCACACTTCAAACCTTTACTGGACCTCACTAATACTAATTATCTCTATAAAATGCATCTATTCCCTCTCTTCTCATCCTCCAGACATGGTTAATGGTGTTTCCTTTGTCTGCTTTTTCACCCTCCCAACTCTATTAGAATATTTGGGTTTTGTGTTGGGATCCTGCATCAGTCCATTGATTTGTGACTATGTCATACAAGTTGACCAACAGGATAAAGTGGCCTTTCAGCTCTGACACAGCTACTTTCAGACACTGTTACTTACTAACCAAGAGTTAATCCTTCCTTTTCTTTGCTAAGAGAAACTTAGTTTTGTTTATGATGATACTGGGCCCAGTCTAGATACAATTAATGATTGGTTTAAACAAATCATGGAAATTCTACTCTTCTATGTCCCTTTTGTCACTAAGTATGTTTATGTGACACACTTCCAGTAAATGCACTGTAAGAAGTCTTCTGTGTAGTTTATGGAAAACAGTTTTCTCCTAATAAAAAGGAACCTCCTTTACCTTTTTCTTTTTTCCTTAAACATGGTTATATAAAGATGTGATGCTTGGAGCTGTAGTAGCTATCCTGTGACCATGAGTTGATAAGCCTGTGGATGCCAGAGTGAAAAGACAGACCAAGTCCGAGAACTTGATGACACTGATGAACCACCACATTCAAGACAAAATCACCTATATTGAGATATCTTAGCTACGGGTTTTCTGGTATTGCAGCCAAAAGCATTCCTAACTGGTGTAAGTTTCCACTCAAGCCACTGTCACTATAGCCTGCAGAGAGTAAAAGCTGAATTAATTGTATTAAATGTAACCAGTCATAATCACCAAGAAAAAGATTAAACAAAATAAACAATGACAGTGTAAGTGGATAAGAGCAAATGACTTGCATTAGCATGGTTCAAAAGCATTTTTGGATACATAAAATGCGACACCCACTCTACTAATTGCTAGACACAAAGGAAAATATTTTACTACTACATAGGCTCTTTCTTTTGAGAAGCTCACCACCTGACACAAAGAAACACACAGGGGAGAACAGCTATACGATATGAGTCATTGTAAAGGAAGTTTTTGCCAGGGAAAAGTACAGAGAAAGTCATAAATATGTGATATTTGAACTGATCCTTGAAACATGAGTGCTTTTAGTAAGAGAAAATGTGATACTAAGGAGGAATAGAAATTGAAGAGCACTCAAGGTAAAGGGAAGAACATGGAGACATAAAATCTCTGAGTCCTCCAGGTAAAACAGACGCCTCAAAGAGAGTCTCTGGATGTCTTATCTAACTAAACGTGGGCAAAGCATATCTCCAACTCCCTGAAACAGTAGCTACTGTAGGCCCAGAGACCATTTTTCATCAAGGGACATCCACCTGGGTTTTAAGTTGATGCTCACTATGTACATTACTAGCACATGGGAGGAAACACACACTGAAATATTTAGAGACAAAGGGCCACTGATGAATTAAAAAAAAAAAGTTATATATTGGTCAACTGATTGATTGATAGACTACAAATGATAAACGAGGTAATATGTTATCAATAGCTGAGTTTAGATAAGAGTATATGAGTGGTCTTTGAAATGCTTTCATTTCTGCACCTTTTCAGTAAGTTTGAAATTATTCCCAAAGCAAAAGTAAAAAATGACAACAACAGCATATCCCCAAACAAAAAGAAAAACCCTGAACACTGTCAGGGCTGCACTGATCTATCCTGTTTTATAGGAATATGAAATCTAAAAGGAAACTCTGAGCCAATGTGGAAATAGGTGTTAACTATTAATTGTACTAACTGTAAAGACTAAAGAACAAGCTGAAGGTACCTAGTGATGCCTCCAGTCACATGTGAGAAAAAGCTGAAGGGGAATTAGACAGAGGAGTTTCAAACATCATCTCCAAGATTATGTAAAGTCCATCTTTACCTTGAGATTATGGAGAACTCATGCACAGAAACGTTTATGCCTGGAGAACATACAGAGCTGGAGGTGGAATCCCGAATTAGAATCAAGGGTTCTCATGGGCTCACACATGAGGCATGGCAGATGCAGCAGCCCAGAATCTTCCAGGAAAGCTCAGGAGCGAGCTGGATCATATTTCGAAGAAATCATCATCTCTAGCAGAAGAGTGCTCCTGTGTCTGTGGAATTTGAATTGGTATCTCTCACACAGATTAACGACATTTCTTAGTCAACACTGCAGTAAGGACAATTCTGGTCCCTCTCTGACTAGGGAGTTGGGAGGCTTAATTAGCACCTTTCTGCAAAGTGCTGTATGTTTGTTCTCTTCCTCAGGAGACAGATTAATGACTAACTCCCAGAATTTATCCTGAAGGGAAGGTTATAGCAACTACCAGAATCCTTCCTTAGAGAGGTGCTAAAAAGTCATGCACTGTATTTGCTTATCGGAATGCAATTTGAAAACTCATTGTAACATTATACATCAAAACCTTGATTATATTCATATCCAGTAACTCCACTCACTATTAGTAGTATAAATTAAGGAATAAAAAAGAGCTTCGTGAACAAAAATGTCGTTTTTAGGGTTTTTTAGTAGTAAAAATAACGGAGACAAACTTCATTGCCCAACAATAGGAAGATGGGAGAATAAATTAATGTGCATCTAATGTGTTAAGGTATACTATACTAAATGAAATTTGTATTTTTAAAGGGTTTATATTATAAAATTGTATTTTAAAGGGTTTATAAGAACCAAGAGAAATATTTTGGAATCAGACGAAAATAAAATATAAAACTGGCCACTGAAACTGTTTTTAACTAAAAATTCTTACTTTGAAAACAGTGGGAGGAAATAGCCCAAGTACGAAGAGTTGCTCTGTTTGGAAGATAGGACTAAAACTGACATATCCTATTTCTACTTTTCTTTCTGGTCCAAATGTCTTAAGTTACCACAACTATTTTTATTAAGAAAACCAAAGCAATGAGAAAACTGTCTATTTTGCCTCTGCCCACACAGTCTGGCTATGCCACCCTCTGTTGAAAAGCTTTCCATATTGCTATTATTTCTTAAAATTACCTCCTTCTTTGCTTTTCTCTGACTTTTTACCTTCTGGCCCCTCACATTTTCTTCTTATTTATTCTTATTCCCAATTAATATGGGATTTGGAGTTCAAATCTGCCAACTAAAAATTGTCACTTGCCATCTGCCTCTACAAGGATTAAGTCACTGGCCACTGACCTTCAACACACCCCCAAAGTTCAGGGTGGAGATCAGGAATGAGGCCCTCTGTGCTCTGGGAAAAACTGGCAGAACAGGTCCTTCAGACAGATATTTTCACGAGATTTTATGAGCCCAATTCTTACATCTCCTCATGTCTGGAAGAGCGCTAAAATCGTAAATGGTGACATATGCTCCTCGTGACTAGCAGTGACCTTCTGCAAAAATGTGTGTCTGACTGCACGTACCCCACTTCACCAAAATCCCATATATACTGACCTTCCCCCCTGCCTCTTCGGAGCAGTTTCTCAGAGCTTTCTGACATGCTGTCTCCCGTGATACAGTCCTCATTTTGCCCCAAATAAAACTTAACTCACAACTCTCACGCTGTACATTTTCTTCAGTTGACAAATCTTTTTGCTGAGATGTGCACTGGAATAGGCCCATCCGTTTGTGTTGGCTTTTGCTCGAGGCAGCGGAAATGCCACACTCCCTGCCTGGAGCTGTGGTTTGATTGCTACCAGCCCCCTCCCCCCATTTACTGCTACTAACAGAGGGTGATCTGTGGCTTCTGCTCTGGGGGTTCCCTTTGGTTTCATTTCCCCAGAACTGTGCTAAAGCACAGCCTCCACTGGGACGGCTGCTTAAACACCTTTCACCCCGTTTCTCTTCACTGACAAAGAGGGAATATTACATCGAGACTACCCGGGAGGCAAAGGCATTCTTGAGAAAATCGTTTTATTCTGTTTCTGTCCCCATCGTCCAGCTTATCTTTGAGAATGCCCTCAGTTTTAAATGTGGTTATTCACAGATACATCTTTACTTCTCCCAGTTGTTAAGTCCTGAAATATAATGGAATCACGGTACACGGGAGCTTTTAAAAGCTACTTTTAGTTCATTTCCCCAATCTGAATGGAGATGCTCTTTGCAATATCTTCACCCAGGTAGTGCTCAACTGATCTTTAACCAACTCCAGCATGCATTCATAGTAGGAATCTCATTAGCTCATGAGGATGCCCTTTCAGGGGCAACTTGCTTGGAAAGTTCTACCCTAGACCGAAAGACTTCCCTCCGGTATCTTCTGCTCACTGGCGAAGGTTTCATTTAAGAAGTTACATATCTAAAACAATTTCTTTCTCACTGACCAGACTGGTGTCTACACTTTTTGCAGATTGTAACCATTCCTATAGGTTAAGAAATTGTCTCTAGGCGGTAACATGAAAATGCACACATTACTCAATTTATTGTTATGTTTCCAGCTCCAGTTTCCTAAAATCTGGACTGAGAAAATGTATGCAATTCATTGTAATCATGTGAATCCCTTAATAGGCTATGGGGAGAAGAGTAGATATTTTCATTTTTCATAAAGTTTTCATGAAGTTCAAATGTTGGAAGTAATTTCATAGGTTTAGTGTCCTTTTGAGTTCCCATTTGACACTCCCAGAAAAAGGCTGTACGGCTTCCTCCTTCCCTGGACTGCTCCTCCCTAATGTTAATATGAGTGCGAAATGCTTTATCTTTTAGTATCTTTTATTTCTTCCTGACTATAAAACAGAGATCTTATTATCCTCCTTTAACATCTGAGGAAGTAAATTTCAGACCGGCTCAACGGCTAAACCTCATGGGAAACTTCATGGGAAGACAGCAGCAGGGCCAGGATGCCAGCTCAGCATCAAGTGTCCTAAATAAAACTCCTGTGCTCTTTCCAGTACACTACGTGACCATTTTCTATTCTTAATCTCAAGCCAAATCTATCTTTCTCTTGTTTTTCCTGCGCAAAATAAGTCTAATCCTTATGCCACAAAGGAGCTGTTCAAATCACTGAACTACAGTAGTAAATAATGTCCTCAAAAATTCATTGGTACTCTCATTTCCTTAACTCCTCCCTGAAATGACAGAGTTTCCAGCCCCTTCTCTGCACTGGGTCATCACTTCTGAGTGCTGCCAGAGGGTGCCTAGAACTCAACAAGATATTATGCATGAATAGTGGGAAACCACTATTTTCCTTGCAATAAAGTCAATATCCAAACTCAGCTCAGGGCAGTGGTATCACCAGAGGGGTGGGTGAGGAGAAGTCAACAGGGGCCCCGTCCTGTTTAGGCTAAGATTATCCTTAGATAACCTAGAAGTGAGTTTTGAGTTGTGGTTTGAATGATGGGTAAGACTTGCAGAGTTGTGGAGGAAGGAATGAGTGTGAACATTCATTTGGCACTAGTGTTAGAATAATTTGAAGACCAGGACACTGTCTGTGGGCTACTCTGGAGAAGAAAGGTAAATTTTTGTGAATGTTCTGGTAAAGAGACTTAAAAACGATTCTTTCGGGGCTTCCCTGGTGGCGCAGTGGTTGAGAATCTGCCTGCTAATGCAGGGGACACGGGTTCGAGCCCTGGTCTGGGAAGATCCCACATGCCACGGAGCAGCTGGGCCCGTGAGCCACAACTACTGAGCCTGCGCGTCTGGAGCCTGTGCCCCGCAACGGGAGGGGCCGCGATAGTGAAAGGCCCGCGCACCGCGATGAAGAGCGGTCCCCGCACCGCGATGAAGAGTGGCCCCCACTTGCCGTAACCAGAGAAAGCCCTCGCATGAACCGAAGACCCAACACAGCCAAAAATAAATAAATAAAGTAGCTATAAAAAAAAAAAAAAAAAAAAAACGATTCTTTCGGTATATAATAATTTGAACGTGTGATAAAGTTTATCATTTTGATTCCAGGAAATTACATGCCATCTAACTTCAAACTGTGTGGGGTTTTTTGGGTTTTTTTTTTTTCCCAGTGTACTACTTTTTTATTCTTTTATTTTTTTCTACAGCCAAAATAAGCCAATGGAATTTTTTCCCTGCTCTTCCTTTCATGCTGTTGACTGCATGCACTCAAGATGCTAATTCCAACCACCTAATTTAAATGCCAAGTTTACCCTGAAATAGATCCCAGTAATTCTGCAAAATTACTACTGGGCATGGAGGATGCAAAAGATATGCTCAAATAACCTGTATTTTGCTTAGAGTGATTTAAATAGAGAACTCTGGCATTTTCAGCTTCCATGCCCAGCAGATTACATTGAAAGCGTGCAGGAGGGTAACCATGGCTGGAAGTGCACTGATGGAGGCAAAACCCGTCTCTAATGGCAGAGTCCAAAAAACCTACTGGGGCTCCTCACTTTATTTTTGGCATAACCAGCCAGAACTTCTGTCAGAAGCAGCCTTACTAAAATATAACCATTGCAGAGTTATTAAACCACAACGAAAAGCAATATGATTAAAGAGTGGCAAAACCAATCTATGAATAGTCTTCTGTCTTCCTCAAAGTAGCTGATAATAAAAATAAATGTATGGAGTACAATGGAATTGAGCAGTATGGGACTATGCCAGAGAGCTAGTAAAACTGACATCTGCAAGTCAACTTTGAGTCTGATAGAGGAGAACTTCCTGGTATTGGCAGAACCTAGCAGGAAAAAGGTCTCAAGGAACAGGAATGAGCAGGCCTCTGCTCTTAACTCTCATGAGTCAAGAGCTGGCTGATTGTCAAGTCAATCAACAATTGACTGACTGTCAAGTCAATTGGATGATGTCAAGTTCAATATTCTGGGAACAAACGGATTCAGAAGTTACTGTGTGTGGGGGCGTGGAACAGTAACTCAAGCATTGGATGGAAGGAAGGGTCAGGTTAAATTCTTCCTAATATCATTTATAGCTTATTTAAGCTATGATTTTAAAAGTTAATGCCCTTTACTCAAGTGAATTCACTTCTACAGCCCAAAGAAAGAGTCTTTTAAATGATTTATGTGCATGGGGATATTTAAATGATTTATGTGCATGGGGATATTTCTTTATTCTTGCCTTTTTGCACACTCTCCCCGATAATGATTGAGGCTGTGGGTTACTGCAGAAGTTCAGAATACTATTCACGGTTACAGATGCCTTTCCTGGGCTCTACCCTTCCCCAGGGTACACACATATTTCCATCATTCCCAGGGTCCATACAGCTGGTAAATTACCCATAGATGTATTTTGGTCCTTTTTCTTTTTCATGACTAAATAGCTTGAATGACCTCAAAAGGAAAACTGCCAGAGTCCATCAAAAATATCTAATCAATTCACAAATATTGATTCATCATCTACAACTTGCAAGGATCTCCTTTTCAGTTAGCTGATTCACAGCATGAGTAGTCATTCAACCACTGATGGTGAGTGTGAGTAAACTGATGATGATTAAGGTCCCTGAATGTAGGGCCCATCAGCTTCAGTGATGCCAATGCCCCACCTACACAAATAATCACAGACTCAGCTCTATCACCAAGTCGGCATATTAAAGCCTGTGAATGGCAGAATGCAGAGTCCAATCCAATTAGCTTTGCAATGGTGTTTATCACCTGTCAGGATGCCCATAATTTCCAATGCATGTTTGACAATCTCTACTTTCTCTTTCTTATCTTGTGGACCCAAACATATCACAATAAGGAAATTGGAAATGCACATTTGCACTGTCCCCTTTTGCATCATCGTTGGTGCTACAATGATGACACATTTCACCATTTATATATCTTGTGACCCTATTAACCAACATTCAGTATGTTTCCCTCTTTAATTTAGAAATGCTTTTTGACATGCCACGCATCTGCCACCAACTCAGGTAAGACTGAGGATAAATGGCTGGGTCAGTAGTGCATGAAATCTAATTGAATGGCTCAGAACTCTTGCATTTACATCTGTTCTGCTTTGCAAAGACCAGAGAGATAGAAAACAAGGATGGAGGTTGAAATAGTCTCTGAAGTGCCCAAGCAAAAGTGGGCCCTATATTAGAAAAGGATTGCCTCAGATTAAATGTTTACTTCCAAGGATGCAATGCCATGTTTTACAGAAGTTATTTTTAGACACTGGTCTTTCTGCATTTCTATCCATAAAGGGCATATTAATTAGACTGTCACGTAAACCAACTTGGTAATAGGACAGTTATTTGTGTATTTAATTGAATTCTGGATTATAAACTCACTGTTCATTGTTACAAATGGTTATTATAGATTTGGGATGCATTTTTTTAAACAAAAAGGAGTGGGGGAAATAGAAAAGCACACGGGCTAGGTTCACATAGCATATAAGCCTCTTTCCACCACTTACTTGCAATGAGAGGGAAAGTTAGCCTTGAGAGCTACAGGCTCCTTATCCTTAAGTGAGCATATTAACACTTTAAAAATGGGGTTTCTGGAGGATTCAAGGAGGCCAAGACTGTGAAGCAACCAGCACACTATCCAGAAAGTACTACACGCACTCAACATGCATTAATAGCACTTCTGGTCTGTCCAGAGTGGGAAGGATCTTTAAGGTCCTTTGAAGTTCACTGATCTAGCAATTCCTTGATATGTATTCAGGCTGAAAAATGCTTTATCAAATGTACATATTATACATTTGTCCTTTCTTGAATTTAATAAGGCATTTGTGGTTCCCAAGGACTAAGTGGGTCTAATATTCTATGAATTTATTAAGCAGTCTATTTCATTTATTCCTTATAAAAAACTAAAAAACAAAGTGTCGGGCTTCCCTGGTGGCGCAGTGGTTGAGAGTCTGCCTGCTGATGCAGGGGACACGGGTTCGAGCCCTGGTCTGGGAAGATCCCACATGCCACGGAGCAACTGGGCCCGTGAGCCACAACTACTGAGCCTGCGTGTCTGGAGCCTGTGCTCCGCAACAAGAGAGGCCGCGATAGTGAAAGGCCCGCGCACCGCGATGAAGGGCGGTCCCCGCACCGCGATGAAGAGTGGCCCCCGCTCGCCGCAACTGGAGAAAGCCCTCGCACGAACCGAAGACCCAATACAGCCAAAAATAAATAAATAAATAAATAAATAAATAAATAAATAAAAACAAAGCGTCAAGCTGGTACATTATGGTTATTTTAAAGTTAACATTGGATTAAACACTTTATATGTATGAGTGTATTTAACAGCAGAAATAATAGCAAATATAGGCTTATAATTTCCTAGAATAAAAAGTTGTTAAAAACACTGAATTTTTAAAAACTGATTCAAACATTTTCAACTGATAAATATTTCATTTTGTAATTTATGTTCTCACTAGTGTAAGGCAGAGTATGACGTTACTATGCATTCTAGAGGTATAGAGATATCTTACTGCATCACCAGATTTTGCCACCAGGGAAAAATAAGAACTGAAAACAGTTTAAAAAAAAAAAAAAAAAAAAAGGAAGGGAGGGGATATTTGGTAGTAATTAGAGCAAACGAGTTTCTATCTCAAATGTTAAATCTTGTGTCTTCAAACACAAGCTGCATAGCAATTCAAGAAAATAGAAAACTTATGAAAGAAGTGATTTTTCTTGCTGTTGTCTTTAAGGAAACACTTAGAGTTGACTTTTTCGAAAGTCAGACTAAATAAAGAAATAATACTCATACATCTTAAGTGCTGGAGGAATTTTACATGTATTAACTCATTTAAATTTTACAATAGTGCTGTAAAGGTGTGTCAGTTATCCAGATACACATTTAGTATGACAAGAATAAAGCATGAAGTTGTTAACTAAAGTCATGAAGGTAGTAATAAATGCCAGGTCTTTCTGTCTCAAATCCCAGGATAGTCCAGTGCCTTCTAAGGGAATCCTGTTAGGAGTGGTTAGGAAAGACCAAGTAGGAGTGTGAAAATTTTAATGTGGCTGCAGGAAGCCTTCTAGGGTTCCTTCTCCACTGCACCTGTCTCTGAAAAAGATCATGTAACTATGGGGGAAGCAAATGCAATCGTCCAGGCAGGGCCATAGTAATGAGTTTTTTTTTTGGTTGGAACTGAGACTTCTACCCTGTGCACATGCAAAAGTATCCCCAAAACACTGCGCAGAGATTATATGCTTAAAAATAATTTTCATAATTATTTAAAGTCCATTGCCTATTTTAGAAGGAAAAGGTTTTACCTTGCAAATATCTGCCTCTTCCACTTTCCTTCCTGCTTTGCAAGAGGTGCTAGGCCTTTCTGTATCACTACGACTGTACTGTGATTTGGCTGAGAACTCCAGGAAGGCTGGGCCCATGTCTGCTTTGTTGAACCCTGTATCTATCCCCGAAGCCTAACACAATGCCTGGCACAAAGAAGATGCTAAAGTAAAGTGTGTGGGA